>NC_081306.1:11237500-12487500 GCF_030435805.1 Mustela lutreola | reverse complement strand
AGAATACAGAAATGACCTGTGGAGAGTGACAGTCTAAATTATTCAATGTATAACTTATTTATACGTTTCCTTGATTTCAAGAGTCGTGATGGAAGCTCTTCTTCACAGGTCTTTTTAAAATAGTGAGGAAGACAGGAAGAAAGCGGGGGCTTTTTTTTTTTTTTTTAAAGGGGCTTATTTATTCATTATAGAGAGAGAGAGTAGGGGAGAAGGACATACGCAGGCTTCCCATTGAGTGAGGAGCCTGATGTGGGGCTCCATCCCATGACCTTGAGATCATGACCTGGGCTGAAATCAAGAATCAAATGCTCAACAGACTGAGCCAAGCAGGCATTTCAGAGAGTGTGGGCTTTTTCTTTTTTCTTTCTTTCTTTCTTTCTTTTTTTTTTTTTACCAAGTTTCTATTTTATTTATTTGAGAGAAGGGGAGAGCACAGAAGGAGAGAGAGAGAGGGAAACGCAGACTGCTCACTGAGCAGGGAGTCTGATGCAGGTCTTGATCCCAGGACCCTGAGATCATGACCTGAGCTGAAGGCAGACACTTAACCAACTGAGCCACCCAGGCGCCCAAAGTATGGGCTCTTAAAAGCAATTGTACTCAGTGAGTTTTGATTGCTGGCGAATCACATGTCCTTGCAAAGGTGTGAAGAACCGAAAAGGACCTAGAAGAATCTCCCAGCAAGATTCTTCCAGGGAATGGGAGGGGAGCTCGGATGAGAGTCTTGCTAGTAGCAGGTGGGGAAATCAGAAACCAGGTAAAGTTTGTGCATCTAGTCTTTCCTAGTTTGTATTATTGTTTCCTTATTGACCAATAAGATTCCGTTGTGTGGATATACAGTAGTCCCTCTTGCCTGCAGCTCTGCCTCCCACAGTTTCAGTGACCATGGCCAATGGAAGACCCAAACCAGGTGATCCTCCTTTTGAAGTATCATCAGAAGGTTAGTGGTGGCCTAACGCTAGCTACGTCACCACGCTCATGTCACTTGCCTCACCTCTTCCCGTCTCGTAGACATTTCATCATCTCACATCATCCCAAGAAGGAGGGGGAGTCCAGGACAATCAGCCTTTTGAGATAAAGAACATGTGGTACACATATACAGTGGACTGTTACTCAGCCGTAATGAAGACCGAGGTCTTGCCATTTATGACAACATGGATGGACCTAGACAGCGTTATGCCAAGTGAGATAAGTCAGAGAAAGACAAATACCATATGACTTCACTTATATGTGGAATCTAAAAAACCCAAATAACACCAACGAACAAGAGGCAAACACATACACAAATAGAACAGACCTATGGTTACCAGACGGGAGGGAGCGGATGGATGGGAAAATGAGTGAAGGGAAGTGAGCAAAGGGAGAAGGCAGAGGATGGAATGAAGAAGTCGTAGGGCTGGAAGGTACAGTGTGGAGAATGTGGCCAGTGGTACTGTAACCATGTTGAATGGTGACCGATGGTAACCGCACTTGAGGTGACACAGCATGAAGTTCAGTGTCAAATCACTACATTGTGCATCAACGGTACTTCAATTAAAAAGAGCTACAGGGCACCTGGGTGGCTTAGTCAGTTACATGTCTGGCTCTTGATTTCAGCTTAGGTCATTTACTCGGGTCTTCTGTAATTTTTTGCAACAGTATTTTGTAGTTTTCAGTTCAAAAGTCTTGTGTTTCTTTGGTTTGATTTACTCCTCAGTATTTCTTCTTTTCGATGTGATGGTAATGCCTTTGTTTTCTTAACTTCATTCTTGATTTGCTCATCGTCAATATGTAAAAGAGACACAGTTTCTTTTTGTATATTGATCTTGTATCCTGCAACGTTTCTGAACTCATTTAGAAGTTCTTTTTTTCAAATTATTTTTATTAACATACAATGTGTTACTCGCGGGACACCTGGGTGGCGCAGTCGGTTGGGCCGCTGCCTTCGGCTCGGGTCATGATCCCGGGGTCCTGGGATCGAGTCCCGCATCGGGCTCTCTGCTCAGTGGGGAGCCTGCTCTCTCTCTGCCTCTGCCTGCCACTCTGCCTGCTTGTGCTCTCTCTGTGACAAATAAATAAATAAAATATTTTAAAAAAAAATAATGTGTTACTCGCCCCCAGGGTCATTTAGAAGTTCTAATGTTTTTTGGTGGACTCTTCAGGATCTTCTATGTATAAGATTATCTTATCAGCAAGTGAAGATCGTTTTATTCTCACATTCCAATCTGGATATTCTTTATTTCTTTTTCTTGCCTTATTGTCTTGCCTGGCTAGAATCTCCAGTAATATGTTTCATAAAGATTTTATTTATTTATTTATTTGACACAGAGAGCATAAGCAGGTGGGGGGGGGGTAGCAGCAGAGGGAGAGAAAGAAGCAGGCTTCCCACTGAGCAGGAGCCTGGTGTGGGGCTCAGTCCCAGGACGCTGGGATCATGGCCTGAGCTGAAGGCAAACGCTTAACTGCCTGAGCCACCCAGGTGCACGAATCTCCAGTAGTACTGAGGAGAAGTGGCAAAAGTGGGCATCCTTGTCTCGTTACTAATCTTAGGGGAACTAAAGACCAATCTTCAGTCTTTCACCATTACGTATGTTAGCTCTGCGTTTTTCATAGATGACCTTCATCTGTGAGAAAATTCCCTTCTCCTAGTATGTTAGGTATTTTTATTGTGAAGCATGTGATTTGCCTTTTCCTCTCAGCCTTGTGAGATTTATGCATATGTCACTCTAGTTTATAATATCTACTTTTACTGACGACTTTTTAGGGCAGGTAGAGAAGTCTAAGTTGCATATCACTCGTTTCCGTGGGTCGCATCTTCCTCATATCTCTCACGCCCACTCCCCAAATGCCCCCACCACAACTCTCTACCCCTAGGCAAACTCTCTCCCCTCTCACCCACTTCCCAAACCAAAACAAAAACTCTCTTCCTTCTCATCCTTCTGGGACCAATTATAGGGCAGTGGGAGTTCCCTAGAAGAGTCTGTTCACTCTGCTTGGTGGGAGGAAAGTAGATCCGCAAGTAGATCCTCCTAAAGGAGGGCGAATTTGAGCCTAGGTTAGAATAATGGGTAAGATGTTGCCAAGGAAAAGAGGAAATAGCTTGAGCAAAGGCATCTTTGGGGACAGGTTGTGCTCTATTATTAAATGAAACTGAACATAGCTACTAACAAGGTCCAGGCAGCTTAGACTCGATCATTATTACAAGGATCTTCTATGTCTGTGATAATTGCATCAATTGTGTCTATATACTCAATATGCTTTCTGGTCTCTAGGGTTGCCCTGCCCAATATGTGGTAGCCACAAGCTACCACATGTGGGTATTTAAATGTACATGAATTAAAATCAAATAGCATGAAAAGTTTAGTTTTCTTCATCTATGGTAGATTCATGTCTAGGGATCAACAGCTACGTATAGTTAGTGTTTATCAGAATGGACATCATAGCTATAAAACATGTCCATCACCATTTCAGAAAGATCTATTGCACAGTACTGCCCCACTAGCCTTGAAGGGAAGGGAGATGTAATTGAAGAAGGGGGCTGCGGAGTTTGAGCAAGACCCACGAGCCCTGGGCATAAGCTAAAGGCAGCCAAGCCTGGAGGTCAGTAGGTTAAGTGCAAGTTCTAGCTCTGCCACCCTCAATTCTTTGGACAAATCACTCCCCCCTCTGGTTTTCTCATTGCCGAGAAAATGAATTTGTTGAGCAATGCAATCCTATGAGCCCATCCAGCGATTTATAGATTCTGTGATTGCTTAGCAGAAAGGGATATAGTAAGCTGTCTCCTCCAGATGTAAGGAGAAGAGCCTTGGACTCAGTGAGAGAGAGCAGGTGGTCCTGGCACTACCCAGCAGACCTTGATGGGCTTAGTTGTATACCTCTCTGAACCCTATTTCTCCATCTGCGAAGGGGAGGTTATTGGGAGGCAAACTCAGAAGATGTAAAGGAAAGCACTAGCGATGGAACCATGGACCTAAGGAAGAATCTGCAAGAGCAGGCTTGGGTGACATCATAGAGATTGGGAGAGTTGGAGCAGTCACACGAGGAAACCAGAGAAGAGCGCCAAGAGGGCAGATCTGGGAAAAGCGCGCAGTGGCCGAGAAAAGGGACCGTGACTGAATGAAGATGAGTGGTAAATTACGTGCCATTGACATTGTTCATGACCTCACCTGGACATTTCCATATGCATCGTGTTGCCTCCACAGCAACCCTGAGCGGCAAGTAGCGTCATGCCCTTTTCATAGATGAGGAAACAGAAGCTCCGAGATGTCAAACAGATTATGTGCGTTTTGACACGTAGTAAATGATAGACCTGAATTTGAACCCATGGCTGCCTGACTCAAAAGCCCCATATCCTAACCCTTCTGCTTCAGTGAGCCTAAAGCTTTAATCCTGCATGGGCTGGGGGAGCCAGCTGTCTGTGGTCTGTAACCCTAACAGTGTCATCCTCTGTGTTTTTCCTTCTATCTAAGTGAGCTCTTTCAAGTGGAATGAGTTTAATCCATTATCCTCCCCCAGCCTATCCAGCCTCCCAACAAAGATGATTCAAGAGGGCCCCACAGCAGAGCTACTAAAGTCAGCCTTGTATCCGGGCCACCTCCCACCTCCCATAAGAATGGCCAGCACTCAGGAGACCAGGGCTGAGTTTGAGATGTTACCTCTTACACTTCTCTCCAGAACCCTCTCAGGGAAACACAGAGGTCCTGGCTGGTAGGGTGGGAGCCCAGGCACTCCAGAAAGGCTGAGAGGGGGGCCGTGGTACAGAGCATCACCCTCGATGGGTGTAGCAAGTCCGGTGGTAGATTGCACAATCTCCATTTTGGGGACTGGATATTGATCAATTACCATCAAAAGCAGTCATACTGATTTATATTTTAAATGTTCTAACTTCTTCAGGGTTGACCCTTGGCCTTCCTGCAGTGATCAAGCCAAACAGCAAATAGAAACCCTCATGTCATGTCACTGGGACTTCAGCGATTAAAAGCGGGATGGCAGGGCGGGGCCCTACAAAGAGAGAAGAGAGGGAAACACTGTAAATACCGTGTACGTGTGACCCTTTTGGCTGAACTTGAAAAACCGTCTTCATTTGCAGTTAATTAGATTAATTCAGCTGCGATTACAAATGGAATCTCTTGCTCCAGCAGCAACCAACGCTTGTTGGACATGTGTTGTAATCTTGCCTTTAAATACAACCACATGTAGGGCATGTTTTGTTTTCTCTTGGCCATTGGACTGGAAAACTATTAAGACAACATCTGCTTTGCTTTCCGATTGAATCGGGGCAAAGAGCAGGTCCCTCTCCTGTCCTTCAGATCATGCCTTGGGATATCGAGTTACAGCTGTTAACCACTTTCCCACTCCCTGAGAGTCTGATCCTGAACATGAGTTTCCTACTGGACACTCTGGTCTCACTCACCCCAAGACCAAACTGCCTTCTGATCTTGGCTCCAGGCTGTGCAGCCCATCCTTGCCCATCCCAGACCTCTTGGACGCTCTAGTAATAACCCCTTATTGGCTCTGTCGAGTTTTTTCAGGTAGTACTGATTTGAAATTCTCTTCTCTTCTCTTCCTTTCCTTTTAGTTATTAGTCTCCTCCAGGGGAATAGTCTTTCCAGGAGGGCAGGGACCGTACATGTAGGCCCCTTCCATCCCCATCCAGCGAGGCCCAAGAACACATAGCAGATGACTGAGTAGCTCTCTGTTCCGTAAATCACAGTGTTCCCAACTGAGTGAAGAATGAAGTGAAGTCTGGTCTGAACCATTCGGTGAGAAAACCAAGGGCTCTGGGGCGCCTGTGGGGCTCAGTTGGCTAAGCATCTGCCTTCCGCTCAGGTCATGGTCTCAGGGTTTTAGGCTCCACATCGGGCTCTCTGCTCAGCGGGGAGCCTGCTTCTCCCTCTCCCTCTGCCTGCCTCTCTGCCTGCTTGTGATCTCTCTCTCTCTCTCTCTGGCAAATAAATAAATAAAATCTTAATAAGAAAAAAAAAAAGAAAAGCAAACCATTGGCTCTGTATTCATTTCTGTCCTTCTGATACCATCGAGAGCTGCAGTTTGGTTTGCCTGGATCTCTGTTAACATCTCTTTTCAACATGCTATTCCTCTCTCCCCCCTCCCTGCCAGCCTTTAAAAAAAATCTGACTGTTTTTTGTTTTAAAGATTTTATTTATCTATTTGACAGACAGCAATCACAAGTAGGCAGAAGGGCAGGCAGAGAGAGGGGAAGGGAAGCAGGCTCCCGGCTGAGCAGAGAGCCTGATGTGGGGCCCGATCCCAGGACCCTGGGAAGGCAGAGGCTTTAACCCACTGAGCCACCCAGGCGACCCTCAAAATCTGTCTATTTAAATGGAAAGAACACCTCTGGGCTCAGAGCTAAGGGCAGTTCCCAAGGAAGCTAGGATTTAATGACGTCGTTTTGTTTTCTGAGCATTTAATTTTTTTCTTTTTCAAATACTCAGGGCTCTCTAGCTATGGTGGTGATAGAATATTTTAAAAGGAGTTTTGAGTTCAAGTGTATTGTCTGCAAGAAAAACGGTCACAGCGTGGGAGGAACGAGATAAAAGCCTTGGAAGTGGTATCTATATGTTTGAAGTTTTGGAGTGAATGCATGTGTGCATACCATAGGAATATCGATCTAATCTGTTTGGCCAGTGCCTTCTGGAGGAGAACTTTATTTTTCTCTTTTCTCCAAATGGTTTAGGTTTGTGCTTTTACCTCCCACCTCCTCATCTCTTCCTCTTCCTCCTTTCCCCAAGGCAGACCTTGGAGGGGGATGGCCGGAGGGGGTGGGGTGGCGTGGGGAGTAGGGGTGGGGTTACTGTGTGGAAAGAGACCAGGCAAAGAGAGGGACATTAGGCCTGATGTGGGTAGCCCCTCAGGACATGGAGCGGAAGTATGTCGGACTGAGTCCTTGTCTGAAATTGCAGACAAATCATGCATCTTTCTGGAAGGAGGTTTGCCACCAGAAGGTTTTAGAACTGCTGGCCTGAGGACGCCACCAGGAACCAATTGTTGCCGTGGGGTTCTGACCCTTGGTTTTCTGTCACACACAACTGGTCAGTTAATAATGCAGCAAGTTAATAATTAAAATGGGGGTTATTTGATCCTTAAAGATGTGCACTTGGTGGCTCCCGTGTTCACTTGAAGACCACTGTCGTCTGCAGAATCCGCAGCATCTCCCAGAGGGCTCTGGGCTCATCCCTGTCCTAAGCACAGGGAACAACTGTGCATAGAGAACAGCCACAGTATCCACGTCCACACTCGACTTTGCACACAGAGATCAAGTCTACCTTGTTTATCTTCTGCCTTTGTAACTCTCCAGGCTTAAATGCCTGTCCCCCTGTTCTCCCTGCTCCCCGCTTCCCCATATGGTCTCTTGCTAGTATCCCAGGATCAGAGTGGGTTTATAAGCCGGGAAGAAGGAAATCGGGGCTGGCTGTGTGGCTTCAAGCAAGTTTCTTAACTTCTCTGACTCATAGTATTGTTAAATTTAGATCACATACAGGAACAAATGTAGGAGCTCTATAGAAAGTTAGCAGAGTCATAAGATGTAAAAGGTCCATTCAGAGGGCAGGATTTGGGTCACCCTCCTAACCAATAGCTCATAGAAGCTGCTGGAATGAGGCTCCTCCCAGCCAGAAATAAGTTGTGGAGTGTTTGCTGCATTTTTAAGCATAATTTTTTTTTTTTTTAAAGATTTTATTTATTTATTTGACAGAGGGAGATCACAAGTAGGCAAAGAGGCAGGCAGAGAGAGAGAGAGGAGGAAGCAGGCTCCCCACTGAGCAGAGAGCCCGATGCGGGACTCGATCCCAGGACCCTGAGATCATGACCTGAGCCGAAGGCAGTGGCTTAACCCACTGAGCCACCCAGGCGCCCTTAAGCATAATTTTTTAAAGAGATTTTATTTATTTATTTGACAGAGAGAGACAGAGATCACAAGTAGGCAGAGAGGCAGACAGAGAGAGAGGAGGAAGCAGGCTCTCTGCTCATTCCCAGGACCCTGAGATCATGACCTGAGCCGAAGGCAGAGGCTTTAACCCACTGAGCCACCCAGGCGCCCCAAGCATAATTTTTTTTAAAGGTGGGGCCCATGTAGATTCTTCAAAGTATAGTAAATAACCCTGTCCCCCCCACCCTGGCCACATCAGTAACTACCTACCTGGGTATTTGAAGTTGTTGTAACAATTTTTTATTATGTTTAAACCTCCCAGCCCTATTCCCAGGCCATGTGAATGAAGTGTTTTGATTCGCCCCAGATGTGATCATGTGATTGTGAATTGACCAACTGGATCATCACATTCCCCCAGTCATAAGTTACTGACGCAAGTAAGAAGTACGTCACTGGGTTTGGGCCACTGAGATGCTAAAAAGGCTTTTACAGAAATGTCGGAGATGTGGCTGTGTTCTTCAGAGCTGGCTTCATGTAGGGCCATAGCTGCCGCCTCCCTCTTGGCAGCAGGAGGAGAGAATTTGAGGATGCACAACAGGAAATGGAATAGGAGATGGAGAGATGAACTTGGGACTTTATTCCTTGAGTTCTGGCATCCAAATGTGCCTGAATCAAACTTTTTGATATGAGATGTAGGTTGTGTTTGTTTGTTTCTTTTTAAAAATATTTTATTTATTTTAGAGAGAGAGTGCATGCAGAAGTGGGGAGGGGAGAGAGGGAGATGGGGAGGAAAGGAGAGAGAATCTCAAGCAGACCCAACACTAGTGGTGGAGCCCAACTCAGGGCTGGACGTCATGACCCTTGAGACCATGAACTGAACCAAAACCAAGAGTCAGACACTCAACCAACCGAACCACCCGGGTGCCCCAAGATTTGTTTCTTTCTTGGTGTTGATTACTTACAACCCATGGCCTCAGATCCCGTGGGGACCCACTGACCCACTGAAACTATGAATCTTAACTTTCACTTGTATTTTGCTTCTGTTTTGGTACCACAAAGAGAGTAAGAATCGTCAATCATGTGTGTTCAGCATGCTACAGTTTACAAACACTTTTTGCAGATGCTGTATTATCTAACCATATATTATGCCACTGTACAGATGAGTAAACTGAGGGTCAGAGATTAGAAGTGATCTTGTGCCCAAGGCCACACAGTTAACAGTTCGTGGTCTCCAGCCCAAGGTCTTTTGGTTCCCAGGAGCATGTTCCAAACATACCTGTGGCCAGTGGTTAAAGGGTTTGAGGAGATGCAGGTTAATACCCTAACTTCAAGTACAAGATATTCTGTTGATTGAACCCAATGTTCCCCTTTCTACACTCCCATTGGAGGGGGTGTCCCCACACCCCTAATCTTCTGTATGGAATAAAAGATGCCCAACACGCTGTTGGTAGGGTGCATGATGCCAGACTCCCAAGCTGAAGATACATCCTTCTCAAACTCTGGGAAATTTTGCACCCTAAAGTATTACGCTCCACTTGCCACGTCATAACCGTTTTCTGCCCATGTGCACAAGCTCCATTCCTACATTTTCCCTCTAATTACTTAGTCAACCTTCCTGTCTTTGTCAGGGTCCTCGGTTGCAAACAACAGAATCCGTGTTGGTGACTTTGAAAAGAAAGGGACAATGTTAGGTGGTATTAGGTGACTCACAGAATCTCCAGTAAGACCAGATAATCGGGCTTGGAAGACGCAGAGCCAGGAGCAACCCCTGTGTCTGAGCTGCAAGGGAGTCCAGGAAAGTGAGATTCTGCCTTCCACCTTTAAGAGAAGAGAATCTGGGGCACCTGAGTGGCTCAGTGGGTTAAGCCTCTGCCTTTGGCTCAGGTCATAATCTCAGGTTCCTGAGATGGAGTCCCGAGATGGGCTCCCTGCTGAGCAGGGAGCCTGCTTCTCCCCCTCTCTCTCTGCCTCCCTCTCTGCCTACTTATGATTTCTGTCAAATAAATAAACTCTTTAAAAAGAGAGAGAGAGAGAAGAGAATCTTAGGTGAGAAAATTTCCCAAACCTAAGAGATGTACGTAAGAGGTGTCATCAAAAGCACAAGAAATTGTTCGTTAAACTTCCTAATTCTTCTTGGTTGTCGCTGCTGCCACGAACTCACCCCCCACCCCCAGGACCCTTCCTCCTCCTTCGGGGCTACTCCTGTGGTCTCGAAGCACCTTGCATCTACAGCGATGACGGCGTCTGGTTGTCCTTGACCTCCACCTCGCCCATCCAGGAGCCTTCTTTCTCCATTCACGGCGCAGCTCCCCCTGCCCAGATTTGCCCTTCCCTGCCCAACCAGCGCCCTCCTACCTGTTCACCCCGTTAACTTCGGTCTATTCTTCATGTCTCCCCTCAAAAGCAATATCCTCAGAAAAGCCGGTGCTGACTCTCCTCCCAAGTTATCTGCTGTCTTGGTCCCTTCAGGCCACTGGACTCAAAAATACCACGGACTAGATGGCTTTAGACCACAAGCATTTATTTCTCGTGGTTTTGGAGACTGGGGAGTCCAAGATCAAGTGCCGGGCCGACTCCATGCCTGCTGAGGACCCATGTTGTCCCCTGGCAGAGGGTCGAAGGAGCTTCTTTTATAAAGGCACTAATCCCATTCAGGAGGACGCCACCCTCATGACCTAATCACCTCCCAGAGGCCATACCCCCTAATACCACTTTGGGGCTTACGTTTCAACTTAAGAACTTCGAGGGGACTTTCTGTAGGTAGCATTCACTTATAGTCTCTTACCCTTTCAAGTTCATCTATTCACCGTCATTGATTTATTTTAAGACCGGTCTCTCCTGGGGAGAAATGAATCTGAGCGATAATTCAAATGAATCTGGGCAGTAACAATGCCAGAAGCAGGGAACATGGCAAGGAGGGTGGCGAGGCTGTTTTTCTTGGAGAAGGCAAAGAGGCAGTTACCGCTCCCCGTTCCTGGAAGGAAGTAGGAGCTGGGCGGTTGTGTAAGAGGCGCACACTAGCAGATCCTCTGGGCCACACTGACCCCAGCTCTGCAGCAGGAGGAGGCCTGCTGCCAGGAGCCCTGCTGGAGAGCAGGAAAGGGGTAGGAGGGTATGAAAGCTCTCCAGCTTCACTCCTGGGCGGGGGGAGGGGGGAGCAGAGAATAGGAGGGAAGCTACTCCCACTTGGTAAAACCATGTTTTAGTTCAGCTCATCTAGCCTCCTTGGGATCCTCACGCCTGGGAGCCAAGGCATGGCCCTTTTCCAAAGTGTCCTTGCTGGGGGAGAACCATAAATCCTCGTTCTTCCCTTCTCCCTGGCCCCCTTCCCTAGTAGACAGAATGCCCAGCTCTCTCTTATCTGTAGAATCTTCCCTTTAACCCTGCTTTCTCTCTTTCTTCACTGCCAATATTCTAGAAAGGGCTCGCCCTTCCTGGCTATAGCTTACTGTCTCTTTAACCCTTGGCCAGCCAGCTTCTGCCCCTTAGTCTGTGGGGACTGGTTTCTCTGAACGGTCATGAATCAGTCATTCCTCCCTTTCTGGGGTCTCTCTGAGAGTTTTGGGAAAGCTTGGGACTTCCCTTCCAATGAAAACATACTCTTGCATCCATATAAAAATTCATAAGTAGTTTCAGAAATCCACCGACTCCTAAACTCTACCCTCAATCTCCAGGATAATGACCCCATTCTTGAGTGCAAAATCCAGAGGTCTTTTCTGAATCGACTTTGGGGATGAAGAAGAACCCAGGTTCTAGTCAGTCCATTTGCTCTAAGTCCTGGCCCTGCGCTTCCTGGGGACCTGGGCCTGAGCCTCTCTGAGCTCAGTTTCTACAGTTATAAAACAGGGATAATAATATCTAGCTTTGGGTGCCTGGGTGGCTCAGTGGGTTAAGCCTCTGCCTTCAGCTCAGGTCATGATTCCAGGGTCTTGGGATCGAGCCCCACATCGGGCTCTCTGCTCAGCAGGGAGCCTGCTTCTCCATCTCTCTGTGCCTGCCTCTCTGCCTACTTATGATCTGTCTGTCAAATAAATAAAATCTTTAAAAAATAATAATAATATCTAGCTTTACAGGGTTGTGGAAACTTACATTAGTTCATTTGGGTAAAACCTTTAGAAGAGTACTTCATGCATCTTAAATACTCGCAGGTTTATCACCATTGTCTTTATTATTATTTTCGTTTCCGTGTTTATTATTCTCACCAACCTTATTCATTCTAGATGAAACATGGTTTCACTTCTGACTCACAGATATGTCTTGTGGGCTGTATGCTATTCTAAAAAAAAAAAAGAGAGAGAGAGACAGAGAGAGAGAGAAGTCACTGACAACATTTAGAAATTAAGAGTTCACGCGATAATCTGTCTTTTTGGCTTCTCTTGGAAAATCAGATCTGACGATCCTGGGTCATTTCCACCTGGCGTCGTGGCCTGGAATGGGGTAGTGTGAGCAGTTCTCCAGTTTGCCACGGTTCCCACCCATCCCCAGCATTGCAACCAAGAACCTGCAGCCCGGGGATCTTTACACATACATAACCCTGTTCTTTGACAGTCGAGAAATCGCTGTTATACCAAGGGAAAGGAAAGCCAGGCCAAGCAAGCCGTCTGTGTTTTAGAAGAAAGCATGAATGCGTCTGTGTAAGTAAAGATGATGCTTGTGAGTTTTATGATAGAAACACCCTCCGCCACTTGGTGACTGCCCAGCCCGTGCGGGCATCTGAGCTTCCCATCTTTGGCTGGGCAAGACGGCAGAGTGTTGGCCACGGCAGGCTTCCTTCTCAGCTGCCTGTCCCTGCCCCAAAGTACTTCTTTTTCTCTTTTCTTTCTTTTTCCTTTTTTTTTTTTTTTAAGACTTCGTTTATTTATTTGAGAGAAAGAGTGAGAGCACAGAGAGAGAGGGAGAAGCACACTCCCCACTGAGCAGGGAGCCCGATGTGGGGCTCGATCCCAGGACCCCAAAATCATGACCTGAGTGGAAGGCAAAATATTAACAGACGGAGCCACCCAGGTGCCCCAAAGTACTTCTTTTTCATCTCACTCATCTGGTGGTGTGAATGACATAGGTGTCAGAGCTGGACAGATACACATGCAATCCGACCTCTTCGGAAGCATGAGTTTTGTGTCTCTGGAGAAGACACCCACCCTTACCGGGTAGGGCTGTTTGAGTTGAAACAAGGGAATAAACATCCAGCCCTTTGCACGATGCCTGGCCAATCCCAGTTGGCCAAGTTACCACTTGCATGAACCCTCCAACACCCCAGCAAGGCACTCACCCAGTCATGCATTTCCAGCAAATTTGCAAGAATATGATTGTTCACCCACGAACGATCATATCGTTCAAAATCTTGGTGTTGATTACTTACAACCCATGGCCTCAGATGCCATGGGGACCCACTGACCCACTGAAATTATGAATCTTAACTTTCATTTGTATTTTGCTTCTGTTTTAGTACCGCAAAGATAGTAAGAATCGTCAATCACCTGTGTTCAGCACGCTACAGTTTACAAACACTTTTCACAGGTGCTGTATCATCTAACCATGTATTATCCCACTGTACAGATGAGTAAACTGAGGATCAGTAAAGAGTACTTTAGTCCCATGAAAACATCCCAGACCGGACCTCTTGAATCAGTTCTCTCCCATCAGCCCCTCCACCCTTAGAGAATCTTATCCCTTGTGCCTTTTGTGGCAGTTGGTAGGCATAGCCTTGTATTTTGGTCTTCCGTCCACTCGGCAAGCATTTGCTGAGTCCCCGTCCTGTCTCAGCCATTGTTTGGGCACTGGGGATATCAGAAAAGACACAGAGTCCCAGCGTTCTTGGACCTTACAGGCGAGTCAGAGTGGGAATTATAAGCACCTTAAAATGCAAAGTAGGTCATAGCAGAGGGTGATGGGGCCATGGAGAAGACCAGAGTGACGCAGGCAGAGGGGTGGCGGATTAGCCGAATGGTCATGGAAGACCTTCCACGAGTCGACTGTGGAGCCAGCCCCAGGGCGAGCTGAGAGAAGGGCTTTCTCTGCATTGACAGCAGCAGGTACAAAAACCATAAATCAGGATACGATAAGGCCATGGTGGGACCAAATAAAATCATGCTGGGGGCCTCTCTGCTTCCTACCTCTAGTGAGCCCTTAGTCCTTCCCTGCCACTCCGTTTCCTCCCACTTCTGTCTCCTACCTCGAGCTTCCCTTTCAGAGAAAGATCCTTTTCTGCTCGAAACTTCTACCCTCTGCATCAAGACCTGCCAGTACTATGTTCTGAGCCAGGAAATGCCTCTGGTCACGTGTTAATTAGTGAGAGGCTAATGATACATGACTTCATTTCACATAATGTCCAACAAGGCTTTCAAAGGGGAAAACAATGCCTTCGTTTCAAGATGTGCCCCTGACAGCAGGAGTGTATCAGTCACTGCGGCAGGTCCCTGGGAGAGATATTTTTAGATGGAACAAGCCTGCAAATCGCCTGTGGTGTATTAGCTTTCCATTGCTACTGTAATGCATAACCGCAGGTCTGATGGCTTTAAAACAACATCTATTTACTCTTCCGTGATTCTGTAGGTCAGAAGTCCCCAATACAGCCAGACCCAGAGTTCTTTGCTTAAGAGTCTCACAAGTCTGCAACCAACGTATCAGTGGGATCACGTTCCTTTCTGGAGGCTCTGGGGATGATGAATCTGGTTCCAAGTCGATTTCAATTGGCTGAATTCAAGTTCCCTGTGGTTGTGGCACTCGGGAAAGGGGGGAGCCTGATGCAGGGGCTCGATCCTAGGAACACAGGATCATGACCTGAGCTGAAGGCAGGCACTTAAACCGACTGAGCCACCCAGGCACCCCTGCTTCTAAGGACTTTCTAGAATCATGTGATTTTAGTGGGCCCACCAGGAAATTCCAAGGCAGTCTCCCTAACTTAAGGTCTCTGGCCTTAATCACATATACAAACGCCCTTTCGTTCTGTAACATAACATCTTAACAGGTTTTGGGGATTGTGGTGCCAGCATCATTGGGGTGGGAGGGCCATTCTACTCACCACACGGAGCAAGGAGGCAGAGTAATGGGACTTACGTCCTCATTCTCACGTTTACTGTAACTCTGGGCAAACCTGTTAATCCCTGAATTCTGGTTTCTCTTTCTTTTCTCTTTCTTTTCTTTCTTTCTTTCTTTCTTTCTTTCTTTCTTTCTTTCTTTCTTTCTTTCTTTTCTTTCTTTCTTTCTGATTTAGTTATTTATTTTAGAAGTGGGGAGAGGCAGAGAAACCAGACTCCCATGTTCAAGGTGGAGCCCTGTGCGGGACTGGATCTCATGACCCTGAGTTTAGGACCTGAGCCGAAACCAAGAATGGATGCATCACCGACTGCCCCACCCCACCCCAGGCACCCCTTGACTTCTAATATCTTCTTCTTCTCTTACGCAGGGATGGAAGCTATGGCTTCACAACCCTCTCATCATCCCACTGTAGAATTTCACCTTCAGTAAAATTACATGCACAAAGGCACTTTGGGAACTCCCCATAAACATATAAATCATTGTTATTATTGTTCTTGTATCCCATGGTACTATGCTTGCCCTTGTGGTTTATGGTGCCCCTGGTCCTGCTTGTAGGAATTCTCCAGCAGGAAGGGACAGCTGCCGCAAAGTTGGTTAAGAATCAGGGCTTTGGAGCCAGATAGCTTGTGTTTAAATCCTGGCCCCTCTGCATACTGTGTGACCCTGGACAAGATTTTAAGTTCCATGTCCCCCCCCTCCTTTTTAAAGATTATTTATTTATTTATTTGACAGAGATCACAAGTAGGCAGAGAGGCAGGCAGAGAGGAGGGGAGGCAGGCCCCCTGCTGAGCAGAGAGCCCGATGTGGGGCTCAATCCCAGGACCCTGAGATCAGGACCTGAGCTGAAGGCAGAGGCTTAACCCACTGAACCACCCAGGCGCCCCAAGTTCTGTATTTATTTCATTGTTTGGGAAATGGAGAGAGTGACTTCTGCCCCGGGGGGCAGTTACGAGGAGTAAATGAGTTGACCTTTGCAAGGACTATGCCCAGCACCTGCCGGCAGCGGCCGGCAGCACCGCCATCCATCTTATGATCAGCAACCGCACCACCGCGTCCCGTCAGTGTCCCTCGCAGCCCTTTGTCCCATCTGCGAGCATAATTATCATCTGTGTGATTGCTCAGCCTGTATTACTCCCACTAGATTTGAGTTCCATGAGGGGTATTATGTGGGGGGGAATGCTTAGGAGTCATGTTTAACTGCATAAGTCATCAAGAATACATTTTGTAGGGACGTCTGCATGGCACAGTTGGTTGAGCGTCCAGCTCTTGGTTTCAGCTCAGGTCGTGATCTCAGGGTCATGGGATCGAGTCCTGCGTCAGGCTCCATGCTGGGCAGGAAGCCTCCTTGAGATCCTGTCTCTCCCTCTCCCTCCCCCGCACTCTCTCTTTCTCTAAAAAATAAATCTTAAAAAATATATATATTTTGTAAATAGATTGAAATGTCCAGAACAAAACTAATGTCTCCTTCAGACTCCAGGTTTCCTCCTGGTCCCTTCTTTTCCCCAAAGAGAGGTGGCCTGGATTCTGAGAATATCAAGTGTTGCTGTGGGTGTGAAGAAATGGAAGTGCCTAGACTATGTAAATTGATATGGTCTCTGCAGAGGGTAGCCTGGCAGTGGCGATTAAAATGAAAAATGGTGACTTTTTCATGACTCAGCAGTTTCCACTTCTCAGAAGGTGCCTCACAGCCACTCTGGGGCATAGGCCGAGGAAGCCACAGAGAGGGATGTCCATTGTTGCGTTCTCCCCAGCAGCAAAAATGGGACAACCTGAGCCTTCATCCAGAAAGGAATGGTTCAGTACAACAGCTTCTCTCAAGAGATGGTATAAGATCTCCTCTCTAAGAGGTGGTAGATCTCCTCTCTCTATGTTAACATTTTCATTTTTTTAAAAGATTTTATTTATTTAATTGACGAGAGAGAGAGCACAAGTAGGCAGAGCATCAGGCAGAGAGAGAGGAGGAAGCAGGCTCCCTACTGAGCAGAGAGCCCGATGTGGGGCTCGATCCCAGAACCCTGAGATCATAATTTGAGCCGAAGGCAGAGGCTTAACCCACTGAGCCACCCAGGCGCTCCAAGATTTTGCGTTTTTACTTGGACTTTATGTGTTTGAATACGAACGGCAAAGTTACTGTGAACCAGACACTGTTTCCTCATTTAAATTTCCCAGCAACTGTATGAGATGCTATTCTCCCTAATTTAGAGAAGGGGAAGGTGAGACATGGAAGTTAAGTCCCTTCCCCACGGTTATTGAATGGATCTGGAATCAACCCAGGCAGTCTGACTCCCAAGTAAGTGGGGGTTAATCATGATGCTAAATAGCATTTTCTTGTTTATAATGCACAGAATGTATTAATAAGAGTTCAAGTCTTAATGTGTATGAAAGCAATAAGCCACAAGTGAGCGTCATTGAAAGTTCAAAATATGAAGGGTGCCTGATGACTGAAGTTTCGAGATAGTTCTAGAACAGTGGACAGCCCCAGAAAGAATGGAGTGGGTCTGCACAGCCAGTTTTGTCCTGTTTACTTGTGTTTTCCTAGTGCTTATCGAGGCAACTTGCATGAAGTAAGAACTTGTCAAGTACTGGGGAATGAATAAATAAACTGTGCAAGGACTGATGGCAGGAAAAAGGAGCTGAGACTTAGGCCTTCAAGCTCCTTGCTGCCCCTCCCCCCAGGCCCTGTGCCCCTAGGATCCTGGCGGGGCAGGTGCAGGGAGGCTCGGGTTTCCTGGAGCCTGGAAAATGAAGGACTTTGAGGCTAAGTGACAGAGTTGGAGATTCCTGGAAGAGCAATAAGGAACCTAAAAAAAGCCAAAAACAAAACCAAAAACAACACCTAGAACTACTAATTGAGGATAGCAAGGTTGCGGGATGCACGGTCAACACCAAAAAATGGATTCTTTTCTATACACTAGTGATGAATCATTGAATCAAAAAAATTTTTTTTTAAGATTTTATTTATTTGAGAGAGAGAGAGAGAAAGAGCACGAGTGGGAGGAGAAGCAACAGAGTGGAGAGGGACAAGCAGACTGCCCAGTGACCAGGGATGGAGATCCCAGGACCTTGACATCATGACCTGAGCCAAAATCAAGAGTCGGACATTTAAGCGACTTGGATCCAGAGTTTAAAACACAACACCATTTACAGTTGCTGCTCTCCAAATAAAATAGTTCTGCGTCAATCCAACAAATCATTGACAGAAACTACATATGTAGCTAAAAGTTTAGTGACATTGATGAAAGAAATTTTTAAAAAGACCTAAGTAATGGAAAGATACACTCTGATCATGGGTTGAAAGATTCAACATCATGTATGTGGTAGTTCTCCCCAAATTGATTTGTGGGTTTCACACATTGCCTATCAGAATCCCAGCAGTGGTTTTTTGTAGCTATAGACAGTATGATTCTAAGTTTACAGGAAAAGGCAAAAGAACTAGAATAGCTAAAACCATACTGAAAAGGGAGAAAGTGAGAGATTATAGGTTCACTCTGATGGTAAGGCTTATTATAGAGTTAAAGTAATTGAAACTATGTGGCATTGGCAGAGGGATAGAGACCTAGATCAGTGGAATAGGATAGAGAACACAAAAGTAGACACACAAGTGTGCCCAATTGTCTTTTTTTAAAATAAAAGTACAGGAAAAAATTGGCCATCCAAAGGCAAAGATATAATCCCTAATCTAGTCTCATACCTTGCACAAAAGTTAACTCGAAATGGGTCATAGCTCTATACATAAGCACAAAACTACAAAACTTGCAAAAAACAAAAAAAATAGGAGGACGTCTTTGTGACCTCAGGTCAGGCAAAGAGTTCTATACATGGTACCAAAGGCACAACCCATAAAAGGGAAAATATGAAGTTAGACTAGATCACAATGTGAAACTGTAGTTTTATGAAAGAATCAGCTAGGAAAATGAAAAGATAGCCATCACCTATGAGAAAATACTTTCAAAATTCTGGATCAAAAATATAAAAAGGGCTTGGATCAAGATTATATAAAGGGGGGCACCTGGGTGGCTCAGTCTGTTAAGTGTCTGATTCTCGATCTTGGCTCAGGTCCCAATCTCAGGGACGTGAGATCAAGGCTTTTGTCGGGCTCCATGCTGAGCATGAAGTCTGCTTAAGATTCTCTCCCTTTCCTCCTTCCCCTCTCCCTCCCTCTCTAAAAAAAATAAAAAATAAAAAAATAAAAATCCAATTAGGTATTGAGCAAAAAAGTAGACATGAACAGATAACGGACATTTCACTGATGAGGGAAGACAGATGGCAAATACACACATGAAAAGATGTGGCCATTATGGAAATGCAAAACAGAGCTACGACAAAATGTAACTGCACACCTGTTCGAAAGGCTCTCTTGAGAAAATATGGGCATACCAAGTGTGGGTGGGTATGTAGAGCACCCCCACCTCTCCCACTGCTGGTGGGCAGGTAACATGGCGCAGTCACTCAGGAAGAATCTGTCAATTTCTTCTAGTTAAACACGCAGTCACCATATGACCCAGCAATGGCGCACCTGCTGTTGAAAAATCTCTATCCACACAAAAACCTGTACTCAACTGTTCACAGGAGCTTTATTTGCAATATTCCCAAACTGGAACCAGCCCAGTGTCCTTCGACAGGCAAATGAATAAACCAACTACTACTTCTCAGCCAGAAAAAGGAATGAAGTATTGATAGATCCAACAATTTGGTTGGATCTCGGGGGTGTTATGCTGAGTGAAAACAGTAGGATCCCGATCTCAAAAGGTTACATTCTGTATGCTTCTGTGCATATATATCTTGAAATGACAGCATTATGGAGATAGAGAACAGATCGGGGTTGCCAGGGGTTTGGGTAGGGGAGGGTGTAATTATAAAGGGGTCAGGGGAAGAAATTTCTTTGTGGTCATAGAACAAGTCTGTATCCCAGTTGTGATGGCTGGTACACTGATCCATACATTTGTCAAATTGAACTCTGCTGAACTCTGAGTAAGGCCTATAGTTTAAGGAATACTATTGTATCAGTGTCAGTTTCCAGATCTTGAAAATGTATCATTGGTTTGCAAGATGTTATCACCAGGAAAGGTCCAGGGAAGGTACATGAGAACTCTGTACAAATTTTGCAACTTCTTGCCAATCTAAAATTATTTCAAAATTAAAAGGTTTTAAGAAAAAAGAACTTTAGGCGTGCCTGGGTGGTTCAGTGGGTTAAAGTCTCTGCCTTCAGCTCAGGTCATGATCTCAGGGTCCTGGGATCGAGCCCCACATTGGGCTCTCTGCTTGGCAGGGAGCCTGCTTCCTCCTCTCTCTCTGCCTGCCTCTCTGCCTACTTGTGATCTCTGTCAAATAAATAAATAAAATCTTAAAAAAAGAACTTTAAAGGGGCTTACTGGTAGCGATTTGGGGATGGTAGCAGAGCAATATTCAGCCATATAAAAAGGATGGAGTATCTTTCTAGAGCAGTCCTGTCTTATTTACTATGATTTCCTCCCTGGGCTTACAACAGTGCATAGCAAATAGCAAGAACTTAACAAGTGACTGGAGAATAAGTGAACACACTCAGCACAATGTCTGTCCTAGTCTGACTCCATGGGTAGGGAAAAGGAGCCCAGACCCAGGTCTCCCCCTGCCCCAGCCCTGTGTCCTGGGATCCTGGCTGGGCAGGTGTGGGGAGGCTCGGGTTTCCTGGAGCCAGGAGATGGATGTCTGTGACGCTGCGTGACAGATCTGTGGATTCCTGGAAGCGCAACAGACAGGTGGGCTGAGGACAGCAATGCTGGCACAGGCCTGGCAGAGGACACAGTCCGCTTCTGGCCATGTGGTTGGGCGGCTAGTCCTGGAGAGGAGGAGCTGCTTGTCCTGGCACCAGCTCGGGCTTTGAGACTCTTTGAACTGCCTGCCTACAGCTCTTTGAATTTTCCTGCCCTCCTTGGTGCCTCTAGGCCTGGGGTTCGGTCTATATTATGGCTTCCTAAATTGTATGATTTTGAAACAAGACACCTCAGTGTTTCCAACTGTAAAATGGGAATGATATCTTATGCTTATTGGATGCTTGTATGTGGATATTGAGATTATTTGGGTCAAGGGCTTAGGACTAGGCAGGTTATCTGGACTCAGGGAACATGACGATTTTCACCTTCCTTTTTGCAGTGGCATTGGGGAATCAATAGAAAGCGTTAGGCCCAACATTCTGGGTGGGTTTCTTGTTCCCACTGAGGCACTCTGCTGTATCTCCTTGGCTTCCAGTTGAAAGCAAGTTAAATCAAGCATCCAGGGCATTCTCAAGGGGACATGGAAGCCTTTTAAGGGCAGCCAGGGAGGCAGGGGTGTGGTAAGGCCTTTGAAGAGGGTGGCAAGATGCTGTGTACTGGTGGCGAGTCGGGCTGCCTGGGTTTGAGTCCCAGCTCTGCTCTTTGTAAAGAGTCTTGGGCACCATATTTAAGGTCTTAGAATCTCAGTTTTCCCGTCTTGGGGACCAAGACTCCTGACTCAAAAGGCTGTGTGACTACTGAATATTTTAAAAGGAAAAAAAAATACCGTGTGGAAAGCCTTTAGCAGGACACCCCAGACCCAGTGGGTGTGCAGTAAACGGCGAGGGGATGATACTGATCAAAACCATTGTCTTCATGTTGACTGTGCGCATTTCTGCAATCTGTAGCTCTGAGGAGCTGCTTGACCTGCCTCCTCGTCCACCCTGGGGTTGTCATAAGGAATCAACATCCTGCCATCAAAGCTGAGCCCAGGTAGCTGCCCCCACCCACCCACCCCACCCTGGGTGTTGTCCCCTGGGCACAGAGCTTCTCCCAGGCGGCCTCCTCTGGGGACCGTGCAGAAAGTGGCTATCTAGGTTACCTGCCGCCTCACCTGACTCATTCCCTGGAAACTGGGCCCCAGCGTACTGGGCCAGATAACATCCTGCGTGTCCTCAGATGCCCTGAGTTTTATCCGGTAGGTGCCTGGGCATGGAGAGGGGAGGGCAAGGAGTGAGAGCCTGTGTGCGATTGGCCAGCCAGCGGCCTTAGAATGCACAACGAGGAGGGAGCTTGGTCTTCTAGAGGGTGGGCTCCTGCTGCCTTCGCAGCCCCCTTGCTGGCTTCCCCTCTGGGCCATCTCTGCAGGTGTCACAGAAGAGACGGGTCTCGGGAGTCTGCAGGAGGCTCAGAGGAGCGTTCAGTCCAGAGCCCTTGTTTTCTGATGAGTCAACAGGTCCCTAGAGGGTTGGCGACCTCCCTACAGAGGCAGAAACCAAACAGCTCCTGGAACCTGGTCTTCTGGCCCTCCCGCAGAGCTCACCCCTTCTCCCTCCTCGCTGCATTTGCACCTGATTGGCTGCCACTTGTGTGCCTGACACCGTGCTGATGCCCTGCGTGCCATCAGCTCACTTTCTCTGCCCAGCAGGCAGGTGCTCGTTGAACCTCACGCTAGGGAAGGGGAGGTGGGCGCACTGATTCTCTTGGGTCACTCGCTCCGGGAAGGTGGCCGGGCCAGTCAAAGCAAGCAGTCTGGGTCCCCAGTCTGTGCTTTTAGGAACCACACCCTAGTGTAGGCAGGAGACCCCGTGACCATGCCACTGGGGATTAAAGCGGACTATGTGAGGTAATGTCATGGTCGGCAACCGGGCTTACGAGGAGAATGGTAAGAGTTCGAGAGTGGGTTTTGGGGAGGTGGGACCAGGAACTGGATCATTTTGACCAGGAGACTCCCCGGGGAAGGGTTCTCAACTGGGGGCTTTGAAAAGAGGAGCGAGCACCTATGTATGTCGTGATGGCAGAGGGCTGGGGACAGGATGGGGATTGCATGGGACAGACTCACACAAGGAATTGTCCCAATGCCAATAGCCGCCGGCTAAGAAACCTGTACATTAAGAAACATCCAGAGAACAGGAGACTATCTTGTGAGGAGACTCAAAGACAAGCCTCTGATAGGGAGAGACATTTGGGGAGGGACCAGCAGGACTGGGCAAGCTCAGGGAGCTCTGGACTTCTCTTCAGTCATGTAGGGAAAAAAATAAATAAATCAAAGGAAAACAACCTAGGATTAAATGAGGTCAGCGTTTCCCAAACTCTGATAAAGAGATCCGTGTATCATTTTAATGCATACGTTCTAACATGCACTAGAAAACTAACTAGCGTATCACTTCCACAGTTAAACGAATATCATTATTCCGGTTGAATGTAAAGGAAGGATTCAAATTTGTTTTCGAGTATCTGTGACAGGGAGAGCCAGGTCTGGGCCATAGGGCCCTGCTTCCCATTCATTGACAAGGCCTGTTATGGGCTGAACTGTGTCCCCCACACGTACGTTGAGGACCCCAGTACCTGTGAATGTGACCTATTTGGAAACAGGGTCTTTGCAAATGATCGAGCTAATATTCAGTCATACTTGATGAGATTGGGCCTGAATCCAGTAAGATTGGTGTCCTTATAGAAAATAAAAATTAGTGGGGCGCTTGGGTGGCTCAGTCAATTAAGCATCTGCCCTTGGCTCGGGTTATGATCCCAGGGTGTTGGGATCGAGCCCCACATCAGCTCCCTGCTCAGTAAGGAACTTTCCTCTTCCTCTCCCTCTGCCTCCCATTTCCCCTGCTTGTGCTCACTCACTCTCTCTCTCTCTCTCTCTCGAATAAATAAATAAATATCTTTTAAAAAACTGGGGCTCAGAGACAGACATGTACAGAGAGAAGACAACGTGAAGACAGAGGGAGATCACCACCTACTAGCTAAGGGATTCCTGAGGCTTCCAGAAGCTAGGAGAAGGGCATGGAACAGGTGCTACTTTTTAGCCTCACAAGGAGCCAACCCACCTGACAGCTTGATCTTGGATTTGTAGCCTCTGGAATGGAGGGAGAATAAATTTCTGTTATTTAAGTCACCCCAGCTGGGGGTACTTTGTTACAACAGCTCCAGGAAATACAAGGCCCGAGTGTCAAAGCACAAGAGTTTCTTTGCTGGGTAAACCCTGCCTTGGGGTCCAAGAAGGGTATATTTTTCTCTACCTTGCAGAGACAGAAATACAGTCAACCTTGTCTTTTTCCTTGGCTCTTTGGAGATTTCACTTCTGGGGTGGCTGGACTCTGGATGTGTTCTTCCAAACTCAAGAGTGGTCAAAGCCACCACACTGTGCTCATTCGTACCCTAAACTATTATACCCTGCACTGAACTTGACTTTGCGGAGAGTCAATTAGCATGTGCTCCTCCCTGAGCCTGTGAGATAATTCTCTTCCCATAAACCAGGAGTCAGAGGTCCAGAAGAGCCATGGGACTGCAGCCATTGTGTAGGACACAGCCCGCAGATGGCAGGTCCCCAAGCATGAAACTTCTGACCACAGATCTGCTTTGATGCCACCTGATGTGCTCCGGAGCCCCCTTGGCTGCCTTTCTCTCTTGAAAAGTTGCGCTGTCCGTTCAAGAGAGAAGTGCACCGCTGGTGCAAAGTGCAGAGCTGTGTCTCGCCTTCTGATAGCTAGGGATTCGAAGTAATTCTGCTACTATGATTGCTACTACTATCACTTACACAGTTCGATCATGCTTCCAACTACTCTTACTAACACAGTTCGTGCTTCCAAAAATGCGTGCCAGACACGTGCCTAAATATTTATCATACGGTAATGCTCGGGGCCTCAATGATGTGGGTACTGTGCCTTCCGCACTTTCCTGACTCCATGGTGACTGGCGTGAGGACACACAGCACGGGGCAAAAGTGGGATCTGGCCTAATAGTCTGTGCTCGGTTTACCATCACACAGTCTCCCACATACGTGTCTGTTCGACTCCTGGTCCTAGCTACCTGATCAGTATCCCAATTTTTGGCAATGATTACACCACTATGAGTTTCCTCCTACATGGGTGATTCCTGCCCACCCGTGAATTTATATTTTGGATAAATGCCTCTGATTGGCATTGCTGGCTCAAAGGGTGTGTGTGTTTGTGTCAGGTAATTTTTACCTTGATTCTTTGCTTCTCTTGTTAGGGGGAGGAGAAGCCGCCAGCCTCAAAGCTCACCTTACCTTGATCACCAAAGCTTATACTCAGTGTGATCTAGCAGATGTGTATTGGACAGCTTCTGGGAAAACGGGGAACGGAGTGAGTCTTGGAGGCTAGTCTCACAATCTTGCAGGGAACCCAGACCGATCCCTGGGTAACCAGGACCTGGACTCCCTAAATCTGTCATCATCCAGGTTTCATCACCCAGGTTTCCGCAGGCCTCGTGATTTGGAGTCTGGCCTAGGAACATTCTCCTGGCCCATGATAAGTACGCAGTAAGCCTTAGCCATTACCACCATCATGACCCTTTGGGCCAGCCCCCACTCTCCAAACCCTCTCTAGAACTGAGTAGCGGCTGCCTGCCCCCTTCTTATGATCCCTACTGGGTTCGGAGAAGTTAATGACCTTATCGAGATTATGCCAGATTATCTCTGTCTCTTTTTTTTTTTTGCACCCCCTTCCCCCACGAGACTCCAGAAATCTGGCTTTTTATGTGAAACGTCCCGACTTTTTAATGTTAGCAACTAATTAGGATTAAAAACAAAAAGCAACAAAAACCCACTCTTGCGGTTAAACAAACGCCATCTGCAGACCAGATGTGGGCTGCCAGTCAGCCTGGGAGTCCGGCAGACGGGTTTGTGTCCCAGCCCTGCCACTTCCAAGACAGGGAACCACGTCATCAGCCTTGAAAGCCTGGGCGTCCTCATCTGGAGAAGGGCAGTGTTAATCCCCCACTTGGCGTGACTGAGTTTGAGTGACGGACAATTTGTATAAATTGTCTGGCCTATTGCTGGCGCTTAGTACATGGTAGGTCACTGCTATGGTTATGCCAATGACATTGACTGAAGTCAGAATGATGGTAGGCGGAGTTGTTTTGAGGGACGCTGGTTTCATCTGGGGCTTGTCAAGCTTTAGTGGTCGAGAAAACACCAAGATGGAGTTGTCCAGAGGCAACTGGGAATGTGTGGAGGCAGGAGATTTTTTAAAAAATATTTTATTTATTCATTTGACAGACAGAGATCACAACTAGGCAGAGAGGCAGGCAGAGAGAGAGGAGGAAGCAGGCTCCCTACCGAGCAGAGAGCCAGATGTGGGACTCGATCCCAGGATCCTGAGATCATGACCTGAGCCAAAGGTGGATTTTTTAACCCACTGAGCCACCCAAGTGCCCAGGAGTTTTTGTTTGTTTGTTTGTTTGTTTGTTTTGTCTTCCATCAAGAGTTTCTCTTTCCATAGAGGTAAGATTTTTTTTTTTTTTCTCTCTCTCTCTCTCTCTTTTTTTTTTTTACTCTTTATGTGAGTTTGGAAAGATCACAGGCTTCTGGCCACCATGTTGGATACTCCGAAGGCTTGCTGACACTGCTTCCTGGAAAGTAGCATAATTCCCTGAATGGCTTCTCTTCTAGTGGGAGGTGAGCCTGGAAAGAGGAAATCAAACCAGGTCTGGTTCTTGAAAATGGCAGTGCGTGAGGCAGAGAAGGTGTTGGAGGCTGCAGGCAGAGGCCACTCACTCACCATCTTGAACAAAGAACAAGGAACTCAGATGATGTCAACGAGCATTTTCTGAGAATTCTCCACTGTGGGGCCTTGGTCTCACTTTCGGGGAGAACCATGGGACTCTAGTGAGGAGATAAGGGCTCTCATTGCTCTTCTGCTCTGCATTCCCTCTGTGACCTTGGCCAAATCCCTTCTGCCCTTTGGACCTATGGTCATTATCTGAAAAGCAAGTAAGTGTGTTAAACCATGTGTTAATTTGCCAGAGGAACCAACACACAATACAACACATGGGTCATTTAAACAACATAAATTTCTTTTCTCACAAATGTGGAGGCTCAGAGTCCCAGATCAAAGTGCCAGTGTGTTTGGGTTTTGGTGAGAGCCGTCTCCTTGGCTTGTAGATGGCCATCTTCTCCTTGTGTCTTTGTGGGTTTGTTTTTTTTTTTTAAGATTTTATTTATTTATTTGACAGACAGAGATCACAAGTAGGCAGAGAGGCAGGCAGAGGAAGAGGAGGAAGCAGGCTTCCTGCTGAGCAGAGAGCCCGATGTGGGGCTCAATCCCAGGACCCTGAGATCATGACCTGAGCTGAAGGCAGAGGCTTTAACCCACTGAGCCACACAGGCGCCTCTTCATGTTGTTTTTGTGTGTGTTTGTGTGTCCTCAACTTATAAGGACTCCAGTCATAATGGATTAGGGTTCACCCTCATGACCTCATTTTAACTTACCTCTTTAAAGGCTGTGTCTGCAAGTACCATCACATTCTGAGGTACTGAGGATTAGGACTTCAGCATAGGAATTGGGCGGGGGTGGGGGGGACACAATTCAGCCCACAACAGACCAGTTCAGTGTTTCTCACAATCTGGGAAATGGAATTTACTTTCCATCAAGTGCAGATATAAACCTTAAAGAACAATCAGTCCTTCTGATTACTTGAAGAAGAAAAGGTTAGGTTTAGGAGTAATGTGACTTTAATACCCTTCTGACCCTTGCCAGAGCAAATGGCCAGCAGATCTGGGGCACGGAGCCTTCAGCAGGCAATTATATATCTGTGTCAGTTACCCATGGTTGCATGACAGATTACCTTCAAACTTAGTGGCCTAAAACAATTCACATTTATTATATCACATTTATTCCATGGGTCGGGAATTCTGAAGCAACTTAGTTGGGTCGTCTGGTTCAGGGTTTCTGATGAGATGCAAAAGTGTAAAGCCTTGGCTGGGACAGGCGGACAGTCAACTGGACAGGTCAAGTTGGTGCTGGCTGTGGGAGGAAGCCCTCCATTCCTTGTCACATGACTTGAGTGTCTTCACAACATGGCAGCCGGCTTCTTCCAGAATGAGCAGTTGGAGAAAGCAAGAGGGCAAGGAGGAATCCACAATGTCTTTTATGTCCTAGACTTAGAAATCATCTACCATCACTTCCAGTCACTTCCATAGTGTCCTTTTGGGAGACTGGAATGAATAGGACACAAGTCAGTCCCATTTACTATGGGAGGGAAACACAATAGGGCATGAAGATCCTTGGGCTAGGATCATTGGGGGGCTAATTGAGAGACTGACACAGTAGAAAGTCTTAAGGGTTTTATTTACTGATTATTCTTTGGCTCCTTTGTATTTGCATATACAGAAAATATATATTAGTATTTTGTGTCTTTTTAATTATAAATACACACATACACAAGTGATATGCTATATATAAATATCTAATCTGCTTTTTTTTTTTTTTTTAAAGATTTTATTCATTCATTTGACAGAGAGAAATCACAAGTACACTGAGAGGCAGGCAGAGAGAGAGAGAGGGAAGCAGGCTCCCTGCTGAGCAGAGAGCCCGATGTGGGACTCGATCCCAGGACCCTGAGATCATGACCTGAGCCGAAGGCAGCGGCTTAACCCACTGAGCCACCCAGGCGCCCCTCTAATCTGCTTTTTTTTTGGCCACTCATTAATACATTTTTGAGATCACTCTGTGTTAATATAAACAGATCTGGTTCCTTCCCTTGCATTATAAGTAGGTGCCATTTTTATTTGTTCATTCCCCTATTTATGGCCATTCAGATTGTTTCCAATTTGGGGCACCTGGGTGGCTCAGTCGGTTAAGCATCCAACTCTTGGTTTCAGCTAAGGTCCTGATCTCAGGGTCATGAGCTTGAGCCTGGTGCCAGGCTCCACACTCGGTACGGAGTCTGCTTGAGAATTTTTTCTCTTCCCTCTCCTCCCTTTCCCTCCCGCCATGCTCCTCCCTCCCACCCCCACCCCCTACGACTTGGGCACTCTCACTCTCTAAAATAATTAAGTAACTAAAATATTTAGATTGTTCCCAATTTTTTTGCATTTACAACATTGGTGACTGAAACATCCTTTTACATGTCTTAGGATAGATGATGAGAAGGGAAAGTGCTGGGTGATAGAATATGTGTGTTTTATATTTTTACCAAATGGAGCCAATTGTCCTTTATAATTAGTTATCCTAATTTTCACCCCCTCCCCTTTCAAGGCAACATCTTACAAAGGTTTCCATTTCTCCACCACATTACCAACTCCCGATGTCACCAAAACTTTTAACTGTTGCCAGTCTGATGCGTAGAGAAGTGGTATCTCAATATTTCGATTTTTGAAAAACGTGGTAAAAAACAGATAACGGAAAATTCACCATCTTGGCCATTTTTTTGAGAGCACAATTCTGTAGTGTTCAGTCTGTACACGTCGCTGTAAACACAGCAGCTCTCCAGAACTTTTTCATCTTGCAAAACTGAAGCTCTGTAACCCCTGAACAATAACTCCCATTCTCCCTTCCGATAACCCCCCCAGTCTCCCTTCCCCGGGGACAACCACTCCTCTACTTCATATTCCTATGAGTTTGACTACTTTGGATAAAATGTGTGAGTAGAAATATACATTTTGTCTTTTGAAGACCGGCTTATTTCACTGAGTGGAATGTCCTAAGGGTCATCCACGCTGTAGCGTGTGGCATTCCACCCTTCCTTTCTGAGGCTGAATCATAGCCCGTTGTATGGATAGACCACATTCTCCTTATCACTTTATCCATAGATGGATATTTGAGTTCTTGGCACCTCTTGGCTATTGTGAATAATGCTGCTGTGCGCAGGGGTGTACCAATATGTCTTCTTCCCATTCTTTTGGGTATAGACCTAGAAGGGGGATTGCTGGGTCATAGGGTAATTATATTTTTGATTTTCAAGGTGTTTCCGTCCTTTTCTCTAGAGTGGTAGCACCATTTTACCACCCTCCCTACCCATTCCAAGGGGGCACGAGGGTTCCAATCTCTCCACATCCTTGCCAACATGGGTTATTTTCCGTGTTTTTTGATAGTGGACATTCAACCTTTTAATTTTACGTCTCCCTGAATATGAGTGAGTTTGGGCATCTTTATACAATCCCGCTCAAGCAACGAGGAAATTACGGTTCTGGGAGATTCCATCATTTGCCACAAAGCTCAGGGCTGCTAAGTGGTACAGAAGAGTCCGGACCCAGAGTTGTAGGCTCCTGATACCCCTTCCAGATATGACCCTGCCTTCAAATCTGCATGGCTTCTTTAAGAAAAGAAAGGAGGGGGAAGGAGCAGCTCCCTGCTTCTGAATTCCTGCCTGGTATGCCTCTGACAAGTGGGGAATCTACAGAGCATTATTGTTCTTGGATCCGCGGGCAGAGTGTCATTACGTCCACCTAGGAGGAAGTGGTGTCTACGCTAATACCCTGGACGGGAAATGTGTGCCCAGAAGATTAGCTCCATTGTGTGGGGCTGGACGCCTTCCATGGACTTTGTTTATGGGACAGATTGTTTTTGTGAAGTTGTTTGCTCCGGTGAGTCTCCGAGCCCTAGAGGCCCGCCGGCTGGGGACAGGGTCCAATTTACGGGCAGCCTGGAGCATGGTCAGGAAAGGCGACAGAGGAGAGGCCCCTTGGGGGACCTCAGGAGTCTGTCTAGGACTCCCTCAGAAAGCAAAATTGTGGACCTATTTTATTTATTTCTAAAATTGGATGCGAGGTGGACGGTGGGTTTTTCTTACCCATTAGCTCCTGTGGCTGATATTTTTATGTCCACTGCCTACATCCCATGTCAGTTCACCTCTGCACGCATTCATATGTGTGGCCGGAACTTTGAGGGTGTTGCTTTTTGTCCTCCCAATTCCATCGGCCGGAAGCTTCATGCTCCAGACAGCATGAGCTCGCTTGCGCCCATTTGTTCCAAATCAGTGAGCAGATGACGCTGGGTGAGCGTGTGGTTCACACTCCTTGCTCCCAGGAGGAGGCCACAAGGGCTCTCTCCTTGGGTGGTCTGGGAGAATGCATTGTGTCTGCATGTGGCCCAGATGCCAATTGCTAACATGTGCTCTCTCTTCATTGTTCTAGTCTCCTACCCACCCACCCAGCCAGGCACCACCCAGGCAGACCGCCCCCAGCACCCTGAGCTTCCACACTGTCCTCAGACCTCAAGAATTTAGGCCAGGGAGTCTGGAAGAGAAGGATGCAGAAAATTGCAAAAAGAAATAGAAACTTTCTTGGCTTCTCTCAGCCTCCGCTTTCTTACCTGTGCAATGGCATGATAAGGCCATCCCGGCTCCCCGAGCTTATGGAAGGAGTCAAAGATGTTGGCAGCTAGAGGACCTACTACAGCACCAGGCATCTGGGAAGCCCTCAATAAATAGTTCCTATTATTTCCTGAATGCCCACGTTGGGGTAGACCCTGTGCTAGGGACATGGGAAACTGACATAAAACACACCCTTGTCTCTAAGAGCTCACCTTGGAGAGAAAACCGCAATTAACAGGCTCGTGTATGGAACATGATGATAAGAGAAGCACAGAGTAGTCACCTAAACGAGGCTTGGGGTATCAGGGAAGTCTTCCTGGTGGAGGTGACAGCTGAATGGAGCCTGGGAAGTGACTCCCCCTCTGCTTTTTAGAGGATCCTGCCGCAAGCACGCATGAACCTCCCGTGACACCAGTTGGTGCCCCAGTCCAGTGGAAGGCCTTTCCTATCTGCTCCAGCCCTGGCTGTCCCCTCCCTTGAATCCCCTCAATGCTGTGCTAAAAAAAAAGAAATCTCCACGTCACTATTTCCTCTCTCCCCTAATGCAAATATCTTCATTCTTTTTTTTTTTTTTTTTTTAAGATTTTATTTATTTATTTGACACAGCAAGAGAGAGAGACAGCGAGAGAGGGAACACAAGCAGGGGGATTGGGAGAGGAAGAAGCAGGCTTCCTGCTGAGCAGGGAGCCTGATGCGGAGCTCGATCCCAGGACCCCGGGATCATGACCTGAGCTGAAGACAGATGCTTAACTGACTGAGCCACCCAGGTGCCCCGCAAATGTCTTCATTCTTTAAGCAAAAGGATATCACCTTGAAGGCTTCCATGACTCCCACAGTCCCTGGGAAAGGCCTTGATCTCTCATTCATTGGTTCCTTCACTTAATCTACTCAGTGTCCATAAATACCAACTGGTAATGAGTCTCACACTGGAAAAATCAGGTCCAGAGTCTATACAAGCATTAAAATGAGGCCTGTTTGTTTCTTTCTTGTCACCGAGCCACCACGCAGGTCCCAGCGGTTTTGGGCATGGCTCATGGCAACGTCCGTGGCAAGAGAGCAGAATGGAAGTAGAGGGGAGGTGTGAAGTCCCACTTCTGGCATCTGACCTCTGTCACGCTCTTGCTTTGCCCTGGTAACCCTGGGAGGTGGCCTTTATTATCCTGTCCCAGAAGATCACAACTGGGGGACGCCTAGACAGCTGGGGGTCAGCTCAGTCTACTCCAGGCGCCTCCCAGCCCACCAGCCCTACCGTAGCTCTTCACACATGGCAAAGGACCAGAAGATTAGAAAGAGTGTAGGGTCTGGAATCAAGCTGCTTGGCTTCCCCTATATTATCCCCACCAGCAAGAAGCTGTATGATCTTTGGCAAATCATTTAAACTCTCTGAACTTCTGATTGCTCACCTGTAAGATGGGGATAGTGTTAACCCCTACCTCGCTGACTTGTGAGAAGTAAGTGAGATCTTAGCCCTGTGTTCTTTAGGGTGTGTGTTTGGGCACTAATCATAAAGATTGGCCCCAATTTTATTTGGGGATATGTGCTCCTTGGTGTGACCTTGAAAGAAGTTGGGTTTTGGGGGATTAGTAAAGAAAAAGGAAATGAATCCTGGACAGGGACCTAGCAAGTGGTCTCTATCATGGCGGGTGAAGTGTCAGCACAGTGTGTAGCGCAGAGTAAATACTGCAAAATGTTAGTTAGTAGCAATAGTATTAGTCATGAACTCTCCCGTGAGAACTGAAATTTGGGCTGACACCTACTTGGTTGCAAGGCAATTAGGGAAAAATGGTTGTTGGATCCCTCGGAATCACCCAATCATTTCAGATTTTTAGCTTGTCCCCCACCCCAACACAGGGTGACTCTCTGTCTCTATAACCTCTGGTTTACCTCTGAGTGGTTTTAGCCGAGCATGAGTTTTAACGCACAGTTCAGTTCTTCCCACAGGGCACAGCCACACAATCTCATATTGGATGTCATTTCCAGCATTTCTTGGCCTGAATTCGGAATATACCAGGCTTTATGCACTCTACCCTTTTGTGTGGACTGTGTGTGTCTCCCTCTCCATTCCCTAAAGGTGCTAATCCAGCAGCTCACTGTTAATGGTGTGAATTTCTCCCAATCGCCCTGGTCGTGTTTCTTAATCAATAGCCCAGCTTGTCAGCACCAAGTAAACACAGCTTTGATTTGAAACAAAGTGAAGAAGCCAAAGGTTGCTGCTACAATATCTCACGGAGAAGGAACCCTTTCTTCCATACGTTAATTAGGTCCTTAAGTCAACAAATAATAGCAATCCTTTGAGTGATGGCTATGTGCCAGGCACTGCTCTAAGCACTATAACGTGTACTGACTCATTTCATCCTTGCGATCTTTCAAGGTGTTGTGACCGTCCCTATTTAGTAGGGAAGAGAACTGGGGAACAGACTGGCGGATAGTGATTTGAGTTCTATCCTGAGTCGGGCCCCGTGCCCAGGGGCTGAAAATGCAGGATTAAATAAGACAGACCTGAACTCCTGTCTCATGGCACTTTGAGTCTAGTAGAAGAATATGGACAAAAAGCCAACACCTAAATTAACAGGATAATTTCAGAGGGTGTTTTAGTCAGGGGTGGGTTTTTCCGTAAGTACCCAGTAACCCAATCACAGTGAGGTTAAACCCTAGGGATTTATTTTCCTCCATGAAAACAGGTGGCGAGAGGATGCTGGTGCTGGTTCTATGGAATCTGATATTTGTATGGTTTTCCCCTCCTGGTCATGGAATGGTTGAACAGCTCCAATCATCAGCGCTGAGATCCAGTGGGTAGGTGGCAGATGGGGAGGGATGGTGCCAGTATCTTTCATTGGCCAGATGGGGGTCCCATGGTCCCCTCTGCCTGGATGGCCATGGAAGAGAAGGGAGCTGGTCGTGTAAGTCAAGTCAGCTGGGCAGCCGTGCCTACCACGGGAAATGCAGGGTCAGACGCCAAAGAGGACCCTGGGAGAAAGGGCTCCCAGGTATGGCACGCTGAGGGGAGGTGACAATGGAGCAGGGACCTGGTGACAAGCGGCCAACCCTGCGAAGATCTGGGGGCACAGCATTCCACACAGAGGACATAGCAAAGCAGAGAACCTTGCTCAGAAATGAGCCTGGTGAGACGTTGGGACAGAATGGGGTCCAGAGCAGCCAGAGGAGACGAAGATAGAGGCAGGTCAGGGGGCAGCCCTAGAGGAAGACAGGAGCTACGTCATTGTACACAGCGTTTGGATCTTACCAGGCAAGTGATAGGAAGTTACTAGAGGCTTTTAATCAGGGAACTGAAATGATCTAATTCATGTCTTAAAAGGAATTATTGGGGCAGAAGAACTTCTGGAAAGGTCACAAAGCTTAAGGAGACTTAATTCTAGGTGACGATATGGTTTTCCCAGCTCCCTCTTCCTGGTTTACTTTTCTCTGCCTCTTGGACCTGTTCTGCACACCCTCCCGCCACCTTTGTCTTGCAGTGGCTTCTGGAGCACCGGGCTGTGCTGTGTTCCTCTTCTGTCATTTCTGTCCCCCAGTACCGAGCCCAGGGCCAGGCGCATGGTGACACTTGGTAAGTGTCCCAAACCAGAGCCACTCATCCCCCTCTCTCATGGATGGGGCTGTATCAGTGGCTCTTAGCCAAGCGAGTCTGCCTCCCAGGGGATGCTTGGCAACGTCTGGAGACATTTTTGGTTGTCATGACCAGAGCAGAAGCAGAGGCTGCTACTGACATCGATTGAGCCCAGGGATGCCACTAAGCATTCTACAATGCACAGAACAACCTCCCCCACCACCTGCAATACAGAATTACCCAGCCCCAAATGTCGGCAGTGGTGGGGTTGGGAAGAGCCGAAGTACCTCGACATACCTGTTCTATTATTTCCTTAGTATTTACCTTACATTCACTCACTCTCCAAATTAAAAAAAAAAAAAAAAAAAAAAAAAAAAGCTGCATATCACTTCCAAAAATAAGAAATCGCGGTCTCTTGCCATCAGTAGAAGATAGCCAGAAAGATGGATACTCAGCAAACCAAAGTCAACTACGTTCTAGCCGGATTGTGTTACTTGCTCAAGGCTCCGGGTTTCCCGTAGTTAAAAAGCGGGTTTGGGCAACGTCACGGAAGGCTAAAAAAATGGAGGAACTGCTTCAGATTGATGAGAGTGAAGGGAAAGGACTTATACAGGCAATGTCATTCTGAACTGGATCCTGGGTCAGAAAAACTACAATTACTGAAATGGCTTTTTGGGGACAGTTTGCAGGCTTTGTGCATGAATTTAATATTAGATGCTGGCACACTGTCACTGGGAAGTTCCTGAGTGACCGTACTATGATGACAGAAGCCAATGTCCTTCCTTGTACTAAGGGGGTACATGAACTATTTAGAGATGATCGTGGCAATTTACTCTCAAATGCTTTTGTAGTAACTGTGTGTGTAACTTGTCTTTAAGAAAAAATGATTGGGCAGTGGTTGTGAATTTTTTTTTTTTTTAAGATTTTATTTATTTGAGAGAGAGAGAGGGAGAGAGCAAGCAATAGCAAGGGGACAGAGGGAACAGGAGAAGCAGACTCGCTGCTGAGCCGGGAGCCCGATGTGGGGTCAGTCCCAGGACCCTCAGATCATGACCTAAGCTGAAGCCAGATGCTTAACTGACTGAGCCCTCCAGGTGCCTCAGTGGTTCTGTGCTTCTGCTAACATTCTGATACTTGAACCTCACTACTTCTTACTACTAAATTTTATCCACACCTGTAGGGTTGGTATTTTACAAAGATCTCCCCAAAGGTGCAGAGATGTTTGAGAACTGTTGCCCCAGGGAATGAAGAGTTAGGGGCTGATTCCATTATAAATCTTTCTGTTTTATTTTTTTAAAAGTGTGTCTATGTGCACATGTGCATGTAAATACATATACGTCTGTATATCTTTATATTTACAGGTGTGTATTATATATCTGTGTGTATATATACACGTGTCTATACACAGAGAAAGAAAACAAATGTGCAAAAATGTCAACAGTTGGTGAATCTTGGTGAAGAGGGTAAGAGTGTTGATTATACGGTTTTTGCAACTTTTCTGTTGGCCTAGATTTTTTTTTTTTCAAAATAAAAATTAGAAGCAAGAAAACAAACACGTAAAAGATCTCCTGAAGGTACCTATAGAATCACAAAAGTCTCTTAAAAGCTCAGGAATGAGGCATCTGGGTGGCTCAGTTGGTTGAGACTTTGGCTCAGGTCATGATCCCAGGGTCCTGGGATTGAGCCCCACATCGGGCTCCCTGCTCAGCGAGAAGCCTGCTTCTCTCTTTCCTCCCTGTTCCTGCTCTGTCTCTCTCTCAAATAAATAAAGTCTTTTTTAAAAAAATGAAATAAATAAAAGCTCAGGAAGGGCTTCTGTATTAGTTTCTAATGAGTTGAAGGCTTCGTACGTTACTCCCAAAATAGTTAAGAAAAATTAAGATGTCTACCAAATGGGGAAATGCTGTCTTCCATGTCTTCATGTTTTTGTTGAAGGAGACAGCCAACTCAACTAAGGAATGATCCTAGAATTGTTTTTTGTTTTATTTGTCTTTTTTTTTGCAGGGGATGTTCTGTTATCGATGCAAATCACACTTCTTTAGAGCTGTAATTCTGTGTATCCATGAGAGAATGTTCTAGTCAAAAGTGGCTGAGGCTGGGTTGCTCTTGACGGATGAGAAAGAAAAAAGATTTTCTTTTAAGAAAGGTGAGCCAAAAAGCCACTAAAGAAAGAGTAGCAGCCAGGAGAGGCTTTCTCAGCAGAGGGATTGAAATTTCAGCAAATACAAAGATTTTCTCATTGTGATCCAGTGTGTTCCATGGGGGGCCAGCCCAGGCAAGACCTCGGAAAGCTCAGCTGTGGGGGGTTTCTCTTCCGTCTTAGGAAAGTACTAGCCCCAAGACTAATTTATTATTACCCTGTGATCAGAGGATAATACTCTGGAAGCCAAGGGCCAGTTTGGTGGTGGATGTCCTGCCCGTTGAGGTCTTTAGATCATTGTGAAGGGACTGGCCCCTCCCACTGCATTCTGAGTCCTGGGGAAATTCCAACATCCCCACAAGGATGTGCCTGAATTCCTAGGGCCTTACTTTCTCACTGTCACCTGGGTCTTGACTTCCTCCTGGCTTGACTGACTTCTCCCTCTGGCTTTTGTGGGAATTCATTTGTCTTCATTCTGGCAAGCATTGAGTCAGTTGGTCAGCCCCTTTCTGCGATTTCCAGCACACACAGATACACGCAGACACAGACACACGGAGACACAGACACTCACACACTCATGCCCAGAGGCACATAAGCACAAAGGTGTGTCCACGCCCGGACAGGCACAGCTGGACCCACAGACTCAGACCGACAGACAGTCAGAGACACACCAGACCTGAGTGTGCAGTGACCTTTACAAGGAGCTCAGAGTCTGGAGGGAGTTTTTAATACCAATAACTTTCAAGTAATTATTTTATATATATATATGCATATATATGCATATATGTGCATACATATATGTATACATGCATATATATGCACATATATATGCATACATATATGTATATGTGCATATATATGAATATATATGTATATATGTGTGTGTGTGTGCTTTTATTTATTTATTTGAAAGAGCGAGACACAGAGAGAGCACGAGAAGGAGGAGGGACAGTGGGAGAGGGAGAAGCAGACTCCACACTGTGCAAGGAGCCCTACATGGGACTTGATCCCAGGACCTGGAGATCACGACCCCAGCCAAAAGCAGATGCTTAACCAACTGAGTCAGCCACCCAGGCGCCCCAGATCATTCGTTATCTTCAAAGTCCCCTGAATGTCTTTCCCTTTCTTCCTTCTTTCACTGTCCTTTCAAATATTCTTCTCCTCTTTTTTTTTTTTTCCCCATTGGAACAGTTCATTACTTCTCAGCTCTGGGCGTCACATGCATGTGTCTTCTCTTATGGATGTGCTCTGCTAAGAAACACACCTCCAGCTTGGGCTTTTTCTCTGGGCAGGTTTGGCTGGGGGGCACAAGTTTTGATCTCCATGCTTGTATGAATTCTGCCACAGGCCCTCCCATGACCCTAAAACACTGGCATCGTGTCTTTGTCCTATTGGGCTGCCGACAGAAAAACCATAAACATGGTGTCTCGTAAACAATGTTGGTTTCTCACAGTTCTGGCGGCTGGGGTTTCCAATATCAAGGTGCCAGCAGGTTTGGGGTCTGGTGAGAGCCTCTTCCTAGGTCCGCACTCGGCCATGTTCTTTCTGGGTCCTCGCATGGCGGAAGAGCTGAGGGAGATCTCTGGGGTCTTTCCTATAATGAACTAATTTCCACTCCCAGGGGCTCCACTCTCCTGACCTAATCACCTCCCAAAGACCCCACCTCCTAATGCTATCCCTTTAGGGGTTAGGTTTCAACATATGAATTTGGTGGGATGAAAATGCTGAGACCATGGCCGGTTATTACCGTTTAGATAGGGTTTGGATTGGTGGGAATGGTTGAGGTTTCAGAGATCCTGTTAGGATTGTTGGGAAGACCATATGACAGGGAGAGGATAGTCATTTTGGTGGATAGTGGTGGTGTCTACTGTGGATTTATGATTCTCTTCTTTTTTTTTTTTTAAAGATTTTATTTATTTATTTGACAGAGAGAAATCACAAGTAGATGGAGAGGCAGGCAGAGAGAGAGAAAGGGAAGCAGGCTCCCTGATGAGCAGAGAGCCCCATGCGGGACTCGATCCCAGGACCCTGAGATCATGACCTGAGCCGAAGGCAGTGGCTTAACCCACTGAGCCACCCAGGCACCCTTATGATTCTCTTCTAAGTTACCTTATGACCTAGTATTCTCGGGGATCCCTGTCCTGTCTCTTGGAACACACCAAGCTCTTTTCTGGCTCCCGGCTTTGGGTGTGCTGGTCTCTCTTCCTGAGGTTCTTCTCCCCGTTCTGGATATGTTCAGCAACTCGGTGTCTCAGTCTTGGTGTCGTTATCTTAGAAAAGCTTTTCCGGACCTTAGTGATTTCCTTCACAGCATTTGGCAGAGCTCCCAATTACTTTAGTTTTCTTTTGAACTTAATCTGGAGTCTGTTCCCCTCCCCTAGGCAGTAGACTCTCTGAGGACCAGAACTCTGTCTTGTTGTTGAATGAAACACCTCCTCCTCTAAACCCTCCCCCAAGAAATAGATAGCTCATAAGGGCCTTCTTTCTTTTTTTTTTAAATTATTTTTATTAATATATAATGTATTATTTTCCCCAGGGGTACAAGTCTGTGAATCATCAGGCTTACACATTTCACAGCATTCACTATAGCACATACCTTCCCCAGTGTCCATCACCCAGCCGCCCCCATCCCTTACCCCCCCCCCCACTACCCACCCAGCAACCCTCAGTTTGTTCAGGGTCTTATTTCTTACACCCGGTTTTGAATGGACACTTTCCAGGTTGCTCCTAGAAAACCCTGTCAACAATAACTAGTTGTTAGGTAAATTCAGCATCTTATTTTTTAAAAAAGATTTTATTTATTATTTGAAAAGGAGAGAGAGAGAGGGAGAGAGCATCTTTTTCTTTCTTGTTTATTTTATTTTTAATTTTTAAAATTTAAATTCAATTAATTAACATAATATATTGTTGGTTTCACAGGTAGAGGTCAGTGATTCATCAGTCTTTTTTTTTTTTTTTAAGATTTCATTTATTTATTTGATAGAGACACAGCAAGAGAGGGAACATGAGCAGGGGGAGTGGGAGAGGGAGAAGCAAGCCTCCTGCTGAGCAGGGAACCTCAATGCGGAACTCGATCCCAGGACCCTGGGATCATGACCTGAGCCAAAGGCAGAGGCTTTAACCCACTGAGCCACCCAGGTGCCCCAACTTTGACACTTCAAAGAAAATACCAATTTTGTATTTTGTAGAATGTCACTCCATTTGGATTTGTCTGCTGTTTCCTGCAGCAGTAGTTGTGAGTTCTAGGGGAGGAGCCACAGAGGTGAAGTGCCCTTCTTATCAAATTGTATCAGGGGTACATAAAAACATAACACAGTACTAAAAGTGAGGTTAACTTCAGTCACTTGGTTACTGTGGTGTTTATAGGGTTTCTTCAATGTGAAGTTACTATTTTTTCTCTTTATAACTAATAAATATCTTGGTAAGGGAACTTCCAGACTTTCCTTCCTCAAACTTTTGCCCACTTAAATTTTAACATCCATGGTCAGATCTATGGCAGCAATTACTACTGTGCTTTCCAATGGTGATTTTTTCCCCTTCATTCACTCCACATTTACTTATTTTTGGGAAAGGGTGGTACAAGCAAGTGGGGGAGGGACAAAGGAAGAAGAATAGAGAGGCTCTTCAACAGGCTCCATGTTCAGCATAGTGCCCGACTCAGGGCTTGATCTCACAACCCTGAGATCATGACCTGAGCTGAAATCAAGAGTCAGATCCTTAACCGACTGAGTCACCCGGGTACCCTTCACCCTACATTGATCAATTGTACGTCGTCTTCAAGGAGAGAGACTTTTTCCCTTCCTTCTTTCCTTCCTTCCATCAATATGAACTCAAGGGTTAAGCCTTATAATCCAATACTGTTGTTTTTTGTTGCGTAAAGTGTTCCAGCTTTGGCCAGTCCTTCAGGTTGGCTCCTTTATCCTCTCAATAAGCACCCAGACTTTTTAAAGCAATTCCCTACCTTCCGGCACTGCATGGTCTCCCTGGCTCCTCTTGTATTTTCCTTGCCCCAGCTCTGGAAGCAACCACTTCTCCCAGGAGCCCTGGTTCTTTTTATTGGAGTATGGTATTTAGAAACCAAGATAGGAATGGTAAGTGTGCTCATCACTGCTGAGGAATCCTTGTTTCTAGGACCTCTCAGTGTTCAGAGCTTGGAAATACGTATATTAATCCATGCAAACACATCCATATTTATTTCTTTATGTATCTGTCTTTGTATTTATTAAAAAACTAGTTCATTACAAGGCTTCTTATTGTAACTCAACAATCCAGGATCATTCTAGCCTCCCTCCTTATTTGTAATTTCCTTTATTTGTAACTTTTTCTTTTTCTTTCTTTCTTTTTTTTTTTTTTTTTCATTGAAGGGCTGGTCCCTAAATCTTGATACATTGTAAAACACATTCCCCTCTCATCCTTCCATACTTCCTTTCTCCCCTAGATATGGCTGGCCTGAGAATTCAAGGTTGAACATTGGATACCGCTATCAGAAGCTAGACAGTAAAAGAATCCAGAAGATTTCATGGTCCTAGTGCAAAAAGCACTAATTACATACTTAATATTTTATTGGCAATAGGGGACATGAGGTCAGCCCAGGCTCTGGAATGTAAGCTTATTGTTCCAGCCAAATGAGTCAGTTGAAATGGGAATACAGATTTATTTGAGCAGCTGTCTATCAACAAAGCCTTGGGGGTGGATGGAAAAAAGCGTAGTTTTTCTGTTTTCTGCTCTAGCCCTCTGAAGAAAACTCTCACCTACTGATCCCCTTACCTTGATCTCTGACCTTGCTACTGAAAGCACCTTGCCTCTTGTGGCTGCTTTCTTATCTCCTTACTCACTTCTGCCCCTCCTGCTCCAAAATCCATGTTGGTCTCATGTTGTCCTGTGACTCCCCATCTTGATTTCTCTCTTCACAGACGCTTGTGAACTTTTACCAGAAAGTAGGTCCTTAGCAGAAAACTTTCATGGCTGGGGCTTCAGAAACATTTCCACCAGAAAAACCTAGTTTACATTTTCCTTTATTTTGTTGTCTGAGGTTTGGTTTCTGTTCCCTGCGTCTCCTGTCCTTGTAACACTTCGGGTGTGGGGAGTTTTGTTTTTCCGTTCTTTCATACCAGCTTGGAGCCGTTCAGCATGAAACCTCAGGAATGTTTTCTTGAAAACCCAAATTTTGCCCACTGTGCTCCGGATACCTGATGATAAGGAAGGAGACCAGGAGTTGCCCAGCCTGATGGCAGACAGAGCGTTTTTTATTTGAACTTCAAAAGCCTGACTCTTTTAGCCCCCCCGGGAAGAAAGAAGTAAGCCCGTTCCAGGTATTATTATTTGTGTGTGTTATCAAGGATTGCAGAAGCCTACAGCCCTATTATTGGGCTGGGATCCTGCCACTCCCATAGCCAGGGCTGCGGGCCACCTTCACAGTGCTTGGGCTGACCAGGAATGAACCCAGAGTCAAGTCCATAAGAGGGGGAGCCTCAGGAGAGCCCATATTTTCTTAGCTGTGTCCAGGTAGCCTGATACTGGTAACCACAGACTTCCTGAGGCGGAGCTGACTGGGCAGCTTTCCGGCGGACGCCAGGGGTGTTAAACCATTGTGGGCACTGAACCATCAAGGAGACAATGAAGAATTCATTTTGGGAATTCCAAGAATACTCTTCATTCTTGGAGGGAATGCTTAGCAAAGTCACTTAGGGTTGGCAGGAAGGGAGGGAGCATGTGGTAAGTAATAATATTAATAATGACAGCTACAGGGCCACGCTCCGTAGAGGCAGTAGGGAGTAGTAAGGAGACAATGACAGTAAAGGTAACAATGATGAACGTGGCTGAAATTTAATTCAGTTCTTATATTTCATTGAATTCTCACAATTGGGCGAGGCAGGAACTGTCTTTAGTCGCATCTGACAGCTAAGAAACTGGGACTCAGGAGAGATTAAATATGGTGCTTGTGGTCACAGAGCTGCAAAGTGGCAGAGGCTGAATTAGAATCCCAAAGCTGCTTTCCAAAATACTTGGCAGGTGGTAGTCTTCTTGGGAGGGTTTCTCTTGTAAGCTGTAGGGCTTTGATTTTGCTGAGCTGTGTATTCAGAGGGCTACGTCTGTTGCTGATGTGTAAGTCTCTCCCCACCTCCACCGAGAAGGGCAGCCACCAAGACCCCATCCTCTACAAGGCTGCAATCCAATGGAGGAGGCATACACACACTGTTTGTAGGACCATGCTCTGGGGGACGATCCCAGCACTGAGGATGGGGTCGTCAAACTGAGTATCTGAAGATTTGGCTGATGTTTGAAGGCAGGGAGGTAGGCATGGACGGATGGCGTGCCAGGTGGAGGGACCAGCATGAGTCAAAGCACAGAGGCCTGAAATAATAGTGTGTGTGGTCCTCAGTGGTAGGGACCCTGTCGTACTCTACCATCACATGGTGAGCCCCTCATAATGCAAGGGTGTCCGGCTTGCCAGTGCATCAGAATCACTGGGAAGCTCCATGAAAATGCCGAGGCCCGGGCTGTACCCGAGCCATACGGAGCCAGAAGCTTCAGGACCCCTGCCTGAGCGTTCTTGCTTGTCCAGTATGGTTTGAGCCATAACAGAAAAGTTTTTCTTGAGTGAACAAATGAGCAAATGACCACACTGTATGCTTCAGTTAGGATAGACTCGCACACACCAGGACGACCAAATTCGCAGCGGCTTAAAACGATAAAAGTTTAGGTTTTGTTCACCTTCTATGTCCACATGGATTGCTGGGGGCTCCACTCCACAGAGCAGCAGCCTAGAAGTGACACCCACTCCCTCTGCTCACACTCCTGGGCCTGGACTGGTCACGTGACCCTACCCAGGTGGACCAGGAAGTTCCACCTTGCACATGTCCCAAAGGTGGAAGACCAGAGGTCACCAGTGAATGGCACAGATGAAGCCCAGGCTCTAGGAAGCCGGGATCATCAACTTCATTTTCGTGTCGCAGTGAAACTGCAAAAGCTTGCTCAGGGCCAGGTTGAAAATACGGAATTGGATTTGAGTTCATCTTTAATTTTTTCTTGGCTAAAGACCTTTTTCCTTTCTTTCCTTCCTTCTTTCCTTCCTAATGAAGGTGGATGATGCATGGTGTTAAATTTAGTGGTTTAAAGCAGCCTGGGGGAGCGCCTGGGTGGCTCAGTGGGTTAAAGCCTCTGCCTTCAGCTCAGGTCATGATCCCAGGGTCCTAGGATGGAGCCCAGGACTCTCTGCTCAGCAGGGAGCCTGCTTTCCCCTCTCTCTCTGTCTGCCTCTCTGCCTACTTGTGATTTCTGTCTGTCAAATAAATAAATAAAATCTTTAAAAAAAATTTTTAAAAATAATAAAAGCAGCCTGGGATCTGGATTGTCTCCAGAACTTGGGCTCCATGGCCTTACCAGAGGTGGGGCCTGGGCAAGTAACAGAACCACCATGTGCCCATCCGCGAGATAGCCAAAGGATGGTAAGGGCAAAGGAAGGAAGTGTCTTCTGGAATAAAACGCTTGGAATCAGGTAGTGCTTATCTGAGTGGGATTGATATTGTCCCGGGGAGGGGGAGATAGAGGTGAAAAGTCGGTCAGGATTTGGGGCAGCTCCTGACACAGCCAGGGAAGAGGTACACCTGTTTCCCATAAGCTGTTCCTTTCTCGGGCCTGCACCCCTGTGAATGTTTGGGCTGCAAGGAACAGAGAAGCCAGCACGAGTTGATTTAACCATTCGCTTTAACTCCGGGAAGGAGGTCAGTCCAGCAGCTTGGCGACGTAGTCAAGGACCCAAGGTCTTTGGTTTCTCTGTTTCTGTGCCAGATAGCCCCTATCTTATCTTGCAGCTGTGGGCAAAGCTGTGGGGGCAGTGGGGTTTCCATGGAAGGTGGGGAGAGTGAGCTGGCTTTCTGGTACTCTCCCGGACAGCAGAGAAAGTTCCCTTTGTTGCTGCCCTAGTGAGTATCTCTCTGAGTCTCCTAGGCTCCGTCTGACTTTGCCCTGTGAGAGGTCCATGTTCTTGGTGGGAATGCTAGCTGGTTTAAGCAGAGAGGGGAACACGATAAAGGATGTTACGTACCGCACAGAATCATGGCGAGGGCTGGAGAAAAGAGATTGGGGTTAAGCTTCTGGGAAAAATGCCTCAAAGCACATGGCAGACCTGGCCCCAGGAGCTAACCACCACTCTGCCTAAGCTTGTTCTCGCTGGTGCAGCTTCTCCATGGGGACCTCTACCTGCAGCTGCCGTCTCCCAAACCAGCTGCTTTGGCCACTAGTCGCTTCCACGGAACTGAGGCTCATGATCAGATTCAGCTTCATGTGAGGCGTCTGCCCAGCAGAGCCTGCATAATATCCCTTGTTCTAGTTACAAGGGAGGCGGGAGATTTGCATTCTGCTTTCTACTTGGGGGTGCCAGGACTTGCAATGTGATGTTTCATCAAATTCTGATTGGCTAGTGATCTGGCAACTGTGTCACTACAGCCTGCCCATCCTTGATCAAGTACTGGTGGGGCAGAGGTGGTGGGATCCCATAACGAGCTTGGATTTGCCCAGTGGGGCAGGATGTGTATGTGGGGACCAATGTCATAGCTCCGGTTGGGTTTCCTACTCTGCTGTCCCAATGTGTTCATGGTACGCATGGTCTGGGATGCCTCTTAGGGCCTCCGTCCACCCTCCTTTCCCAGCCCCCCAAAACTTCCCAGCCTATCTTGCTGATGGCTTCTAACACAATAACTGAAGCTTAAATGCTCAGCAAGTTTTAATTGAACAAATGAGTGCTAGACAAATCACATAATTAAAAAAAAAAAAAATCCTCCTGGGCCGGAAGGCATTTTAATAGTGCTTTTTGGACATTCTCCCTCAGAGGTGTGCATATTAGAATCACTCCTGGGCTTTTTGTTTGTTTGTTTTTGTGCCATCCAAGTGTAATGTGCTTTTGGACACTGCTGTGTTCATTCCTTCCCCAATGAGGCTTACTTCCATAGCAAGACATTGCCATTCATGGGAACGTGCGGCATGCCTTGTGTCGGGGGGAAATCTTACTTTATTTGGGGTACAATGGCCTGAATGTGTGGCAGCTTCAGTTCCTCTAAAAACCTCCTCCCAAGTGATGATGTCACTGTGGTTTTATTAATCCCCAACCACACCGAAATTTTCTTAAGAAGTCTCAGATTAAATTTTCTTTTTCTCTTCACTTTTGCCAACAACTTAAAAATATATGGGTAGCTTTTCATCTCTGAGGGGAGCCTTTTATAAAACTGGCTCCCAGAATCCCAGGAAACAGGGAAGAGAGAGGGCATTTGAGGTTCAGGAGCCTCTGGTCTCTTTCCACAATTGAGGGGGGGATTGTGGGGGTCATTTTGTCCATTAAAGAGCATTTATTGTTTGCTAGAAACGAATTTTATTTCCCTGCCTGAGCAGATAAGGTCATATCCTCCACCTTGATTGGGAATTTGTACTGGGGCATGGCGACAGAATAAAACATGACATTGCACTCATGGTAAATAATAGGTATAATTTACTGAGAGCTTAATCAGTGTAAGGCACTTTTCTACATGCTTCATGTATATTAACCTGGCTAATCCTCCCAACAAACTCTTTATGTCCTTATTTTAGATGAGAATACTAAAGCACAGTACACCCAGAGGAGAACATTTGGTGTCTGATGACCTAGAACCCCAATCTCAGGGAATTTCCTGGTTTTCAGTTGTGTGATGACATGGGCATTTGGGACAGTGAAGAACCTTGTTAGTCACAGAGGCCAAAGTCTGTGGTTCTGGGGACAGACAAACCTGGGGTGCAACCCCAGCCCTCCCACTTACTACCTGTGTATGCTTGGGGAATTTCACTCCCGCTTGGCCCTTTGATTTCTTTCTCTGAAACAGGGACAGCCATACCTCCTGCATGGGGTTTTGGGGAGGACTTAGTGAGTGAATGAAGGGACAGTACTGAAAGCAGTGCTTGGCACCTGGTAGCTGTCTATCCGATGTGATTTCCTCTTTCTTTCTCACTTCCTCCATCAGCTGGACTGTGTGATTTTGGTACATGGAGGGGCACTCGTAACCTCTGGTCTGCAGAGAATGGCCATGTTTCTGGAGAGAGTGGACAACCTGGGAGAATGGGCAGGCCAATGTTTGCTGATGTTAACGTGACTGTCAGGTGGCCTGGGTAAGCCCATGCAGCCTTGATGCAAGAGGAAGGGATAGCTAGAACCTCCCAGGCTCTTGATTTCACAGCAGCTTGCTGGCCCCGATGAACCAGCTCCTGCTCTCTCATGTGACTTAGGTGCCAGGCAGTACTGGGCTCTGGACTCAGGCTTAGGTTCATATCCTGTCTGACTATGGGAGCTCAGGCCAGGTTCTTCATTCCCCCCAGTGTTCGTTGTCTTATGAAGAATATATCCTATGAAGAATTAACTTGGAAGAATATTGGTAGCAACCTTGAAATGCCCTCCATGGTTGCTAGCCCCTTTGCTTTAGAAATAATTATATAGGGACGTGTGGGTGGCTCAGTTGGTTAAGCGCCCAACTCTTGATTTTCAGCTCAGGTCGTGATCTCGGGGTCCTGGATTGAGCCCCAGGTAGAGCTCTGCGCTCTGTGGGGAGCCTCCTTGAGGAGTCTCTCCCTCTGCCCCTCCTCCTACTTTGTTTGTCTGTCTATAAAATAAATAAATAAATGTAAAAGAAACAAACCAACCAAACAATAATGTAATGTGAAGAGTTCACCCCGGGGAAGAAGGCACACCTTTCTCTGCATCCCCTAACTTGTGTATTCTAGCTCTTTGTCCTGCGTTCCATTCTACTGTGCTCTCTACAATCAAAAGGCCACCAGTCTAAAGAGAAGACAATGAAATATAAGAATATAAATAGTCACATAGTTTTCAGGGCCCTACACCGAGTCTGGCACAGGGAGGCCTTAGGGAGCTCATGTCCTGCAGGAGAAGCATCTTCTGGACAGCAGCTCCATCAAACCATAGAGGTGAGAGCAGCCGGCTTCCTCTCACCTTGGTGAACCTTGGGAGGGAAGTAGAGACGGGCTGATGAGACTCAGCGTCCTCAGCCAAAGAAGGGCCAAGGCCAGGGCCTGGCGTTGCCACGGAGGCCAAAAAAATGGGGCTTTGGCTTGGGCGGCAGACAACCCCAGACGCCAGTTCCTAGCAGTGTGACCTGGGGCTATTTACTTAATCGAGCCAAGCCTCCGTTTTCTCCTCGCTGGAGTGGGGAGGATGGTAGTACCCACTTCGCGGGGCTGTTGTGAGGGGAGTTGCAACAGTACTCTGCGCCCAGTAAGCACTCCCGGACCTGCTGCTAGGATTACTGCTGTCAGTGCGGTCCGAGCCTCTGCAAAGGCTGGCAGGTCCGGGGCCCCGGGCAGGCGCATGCGCACCCGGCCGGCCAGGTGAGGGGAGTCGGGAGTCGCGCACCTGGCTTTTAACCCTTCGTGGTCACGGACGTGGGCGGAATGGCTGCAGGAGCCCGGACGCCGGGTCGCGAGCACCGCTTGGCCTGACCCCGCGGCGGGGCGCGGCTGCTGGGGAACGGGCCGTGCCGGCTCCAGGCCGGGGTCCGCGCTTGCGGCCCTGCGCCCGGGGGAGGGCGGGGGAGCGCCGACGGGAGCGAAGTCTCGCGAGATCGCGCGCGCGGCGGCGGCGGCGGCGGCGGCGGCGGCGGTGGTGGCCGGGGAGGTGAGCTGCGGGCGGCGGTGGCGGCCGTTGGGGGCTGAGGAGTGGGTGAGGGCGACGGAGACGCAGGGTCGGGCGGGGGAGCGGGCCCGGCGAGCGGTCCGCGTCCTGGGGCGCCGGCCCCGGTGTGCCCGGCGACCGCAGCGGAGCCGCCCGCCCTGTCCGCGCTGTCCCGGGACCCGCGCGGGCGAGGCGGGGCGGGGCGGCTGGGCCGGGGCCGCGGGGCCGGCCGGGCCGGTCCGGTCCCCTTCGCGGCCGGGCCCCGCGCTCGGGTGCGACCCCGGAGGCCCGCCTCGGTTCCCGTGGGCGGCGGGGTTGACTCCAGGACGCGGTGCCGCTGGTCGCGGGAACACGGTTTACCGAGTCTTTGCAGTCTGCCGGGCACTTAACTTGCGCCGCTCCTGGGCTGCACCGAGACGTGAGGCGCCCAGCCCAGAGTCACACTGCGGGGAAGCGCTGGGGTGGGGGGTTCAAACCCAGGCGCCCACGCCCGGTCCTTGCCTCGCATCCTTCTCCCCACCCCCACCCGCAGGGTTTTCGGGCTCAAATTCCAGTCCTAGGGTCCCAGTTGGGCTGCAGAAGCTGTGTGGGAGCCCCCCTGGGACTGGGTGCAGCATGCTGTGTGAGTTTCTTGGGGCAGGGTCTTCGACTTTTGTCGTATTCCCAGAAGGGTTCCTGACCCCCCAAATGGACAGGAACTCTCGTTGGGGCTCCGCTTAAGACCAGAAATGGCCTTAGAGCAGCCGGTGTGCGCCAGGGATGGGATGTCAGGCTGAATACAAGTGAGATATTGGAGCCCAGGGCTTGCCTTAAGCAGAGGAAACTTTGAAGTTTGATTTTGGTTAAGCACGTGATTCCACTCTTTGGAAGCGGTGGTGCTCAGCCTTGTCAGAACCAAGGCCCCTCCCCCTTGGCAGCAAACTTTTGTAAAGCCCACCTTACTGAAATTCATCAACAACGGAACCCATGTACACACGCGATTGAGAATCAGTACGATGCTCCAGTTGACACGTAAGGGAGGAATACAGGAAAAACGTATGACAGAAATTGCCCCATCATTTACATCTAGCGCCGGACTGGGTGCTTCCACCTGTTTCTCATGAAAGGTGTTTAGACTGATGAGCAGTGAAACTATCAGCATTTTCAAACAAGAAAAGGAAAGAGCAAAGATAGAGATGGACCCTGGCATGGAGGGGGAGGGGAGCAGAGGGGGAACCCAAGTGTTGGGATAACCTATTTATGAGAATAGAGGAACAGCTTAGATGGAAGTAAGGATGCATGCCAAGGTAAATTACAGAGTCAGTCAACACCTAAATAATAGTAGTATATTATGGAGGCCTCTATGGAGGGGATTTTCCGTATTTTCCGTCCACATTGTATGGCACCTTTGTGTCACAAACTTGGAGGTGCTGCTCCCTTGAGCCACAATACTGGATTCCTACCACTGATCACTGATAACGAATAAAAGATGAAAATGTTTGGATTCAGGGTCAATGTCTCATTAGTTCAGATATGCTCAGTATTAATGATGTTGAGTTAACAGTGTGTGAAGTGGGGAAAGAGCCACTAGTTTCAGACCTACAGTATCTCAACTTGTCTCACTTTAGCTGCCTTCTCCTAAATTACTGGGGTTCCCCCATAATTGCTTATAAAAACTTCTCAGTGTTATGTTCTAAAGTGATGCCAGTTTATGGTGATTAATCTGGCTAGACTTCTTTAAAGATTCTCAGAACCAGCATGGATTTTCATTATGTGGGTCTGTTCCATGCATTGTGTGAAATCCAGCATCTTGGTCTCCAAACACTAAATGACAGTCTTGTCCCCCAGTTACTTTTACATCTAAGCATCTCTCTTAGAGGACAGTACCAGGCCCCCAAGATTTACTCTAAACAGCAATCCACTCTCTACCCCAGTATGAGGAAAGGGGGCAGAATCTAACTGACAAACAGTTTTTTTTTTTAATATTTTATTTATTTATTTGTCAGAGAGAGAGGGAGAGAGAGCAAGCACAGGCAGACAGAATGGCAGGCAGAGACAGAGGGAGAGGCAGGCTCCCTGCCGAGCAAGGAGCCCGATGTGGGACTCGATCCCAGGACGCCGGGATCATGACCTGAGCCGAAGGCAGCTGCTTAACCAACTGAGCCACCCAGGCGTCCCAACAATTTTTTTTTTAAAGATTTTATTTATTTATTTGGCAGACAGAGATCACAAGTAGGCAGAGAGGCAGGCAGAGAGAGAGGAGGAAGCAGGCTCCCTGCTGAGCAGAGAGCCCGATGTGGGGCTCGATCCCAGGACCCTGGGATCATGACCTGAGCTGAAGGCAGAGGCTTTAACCCACTGAGCCACCCAGACGCCCCCAAACAATTTTTGTTGGAAAAAAATTTTTCCCTGTTCTTTCTGAGGTAACTGACATGCCAGAAAGGTAGGCTCTTGGTTCATGACAGTCTCATTGGTTATTCTAGAATCTCAGATGGGAGATAAAGTTAGTACCTATGTCCCTTTGAAAAATTTGCTTCATTGAGATTCTTGTTAGAAATGCTGACGGCTCGGGCGCCTGGGTGGCTCAGTTTGCTGAGTGACTGCCTTCGGCTCAGGTCATGATCCTGGAGTCCCGGGATCCGGTCCCGCGTTGGACTCCCGACTCTGCAGGGAGTCTGCTTCTCTCTCTGACCTTCTCCTCGCTCATACTCACTGTCTCTCTCACTCAAATAAATAAATAAAATATTAAAAAAAAAAAAAGAAAGAAATGCTGACAGTTCAACACCTGAGTGAATAGAAGGTTGGAATGGACTTCGGATGGGACAGTGATAATGTATAGAATGTATAGAATAAAAAGGTCTGAATTAAAGTAAGATATAAATTAGTGTAACTATTTATTAAATAGCCTTTTTTTTCTTGCGAGTATCCATATTAGAGAATACGAAGTGTTCGAAGGTGAAAATAAAATGTCCTATAATCACATAGGTCCTCAGTCCTCCTAGTGTGGCATATTAGAAATTGTCTTTTCCTTTAAAACTGTTTATCTTGCCACCAGGAGGAAAATGCTGAGTCAAAAAGTTCTACTCAGACTAATATATGGCTGTAGTGTAACATTGTACATTCCTTCAACTCTTGTTAAATCTGCAAAGCAAATTTATTTTTTTGTTGAATGGATAGGATGCTATGAAGTGTTTATTGTTCATTGCTTGTTACTTTTGAAAGGTGCTGTGGAAACAAACGAGTAAAGACTCTTGTCAAAATAGAACTGTAAGGTATATAAAATTGACTGGAGTTAGATACATTAAATACTTTCGGATTGGAAAATTATCCAGACTGCGAGTAATTAACTTTTATTACTTTGAACAAGTAGTATCATGTTGCAGGGTAAAAAGAGGTCACTCCTCTTTTTTTCTTCACTACTTTTTAAAAAAGTCACTACTTGAAAAATATATATAATTTGTACCAAAGCAAAACAAATAATAGGAATTGCAGAGATACTGAGACTTCCAGTTGCCAGGTATGGGGATACATTGTTAAATGGGCCAAAATCCATGCCTTTTTAGATTAAAAGGAGTAACTTATTGTGTACATATCTTTGAGCTTTATAATTAAGCTATTTCATTATTTTAAAGATGCATATCTAAAATGGAATGCTATCTTAAAATTGGCATGTCATGTGATAATCGGCAACTTTTCTTAGCAGTACATGAAATAATTGTGTGTCCGAGAATTGACAGTGTCTTACATTCAGTGAAAAAGGGGATATGTAGGAATTTCCGCACACTGATTAATGTTTAACACGAAAACATTTATCCAAAGTGTGACCTGCGAAATAAAGGTACACGACATTTCTAGGTACTTCCACCTAGGCTAGAATTCTTGACTTGAAAGATTCCTATAAGAAAACGTAGCCCCGCCACCCCCTCCACCAACATGTAAAGCCAATGAAACATCAGTGTTTGTATATAAGAACAGTTTTTTAGAAAGAAACTGGTGTTTTTTCATGGAGAGCAGGTGGTATGGCTAAAGTTCATCAGACAGTATAACCCAACAGATATAAGAATATGGGTTTTTTGGGGGGGTTGGTTTTTTTTTCATTCGAAATGCTCATAAGTCCACTCATAATTGAAAGTTTTCTCATATGGGACATCCTTAAATTGAACTTCAACAATTTGTAGCTGTTTCTGTTGTCTTAATAAGAAATATTTTTGAGGCCTCCTACCTGGCTCAGTCCATAGAATGTGTGACTCTTGACCTTGGGGTCGTGAGTTTGAGCCCCACATTGAGTGTAGAGATTAGTTAAAATCTTTAAAAAATACACACACACACACACACACACACACACACACACAAAATTTATTTATTACATGTTCAGTACAGCCTTTTTTTTTTTTTTTTTAAGATTTATTTGAGAGAGAAGGGAGCGCATGCACAATGCAGGGGAGGGGCCGAGGAAGAGGGAGAGAGAGAATCTCAAGCTGACCCCATGCCAAAAGGGAAACCAGCAGGGGGTTTGATCGCAGCACCCTGAGATCATGACCGGAGCCGAAATCCGGAGTCGGAGCCTTCGCTGACTGAGCCACCCAGTGCCCCAAGTACAGCTTTCATTTTGGAGGTTAAGTGGTATCTCTTAGCCAGAAAACCTGTGCAAGGACTTTTTCCATCTGATATTGAGGGCACTTTCTGCAGGAAAGTCAGCCACGTGAAGACGGTTTGCATACCTTCTCCCGCCAGGTGGACTTCAACTTTTCTTCTCCAAGTGTGGCTCCCCAAGCTAGCGGCTACATCAGCAGCCTCCTGAGGGTTGTTTGAAATGCAGACTCCGGGGCCCAGCCCAGACCCACTGAACTAGGATCTCCATTCTCACAGAGCCCTGTTGCAGGTGACGTGCAGGAACGTGTGGGAAGCCCTGGACTGGTTCAGTTGCTCTCAGATTTGAGTGTGCATTGCAGGGATTGCTCCCTCCAACCAGAGTTTCTGGGCAGTAAGTCTGGGCTGGGGCCTGAGAATTAGCGTTTTCATCAGGTTCTCAGGTGATGCTGTTGCTTCTGGCCTAGGGGCCCCTTCCTGTTCTCTCTTGTAATTCCTTGCCCCTTTAAATAACTCTTTTTATAGATTATTACAGTCATAGGCTTAAGATTGGTTGAAGAAAAAGATTCCATAGTCTTTTATCATGTTGAGTGATGGCCCCGCTACAGACTCATCTGTGAGTCCGCTTCCTGATTCTTTCTGTCCCTCCCCACTGCTCACATATGTGTGCGCTCTCTCTCAAATAAATAAATAAATCTGTAAAAAAATAAATTGTTTGTCAATATCTAATTTCAGAGAAAATTCTCTTTTAATGCTCATTGGATTTTGACTCTGGCTTACGAGTAGTTCTATTTCTGTGAGTTACACTTACAACACTCTAAAGTTGTTTTTGTGTAGGTAAAATATTCATGTTGAAAAATTAAAACAGCTTATTTTGAAGAGTCTAATTTCCAACACTGTTTAGTCTAACCTGTCCCCTTTCCTCATAAATATCCTCTTTTATTTGTTTCTTTTTTTTTTTTTTTATTTAAGATTTTATTTATTTATTTGATAGAGCATGAGAGGGAACACAAGCCCAGGGAGAAGGAAAGGGAGAAGCAGGCTGAGCAGGGAGCTGAGTACGGAGTCAGTCCCAGGGCTCTGGGATCATGACCTGAGCCAAAGGCAGATGCTTGACCTACTGAGCCACCCAGGCACCCTGTTTGTTTCCTTATAGATATTCCTTTGTGTAGACACAAGCTGATACCTATAGAGTATATATACTTCCTTCTTTGTGTAAAAATATAGCACACGATATAAATTATTCTGTCCCTTGCTTTTTGGTTAGTTAATATTCCTTTGGGATATTTCCATATTAGTTTATAGGAAACACTAGTTAACAGCTTCAGAATATTCCGCTGTATGCCCATGCCCTAGTTTATTGAACTAACCCCCATTGATGCACATTTGAATTTTTTCCAATCTCTTAACAATCACAGACAGTGTCCTGGTAGATACACCTGTACAGATCTCATTTCATAAATATGAGGTGTATCTGTGGGATATCTTTTCACAAGTGGGATCGCTGGGTCATTGAGCAATGCATTTATAATTTTGTTAAATTCTGCCTTTCTTCAGGGTTATGTCATTTGGAACTCCTGCAAGTAATGCATCAGGGTACCTGTTTCTCTTCTGGAAAACAGTGTTTTCCAACCTTTAGATTTGTATTATTCTGATAGTGAAAAATGGTAACAGTGTAGTTTTAATATGCATTAGTTTGATATGAAGGAGGCTGAGCATCTTTTCATACGCTTATAGGTGATCCGTGTTTCTATGAACTCTCTGTCTATACCCTTTGTAATTTTTCACTTGGATTGCATTTCTCTTATCAATTGCTAGGAATGTATAAATTGGAGCAATTAATCCTTTAGGATGTGAGTTGCAATTTCCCTCAGTTTGCTATTTGTTTTTAAATTTACTTTCATGTATTTTGGTACAGAGAAAGCTTAAAAGATTTTTCTTTAGATTTTAGATAGTTAATTTATGTGTCTGGATTTTGAGTCACAGAAAGGCCTCCAAGAATTTGAAATTTGTTCAAGTTCTCCTTCAGTACTTTTGTGGTTTCATTTTTACATTTAAATCTTTGGTATATTTGAGATTTATTCTGGTGTTCAAGGATAGCATATAGATTGCACTTTTCTGTGTAGCTGCCAGTTATCGTTACCGTTTGTTTCAGAATGCAATACGCCTTGATTGTTTTCGGAACTTCCAGGTATATTGGGGCATATCTCTGGACTTCCTATTCTATTCCATTAGTCTTTCTAGTCGTACGCCAGTACGCTGTATTGGTTTTACAAAATACTTTACTTTCCCCCGCTGCCCTTCATTTTCCTGGCAACTTTTCCTTGTTTATTTTTTCATGTGAACTTATAATCATTTTGTCTAGTTCCAGAAAAGAGACACTTAAAAAATTGAGATCATGTTAAAATTATAAACTAATTTTACAGATCGTTGATGTCTTTCTGATATTTTCCTATCCAAGAACATTGTGTATTTTTTTCATTGGTTTGATTCTACTCTTGAGTCCTTTTGGAACATTTCAAAGTTTGTCTTACATAGATTTTGCCAATTTTTTGTTAAATTTTTTGTACATAGTTTATCTTTTTTGTTGCTTTTGTGAGGTCTTCTCTTTGTCGTCCCTAAGTGGTTTTGGTTGTGTGCATGAAGGCTGTTTTTCTGGGTAAGCACAGAAATTGACAGACCCTGAAGTTATAAGTAGTTTTCAACCGACTTTAAATTCTGCCAAATCCCTTATGCATTTTTGCCTAAGAGAAAGAAAGCTTTGGGAGTCAGACCTGCAGTTTAAGTCTGGGTCTGCGTTTATTAGCTCTGTGGTCTTCAGAGATCCCGTTTGACTTCTCTGCGCCTCATTTCCCTCCCCTGTGAAAGGAACAGTTCTGTCCATATCAGAACATTGGAGGAATTAAAGAAGAACATGTGAAACTCATCACTTAGTGCTGCTTCTGCCACCAGCGCCCATGCAGGTTGAGGCTCCTGGGCTTTTTTTTTTTTTTTTCCTTTTTCTACTCTTCCCCCCATCACCTTTGAAAGAGGAAAGAAGAAACCATGGAGAAAACAGTAAGGTATTAGATTGAAGTTAAAAGTAAGCTGGGATTCCATTTGAGCAAGGTAATCAATGTGCTTGAGATCAGGGAGCAGACTCGGGGGGGCATTTGAGGCCCCTCCTGCTTCCTGGCTTAGCTACTCATTGCTCAGTCAGATGCACCCTGACAACAAGGCTGCTTAGCATTCCCTTAAGGCCCTGTGTTTCCTGTAATGCCGTGCCTTCCACCAGAATGTTCTGCTGCCTCATTCCACAGGTTCGGATGCATACTGCCCCGCACCGTGGAGGAGCAGTATCTGTCTCCTTGTGCAGCTTGTGTGCCCTGTAGCGTGGGTCTTGATAGACTGGAAACTGAGGAGAGAAACCGTATCTGTCCGCCCATCAGAAATGCCCGGGACGGGAACCTGGGTGGCTCAGTTAGGCATCTGCCTTTGGCTCAGGTCATGATCTCAGGGTCCTTCCCCTCATTGGGCTCCTTGCTCAGCGGGGACCCTGCTTCTCCCTCTCCCTCTGCTGCGCCCCTGCTGTGCTCTCTCGCTCACTCTCTCCTTCTCAAATAAATAAATAAAATCTTTTTTAAAAAGTGTCCAGCGAAAGACCTGGCAAAAGATAGCTACTCGGGTATTTGTTAAATAACTGAACGAATAATTTACTTTGATCTTTAGCCATATATTATATATCTGGGTAACTCTTAGCCAGTCTACTGTAAACCCCTAGAGGACAAGGATTATGTCATTTCTCAGTAATAACAATAATAACAATGATGGTGGTGGTGAGAGGCAAACAGACTTCTTAACGTAAAAAGCATATATTAATAAGAATAAAAACTAACATTCATTTTTGTTGAATGGGGCACCTACAGGTTCTTGAACAATTTAGGAAACGTTATTTGATTACGCCTGGAACTTCCCCGTTTCCTTCCCAGCCATCCCGTTTTTAGTAGCTTCTGTTTTGTTCTTTCCAGTTTATCTTGAACTTCACGCTCTCCAGGAGGCTATCTCTGACCATCCCCGCCAGGCATATAGTAGGTATTCAGTAAAAAGTAATTTTTATTTTTTCCCCCCTCAGGTTCACAGTAAAGGTGCTAAGAAAGAGAATGTAAGACAGGAAGATAATTAAATATTTTTACTGAGGTAAGTTTTTTATGATTTTATTTATTTATTTATTTATTTATTTAGAGAGCCCTCTCCCCACCTCTCACTGCTGTGAAAATTCTTCTCCACAACCTGCCTTCTTAAGATGTAAGAGGGAGATTGCTCTAGGAGTATATTATGTTCACGGAACTTGGGGTTCTTAAGGTGGATGCCAGGAACATGGGTTTTTTTTGAACAAGGTTATTTGGCTTTACTTTTTTGAATCTAATCTTTAAATTCCCATGACTTCATTGTCTTAAAGTTTGGTATTGAGAAGGGGATCCCAGCAGGTGGAAAGCCATGAGCTTCTTGGTGGTTATATATACTTACAACATTTGGTGAAAATGTTGTTTTTAAAAACAGGGAACTGAAAGGATTTGAAGGCCTTTTTGGTGAGATGACAACACTTCTTTCCTTAAATAAGATACGTTGTATTTTCTTACTGTCACAGAAAGGTCTTGCATCAGTATAAAACAACATGATGACACCAGTAAGCGCCTAACTCCTCTCACCCAGAAATGACTGCCATTTATATTTTGGTGAACATACTTTGAGAAATGTATCTATGGATATAGAAGTATTCATATACAAATCATTAAATAGTTGGTTTACACTACATATGATAGTCTTTTAATGCAACAGTGTATTTTGTATATCTCTACATGTGCATTGTAAAAGGACTGTGTAACTACATATGATGATTTTACTGACTCTTGTATATTTCATGGTTTGGAGGCACCATGGTTTATTTAATCATTCCTTTGATGACCATGTGGATTATTTCTAGTGGATAATGGCGTGTTGATTAAACCTGGACTCAAACCATTGTATACTTGTTCGTTTATTTTCCTAGAAGTATGACTGAAGAGTCAAAGATGGTGTACATTTTAAATGTGGATACATATGTTTAAATTGCACTCTGTAAAGACTACCAGTTTCTCACCACCACCTCCCCCAAAATTGATGAGAGTCCTGTGTTCCATACCCCTGCCCCATGAAGTTTTGTTAATCTTTAATCTTTGCCCATCCAATCAGAGAAAAAAAAAATGGTATCTTTGAGATAACAAGGCTTTTGACTGAAATAAGCCTTTTATGTTTTCAAAGACCCCTTTCATTTGGTATTCTTACTTACATGAAGAATTTTCTGATTGAGAACATAACGTGTGATTCTCATGTATAAGTGAGACACTCTCTTGGACTTCAATATGATGAAAATGTTGAAATATGTTGAGTCCTTTGTTTTTAGTTCTGTTGCCCAGATTACCTCATTATAAATACTTTTAAATTATTGGCAACGATCTAATTGTTTTGGATACCAAAGGTTTTCCTCTGTGGGGAGCAGTACTCTTGTTTTTTATTCATTTATGGTGGAGCTTGAAGATATTTTAAAAAATTAACTTGTTAACATCTTTCGAGCATGGATCCCAACTGCCAAATAGCATAGAGAATGGAATTCACAAATTTGGATGACAGTGAAATACTTTTTTTTTTTTTTAAGATTTTATTTATTTATTTGACAGACAGAGATCACAAGTAGGCAGAGAGACAGGCAGAGAGAGAGAGGAGGATGCAGGCTTCCCGCTAAGCAGAGAGCCTGATGTGGGTCTCGATCCCAGGACCCTGGGATCAGGACCTGAGCCAAAGGCAGAGGCTTTAACCCACTGAGCCTCCCAGGCGCCCCGACAGTAAAATTCTTACTGAATTTGTCAGTTACGTGAATATGTATTTAAATGTAAACCTGTGATTACTGATGTTGAGTACCATCTGTCCCCAGAGTGTTCTACCAGTTTCTGATATGAATGTGGACTCTAATTTTATGTTTGTTTTAGATTTTATTTCAATCAAATCAGAGTTACTTAAGGTCTCCCACGAAACAGACACCAACTGTGTCATTGTCCTGGTGTTTGTTCTTTGACTCAATAAAAAGCCAACTAAACTTTATCATTTTATCCTATGTATAAAATGCATCTTCTTAGAATACAGAGTGTGTTTCGTGTGGGTGCTGTTCTTTTCATTTCAAGTGAACATTAACAGTGTGTTGAGGGTGGGACCAAGTACGTTTTATCAATCCGTCCAGCAACTAGCATCACACCTGGCATGTACATGGCAGACTTTCAAGTTGTTTTGGAAGGAATTAGTGATTGGTATATATTGGTATTGCTAAGTTAGAACTAAGAGGTAAGTGAGACGTGCCTTAAATTTTAATTAAGAAATTTAATTTGTTAGAGAAGAAAACTAGTATCCATGACTCTTAAATGCACCTAAATCTAGACATACATAATTGGAGTGACACTTGCTACGGTAATATTTTATTTGGATTATTGATTTAGACTATATCTCACTTATTTTCAGACTCGCATGTACTACAGTGATTTAAATCTGCTTTGCTTTTTATTGTTGCTATTAAGGGCAAAGTAAGTATCTCGGTAAGATACTACATCTTAATTCAGGAGTCCTAGGATATTTGGTATTAGAGACCTGGGACTGTTTTTCAGTTCTGTTATTTGAAGACAAGAATAAAGTACATACCCCAAATTTTAAATTATAATGGAGTGAAATTGAGTTATATTTTAATTGTGTGGTTCAGCATTTATTAAAAATAGAAGTAGAGAAATAGATTGCCAGCCTTTGAGAAGAATGTATAAATCTTTGTCCAGTATCCTGCCTTTTAAGCTTTTCTGACTCCTAAACCAGTTTTTCACAGCCAATATAAACAGAGCGCATGGAACAAGCGCTTGATAGATTTAAGCAATGTTGTAGGCTTTTGTTTCATACGTTTCGTTTCCACTGGAATATGGGATTCTAAAGAATGCATGAGCTAGTTTTAATTAGTGTTTTAGCAGCCGTTATTTGCATAAAATTTTTTTAAAATTGATTAAATAATCCCCTAGCAATTTTCATTTGTACTTTAATTTCCATAGCAACGCCTTACTAAATAAATAGTCCAAAGTTAAATCTAGGCAGACCTAAAAGGAAATTATTGAGTCTTCATTAGTGGGCTCTAAATTAACGAGATTCCTGGACTTTTCCCTTGGATATTCTGTGGGTAATGGTATAACCTTGTATTTGTTTTCTAGAATAACCAAAGTTCTGGGTTCTTGAAACACTTTTCTGTGGTAATATAGGAATTTGCTTATATGGTAGCTTTCATTTCACTGATGAGTTAATTTCTTTAATCGCATGCTTTGAAACCCTAATTCTAAAAATACTCTTGAAAAGTAAGGAATTACTAGTAGTAGTTAAACCAAAGTCTTAATTAAAATTAAGACTTTATCCTTTATTTCTCCTCTTAACTGCAGCATTTGTAAAAATTGTTGTAAGAATTGTTATTTAAACAGATTTTAAGACATTCTTATGTATGGGTTGGATTTTGTGCATTTGTAATGATTTCTTCCTATTTTAGGCATAAAGCTTAAAGTTTAGACTGGCAGTATAAAGTGGTTATTTGATTGGGAAGTTGGAAAGAGGAGAAGCTCTGTCTTCATATCCAGAATGTGTGGTGGTAGAATATGCAGATGAAATGGTTTCATGATTAGGGTGAGAGTATGGAACTGCAGGGGAATGGAAAGACATTTTTAAGTGCGTGTAGAGAGCCGAGATGCCCAGGAAGCACCCCAGGCTGACTTCTGCAGTGTGCATACCTGAGTTGGTCTCTCACAAAGGCATTATTATTACCTCTGTGAGGTGAAGAGGGGTGGAGAGCAGTAGCCTTGGGGCTCAAGTTCCAAAGTGAGCATAGGGCGTAAAGAAACGCCCTAGGGAAACCTCCAGTCTCTGACTGCTGCATCCTCCCAGAGAAATTTCCTTGCTTGCTGACCCTGGAAGCTTTGCTCCAGAAATTTGTCTGGAGCTGGGCAGAGGGAGAAATCTGTTGTCTGTTACTGCAGTGTCCAGATGCCCTCTTTAAATAGACTTCCAGGGTGCCTGGGTGGCTCAGTGGGTTAAGCCGCTGCCTTCGGCTCAGGTCATGATCTCAGGTTCCTGGGATCGAGTCCCGCATCGGGCTCTCTGCTCGGCAGGGAGCCTGCTTCCCTCTCTCTCTCTCTCTCTCTGCCTGCCTCTCTCTCCATCTACTTGTGATCTCTGTCTGTCAAATAAATAAATAAAATCTTTAAAAAAAAAAAACAAATAGACTTCCAGCATGGGAGTATGGCTACTCACATCATACAGTGTGATCATAAATATGGGGGTTCCATGCTACCTTGGCCTTCGTGCCCGTTTGGTTTGTTCAGAGAGGAGACCCGGGTCATGGTGAGGGTTGTGTTTGTGTATGTTAAACCTAGTAAGTTTTGTTTTAAATAGATTTCAGTCTATTCTAATGTGACAAAGTTTTTCAGTATGAATGTTCTAGCAGCTGTCACTCAAACATTAATTGCTGTCACTGGGAAAGGATATCCTCCTACATCTTTTCTGGAGTGCTTGAAACCATCCCACTTCCTTTTTCTTTTACCTTAAGAACTGATTACTGACACTTGGGAATTATAATCAGATTGCATCAATCTTTACAGAAAGGTTACCAATTACTGCACTGAAAAATAGGCATTTCTCTCTGATAGTAAGTGTTTCTCTTGGTGTGTCTCAGTTCAGTACTTTTAAATACCTTTTAGGTGAATGAATGCTTTGTGTCATGCCCTGATTTAATACATTTAAAACAGACTTTATTGATGGCTTTCTTACTTTCAGTTCTATGGGAGGAGGTAATTTATTTAATATGAAATCTTCATAGGACCTTTTGGTTGTTTAGATGTCCTCGGGGTAGAAAAAGGAGGGCTGATGTCAATTACTTACACTCTGATATCAGCTCTAAAATGGGCATTTGTTGTGCAGAGTTGAGAGCGGTGGCGATTTGCATCTTGAGCAGTTGGCATTCCCTCATTTTGTCCTTATAACATTCGGAGGATAGACGTAATCACCCAGTTTTAGAGCATCATAAAATGCCTTAGGAAAGTTGTCCTTGGGCGCTCAGCTAGTGTGTTAAGAACCAAACCTAAGGGGCGCCTAAGTGGCTCAGTGGGTTAAAGCCTCTGCCTTCGGCTTGGGTCATGGTCCCAGGGTCCTGGGATAGAGCTCCACATTGGGTTCTCTGCTCCGCGGGGAGCCTACTTCCTCCTCTCTGTCTGCCTGCCTCTCTGCCTACTTGTGATCCCTGTCAAATAAATAAATAGAATCTTTAGGGAAAAAAAAAAAAAAAGAAGAACCAAACCCAAGCAAGGACTCGAATTCCTATCTGGCTCCAAAGTCTGTACTCTCTTCTTACGAACACCAACAGAGAAGGGGGTCTCAGAGTTGGTTGCATGTTTCATCATTGTAGATACTTAAATGTCCCACAGAGTGCAGTCCAAGCCACTTTATGACTACCGTCAGCGTCCTTCTCACCACCCTCTTATTTCTAATGTTCTTCAGCATCCACTGATGAAGTGAGAAGCCTGCCAGGGTGTCTGGCTCGTGGTGTTCAATACAACATAGGCTTGTTTAATTTAGCAATGCTCGGAGATGAAAGGTTCATGATGGCCAAGTACAAACAGACCTTCTGTGGGATGTTAATTTTGTTACAGGAGGGAATGCTTGTTTTTCATTTTTTCATGAGTTAAAAAGGACTTTGACTTGTTTAAATCTGTGTAATCAAAAGGAAGCGAGCAGTGCTGCTAAACACTTTTTTTTTTTTTTTGGGGGGTTCAGTCTTTGGTTAATTCCATTTCATACCTGCCAGCGAATTGCAAATCGTGTGTTCTTTTGTTCTTTGCTCTTTTTCCTTTGGATTGGATTTTATGGTTAGTCGCTGTGGGGATTTAGTGGTAGGAAAATAAATCATCTCCTCCTCTGAACAGATTGTGTGTCTTTTACAACAGGTTATCCTGCAGCAGGCAGAGCAATTCGGTAAGGCCCCTGCACAGAGGTGTCACTGTAGGAATTTGTGCCCCGCACTTTTTTTTTTAAATAATAGCTCTACTGAGATATAATTCACGTACTGTAAATTTCAGCTCATATGTGTAAAGCGCACAGTTTAATGGACTCTAGTATCTTCAGAGCTGTGCACCAAACCTCCCTACCTAATTCCAGAACTCTCTGATCCCCGCAGAAAGAGTGCCCATCCCCATTAGCAGTCTCTCTTCATTCTTCTCTCCCTCCAGCCCCTGGCAACCACTAAGCCGCTTTCTGTGTCTGTGAATTTGCTTGGTTGGGATGTGCCACACGAATGGAGTCCTACAGCATGTGGCCTTCCGTGTCTGGCTTCTTCCACTTTGCATGTTTTTGAGGCTCATCTGTACTCTAGCATGCCTCAGAATTTCATTCCTTTCTGTGGCTAGGTAATATTCTAGTGGCTGCATTTGCCGTATTTTGTATAGTCATCCGTTGATGGACATCTGGGTGTTTTCCTTGTTTTGGCTGTTGTGAATAAATCCGCTGTGACCATCCAGGTACAGGTTTTCGGGCAGACTTGTCTTGGATGTGGACCTGGGAGTAGAGTTGCTGGGTCTTATGGTAACTCTGTGTTTAGCTTTTTCCAAAGTGGCTGTCCCATTTTACGTTCTCATCAGCAATATTGAAGGATTCCAGTTTCTGCCCACTCTGCCCAGTGCTTTCTGGTTTCTGTTGTGGTGGTGGTGGTTTTCATAGGAGCTGTCCCAGTGAGTGGGAAGTGGTATTTTCCTGTGGTTCTGACTTGCATTGCCCTAATGACTCATGATGCTGAACATCTTTTCATGTGCTTGTTGGCCATTCGTGTATCTTTCTTGAGAGAAATACCTATTCAAATTCTTTTTCCATTTGAAAAATTAGATGGTCTTTTACATATTCTGGACACACACATCACACACCCATATCCTTATTAAAATACAAATGGTCCAGCTTTCCTCCCATCTTGTAGGTCGTCTTTTCACTTTCTTGTTGTTCTTTGAGGCCAAAGATTTTAAATTTTGATTAAATCCAATTTATTTTTCTTTTGTTGCTTGTGTGGTCTTCTCTCTGAAGTTTTTTTTTATTAAATTAAAAAATCATAGCTTATTTCTAGGCATCTCCCATGTAAGAAATTGGTGCAAAATGGTCAGCTGATTAACTATGCAGTGGGTTAGAGGCATTAAACATCTTTTGTGTTTTCAGGTATTCTCATTAATTCAGCATGCAGAAGAAGTTTCTTAGCCTAAGACACAAATCCCCCCCCCCCCTCGCGCTTTTAATTAGAAAGCTGTCATTCAGCATTCTGCCTAGGTCAGAATGCATACATCATTCTTTGAACGTTTATAAGTGTTTCACATGCACTGAGCACTTCACGGGACCCAGGGAGCCAGAGAGTGTGGAACCGGACTCGGTCTGCAAGGCACAAGAGCACTGGTGCTACGTGAGGAGTGTCCGCAGAGGGCAGCGGAGAGATGTGGAAAGGAGGAGGGAGGAGGACTCTCGATCTGGGTGACAGCACCTCATGGAGGAGGAGACACTTGTGCTTTGTCCGCAGAGACCATTAGGAGATCAGGAATTCTCTCTTCCGGCTCCTTGCTGCTGTATATGTCGTGTGCCCAACACCGGGTATAGTCTAGCAGTCACAGTTAGGATTATTTGTAGCATGAAGTACAGATGGAGATATGATCGCTTGATGCCGAGAAGTGAGCCTAAACAGAACCACGTGTCTTGAATTTCTTCAGGTTTCCAAGGCTTTCAGAAAGGAAACTGTCCTAATTAGTTCAGCATGATGGATGTGTGTATGTGTCGTTGTCTGTCTGTCTGTCTGTCTGAGCTGGAACCCATGTAATTCCATGTGATCAGGACATAAAATATGGGGCAGGGAGTAGCAGTTGCTTGGCTGGAGAGGAAGAGTGATTATAGAGAGTTGGGTGTGTCCTGTTGAGGAATATAGATTTTGTCCATATCGAGGAGAGCCATTGAATCGTCCGGCATGGGGAGGGTGGTATGGTCACTCTGGAGACTGTATTGGGGGTGCCGGAGGCACGGGACAGGATGGGGACTGAAGACCCATTACACTTTTCAGTGCATCCAGGTGGGAGTTGACAAAGACCTGAATGAGAGCATTTGTAGCAGAATTTGGGTAAGTCATGGGCTGGAAAGGTTTAGGAGCTGTTAGGAGTCCTGGCTACAGGTAACAGAAACCCTGCTGAAACATTAAGTCACAAGGGGGATTAAGTGGGAGGTTCCTGGAGAAGGTCCAAAAGGAACGAAATGGTGCAGAAACCAGGAAAAACCCAGGGGCCTGAAGGGAGAGGCACTCATTATAACACAGACTCTTGATCCTATGTCTGCTGCCTCCCAATTTCTCCACAGGACAGGGGCTGTCTTCATACTCTTCAACCAAGGAAGAAAGAGTTTCTCCCTCTAGCTTTAGTTTTCAAAAATCCCAGGGGCTCTCTTGGTCTTGAGTTTCATGTCTTTCTTGGACAGGGTCTCTGCTGGAATTTTCTACTGCCGCCACTTTGGCAGTTTTCCAGAAGTAGGGAAGGGTCATTCTGGGTAGAGCCAACCATGCCCATCTACTCTGGGAATATAGGCAGGACGCAGAGCTTGAGGAGATCTGAGGAGGAACGGCAGGTCAGGAATGCCTCCCAAGTTTGTGGCTTTGGTAACCTGTGACGGCCACTTTTCCGCCCAAGAATAAGGGCTCGGAGGGCAAGCAGACCAGAGAGCAGTGAGCAAACGGAGCTCATTTTTAGACTGGCTTAGACTGGCACATAGGGCTTATCACAAGTTGTGTGTTACGTATTTTTATGATTATTTCATTGGTTTGGCTTTCTTCACCATTAGAAGCCCCGGAAGACAGGACTGTCTTCTTTGCTGTGAATCTCCAGAGCCTCCCATAATGTACTTGGCATGTAGTAGGTATTGAGTAAATACCTACACAAATTATTAAATTCAGAGGAACATGTCCAGCAGGCAGCTGGATGGACAGTTTGGGTCTCAGATGAGGACTGGAAATAGAGATTTGGGGGTATCAGTGTAGGGCTAGATGGTTGACAAGCCTTGAGAGTTACCCTTATTGGCTAAGTATTTTTATGAAAGTTCAGATACTATATAGACCTGTAATTTTCATGTCCCTGTGATAAAATTATGCTCTTTTCCCCTTTGCCCTGTTTGGTATTTAAGGTCAGTGATTTCTGCTGATAATCCTACCAATGATTTTTTTTAAAAATTCTATGCCAGGTTAGAATTAGGGTTTGTGATAGATTGGGAAATAAAGGTGATAAAGACAGAGATTCTATTTCCTTTTAAGAGTAACTGACTCAGGATGAAACCTTGGATAGGATTTCAGATCACTCTTGTAAACTCTCAGAAAAGATGTTTATAAAACACTTGGAACAATACAGATTGTACTAAGAAAATGTGCTTTGATCAACTCAGGAGATACAAAGCAGGGAGCTTAATAACTCAAGTCCTATTTGTGAATGGAAAGGACTGGAAGTTCACCTTAAAAGTAAGAAGTCAGTTCACATCAAGACTTTAAATTTTACATTGTGGATAGCAGATGTTAACTTAGTTTCATCTTTTGTACAAAAAGAAAATGAATTGCAGATTTCAGGTCTTGGCCTCTTGAAATCGGACTCCCGATTCCTATCTCTTAATAACCATTGGAACACTAGTTTAAAAATGGAATTTGACTTTGGTTTTTTACCCTTTAATTTTGAGGTGAGTGTGCTTCCAGCTCTGTCTTCCTTCTATATTCAGGAAAACCACACCACTGGTAGTTTGAATATGCCATAATTTTTATTATTTAAATATTAGAAACACACAGTCATGTTTATATAAAGTAGTAATACTATATTCACACTGGGGAGATGGTTTGTTTCATTTTAAGGCGTAACTACAATTGCCTTACTTTTTAGGCTGAACACGCTCCTCTTAACCACTCTGCCATATATCAAGATACTCTATTAGTTTTTCTGTTGCCTAGATTCTTTTCTCCACTCTCACCCCCTGTAGTAGAGACAGGAACATTTTTACTTCTTTAATTTTTCACCGAAGAACTTTCCCTAAATTTGTCTGACTACGAATGTAGGCCAGTGTCTTCTAGCAAGTTGTAGTTTGCTAGAGCATGTCTAAGAACCCAAATTGAGTAGGTTATAACATCTCCGTTTTTAAAAATTACTGAAATATATGTATCTTAAAAATACACCTCAGATACATTTCTTTTGATTTATAGATTGGCGCTTATTCTTTCAGATAGAGTTTCAACAAATACCTAAAATGCTAATAAGACTTTGTATATCCTGAATTTTACCGAATTTGCTCAAAGAGTGGAAAAGTATACATTTGGGATTTTAACGACAATGTGATCAGTTATGCAGTATTAACTTCCTGCATAAGTTAAGTTACTAACTGCACTGACGATTATTAAGTACATGGAACAATCTCTGTCTTGAGAACCTAGGCCCTTGCCAGTTGTATCCCTTTTGAAATCAGTTTATGGGGCCGAAATAAAAGAATATTGATTTCTGGGGGTACCCCTCGTCAGCTCCTAGAAAAAACAGTTAAACTGCATGCGATACAGTATAGTGTATTCTATATTCTGAGATAATTTTATTCTTTAAGAGGTAGTTAGCTTCATTATTTACTAGTTAATTCTTCAGAGGTAGCATCATTCAAAATAGAAAAGTTCACAGCGTGGGGGTCCAGCAGGGAAGAGGCAGCTCCTACAGACAGTGGGAAACACGCGGTGCCAAAGGTAGAGGCCTGCGTCCCCCTTGCACTTGATCTCTGGACTGGGCAGGGTCCTTCCTCCGTTGCCTCACCTAAAATGACATGATCATTTTCCCAGACATGGGATTTCCACTCATTTAATTTTGGATTTTCTGATGACTGATGTGTATAATTCAAATAGCAGCATTAAATAATTGGGGGGGGGGGTCGTCTATCTATCTATCCCTACCTAGATTTAGTCTAATTAGGGGAAGAATTTGTCTGAGTTATGGAAAGTATGTAACAATTGAAATGCACTTCTGAGTAAGTGTGTGTAGAGTTTAGGCTAATATGTTGCCTGGCGGCTACAAAGAATCTGGCAAGTGATTGTAAGTAATTTACATGTATTCTGTAGGTAAAGAGAAGTTACCAGTGTGCTTCAGTTGTAGTTTCTGTAGTTGAAGCAGTTGAGAGATCTTGTTTATTACGTTCTCTACTGAATAGTCTTTCTTAATTGCAAAGAAAATGCAGAAGCTGTTCAACCTGTTCTTGCTACTATGTCAGTGAAGTCTAAATTTAAGTGAATTTTACTCTACCTCTTAAAGATAGCAAAGTAGTGTTTGGAAATTCTCTAAGGGTGAGAGTGTGTGTTCTGTAGACTTGTCTTAGGCATGTGTTACCTGTGAAACCCCAGGAGTGTATACAATAGGTTATTTTCCAGGGGCTGTGGAAGGTCAGACTAGTAGTGCCTCCCCGGGGTTCCAGGCTTACCATTTGAAACCACGATTCTCTGTCGTCATGAGTGAAATGTCGAATCCTGGGAGGAATGAAGAATGAATTACTCACTTATGTATCTCATTGGTTATAACTTTCTACTGTATTACTTGCTCATATGATAAACACTGGTAGGATTTTAAATCAGAATTGTTTTTAGCGCTCGACACATGGTGAGGAGCAGTCATCGTGCTGCTGTCAGGCTAGTTCTGGAACAGCTTTTCCCACAGAAGAGACCTCGCCTGACTTTGCGACACTATGGTCCCCAGGGGTACTAAGAGCCAAAGCATGGAAAACAAATTGTTATGCACACCTAGTCCTGTCACAACTTTGTTTCTCTTCTTTGTTAAGGCATCCTGTCCAGCTAACCCCGCTGATAATCAAGAAACCCCTGGTGCTCGTGGTTAGATGAGTCCACATTCTCAGGGTACTGTGGTCCCACTCAAGGCCTGACTTGGGAGACTGGCTGTTGATGGCTTCAAGGTTTCCTTTGCGCTATTACTAATGGGAAAGCGCTCTGTGACCTTGGGCGGGTTGCAGGTTGTTAAAAGTCTCACTGTAAAAGACACCATCAGAGCATTGTTGTGCGGGGGAGGGAAAGTGTTGCACGTACGTGTTAGCACGGCACCTGGCACATGAGAGATTGCCAGTAGACGTTAAGCTGTGGGACAGCATTTTCCTCCAAAAGGAAATGTAATAAAGGAAATGTAGGGCAGTAATTGATGGTAGAGATGTCTTGAAATAACACAGATTTGGGTGTCCAGCAGGTACCCTTTCCACATTTTAATGGAAGTAACTACTGCAGGTGAGATGGGAAACTCCATGACAGGGCATTCATGTTAACACCGGGCAGTGGAGGATGTCTCCTTTTTGATACTGACCATTTTACCTAAAACAGGATCATTTTTTTTTTTTAACTCTGAAAAACAAAAAACAGAAGGTAAAATAACTGAATACTGGTTTGGTTTTTTATCTTTTGCTTTAATGGTTACTGCTTCTCTATGGGGAATAAGAATATTTACAAATCATGCTTTAGAACCTGTGGTCTGGAGTTGCAGAATATTTAGAAGATTAGCAGTGTTTAATGCGGATATAAACTTGGGTATGATGTGTTTAGAACATGTGACAAGGAATCATTATGTCAGTCAAAATTCACTAAAAGCTTATCGTTTAGTAAAATTATTCCTTTGAGAATCTGAACTTGACAGTTCAGAGGCAACCTGAAAATTTTGGGAACAGAATAACAGTTTCTAAGGGAATGTGAAGCACAATGTCATCAACAGTTACCTCTAACAAGGGATATTCGTTAATTTTTACATCCATTTCATGAGTTTATTCAATTTTTAAAAAAGATTTTATTTATTTATTTGACAGACAGAGATCACTAGTAGGCAGAGAGGCAGGCAAAGAGAGAGAGGGGGAAGCAGGCTCCCCGCTGAGCAGAGAGCCCAATGTGGGGCTCAATCCCAGGACCCCGGGATCATGACCTGAGCCGAAGGCAGATGCTTTAACCCACTTTAAGCCATTCAGGCGCCCTGAGTTTATTTAATTTTTTCATAGAGAAGAGAAGTACCACTGCAGGGGGAAAAAAAAAGAGAGTAAAGGTTTTCAATGGATAGACCTGATCGTCCAGCTGTAAATGAGCCTATGTATGTGTGGCAAGAGATGTGGATCTGTTGAATTTTCTTTGTGATGAGTAAATAAGCTTCCATTTTCTGTCAGATGTGATTACTAACCTTGGTCTGGGTAGGACAGAACTCTGTAAAATTGACAGTACAGAATACACGATGTCCTGGAGGGTGTGTTGTCTGTGGTACGAACAGAGAATTTACTTAGAGCTTCCTTTTTGTTGTTGTTTTTTATGTAAATCACTTCAGATCCGTCTGCCTAAGTTTACTTACTGTTATTGAAGAATAATTGACATACGATGTTATGTTGGTTTCAGGTGTTCAACAGTTCAGGGTGTCAGTGCTCACCCTGACAAGTATAATCACCATCTGTCTTCATACACTGTTAGGACAGTGTTACTGACTCTGTTCCCTACACTGCATTTTTCATCTCCGTGACTTACTTATTTTATGTTTGGCAGTTTTAATCCCTTTTATCTATTTCACCACCCTCCCATCCACCTCCCCTCTGGTAACCCTCAGTTCTCTGGACTTAAGAGTCTGTTTTGTTCATTCATTTTTAGATTGCACATATAAGTGACGTTATTCGGTTTTTGTCTTTCTCGGTCTGCCTGAGTTTTTCACATCTTTTTATATTTCCAAGCTGGCGGGACCTCTTGTAGCTGACAGGCTCTGCTCTTGCAGCTATGTATGGAGTACTTTTTGAGTACTTGTCCTGAATTCACTTAGGTTTCCAGAGATACCTTCATTCTGGAATTCTAAACTGACAGTGTATAATTCTTTAATCATCTTGTCAGTAGCGTTTATTATCTTGACTTGGTGTTAGAAGGATCTGCCTGTTTCCCCTGATGTTCTTTAGTTGTGTTATTTAAGCGCAATGACTAAAAACTTACAGATTATTCCCAGACTAGATGCAGAATGGCTTTGTATTTTGGTGATCATTCTGCATGAAATCTAATACTTAAAACAGTGCCAGACAGAGTACATGCACAGTAAATGTTTATTGAATTAATGAATTGTTCTAGGGTGGCTCGTGGTCATAATAGTTTCAGTATTAAGTGACCAGCATTCAGGACTGGTAGTTGAGCGAAACATTTAGGCTTCATCTGGAGCCAGAGAACAGACCGCTGTGCAATCCTGGGAGACCAGTTTGTTCACTTTTCCATCCAATAGTAATTTACTTTTACAGTGCCGTTTATGTAGAGGAAAGGTCAAAGGGAAAGGTGTATTTGAAGCAGTTACATCATTTGCTTTGCTACAATAAAAGATTTTTAGCATGTAGTGAAAAAAGGGACAATTTAAAATGGATATTATAAAGTTTAGGCAGTTACTTTTTTCCCAGCTTTATTGAGGCCTAATTGATCCACAATAAATGGCACAGATTTGAACTGTAGAATATCGTGAGTTCTGACACATACAGACATCTTTGAAACCATCGCCACAGTAAAGATAATGGAAATATCCACTTTTTGTACCCTTTGGAACCCTGCCCTCTCACCCTTTTGCCCCCTTCTGCACACAGCCACCGATCTGCTTTCTGACACTATAGATTAGTCTGCCTCTTGTAGGGTTTCACAGAAGTGAATTTTTAATAGTATGTACTTTTTTTTTAAAAGATTTTATTTTTATTTTATTTATTTGTCAGAGAGAGAGAGGTAGAGCGAGCGCGAGCACAAGCAGACAGAGTGGCAGGCAGAGTCAGAGAGAGAAGCAGGCTCCCTGCAGAGCAAGGAGCCCGATGTGGGACTGAATCCCAGGACGCTGGGATCATGACCTGAGCCGAAGGCAGCTGCTTAACCAGCTGAGCCACCCAGGCGTCCCTAGTATGTACTTTTTTTTACTGTGTTTCTTTTCACTTAGCATAATCATGTTGAGATTCATTTATATTGTTGAATGTATTAATAATTAATTCCTTTTTTACTGCTGAGAGGTATAGATATGCTGCAATTTATATATCTCGTCGTTATTGATGGCCATTTGGGTATGTCCAGTTTCCGACTATTACAAATAAAACTTCTCTGAACGTTCATATACAGGTCTTTGTATGGACATGTGCTTTCTTTCCCCTTAGGCAAATACCTAGGAGTGGGATGGCTGGATCCTATGTGCGGTGTATGTTTAACTTTTTAAAAATTGCCGAATTGTTTTTCCTGTTGTATCCTTTTACGTTCCCTACCAACAATGCATGAGAGTTCCAGTTGCTCCACATCTCTGTCAATAGTTGGTCTGGGCAGTCTTTTCAATTTTAGCCATTCTAGTAAGCACGTTGTGATTTCTTATTGTGCTTTTAATTGGCATATTTTCATGTGCTCGTTTGCCATTTTTCTGTGAAATGTCAAGCCTTTTACTCATTTATTGGATTGTTTATTTTCTTATTACTGAGTTTCAAGAGTTCTTTATATATCCTAGGTACAGATTCTTTTTCTGATACATGATCTGTAAATACTTTCTATCAGTCTGACTTGTCTCTTACTTCTCTTAACAGTGTCTTTCAAAGAGCAGATGTTTTTAATGTTGGTAAAGTTCAGTTTATCAATTTGTTCTTTTATGGGTTATGCTTTTAGTTACCATATTTAAGAAATCTTTACCTAATCCTAGGTCGTGGAGATTATTTCCAATGTTTTCTTACAGGTGTTTTAGTTTTAGGTTTTACATTGAGGTATATGACCCATTTTGACTTAATTTGTGCGTGTGTCACAAGGTGTGGATCAGAGAGTTCATGCTTTTTGCATATGGATGTCTCTGTCTACTGAGTTACCTTTGCCAAAATCAGTCATCCATATATGTGGATCAATCTGGGACCCTCTGTTCCAGTGATACTTACTTACCTTTATGCTAGTACCATAGTCTCTTAATTATCGTAGCTTTATAATAAGTTTTGAAATTTGGTAGTGTTAGTCCTGTAAATTTGTTCTTTTTTTCAAAGTTGTTTTGGCTATTCCAAGCTTTTTGCATATCCCATGAAGTTTAGAATCAGCTTATCAATTTTTACAGAATAGTCTGCTGAGATTTTGTTTGGGATTATATTGAATTGGTATTATCAATTTGAAGAGAATTACTTCTTTATTTTTTCTTTTGAAAAGACTTTATTCATTTATTTGAGAGAGGGCACGAGCAGGAAGGCACAAGCAGGGGAAGCAACAGAGGGAGAAGTAGTCTCCCAACTGAACAGGGAGCCCCATGTGGGGCTCATTCCAGGACCCTGAGATTGTGACCTGAGCCGTAGGCAGCCGTTTAACTCACTGAGGTACCCATGCAACCTGGAGAGAATGACTTCTTAACAGTACTGAGTCTTCCAACCCATGAACATGTTATTTCTCTCTACTTAAGTCTTTAATTTTTCTCAACAGCATTATAAAGTACAGAGTTTGCACATCTTTTGTCAGATTATCCTTAAGGATTTCTTATATTTTTGGTATTATTACTAAGTGGTAGCCTTAAAAATTTCAATACAGAGTTGCTCATTACTAGGATAGAAATACAATTCAGTTTTGTATATAAATCTTATATCCTACAACTTTGCTAAACTCACTAGTTCTCGTAGCTTTTTTGTGAAGTCCATTGGATTTTTCCACATAAATAGCACCATCACATTTAAATAGTTTTATTTCTTTTTTTCTAACATGGATGTCTGTTATTTCTTTTTCTTGCCTTATTGTACTAATCAGAACCTCTAGTATAATATTGGATAGAAGAGGTGAGAGTGGACATCCTTTGTCTTAGCAATCATTCAGTCTTTTACCATTAATTGTGAGGTTACTGTTAATTTTTTTGGGGTCCCTTCATCAGGTTGAAGAAATTCTTTTCTGTCCTTAGTTTACTAAGATTTTTCTTCAAATTAGGAATAGATTTTGGATTTTGTTAGATACTTTTCTGCATTTATTGGGATGATCATATTGTTTTTATTTATTAGATTGTTAATATGGTAAATAACACTGAGCCTAGTTCAAATGGTAAATGAACTTTGTGTTCTTGAGATAAACCCCACTTGGTGTCATGATGTATTATCTTTCTTATGTATTATCGAATTTGGTTTGCAGAAATTTTGTTTAGAATTTTTAAGTGTGTGGGGTGCCTAGGTGGCTCAGTGGGCTAAGCCTCTGCCTTCTGCTCAGGTCATGATCCCAGGGTCCTGGGATCAAGCCCCACATTGGGCTCTCTGCTCAGCGGGGTGCCTGCTTCCCCTCCTCTCTCTCTGCCTGCCTCTCTGCCTACTTGTGATCTCTCTCCCTTTGTCAAATAAATAAAATCTTAAAAAAAAAAAAACAATTTTTAAGTGTGTGTTCATGAGGGACAGAATAGCTTCTTTCAATGTCTCTGTCTTGTATCAGGTTAATGCTGGCCTCATAGCATAAGTCGGGAAGTGTTTCTTCCTGTTCAGTTTTCAGGAAGAATTTGTGTAGAATTGGTACTATTTTTTCCTTCATTTTTTGTTAGAATTCCCCAATAAGGCCATCTGGATCCATACTTTTCCTTGAGGGAAGATTTTAAACTACAAATTCAGTTTTTAAAATATATTTATGGCTATTCAGGATATTTCTTTTTGAGTCAGTTTTGGTACTTCGAATCTTTCAAAGAATTCATCTATTTCATCTGCATTGTTGAATTCACTGCCATAAAGTTTTTCATCATAGTTCCTTGTTACCTTCTTTATATTTGTCAAGTCTACGGTAATAATCGCCTCTCTTGTTTCTGATACAGGTCATTTGTGTCTTCTCTCTTTTTTCCCGAGTAGTCCAGTTAGAAGTTTAGTGACTTTTTTTCTTACCCTCTCAAAGAACCAACTTTTTATTTCTTTCATTTTTTTTCCTTTTTTTTTTATTTCATTGATTTTCTTCTTTGATCTTCATTATTTCCTTTCTTCTGCTTACTTTCTCTGTGTGTAGTTTTAGTTATTTTTCCTTTTGTTAATTTTTCTAATTTTATATGGTATGGTTCCATTAAGGTCTTCCTTTAAACTGTTTCCTCCTCAAGGCAAATGAGGAAGCCAGGGCTCAGAGGGGTTAAGGGAGTCAACAGTTAATACGGATAGCCTTTTCTCTGATGATAGCCTTTTCTCTGTTATCTTACGGTGTTATAAATGCTGTGACCGAAGCAAGTAAGAGTGTGAAGAGAGTTTAGCCTGTTAGGAGTGGGATAAGAGGGCCTCTTTGGAGAATTTGATGACTGAGGGATCTTATTTTGTTGAAATCTAGGATCAATTTGCGACACCAAATCCAAAGTATTAGTTCCTAAAGTTGTATTAGATTAGCTGCTGATCTCCTTCTCGGTTGCTGTATTCTGAAAAATGAGTTAGAATATTCTAGGAGTACGTCTGCCTCCAGTGAAGGCTCCCTTGGATTTAATTGACAAACCTGCTTTTTGTTTCTGTTGAGACTGTTTGCAGTGGTCATGGTAACCACAGCTGTAACTGTAGTGACAGGCATTGCTGACAGGATGACGGCTGAATAGGAGGAAAATCTGGGGGCGGAATGTGGGGGGGGGGGGGTTGTGAAAAAGAATTACATCAATATCTTGCTGCAACCAGTCTCAGTAAACAGTATTTCTCTAATTATTCCTTAATACATTAAAACTTTAAAAAAATTTTTTATCATTAAAAAGGCTTAATTCTGTAATTATTTTATCAGTGGAGTGAAACCAGCACAAGGTAGTAGTAGTATCTTCTCAGTGTCCATATTAGAAGGTTGAGTTTATCTCCAGTCTGAATCAAGGTACAGTATTTAGGGATTTTGAACTGCTATTCGCTGGGGGGCACTGGTGTGGCTGGTGGTCAGCTGTAGGGAAGAAACAGGAGAGAAAGATTAAGTGGGATTAAGATTATGTGGGATTAAGTGTCTAGTTTGTAACGGTGCCCAGACCAGAACCCAGACTTTTGAGTCAGAAAATCTGTATTCTAGTGCTGCCTCCCTACCTGATACTCTGTAACTGGGAGCTTAGCCTGAAGATACTTTTCCTCTGGCTGTGGTTTAAATGAGAAAATGTGTGACTTATCACTTAATGAATGTTTAATACTATTTGACTGGGGAACCATTTCCTTGAGAAAAGGACTCAAGGAAATAATTAAAGGGTCACAGGCACGTGAGAATCTGCTTAACTTAGAATTTTTATTTCCCAGAGTGACTCCAACCTCATCCATGTCATCTGCTTTTAGGATCATATGTTTTCCTAATTAAACAAATGCAACTGATTTTTCAAGCATTTATAATGGCTTTAAAACCTGTTAGCTCTGTAGCTTTATTTGGTCTCAAACTTGTAACCAGGTGTCCAGCAAACAGTATGTGCGAAAGACAACTGATGCTGCTTCTTGCGTTAAAAGTTTCCAGGTTTGTAAAACATCCCCACCGCATGGATGTTTGCATCTGCCCTCTCCTGATGCGTACTCTGGTATGCGCAGTTTCCTCTCTTTGGGGGCTTTAGCTTTCAGGTTAAAGGAGAATAGTGAGGTGGAGACTGCTGGGTGATAAAAAGTCTTGGAGTAGAGAGATCATTTGCATACCAGCTCCCTCCACCTGGAAGTGCCCCCCTCCTTCCTCTCCTTTCCCTGTCTTACTCTAAGAGTTAGCTCCTTTGCCAGTCCTCCTACTCAGCTGCATTAAAGAACCACACCCCCCCCCCCCCCCCCCGCCGCCCCATAACACCTCGCCCTCATCTAATACTCTTCACCACGCTATGTTGTGACTCTTGTGTTTGCTAGTCTTCCTAACAAACCTTAAAGTCAGGGAATGGGTCTTATTCATCTCCGTATCCCAGTACCCCAGCACGACTCCTGATTAAAAAGGTGCTCAGGGAAATCATGTCATACAGGAATCCTTGAGTGTGATGTGTCATGTTTAGAGAGTAAGGATATAATGCTTAGAGGGTACCTGGGTGGCTCAGTCAGTCAAGCATCCCACTCTGGATTTCAGCTCAGGTCGTGACCTCAGGGTCATGAAATAGAGTGTGGAGTCTGTTTAGGGAGTCTCTCTCTCCCTCCCTCCCTAGGCCCCTCCCACCCCAGCGTGGGTGCCCCCCTCCCACCAAAAAAAGAAAAAAGAATATACTGTTTATCTAACTAAGGTGTTTTGCATTTTTCAGCCTCTCCTTGTGTTTCTTCTCCTCTCTTCCAGTCTCTCAGTCTCTCTTTTCACTTAGGGAACGTTTGAGCTAGGAGAAGGAGCTGAGGGCTTTTCTTTGCGTTATTAGCAGCCTTTGTGATCTCCCTCAGTGCTTATTAGGTGCACAGACTTTGGTGGCACCCTGGGATACTCTCTGGAGTCCCAGTTTCCCTGCCGCAGTCTGGACGGGGTCTTACCATGAGGTAGCTGAGCTTCCGTGAGGCACATGGGCCTGGTGGCGACAAATGTCACCCCCTCTTACGTCCTTCTTGAAGCCAGTCCAGCAGGACTGCTGTCAATGTGGGGCTGACGTGGAAATGACAGAAACTGAACAGGTAGCAGTTTTTTTTTTTTTTTTTTTTTTAAACATTTTTTTTAAGATTTATTTATTTATTTATTTGAGAGAGAGACAGTGAGAGAGAGCATGAGAGGCGAGAAGGTCAGAGAGAGAAGCAGACTCCCCATGGAGTTGGAAGCCTGATGCGGGACTCGATCCCGGGACTCCAGGACCGTGACCTGAGCCGAAGGCAGTTGCTCAACCAACTGAGCCACCCAGGCGCCCCAACAGGTAGCAGTTTTAAGGAGGCGGATGGGGCCCTGCCTCCCCGTTCTGAGCTGTAGATGACGACGATGGAGCTAGGGGCCGCCTGCCATCAGTCAGCAGTGCGTCACCTCCCTGTGGGAGAAGCTCCGCCAGGTTTCTGGATGCCCCGGCGTACAGACTGTGGTTCGCTTCTGGAAGAAACAATCGTGAAACCACAGGGTGACATAACATATGTATGAATGTGTAATCTACCTAGTTAATGGATGACTGTGTCTTTGCAGAGGGTGCTCTTGAACCAGAGTGGAAAAAATCTAGTAGAAGACAGACTGCAAATGAACTTTGACATGGTGTAGAGTAGAGAGCATTGAGGGATGAGCCCTAAGTCCAAGGTTAGCCCCAAAGCCTGATCGTTGTCTTTGTATTCAGGTAGGAGCGGCCTCTAAAGGGTACATTCTCATTCTTTTCACCATTTTTTGGAGTTTCTGGTAGTTTCAGGAAGCCACGTGACGTGGTCTCCTAACTTGGTCCTGAAATTCATGCTTCTCAGCTACTGCTCAGAAGTAGCAGAGACCGTGATGGCTGAAACTCACGAAGTGGACTGATGTCTGTATATTTTGCCCCTGACGGGACAGCAGAGTGAATTTCTTGAATGTTCATGTAGCTACATCTTGCCTTCTAAGTGTCTCCGTAAGTCTCAGGTTGTTGGAAGGCCTCGTTATCTAAGTTGTTGAGCTTTCACCTGTAAACCAGAGTGTTGCATTCATCGTAGAGAATCAGAAACCAAAGAAATGAGCATTGTTTCTGTTAATACACAGTTATTTCCAGTCATAAAATTTGACAAAGACAGGCTTTTAAACTGTAAGCTTTGAAAGACACTAAATTTCAGGGATGCCTCGGTATCTCAGTGGGTTAAAGCCTCTGCCTTCAGCTCAGGTCATGATCCCAGGGTCCTGGGATCCAGCCCCGCATCGGGCTCTCTGCTCAGTGGGAAGCCTGCTTCCTTCTCTCTCTGCCTGCCTCTCTGCCTACTTGTGATCTCTGTCTGTCAAATAAATAAATAAAATCTTAAAAAAAAAAAACAAAAGACCAAATTTCAGATGAGATCTTTTCCTCGAGGATTTAATTCCCCCCCGTTCACTAGTCAGCTTTTCCACGTAGGCTGTGTGATCCCATTTGTGTTTCTTTGGGAACCACACTGAAGAAAGTAGGGTTGAATGTATAGTTAGTATCGTTAGCCAGTCCATGAGGTATATTTGCTTTTCTCCTTTGTTATCCTTATAAGAACTTAGGGCTGTCAGGGTATCACCAGTGCTCTCTATAGGTCTCGTAATTAGGGGGGGAGGGAGTGGGTAGAAGGAAGGAAACCAACCAACTATTTAAAAAAGACCAAAAAAAAAAATGTGAACGAATGCCCAGAAATTGACATTTAATATCATAGAAATCCGCAAACCTTCAGAAAGCAAGCAGCCTAATTAAAATTGAGAAGTTGAGGGGCGCCTGGGTGGCTCAGTCAGTTAAGCATCTGCCTTCAGCTTAGGTCATGATCCCAGAGTCTGGATCAAGTCCCACATGGGGCTCTCTGCTCAGCGGGGAGCTGCTTCTCCCTCTCCCTTTGCCTGCTGTTCCTCCTGCTTGTGCTCTCGCTCTCTCTCTGTGTCAAATAAATAATAAATAAATCTTAAAAAAAAAAAAAGTTGAATCCACTTTTCCTTTCCTTTGAGTTAAAATTGCTGAACTGACAGAGATCTCGAGACGTTGTTTTATGCTACCCCTCTTGCCTGATTTAGGCTGTGTTTTAAATTAGCCCACGGAGGTCTCTCCTCTAATCTCATAGAATTGTCCATGACAGTTCTTTTATAAAAGGTCAGTTATCAGGAAAAAGTGATGTTTACTTTAAAAATAGAATGTTACAATTTATACCTTTTGCTCTGTCAGAGTCTGAAATAAAGCTGTGGCCTGATGAGAGAGATATATTGCTTTTTTATGGATCTTTTAGATTTGCAAGTAATAAGATGCTATCCCTTTATTAATGGAAATGATCGTCTAGTTATGTTTGAAAAAAAGAAATTTTGATTTAATGTTAATGGTGAAGTTAGAGTGTTCTTAGACAGAGATGAAGTTACAGAGAGTTAAATGCTGTCATCCTTTCTCTTCATACTAAGAACAAAAGCAAATGATTGTGAAGTATTTCAGTGGGTTGAACCCTAAGTTAGAGCTCGCCTTTCCCAGTATTATAAGAAGCACTTTGCCTAGTTGCTATGGAAACAAATTTAAATTATTGAGTTGAAAGTTATGATGTCGCTCTCGATACATATCTGCAGTGAAAGATAGGTGTTGAAAACTAAAACTCTTCATGCTGCTACTCCTGCAACTACCAAAAGGACTGATATTGACCTCACACTTGTTTTAAGTGTAAGTGGCGGATCCGTGCTAGAGACCTGGGCACACAGATGAGAAGACAAGGCTCTCAGCCTCTGGGAGCTCAGATTCGCACGAGGGACGTCATCAGACACCGGGAGTAGCGTGGGGCTGTCGACAGAATGTCGCAAGGTGCAGCAGGAGTGCTACTGAAGGAGCTAGGGAGTGCTCAGGGTGACTCTCCTGAAGTGTGGAATTCTTCTGACAGGCAGGGAGGTGGGTCAGAGGTGGTGTTCCCACAGAGGAAACTGCATGGGTTTGGGCTAAGAGATGCAAAGTTATTTTAAAGCATTTCTTTAAAAAAAAAAAAAAAAAAGAAGCATTTCTTTTTAAACCACTATCCGTCGTCTTAGGTCCAGGTCTCACAAGGATTCCATGAGAGACTCTGTGAAGGGCACAGCTCAAAGCCTGTCGTTGAATAAGCTCTGAGGAAATGTGAATTGCTTTTTCACAGCGTCAGTCTCATCATTGTTCGTTGCAGCTCTCCGGTCATTTTGGATGCTTTGGTGACTGCCAGTGAGGATACTGCGTTTGTAGAACATTCCCATGCTTGCTGGGTTGTAGATCTTGTCGGTGGTGCCCCAGTGAGTATTACTACATGTGCTCAGTACTAGAGAGGGAACAGGATGGAGACAGCAGTTAGGCAGAGGCCACCGTGCCGAAGACTCAGGGAAAAAACCACACGGGACACTTGTCCGCCTGCTGGACTGGCTGGGTATAAGAGGGAAGCACTCGCCCCGTGCCTGGCTTCTGGGGCGGCTGCTGAGACAATCCCGTCCCTTCACATCTAGGCACTTGCAATCTCACCACTGTGCAGGGTCACTAAGGTTCGTCAACACCTATCATTTTCCTTTTCGATTGAAAGGATTTATTATATCCTTCCTTGATGGTAGTTTTGATCAGATATAAGGAATGAGCAGTAGGCATAGGGTAGGAGATTGGCCCAGTTGCGGGGGTGGACATACTAGAAGATAGACTTCATTTTGGTCTCCCAACAACAGAAAGTTCAGGAACAAATACTAAAGGACTTCCCTGTGCCAACGAATCCACTGGAAGCCAGGGAAAAATACAGAGATGAAAAGATGAGCTTCCTCACCCGAGTGACCTGAGAATCTTAGGGCAGATGACAAGAGAGAGAGAAGCAGTGGAATGCAGTGCACGTGGGTGGCGGCTGCAGGAGAGGGGTGCAGAGGGGTCAGCGGTAGTAAGGCCCGACCTGCATCCGGGAGAGGCTCCGGTAGGGCTTACCGGGGACTCCAGAGACACCCTCGTCTTTATTCTTTCCCAAGTGTCTGGTGCCGGGCAGGCACAGGCAGCCGTGAGCTCTCATCCCAAACAGTGGAGTGGCCACCACTGCCTTCTGTTCCCGCCACGACCTCTCCTCCAGGCACTCCTCTTTACTTGATGCAGTTCAAGCCGTCACAGTGGACTGTGGCTCTGCCAGGGCTGGAGCTGACGGTGACCTGGGCTGCTCTCCACCTGGCCTCCGTCTCCCAGACCAGGGCCGGACACTTCTCTGACTTGGGAACAGCTGCTGGGCCTGATGCTGGGCGCTATGAAGGGGTGGCATGAGGGCAGGCTAAATGACATCCAGGAAGCTTGGTAGCGTCTACAGTTTCGCACATCTGTCCCACTCTTTCCTGAACGGTCCAGGTGTATGGAATTCTCTAACACAGCTCGAATCCTGACGGCTTGCGTAAGATGAAGTGTTAGTGCTCGGGAGAGAATACAGTGAGAACAAGCGCTTGAATTTCATTCTAAGCTTCAGTTCATTTAACAACCCTGGATAACAAAATATCTAAATGCATGGTCGTAGCGTACTGAATGATGCACGCAGAGAACCCAGAGCCGATGAGCAACTTCATCTTCTTTCTGGCTGGGCTCATGTTAGCTACTGAAATCTGTGCGTGCGAGATGGCCATGGGAGCAGACTACTGGGGATTGTGGCTGCTTTGTACAAGTCTAGAAGGGGGCAGTTAAAGCCTGCCCCCCCAGGGCAGTGGGGAGGGGGCTTCTCTCTCCCCTGGGAGTCGAGATTCTGATGCATTTTCATTTTACTTTTAAAGAGAATGTTCGCCTGTCTCTGGTTCAGTTAGAGTCTGAAAAGCTGTGTTTAATAATGAATTCGGGGTGTGTGTGTGTGTGTGTGTGTGTGTACGTGTGTGTGTGGTTACGTGTTTTAATCAAACCAGTTTCACAACAATAGTAGCAGCAACTACAGCAACAAAGAAAACTCTTCCCTCATCATCTCTACTAAATGCAGTAGCTTGATATTTGGGATTTTTAAAAGTGAATGTCTTAATGCCTGTCATTTAGTGAAAGAAAACATGAGCTCCTTATAGTAATCTGAAACTTGTATAATCCACTTTAAATTTGTGCCCCATTCCTATTTTATCTTCTTAGTCTCTTCTGTCCTTTGGTTGATTTAAATATCCAAACTATTGGAGAAAGTTGTTTGCTCTTTAGGGGGTTTGAAGCTTTACTCTCTAAAGGCTAAAATATAATTTCTTCATTGTTTCTTAGCAATTCCTATACAAATACAATATTATTTTCATGCAGGAAGCTGAAAAGGCAGGCTGTTCTAAAGGAAGCTGTTGTGTAGTTCCTTCCTTTCCAAACTTTAAGCCGAACGCTTTTCCTCACCCCAAGTTCAAGGGCTTAGTTTACGTGTGTGAAAATAAACTGAGCAGCACCTGCCGCTTAGTCACAAAGGAGAATCTTGAAGCTGCTAAGCAAACAGATATGGTCAGTATAAGCTTTTGAGGTGCTCAAAGCATGTAGTAAGGGAAAAAAATACATTTTAAAATAAATAGTATGAGGAAGTAAAGATAGAAGAAAATGTACACTGAGGGGTCAAGCTCAGCACCTGAACCGTGTACATTTTATTCGCATTACTGTTATCATTGTGAGCACCAGTATTTGGAAATTTGTCCTTGAAAATGCAGACTTGTCAGTATTCTCCAAGGAAGGATTTGACATATTTTATAGTTCTTTTTCTTTTGTAAAAAAAATTGTTTCAGCCCGTCAAAATAGCAAGAGGAGGAAAAAAAAGCTAATACTGAATTATTTTGTTATAAAAGTATTCGACTTTATGTGTTGACTTCATTCAGGCATCTCTTAGTAAGCTCAGATAGTTCAGGACAGCCCACTCTAAATATCTGTCTTAGCATGGATACCTTGCTGAAGTCCGTGGTGGCTCCTTGAAGTCCTTTTTGACACTGACCGAGGAAATGAGAGAATTAAGTTGTCCATATTTATTTAGTGTAAATCATCGTGCTTGTTTTCCATAAAACGCTGGCCACTCTAGTCATATTAACTTCCGTGGAGGCCCAAAGTTCCCTTGGGAAATTACCTCGAAACTCCTATTTTACTAACGAATGTTGTCTGGGAGAAAAATGTAGAAGCCTTGCTAGAAATGTTATAGACTCCTTTCTGTTATCAGCAGAGTTCTGTGAGCTGACAGTATGAAGAATACCAAATACCACTGCAGTGTTTGCCAGGAAATCATACACGGGGCCGAAGATTTCCGTCCCTGAGGGGGCAAACAGCATCTTAACTGCTTTCACTGAGTCGGAATAGGAGGGGCAGAAGGAACGATAAGGGTCAGTGGTTTGCCCTGTAATTTCAAAGTCACTTTAATGCCCCTTCGAGTAGGGTTATGTCGTGTTTACCGTGTCGCCCTGAGACCTACTAGAAACTTGAACCCACCATCTGGAGACGTGGCAGTTGGAGCTGGGCTCCGAGAAGATCCTAGGGTAGAGTCAGCCCAGCCAGTCACTGGTACTGGTGAAGTGGTCAGCCCCCCCCACCGCCCCTGCCTAGTTCCAGGCTGGTCAGAGGCGAGTGAGGGCTGGGTAGCCTGGAAGAGGAGGGTGCCGGCGCAAGCCGCCCCGACCCGCCCTCCCAACAGCTGCTCTCTTTTCCTCCAACCACTTTTCCCACCGCACTCCTCCATGGCCTTGCTGACCATCACTCAGAACATAGAAACAACCAGAAGAGGACGTCCTAAAGCTGCTTCTGCCAAGTGCTCCCTCCTAACTGCACAGGGACCCGACTGCGGGTCCCATGTGGGGCATTGCCTCTGCCCTGGATGCCATCCCCTCTCCTACTCAGGAGCGCGCCTCCGCTGACTTTGGACATCCTCCACCCCATCGGCTCTTCCCTGTGGCGGGGCAGGTGTGCAGTAGGCATGGCGTGGGATTTCGTCGGCTTCCGCGGTCTGCCAAGCAGGCACAAAGGAACAATGGAGTTGAAGGGACTGAGCACTAAGTAGAAGAGGGAGGAGGCCATAGCGAGGAACGAGGAACAGTAAAAAGGCAGTAGGACAGTGGCGTGGAGACCCCAGGAGGGTGAATGGACTGGTGGATCCAGACTTTGGAAGAAGGGGAACTGGAAATTTAGGAGGTGGTGGTCAGAGGGTGGGTAAAAGAAATTGTGATGATGGAGTATTCTTGGTTTGGCAGGTGGTCTTGGGGGTGAGGGGTGTTGGATAACAGCCCAGTGGTGAGGATAGTCTGGTGATAGGACATTCAAAGCCAGGGGCCTTCAGGGTGGTGGGGGAGGGAGCGTCTGGAAAGAAGAGTGATGATGAGCTGATGATACTTACCCCACCTCCGAGTCCTGGAGTATGACAGCTGCGGGAGGGAAAACCGCCGCCCGATGGGGCTGCACAGGAGGCCACGCGCCAGGGCCAGATTTACCTGGTTCTGCTCTCACTCCTGTCTGTTCTGAGTGCGACAGCCAGAGAGACCAGTTGAGAGCAGAAGTTCGATTTTTTTTTTTTTTTAAGATTTTATTTATTTGACACAGAGAGAGATCGCAAGTAGGCAGAGAGGCAGAGAGAGAGGGGGAAGCAGGCTCCCTGCCGAGCAGAGAGCCCGATGTGGGGCTCGATCCCAGGACCCTGGGATCATGACCTGAGCTGAAGACAGAGGCTCTAACCCACTGAGCCACCCAGGCGCCCCAGAAGTCCGATTTTTGTATCCCTCTTGTACTCTAATTCCTCTTTCTAGCTTGATCCCTTACCTCCTTCAGGGTTAGGGTTACTCAGGTGTTTCCTTCTCAAGGCTTTCCTCGCTGCCGTGTTTGAATTCAAGCACTAACCTTCCCATTCCCTGCATTTCTGTTCATCCCCACAGCACTCAACAGCTCATCGGCCGTCTGTTCTACTGATTTGTAAATTCCAGAAGGACAGACACTTCCGGGTTATTGTGCCATCATATTTTCAGACTGCTTCAGACCCTGTGTCTAGTACAGAACTGGGCAAAAGGCAGGTGTTTAGTGACTATTCAGTGCATATGAGTTGAATGTAGAATTGATGGGTGGTTGGAGGGAGGGAAGGCGGGCTGAACAAGCAGATAGAGGCGGCTGCAAGAAGGAGGCGGTGGGTGTGGTCGCCGAATTCTGGGGTGGGCCTGGGGCGGGATTGTTGTGGGGGGTGGAGAGGATCTTAGGTTTCCCATTGTGGAGGAAGCTGAATTTCTGGGAGCTGGATGGTTCGAGAGAAGTCCAGCTCCTCTTGCATGATGGCAGGAGATCAGACAGAAAAACTACACATCAGGCCCAGTCACGGAGGAATCCAGGAGGGGTCAGTACATGATTCTAACAGACAGTGAGGAGGAGACAGTTTGCGAGGGTGGGGGGTGGTGGGGGAAGGAAAAACATATCCACAGAGAAACTAAGTAGTAGTTGGGAGGTAGGTGTGCCTCCCCTGACATCAGGCTTCATTCCCCCACTGCAGTCTCCAGAGTGCACTAAGTTAAATACGAGCTCTTTTAGTTGAGTAGGTCTCTTGAATTATTTTAGGATAAAAAGCATTACACAGAACTAAAAAGTCTGTTACTCTGGCATGAGATAACAAGAGTCTGTCAGTAAAAGTAGTGGCTATGAATGGCGAGTCCTTGGGATCGCTGGGGTGGAATTCTAGCATTTGCTTTTCAGACTGTCATAGGTTCAGAATATAGAGTATGATTTGCTCTGGTATATTTGTGGTTGGAAACTTTAATGTGCCAAAGTCTTCTCAATTGACATCTGAATGTCTTAATTATGTTTCTGGTAAATTTATTATTCTGAAGTACCCTGCCAGACCGTAGTGCTTTACAAAGTTGGCAGCAGGCTGATGATGACCTAATTTATGATTGAGACTCACTGTAAGTGTTCTAAATGTTTCAGTGCACAACTATTTGTTTTGTCCATTTGAAGTGCATTTTAGGTGTACTTTAGTACATTAGAAGAGTTGTTTTCTCCTGGCCCAAAACAAATAAGCATAAAACAAGTGTTTAAGTATTTTAAACCCACTTCCCACATTTATTTATTTTTTTAGGCACGAAGTGCCTTCCAGGGCGTCAGAAAGTGTAGCCCCATTTCCAGGAGGATGGGTTAGATGATAGCCCCTTTGCAGCCTACCCTTGAGGCTGCTTCCACCATGTTTCTGCTGGCTCTGAGCTTCACTGCCTTATACTTCCCGCCCTTAGCTCTCAACCCTTATTTTCTCCTGCTGTCTGGTTTGCTTCAGTTCCATTGCTTCCTTTCTTTCTAGTACCTTCGGATCCAAATTTCTCATCATCGCTTTCTCAGATCTTTCTAGATTCTTCCCTTCCTGCTTCATTCCGTCCTTCTGCTGCACTCTGTCATCATTAGGCTTTCCCTTCCTCACTTCTTACACCTTATTGTAATGACACGTTTTATGTCCTTGTGCCCTTGTAGGGTCCATGACCTCAGAAGGACCACATCAGTCTCTGTTTATGTCCTCAGCACCTAGAAGAAACAGTGCCCAGGACACAGAAATCCCTGACAGATATGTGTTTAGGAGTGAAGGGATGAATGGGAGTGGGGCCCAGGTCCTTCCTCCCTGTCTCTGCAGCTGTGCCCAGTGACCACTTGACACGGGTGCAGAGGGGCCAGGTGGCTTCTGCCGAGAAAGCGTCAGGTCACCGGTATGTTTATGGCTGTGCTCATGGTGATGGGGAGGATGACCCTCAGACTCTTTCAACTCCTAACTGGCTGTATTTGGAATGATCTACTCAGATGAGGATCTGGTGCTTGTTACTGACTGTACCTACTCTTTGTTCTGTGTGGCCCTCTGGGGAGGAAGAATGATAAAGTAGATAGATAAAATTTCAGTGAAATAATCTCAGTTCTTTCCCCAAATCCTGCTGCTGTGTCTGCTAGGATCATGTGCCAAATGTCTAGGTTTTTAAGGCAAAGTTACATAAAATGAATCACGTAGTAGGGATATATGTGCTATTTGGAAGTTTCATACTTTGTTAGTAAGGATAGTGACTTAGGAAAATACTCTGAACACATAACCTACTTTGCCCAGTTCCCTGGAGTTTGATCAAAGTTTATTTAGCACTTTGTGTAACTCCACAACCCCTTACTGTAAATTCTGGAGCCCGCCTGCTTATTCTAATTTTAGGGAAGTTTTTTATTCTGGGTTTTGTTTGTTTGTTTGTTTGTTTGGTTGGTTGGTTTGGTTTTGGGGGTTTTTTAGAGAAGTGTTTGGGGGTGGGGAGCTGTGGAGAGAGAGAATCCCAAGGAGGCGCCACGCCCAGGGTGGAGCCCAGTGCGGGGCTCAGTCTCATGGCCTGAGATCGTGATCGGAGCCAAAATCAAGAGTCAGATGCTTAACCAACTGAGCCACCCAGGCGGCCCAGGACTTTTTTGAATTTTAAAAAATTACTGTGCTACCCAGTGAGGTCTGGGGCACTACCCTGTAATTAAACATTAGGACTCCTGCCTTGAAATACTCCCATTCAGTAGGGTGAGCGTGCTATGAATAGCCTCAACGGAGTCTGCGTCTGATCTGGCTGCCACATGGTTCTGGTCAGGTTGGGCCAGAGATGAATTTTAAAACGTCAAGGTTTGGGAATTGTGGGGCTTTGAAATTAGTAGGCAGAGAACTGGCATAGATACACATCTTAGTGTAGTACTTAATACCCAAGCATCTCTTGAATGCTTTCCCTCCATCAGAATCAGCGTTAGGTCAAGCCATGACTGACGTCTGGGTTGTGGCAGCCCCTTCCCACTCAGTTACTTAGCAGTAGATTGTCCTAAATCAAGCTTTGTTTATATCACTCCTCTGTGTCAGTCATTTCGGTGGCTTCTTACTGTCCTAAAGATAACATCAGCATTTCTTGCCCATCGCTCAAGGCCATTATGATCTGGGCCTGTCTACCCCTCCAGGGCTTCAGCAGCTGCTCCCGCTTTCCATTGTACAGACGTATTTCTTCTGTTCCATAGTTCCACCTGCCCACTAGCTGTCCCTCGTGTCTGGGATAACCGCTTTACCCAGCCTTCATCCTCACATTTCTTTCTAACTTGTCTGATTTTCAGGTTTTGAATTAGAGGTCACTTCCGAGGAAACCTTTTCTTTCCTGGTTCTAGAGGCGATGCTGCATTTTGTATTTGGATGACATTTTATACTCCTCGTGCATCCTGCTATAATTACATTGCTGGTTCTCTAGAGCAGGTTTCTCAGTTTTGCACTGTGGACGCTGTTGATGTGACCTGGTATGTAACTCTCTCATAGGGCTCTGACATTTGACCTGCTTGGCCTCTGGCTTTTGACCTCTGCCATTTGCCCACTAGACATGGTTCTAAGTCATCTATACCAGGTTTCTCTGCCTTGGCATTATTGACGTTTGGGGCCAGATAATTAATTCTTTGTTGTGGGGGACTGTCACTGTAAGGAACATCCTTGGACCGTATCCACAGATGCCAGTAGCATACCCCCTGCCCTCTGCTGCATTGTGACAACCCACAGTGTCTCTAGCCATTGTCACATGGTCCCTGGGGGACATAGTCATTCTTAATTGTGATCTGTGGTCTAGAAGGAAAGCTCTTCGTGGCAGAGGCCTTGCTTCCATGGGTCTTCATAGCCCTAGCTTGGCACACATTGGTGCCCTTAAAAGTATTGAAGTAAACTGGTGAGCAGGGGAGAATGATGGTGCTGCCCGAGGAAGGAGATGGGTCAACGGATGGATGGATAGTTGAAGGAAAGGCTCCGCTCTCTCATAATGTGGAGCGTATGCAAGTGCTTTCTGCTGATTGAGCTACGACAGACAGTGGGCTCAGGCTCTGTTCCGCCTGTTCCTCCTTTTACCTACTGGGCCATTCCCCAAGGACTGCTTTCCTGCCTTAGAGCTACTGGCACAGAATCTCCTGATTGCTGAGAGGCCGCCTTAGAATCCACCAGGAAGCGTTTGTTAGAGCGCCCAGGAAGAAATGGGCACAGAATGGCGAGATAGATAATCAGAAGGAATGAGATAACCAGATAGGAATCAGAGGCAATCCCCGCCCTTCAGGTGCTCCAGCGTCATGCAAAAGACACCGGGTTGGTTTGTCTCTCTGTCCCGAAGGCCCTTCCACCCTTCCCTTCCTGGCATATTCCTATCCCTCCCACCCAGTCGACGCTATGTGGGGCCTTTCTGTTATATATTCCCGGAGCACTTACTCTCTCCATCATAGTATTCCTCACAATTTTAATTGCATAGCTTTTTCCTTGCTTGCCTCATGTTTCTGTTCCTTGCGGCTAAACTCTGTGAAGGGAAGGGCAGTGTGTGTTTCTGCAGCTCCTGGCACTGGAGAACTGTGGAACTGTGGAACTCCAGGGAACAGGCACCTTGGAGGCATTTAATATACAATTTATATAAATGTGAGGATGCACATAGTAGGCCCTCCAAGAGCAAAAAAGTACCGTGTTGGTTTGGGCAGTGAGATGGGAGAAGAAATTGGACTAAAAGTATCTGGGTTGACTTTCTGGGAGAAAAGAAGTAGAAAATAAAGAAGGCAAGAAAAGAAAACCGAAAAGCTGCCCATAGCCCCAGGCATGATGTGAGGAGACAACCCCTTCAGTAGGTGTCCCTCTGCCGCTTTCTCTCTTTCTTGAAAATACAAATTACGCTTTGAAATAACCTATGGATATGGAGGAATATGGAGAATGATACAACCTCTGTACAGCTTAGTCATATCATAATATTTTGCTACCTTTGCTTTACATGGAAAGCCTAAAATGCTATAAAGTGAAACAGTGCGTGTAGAGCCGATGCCCGCTGCGGACGTGCCAGTGCCAGATGCTGTTCACCATCCTCCCGAAGTGAGGGTGTGTGACTCCCTTCCATGGCTTTCTACTCATGCTACATGCCTTTGTATTTATGCACACTGTATTTAGTTTGTGGGTCTTGAACTTTGGGCAGTTTGGTACATTCTTGTATATTACAGTGACTTGCTTGTTCGTTTCATGGTATGTAGGGGATATTTCCATAGTGATGTATGTAGCAATAATTCCTATTGGTCATGACTATTACCCTTTTTTGTTATGTGGCATTTTAGGATTATAATAGTTTGTTCATGTGCTGTCAGCGGGAGTTTGGTAATTTCCATGCTTTGCCGTTGGACAATGTTGCTGTGAACACGTAGTACGTATTTTCTGGTGCTTATCTAACAGCTTCTTGAGAGCACCTAGAGGTGGAACGGCTGGCACACAGGGTATGTGCATCCTTGACTTCACTGGTTGTTGCCAGGTCATTTTCCAGTTGTAGCAAGTGCAGCTCCTTAGAGCGATGTCGGAGAGTTCCTGTTGTCCCATACCCTTGCCAGGCCTTGGTATTATCAGATTTTCAGTTTTTTTGCTAATTTGAAGTGGTACGTTTTCTTCATTTCTAGTGTGTTTGAACATCATTTCCTTGTTTATTTGACTATTTCACTTTCCTCCTTTGTGACTTGTTTCTCTTCTGGATGTTTTTTCTGTCAGATTGCTTACCGCCACTGCCCTCTATATCTTCAGTTCTTTATATGTTCTGGCTACTTATCTTTTGTTGATATTTTGCATTTCAAATATGTTCTCCCAGTGGCTTATCTTTTATGGTGTGCTTTGTTGTGTGCAAGTTTACATTTTCGTCAAGTCATATTTATTGGTCTGTTCATTTACGGTTGGTGCTCTTTGCATCATGTTTAATAAATCCTGCCGTACTCAGAGTACTTTGGGGTCATAAAGAGATCCTACCATATTTTCTTCTAAAAGTTTGTTCTGCTCTTTAGCATGAGTCTAATCCACATGGCATTTATTTGTGTGTGTGGTATGAGATAGGGAATCATTTTCCATGTGAATAAACTGGCGGTATGAGCCAGCATCTCTGATTGCATAGTCCATCTTTTCCCCCACTAATTTGTAATGCCACTTTGTCGTGTATTAGATTGCTCAATCTGCAGTTCTGCTCCACTGGTCTAGCGTACATTCTTGTGTCACTTTTATACTGGCTTAATTACTGGAAATTGATATATTATGCAAAGCTCCACGGTAGGAACTTCGACCAGATGGTTGTGATTGGAACGTAGGTTCTGGCAGTAGAGTAGTGGGTATTTGCATTGGACAAGTTGGTGGATGTGATACTGGGCAGGGTTTTAAGGAGAACTTTGAGGGCACAGATTAGATCTAACCATGGGACCCAGTGGGTCACTGGATGCTACTGGGGTTAGCCAGAGGGACTATGTTTGAGCAGCCTTCAGTGGTTATTTCAGAGCGATCTAAGGGTCTCAAAATATTACCATTTGTACATTCCCCGCAAACTTGTACATATCCCTTCTGTTTTTTCTGGAGACCTTTCTGTTAGCTTTTCTTTAAAGTGTTATTCTCTTAAAACCTCACCAGATGCTTCAGACATCTCTTACATGAGAAAGCCTTTAGAAACTGGTTATTACGAACATTCATTGCTTTGGTGTTACCGCTTTCCTTTGAAAATAGGTTCTTAGCATTGCCACTTTCTTTTACAGTTAATGTGGCCCCCTTTTTTAACCTCAGGCTTACTTTATTTTCTTCTCTACTTTGTACTGAATTGAATCAGAAAAAAATGAATGCTATTTTTAAGTGCTATTATTCTTTTGAAGAAAAGCTTCCATCTAAAATGTTTGTCTAAACTCCAAGGGGTTTCTAGCAACTGTACTTACTTTATGAAGAATGAGTAACATGACCTTTTCTTTAAATTTTAGAGAACAAGAGTGATGTCACAACGCTCCAAATATTTGTCGTTGTCTTCTTATTTTGCTGGTATTTGAAGTCTTGTTGAATAGTTAACTGACTTAGTAGGAACCAAATAACTTAGAAAATTGGCAGTACATAGATCATTAGGCCCTCGTGAACCCTCTGGTGCTTCTGTGCTGTTTGAGAAAGAACTGTTAAAAGAGATGCAGCATGGGGCAGGAGGACCCAAAACCTCTGTATTTCTGTTTTTCTAATTGGAAATGGCTTTATTCTCTTTGCAGACTACACAAGGACAGCATGCTCATTGTGTAAACTTCACACAATCCCAAGGAGTCTAGAACAGCACCACCCACTAGACCCTCGTGCCGTGACGCGGGCGTTGTCATCTGTCCGCCAGTGCAGTAGCCATTAGCCCCACGTGGCCGTGGGGCACTTGAAATGTGACTAGTTTGATTGCAGACCTGCATTTTTTGTCTCATTTAATTTAAATTCATTGAAATCTAAACAGACACATGTGGCTGGCGGCTGTAGTCAGGGACAGTGAGCACTCACCCGTGGAAGTGTATACTGGCCGTCAGTCCCTGCGTGTCTGTTGGTCCGTGTCTGCCTGCCCGTTTCCACTCTTCTTTGCCTCCTGCCCCACCTCTGTCCACCTCGGTCTTCCTCTTTAGTTTGCCTTGTCCAGTCTCCCGGCCTGCTCTTGCCTGCCGGCCTACCCGCTGCTCTGCCTCTGCCCCAGTTCTGTTGCTCAGTCCGTGTGTGCGTTGTATGTATACATGATCTTCTCTGTTCAGTAGGCAGGTTTGCTATCTATATCTATATCTATATCTATATCTATATATAAAATGGATATTTACCCTTTCAGTTCAGGTCATGTACTGGTGGGCAATAGGTTCTTCTCAGTTTCTGTCTTTGAGTATTTTTTTAACTACTATAGCATTAATCTAACTATAACATTTTCCTGTTATATTTTTTTCCTGTATGTTCTTCGCGTACTTTGCTGTCATGCACAGGGTTGGGTTGTTCAAAACCATGAAGTCTGTCTTTTGTTTTGTGCTTTGGTACCTGTTGGAGTTTCCTGAGCACTTCAAAGACTCACGGCCCCACGTCACACCCCAACCACTTGCCTCAAGGACCACATTAAGGTTTACAGCCTTTAATAGTGCAGTGTGCTGAGAAGACGGAGACTGGAATGTTGCATGAACGTGAGTGTCTGCCCACTGCTGTCTATCTCAGGCCGGCACGGTGCAGCTGCCTGTACCTTTCTGGAGCCGTCTTGTCAAGGCTGTGTAGGTAACGGCAGCACAGGGCTCACCCTCTGTCCAGCCCCTCCCGGTGGGGTACAGGGGAGCACTGCTTCCTGGTTGGAATTTCATTGCAGGTAAATACTTGGGACTCAGTCTTTTCTGGATTCAAAAGGAAATCACAATTCCTACCCACAGTTTAACGGAAATCTTGGTCTGGCAAAGAATGGTCATGCCAGCCAAAGGTTTGAAACCTGAGAAGAGTTGAAGGTGGCCCCAGAGATGGGTGAGGGTGAGTGGGAGCCTGCTGTGGCTGACTACTCAGCTCTGTCCAGTGGGCAGGTCTTTTTTTCTTCTTTTTTAAAACCATATCTCCCAGAATTTTGTAAAAATATTCTGTTGCCACAGATCTGATTAAAAACTCTTGACTCTTTTAAAAATAACTTGTTTAATGAAATTCCATGTAATAGTTGCTTTTATTTGGCAAGTGGGCTTTATGCACTAAATCTGTCTTAGAAGGTTTATAATAAGCTGAGGTCATTTCCAAGTGATCTTCCAAGGTCCATGTTCCAAGTGATGATTAAAGATTTTTTTCATCTTTATCTGAAAAATATTTTTCTTAAGGACAATGATGTATTTATAGGAAATAATTAAAGTAATGTTGCTTGAAAAACAAAGGGCTTGTGGAACACAGCAACCTGAGCTGCCTTCCCCTTCAGTAGTTAGTCATTTCCAGTACGGACCTTGTAACCCTGATGATTACTTCAAGGACTAAATTCAAAAATCCTGAACTTCTCTGGCTCCTTTAAGAAAAAACCAAAGAGGTAAATGTTATAAAGAATAAAAAGTACATGGAGAGCTTTTACTGATTGTACTTAAAAAAACAAACAACTTCGGGAATCTTATAATCCATTGAGATTAATTTGGGTACCTAGATTTCAGAAGTGACTATAAGAACAATGCCCTTTCTTTCTTTTATTTATTTATTTATTTATTATTAGAGACATTGGAGGGGTGTGGAGGGAAAAAGGAAGAGAGAGCATCTTAAGAGGCTCCACTCCACGCCCAGTGTGAGCCCATCCTCACCACCCTGAGATCATGACCTGAGCCAAAATCAAGTCAGACGCTTAACCAACTCTGCCATCCAGGTGCCCCAGAATATTACCTTTTCTTTCTTTCTTTATTTTTTATTAAAGATTTTTTTATTTATTTGTCACAGAGAGAGAGAGAGCACAAGTAGGGGGAGCAGCAGGCAGAGGGAGAGGGAGAAGCAGGCTCCCCGCTGAGCAGGGAACCCAACGTGGGGTTTGAGCCCGGAACCCCTGGGATCATGACCTGAGCCGAAGGCAGACTCTTTTTTTTTTTTTATTTGACAGAGATCACAAGTAGGCAGAGGCAGGCAGAGAGAGAGGAGGAAGCAGGCTCCCTGCTGAGCAGAGAGCCCGATGCAGGATTTGATCCCAGGACCCTGAGATCATGACCTGAGCCGAAGGCAGCGGCTTAACCCACTGAGCCACCCAGGCGCCCCTGGAAGGCAGACTCTTAACCAACTGAGCCACCCAGGCACCCCAGCACCTTCCTTTAAAAATGAGCTCATTTTTTTTTTCTTTCCCATGTCGTATTGCCAGCTATCTGGAAATCCAAAGCCTGTTAAATCCCAAATGTTGGAGAAGACAGCACAGTATATAAATATTGATTTCAACTTCTGTTACTTTTAGAGCTAGCCTGTGTTAGGGAGATTTTATAACCCATTATCATTTATTCATCATGGTATTTTTGTGTGTCTGAACAGTTGGTACGAATAACTTTTTTTTTTTTTTTGAGTTTGAAGTCTAATCAGAAAGTCAAGACAAGCTAGAAATAAAGCCTATTGTGAAGTTTTTGCAAAATTTAGATAATAAGTGCGATGCTCTATGTCGTTGCATATACTAGGGGCCCAGGCCTATGGTAGACAAAATGACGGTCCTGGTTGCTAACGTTGATTGACTCTACGCGGTGTGTTCACAGCTCTGCTGTGACCTCTCCTCTGTCTTCAGTTCTTTTAATTCTACGAACTACCAGCCTTCGTCACTTCCATCTCTAACCAAAGATCTGTGGCTTTGAAAGTTCTTACCCACCAACTAGACAATTTCAGAGCTGGAATTTGAACCCAGGCAGCCCAACAAACAGAAGAAAGCCTTCACCACCGGAGGTCTTGAGTAATACGGGCTGAATACAATGGCAGGTGGATACTCCAGCCAGGATGTTACCATAGCTAAAGAGGAAGCCAGTGAGGAGTTACTGAATGCCTTCTCAGCGCTGAGCTGAATATACTTCCGAGCCCAATATACTTCCGAGCACTTAACATGTATTGTCTCCTTTAATTTGCACCCGCAAGCTTGGGAGACACCATTTATACCCATCTTACAAAGAGGCTTAGGGAGGTGAAGTGACTTGCCCAAAGTCATGCCCCTTGTAGCTCCTGTGGTTTACAACTGCACAGGAATGATTAACACCAATTTGAGAGAGATTTTTATTAGTTTATCGCAAGGATTGCTTTAGCTCTGTTCAGTTCAGTATTTTAACCCTTGGCTAAGTCGAATATAGAAAGACATTGTAGATGACACAAAGGTGAGAGGAAGTCTATATTGTGCTGGAGGATGAGACAGTATTCAAAAAGGTTCTTTGGTTTAGATTTGTCTTTTTAAAACATAAGTACTACACCCGCCTGTTCAAAGATGATAGTAAAACAGTAGGAAATCTACTCTCCCCACAGGCAGCAGGCACACCATCACACCAGTGCGCTCGCTCACACAGGTGACAGCCACTCCACCGCTTTCTTGTGTCTGCACCCAGAGTTCCACTGTAGCAAAATGAATATATGCTTTTTCTCTTTCTCTCATTTACTGTCTCACTTAGCAAATCAGATCTCTGTCCCTGTCAGTGTCCCTGGAGAGCTTCCTCGTTCTTTCTGAATACTGTGTGGTGCTTACTGTGTGGATGTCCCGTGTATTTAATACCGTAAATACACAACTGTGAATTCAACCCGTCTCCCGGGGTCGTGACTGGAGTTTTTTCTAGTGTTTGCTCTGAAAAATCAAACTGCGAGAAATCGTCTTTTGCCATGTCATTGCTCTGACTTTATTTTTTATCAGTGCATGGTAACAATCACTGCTTTTGACATACATTTCTGATTTTTGACAAATAAACCACAACCACAATCAAGATGTAGAACAGTTCTCTCACCCCCAGACTTCCCCTTGGCTTCCCTTGTTATCAGTCCCACTCGGGGCAGCCCCTGATGTCTTCTCTCTATCTAGAGCTCTGGCTTTCTCACAGAAGTGGCTTTCCAGTTCTCGAAGCCCTTTGGGGGCAGCTTTCTCTCACACAGAGGACTGCATTTGAGACTCGGGTATATTGCTGCAGATGCCAGGAGCTCCGTCCCGCTACTGCTCAGGGGCAATCTGTTGTAGCGATGCACCAGCTTTTTATTCTGCTCAGACCAAAGGTCATGTGAGTTGTTTCCAGTTTGGGGCGGCTCTAAGTGATGCTACTATACAAGTGCACATACAGATCATATTTTTTTTAAAGCAACCTTACTGAGGTGCCATTTATATACCCGAAGTTTTACTTATTTAAAAGTGTAAAGTTCAGTGATTTTTTTAGTAAATTTACTGAGGTAGGCAGCCTTTGCTACAATCTACTCTTACAACATTTTCATCACACGAACAAGAAACCTAGTGGCCATCCCATGTACATGTAATCTCGGTTTCCACCCCGGCCTCAGAAGACCACTGTTTTCAGCCATGAAGGCTTTCTGCTTTGCTTTTTTTGGAAATCTCATGTAAATGGAATCATACGATTCGAGGTCTTTGGTGTCTGGCTTCTTTCACTGGGCGTAATGTATTTTAGTTTCCTTTTTTTTTATTATTATTTTTTAAAATATTTTATTTATTTATTTGACAGTGAGAGATCACAAGTAGGCAGAGAGGCGGGCAGAGAGAGAGGAAGGGAAGCAGGCTACCGGCTGAGCAGAAAGCCCAATGTGGGGCTTGATCCCAGGACCCTGAGATCATGACCTGAACCGAAGGCAGTGGCTTAACCCACTGAGCCACCCAGGCGCCCCTGTATTTTAGTTTCTTCCATGTGTCAGTATTTCTTTCCTTTTTGTTGTTAAATAATATTCCATTAGGATATACCACTTTGTGCTAATTTTATTAACTAATTGATGGTCGTTTAAATTGTTTATAGTTTGGGACTATTAGGAATAATGCTGCTATGAATATTTGCTTGTAAGTCTTTGTGTGGATATGCATTTTCTTTCTTTTTTGTTTTTTTAAGGATTTATTTATTTATTTGACAGAGAGATCACAAGTTGGCAGAGAGGCAGGCAGAGAGAGAGGAGGAAGCAGGCTCCCTGCCAAGCAGAGAGCCCGATGTGGGGCTCGATCCCAGGACCCTGGGATCATGACCTGAGCCGAAGGCAGAGGCTTAACCCACTGAGCCACCCAGGTGCCCCTGGATATGCATTTTCATTTCTCTTGGATAGACACCTAGGAGTGGAAATGCTGGATCACAGGGTAAAATTACATTTAGCACTTTAAGAAAATGCCAAAGTGCTTTCCAAAGTAGCTGTATCATTTTACATTCTCACCAGCACTGTGTGACAGCTCCTCGCAAACACACATCGTGAAAGAACTTTTCCAACTAACACAAAAAAGACCAATGACCCAACTTTTAAATGGGCATTTTTTCCAGAGAAGATACATAAATAGCCAATAAGCACATGAAAAGGTGCTCAACATTATTAGTCATTAGATAAATGCAGGTCAAAACAACAATGAGGTGCCACTTCATCTCCACTGAAATAGCTATGATTAACCCCCCCACAAAGAAAAGGATTTGGAAAAATTAGAACCCTTCTATTTTGCTGGAGTGGAGGATGTAAAATGATGCATGCCGTGTATCCCTGTGGACAGTTGTGTATTGCTCTTCAGATAGTTAGGCGTACAGGTACTATATGGTAATTCCACTCCTATGTATGTACCCAGGAGAATTAAAGACATGTTCACACAAAACTTGAACATGAGGTTCATAACAGCATTACTCATCACAGCCAGAAAGTGGAAACAATCGAGTCCATCACTGGTGAATGGATAAACAAAATGTGGTAAATCCATACAATGGAATACTACTTATCTAAAACAAGGAAACGAATACTGACACCTGGTACAGTATGGCTGAATCTTTGAGAGCATTATGTTAAGTGAGAGGAGCTCCCCACAGAGGCCTCTTACTCTCCATGAAATGTCTAGAATAGGCAAATAGAGACAGAAAGTAGATGAGTGGTTGCCAGGAGCTGCAGGGAGAGGAGACAAGGAGATGACTGCTCATGTACACGCGATTTAAGTGTGGTAAAAATGTCCGGAATTAGTGAGAGTTGCGTGCCTTGTGAATATACTAAAAATCATTGACTTTCATGGAAAGTGGTGACTTTCATGGAATGTGAATTTTATCTCAATTAGTTGAGAAAAACTCCAAACTCCTTATCCACTACTGTCGTAAAACTAATAAAATTTTCACAGATGATTGACATTGTTCTTTTATGATATGTGCCAAAGTGTGTTTATTTTATTTTTTTAAAGATTTTATTTATTTATTTGACAGAGATCACAAGTAGGCAGAGAGGCAGGCAGAGAGAGAGGAAGGGAAGCAGGCTCCCTGCTGAGCAGAGAGCCCAATGAGGGGCTCAATCCCAGGACCCCAGGATCATGACCTGAGCCGAAGGCAGAGGCTTTAACCCACTGAGCCACCCAGGCGCCCCAGTGCCAAAGTGTATTTAATGTAGAGAAGAATTCACAAGTATTCTGAAGGACTGTGATAAAATGAGAATAGATTTCCTATTTAACAGTGGCAGTAGAAACTGATTTATAGTCGTAGAGTTGCTAGGGTGCTGTTAATGGTACTCTGAATATGAACTTTCATTTGGCATGTATTCTGAACATTTGTCTCAAAGTACAGTATTAACATATTTTGCTTAAAGTTAGACGATTACAAAATAATATCTAAATTGTAATTTTTATTAACAAACATGAGGAAACTGAAAAAGGCCCAAGTTTCTAATTTGAGATGCCTTTGGCATCAACATAAATCTTTAAAATGCTTTGTGGTAGAACTTCTTTTATCTCTTCTCCACTGGTCCAGTGTGCTGGTTTACCGACCTTCTCCAGGCCCTTTGTCTTGGGATAGGAGGTGACACTGAAGTCTGGTATGCATTTCTGTTCTCACTGATGAAGTTGTATGCTAACCCAAAATCAGCTGTGTTTATTTCCAAATCCGTTTATGCCAGTAGCAGGAGTAATCATAATTACATAGTTTAACTAAATGTTACATAAAGTGATGAAATACGAGTGCAAAAAAAGTTAAATATTTGGAAACACAAAGTCATTTACTTAATACTATTGAATCAGGTGTGTGAGAGAAATGGGAAAACTGGATTAAAAATTGTAAAAATATAGTTCTTAAAATCCTTTAAATTTTTGTTCTACTTTATAAAAAATTGAAACTCAAGTTCATAGACCGTGGTGGTTTACGCCAGACAGCTGATACATGTGGAAAGAGAAGGCCTTGCCCCTGTAGTGGAAGACTGGCAAAACCAGAGGACATTTATAGACCCTGATTTAAAAGAGAAGGTGTCAAGATTTATGTGTATTATCTTTAACGACTCCTCTTGTTTAAAAGAATGTTTGAGTATAGCTAATATACAGTGTTGTTACATGAGTTTCAGGTGTCTAACATAGCAATTCAGCAGTTCTACACTCTGGGCGACAACTCTAGGCTCATTGCAAGTACGGCTGTCTTGTCACCGTACAGTGCAGTTACTACCATCAACTCTATTCCTGATGCTGGCCCTTTCATCCCTGTGTTTTAATCATTCTAGAACTAGAAGCCTGTACCTCCCATACCCCTCCACCCTCTGGCAAACTCTGGCAACCATCAGTTTGTCCTCTACATAGAGGCCAACAACTCCTCTTTTAACTGAGTCTTTTCAGTTTACCAACTACCTACCTGATAACTAGCTACCTGGTCCCATCTGCTACTTAACTAGCCATGAGATCTTAGGTAAATTAAACTTTAGCTTTTTGTGTGTGTTTGTGATACTTCTAAATTTAGTAAAACACCTTGTTTAAATTTAAATTCTACTGATTCCTAGTATCCCAGAGAATAAAGAGCTAGAAAATAGAAGAGACCTCCCTCGGCCTTTCCTTTCCCTTCCTCGTTTCCCTCTCTGCCTTACAGAACCTGGAAGTAGGAGTACAGTGTCTTTTTTTATCTGTTAAATAAGACATTTGTTTAGTCTGTTTACAAATATTTACTTTGTAACATGTAAATCAAATGCTAATTTATGAGTCAACAAAATTAGAATTTGTTTTTAACCCAGTATTTGCTAAGTATGGAAATCATCTCAGTTTAAAATTAATCTTCCAATCAGTTCTTATTCTCTCAGAATCATTCATTTTGAATAAACTTGGGAAATGAAGTTGTTCAAGCTTTTTTTTAAAAAAAAAAAAAAAAAAGACATTTTGGCTATTTGCCTTGGAGCATAATACTTTCTAGCTCTTTATGTCTTTTTATATAGTAATTTAAAAGCCACGTGTGTTTTAAACTTCTGCTAATTCAAATTTTGATTTATAAGTGTGTCAAAATGAATATTTCAAAAACAGTGTTTACTTAAGTATTAGTTACAGTACTTAAGAATGCATCTTTTTGGAGGCTGTTAAGGATACAGTTTGCTCTGTGTTATGTTCAGTTGGAACAAATCTTCAGTAAACAAGTTAAAAAATAAATCCCCTGTCGACATATCTTGAGCTATAAGAGCCACCTCAAGCATAGGAAAGCAGTTACATAATTTTTTCTATACAGCCTATTGTCCGTTTTTGGTATATCTATAGTACCTTTTCGCTGTGTATTTAATGACTGCCCATAAAAATCCAACTGCTGCAAACGAAAACCATACTCAGAAAAGCTGTTGATTTGGAAGAGTTTTAAGCTGCTGTCAGAAGCATGCCATGTTTCTGTGCAGTACATCCACGGCTGTAGATTTCATTTCTTCCGGTCTGGAGTTCAATTCCAGCTACGCCCTCAGGGTTCGCTGAAGGGGAACAGTAGGAGGAAGAGTGTTGCCTTCATCTGCTACAAAGCAGGTATGCTTTGCCTGCTTCTGCCCAATGCTAATGTTGTGTTGTAACTGCCTGATTGACGAGGTCTTTACCTCTAGGAGCTGCAGGGGTTATGACCGAGTTGTTATTGGAACCCCAGTGCCCAGCAAAGTGCCTAATGCCCTGGGCCTTCAGTGTGCTCACTGAAGATTTGTTCTGACGGCTCCATCTCCCTCTTCCTCAGCACCCTCCCCCCCCCCCCCCAACATAATGCTTCTCTTTCAGTTACTTACTCTGACTCACTCACATTTGGCACATAAATGTCACGTTACTGGGGAAGGAATATGGTCTTCGAAGGTGAAATCCTGGCTTTGACCCTGGTCTCTCGCAGTTGCTTTATCTTTCCAAGCTTGGGTTTTCTCATCTGTAGAATGAGAATACACTCTGACAACAGAAAAGTCATTAGAGTAAAATTAAGGAAAGCCTAGCATAAACTTAATGCCAAGAGGAGCAGAAATGGAAATATTATTCCATTTTCTTTTACTTATTTGTCATTTGTAAGTGAGGAAACGGGATCCCTGAGAAGTTAATTGCTTTGCCTAAATCCCAGTAGCTGTCTCTCTAGTGGCCCCCCAACCCTCACCCCCCTATTCCCAGGTTCCCTCCTAGGAGCCTGTCCCTTCTCAGAGTGAACGCTCTTCACCACTACTCCTCCCTGCCTTATCGAATGATACCACCAGCTTTTCTGTCCGCCCACGTCTGGAAATCTCAGCCACCCTCAGCTCATTGTTTACCTTTGGAATGAGGCAGTCATCAAGCCTTGACATTTTGCCACTTAAATATTATTTGAACCTATTGCCCATTCTGCATTTCCACAGTCTTAACCTCGTCCCTCTGCATTTCAGCATGAGATTTTATCAGTAACCAGCCTCTGCCAGAATTATCTTTCTAAACTACAAGTCTGTTCATATCACTGTCCCTTACGGTGCACATTCCTTCGCAGCTGTGCTCTGACTTACCACGCCAGACTCATCTTCTGCCACTCCCCGGCCTGCCCATTCTGCACTAGCACCGTCCGCGTGTGATGAGAAAAAGTCTGCGCCTGCAAACTCCTATTCATCCTTGAAGACCTTCCTGACTTATCCAAATGCAGTTAGACGTTCAGATCTTAAGGGTCTTGTTCTACGTACTTACAGTCTCAGTTTTCACACCTGCTATACTCATTCCCTCTCGACCTCTCTTCCCTCTCATTGGCCAAATGATTTATTCTCTCTTTAAAATAAGGGGTTCCACTGGATCAGTGAGTCTCAGCACTGGCTACACATTAGAATAGCTCTGTCGAGGACTAGTTATGTCGAAATCTCTGGAGATCCTCCCTTTCCTGCCCCTCCCAGAATTTTTTTTTTTAAGTCCCTCAAAGGAACGTTAAGAAGTACTTAGACTAGAAGTCAGTTCTAAGGTAACTTTCACATAAAATATGTTAGTCTAGAATTTACAGTCTTTTTAAATATAAGAGCATTCAAGTAATCAAACCAGGAATTAAATTAGAAAAAAAAATTAGGAACAAAAGCACTTTTCATGGTTAAGAGTTCATCTGTTAAGAGTTCTTCAGAGTAGTAATAGTGTGGTGAAATAATGTTTGTATAGAAACTTGCAGTTTTAGAACTCTCATTTTCTGGTTCCATCTTAATTGTTAAACTGAGTATGGACAGATTGGATAAAGTATTTCCTTCATCGGTTTTTCTCCCAGTTAGAAGCTGGAAGGTAAATATTGTTTATATAAAAATATAAACAGGTTTGACTCTGAATTCCTGATATCCTTAAGCAATTTCATTTAGAAGACAATATAGAAGTAGCAATATATTATTAAGGAAGTATTGTCACATATACAGTTGGCAGGAGTTCTTAAATAAGTAAATGAATTTTGGATTCTAACATTAGTTATTTAACAAATTGCTGCCAGGAGCTTTGGAGCAAGAATAGGTAATATAAAGCACCCCAGCATTGATACCATTAATTTACCCAACCCCACCCAAAATTGTTTCTCAAAAGTGCATTTGATTTGAAAATTTCAACTTGTTTGATTATGGGACTTAATAGTAAATCTGCTTCTGATGTAGGAAATTACTTTGTGTATGTGATTAACATTGTCTTTGAACTTCCTGATTCAAGTTTTATCTTGTCTGAATTTAGAGATTTGTTTTTACTGGCTGTAAGCCAGGTGTTTTCCTAATGTTTATAATTCAGGAGAGCTTGAAAGAGCAGGGACAACAGTTGTAGTGTTGCTGAATCATTTTTTATTGAGTATATTTGGATATTCTGTCTCTGCATTTGGCTGATTTTATATTAAATGTATTAATTTTGATATTGATATTCTTTGGACTCTTATTATTTAGTTTCCTTTATATAGCATTGATTATATACCCTTTATTTACTAATATTTCTTGTGCATTAGTCATTAGGAACAGTTAGGTACAGTGGAAAGAGATTAGGCTCTGTACTCCACTCAGTTCAAAATAGATATTAGCACTGATTTTGAGACTGCCTTAGTCCAAGGGCCCAGCATCTTTTAAAATACAAGTTATTATTGTGCTATCTTGACTTCTCCATGCAGAAAAAAGATATGAATAAGTGAATAGATGAACAAGAGGGCTCTCATTCTGTGGTGTCTTTGTTTTCTGTCTCTAGTGTTGTATCTGACAATGAAGAGGTTTGTTTTTGAGAAGAAGAGCTATATTCCAGGTTGATCTTACTAGTGTTATGTTGTGCTTTGACCTGGTGCTGGATAATTGTTGGATTAGTTTCGTTTTGCCATATGGGCGTGTAGGGTATTAACTCCATATTCATTCATTGTCAGTTATAGACAAGTTAGTATTTTTATCACATTTTCTCTAGTTAAAGCTAAATGATTGCTTTACTTTCATAACTAAATTATGACCCAGTGAAAGAATTCATTCTAATGCCATTTCTTTAACATCTCAGTTAGAGGCTGTTGGATGGACAGTGTTTTTTTTATGTTTGATATTACATTTCAGTTTCAAAAGAAAATTACCAGGCAGTTAAGTGGATATTGGGTGACAGCTTACAAATTTGGTAGTAGAATGTGGGACTAGATAGAGTCTAGACTCAATCAAAAATGTTCGTGAATATTAAGTTAAAATTTTGAGCACTTTTTCTTTTCCTTTTGCTACATTTTGTAAAAGATTTTCTTAGCTTATAATTTTCTTAATTTGGAGGGAACGTGTGGGAGTTTAAGGTGCTCATAATGTCAAGGAATAATAGGTTGAAAGAAATTCTTCAAGATGAAGAAAAAATAATTCTGCATGAAAATATTTTAAAGTCTCATGCATAAAGGATCTTTCAAATCATTAACGCTAATGTTCAGAGTTTGTACATCATACTGTTATAAGGGCAATATGGTACTGGTATCTTAGAATTAGTTTACTGTGGACAGATTTTATTTTATATGAATAAATAATTTGAAATGAAACTCATATTTTGAAAAAATCTAGGAGCCATGTTTTAATATTCTGTAGTGAAACAGGTCATTTTACATGCAAGTGTATCTACCTAACACATCTTTTTTAGTTTTCTTCCTTCCTTCCTTCCTTCCTTGTTTATTTTTTTCCCTTGCGTTAGTGTAGTCATTTCAACCTCGGGCTTCTTGTTTGCCGGACCTTTTTCTGTCCCTTTACTTCCATCCTATTTATGCCTTCATATTTAAAGTAGGTCACTTATAGGCATGACGTTTTTAGACTTTTAAAATCCGTTCTGTCAGTCTCTTTTTATCATAAAGTTTAGTCCATGTACATTTAAGGTAACCATTGATAAAGTAAGATTTTGATCTACTGTTTTACTCTTTGCTCTGGTTTGTCCCATCTCTCTCTCTCTCTCTCTCTCTTTTTTTTTTTGTTTGTTTCTCTGTTACTTCTTTTTAGGCTAGTTGAGTATTTTTAGAGTTCCTTTTTAATTTTCATATTGGCTTTTGAGCTAAAACTATGTTTTTTTAATGGTTGCTGTGGGAATTACAATAACTTTAACATCTCCATGGAGCTCAAGTTAAGATTGTACACCTCTCTTATAATGTATAGAAATGTAATAATGTTGTGATAGTTATCCTTCCCCATCTTTTATGCTATTGTCATATGTATTATAAATATGTCCATGATAGGCCCCTTGACATAGTACTGTAAATATTACTTTGAATAGTTAAGAAAGCAGGAGGAAAAACAAATCTTTGGTTTTTATCTACATGTTTAACATTTCTAATGCTTTTCATTCCTCTGATCCAAGTTTCTATCTGGTATCCCTTCCCTTCAGCCTTGAAGAAATTCTTTTAGCATTTTTCGTAGTGTGTGCCTGCTGGTGACAATTTTGCCTTCATTGTTAAAGGATATTTTTGTTGAATATGGAACTCTGGATTCTGTGAGGTTTCCTCTTAACAGTCCTGTTTTATTTTAGCAACTAACTTTGCTGAACTCACTTTTGCACACTCTCTTTCCTGTGGTGAGCAGCAAGTGAAATCTCAGTTCTGGTTTTTTGTTTTGTTTTGTTTTGTTTTTTGTTGGTTTTTTTCCCGTAGCGGGGCTGTTGGGATTCTCCTTGCATATGCATCATTTAGGGGGTCACCAGAGACTTGGGCCGAGTTCATACACAGAATTTAGGACTTCCTCTTTCCTGGCTCATTCTTTTCTGGGAACTAAATACAGAGTCAAGAAGTAGATCCACATGTATGTAGTCAGCTGATCTACAATAAGGTTACAAAGGCAGCTCCACAGAGAAAAGATAACCTTTCCAACAAATGGTGTTGGAACAGTCACGTACTTTTATGCCAAAGACAGAGAACTTTGATTCCTATCTCCCAGCATATACAGAAATTAATTCAGAGCACATCATAGACTTAAATGTAAAAAACAAAACTATGAAATATCTAGAAGAAAACATGGTAGATTATCTCTGTGGCCTTAGATTAATCATACATTTTTTAGCTACAACACTAAAAACATGATTCAGAAAAGAAAAAAATCAAATTAAAAACAGGTACTTTTTATAAAACACTGTTAAGAGAATAAAAAAATAAGCCGTAGACTGGGAGAGAATATTTGCACATCATATATCTGATATGGGACTTTTGTCCAGAATATATAAAGAACTTTCTCAAGGTTGGTTCAACATCCGCAAGTCAGTCAATGTGATACAACACATCAATAAAAGTAAGAACAAGAACCATATGATACTCTCAATAGATGCTGAAAAAGCATTTGACAAAGTACAACATCCCTTCCTGATCAAAACTCTTCAAAGTGTAGGGATAGAGGACACATACCTCAATATCATCAAAGCCATCTATGAAAAACCCACCGCAAATATCATTCTCAATGGAGAAAAACTGAAAGCTTTTCCGCTAAGGTCAGGAACACGGCAGGGATGTCCATTATCACCACTGCTATTCAACATCGTACTAGAGGTCCTAGCCTCAGCAATCAGACAACAAAAGGAAATTAAAGGCATCCAAATCGGCAAAGAAGAAGTCAAATTATCACTCTTCGCAGATGATATGATACTATATGTGGAAAACCCAAAAGACTCCACTCCAAAACTGCTAGAACTTATACAGGAATTCAGTAAAGTGTCAGGATATAAAATCAATGCACAGAAATCAGTTGCATTTCTCTACACCAACAGCAAGACAGAAGAAAGAGATATTAAGGAGTCAATCCCATTTACAATTGCATCCAAAACCATAAGATACCTAGGAATAAACCTAACCAAAGAGACACAGAATCTATACTCAGAAAACTATAAAGTACTCATGAAAGAAATTGAGGAAGACACAAAGAAATGGAAAAATGTTCCATGCTCCTGGATTGGAAGAATAAATATTGTGAAAATGTCTATGCTACCTAAAGCAATCTACACATTTAATGCAATTCCTATCAAAGTACCATCCATCTTTTTCAAAGAAATGGAACAAATAATTCTAAAATTTATATGGAACCAGAAAAGACCTCGAATAGCCAAAGGGATATTGAAAAAGAAAGCCAACGTTGGTGGCATCACAATTCCGGACTTCAAGCTCTATTACAAAGCTGTCATCATCAAGACAGCATGGTACTGGCACAAAAACAGACACATAGATCAATGGAACAGAATAGAGAGCCCAGAAATAGACCCTCAACTCTATGGTCAACTAATCTTCGACAAAGCAGGAAAGAATGTCCAATGGAAAAAAGACAGCCTTTTCAATAAATGGTGCTGGGAAAATTGGACAGCCACATGCAGAAAAATGAAATTGGACCATTTCCTTACACCACACACAAAAATAGACTCAAAATGGATGAAGGACCTCAATGTACGAAAGGAATCCATCAAAATCCTTGAGGAGAACACGGGCAGCAACCTCTTCGACCTCTGCCGCAGCAACATCTTCCTAGGAACAACGCAAAAGGCAAGGGAAGCAAGGGAAAAAATGAACTACTGGGATTTCATCAAGATCAAAAGCTTTTGCACAGCAAAGGAAACAGTTAACAAAATCAAAAGACAACTGACAGAATGGGAGAAGATATTTGCAAACGACATATCAGATAAAGGACTAGTGTCCAGAATCTATAAAGAACTTAGCAAACTCAACACCCAAAGAACAAATAATCCAATCAAGAAATGGGCAGAAGACATGAACAGACATTTCTGCAAAGAAGACATCCAGATGGCGAACAGACACATGAAAAAGTGCTCCATATCACTCGGCATCAGGGAAATACAAATCAAAACCACAATGCGATATCACCTCACACCAGTCAGAATGGCTAAAATCAACAAGTCAGGGAATGACAGATGCTGGCGAGGATGCGGAGAAAGGGGAACCCTCCTACACTGTTGGTGGGAATGCAAGCTGGTGCAGCCACTCTGGAAAACAGCATGGAGGTTCCTCAAAATGTTGAAAATAGAACTGCCCTATGACCCAGCAATTGCACTATTGGGTATTTACCCTAAAGATACAAATGTAGTGATCCAAAGGGACACATGCACCCGAATGTTTATAGCAGCAATGTCCACAATAGCCAAACTATGGAAAGAACCTAGATGTCCATCAACAGATGAATGGATCAAGAAGATGTGGTATATATACACAATGGAATACTATGCAGCCATCAAAAGAAATGAAATCTTGCCATTTGCAACAACGTGGATGGAACTAGAGCATATCATGCTTAGCGAAATAAGTCAAGCAGAGAAAGACAACTATCATATGATCTCCCTGATATGAGGAAGTGGTGATGCAACATGGAGGCTTAAGTGGGTAGAAGAATAAATGAAACAAGATGGGATTGGGAGGGAGACAAACCATAAGTGACTCTTAATCTCACAAAACAAACTGAGGGTTGCCGGGGGGAGGGGGTTGGGGAGAAGGGGGTGGGATTATGGACATTGGGGAGGGTATGTGATTTGATGAGTGCTGTGAAGTGTGTAAACCTGGTGATTCACAGACCTGGGGATAAAAATATATGTTTATAAAAAATATATGTTTATAAAAAATAAAAAATTAAAAAAAAAACAATAATAAGAAAATAAATATATTCCATAAATATTAAATATATTTTTAAAAGGAACAAAAGATTTGATCAGGTACTTAACCAAAGATGATACACAGATGGCAAATAAGCACATTAAAAGACCCTCAGCTTCATTAGGGAAATACAAAGTGAGATCACAGTGATAAGGGGCTCAGAGTAGCATAGGAAGACCCTAAACTCCCCTCTTCCAGAGACACAGCAGGTTTACAGCTATGTCGGGAATAATTTTCCTCTGAAAAGCACCCAAGAGCTAGATAAACAGTAGCCTCCAAAACAAAAGACAAAAGAGGCATCATGAAGGGTAGGAGGAGCAGCCAGTCAGGGTTACCCCATAGTCGGAGGGAACCCCCAAGGGCAGAACACTCAAATCATGAAAGGATTGTGCCTCATATGAGGCACCCCAACCCTTGGGGCACGCACCAGAATAACAAGGCCCCAAAATGTCTGGTTCTGCAAATCAATGGAACTTAATACTAGGAGGATCCTAGAACTGCAGGGAATGGAGATCCTGCTCTTAAAGGGCTTTCGTGCAAAAGCATTCATTCCGAGATCCAGCACAAAAGCAACAGATTGAAAAGCACCTAGACCATAAGTGAGGGAGAACCACTTACTAGTTTCCTGCTAGAGAGGCAGGAACCTGCAGGGACTTGATCTGGGGACAGAAATACTGGTGGATGCCATTTTTGCAATCTCATCCTAACTTGCCAGTGACTGAACTGACTGGTTCTATTTTTGGTGCCCTCTCTCTAGCCTGCTAGCACCAGAGGGTGTGCTCTTTCCTACCCCATGTCATAACGGGGCTAGGCAAGTGCCTCACGCTCCACCCATCCTGCTCAGCATCCCAGCAGCAAAAGGGTTGGGTTAACGCCCTGAGCCCCAACCCACCCCACACAAAGACCAAAGCCACAACTAGGAAAGTCAAGCGGTCCAAACCCCTCCCTCCCTGTACAGCGGCTGAACTACAACCAGGCCGGGTGAGTGCCTTGAGCTCCACCCTTCACACATAGCAACCACATCCCTAAACCAAAGATGCTCAGTGATCTCAGAAGAGTAAAGGAACACAGAGAGAACTTCAACAAAGAGAGATAGAAGATACAAGAAACTACCAAACAGAAGTTATAATGGAAATAGAAAACACTCTAGAGTGGCTCAGCAGCAACATGGATGAAACAGAAGTACGACTGTGTGAGCTGGAAGACAAAGAAATGGAAAACACCCAGACAGAGCAGCAAAATGAAGAAAAGAATTGTGAAAAGTGAGGATACCTTAAGGGATTTCTGGGACAATCTCATGCATACTAACATTCACATTATAAGGGTCCTAGAAGGAGAAGAGAGAGAAAAGCCTAAAAAAATTATGTGAGGGCGCCTGGGTGGCTCAGTCGGTTAAGTGGCTGCCTTCGGCTCGGGTCATGATCCCAGGGTCCTGGGATTGAGTTCCATATTGGGCTCCCTGCTCAGGAGAAGTCTGTTTCTCCCTCTCCCTCTGCTTGCCACTCTGCCTACTTGTGCTATCTATCTGTCAAATAAATAAATTAAAATCTTTAAAAAAAAATTATGTGAAGTGGGGTACCTTCGTGACTTATTTGGTTAACATCCAACTCTTGATTTCGGCTCAGGTCGTGATCTCTGGTCCTAGGGATTGTGTACCCCTCCCCACACCCACCCCGGGTGCCACACTCAGCAGGGTGTCTACTTAAGGATTCTCACTCTTCCCCTCCCTGCCTCCACCAGCACACACTTTCTCTGTCTCTCTCTCAAATAAATAAATCTCTAAAAAGTTAAGGATAGAATCTTAAGAGCAGCAAGAGAAGAGCAACTGTTACGTATCAGGGGAAACCCTATAAGGCTTTCAGCAAGTTTTTCACCAGAGGCTCTACAGGCCATAAAGGAGGGACATGACATATTCAAAGTACTGAAAAGAATGAATAACTGCCGACCAAGAATTCTCTACCTGGCAAGGTTATCATTCATAATTGAAGGAGAGATGAAGAGTATTCTAGAAAAGCAAAACCTGAAGGGATTCACCACCACTGAACCAACCTTGTAAGAAATGTTAAAGGGAATTCTCTAAACACTGAAGGAAAGGCACTAATTAATAAGAAAATATATGAAAGTTGGATACCTGGGTGGCACAGTTAAGTGTTGGACTCTTTGTTTCAGCTCAGGTAGTGATCTCAGGGTCATGGGATCGAGCCCTGTGTCAGGCTCCACACCCAGTGAAGAACCTGTTTAAGATTTCCACCCCCTCTCTAAAATACATAAATCTTAAAAAAATGTATATATATATATGAAAGTAAAAATTCCAGAATTACCAGTATTCCAAAAAAATCCCAAAATTACCAGAAAAGGTAATTAATAAAGGTAGTGGATCAGCCACTTATAAAGCTGGTGTGAAAGTTAAAAGACAATGGTAGTTTTTTTTTTTTTAAGATTTTAAAAAATTTATTTGACAGACAGAGATCACAAGTAGGCAGAGCGGCAGGCAGAGGGAGAGGAAGGGAAGCAGGCTCCCCGCCAAGCAGAGAGCCCGATGTGGGACTCGATCCCAGGACCCTAGGACCATGATCTGAACCAAAGGCAGAGGCTTTAACCCACTGAGCCACCCAGGCACCCCAACAACATAGTTTTATTAAAAGTACAGTAGTAAAAGGATATATAAAATAAAAAGATACAAAGTGTGATATCAAATATATAAAACATGGAGTGGGAAGTAAAAATATAAAGATTTGGAATGCATTAAAAATTAAGTTACTATTGAAATTAACAAGTCAGGAAACAACAGATGTTGGCTAGGATTCAGAGAAAGGGGAATCCTCTTATATTGTTGGTTGGCAGCTACCCTGGAAAACAGTATGGAGTTTCCTCAGAAAGTTAAAAATAGAACTACCCTATGACCCAGCAGTTGCATTATTAGATATTTATCCAAGATACAAATGTAGTGATCCAAAGGAACACATGTACCCCAATGTTTATAGTAGCAGTGTCCAAAATAGCCAAACTATGGAAAGAGCCCAGATGTCCATCAACAGATGAGTGGATAAAAAAGATATGTGTGTGTGTGTGTGTGTGTGTGTGTGTGTGTGTGTGTGTAATGGAATATTACTCAGCCATCAAAAAGAGTGAAACCTTGTCATTTACAATGACATGGATGGAACTAGAGGGTATTATGTTCAGTGAATTAAGTCAGAGAAAGACAAGTACCATATGATTTCACTCATACATGGAGTTTAAGAAACAAAGCTGCTGAGCGTAGGGGAAAGGAAGGAAAAATAAAATAAGATGAAAATAGGGAGGCAAACCATATGAGATGCTGTACTCCAGGAAACAAACTGAGGGTTGCCTCAGGGGAGGAACTGTTGGAAAGGGGTAATTGGATGATGGGCTTTAAGGAGGGCACTTGATATAATGAGCACTGGGTGTTATATGGACTAAATTCTACCCCTGAAACTAATAATACAGCACATGTTAACTACAATGAATTTAAATAAAGAATTAAGTTACCATCAACCTAAAGGAGACCATATATAATAAGATGTTGTGTGACCCTCATGGTAACCACAAAGAAGAAACGTAAATATACAAAAGAGAAAGGAATCTAAGCATAATGCAAAAGAAAATAATCAAACCACAGGGGAGAGAGAGGAGAAGAAGCAGAGAGAGACCACAAAAACAGCCAGAAAACAATGAACAAAATGGCAATAAGTACATACTCATTAATAATTGCTTTATTTTTTAAAAAAAGATTTATTTATTTTTAGAGAGGGTGAGAATGAGCATGTATGAGCAGGAGGGAAGGGCAGAGGGGAGAGGGAGAGAGAGAATCTCAAGCAGACTCCCTGCTGAGTGTAGAGCCTGACATGGGGCTTGACCCCAGGTCCCTGAGATCACCACCTGAGCAAAATCAAGAGTCAGACATTTAACAGACTGAGCCACCCAGGCACCTCATAATTGCTTTAAATGTAAATGGTTTAAATGCCAATCAAAAGACAGGGTGGCTGAATGTATAGAACCAGAATTTTCTATGTACCGCCTATAGGAGGCTCACTCGGAATGTAAAGACACACAGACTAAAAGTGAAGCAGTGGAAAAGGAGACCTTCCATGCCAATGGAAATGAAAGCTGGGGCAGTTATGCTTATATCAGACAAAATAGAATTTTTTTTTGATTAGTGTAAATTATTATTATTTTTTTAATTTTTAATATTTTTGACAAAATAGAATTTAAAACAAAGACTGTAACAGGAGAGTTGCAGGATACAGAAGTAATATACAGAAATTTGTGCATGTCTATACCCTGATAATGAACTATCAGAGAAATTAAGACAATAATCCCATTTACAGTTGCATCAAAAGCAGTAAAGTAACCTAGAATAAATTTAACCAAGAAAGCGGAAGACCTATACTCTGAAAACTAGAAAACACTGATGAAGGAAATTGAAGAGGGCATAAATAAATCAAAAGATACGCTGTCTTTTGGGATTGGAAGAATGAAGATTGTGAAAATGTCCGTACTACCCAAAGCAGTCAACAAATCAACCAATTCACTGCAATCTGTATAAAAATTCCAATGGCATTTTTCACAGATGTGAAACTAAGAGTTCTAAAATTTGTACGGAACCACCAAAGACCCAAAATAGCCAAAGCATTCTTGGGAAAGAGAACAAAGCTGGAAGTATTATACTCTGGAATTTCAAACTGTACTGAAAAGCAGTAGTAATCAAAACAGCGTGGTACTGGCACAAAAACAGACATAGGTCAGTGGAAGAGAATAGACCAGAAATAAACCCACACCTATATAGTCAGTTAACTTACACAAAGGAGACAAGAACATGCTGTGGGGAGAGGACAGGCTTTTCAATAAATGGTGCTGGGAATACTGCACAGTTGTGTGCACAAGAATGAAACTTGATTGCTTTCTTACGCCGTACACAAAAATGAACACAAAATGGATTAAAGGCATAAATGCAAGACTGAAACCATAACACTCCTAGAAGAACACATAGGCTGTAAGCTCTTTGATATCAGTCGTGGCGATATTTTTTTGGATATATCTCCTTAGGCAAGGGCAGCAAAAATAAACAGATGGGACCCCATCAAACTAAAAAGCTTTTGCAGAGTGAAGGAGACCATCAACACAATGCAAAGGCAGCCTGCTGAATGAAGATCATTGTAAAGCCATATATCTGATAAGGGGTTGATATCCAAAATATATAAAGAACTTACGAAAATAACAACAACAACTCTGTCCATTAAATATGGACAGAGGACCTGAATAGACAGTCTTCCCAGGATGACATATAGATGGACAAAAAGCACATGAAAAGATACTGAACATCACTGATTATCAGGAAAATGCGTATCAGAAGTACAATGAGATATCACCTAATACTAGTCAGAATGGCTGTCTTCAAAAAGGCAAGAAATAACAAGTGTTGGTCAAGTTGTGGAGAAAGGGGATCCCTTGTACACTGTTGGTGAGAATGTAAATTAGGGCAGACACTATGGAAAACAGTATGGGGGTTCCTCAAAAAATTAAAAATAGAATTACCCTATGATCCAGGAATTCCACTTTTGGGTATTTAGCTGAAGAAAATGAAAAACTAATTGAAAAAAAATATATATATACTACCTTTATGCTTATTGCAGTATTATTTACAATAGCCAGGGCATAGAAGTAATCCAAATATCGATCAATAGATAATGGATAAAGAAGGGGGTGTGTGTGTGTGTGTGTGTATAATATTACTCAGCCCCCAAAAGGAATGAAATCTTGTCTTCTGTGACAACAGGACCTCGAGGATATCATGCTAAGTGAAATAAGTCAGACAAAAGCTAACTCTGTATGATTTCACTTATATGTGGAATCTGAAAAAATGAAAAAACGAAACAGAAACAGACCTCATAGAACAAACTGGTGGTTGGGAGGGGGAAGGTGAGACTGGCAAAATAGGTGAAGGGAATTAAGAAGTAAAGACTTTGAGTTATAAAATAACTAAGTCTCAGAGACGTAATATGGAGCTTAGGGGCTGTAGTCAATCATTTGTAATGATTTTATATGGTGACAGGTGGCAACCCGACCTATTGTGATGATCATTTTGAATATATAAAAATACCAAATTCCTGTCCTGTTCATCTGAAACTGGTATAATATCTTGAGTATAATTCAATAAAATAATACATAAATAAATAAAACCACACTGAGTTACCATTTCACGCCCATTGAAATAATTAAAATGAAAAAGATTGACCATAATTGTCAGCGAGGTTGTAGAACTACTGGAATTCTCTGTCACTGCTAGTTAAGACTGCAGAATGGCATAATCGCTTTGGAAAATCCTTTGTTAGTTTCTTTAAAATTTAAATACTCAGTTGCTGTATGGTCCACTCGTTTTATTCTTAGGTATTTATTATGCAAGAAAAGTGAAAGCATATATCCATATAAATACTTGGACAAGAATCTTCATAGCACTTTTATTTGTAATGGAAACTGAAAACAACTAAATGCCCATCATTAGGAGAGTGGGTCAATGAACTGTGATTGGGAATTAGGGAATGCTAAGCAGGCAACAGTTTGGTGAAATGCTTCACCCCTGCATAATGTGGACCACCATCCTTTTAGCTTTCAGCTTTCTTTCTTTTTTTTTTTTTTAAGATTTTATTTATTTATTTGACAGACAGAGATCACAAGTAGGCAGAGAGGTAGGCAGAGAGAGAGAGAGGGGGGGGGAAGCAGGCTCCCCGCTGAGCAGAGAGCCCGATGCAAGACTTGATCCCAGGACGCTGAAATCATGACCTGAGCCAAAGGCAGAGGCTTAACCCACTGAGCCACCCAGACACCCCTAGCTTTCAGCTTTCAATAAGCTTTCTTGCTGCCCACTGCTCACCCTGTAAGCCAGGTCGAGCCCCACATCAGGCTCCCTGCTCCACGGAAGGCCTGCCTCTCCTTCTCCCACTCCCCTCTCTTGCTGTCTCTTTCTTTCTGTCACTTAAATAAAAAATAGAATCTTTTAAAAGAATAAAATCTTTAGTGACATCAATAAGTATAACTTTCTTTAATCCACAGTATAAAAAAATTATGTAAAATAGCTTTCAACTTATATTTACCTGGTAAGTGCTATTTTAGATAGGAAGTCCGTTATTCCTGTGTGTTGGACAAAGAACCCAAGATCCAGAGAAAGTAAACGAATTGGCAGTTGCTTCACAGCAGTGAAGCTGGACTAGAACCCAGGGTTTCCATTTTAATATTTTTGTGTAACTTGGAGAAAAATCAATGTACCATCTCCTTACACGTTTTTACTTGACAGTCTCTTCGGCAGGCCGCATTTAAGAGAGGTCTCGGACGCCCGTCGCCAGTCGCTGGAGCACCATGGATCCCCCAGGGGCACTAGACGCCGAGGATGAGCTGGGGCCGTTAGCCCATCTTGCCCCGAGTCCTCAAAGTGAAGCTGTTGCCCACGAATTCCAGGAGCTGTCCTTGCAGCCCAGCCAGCACCTGCCCCCTCTGAACGAGAGGAAGAACGGTGAGCTCTTGAGCATGCGCAGTGGGGACTGGGTTTAAAGACTTTACTTTTCGTGAGCCAAGTTGATTACTGTTTGGTAGTACTTTTTTTTTTTTTTTTTTTGGTTGGTTACATTGGGCAGCCTGTTACGAGGGGAGAGCCTTATTGGGATGCTGGCTGGTTTTGAGTAAGGCATACTTTACTTTGCATTCAGTTCTTTCATTATTCCCCCAGTACGTATCTGGTAGCAGTATTCTCCTTGCAAGCAAGCTCTGGGTGCAACCATGCTAGCACTCGGTTTCACGCTCCAACGACACTGGAGGGTAGCCTGCAAGACAGACTGAGGCTTGGACCAGGCTGTCCTCCCCTGTCCCCGTCTCCAGTGTGTTGTACCTTAGTTTCAGAATTGACAGCCTTTAAGTTATTTGGATAACTTAGTTATTTGGATAACTTTAGTTATTTTAACTTTATCCACAAGTTAATTTGGATGATCACTAAGAAAACAAGAATTTCTTATTTGAGTATTTTTCTATGAGTGGGTATAGGATGTGATCATATTGTCATTCTTTGACTGCTTGTCATTGTGTGCAAAATGAATATTTTCTGTTCATTTGGTATCTGTCAGGAAATTTTCATTGGTCACAGAGGCTTGTCAGAGTCTCCAGAAAATACAGTACTATCGGCTTTTAATGTAAATAAATAAGGATAGATAATAGACACTTAATTTTAATACTTATAACGTAAAAACTAACAAACATAAAATGTTAAAATTTGTGAACACATCAAGCATATATATTAAAAGGGCCACATTAAGAATGTCAGCTGAATTTAGTGTGCTTTCTGTAGTTCTGAGAGTTTTACATTTACAGATAGACATTTTTAAAATTTTGGTTTTAAAAGCCAGAAGAAATGAAACCATTCCCTTCTAGAACACTTCCTTATGTACCTTGTTGCTTATTTTTCTGGGTTCTGTTTCCCAGTCCTTTTCACTATTGGCTTTATCATATGCAGGAAAATGATATGCTGTGATTCTCCGGATCTTTCGTACATGTATTCAGAGTATACTTGTCTGCTTCAGATAGGGTCTCTGGTACTTGCTCTTGGGCCTAACCCTTGTCAAGTGTGAGTGGTGTAAAGCAACATTTTGACTTAAGTGCTATCAAGCATTTCAGGCTATAGAACCTTCCACCAATTAGGGGCCTTCCTTTCTAAGACTAGCTGACAGAGTATAACTATATTTACTAAAGCATGACTAAGTGTCATCAAATTCACTTAGTACCTTTAGACCTGTGTCATGTTCAGATTATTATCCTCAAGAAAATATATGTGAGTTGCACCAGTATAAAACTGCAGGAGTATACAGTAACTCAAGACAATGGTCATATGTAGCAGAGGAGGGAAATGTGTTGCAAAAGTTTATGCTTTGTGGTGATTTACTTGATGAAGCACACCACATTCTCTTGCAAGAATGTTGTCTTAAATATGTATGCCTGAATATAAGGTTAGCCTGAATATTAGGTAGACTCCCTATATAAATTTTTAGGAAGATGGAATAAAAGGTAAAAATTTTAGTTGAGTCATTTAGTTACATGTATATAACTAAAATCACATTTCATGAAGCTGTGCAATAATATAGAAGGATTGCTTTATTCACCCTCATATTTCATAGAACCAGCTTGCTTACACTTTATCCATGAATCTTTGCGAGAAGTGCTTTTTTCTTTATCATCAGCAAAACCCCTTGGCATCATCCGTCTAGCACTAAAACCCAGCGTGTATCTTCATTTCTGTCTCTTCTGTCTTGAGGTAGAGTGGTTTTTGAGTTCACGCATGATCTGACACGGGAGATTTTATGTCTAGACTACCGTTGGTGAACCAGTGGGGTTGGGTGCGTGTGTGCGTTGTGTGTCTTGCCCTTGTATGTTTGCAGTCTCTATAACATAATCACTCATGTGATTTGTGGTTGGTCATAACATTTTATGTGGCTGTAGTTCCTGTAATTTTAGAATATAATTATCTGTTTTGCTTTGCTCGAGTAGGTAACACTCTCACTGCCCTAAAACGTACAGGGCACAAATGGGTCACAGTGAAAAGTACTTCACCTCCCAGTCTTTCCCCTTAGCTACCTAGTTACTTCCTCAGAATTAACTACTGTTACTTGCGTCCTTTCTGACGGAATAGCATTTTTCCACTTTTTTAAAAGCAGTTTTTCAAAGTCTTGTTATAACAACACTCAGTACTTTCAATTTTAAGGTTATAACCTGGGACTAGTTTAATGTGTTGGCTTCGTCTTCCCCCCTTTTGATGATTTCCTACTAAGATATTTTTATAAACATCCTAAAACTAGTTTTGAATGGAGTTAATTTTAAGCAAATATGTTTTCCTCAGGTACATTTTTGTTCACTATTGAGTAGAAAAAGTATCTTATAATCTGAGATGCTATGTAAAGATTCAAAAAGCAGTTTCCTCTTTTCTAATAGGTGACATCGGGAAGTTAAAAACCTTACCTTATATTCAGGCATACACCCCAAGTTCAGACTTATGATATATTAGCCTGATTTGTGTGTATATTCCAAGGCATACTGGAATCCTTGTACAGCTATCAGAAATCTACCTTTAAAAAAAAAAAAGATTTTATTGATTTGACAGAGTGTGAGCACAAGCAGGGGGAGCTGCAGGCATAGAGAGAGGAGGAAGCAGGCTCCCTGCTGAGCAGGTAGTCCGACGTGGGGCTCGATCCCAGGACCCGGAGGTCATGACCCGAGCCAAAGGCAGATGCTTAATGTACTGAGCCACCCAGGCACCCGAGAAAGCTACCCTTTTTGATAGTTTTATGAGTAGAGTGGAATCACATCAAGCAATAGGGAGATAAAAGAACCGTAACTGTCTTACCTTACTTTTTTACATTAATTCTTCATTTTTTAAGTTTTCTTAGTGCCATGTTTAGGTCATATCATACATAAAATTTAGGTCTTGGCCTCAAAATGAATTAATACAAAGTACTGTTTAGATTATGAAATAGTCAAATTTAGGTATTTCTTTGGTGATTGTGTCTCATTTTTAGTCCTAAGCGTTTGAATTTCACTTGTTTGAATTCTTTCCTTTTCGAGTTGGGGAATATAAAGATATTTCAGTTTGGATTAGTGTATAGAAGGATCATTTCACCAAATAGCTTATAAGTAAACCTAACGAGGACAGAGAGGTTGACACCTAGGCAGTGACGCTAGGGTCTTCCCTTATTTTTGACCAATATTTATGTTGGTAATGCAGCGGAATAGCAGACAATTCCTACTGTTGCAGGAAATGTGAAAGATGTTTACCAAAGAAAAGCTAGGGCCTTTCTTGACCCCTGAATGTGGCCAAAATAATTCCATAACTGGAGGTACCTCAAAAGTAAGACAACCGATTAGACCATTAATTCTTCCCAGCAAGGGAGTCCTTAGTAAAGAAAACGTGGATATACAGTCATGGACCTTTAATGAAACTGTGCCTGCACAGGAAAATTGAGCTCTGTTTGGGTGTTTTACACAATATTAGCATTCCTTCAGATGGTAAACACAGGCAGTAAAAAGGAAATCAGTCCAGGGACGGTTATTTTTTTATTGCCAAACTAGGAAAAGCTCAGGTGCTGTAAGTTGAATGTAGCTTTATAAAGGCAAGGAGAGACAAAGTGGATCGAAACAACATGCCTGAAAGAGTCCAGCTCTGCCTCGTGCCCCCACTTAGAGGATCACAGGTAGCAAGCTTATAGTTGTATGTCTTGAGGTCATTTGCAAGACTGATAAGCATGCTGGTTGGTGAATTTAAGCTTTTAAGTCACTGCCAGCTTTATCATGCAGTAAAGTAGATAAGTCGACATAGATTTCCTCCCCCCACTTTTTAAAACAGTTTGGCATTTTAATACTTCTTGGTACAGCTCTGAAGATGGGACTCGGTTATGTTAACATGGCCATGGATTCACCACAGGCCAGCTGTCACTAGTATCAAATAGGTAGAAAATAGTATCTGCCACTTTTCCCTTCCTGTATTAACAGGCTTTTTGAAACTGTATTTGCTTTGAAATCACGTGTTTTTAGGACTCAGAAAAAGGAAACTTTGTTGTTATTCTTATTTTAAACTTCGGTATTTCTAGTCACTGCAGTGGTTGGGTTTTTGAGTTAATGGTCTCATTTTAAATTTTTGTTCCTAAGGTTTTCCATCCATTAAATTTATCACAGTGAATAGTTTTAGACCATCTCTCAGTCTGTTCTAGAATGATCATACTAGAGAGAAAATAATTCATTCACAAGTTTGTTGCATACAAGGGAACGCGAGGTAGTTCTTTGCATCGTATTCAGTACAGGTATTAATACTTTTGCAGACAGTCAGGTGAAATTTGCCTTGCCATGAAACCCAGCCAAAGAAAATTGCTTGCTTCGTACCAAAGAAAATAAATGGTATTTGCTCATGGCTGGTCTTTTCTTGATGTTTTACCTAGAAAACATTTCCCCACTCCTTGTTAACCTACCTGTTAGGCTTAGGGTCACTCCAGGTGTTTGAAAATGCCCAAAGGTGAGGAGCATTTGTCTGAAACAGAGCTCTGTTTCTTAGCATGTATGCAGGATGGTATGCCGGACTGGAGATTGGTGAGGAAAGAGAGAATATTTCTGTTTTCCTCTGGAGCAGACAACCAGGCAGGATATTCTCAGAGTGTCATAAATGGGAAGCAAATGAATAGATGCTAAATGACCAAGACATGGAACGATAGGGTTCTTGCTTTCCCTTTCTATAAGAAATAGAAATGAATAATTTTCTGTAACATTCTCTTATCCTTGGCTTTACTATTAACATATTTAGGATCTTGAATATTTAAAATTCTCATGATGTTAATAAACAGTCTGATATATTTAGATATTTCTTTTTCTGCTTTCAAGAGTTACTACAGACAGAGTACTTAGTCTAGGAAGAGAAATATATATAACTTCCTTAATTAATCTTCCTTCATTTCTAATATGTTTTTAAAAACTAGGCTCTACATGTTAATACTATACACAATTTGAACGTTTAAAAGCCAACCATGAACCCCCTGATAGCTGCAGAGGAAATTCTTGATTAATTATGGCAGCTTTCCTGTCTCTTTGTGACAATTTCTTGACCCTTTCAAAACGAAAACCAAGTCCTATAAGTAGCTTACAGGTGGGGTACTCTGTTTCGCAATGGTGTTTACCAGCTCTCTATTAAAGAGCGTGTTGTGTTTCACAACATAAATCAGCATCTCTAACCCTGTCCACCTTCCTTTTTGTGCGCTGGATTTCTTGTTTGGACAGTTGGGCAGTTACTGAGATGTAGTCTGCTTCAGTGCATCGCAGAACACAGCCCAGCAGTGTGTGGGTGGGGGCAGGGGTGGGGCTGGGCAGTAGCTGCACGCTCCCTCCTGCAGCGACGAGTCGGAGCAGTGCCGTGGGCCTGCTGTGGTCCTTCGTCGCTGAGGGGTAGCGGGAGCTTCCAGTTTCAGGAGTGCATCTAGGACTCTAGGCCGAGCCTAGCACACCTGAAAGCCCGATTTTGAGTTATTTATCCAGTATTTACCCAGTTTTTAAATTGCATCCTCTTGCAGAAATGCTCTTGAATGTCAACAATTAACATGTTTATTAAAAGTAAATTATAGAACATAATAATAATTACCAGTGCAGACTAGCGTGAGGCCACATTATCTTAATATTTAAAAAATGTTTGCCTAAAATCTTTACAAGGGTTTTCTAAGTTATCGGAGTCCTAGAAGTACATCATTTCTTATATAGACTATTTGAGATAATTTTTGTATGACTTCCATTAGGCTCTGGTCCAGCAAAGAAACAGAAACTTATTAATTAAGGAACAGTCTTTCCTGTGTCTCAAAGTAATTTTAAAAGAGGACATATAAAATATAAATAATTAGTTACTGGATATCACTCAACTACAATACCCTCGCTACTTAGACCTTTTAAGACTACTTGTAATTAATTAGTTGGCTTATAATTAGACCCTCTGGTAGGCCAAGAGACTTTGTTAAAATTAAGTTGGGCTCTTTCTTGCCTGTGTGCTCCACCTAACCCAACCACAGGGACCTCTGTTAGCCAAAAAGGAAGAGGAAGGGTAGATGTGGGACACCTGCTCTGTACCATGACTGAAGGAGAATGATAAATTTAGGGAATATACGGGGGGGAAAGTGACTCGTGTTTTTTCTTCCTTTGTTATTTTACGTTAAGATATCACTAATAAGGCACTGTTGAGACAAAGCAAGAAGACAAATATGTCGGAATAACAAATGTTTTGGAATTTTCTCTTTGGTTTGTAGTTGATAATCGCCCTAATTCGCAAATATCATACCCAATGTTTTTCTAACTCCTTTAAATTAATCCGTACTGTTGGCTACCCTCACCTGCTGCCCTCACTATTATTAACAGGAAGTGTAGTCTTTTGGGAGTCAGGACTCCAGTCTCCTCTGCTGACTCAGTCTGTGAGCATGGGTAAGTCTCGGAAGCTCTCTGTGTCACGCGGTATGCCCATTGTAATATCCGTATGGTAGCTTTCAGCCCATGTGTCTCTCTCTGGCTGCCCTTCCTCATTGCATCTTGTGTTCTTATATCTCATTCTCACTTCTGCCTTGTGCTGTTCATCGGGCAGCAGAACCAGATAGAATGGAAGATAACGTCCATCTCAGTTAACAGATGGAATTTTCCACAGACACTAATAATGTCGCTGTTTATTACGTTCCTTGCAGATGTATTATTAAACATACATGCCAGCTCGCCCAATTAGTCAGACTTTCCCTCCATATTTAAAAAGAAAGAGAAATTGACTCAATTGTGTTATCCTAAAAACAACAACAACAAAACAAAACTGTATCTAATTTAGGATACGCAGTATCTCCCTATTCGTGGTATTTAAGGGTTGGCAGGTATGCGTTAATGTTTTTGTAACAGCGTCAGACTGTCAGTTAAAGGATAGTATTTTAGCTTTTTTAAAAGCCCAAGTTATTTGTTTTCTGTTCATTTATGTTGTTGTTTTCATTAAGGAAATGCTAATAGTTGGGTGTCTGTTTTGTAAAACCCAGGTTTTTAAAGATGATCTCTATGTTTAATGAAGATAAAACAAGAAAAGCAAAAAGTCTGATTTACAACTTGCATTTGGTTCTCGTCGGTTAGTTAGAAAGCTAACAAGTACTAGGATTTGTCGGTGATCTCTGCAGATTTGATATTCCTAGCTACAAAATGGGAGACTCTCTTGGACAGAAGCCACGATCCCGATGTAGTGGTGAGGAAACCTGTTGACTGGGCTGCGTGGTCAAAGTGCCAGCATATAGTGTATCAGGGGAAAGCTTGTCATATCTCAATACCCAGTTCTCCAAAATGGTTTTAAAAATCCGTATTTCAAGAGTGGAAATCGGGATGGTTTTATTACTAGACAATATTTATTGAGCGATCATTGTGTCTCCTACCTTAGAATAATTCTTAGATTTCTAAGCCTTCTGGTCAATGTTAGCAGGTCAGAATGTGGTGCATTCACCTAAAATTGCTACGTGCATAGATCCTTGAAAGTAATCCCTTCAAGTATATACAGAAAATGAATTTAGAGATGATTCTTGCAGATAACTGAGAGAGAAAGAACCTAATTTTAAAGGAGGAGGTCTATGGAAGAAAAAAAAAAAGAAAAAGACTAAAGAGAAAAAGAGGTCTGTGGGGTCAAGCATAGAGCCTGCTGTCTTGGACAGGACAAAGACACAAAGCCCGTGTTTTTAATTCATAAACAGCAGTCACATTATGTGTGCCTCACACGCCACTGAGAGGCTTACAGCAAGAGCGCTCTTATGCTAATTAGCATGTGCTCGGTGCCTCGTAAGTCCTCGGTTCCAGGTACCCGGCACTGCCTGCTTGATGTCATAATGCCACGAAAGAAGCAGTGCGCACAGTGGTGACAGCACCGACCCTGGAGGTCCCGTGTCTGAGTCCGGGTCCTGGCTGCACCATTCCTGGCTGTCGACTGAGACAACTGACTCCCCTTCCCCTTGCCTCACTTTTCTCATCTACCAAATGGGGATCATACTAGCCCCTGCTTCACAGAGTTGCGTTAAGGATGCAGTGCGTTCGTGTAAGTCAAGCCTGTAATGTCGTGGGCAAAGTAATTAGCACGTTGCAGCTGTTAGTCACGGTCATGTATGTCTTGAGAACACAGTTCGGGTTGACTGGTGAACAACGTGGGTTTGAACTGCATGGGTTGCGTGTGTGCAGATTGTTTTTGACAAATACAGTACGGTCCGGAAAATGTTACTTTCTCTTCTGTATGATTTTCTTAATAACCTTTTTTTTTTCTCCTGGCTTTACTGTGAGACTACAGCGTGTAATATATGAAACTCACCGAGTATGTGTGAACTAACTGTTGACGTCATCTCTAAGGTTTCCGGTCAACTGGAGGCTCTTAAGTTTTGGAGAAGTCAAAAATTATTCATGAATTTCCAACCCCCGTGCTGTCTTCGAATTCATACCAAGTGAATACGGTTTTTCAGGACTCCACCACGATGTTTTATGACTGAGTGCTTCTTTCAGTAGGCCCGGTCATCTCGGCCCCCATTTTCCACAAGTATTTCTCTTTAAAGATGTCAAATGACGTGCAGTTTCTTAATGTCTCTCCGTGTACCTTCATAACACTTGAAGAGCAGCTTATCTGATGAGTGCCAAGGGGTCAATGTAGTAGGCACTGATTTCCCATGAAGTTTGTCTCTCTCGTTGGTACTGCCAGTTCCCACAATCCTAGCATTCCCTGGGCATCAGTCAGTGTCTACAAGGAATGATTTTCAAATATTAAAGCATGTGAAAAGACAAACAGGCCAAAACTCAGAGCTCTCTAGGGACTATGACCTCCAAAACAGACTCTGTTCTGACATTTTCACAGGCTGCTTGAAGGAATTCCAGCAGGGCCATTCCATTTGGTAAACTCCTAAACAAACCCTCTGTCATCAAGGACTGATTTATCGATTTTTCTCCTTATGTACTTGTTCTGAAGAGATTAAGATAGTAGATATGGCTGCTTAGACACTTTTAAGGCATTTGATGTATATGATAAGTATTATGCAGAGGACTTCTGGTATTTTGAAGTAGTAAAACAGTTATTTGCTATGTTTAAAGAGATTTCTTGCTCTGAGTTGACTTTTAAATTCTTTCTCTTTTTCGTTTTGATTCCAGGAAATCTGTGTCATAATCACATCTCGCAATTAAAATGTTTTCAGTCTGAACCTAATTATTTAATAAAGAAATTGATTAAATTTGTGAATGACCTTTTCAAAAATAAATATGCATGTATACAATGACTTATTTCCCAAGGACCTTTGGCATGTGTGAAAACAAACAGTTCTAGTGGTGTAGGATAATATTCTATGAAATCTTGGTGTGATGACAGTTGTTTACATTATGCTCTAAGGTCACTTGAGTGGGGGAGGGCAGATCTATAAGTTGTTTTTCAGTTCATCTGAATTCTCTTAAAATAGTCTATTGTATATTATTATAAGGTTCTTTATAAAAACATTATAGTGCAAAAAAAAAAGAAAATGAGAAGGGAAGAACCCAAAAGATTTAGAGCCTGAACAACCTAAGGAAATGGGTAATTAGGATTTCTTTGATTTATAGTTGGCTTTAAATGCTACCAGCCCATGGTTGTCCCAGTCTGGTGTGTCTGAGTGTATGTATGAAACTCTAGGGCCAAACAGCATTCTGCATCTGAAGGGGCAGGTTTGTTGGGGGGCGGGCGGTGGTTGTGTGGTTTCTTTCCTTCTTTGCATGTTTCTTTTCAATGAGTTAATCCTTTGGGTGAAACTATGAAGCTTTAAGTATTAAACAAAAGAACTCCTACAGAATCAGAACTTTCCTATGATTCGATATCTGATTTTGGTGTTGGATTATAATATGTTTTGAGCAAATTTTAAAGTGGGACACAAGAAGTGAATTGGTATATGATTTCACTCAAGCCTCTTAATGTCAGGATAAATAAAACTCATGTTATCATATCGTAGTAACCCATCAGAAACCCAGGGTATTTTAGAGGTCTCCTTGGTAAAATAAAATGGAAACAAAAGTGAAATAATAGGGCGCTTAGTAATTGGTCACAAGTAGTTATTGAATGTTATTGATTGATGTGTATAAAATGAATACGAATAAAAAGGTCTATATGCTCTTATTACTGTTTTTCTCAGGCCAAGAATAACAAAGTGATATTTTACTAGACATACTCTCAGTATGAGAAAGTATTACTTTTCTAATGTAGTTTTCTAACATAGATGTTTCTGTCTCACACCGTCAGTTTCAGTTAGATAGTCTCTGCGTCTTGCAAAAAAGTGGAATTTGATTAAATAACTTGCTGATAAACTAGTGAAATCTCTGGCTGCATCATCGTGTGCTTGTTTATTTGTGCATAGAATTAGAGTAGCTGCTTGACTGTGTGCTCGCTGAGTGCTTTCAGAACCCTCAACGGAAACAATGTTCACACCTTAAAAAATCTGAAGATTTTGTTGGGACTCCGAAGTATAATTTGGAGGATTTTCCAGGTCAAAGAATTTAAACTTACACCAAGCAGATCAAGTTAGGATTGGAAAAGTTGAAATTTAAAGAAGTCTAAGAACTTAGTCCTAAGCTATGGGTTTCAGAATCTGATGGTTCTAGACAGTGCTGTTCTTTTTGTTCTATTACGCGATGTAATAGTGTACTCTGTGTAACGTGTACTTTCTCATAAAAGTGGATACCTTTCTTAAATGACCATGAATGCTTCATATATCCTTGAGGGTGGAACGGTATATAAATGTTAGTTAAGTCATTTGGTTCATAAGATTGTTCAAGTCCTGTATATTCTTCCTGATTTTTTTTCTTGTTCTGTCAGTTGCTCAGAGAGGTATGTTGAAAACCCCAACTAAAACTGTGGATTTATTCCTCCTTTCAATATTTTTTTTTGCTTTCATGTATTTTGAGTGTCTGTTATGTTTTCTAGAGTACTAGATTAAAAAAAGTCTCTGTCTTTCAACCGCAATATTTCGATAGTTTCCATTTAAAGTAAATGTTGATTTATTTGGCATATTAGTTATCTGTAGCTGTGTAACAAACTACTTTATACCTTAGTAGCTTAACACAAGACACATTTATATCTCGCCGTTTCTTTGGGTCAGGAATTTAGGTAAATCTAAGCTGGGTACCTCTGCCTCACAGTCTCTCAGGAGCCTGCGCTCAGGTATCAGCCAAGGCCATGTCATCTGAAGGTCCGTCTGGGGAAGGATATGCCTGTAACCTTTGCTACATTGTTGTTGGCAAGATTCAGTTCCTTGAGGGTTGTTGGTCCAAGGGCCTCATTTCCTTGCTGGCTGCTACCTGGAGGCCTCCCCTGTTCTTGCCATGTGGGCCTGTCCAACATGACATCTTACTTTGTCAAAGCCAATAAGAGAGAGGTCTGCCAGCAAGACAAAAGTAATTTTTTTTTCCCCCAACATTTCCTCAACAGTGCCCTATTCTGCTGTTGAAAAGCAGATTACTCAAGGGGAGAGGACTATACAAAACCATATATACCAGAAGGCAGAGATCAGTAGAGGCCATCTACCACAGTTGAGTTTAAGTCAGTCATTTTGTGGTATGTTGTATTTGTTCAGTCTGTTCCTTATTCCTCTTTTCTTCCCTTTTTTTTGGGGGGGGGTTAATTCTGTTTTTAGTATTTTGTTTATTTTTGTAGCATCCTATTAGCTATGCTTTTTTCAAATGTTCACTTATCTTTCTTTTCTAATGAAGGTCTAACATGCTGCTAATTGTATCCAATAAAATGTTCATCTTAGTTTATTTTTATCTCTGTAAGTTCCATTCTTTTTTGCATTGTTTATTTCTCTCATCACTGTATTCACGTTTTCCTTTAAATACTTGTACATCGTTATGGCTGTTAATTCATGTTTTTTTTCTGTTATTTTTGCATCTGTTTTTATTGACAGATTTTTCTCCCATTACAAAGACATTTTCCTCCCTCCTGGCACGTTGTCTGCTAACTTTTTATTGGATATAACATCGTGAGTGTTACATTGCTGAGTGGCTGGATTTTGTTTTGGTTGTCTTCCTTTAAAGCGTGGGTCTTTGTTTTGGTTCGAGTGTTGGACTTTTGGATCACTCCCAAGGCCTTCTTCAAGCTTTGTTAGGAAGGATATAAGGTATCATTCCCTCCAGGGGTGGTGCCTTTACTAGGCCTTGACCCCCTTTGGAATCTCTGCCGAATGCCCCACTCAGTGCCCCGGGGAGATCTTTTTGCTCAGGCTAGTCAGAGCTCGAACATCTCCCAGCCTCCTGTGCACCTTGGAAGTGTTTAGCTGCTGGTTCTCTGGTCATTTCTTACCCCGCCTTGTGAAACCGCTGTGGGCACACATAACTCAGGACTGAGCAGACACCCCAGGGTGCCCCGTGCAGCTCTCCAGGACTCGTTCTCAGTATGGGCTGCAATCTGCCGTTCCGCAATCTGCCCCGCAACTCCCGGCTGTCGTTGCTTCCCCTTAGCTCTCGTCTCCGGCTCCCCAGTGCCGCCGGCCTACCTCGCACTGTCTGAAGGCTCGAGCTCACGGTCAGCGGCTGAGAGGCTCATCTCAGTTGTTCCCTTTCCTCTAGGAGTTCCAGTGCCGCGCTGCCCGCGTCCCAGTGCGGGAAAGCCATTGTTGCACGCCTTTCATCCAGCTGTCTGGTTTCCTCTGATGACAGGCTGGGTGCAGTTCTTGTTTTCCCGTCATAGCTGCGGACCAGAGTCTGGAGCTAGGGATTTAATACACGGCCCGTGGGCCCTCCACCTCTGCCTTCTGACTGGACTGCCGAGGCGCTGCTCTGTGTCTGGGCCAACCCCCCACCCGATCCCACACCGAACACGGAGACCTTGCTGGGTGCAGCAGGCCGCTCCCGGCTTGTGGGCTCAAGACTGAGGCTGATAGTTATGGGGACACTCATGTCAGCCAGCTTTCCAGCTTTTGCTGTCGGTGCAGGGTGGTGAGCAAGCTTGTCAGGTGAGGGCCTCCTGGATCCCTCGGAGCCAGGGGTGGAGGCAGTCCGCTGTTCAGGAAGTCCGCATGCTTCAGTGCGGGACCTCAGGGAGGGAAGAATTCACATGTCGGCAGAATCCATTCTTCATTAATAAAGAAATGATTATATATTATTTTCTCTTCACAGAAATGTTGAAATTCAGAAAACTTCTCTTTGCCTCAGTATTTGAATTGGATTCAGTTTGGCAAAAGAGTCAGCCTTTAGCCGATTTAGAAAATATAAAGAGTACATTTTTCTTCTCACATGTATATTAATGGGAATTTTCTTGTCAAGAATATCTAGTTCTGTTAAGTGAAAAAGCATAGCATTAAGTTGCAGATTCGCCGTGAGTGCAACTCCCCTTCCTCTCTGCATTGTCCCATCGGCCCCCACCGTGTCCTCCAAAAAACACCCTGCAGAGAAGTACATCAAATTAATTTTGGCATTTTATGTACATACATAGTACTCTCACCTGCCTTCTTTCCTGTAGTGTGCATTTTTCATAATACACATACAGTGTGTACATATCGAGGAAGGGAAAAAACCTTTTTGAAAAAAATATGCCACATATATAATGGGAAATGTTAGAGTAAGTTGGTAGCTTGTGATTATATTACGGTATTGGGGTGATTCTCCAGAGAATTAGATTCTACTTGGAATTCTTAGGTTCTGCTCAGAGGCCACTAAATGTCAGATGGAATATTCACAACATGTAACAGATTCTTATTCTTTGTTGACAGAGCTTTACAGGAGAATTTATACGGAGGGTTTGCGTGGTGTAATGGAAATGAAGGAGAATGTTACTGAGATCGCCTGGGGATCACAGAGACACAGTTCAGTCGAAGTCTCTGTCATCTGGGTCCCATGGTCTATGCTTCTGCATTACCCCTGGGCCCAGTGGTTGACAGCTCCCACCTCGGTTCACATGGCCTCTCTGGCTGCCCACCTGTGCCCTCGTGTGGCTTTCTCACTGTTGCCGAGAAGACAGAGCAGGTTAGGATGCAAGGAACAGATGGGAGTCACTGGTAGCGGGCAGGGTGAGTGAGGCAAAGGTGTCAGAACTGGCCCCAGAGCCCCCGAAGGACAGAGCCCGGAGCAGGTGTTCAGGTCCGTCAGATGGCTGTCAGATTGGTTCTCAGTCTTGTTCCATCCAGGTGACGTGTTGACAACGACAGAGGGAAACCAAATGAAAAGTAAAAAGATTAATTGTATTTTTGGAAATTAGAATCATCGATATATACTCAGACTGTAGACTTTAGAATGTATTTGTTTTTCTGTCTAGTTTCAGATATACGGTTCCATTTGATTAGCCCAAATGTTTGAAAAACAAATTTGCATTAATGTGTGAAGTGGTCCAAATATACTAATGCAAAGCCTTCTAATAGAATTTTTATTTGTAAGCCAAATACTTTTTATAAGGTGCTCTTCCCTGCCTTTACTTTTTTTTTTTTTTTTTTTGGAATATAATCACGTAGGTCATATACCTAACACTTGTATTCTGACTGTCTTACTTACTCTGTGTCTTCTCACAAAAACACTTCATTGCTTGCTTCTTTCTGCGAAGTAACCAACACACATTTTTTTCAAAATCCACCTGCAAGTAAGGCCCTGTGTTAGGTTTTTCCATGTGTTTCTGCATAATACTACATTCTTTCCCCTTGCCCATACAGTAGGCCTGGAGCCCAAATTGGCAAATAGCTAAGCGGAAGTACAAACTTGTGCCTGTGGAGAGAGGGCTTATTCCCTGAATGGGTAAAGTCCTTTTCCCTTATGGGATGGATTGGAAGTGTTTTCATTTTATAGGAATATAAACTGAACAGAGATTAAATAATGCAGGGACAAGAAGTGAAAAAGGAACAAAGTTTTAAAGATATGGTTGCTTCTAACACCACCTCTAAGGTTATATAGGGATATAAAGGTGTTAGAGTAGGGCAGATAAGTTTTATTCGGAAGAAAGAGAGGTAAAGGTATTTTGAAGGCAGACTGTTTTAAGTTTTATACACAGGAAATAGGTACAAAAGGTATAAATACAATTCGCATGGAAAGCTAAAATGTTAAGATCTTGCTTGAGCAGAACAGTTTTACTTTAAAATTTCAAGGCCTGTGGATGTTGATGACATTCTGCCTGTCGCATCTGCCAGGATCGCCCCCGTGGGTACGTTTTCCCCACATGCACGATGCATGCAGATGAAGCATGGTCACCACCCTCTTCTCGTGTCGCACTTCACTTTACACTCTTCCCAGGCGCTTCCATGCCAGGAGGGCGACCCTGCAACCAGGCCCCTTGGTCGTTCGGACCAGAGAACTCAGGCAGTTCTGTGTGTCTCTTTATTCTAGCCTTGGACTTCCAAAGGTACTCAGCTAAATGAAGACATTTGAAAAATTCCTCTAATGGAAGATGTCCAAACAGTCATTTTGCTCTTTTTAACCTTTTAAACAAATACATTTTCAGGTTAGTGAGTAAAATTGAGATCCTAATAATGGATCGTCTTGTTAATGGCAATTTGCTTTATATTAAAGTATTTGATATTTAAACATTAATATAAAAATCTCCTTTAATGTAGTCTATAAATCGTTTTTCCCCCTATGGAAAAAAATATATAAATATAATATAAAGGGCTATTTTTCTGATTTCCTATAGTAGGGTAATAATGTTTTTACCTGTTCTTTTTAACTCCTGAACTTAGACCAGTTTATTAACGTTTTAGTGAAGAGTGATTTATGGGTAAGTTGCAGGCACGCCTGAACCTGTTAGCGTGCGTCTTCTAACACTGTAGGCTCCTGTAGAGCACGAGAGTTATGACTCTGAAAATCTAAATATTGATACTAGCGTATATTTAATACCTGCCCCATATTCGTATTTCCCCACTTGTCCTAATGATGTCCGTTGTTTTATTCAACCAGGATCTTACCATGTAGCATTAACTGTATTTAGTTGTCCCCTAATGTCCCCTAATCTGGAACAGTTTCTCTACCTTTTTTAAAGACTTGCTTTTTTCTTTCTTCTTCTTCTTCTTTTTTTTACATTTCTTTTTTTTTTTTTTTTTTAACGTTATGTTTTTTCAGAGCAGTTTGAGGTTTACAACAGAATTGAGAGGAAGGCACAGGGATTTATCGTATGCCCCTGCCCTCACACATGCGCAGCCTCCCCCATGATCCACATCACTCACCAGAATGGCCCATATTTTTCTTTACCAAGGATGAACCCACGTAGACACCTCATAGTCACCCGGTGTCCGTAGTTGACCCTATGGCTCTTTCTGGGTGATGTACACTCTGTGGGTTTGGACAAACGTATAATGCCATGTGTTCCCCATATTTTGACAGTCCTCAATACCCCCTGCACACTGTTCATTTCTTCGATCCCCGCCCCAGCCCCCAGCCTAGCAGCCATTCATCTCTTTAGTTCTGCCTTTTCCAAAATGCTGTATAATTGGAATCATCCAATAGGTAGCCTTTTCAGACTAGCTTCTTTTAAAAATACGTATTTAAGTTTCCTCCATGTCTCTTCATGGCTTGAGAGCTCATTTCTTTGTAGTGCTGAATCATATTGCATTGTCTGGGTGGACCACAGTTTGTTTTATAGAAGCATATTTCTATTGATTCCAAGTTTGGTGATTTATGCAGAAAGATGCTATAAATATTTGCATGCAGGTTTTTGTGTGGGCATAGGTTTCTGATTCCTCTGGGAAATGCCAAGGAGCACGATTGCTGGATTGTATGGTGAGAGTATGTTAACTTCTACAAAAAATCCACCAAACTAATTTTCAAAGTGGCTGTACCATTTTGCATTCACAACCACTTTTTTAGTTTGTTTTTTAATCTTACACTACTTGGCATTTTTTAAAAAGATTTTTTATTTATTTAATTGACAGACAGAGATCACAAGTAGGCAGAGAGGCAGGCAGAGAGAGAGAGGGGGAAGCAGGCTCCCTGCCAAGCAGAGAGCCCGATGCGTGGCTCGATCCCAGGATCCTGAGATCATGACCTGAGCCGAAGGCAGAGGCTTAACCCACCGAGCCACCAGATGCCCCACTACTTGGCATTTTTTAGAAGTCCAGGCCAGTTACTTTGCAAAATGACCCTCAGTTTGGATGTCTGTTTAGGTCCTTGCGATTAACTCAGGTTAAACATTTCAGTGGGAATATTATGTAGGTTGATGTGCGTGAATCACATAAGGAGGTATGTGACATTGGTTCCATTACTGGTGATATTCAGGTTGATTACTTGGGTAAGGTAATGTTCACCTCCCATTTTTCCTATGTAAATGTCCGCTTTCCTCTTTGTAAATAATAATCAATTACAGTATAATTAATTACAAAGTAGTGTGTAGGATAGTTCTGTGTTCCAAGCATCTTTCAGCCATGGTTTTAATGATGGTTTTTGTTTAAATAAGTTATCAAATAGGTACTTGAAATTGATGGTTTTCTAATTCTGACATTTCTTCTCTAATAGCTGACATTCTTCTGAAAAGAACCTTCTTTTCTAAGGGAAGTATCACTAGATTGTTTTTTATAATTAGAAAGGTACTATCCATTTCCGTCATCATTTGTGATACAAGTGGTCCCAAATTTGGCCAGTGAGAGCCTGTTCAAGGTGATTTTTGTGTTCCTTTGACCCATCCTCAGCTTTTGAGCACATACCTTCTTTCTGGCAAAGGATATATCAGGATCTTCTTAAGCTTTCATGGCCCCATGAAATTAGTCCTGGAATTAGCCCTTTCTCTAAGGATCCCTGGTTCCAATCACTGAGGATGATTGGTTTTTAGAAACCAAGATCTGAGAGCTAAGCACACTCATTGTTACTTGGGTGTCATTGCTTTTAGGCCTTTTCAGTAGACAGAGCTAGAACTTTTTTTTAAAGAAAAAAAAAATCATCATGTCTACCCAAAAGAACCATGCAACCTTGAAGAAGATGAAAAAAACCAGAGGATTTACATGTCCAAATATCAAGACCTGCTGTAACACTATAGTAGCCTAGACAGATAAACAGTCTGACCAGTGGAACAGAAGAGAAATCAGAGATAGTGTTTATCACTTAACTCACTACAAAGGTAACATGTACGTACGGTGGGAAAGGATGGTCTTTTTTAATAAATGGTTCTGGGTTAAATATCCACTGGAAAGAAATTTACATTACACACACACACACACACACAAAGTCCAACTATGAAACGTTAAACAGTAAAGCTTTTAGGGGAAAACATCTCCATAACCTTGGAGTTAACAAAAATTTCTAAAAAGAGCACAGATAGCATGAGTCAAAAGGGAAAAACTTGACTGTTTGCATTATGTTTGAATTAATAACTCTAGTGCACCAAAGAATACCATTGAGAGAGAAAAGGCAGCCCATAGAATGGGAAGAGATAATTCTTAATCCATATATTTAACTGAAGATTCTTCTCCAGAACATATAAGGGACTCCTATAAGCCAATATAATGAACCAGACAAAAGCCTTGACACAAACTTCACAAAAGAGGAAATCCAAATGGTGCCCATATATATGGACATGGATATGTGTTCATTAGTCATCAGAGCAGCGCAAATGCAAACCTCAGCGAGGTATTACCACGCGCCAACTAGAACAGCAAAAATGGAAAAACACCAGGTAAATCAAGGAGCATGGTGTATGGAACAGTTGGTGGAAATGTTAACGAATGTAACCATTTTCAAAAACTTCTGCATAATTCTAAGTATCAGTGAGTCCACTTCTAGATTCTGTTCAGCAGAAATATATACAGGTGTTCATCGGAAGATGATGTCGTAACTTGAGTGATATGAAATTGCCTTTTTTTTGTAAGCACTATGAGTGATTTCATGAGGTGCAGTCTACTGGAATGCCGCTAGCACTATTTGGTTTTTTGTTTGTTTGTTTTTATTTAAATTCAATTAGCCAAGTTATAGTTCATCATTAGTTTATGATATAATGTTCAGTGACTCACAGTTGAGTATGACACCCCGTGCTCATAATATCACATCCCCCCTAAATGCCATCACCCAGTTCCCCAGTCCCCCACCCACCTCCCTTTCTGCAACCGTCAGCTTGTTACCCGGAGTCAAGACCCTCATACGGTTTGTCTCCCTCTCTGATTTCTTCCCATTCAGTTTTCTGTCCCTCCCCTATGGTCCTCTGCACTATTCCTTATGTTCCACATATGAGTGAAACCATACAATAATTGTGTTTCTCTGATTGACTTATTTCACTCAGCATAGTCCCTCTCCAGTTCCATCCATGTCGATGTAAATGGCAGGTCTTCATCCTTTCTGATGGCTGTGTTATACTCCACCGTGTGTAAGGACCACATCTTCTTTACCCATTCATCCACTGTTTGCCGTAGGGAAAGACTAGAGGCTGCCCAATGCCCATCTCCAGAAGAATGGCCCGTAAATTGTCACCTATCACCCAGTGGCATATAGCAGTGGGAATCAGTACAGCACAGCAACATGTGAGAATCCGTGTGACTCTCACAAAAATAACACTGAGTAAAGACAGCTAGTCACAAAAGAGTATGCATGATTTGATTCCGTTTATGAAGTTCAAAACCAGGTAAAACCATGCTCTGGTTGGAGAAATCCAGGCAGCAGTTACCACTGTCAGGAGAGAAGTGATTGGAAGGGAAGTGCAAAGGGAGGGCTCTCCGGGGACGGGAAAGGTTTGATTTCCTAATGCCAGTTGCCTGAGTGCTTCCAGTTTGTAAACATTCAGCAGCAGATCGTCCACTTGTGACATTTGCCTTGTTTGCATGTATATTAAATTTAAAAGTTAAAAACTAAAAATAAAACAATAAATAGTGTAAAGGTTACCTGGGAAACCCCGGGGAAATCAATGACTTCTGATCTGTTCCTTGTCCCACCTCAGTTCTACCATTAACCTGTCCCCATGCTTGTTTCTGACAGTTCAAAATAAATGATAAGCATCTGTGCACGCTTCCCTGCACACGTGTATATCACATGTCAATGTGTCTGTCAGCAGAGTTCAGTATTTACTTCAGGCGACCTAACTTTGAGCGCCCGCCATCTGTGCTTCTCCCTGCATTTCTTCTCCCCAGTCCGTTGCTGGCCCTTCTGCCCCGTTGTGCTCTGAGATGCCACCAGGCTCTCTCAGGTCCGATTCTGAAGATTTCTTAAAATAGTATTGTCCGAGACACCTTTGCCTCGTTATAAGCCGCCTTTTTATTGTGAAATTATTGACATTCTTTATGTGGCCTTGATACTTGCCAAATGTATTTTGTGAATGTTCTCCTTGTCTGTGCCTTCCTTATTCATTTTCTTAAAGTGTCTTGTGATGAGCAAAAGTTTTCATTTTTGATGAGGTCCAATGTATCAATTTTTTTTATGATTACTGCTTTCTTCCCCCCAAGAAACCTTGGCCTACCCCCAAGCCATGGAAGTCCTCACCTTTATAAAAAATCCTTCTAATGGCTTTTCGGTAGTTGATGTTACATATCATATGTCTGTGATATACTTCCAGTTAACTTTGATGTCTGGTGTGAGGTAGGGGTTGAGGCTCATCTTTTTCCATATGGAATTCTGGTTGTTTCAACACCATTTGTTAAAAAGCCCTCTTTCCCTCTACTGGATTGCTTTGGCACTTTTGTCTGAAATCCAAAGACCTTATAAGTGTGGGGCTGTGACTGCCTCTCCTGTTCCATTAATATGTTTCTTAATTCTTATGCTGGTACTATACTGTCTTGATTACTGTAGTTTTATAGGCAGTCTTAAATCAGGTGGGGTAAGTTTTCCAACGTTGTCTTCCTTTTGTAAGAATGCCCAGATATTCTAGGTCCTTTCCATTTCCATTTCTACTTTATAGTCAGCTTGTTTAAAAAGAAACAAAACAAAACAAAACAAAAAACCTAGCAGGAATATGATTGGTACTGTGTTGAATCTAGAGATTAATTTGGGGTGAACTAACCTCTTAACGTCAGTCCATCAGTATAACATCTCTCCATTTGTATTGGCCTTCCTTAATGTCTCAGCAGTGCTTTCTAGTTTTTAGTGTAGAAATCGTGTACATCTGGAACACCTGGGTGGCTCAGTCAGTTGGGCATCTGCCTTTGGCTGGGGTCATGGTCCCAGGGTCCTGGGATCCATGTCCCACAAAAAAATAAAAAATAAAAAAATCTTGTGCATACATCTGTTTTTGGCAGTGCTATGAATGAAATTATTTTTTAAATTTTAATTTATATACTCTGGCTTCATGACCTAAAAATAACTTTCTGCTCTACTTTGCTGATGATCTTGTAGACTTTGAATAACCCTTTCTTAATTGCCCCATTCTGGTCTATGTTTCTGTGAAGCATAAGGTGAAAACCCCTTTAAAAGACATTTCATTCTGCATCAGTTCAGATAAGGACTTATTTTCCTCAGAACTGCTAGGAACTTCCCGGAGTGAGTTTATTTGTGCCTGTATGTTATGTGATAGTCTTGCATAAGTGCATGTGTACATATGTGTACTTTAAAGAAGGTGACAGTTATGTTGCCATCATTGTGGGTGGATGCATTTTGGCCTTGGTTTTGTGATCATTGTTTATTGGCGCAGTATGTTTTTGTTAAGTGTTGAACTCTGTGCCAGATGCTCCTCTGCACAGGGGTAAGCTACAGCCTCTTCTCTCAAGGAATAGCCCAGTGGCTTAGCTCATTCCACAGTCACTGATGAGTGTTTATTGGTGTTGTATTTGCTATAGAAACAGAGCAACCAAATATAAGGAAATCCAAGAAAAACCCATGTTTTTGGAAATATTTCTTGTCTGATAAAAATAGGGCTTCCATACTACGGACATTACACTGTTTTCTTTATTTTAACTTGCCTCTGTGCGTAAGTATGACCTAGCGTATACTGTAAGTGACCATATCCTCCCAGCAGCCTTGCCATTAGTGACTGAAAATTACTGTCACTGAGCTGACACATACTTCAGGAAAACCACCTTTTTTTCCCCCTCCCTCTGATTGAGAGTACTGGGACCAGACTCTGGAAATCAGAAGACCCTGCTTAGGCCTGAGAGGGCCCATCCATCCATTTAGGCTCTCTAATGTGCATGAAGTTCCATGCTATTAGGAACATCCTGAAGTGGTAATAAATGTCCCTTTGAAGGAATCGATGACTGTTGGTGATGCTAATATTGTTGGAAGCTGCATTTAATTAGGTATATGCCGTTTTGTGCTTTACAGATCTCTGTGTCCAGGAATTTGCCCTGTTATTTTAAGACTATTTCTAGAATATTTTGGTTTCCCAGCCTTTTTTTTTTTTTTTTTTTTGGTTCATTTGAAATTGTATGTAATATTCATAGAAACAATGGAGATGTACTTTGTCGTGTTAGTTCCCAAGGCCTTCTGTCCTTCCTTATGAAGTATCATTTACGAAAATGTGTACATGTAGATTCTTTATACAGTTTGAATATCTAATATCCCACTTCTTGTTTTCTTTTTAAATTTCCCTTATTCATATTTGTTTTCTGAGTATAGTCTCTAATGTTATGACTGAGAAAATGTTTCTCCTTGACAACACTTGAGGTATGTTTGCCTTACTACTTCCTATTTCTTTTCCTGTTTCTTTCTCCCTCACTAGACATTCTCGCCCCCTTCTTTGAAACTTCCTAACTCCTTGTAAGTTAACATGTTAGTAACGTTCTTGGAGGCTTAAAAATCTTCATGTTTCCGGGGCGCCTGGGTGGCTCAGTGGGTTAAGCCGCTGCCTTCGGCTCAGGTCATGATCTCAGGGTCCTGGGATCGAGTCCCGCATCGGGCTCTCTGCTCAGCAGGGAGCCTGCTTCCCTCTCTCTCTCTGGCTGCCTCTCCGTCTACTTGTGATTTCTCTCTGTCAAATTAATAAATAAAATCTTTAAAAAAAAAAATCTTCATGTTTCCAAAATTAATATTGAGGTGAAAAAATAGAAGCTACAACAAACACAATAGTCTGGAAAAGAAACCATTGTGATGATATGTAAATAAATAGCTAATATCAGTTTTTATGAGAAGTGCTTTCATTATAAGCCAGTGTTTGCACTTCTCATGCTTGGTTTTGCATTTTCTTTGGTCTTTTTAATGCTGCTTAGATACTTAGCTTACTAGCTCTTTTAAAAGGAGTTTGACTCTTCTAAAAATGGCAGTAGCAGATACTTACAGCAAATTTAGGAGAAAGAAGAAAAGGAGAGACAAAAAGGTTAATACATACACCCACTTCTCCGATAATCACAGGAAAATTCTGTAGTAGCTCTTTGATCTTTTGTCTGTTTGTTTGGGTTTTAAAATGTCGATTAAAATTTGTTTCCTGAGTTTTATTGTTTTATCTTTTCAATTTAATATATTTTTGTAGTTTTTTTTTTTTACTTTTGTGCTTTATAAGCAACCACTTATTGCATATTGGCTTAAGTGCGTAGATTAGTTATAGTTTACCCATATCCTTACTCTTGGACACTTGAATTGTTGTTAGTTATTTTGTTAGACTAAAATCTTTGTATATAATACACTACCACTTTTGTTACTGTTGAAATACATTTTAATTCCATCTGTTCAAGTACTGTGTGTGTGTGTGTGTGTGTGTGTGTGTGTAACAAGCATGTCAGTTTATTAAATGCAAAATGGAGGAAGAGCTAAGGAACATTTTCTTTTTTCTCTTTTTTAAAAATATAAATCCAGTTGATTAACATGTAATATATTGATTTCAGAGGCGGAGTTCATGGATTCGTCAGTTTTATATAATACCCAGTGCTTATTACAACATGTGTCCTCCTTAATGTCCATCACCCAGTGACCCCATCCTCCAACCCTTTCCCCCAGCAACCCTCAGTCTGCTTCCTGTGATTAAGAGTCTCTTACGGTTTGTCTCCTCCCTCTCTGATTTCATCTTGTTTTATTTTCAAGTATTTCTTACTTTAGTGAACTCATGGAGTCTTAAGATGTATCCTGCCTAAGGGAATGGACTTTGGGCTCTTTGGACAGAGCGTCTGAGTTTAAGAATCTCAGCCAGTGGGGTGCCTGGGTGACTCAGTTAAGCGTCTGCCTTCAGCTCAGCTCATGATCCCAGAGTTCTGGGGTCGAGCCCTCTGTCCTCCGAGCGGGAAATCTCTTTCTCCCTCTGCCCCTCACCCCACTCGTGCTCTCTCTCTCTCCCTCTCTCTCTCTGTGTCAAATAAATAAGTAAAATCTTAAGGAAAAAAAAAAAGAATCTTAGCCAGTTACCTTACAAGTGTATTGGTTTCTTCATTTGTAAAGTGGGATGAAAGCAGGTTAACTGTTCATATCTGTCAGGGTAGTTGAGTAAATGAAAGGAAACAGCATTTTTAGCTGAGTGTCTCATATACAATTAGTGCTCAGTAAAATATCTATAGTAACTGTTATTGAATTGGTTCTATTTTATAGAAATAAAGGAATTCAAATGAAATTGTCTCATTTATATATTATAACTAAAATGCTGTCCCTTGTATTTGAGTGGCTCGTGGAATTATGTGTATAATGGTAAATGAAACAATTCTAGTTTGTGAGATGCTGAAAGTCCTCTTGTAAATTAATTTTATAGTTTGAATTTTTGAAATTACTCATATACCACGGACTCCATTAAAATGATTTTCTCTAATTAGCTTTATTAGACTGCTTTACCAGAATGTGGCTTTGAGGTTGGTAGTATATTATGTCATCTGACTGTCCCTCAGACATTGAAACTAGGTGGAATGTTTGTTAAGTGGAAAAGTTTTTTTGTTTTTTTGATTTTGTTAATTCTTTTCAAATGGCTTCTCTCTTCATGTTGTAAAAGAAATGTCAGGCATAACTTCTTTGCCAAATAATACAAAGAATGACAATAGTGTGTAATATGTGAGAGTCATTTCCTAGAACAATATCAGAATCATAAGATAAGGAAATACCTATTTTGCAAAATGTCAGAATATCATGATTTGCTGACCGTTCTGATGAAATAAATTACTCATTTCTTCTCAATTTGAAATTCATAAAAATGCCTTAAAATTGTTAAGTGCTTTCTCAATGGCTGCCTTGCCTCTTTTTATAGAGATACATATTTGCTAATCTAGAATTATAATACTTAAAATTTGTTTAAATGAATTACATATAGACTGTTACTCTGATGAGACACTTTGGATTGTGCATTCAGAATATTTTACCATAGAAAATATTTTACTAAGGTTTAGTATTTTTTCATCATAAATGTAAAATATGCTCATTTTTAAAAAAGATTTTATTTATTTAATTGACCTAGAGATCACAAGTAGGCAGAGAAGCAGGCGCAGAGAGAGGGAGAAGCAGGCTCCCTGCTGAGCAGGGAACCCAAAGTGGGGCTTGATCGCAAGACCCTGAGATCATGACCTGAACCAAAGGCAGAGTCTTAACCCACTGATCCACCCAGGCGCCCCTAAAACATGCTCATTTTAGACAATTTTTAAAGTTCAGAAAGATAAAATGCAGAGCGTGTAAGTAGGCTAAGAGTCGTCCTATCATTCACAGTATTTTGTCCTGATCTTTTTTCCGTTCATATAATTTCTGAAAAGATAGAATGGTGACCACATTGCACACGCGTTTATGTGGCCTCCTTTTCTCCTTTCGTCTTACAGTGAATTATTCTCCATGTTCTTAAATATTCCTTTGGAAAAAAATCACTTTTACTTATGTGGCTCATTGTAAGTACTTGATCATTGTTTTCCAGTTTTGAAGTCATTATTTCAGTGGTTGTACAAGATATCATTATATACTTGTCATAATTTATTCACTCTCTTGTTGATTAACAGTTGGATCATGTCTGCTGCTGTGGTTAATGCTAGGATAGAGAGCACTGCACATAAATTATTTTGTTTATCTGTATATTCTAGAATATTTCTTTAGAATAAAGACCTAGCTATTGAATTACAGGGTCAAACAGTTTACACCTCTTTCTCGATTCTTTAACATAGTTCCAGTGGCTTTTCTAAAATAAACCAATTGATGCATTTATTGGCAGGGTTCGTCAGTACCCCCAGCTTTCTCCTATTTGAAAAATCTTTGTCATTAAAATTTTTGAAGGTTGAGTTATATTTTACATACACTGAAACGCACAGATCTCACATGTACACTTTGACTCGTTTTCTGAAACTTTCTTTTGAAATAATTTCTGACTTATGGGAAAGTTGCAAAAATAGTGCAAAGAATCCCCGAAAACCCTCTGTCCAGATTGCCCAAGTGATAATGTCTTAATCACACTGCTTTATCCTGCTCTTTCCATAGCCATACATAATGGTTTTCCCAGAACTATTTCAGAGTGAGTTGTGGACATACTGCCCTTTTACCTCCAAACACTTGGGTGTATGTTTCCTAAAAATAAAGATACTGTCTTATATAACCTTGGTATAATTATTTAAATCTATAATTAACACTGATATAGTGCTGTTTACTAACCCCAGACCTTATTCAAATTATGCCAGTTGTCCCAATAATATCCTTTATAGCAAACGAAATAAAAATGTCTTCTCCCTGTTTCATGGTCCAGTGGAATTTATTTAGTTGTCAGGTTGCGCAGGCTTCATTAAAATGGAACAGTTCTGTAGGCTTATTTTTTTGCTGCTGCTGCTGTTTCTTCTTCTTCTGTCTTTTAAGACATTGTGGAGGAGTATGGGTTATTTGGAAGCGTATAGGTCAGTTATTTGTGGAATGACAATCAGTTTGGGTTCATCCCTTGGTTCCTCCTGATGAAATGAGACCATGCCCCTTCAGCAGGAAGACCACAGAAGAGGTGTACGATGTCAGGTTGATCCTTTATTGGTGATGCTAACTTCAGCATGTGGTTAAGGTGGTACTTTCCGGGTTCCTCCACTGTAAAGTTACTATTGCTCTGTTTCTAATTTTGTAAGTAATAAGTATAATGTGAGGAAGTACTCTGCCATTAAGTGAATATCCTGCTCCTTTCAAACCAGCTTGCACCTGTCCTAAGTAGTTTTGGTGTCCCTTGGTAATTCTTGCCTACAACCATCATGCTGGTGACTTCTGACTCCATCATGCCTTACATTTATTAGATGGCATTCTACTCTAAAAACACGCTTTCCTTTCTACCCTCTGTATTTGTGTATTATATCAGCATGGGATCATGGATACTTACGGTATTTATTAATAAATAATACTATTTGCTAATAGTAATTCTGTTACTATTATTATTTTGATGCTCAAGTTGTCTTAGATTTGGCCAGTTGGGGTTTCCATCCGGCTGCCTTCTGCGTCCTTTTTCACAGGTTCCCATCACTGTTCCAGTACTTACTTGCTCTCTGACACAGCAGTATGTTCCACACTCAACTTGTACTTCTTCCTGCCCTAGCCCTGCCATCAGCCCTTTCTCTTAGGAAGTCTGGTTGGTTTTAGTGGAGTATTTATAAACCAAGACCTGGGAGCTGGGTGTGATGTGCTCACCACTACTGTTTGGTCATTGCTTCTAGATCTTCTCAGTTGACAGAAATAGGAAACACATGTTTTTGTTCACAAACACACGTCCATCTGTATCTGTTCTTGTCTCCCTGCATTACTGCATGTGTTAAAAAATCAGGCATCTGTACCGACCTCTCCACTTTCATCCAGCACCACAGGCTTCTCTGCAGCCTCCCCCTTGCCGTATTTAAAACCCCCTTGTCTGACCGGGGGAAAACGGCTTTCTTCCTCCTCCCATCCACAATGTATTTTCCGGAAGACACGTAGCATTCAGTTCTAGAATACCCGCACGTAGCATTCAGTTCTAGAATACCCGCACGTAGCATTCAGTTCTAGAATACCCGCACGTAGCATTCAGTTCTAGAATACCCGCACGTAGCATTCAGTTCTAGAATACCCGCACGTAGCATTCAGTTCTAGAATACCCGCACGTAGCATTCAGTTCTAGAATACCCGCACGTAGCATTCAGTTCTAGAATACCCGCACGTAGCATTCAGTTCTAGAATACCCGCACGTAGCATTCAGTTCTAGAATACCCGCACGTAGCATTCAGTTCTAGAATACCCGCACGTAGCATTCAGTTCTAGAATACCCGCACGTAGCATTCAGTTCTAGAATACCCGTACGTAGCATTCAGTTCTAGAATACCCGTAGTTTCCAAGATTGCTGACTCAGGCCACTGCGAGAAATAAATCTGCTATACTTGAAATGGGTAAACTTCATGGCATCAGTAAACCTATTTTAAAAACTTGCTAACAGGAGTTGAATCTTTATTTACCTTCGTTCTGTCTTTAGCCCAAAGGTAGATAGTCAGAAGTTGCTAAGGTTGGTTCTGGTTTCCCTTCCGTGTGTCCGTGTTATTTATTTGAAATACAGCTGGGTTCATTTATTGTGTTTGTATTCAAATTTGGGTATTCTTCCAACTTTGCTGATTTTGTTGATTTATTTTTGAGAATGTAATATGTTAACAAGGTTCTAAAAGTCAAATCATAGACAAAGAAAGATGTCCTCAGTTAAGCATCACTACCCGCCGCTCGCTCCTGTCCCATCTCCAGCCTGCACCATTCCGTCCTGTCTCCGCACCCACTGAAGGGGATCAGTCTCCTTGGTTTCTGGTTTCTCCTTTTTTGCTTTTTTCTCTCAGATAAGCGACTCTATTTTCTTGTTTTCCCTTCTTTCTTATACAAGAGGTGACATTGATAATGTTAGAGTTTGCTTTTTTCACTTACTATTTTCTGAAGACCGCTTCATCCCAGTTGATACGGCGTGGATGCCCCGTGGTTTAGTCAACCAGTCCTGTGCGTGGGGATTTAGGCTGTTTAGAGTATCTTGCAGATACAGATCGCGCTGCAGTAAATAGCTTCGGCATGTACCATTTTATAGTGTTGGAGGTTTATCTTTCAGGTACATTCCTAGATAGAAGATTGCTGGGTCAAAAGGTGAATGCATTTGTAGGTTTATTTCATGTCACCAAATTCCTTCCCTGGAAAGCTGCACCAGTTTGCGTTCTGATCAGCAGTGTACACGAATGCTCATTCCCCCTCAGCCTCACCAACACAACGTGTTGTTGTGTTTTTGCCGCATGTTGGTGAAATTTCAATTGCCTTTCTCTAGCGATGAGTAAGGTCGAACGTTTTGTCCCATCCAAGTACCAACCAGGCCCGACCCTGCTTAGCTTCAGAGATCAGACGAGTTCGGGCGCGTTCAGGGTGGTATGGCCGTAGACAGGTCGGACGTTTTCTGATACGTGTAAGGGCTGTTTCTGAATACTTTTGGAGGAGAGTGTGAATTACCTACTCATTTTTCAGTTCGATTTAAAAATAATTTTTATGTTGGAGAGATCAGCCCTTCCTCTGTAATGTGTCTGTTTTGTTTTGTTTTAGTGTGGCCGATATTTACCAGTCTTTCCTTTTATTGCTTTTGGATTTGGGGTCACAGTTAGAAAGCTTTTCCCTATATCCCAGTTATAGGAGCATCTATCAATATTTACTTAGAGTACTCAGATGGTTTGATTGTTGTTGCTTTTTTTTTTTTAAGTTTTATCCCTGATCTGTTTGAGTTTATCTTAATCTAATAAGGGTCCTTCTCCCTCCTCTACATAGTACTTTTTTCCCTCTGGGTTTTCTCTGTGTGCCTTGGGTGTTTTCATTTTTTTCCAGATGAGCTTGTTTAACCCCATTAAAAAGTGCGTTGGTGTTTTTACTGACATTGCATTAAATGTGTGAAGTAACTCACAGAAAAATGGCATTTTTATGATGTCATATTATCCTCTCCAGGAACGAGGACTATCTATTTGTTCAAGCCGACTTTGGGGTTTTCCAGGAGTTTTACACATCTCTTTAGTTTACTCCTGAGCATTTATCTTCTCTGTCGCTCTTACTGATGGGGTGTCCTCTACTTGTGTTCTCTAACTCCTTATCGTTTGTATGTCTGGAGGCTGGTGATGGCGCTGTGTGTTTGTGTGTTACTGGCAGTTTGCCAGGTTTCTTGAATCTGTAAATTTATGTATTTCATCAAACTGAGGGGATTTTCAGGCATTTTCTTTGCAAGTACATTCTCTGCCTCATTCTCTCTCTGCCCTCCTTCTGGAACACCAGTCACTCATGAGATAGACCTTATGATATCATCTGTGGGTCATGGTGGCTCTGTTCTTTGTTTTTTTAATCTTTTTTTTCCTCTGAGGCACATCACTTTTGTTTGTTTATTTTATTTTTACTGATATTTTTAAACGTTTCTCTGATTACTGCTTTAAACAAAAGCCATAGATTCTGGTGAGAAGTCCTTCATTTCAGTTTCTGTTTTTCCTCCTCTCTACTAGTTATTAGGAGATGTTTTTAGTTTCCAGGTAGACAAGGCCTTTTTAGTTTTTTTTTTTTTTTATTTTATTAATAATTTCTAGTACAACTACATTGAGATCAAGTGCTGTGTGTATTTGTTTATTTTATGGGACTTGCTAAAGTTTTCTTTGTGCCCTAATCTGTGATTTTTTTAAAAAGTACTCCATGTGTAATTTGAGAAGGTGTGTCCTTTGTCACCCAGTAAAAGTTCAGTACAACGCCTTGAGGTCTCCTTAATGGTTATGCTGTATGTCCTTTCTTATTTTTGTCTGCCTCATCTGTCTTGTGCTGAGAGGCAGATTCAAGTCTCCTCTTCCTCCTGCGTTTCTGCTGGCATCCCACTGCTCCCCTGTTCATTTTAGTCTGTAACGGCAGCTCTGTTGATCGGTGCGTGGTCATCGCTGTTAGAGATGCGTCATTCATGATGGCGCTTCGCATTAAGAAGTGTCCTCTGTGTCACGTGCAGCGTTTCTAACTTGAATTCCATGTTTTCTGTGTTCAGGGTCACTCCCACCGCCCCCATCCTGGTCTGTAACACATACCAGTTCACCAAACTCACACATGCCCAATAGTCTCTGCACACCAGCTCACGCCTCTGGCACATGTTTGAGAAATCACTCAGTCACAACACACGGGATTCAGTTTATTTATTTTAACAGATGAAAGGGCCCGTCAGTGTGAGTAGAGATTTGTTGTTGTTTTTAAGATTCTTTAGAGCAGTTCTGTGGCTCAGTTGTTTTTAGACACCCACATAAATAATCTGCTGCATTCAAGTTTTGTAAAGGGAGACTGTTTCAAAATTTTCATTAACATGAAGGAATTTCTCTGTTCCCATAAGTACCATTGTGGGTTTTCGGTTTTAATTTATCAAAATGTAATTGATGAACAATAAACGGCACGTATTTTAAGTATTCAACTTAAGGAATTTTGAATCCACCACAATCAAGATAACATTTTCATCACCCTTAAGAATTTCCTCCTGCCGCTTTGTAATCCGCTCCTCTTTTCACTACAGTCTCCGGGCAACCACTGTCTGCTTTCTGTTACTATAGATTAGTTTGCGTTTTCTAGAATTTTTTTTAGAAATAGAGTCCTAGATAAAGTGCTCAGTTTCATTTGGCTTCTTTCAGTCAGCATAATTATTTCGAGATTTATGCCTATTGTGTTACTCTTTTTTATTGTCGAGTAGTATTTCATTGTATACCAAAATTTATTCATTCAGTCACCTGTGTATGCATGGTTATTTGCTGTTTTGGGCTTTTAAAAATAAAGCTGCCAGGCTTCTGGGTGGCATAGTCAGTTAACCATATGACTCTTGGTTTCAGCTCAGGTCATGATCTCTGGGTCACAAGATCGAGCCCCACGTTGGGCTCCCTGCTGAGCATGTAGTCTTCTTCAGATTCTCTCTTCCTCTCCCTTTGCCCCTCCTGCTCATGCACCCATGTGCTCTTTCTCCCTCAAATCTTTAAAAAATTTTAAAAAATATTTTAGCTATTCTGACTGGTGTGAGGTGGAATCTCACTGTGGCTTTGATTTGTATTTCCCTGATGCCAAGTGATGTGGAGCACTTTTTCATGTGTCTGTTGGCCTTTGGATGTCTTCTTTGCAGAAAGGTCTATCTCTTCTGCCCATTTCTTGAATGGATTATTTGTTCTTTGGGTGTTAAGTTTGATAAATTGTTTATAGATTTTGGATACTAGCCCTTTATCTGATATGTCATTTGCATATCCATTCTGTTGGTTGTCTTTTGGTTTTGTTGTAAATAAATAAATAAATAAAAAGAAAGCTGCCAGTAAAGTTCCTTTAAAAGCTAAGAATCCATCTACTATCTAACCAAGCATTTATATTTAAAAAAAAAAAAGGAATTCAGGGACACCTGGGTAGCTTAGTCAGTTAAGCATCTGACTTTGGCTCATGTCATAATCCCAGGGTCCTGGGGTCGAGCCACATGTCAGGCTACTCCGTGGGGAGCCTGCTCCCCCCTCTCCCTCTGTTCTTCCCCCCAGCTCGTGCTTGCTCACTCTCTCATGCTCTCTTTTTCTCTCTCAAATAAATAAAATCATTTAAAAAGGGAGAGGGGAGGGAATACAAATATGTACCCAAAGATTTATATATAAATGTTCATAACATATTTATTCATAGTAGCTCAAACCTGGAAGCTATCCATATGTCCATCAACAGATGAATGTTTGAACAAAATGTGATCTATTCATGCACTAGATTACTACTTGGTAATAGAAACCAGTTGCTGATACACACAACGGCATGGATGAATCTGAATCATATCTTAGTGAAAGAATTCAAACACAAAAGACTACATATTGTATAATTCCATTTACCTGAAATTCTAGGACAAGCAAACTAATCTCTCGTGATGGGAAGCAGATCGGTGATTTCCCGGGTTGGGTGTGGCAGTCGGATATACTGCAAAGGGGCAGGAAGAAGGCTTCAGAGAGAAAATGCTCTGTATCTCAGATGTGACCATAATTTCACAGCTCTAAATCTCCATCAAAACGTGCCACAAATACACACTTTAAATCGATGTATCTTCCTGTCTTGATACCTTAGTAATAGTGATTTTAAGTGTCTGTCAAACAACCAGAGAAATGTGGTGGGTAGTGTTAAGTCTATTTTAAGGAAAATGCTCGTCACCCAACCTCGGCTGCTGAACGTAATAAGGATTTAGTCAATTAAGGAGAGGCTTGACCATATGAACATGATTAAAACACCAGAACACATCTCATAGGAAATAAAAAATTGGATGAGATCAAGTTCCAGCTTTTGAGGACTTGTGAAATCTGCTAATGTGGGGATGGGATATCAGAAACGTGCAGAGTATCAGTAGTTAAAAACATGCAGTCTCTCTCAGCCAGGTTCTGTGAGAAAATGAATTCCTACCAATATGATTAGAGTGACTATTTCTTCAATTATCCCAAGGATGACATAGCTAATGCCATTTTCCACACATAGGAGAGAAGCTAATACAGTGGACACCTTTGGGCCTGAGACCTTAATTCTCTCACAGAACCCATGGAGAAAAGCTAGTAGCCTGAAGCCTGCTTTCTGCGTTAAAAATCTCTCTTCTGTTCCTTAAAAGCTGTGTAGCTAGACAGGCTGCTTCACCTCCTGGTGCCTCCCTGTAAGCGGGGGACAGTAGCGGATGGTGTTCTTGAGAAGAGTGATCTGGGGGAGCGCCTCTCAAGCCCTCAGGACCGTGCATGACGCTCGTGCTCAGGACACAGTCAGTGACCCATCACCCTTAGTGACCAGAATTGGCAGCTCTCATTATCGTTCCAGAAGGCTTAGTCTCCCATGACAGGTACCAGGAGCGTTCAGAGGGAGCAGAGGAAAAAGACCTGACTCTTCAGTGGTGTCGAGGCACATTCTGGAAAGCTTCTGAAAGTGATCGATACTGCAGCTAGTTCCTGAAGACTGCCTGAGGACCACTTCCACCAGAGATGGAGAATTTCAGGCAGAAGAAAAAACCTGAGTAAAGGCAGGAAAAATTCAGAGCATTTAAGGGGATAGTAAGCAACTTGATTTAGCTGAAGCACAAGGACCATGTCAGGGTTAGTAATGCCGCTCAGGAAATCAGGAGATGGAGCCCGGATGACTTGCATGCCAAGAGAAGAAATGTGAGCAGAATTCGGTACGAGAGGAGAGGCCCAGATGAGTTTCGATTGGTCCAGTGACACTGATTTGTTTATGCAGGCAGCGTTCATTCCGCAGTCAGAGTATCCTGGGCCCTAAGGCTGCAAATATGAGTACGGCAGCATGGGATGGCGTTGAGGTGTGGGGTCTGGAGCTGGATGCTGCTGAGGTCTAGGTGAGCTCATCCCTTGCCATTTGCTTTTGTTGTGGGTGTCTGTGTGTGTGTGTGTGTGTGTGTGTGTGTGTTTAATTTTTGATTTTCCACTAAAGTCAAGTAAGGACTGTCTTATGAAGTCATAGGTGAGTTAGTCCTAAGTATAGCACATAACCTTAGAATCAAGATATCTCAACTGCAGAAGGAAAACTCGCTTAGAAAGTGCCATTTAGAAAGCAAGTGCGTGATGATCCAGAGGCAGGATTTGTGTTCATGGGGGCCTTGCTGGGTGTTCGGAGTTAATGGTTGGCCCCAGTGCAAAGGATGAGATTAATAAGGGAGAACATTTAGAAATGGTCAGAATCTTAGGAGTCCAAGGGGATGTGCATATCTTGTTGAGTGCAAAGGATCCTCAAGGAGAAGCCTAATGAACTGATCAGTTTTGTAAGTAGATGCGAAGGAGCTACAGCCCTGAGCCCAAGTGTCTGGACACCCCTTGACTTCAGGAAGAAGGATGACTTCACCAAAGACAGGAGCCGGAAGGGGAGCGGGAAGGTGGAGTAGCGCTTCTGTCTGAAGACCTCAGTGTTAGCAAATCTGGGGCCCACGCTGCTTGCTGGGAAAGGTGTGAGGCTGGCACTACAGTGGGCTCCTGAGGAAAATGGAAATGATCCGAAACAGTGTCCCGGTTGAGACTAGAGACCAAGGAGACATCACGGAGCAGGTGTGAAGACATGACCTGCTTTGGTATTAGATTTGGGTAGTCGTCCTGCCTCTTTTATCTTGTCCGCCTCGGTCAGGACTCCCACGGTGGCCAAGCAGGACACCCAGTCAGACGGCGGAAACAAAGGCAGATGTTTCGTTGCCCAGGATGCCCTAGTGGAAGCCAAGCAGCAGAGTAAAAGGGTCCCCTCACCCCATTCGAGTTGAGCGATGAAGGAGCGTCTCACAAACTTGTTTCCAACAATTATTAGAAGACTTCATTTTTATTAGTCTCCCGCGGCTGTCACCCCCAGTGCCCGTGAAGTACCAGCCTGTGCTCAGGAGCGCTTCACCCGCCCACGAACAGAAACTCCCGCGTCCCACATGGCCCTCGGTGTCTGTCTGCGCGCCCTGGGGTGTTTTTGCCCCCGTGTGCCTGGCTGCTGTGGCGGGGCCCCCAGCCTGGGCGCCTCGCGGCCCCGGGGGCGCACCCGGCCACCCCCAGCCCGCCGCCCTGGCGCGCGCCTCCGCGGAGAGCGCGGCCCAGAACACGTCCTTGCACCCAGACGAGGTCCTCGCGCGGGTTCCACGCGGTTCTCGGACCGCCGCCGCCGTCAGTCACCTGGGGGCGCTGTTTCGGCTTCATTGTTTCGTGACGGGAAAACGCATCCACGTGTGGAGACCCGTCCGCTGCCATCTCGTGGAATCTGAAGTAGCAGGAAGACACCAGACCGCAGCGCGGGGCGGCCTGACGGAGGTGTGGGAAGAGATGGAGGGCGCGCGCGTGCTTAGCGAGCTGCTCTGCACTCCCGCGGGCGCGCCGCAGGGCCCCGAACCCGGCAAACGCGCAGCCACGGGGCCCGCAGGCCCGGGAGACCCTGCCGGGACCGACCCGACTTCGCCCCGTGGGGAGCGCGCGCCGTGCCTGTGCCCGGCGCTTCACATGCATCTGTTCCCCGTTTGCACACTCGCGGCAAACAGCTCTTGTCCTGTGGAGGTCGTCATGCGTTTCTGCCCACGAGGCAGCCACGGCACAGAGATGACGCTGCTTTTCCAGGATCGCGTGGCTCTCACCGTCCAATCACGTTTACCTCTGAAGTGCGCATTCCACAAAACCGTCCTGCGTCCACCTTCATCAGTCCATCTGCGATGCTGTCACCCCCTGAAACCAAATTACTGGTTTTTCTTAATTACGTGCCTTTGAAAGACCTGTGGGAATTGAGTAAAAAGAAAGAAAGCCGTACAGGTTTTTGCTTTTGGGAAAAGGATGTTGGACTCAGAAAGCCAGGATTAACCGGGGTGGCTTCAAAATAAATTATTTCATGTCTGAACTGCAGTGTTTTTCTTTCCTTTTTTTTTTTTTTCCTTTCCTTCCCTTCCCCTTCCTTTCCGCAAATGCCAGTACGTGTTTCCCATACCCCAGAGCTGCTGAGGATCAAAACATCTTCAAGGTCCACAAGAAATACGTTAAATCCACTTGTGATAAAAAAAATCATTATCCCAGGGGCAGCTGGGTGGCTCAGTGGGTTAAAGCCTCTGCCTTCAGCTCAGGTCATGATCCCAGGGTCCTGGGATCGAGCCCCGCATTGGGCTCTCTGCTCAGCGGGGAGCCTGCTTCCTCCTCTGTCTCTGCCTGCTTCTCTGCCCACTTGCGATCTCTGTCTATCAAATAAATAAAAATAAAATCTTTTAAAAAATAAAATAAATCATTATCCCAGATGGCGAGCATTTGTTATTTTCTCGTGGAGGGTTTCCTGCCTACAGTTCACTCTCACTCTTACTACCTTCGGGTTTCTTCCTCGGCAACACAGGAGACGTTGGTTTTTCCCTCTTGTAGATTAAGCATTCTCAACAGGAGCACAGATTGGTTCTTGGGGTAGAGACAAAAAGATCACACCTTTCATGTGTAAGACACATACAGCTTGGAAACGGACATGTCGTCAATCTGTGGTGTTGAAATTTCATGGAATGTGATGAGGAAAAAATTCTGTAAGAAAGGGTCGGGCCATAGGGATGATGATGGAAAAAAACGGTGAAGAAACACTCCCGCGGACAGTTTTCTTACCCCACCGTCACACAGACCTTGACTTAGCGTCGCATCTTCCCGTCTTTGCTAGGATGTGACCTCTCCCACTTTTCAGTCCTCCCTTCCGTCTGTCCTTCTCCCGTGTCCTCTGTGACTCAGAGTCCGAGGAAGGCGACTCCCAAGAGGCATACTCGGAGGCTGGTTGTCTGTCGTAAGTCTGCCTGTGATCATAGAAACAGACAAAGCTTAGAAATGGAGAAAAGATTCAAAGGACCCCTTGAACGCTGACAAAGTGTGCTGTGTCATGTGTTTGTGACTTGTCCTGAGGCTGTGGGCAGGGGACTAGGGAGACAGATGGCCCTGGTCACTCGCATGCCATCGGAGCCCTGCGATGGAGGGGTGCCGTGGGGACGCACAGGCTGACTGAGAAGGAGCAGGGAGATGTGCTCCTCTGCCTTCCTGGCCGTCTGCCCCTTCGCACAGGAAGTTCTCGTGGCTCCCTCGGAGCACAGCTTGGTCAGCGCACCGTGGACGGTCCCACTCCAGTCCCGGATGCCTGGCCAAGGCGCAGGTCCCAGCCTCAGAGAGGGGAGAGCTCACCCAGCAGCGCCGGCCGGAAAGATGATCGGAAGCACGACTTAACCGCCGACTCACCAGGCTCTTTCGCCCTGTTGCGGCCCTCGGTTACGCTGTAGCACTTGGTCGTTCAGATCATTGCTGGTCCTTCAAAATCTCATTCTCTTAGGAAAAACAGAAAACTGTGTCCCTTCTCCTGAAACAGTGGTTTCCGTAGGGCTGTTTCTATTGGAAGTACTACAGTTTGGTACTCATGTATTTTTTTTTTTAAGACTATTTATTTGACACACACACAGGGAAATCACAAGTAGGCAGAGAGGCAGGCAGAGGGGTGTGGGGGAAGCAGGCTCTCCACTGAGCAGAGAGCCTGATGTGGGACTCGATCCCAGGACCCCCAGATCATGACCTGAGCCGAAGGCAGAGGCTTTAACCCACTGAGCCACCCAGGCGCCCCAATACCCATGTATTTAAAAAGGAACAAAAACAAAGGGCTTTTAAGATATGCTGTCTGATGTCAGAGCTCACACTGTGTCTATTTTTGCGGGGAAAAAAAAAGTTTTAATATCAGGATTCTTAAGTTGGGCTTAATAATTATTAAATTGTTGAGATTTACCATAACTAGTTGTCTGAAGATAGAATATTTTTTATAGTGTTTTTATAATTTTAACAGGAGGGAGAATTAAGGCTCAAATACATATTTTGCTAAAAATACGGCACCCTTGGGGAAAACTTGAGGTGTAATCTGGACTGACATTTTTCTCCCTAAATGTGTCCGGTCTAGTTGCCCTCCTCTGCATGGCTTCTGTGACACGGGCTCCGGTCTTGTGGAGGCAACCTCACCAGGGGCCTGCGTCTGCTCCGCTGGGGGGGCTACTGGAAGGCCTGGTTCCAAGTACCAAGATGCAGGAGATGAGAAGAAGAGGCATCTTCTCTCAGTCCGGTGTCAGGAATGCTATAGGAAAAGCACAACTCAATGTTTAGCAGTCTGTTTCCATGCTATTACTAATTATCGTCTCTGTCTCTCTCGGATGCTTTTACATTGGTGAAATGGTGCATAGTTGGTGATGTTCTCAGGTCTGTGCTTACCCCAGTGCAGCGTCATCCCAGCCATATCTTTTTTATCAGCAGCTTTGTGAGCATATAGTGAGACTGCCAAGTTCTTGTGTAGGTCCCTTGAGCCGTGTTTGTTTCTGTTCCGAGTCCCTGAAGCCTTTCCTGGATTATTCCTAGTCTCCAAGCCATACAGTTTTTCTCACGCTTATTAAATATCTATGCTTGGAGTACTGGGAAAATTGACTTGATTTATGGAACTCTCTTTCATAGGAGAACAGCCCTTTTGGGTGTGTGTACACACACACACCGTGGAAGCAGATTTACCCTAGCCAAAGTGACTTTAATCACCTATCCTTTGAAGTTACACATCCCTCGTGACAGCAGAGCCAAACGACGCTGAAGGAGATGTCGTACACAGAGTACGGAGCAAGGACAGAGCTACTGCACGCAGCTCACGGGGTAACTGTGGGCCGTTCTCTCTTAGAGAGAACGCAGGTGCCCTTCCTCCCTCCATCCCTAATTCAGGCCAAAAGACATTATGTGGGGGGTGAGCACGGCAGCTGCCCTGTGGGGGTGGGTGCAGTGATCTGCGAAGGGCTTCGGAGCCCGCCTGGGGTGAGGAGACATCTGCATAAAGTTTGGTACAGCAGTGACAGTAGTGGGATGAACAGGGTATCCATGAGTGGGGTGGCGGAGACAAGATTCCCTTTATAGGAGAAAAGGGTTACAAATACGTGAGAGAAGCTGAGAAAGAACCTTTGGTGTTGGATTAGAAATGGAGGCATCAGGGTGAACTCATGGTTTTCAATGTGTATATATAAAGAAGTCCAGATGTACATACTTAAATATAGATCTGCATTTACATCTGTTAATACAGAAAACCGTAAGTGTGTGCACACACAAACCACAGACATGTTCCCTGACTTCCTACAGAGGAGGCCTGGGAACGCTGACACCCTCATAGCAATGAGGACACCTGCTACTGAGTTTTTGCTTTCTCAGCGGAGCAGGGAAGGTAGCAGATGAGCCTGGAATACCTTGTACCAGAAAGTAATCCAGCACTCAGAGGAGCTGAAGGCAGCAGGAAAGGACTCCCACTAGTCAAATCCGGAATAATCTGAGCATCAGACTAAATGGTAGGAACATGCTGTCACCCACTGAATAAAATAGGAATCCGTGAGTCCACAGTGAAGGAAGTAGGTGCTGTAATCCACATGGGGAGGGGGGGGGTTCTCCTTACACTGAGATGTGCCTCTAATGAACGCAGAAGCAATGATAGAATTTTCTAAGTCACCATTTGGTGACCATCCTAACAAATAGTTCAGCCCCACAAAATCATTCATTACGAAGAGAAAAACTAACTTTACAATAAAGAAACTTGGCCAATACCGTCTTAATCCATTCATCAAAACAAATATTGTTGTTAGAAGACGAACTGGATTTGTGCCCCACACAATAGGATGCAGAGAACCCACCCCGCTCGCCCCGTGGTATTCCTGCCGTAACTGGAGTCTGGTCATGAAGACACACCACAAAACTCAAACTGAGGGCAATTCTACAAAATAACTAGTATGTAATCTTCACAATTTAAGGAAGGAAGAGTCAAGAGAGACTGAGGATCTGTTCACAAATGAAGGAATACTGAAGAGGAAATAACTCAGGGCCATACGTGATCCTGGTTTGGATCCTTTTGCCTTAAAGGATGTTGTTGGGACAATTAGTGGAACTTGAGCGGAGTCTCTGGATTAGATGGTGATAAATTGGTGTTGATTTCCTGATGTTGATGGTTATATTGGGGTTTTATAGGACAATGTCCTTGTTTGTAGGAATTATACACCAGAGGGCTTAAGGTAAAGAAATGTCATGTCAGAGCCTTCTCACAGATGGTTCAGGAAAACCATGCTCTGTGAATTTGAAATTATTTCACATTTTTAAAAATACCAAAATAAGTGTTCTTTCAGGCATATTCACCACTAAATTATTTTTTTCTCTCAAAACTACAGAGACAAGACTTTAGATACAAACCCACAGCAGGACAATGTGTTTCCTTATTGAAATTTTTTTATATTTATCAGATGCAAAAATAATAAGCCTACAGAGGATCCTTAAAAGAGAACTGTTTTATTTTTTAACATATTCAACACACGCACACAGCCATTCTTTTCTAAAAAAATAGAAGAGGCTGGTGTGGTTCTGTATCTACCCAGGTTTCTAAACTTGTGGCCTCAGCACAGTTGAGTGGGGTTTAAAAAGCAGCATGCTGAGAAAGAAAATATTAGGGTTTGTTGTTTTTGTTGTTATTTTTGCAAAGTAATTAAGAATGTGGGGTCTGAAGCCAGGCCGCCTGTTGGGAATGCTGGCCACCACGTACGTATGTGGGAGGAGACTTCTGACAAAAACAGTCAATTTTTCAAGGCCTTGGTTTCCTCATCTGTGAACTGTGATGATGTCGAACCCCCAGGCCCGGCAGCAGGACACACGAGGTGACTTGTGAAAAGTGCTGAGACTGGGTCACCCTGCCCGCGCCGGATCAAGCTGGCCGCTGCTACTCTCCTTTCAGGAAGAGTGGAAATGCGTTCGTGAAAGCATTTGAGCAGGGTTATTTTGGCTCTCCTTCTCCCTCACCAGGAGCAGAATTACTGGGAGGCCATAAAAGTTACGGCTTCTGCTGTGAAAACCTGCCCCGAGATCAGACTAAAGCCTGGAGACAGAGCACGTTCTGGAGGACCGCAAGCGTTGCAGTAGGAGAGAGACTCTGGCTTCGGAGAACTCAGACTGGCTGAACTCCAGACCTGCCTCAGCTGCTCTTTGACTTTGGTCCTGGTCTGTAAAATGGCTAGAATGTACCTTTAATCATCGCAGTCAGAAGGGGCTCTTGGGGGCTAAGGGAGATAAACTTCGCCAAACTGCGGAAAAGGTGAATGACCGAAAGAATGTCCTCAAAAAGGCTTTTATTCCTCCTTTAGAGATGCGGGAACAGTCAGTGTAGAACAGAGGCCTTGGGATCAGAAAGGAGCAGAGCATTCTAGCACGTTTTCGAGAAGTGTGATAAGCTCAGTGCTGTTTGTTCCTGTGGGGGTGTGGACTCCCAGCACTGGGCTTCCATTGCTTCAGAAGGAATTTCAGTTGACAAGAGCCGTGTGTCCGTGTTGTGTAATCCCATTCTCAAGAGATGCTGGAGAAGCGTAGATCGCTATCTTTCTAGAACAGTCTGGGTTGAGTGCACACCAGCCCCGGAACCAGGGACAAAGGACAGAATCCTCATCCAGTTCCCATCTGTGTTTCAGTAGGGACAGCAATACTGGGCTTTTCTGGCTTTGAAAACGTAAGCCTTTCTTCATCCCGCAGAAGGATCATGTCAGATGCACACTCAAAATGTATGGGTATTTCTATTTTGAAGAGAAAATGTGCTTCCTTTAGAGAACATTTCATCTAAAATCACTGACTATTGGGCATGGATGGAGGACTTCTTTAGAATTTTGAACAATTAAGTTTTCCTATTGCCGCTTCTCCTGCTTTAATTCATGTACTTAATCGTGCAACAAGTATTAATTGAGAACTAGTCTTCCAGGCACTCTGGTAGATGTCAGTTATAAAAAAAAAAGTGAACCAAACGTAGCCCTCATGGAAGCACATTCCATCTGCCGCTCTTAACAACCTCGCATGGCTTTTCTGGGCACCCTTTCGCAAAGGTGCATACTTTGAGCCATTTCAAAAAAAAAAAAAGCTTCTTTTTGGCAGGAGCTACGGGTGGACATATATTCGCTGGGGCTACAGACAGGCTTGTCTCCGCATTTGCCTGGCGTTGCCATCCGTAGAGATTTCCTCCCAGCAGCGTCCCTCATGTTCGGGGGGGACAGCAGTCCCTGGTGGGCAGGAGGGTGCCTGTGGCCGAAAGCCCACGTGAGATCAGACTTGGGCTGGCCGCTGCTTGAGTCAGCTCTGAAACAGAAGCTCTCTTGCTGTCTCTGCCTTTAATACAGGGGAGGGAGATTTTTCCCTCGGAACAATCATGGCGATGTTAACTCGGTCAGCCGACTAGTGGCACAGAGGGAAACTGCCGCTCGGGTCCCGACTGGTGACGGCAGAAAGCCGCAATTGCAGTACGTTTCCCTGTTACAAAGAGCCCTGGCTCTGCCAGGAGGAGCCGGACGCCACAAAAGAACTTGGGGAGTTCAGCGTCCCCGTCGTTAGGCAGTGCCGCTGGTGGCTTGTGTATGCAGCGCGGTCCCTCCGCCCGGAGAAGACCCGCTTCCTTCGGATGCCCTAGACTGCGCCGTGTGTGCGGCGGGAGAACTTACTGAGTAATGAATGTGCTCGTCTGGCTGATAGAAAGTATTTCCACAGCCTGCGGGTGTGTTTATAGAGAGCCGGCGAGAGACCACAGGCAGCAATTTGTCTTCTTAGGTATCAGCAAAGTCTTCTCTTTTAACAACTACAGGATTTATTTTTAACTGCTTGACTCAGTGTTTGTCAGATGATTCGGACCATCAAACTGCAGCTGGAAGGACCCAGCGCGCGGGGGAAGCTGGAATGGCAAGGGGAAGGGGGCTGGCTGGGAAAAGGGGTGGGATTTCAGCATCGTGCCTCTGGGGCTCTGCCTCCCAACGTGGGAGAGAGTTTAGGGCTTCCAGCAGCACGAGTGTATTTGCGGGTCAGGCTGGGAACTGAATGGGAATGGCTGCCTTCGGCTGCTTAATGACATAATTGCCCAGCGACCGGGGTCTTGTGAGGAGGAACCCAGGATCCAGGGACGGGGGACCGGGGACCAGAGCGTGCTGAGCGCTGGTCTCTGCTGCTCAGCGTATTGCGCTTCGCTCCTGCTGGATGCTGCCGGTCTCCAGAAGCCTCTCACCATGATCGATAGCTCCAAGAAGCAGCAACAGGGCTTCCCAGAGATTTTAACCGCTGGGGATTTCGAGCCCTTAAAAGAAAAGGAATGCCTTGAGGGGAGCAACCAGAAAAGTCTCAAGGAAGGTCAGTGTGTCTGTGCACGGGGGCACAAGCGCCCAATCCGTGTTCCCGTCAGCCAGGCTGAGCGTGTCTGTCTGCTGACCGTGCTGTGTGTCTGCTCTCTGTTCGCTCGGGTACCTCACGCGTTCTAAGTTCTTTGAAATGAAAGCTTAACGCCGTTCTCGGTGGCTCTTTCTAGCTTGCGGTTCATTAACTGATAGAACTCCAGGGATTTTGCAATAATTAATACGGGAAGGGGACTTAGGAGGCCAGTCCTCGTTTCAGGGAAACCTTTCCAGGTTCATTTTGTATATTCTCTCATTCTTTCCATTTTTTTTTTTTTTGGCCCCCCACCCCCACCCCCCGGAGAGGCCACTTCCTTTTCAGTAGCATTCAGGGCGCTGTTTGTTTTAGGTTTACAAATGCATGATTCCCGGAAAATTAATTTTTTTTCCAATTGACATGTTTACGGGGTTTATTGTTTAAAACCAGGAAGGTAGCTAGTGCTTTCTTAATGATATCTTTAAATGGTTGGTTTAATTGGTCGTAATGCACATTGCATCGTTTTGTTTTGTTTTGCTTTTAAAAACACATTGCTTGGTTTTGTGGTCTTTTAACAAGGCAAAAAATAAGCTTAAGGATACTGTCCATTATTTTTGGTGGCCACTGCACAGTACCTCCCTGACTGATTGGAGAAAATGACCAAAGGTATGAGCTGTGCTGTCCCCTGTCGTGGCACATACCGAAGAGTGGTCAGACCAGTTCATGTGCTTTACTGAGGCAGCTGGAGACCAAGGGCCGTGGTTTCAGAAATTCGGGATCTACAGAGATTAAGTTTTTCCTGAATTTGAGATAATGAAGGTCACCCCCTCTCAATGCGTGGTTACTTTGGAATTTGATTTTCTAGGGCTCCTTGGGAGGAAAACAAAAGCCCAGGGTAACATTTTATCTGCATTCAGCTCCTGCCGATGTCAGCCACCCCTCACCTCTCACTCGCCCTTGCTTATCTTGGAGACCCAGAGAGCACATCTGGACTTACCTGCCTCAGTAGCAGTTTGAGCTGCTTCTTCCAAAAGGATATTCCTCTTTTTTTCTCTCTCTCATTTAGACTATGAGAATGTGATGATAGAGATTGTTACAGATTTGAAAGATAAGAAGAAGAAACAATAGTTGGACTTTTTAGAGTTGAACTACTTCTGGGTATGGGCAGAGAAAACATCCAGGTCCAAATAAACGACACAATTAAGTATAAATAGCTGTTGCCAGGAAGCAAACAATGGGGTGGCCTCTCCTTGCTCACAGCAAGCCTTCCTGCGGATTCCTGGAGAATCAATACCGGTGGAGTTTTTAGGACACGTTCTGGAGAGTCCCTGAGGGAGGTTGAAGTTTTTAAATCATTAACTTAAAAAAAAAAAAAAAAAAAGAGTTAATTATGTATGCATCATTGAAGTCATGGCCAGGTGTTAAGCTCCCGGTTTGTACCTTACATTTGAAGCAGGGAAAGAAACAGAGTCGTCACAAGCACGGAGTAGGATAAGGAGCAGGGAAGCAAGGATTAAAAATAGGAAGCCGGCTAGAAGCATGAGCAGCAAGGACAGCAGAGCAGAGCTGACATGATTACGTAACGTATGGGTTGTTTCCCTAACCCTTGCGACCATGCCTCCCATTTATGCTTGTGTGATAGCCGAGTGTCCAAAGGGCCCGAGGGAGAGGTACTGGGGATCGGGTCCCAGCCGCGCCATTCAGGAGCCCCGTGACTCTGGACAGGTTCACTGCTCCGAGCCTTTATCTCCTCATTTGTGGAACGAGAAGCAACATGTACTTCACACTGTGTTTATGAGATGCCCAATTTGATGCCACTTTGTCGTCCCTCTGCTTGTCTTTTTTCAGCCCTTTGTTACTTTTCCTTCTACTTAAATTTTCATTTTTAAAATTCCCTATAAATTTACAGCTATAGAGAAATATTCTGTATGTTACTGTCATATAAATTCATATAAAATCACATAAATTCATACATAGGGGCACCTGCGTGGCTTAGTCGGTTAAGCTTCTGCCTTTGGCTCAGGTCATCATCTCGGGTCCTGGGATCAAGCCCTGCGTTGGGCTCCCTGCTCAGTGGGGAGTCTGCTTCTCCCTCTCCCTCTGTGCCCCCCCCATGCTCACTCACGCTCTCTCTCTTCCTCAAATAAATACAATCTTTAAATAGATAAATAAATTCATACATATAAAGAGGTAAGGGAAGAGAACTTTCATATTTTAAAACACTCCACAGAAATGGTTAAGTGAAATCACTCTTACGACAGTTGCACTGACCACGGTTTTGCTTTACGTCCCTCCACAGATTGTGTTTCTACCCATTTTCCACTAGAGATAGGGCCGAGAGAAAAAACAAACAAAAACCCCATAGATATCAAGGATGATCTGTTATCTCCCCATTAGTGATGCCAAAAGAGAGATTAGACCTGGGTTCAATTAGAACAGAAAAAAATAAGAGAAATTTTGCGGAAAGCACTTTTTAAAAATTTGGAGTGGCATAAAAATAAGGTGATTCGTGTGCAACAGTGGGACTCCTCTAATTGTGTCGCTGACACAGCCTGCCAACAAGTCGCAGTGGTCAGCGTAGCAGACTCGTAGAACACAACACTGGGATTGGGGACAGTCCTCAGTGAAGCTTCATCTGCTCTTAGGCCATGGACCATACGTTCATTATATTAATCCGTGAAAGTTGATTGATATAGCAGTGGTTGTGGAAACACCTAAACACACTAGAGTCTAATTAGATCCTGTGCTATTGGTCAGAAGAGACAAATGTACTAGTGATTATTAGTGTCCAATGGTTGATGCCTTGTGTGTTAAGGGACGCCAAAATATTCATTATATTTCACATCAGTAGTGTTTAGTCCTCCACTCCTTTTTGGCAACATTGGTTTGGGTTTGTTTGAAAGAAGAGTCTGTGCAAATTTTTTTTTTTTTTTTTTAATATCAAGAACGTAAGTTTCCAGGTAGTGAAGGAAGGCTAAATTTTGGTCCATTCGTTCTAACCGCATGGACACAGCTTGGTCTCTCTGGTGTTTCTGACGTGTGTCTGCTGTCAGGGTTGCCAGTCCAGCCCACTGCTCAAGAAGGTGCCCTGTTACTAACTTACATTGGGATATTTTAGAATTCCTGTTACTGTTGACAGTGCTAGTTAGCCAGAATTATTATTAGGGGGAAAGCAGACTTCTATTAGCAAATAATCATGGGCTTCAGAAATTTCTGTGGCACCTCAACAAGAAAATTTAGTAATATCTATCGAAAATTTAAGAAGAAAATGTTCCAAGTGTGAACAGCCTCTGAATAGTTGTCATCCCATACCAAAGAATTGTTTGGATAACAAAGCCTGTTACCTCACAGTTTTGTTAATGCTTGTATAAACTTTCTGATAAATACCAATCCATGTGTGTAGTGGGAGAATTTAATTATTAGCTGCTTTGGGTGAAGATAGCAATAAATACCATGAATTCTTGGGGCGCCTGGGTGGCTCAGTTGTTGAGCGTCTGCCTTCAGCTCAGGTCATGATCCCTGGGTCCTGGGATCGAGCTCCAAATTGCGCTCTCTGCTCAGCAGGAAGCCTGCTCCCCTCCCCGCTCCCCCTGCTTGTGCTCCCTCTCTGTCTGTCTGTCTCGCTCACTGTCAGATAAACAAATACAGTCTTTTAAGTAAAAAAATAAATATCATGAATTCTCCTGATCAAATTCAAGATAGAGAATTCTCCTTAGACTAGTTTACTTTGTCAAAGCAGCAGTATGGAATCTTCACTTTTGGCGTGTCCACAATAGAAAGTGAACATTTCTAATTGCATTCAACATGGATGAAATCTAAATTTAATTTCTGGGTCTAAAACTAGGGATGGATAGTAGAGAACACTGACTTGACAACCAAAGAATTAACAATTAGAAAATTTGAGGGCGAATCACAGAAATTGAGGTGATTTAACTCAGATAAGTGGTTTAATCTGAGTTATTATTAAGATAATGAAATATATAACACCAGTGCTACCAGGTAGTTATAATTAAAGAGGAAAATGGTTGTTCACTTTAAATATGTCTCTTACAGTGAGAATAAAAACCCTAGAAAGAAAACTGGGCTGTGTATTATTTTACTTTGACTAACACTTACTGTTGTAACAAACAGCCCCAGAACTCAGTGTTTTAACCAGAGGGCATCTCTTGCTCAGCACACAGCCCAAAGCGGATTAGACTGCTGCCCTAGTCAGCTGTCCTCTGAGAAGTGACTTGGGGAATCTGGGCTTTTCATTGTGCTGCTCAGCCCATGGGTGTGGGAATAGGAGGAAGAGTTTCGGAGTTGGGGGCCACATTCCCACTTCTGTCCCCGGCTGGTAAATAACACTTGAGATAAAGTATGTGACAGTCTGTGGTAGCCTGCATAGTAAACAGTGGAGTAGATTAACGTGGTGTGCTGGGACATGGCTGGAGTAGGCCTTTTTAAGAAAAAGGTGCACATTTTTCCAAAGTCTTCTGAGCCAACTAGCCTGGGGGAAAACAGATTAAACAAATACCTTTACCAAACTACCCAAACTTTTCTACATGTTGGAAATTATCTCATACGTACTCCACCGCACTGTCCATTAGCCACATATGGCTGTTTAAAATAATTAAAATGAAATAAAATTTTTAAAATTCAGCTCCATCATCACATTAGGCACACGTGGTTCGTGCCTGCCATGCCCAACAGTGCAGATTATAAAAAAATACACTTTGTCAGTGTGGAAAGTTCCGTGAAAGACAGCGCTGCCGTACCCTCTCCCCTCCACACCTCTGCCCACCACGTTCCTCTCACCCCAGCTTTGCAGGTTCAAAGTCGCCGAAAACTCAGTCCCGGTGCCATTTCCTGAAGAACGTTGCTGGACGCTATCACCTGAAAACACTTTCTTCTCTCGGGCGTGTTCTGAGTAACTCCGTCTGCATCTCTTCTTCACCTTTTACCTTCTGCCGCGGTGACATGCATGCATTTTTGTCTTCACTCTTACACTGTAATGATTTGGGGGATGGAATCCTCATGTGGATCATTTTTGTATCTCACCCCTAGTGTCCTGCATGTCATGGACACATTAATATTATGCAACAGATTACTTAAAGAGTATTATCTGCCTCTCTGCCTTCTTGAACAGTATAATCGGAACTCCTCCCTTCAGATACAATTTATAATTCAGTTATAAACTCATAACCCCCTGTGGGATGCATTGGTGCCTTAAGGCACTGTCAAGGTGTGTAAAATCACTCATCCGTGCACGGAATGATCCCCAGATCATTACTAGATGACTAGCGCTGTTATTTATGGGTTGGTTTTTGCCAAAACCTGGCAGTTCTCCCTTTTCTGATAGGCTGCTTCTAAGCTTCTGTGAAGTAAGCAACAGAGTAACAAAATGGAGTAGTGAGATGGTGATTGTGCTGTCCGCTCAACCAAAATACATTTATTGAGCTGCGGTGGGAGAAAGGGACAAGTGGGCAGTAGAAATAAAGAAAGCTACAAAGCCTTCTCTGAGCAAAAAGCACTTGAGTTTTGCAACATCTCATTTGATTCCTCTGGGAATTTTTTCTTTCTTCGGTTCTATCAGTGTTCTACAAAATTCAAAGTGTTGTATGTGAGGTGTCACCAAATTAACATTTTAAAAAAATAAATCAGAAGCGTATGATGTGGTCCTTATAACAAATTAAAATAACATATAGGTATGAAGGAAAAGTAAAAGATCCCTCTTCCCAGGCATGATTCAGTGTTTAAAAAAAAAAAAAAAAAGGGTGAATGCTCTTTTTGAGATGAAGTTATATAATTTAATTTTTTTATTAGAAATAATTTCATTGTGCAGAAATTTGAGTACTCAGCATCATGCCAACATACAGGGAGTTCACAGCCTGAAAAGTGAGCAACTAAATGATAACATAGGAGGTAGAACTTGCACATACGTAACAGAGAGCACAGGAGAAACCCATGTGTACTTTGGTCCAAATGAGAGGGTGACACGCCTGCAGCCAGCCCTCTGTCATGTGCTGTAGACCTGTACAGCCTGCTACGTCCCTGGCAGCTCCGGTGGGCCTCCTTTTCCCTGGAAACAGACTTCTCCAGTTTTCCGTCACCTTTAAGCGCACCTCTGTCTACCCGTTGGCTCCTGCTGGGAACCTCAGTGGGACTGATGCCTGATCTCCGCCTCATAACCTGCCACCAGGTCCTGTCACCAGATCTGTCAGCTCGACCTCAAAAATCTTTCTCTCACCACAGCCTTGTTTCACCACAGCCACTACCCTTGCCTGCATCCCCTTCCCCAAATACGGTCTTTACGGGGGTCTTCACTCAAGCGGACGGACGTGGAACTGCCTCCCAGTCTCGCCCCACCTACTCAGACCCCTCCATGAGGGAGGCCAGGCCCTTCTGTCCAGAAGCAGGTTACACTTCTGTCCCTCCATCGCTTTCTTCTCCCAGCATGCCTCTCCCTCCCCACCCCACGCTAGTTCATTGGCCTGACAGGCTGCACCCCTTGCCTTCCTCTGCACGGTCATGTGCAGTCTCTGTGACACAAGGACAGCACATAGGTCAGCCCACTTCTCTGTTCTCTCTTGTGTTGGTGAGCAGATTACTGTGTGCATGTGTGTATGTGGGTAACTAGGTAGGTACATGCACGTGTGTGTGTGTGTGTGTGTGTGTGTGTGTGTGTGTGTGTGTGTGTATCAGGCCCATTCCTGAATCCACACAGTGGGCAAAAAAGCCAAGCTATCAAGTCAGGATCAGGAACCTCAAAAAAGTAGCACCTGCTAATTGGAAGTAAATAATATTTCACAGCTTTCCTGTTTCATTGTCAATTATCCTTTTATTCAGAGAGGCTGCCTTGGGCATTTATGTTAAGACCTTTCTGAGTCTTTTATGCCACATACATCTTCTCATCTTAGAAGAATTAGGAAGGAGTTTTTCCAGTCAGCACCTTTACCTAGAGCTACACACTGAAATTCTGATGCAGCAGTGGAATATAGAATTTCTGATTGCCTCCAAAATAAGAAAAATAGTATCTTCTCTCAGAACCATAGACACTAACAAATCTAGAAGTTTGGGTGCAGAGCCAGCATCATCCTACAGATAGAAATCAATTGTCTCTAAGAAACAAATCAATATTGTTTTAACCTCTTCACATTGCTGGTGATGAAGCAGTTAAGTGGTTGATTTTGCTTTTGAAGCGCCTGTTATTTGTGTTACACTTGCTTTTATGCCACTGTGTACTTTATTTCCATCACTTTTTAACCAAACGAGATGTTTAAAATGCATATATGTATAATACCCTTCTGTACGGCTGCCACAGACTGTGTCAGGCCCTTGGCTTGACATCACGTTGTCACACCACGAGAAGCATACTTTAAATTCATTCCAACTTTTGACAAAAAGAAGGGAATTTGTGTGAAGGTATGATCGGTTTAAAGAAACATGCCCCATTTTTAGCAGTCTGTTTCCATGGTAACAGAAGCAGCAGCCAACCATGGAGTTATCAAAGTGCCTGTAAATTTCCAAGGCTGAGTGTTGGAAACATTGTTTTCCTGACCTCATGCTGCAGATTAATTCAGGAAAGCTGTAGTGTGTGAGCTCGAACTGTTAGCATTCTCATTTTGACTTCATTTTTAATTCCTAATAGAGGGTAAATGGTGCCTTTTAGACCGTGACCTCCTTGCCAGCAAGTGTAGAATTCCAGAGTCTGTACCCCCTGCCTCTCCACATGTCCCCCAGCCCGGTGGACTTCCTAAGGATACAGTAGACGACATTGGAAAGAAAGGTAGTATTTCCTATGCGGCCTAAGCCCAACTTTTTGAAACGCTATTTTGCATAGTTTTTGTTTTAAGTTTACTTGATGCTGTCTCCCTTTCTTAAGTGGAAAACAATCATAATATGAAAACTCCCACTCAAAATGCTGTTTGCTCTTCGGCCCGTCCGAGGTGTGGATTTCTGGGCACACTGTGTGGCTCTGCTTCCGCTCCAGAAAGGAAGTGCTGGTGAAGGGAGCTGACTTCATCAGCGCAGAGAGTGTGGCTCTCACGAGACAAACCACCATTTTATTTTGGGCCTCTTTGTGTTCTATTTTGTGGAATCACTTAAAGAAGAACCTTATTTTAGAACTGGCAGATTTGACCCCTGAAAATACCACCAGAGGTCTGTGACCTTTGGTTGCTACTTTTTATCCTTTGTGAGAGTGCTTACGTGCTTTTTCCCTTCTTTAATGGATCATGAATTTTACATTAATTGTGAGTGGCGATGAAAACAAATCAGCGTCTGCCAGTTTTTCATGGCTCCCTTTCCTCCCTTGCCCTTCACCTTCCCTTACTAATCTTCTTATACCCTTTAAAGCAACATAATTGGACTTGCATCTTGTGTTCTACCTCCGATACTGACTCAACAATACCCTGAGCGTCAAGTTCCTGCAACAAAGTGAAGCAGTCTTGGTTCTGCCCATGATAAGCACTTTCCCATAGGAAATTCTTCCATTGACTTATTCTTAAATTTGACATGACATTCTCTTTCTTTAGAAAATATAACTTCAGGGCACCTGGGTCGCTCAGCTGGTTAAGCAGCTGCCTTCGGCTTAGGTCGTGATCCCAGAGTCCTAGGATTGAGTCTCGCATTGGGCTCCCAGCTCTATGGGGAGTCTGCTTCTCCCTCTGACCTTCTCCCCTCTCGTGCTCTTTCTCACTCTTTCTCAAATAAATAAATAAATAAAATCTTTAAAAAAAAAAAAAAAAACCTCTGTTATATACTATAAGTATACTACACAAAATTAAAACATGTTTATTGAAGGGTCTATATTATGAGCGTTGTAGAAGGTGCTAGAATGTAGAGCTATCATCTAGAAGGGGAAAGAGAGGCCAAAACAACTCCAGCAAAACGTAGAATTTACCGTGACAGGGAATATAAAATGTGGCTGTTGCTATAGTTATCACACCACAGAAAGATGACATCATCATTAGTGGTCCATGAAATTATGGTGGTGGAGGGCTAGTGAGAGATGAAAGAAATGGGAAATTTGATTATTGAGTTACTAGTTTCTTTTCTTTTCTTTTCTTTTTTGAATTTATTTATTGGAGGGAGCAAGACCAAGATAGAGAGGACAGGAGGAGCAGGGCGAAACAGGCCACCCACTGAGCAGGGAGCCCAATGCAGGACTCGATCTTGGGACTCTAGGATCATGACCTGAACCGAAGACATTCGCTTAACCAACTGAGCCACCCAAGTTACTAATTTCTTAAAGTCTGTTTTTCTGCCCTTTTTTTTCTTTTTTGAGGTAAAATTGGTGAAACCTCAACTTAGCCATTTTAAACAGTTCAGAAGCGTTCAGTATATTCACCGGGTTGCTCAAACACACCTCTAGTTCCAGAACATTTTCATACCCCCAAAAAAGCCTGTGTCCGGTAAGCAGTGCCTCCCATACCCACCCACCCCCATCCGTCCCAAGTTCCTGCTTGACACCCGTCTGAACTCTGTCTCTGCATTTCCCAATTCTGGATATTTCACATACGTGGAACCATCTACTGTGTGGCCTTTGTGTCCTCCACGGAGGATAATGTTCTCCAGGCTCATCCGTGTCATGGCAGGTGTCAAAGCCGCGTTCCTTTTTGTGGCTGAAGAACATTCCATCGTGCGGACAGGCCACAGCGTTTACCGTTCATTCGTGGCAGACACTTGGACTGTTCGCTGCTCTGCGCGCGCACGCGTGTGTGAGTGTGTGAGGAGGAGCCCCCGTTTTCCGTTCTTTCCAGTTCACCTAGAAGTGGAATTTCCAGTCTGCGACTCTTCTTCTCTAAGACTTTGTATAATGAGCTTTAGGAAGAACTGCCAAATGTTCTAATTTTGTATCTTGTGGTCTTTTCTCTGATCAGAACGATAAAGTTCAGAGCCAGTGAGTGACTTGCTAGTTTCCTGACTGACTTCTGTCCCCCAAGCTGTTGCCATTATTAGTGGGAGCATTTCGGTAACAAACAACTGCGTTTCTCTTTCCAACTTGCTCTTCACAGTCAAACCTCCTTCTTCACTGGCCTCCAACTAACTTTTCCTTCATTCCTCTCACTTTCAGCAAGTCGCCTTCTTTCCTCCTCCTCTGAGAAAATAACAGCAGTCGTTGGGAAATCCCTGGACATCCCAGACCAAATCTAGATCGCAGGCTTACCCAATCCTCTTTATCCTCCTGTTGTCCTAGAGGAAGTATCTCTTCACAAAAGCGGTCTTTGTGTTCCCCGGAACCCCTTCAGGGGACCTACGGCCGGGTCCTGTCCTGTGCCTTCTCCTTCAAGTCATTCATTCCCGTCCTCCCCCTCCCCGCTCCTGTGTCTCGATCTCAGTCAGTTATAAACTGGCTCGGGTGTTTTCCAGCTCAAAATTCCACGCGGCCGAAGCTTTTTGCCTTCTCTCCTACCCTCCAGAGCAACATCTTGAAAACATTGCTTCCAGTCACTTCATTCACACGCGTGCCCCTGCTTTATTCCGTAACCTCCTCCGGGCTGCCTTCCGTCCGCCACTCCAAGCAGTCGCTCCTCGTGCGCTGAGACCTCGGTGGGTCATGACCCCCGCTGGAAACATGCTACACACGCTCTCCGGGCCCCTCCTCTTCATAGACCACTTCCTCCACCCTCCTCTGCTGGATCTGCATCCCCTACCTGACCCACATGGGGGCTTGTCCTTGTTAACTTTCCTGGGAGCGGAGTCTCAGGCTGCTTTTGCCTTATCTTTTCTATATTTTCTAGCTCGGCGAACACTCATGGCTTCTAATGCCACTGAAGTGATGACTTTGAAATTTCAGTCTCCTGCCAAGACTTCCTTCTGAAATCTGGACCCACAGAGCCAGCTGTCACTTTGACCTCTCTGCCTCCAGTTCACACATGGCCAGGACTGAGCTCCCGAATGGCCAGCTTGAGCTCTTCGTCTTGGTAAATGGTCTGCTCAGGTGCTTAAGCCAGAAATCCAGGCGTCGTCTTCCTGGTCTCTTCCTTCTGGAAACACAACATCCAGTCTCTTACCACGTACTGTTGATTTTAGTCTAAATATATCTTAAATCTGTCTGTTACATCTCTCAGCTGTGTTGAAGGAGGAAAAATGAGATGTCTTGTGCTTAAGGTTTCTACCCAGGAACATCAAGAAAAATTCTACCAAGTTTATAAATAAATAGGAGGTTTGCAAGGGACAGCTTGAGCGGGGCTTCTGACAACCACCACAAATATCTCCCCATTCAGCCAAAAACCTGCCCCATCACGCTCGCTCATGCTTTTGATATCTTTTGGTCCCTCGCTGCTGATTAATTTTATCAAATTTCACCATTATTTTGGCACAATATTTGCCATTATTCTTGGGTGAGTAGAAGTGATCTTTGTTTTTGAATTTAAATCAAGTTACCTTAAAACATGATGATGTACATTGTGGGGGAAGGGTGGACAGAAGGGCACTCCCTTACCTCGTAAGTGGGACTATAGATTGCTCAAACCATTTGGATTGCAAAGTGCCTCTATCAGAAATTTAAATGCATGTTCCATTATCATACATTTTATGTATATCATCATCATCATCATCATGGGAAGGATACCCAAAACTGAATGAGGACAATCAGTGCAGCATTGTTGATAATAGCAAAAACTCTGCAAACTTTCATACATATGGTGATACATCCATATGTATACATGTACATTCATACAGCCAATAAGAAGAATGAGCTAGATATTGTGGGGCTTTTTTTCAAACAAATCATCAACCTCCGTGAATAGTATGATCCTACCCCGTGTATCTCCTTTGCATATTTTATAAGCTGGAATATTCGCCAAATACCCTCTGGGGCCATAAACGTTTCACAGTGGTTACCTCTGCGGAGAATGCTGAGAGTTGCAGAACGGGATGGACTGACTTTCACTTTTCTTCTGAATGCCTTTATTATGTGTGTGTGTCACTTTTATCTCAACAAATAAATAGAGAAAAATTCTCATAAAACGTAGATTTTTAATGGAGGCATTGGTGGTGTGGTGATGTATTTCTGAGACCCAGGCCCAGAAGGAAACCTGTCAGCAAGTGGCTGTTACCCTCTGACTACAGAAACCCATCCACAGCAAAGAGCTTTAAGCATGTGAATCTTAATGGAATTAAATTTTTTAATCCTCCTGATAGTGGAGGAGGGCTGTGTGTATGGGGGCTGGGGTATATGCAGAAAATCTGTACTTCCCTCTCAGTTTTGCTATAAACCTAAAACTGGTTTAAGAAATAATAATAAAGTCTTCAAAAACATCCTTACGGTTTTATATTGGGGGAAAAAAGCAGTGGTTACTTTTACCAAGTTACCTGAAGCAGTAGTGGTCGCAGTAACGGTGTTAATCACCACCACCACCTCTTTAAACATCCACTTTTAAGGAAAAGGAAAAGTGTATCAGTCTTTTGCTCTCTGAATATAGATTTTTTCAAGACTTGAAATTTTTGGCCTTCCGTGGACTAAGCAGGTGTAGGTGTCAATTTCCCTGCTGAACCGCTGCTCTAATAAACCCCTGTGACCCCGACTGGATGGGGCCCTCAGATTTCATTGTCCTGTGATACTATGTGGGGGCCCGTTACTCCCTCCCGTCCTGTTCAAAAGATAATATGAAGGTAACATTGTCTTGTATTTATAGGATCAGGCCCCTGATTTAATGCAGTTTAAACAATACATAATCAATTTTTGCCAAGTCCAATCACTTTTTTCTCTTTACTCAAACATCTGTTTGAAAAAAAATTAAATTTAAAAACAGAAACCGGGGCTTGTTTTTTTTACCTAATACTGCCTTCAGAGTCAAGACAGAATCAATTCCAGAGTGTTCGTTCGTTTTCCATCGTTGCTGTCGCCCCTGGTTTCCCCAGCCTTCACTTGACTGCTCAAATCTTGGCCTTTATTTTTCAGCCCTCACGATTCTGCAGTCTTTTCTGCCTGATGTCCTGCAGTGAAATAACATACACTGAGTCCTCTAAACTTTCAGACAGCTGCTCATCTCCCCTCCCCTTCTTAGCCTGCCCTCCTTCTTACCCCATAACTGAAACCAGCTATTTATAAAGAATTTCCACGACCATGGCTGACTGCCACACTGCTTCCCAGAAAGGGTCATTTCTGCCTTGTTTTTATAGTATACAGTCCTCAGCTGTCCCTTTGCAAAGCTCCTGCCCAAAACTCTGCTTTGCTATGGTTTGTTCGACTTGTTCTAAACTGCCGTCTGTTATTAAAATGCTGCATAACATGGGTCTTTTTTTCCCTTTAGAGTGAAAAAGCACTTTAATTATGTCATATTACAGAAGCATTTCAAGTATTATACATATAGAAACAAAAGAGAAAGGATATATCACCATGGTTCAGAAAGCAGCTGAGAATCTTGAAGTGGGGTATAAGTATTATGTGAAAGATATTGCATTTTAAGGGTTTTTTTCTGTAGGAAACTAATCCTGAAGTTTTGTTCTAAAGGCAGTTTGGTTCATTTAAGAAGTGGAGGAAAGGAACTAAAAGAAAGTACTCTTTAATGTGTAAACTATTTGTGATGCCAAATTAGAGGGACATTTCCTCTTTAACATTAGATAATAAGCTCCCTTTCATTCTTTGGAATGGTGGTTAAAAATCAGATTTTTGCATTTCTTTTCTGGAAAAAGAACAAGTTGCAAACACTTCTGTTGATCAGTATTGTTTTTATCTGTTGTGGCAAAGAATAACGTGAAGTAGAATTTTCAAAATAAACTGAATTTTGGAACACTGAAAAAAATAAAATTTTTTTAATAATTGTGTTTCTTTTTCTTTCTTGAAATATTGAAATGGAAAAATTCAATAATTGATGAAAAAAGGGTCTTTCTCTAAATGAAGTGGATATAAAGTAGTCCATGTTCATGGTCTCACACATCTTCAGTAATTTCAAAAGATGCTGGTTTGTGCATGAAGAGATTAGTCTCACCACTTCATGGTCAGACCTTGTATGGACCACATAAGGACTTTCTTCCTTCTAGGAATTAAACTCACTGAGTTTAAACTTACGGATTTACTGGGCCCATGTGTTGGATTATTTCATTTCTACCTTTTTCAAAAGATAAAGACATTCTTTGAAAATGTTCCCACATGAGCAGTTGTAATGCGAATTCAATTTTACTCTATTATTACTATGTCCTTTGTTTCCTGAAAGGATGAACCACTCACTATTTTGAACTACTTTTTCTCCCTCAGAATTCTCTAGATTTACACATTTTCTTATCCTGCATGTAGTATTTGCAAAATGGCCATGGAGAACCCTCGATTTTAGTCAGTTTCCTAGTAGGGTGGAGGCCATGGATGAGGTACTGGGATGGAGTTGCTCAGTAGCTCAGTTGATCAGCTCACACCAGCGCCAGGAAGAATGCTGTCAGGTTCGGTTTTCAGACACGAGGCCATTGCCCGGGACACTGGTTTCTCAGGCAGCTGTACGACCACCTGCCGCCACCACAGGAAAGCACGCCTGGACCAGCGTCTGGGCTTGTGTTTGCGGCCACAGAAATGCTGTCTTATCGACACGTGCAGAATGTGTCAGGTTTTCCAGAGACCAGCCGGCATGACAGTTTCCTCCTTTGTCTTAAGAACGACAACTGTGCAGCAGGCCCTGCGGTGGTCAGCATCGTGGGCCTTCCCTGTCTCCATGGGGACATGAGTCTGTCGCCTGCCAGGGGCCAGGAAGATGCTCTCCAGGCTCAGTTCATAAAGGCCCCCGAGAACCCCGAGAAAGCATCTTGATCCCACAACGGCAGACGGCTCCCTGGTCGTTAACAGAGTCAAGTCGTCCGTCTTGAGGGCCCCGCACCCCTTCACTGTCCAGGTTGAGCACCGCTGCTTTCTCCCAGCTCCAGTGGTTGGAGGACCGTCACACAACCTTGTCTTTCCTGGCCTGGACGTTCTGCCTTCGGGGTGCAGATGTAGCCTGTCACTTCTTAAACATGAACTCGTGTGCTGGTTTGATGAGTGGCAAGTCCTAAAAGGCAGTTTGATCTTTCCCAGAACTGTGAGTCAGCCCCTCTGTATACTTTTTATAACCAGTAGTTATTCTCAGGGGAACTTCGATCAGGTTGTGATTGATCAGGTTATCTTTCCTATGGGCCAATACGGTAATTGTGTTTTTAAAGTGTTAAAACCCAAAGTGGCGGTGTACCCGAGTCTCTCTGCAGGGCCTGGTGCCCGACACTCAGTATCACGTGTCCCGCGTGCCCACTTTGTGCTGCAGTGAACCCTAATCAGTCTGGGTCATCAGTCTTAGCCTGGCTAGCTACTTGTGCCTCTGCCTCCTCATCCATTCCTGGTCATGCTGATGGCTTCGCTTTAAAGCACACCTTCCATTCTTAGCTGCTGCTCCTGCTGCTCTCGGCCATGCGTCCCAGATGTGCACCTTGCAGCCAGTAGCAGACCCCGAGTGGGTGGGCCCTAGTCCGCGAACGTGCCTGCGGGTGGGCTGCCTGCCGCCCCAGCTGCAGTGTGATGATTGTGCATCTTGGGAAAATTCAGTAGGCAAGGGGGAGAGAACTGATTGGGCAGCGTATTCTCCTACCTTCCCAGCAATGTGACATAGGAAGCTTGTTTTGCCACATAGGAAACCGGATGGAAGACACAAGTGGTCCGCGTTCGGTGTTGGTTTGACTTGAACGTTGGTGACATGCATTCACTTTGCGTGTTACCCTCGCGGTAGCACATGCCCTTGCATGTCAGCATGAGAACGTGGTTTCTAGTCCAAGGTGCTCGAGCTGCCGGCGCTGCCATCACCGTGCATGGGTGCAGCTGCCGGGTGTGCGGTCAGGAGACACTTCCAGGCTGCCGGGCCGTTGTCATCACTGTTGGTTTGCACATGAAGTTGTTGCCAACCTATCCGTCATTTCGAGATGCCATTTGCCCTAAAAATATGTATTGTGTTTGACACATTTGTCTCAAGTATGGTGCTTCGTTTGCTTGTTTTAAACCAAAGAAGGGGGCTGGTGATGTTTGCGTTACCCTTTCTGTTTGACACCTTTCTTTGAGGACTCCCTTGTGAGAAAGGAAGGCTACTCCTGCTAGAGATGCGTCAGCGGACATGGACCGCCGGGTTCCAGAAGTGTCAGCCTTTGAACTGGACATTGTTCTCACCCTTTTCTCCTCTCAGTATTCCTCTTGTTGGGATTCTTTTTTTTTTTTTTTTTTTTAAGATTTCATTTATTTATTTGACAGATCACAAGTAGCGGAGAGGCAGGCAGAGAGAGAGGAAGGGAAGCAGGCTCCCCGCTGAGCAGAGAGCCTGAAGTGGGGCTCGATCCCAGGACCATTTATCACGACCTGAGCCAAAGGCTGAGGCTTTAACCCACTGAGCCACCCAGGTGCCCCCTCTTGTTGGGATTCCTGAGTGTGACCGTCTCAAACTCAGACAAGCATTTATTAGCTTTAGCATTCACAGAAGAAAGTTAGAGTGCGCAGGCATCTGGGTGCTATGCTATGCACGGGTCATCTCTTTGGGGTTATTTTTGTTCCTGGTAAAGTACTGCGATGGGAACATACTATCCTCAGTAAGCTATAAGTTATCAGGGAAAAGATCTTTGTGTTAGAGCATAATTGATTCAAAGTAGCACACACCATTTTAGTCCTGAGAAGCATGTGCATATATTTTTTTGACCCATTAAATTTTTCTTTTGCTTCACGTAATAGAATCTTGGGTCAGTTGCTTCGATTCTAAATGGGACGTCAACTGATGCTTTGTGATCCTACGGCCCCCAGAAGCAGCAAAGCAATTTTTTTTCAGTATTTAATAAAGGATGACCTTCATATCTAACAGTGAATAAGGAGATGTGTTTAAAAGCCATTTTACAGTCTAGACTGTTTTGGAAGTCTGACTAGGCTTGTGCTCTGTAGTTGGCACAAGGGCGAGCAAAAAGCAAGGATATGAGGGCTGTGGGCCCTGCATCTTTAGCTGTTGGGGTTTATTGGAAGTAGGAGCCATTGTGTTCATTGCATTTGAGCCTGGGTACGAGACTGCTCTGAGCTAGCCTCTTGTTGCAGCCATCACCCCCTCACTAGAACATTCTCTTTCTTTCTTCAAGAAATACATGAAGGTAATTTTTTTTTTTTAAGCATCATGACAACCCTTACTCAGACCCTTAATGAAGCTCACCTTGGTTTTCATCCACAGATAAAACCATAAAAAGCAAAATAGAAACTTAAAATTGAATGTAAGGTAAACCAAGGAAAGTAATTTTCAGAGTTACTTCATGTATTCCTCTTGTGTGAAATTGGCTCATTTTCCAGATTTAAAGAAAAAAAAAATAGATGCTGGGAAAGGAAGCTCGAGAAATCGAGGGGGAAAATTATTTTTATTAGATTTGGCAAAATGGACTTTTAAATTTTGTGATGTATTCTTCATTCCCTACAAGTTCTAATGATTCATTTATTCTTCATTAAAATGATATCAATTGATTTCAGCTTTTTGAGAACTTGTAGAATGAGACATGGTGTTATGTTTGTGCAAAGATTATTAAACTTTAAGCTTTTAATGTAGAAATTTTCCTTTGGCTCATTAGTAATATCTCACAGGTCTAATTTTTATTACAAATTTGGTCTTCATTAGAGCTATTTAAAACTCATTCCAGATGGCACAAGTCTCTCCAAACAAGTCAATCTTAAAATAAATTTTTGTTATTAACTTACTTTAAAAAAAAAAAACCCAAATTAATGTAAAGGAATCCCACATTTCTGTTTCTACCAATTAGACTATTTTATTAGTAAGTCTTAATGTATACACCAACCACTTTGGCTTATTGGTTTATTGGCTGAGGTACGTTGTGATTGCAAACAGGTAGAAACTACACATCAATTTCCTATCAGTCCGACGGTGCCAGGTGGTATCCTTACTCAGTTAGGAATAGAAGGTGTTTAATAAAGCTTAGTTGTATCCCCCCTGGGGCTTGGCGAGTTGGATCCCGTCCTTGCTCATAAACTCCAATGGTGATTCTTTCCTTTTCACAGTGCTCCAGCTGAGGCTGCAGCAGAGGAGGACAAGGGAGCAACTGGTGGACCAGGGCATCATGCCACGTAAGATTTCAGCGCCGCTGTCACCTCCAGGGTGACGTAGCACAATGCACGTGCCCGAGGAGAGCCTGGAGCACACTCTGCTTTGAGCTGTGTCCATTGGGTCCATAATACGATTACCACACGTGCTGAGAAGGAAAACCAGGCATCAAAGTGCCAGCCTAAGAGAATCATCTCAAATACATTCTGAAAGCCAGATGCAGCTTAAAAGATGGACCTGAATTCTGTATTACATAAAGAAAACTGGGAAACCGGGTTAAGATCAGGTCTTACTTCATGCATGAACATTTGTTTTAGTTTTGAAATAATTGAAGTCATCTCTACGTAATAGGTCTGCTGTTACTTAGACTTGCAAAAGTAGGATGATAAAATTAATTAAAAAGCCTCGTTCTACTTTAATTCAAAATAATTACCTTTGATACAATATAGTGTCTGGTCTGGAATGAAGGGCATCTCAGTTACAGGACTGATAAGCATTCTACTTACAATTAATACACCCTTTCTTGCCCACATACACCTGACTTCCAAATGTCTTGATGCCTCCTTCCTTCATTTTTAAAAGTTGATTAATTTTAAGAATATTTGCCCATTGTCTTCTTACCTTTACTCACTAAGTTGGGAGGTGATTTTATATTTTAGAGGGGAAGATTGGTTGCTTTGGTGTTAGGATTATTTATATGAGTGTTTATCTAAAAATTGATTTCTCTAAAAAGTAACTTATTTGGCTTTAAAAGACTAAAGAGAAGTTACAAACCATACTTATACTTCCCTGTGGTCTGACTCATTGATATTAACCTTTTTTTTTTGGTTCCTAGAACAATTTTTCTCTGCAGTAGATATTTTTCCCAGTAAAATTTTTTTTCTGGATTACTATTAATTATCTAAATATTTTAAATCTCATATTATGATAGACACAAAAGCTGGGTTGGTAATCTGCCAGACTTCTCTACCACTACATTCCTGATGATGAACCGGTCAGATAGTATCGAATTAGGATATTTAAGACACCACCACTAGTCCTCTGTTAGGAGCTGGTCCCTAGTCAAAGCTGTTTGGGCTGGGGAATCTTTGCAGTGTCAAGTGCCAGAGCCGAAAATAATTCTGCCAAGTCAAAGCAAAGGCCAAGTTTTGGAGGTGACAGCCCAAGTAAGCATAGCCCAAATCCCATCCATGTTATCTGACTGGTTATAAGTAGATGTACACACAAAAGATTTTGCAAAGATAATTGATAGAAATACTATAGTAAGTGATGTTTTAGCGAAACACTGCTTATCCTCATTCTGGGATTCTGGAATATTTAAAGTACTAATAGTTAACATATTAAAGAAACACTATGTCTTTAGAGTAAGCTGTATTGTTATACAATAGAAAAAGCACAAAACTTTCTCATTCACAATTCTAGATTTCAGTTCTACTTTGACCACAATCTAGTTGTTTGACTTCAAGCAGTCCTTGAACCGCTTTGAGCCTTTTATCTGTCCTGGGGCTAATACCTACCTTGCAAAGTCTCTGTAATGATCAACAGTGTACTTGTGATGGACCACAGTGCATCGGGCTAGGAGCACATGTGGTCACAGTATACGGTAACTCAGCTCTGCTCAAGGGAAGTGCAGAGTGCCCTCGTGTTCAAGATTAGATCCTAAGGACATTTGGGCTTTTTCCATCATCTTATAGGATCACTAAGAGCAAAGACCTGTCAAGGAATCCCCACACAGTTCCCTTGGTGATGGTGATTTAGCCCAACTGTTGGTTGGAACCATCTGACCTGGTATTTGCATTTTCATTGTGTATACAGCTCTATTTTACTGTTTACTTGTTTTATTTGTGAAGACATAGCTTTCATTCTGAAACATTTAGGTTTCCAATTTCGCACATCTCCTAAAGGAACTAGTAATAAACGGAACCATAGATACAAACTAATAAGATGAGGAGGGAACATCAACATAACGTACCCTAACGTTTGACTGAAATATTAACACCTCTGTCTCTGCTCCCGAAATGATTCCTGTTCTTTTCACAGCTTTGAAGAGCCCAGCTGCATTCCATGAGCAGATAAAAAGCTTGGAACGAGCCAGAGTAAGAAATTCCAGTTTCAAATGTTCTCCTTCTCTGCTTCTCTCTTTTATTTTAAAGTACCTGTCGGCAAGTAGCAATCTTAACTTATAAATATTGTCAATAGAGAAAATGCAGTGTATTTTCAGGACATGTGGTGTGCAGAGTAATATATTCTCAGGTAGTTTTATCTTGGGAGTTTGTAGAAAATGCATGACGTTCAAATTTTGTTCTTTTAAGACTTGTAACTAGTTTTGTCCATAAAGGACAAAGCACACCTCACTTTGTTGCTTTCAGGGCATACCAACAGTTTTTAGAATAATGATGGAGTAGTTTTGCCATTTACAACCCTGGCAGACTAACAGCCCGGTCTTGTCCTGACTTCCCATCTTTAGGTAGTTTCTTGACTGGGTCCGTGGTAGCTGTACCTTTGAAGGGCAGGAGGATTTGCTGAATAAAAAATGTAGCTAGGCTCAGCCCTGCTTCACTCTTTGAGAGGTCTCTGTCCTATTTGCACATTGATTTCATGTTTATTATTTTTCTCTAAAAGGACCCTTGTGCACATTCGTTCTTTTTCCTTTAGGGAAAACTTCTATCATGCAATACAAAAATAAGAATGTTCCAAAAATTCCATAGGAATTTTCCCAGAACTCAGTGATAATCTCTTAGCATCTTATAAAACAGAAAACCCATTTGAAAGCCTTATTGTTCAAGTTGAGAATTCTTCTGAATAAGAAAATATCATCAAGGATATGAATTTGCCAACAAACATACATTAGGATTTTAAAGAAATTTGTAATTTAGGTGGATTTTTCTGTGTCCTGAAGTGTAGATGTTTAGCTATTTAAATGATCAAAATCTGCTGTCTGTTTAAATTATAAGCTTTTGCCTTCTCCAAGTTTTAAAATAAAAGTCTGTAAAGTGCTTACTTTATGCCCGCGTGCACTTCAAATCCCTGTTACAATTTTGAAGGCTGCAATTTAAATTATGTATTGGATAATAGCTTTTCAAAGTACTAATTTCTACTCTTTACTTCCCAAAATCATGACCAAAGAGTGTACAATTTATTTAAATGGAGTACCTTGAGAGAAAAATGTACAACCACAATAAGTCATAAACAATTTATGGTAAGACTTTCTCTCTCTCTCTCTCTCTCTCTCTCCCTCTCCCTCTCTCTCTCTCTCTTTCTTTTTTTTAAAGACTGAAAACTTTTTGAAGCATAAGATTCGGAGCCGACCAGATCGTTCTGAACTTGTCAGGATGCACATTTTAGAAGGTAAAATTTTTATTTCTGCTTGTTTTGCTGCATTTTATCAAGAAAAGAAATGAGAATTCCACCACTGCTGGGTTTTTTTTTTTCCACTTTAATAACTTTTCACCCAACAGACTGGCATCCTCCAAATTGGATAGCAACATGAAGACCCTAAGCTAAAATCTTATGTTAGATACGTAGGGAAGGGGCATTTGAATCTCCAAATAACCAATTTGTGGACTCTTCCCCTGCCAGCTGGTGTCGTAGATGTCTCTACCATCTGTTCTGGTCCAGAGAATTTCTTCATCAGTGAGGAACATATGTCCATTAAGTCAGTGGCCACGAGTAACCCTAGATTTTCAGCTACCAGACCCTGTTACATACCTGTACAGTGCCCACACCTAACGTCTTGTGTTTGTTGCTATTTACCCACAACAATCCCTCTTGATCTGACTGTTAACATAAACACCCTCCACTCAGCCCCCAGGTTTTCTCTATGGTCTGGCTTCATCACCTGTGAAGTGATGGCAGGGACAGTTCTCTTCCAACTCTGGTGAGACATGTGGCTCAGGCCAGGATATTTTTCTCTCTAAGACCATATTTGAAAGCTGGCTTCCCCACTATAAGTTCCCAAACTACATTTTCTTTTGTTGTTTGCTTCTCTGACTGATTTATTACTCAAGACCAGAAGCTTGACCCTGTGATACTCTTGAGTGTGTTCAACCCTGAGATGATACAGAAAGAATCTGAAAATTTCTCAAAAGATTGAGAGACAGTTCTCAAGTAGAAGGACTATTATATTTGTTCTTCTGGCCTAATGATAGAGTCAATATTAGAATTACATTGGTATTACAAAGCAAAGTATTATATCGTGGTTCAACATAAGAAATAATATCCTAAAGGTCAGACATGTCCAAAAACCTTCTGGAAGCACTAAGGTTGCCCTCATTTGAAGTGGTGGTTCCTTGGCTGGTGAGCTAGACACCAGAGACCCAACAAATGAGCCAAATGGATTCCTGCCTCCATGAAGCTGACATTCTGATGGCACAGACAGATGATAAGCAGGCAAAACAGATGAATCACAGATTGTCAAAAGTGCTCGATTAGCAAGAGATGGGCTGCTATGATAGGGACTAGGCACAGGCTGACACCACAGTAAGGACATTGTAAAGAAACTGCAAGATCAAGTTGAGATCTATAGCCCGAAGTAGGGTCTCTTTTACTCCAGAGAGTCTGTGATTATGGGACAGTCTTTCTATCTGGGGTGGGAGGTGAGAGGTCTGTGCCTTTCACTGCTTTCGGTTATATTCTCAGCAGTCCGAAGGACTAGGAGCCTTTCCAGAACGGCAGCGGTAGGATCCGAACAGCTAGCATTTATCCCTGCTATCAGGGGGGTAGGCAAATGTACCAGTAAGTTAACTGGACAAGTGTCTCCTTCGGTGCCTACTTGACCTATACCGGACATTTTTTGAAGGAACAATGCTGTTTCAACTTGCCTTCTAACTGTAACTGGCTTTATTAATACCATAAAACCAAGGCAAATACAGTTAACTATCCAAAGGAATCATATTTGCTTTTTTAAAAAAGATAACTCAACATTTAAAAACCTAATCGTGTATATGAATGAACCATAAGTGATGTTTTTAGGACATCTGTTCTCGAGTTGGGATTTTTGAAATAAGAAAGAATTTATCATCAGTAATTTAAAAGAGAACTTCCAACCACCCCTCAGCTTATTTTAACATTATCCCAATTTTGATCGAATTGGATCAGGCAAAAGTCTAAATTATTTTTCTGAAGTTCAGCTAAAATCCAACCTCGGCGCTGGGAGATGAGGAGATGATAAGAACAAGAACAGAAACATGAAAAATGCCAGCCTCTCATTTTCTGCTTTTCCAGACATACTGCTGATATCACTTGGTTGTGTTGATGGGAAAGAGGAAAAAGACTGTCCTACCTAGATGTTAACAAAGCATTTAAACATCAACCTGAGAGTGATCTGCGCGATCATCGTCTTTCTGGCATAAACCACAGCTGTCATACATCATCTACAGTTTCCATTTAGAGTGGGAAAAACAACATAAAGACACTTGAAAAGCAATCTGAGTTGAAAATCCTAGATTTTGTCATTTTCCCCCCCAAACAGTTTAGTTGTTAAATTGCCCTAATTTTTTTTTTTTTAAGATTTTATTTATTTATTCGACAGAGATCACAAGTAGTCAGAGAGGCAAGCGGGATGGGGGGGGTGGGAAACCGGCTCCCACTGAGCAGAAAGCCCAATGCGGGGCTCGATCCCAGGACTCTGAGATCATGACCTGAGCCGTAGGCAGAGGCTTAACCCACTGAGCCACCCAGATGCCCCAAATTGCCCTAATTTGATACCAGTTTGTTTTTTAATGACTCGTCTTTATCAAATCATCCCAAAGGACTTAAAATTAGGTTCCCAAGAAATAATTTTATTTTCGAAGCTTATTATTTTCCTATAACATTTAGTTCAACTATGTATTGACATCAGATATGAACTGATAGGAACTGTTTTGTGGACAATCAAGGTTGACTTTCGGTAAGCATGTAACTCAACTGGTGGAAAGAAAAGTGTTCAGCTGTGCGGAGAGTAGTCTATAGGCCATGGGCTTTTGGCGAGCTTTGGGCTTCAGCCGGGATATTTTACCTGCCAAAAAAAGAACATCAGTTTTCCTGAGATTACTTAAGGGGAATCTCATGCTATATATGAGGCAAGTAACGGTCAACTCAGAATTTTGGGTTAACACCTCACCATTTTTTTTTTATCAGTTATAAACATTATTGAGAACAATGTTATAAAATGTTAATGAGAGGTACCAGAAATGCAAGTCACTGACAGAATTACCCAAATGAATGAGTTACGATACTTACATTAGTTTCGCATCTGTTGTACAACCCGTCCATTTGTAGTAGATGAATTGAGGCTTCTTTAGGACCAATAGTTACCCTGTAATTAGATATTTCAGAGTTACATATCCAGAACTAAACCCAGATTCTTAATGATGATGACCGACTCTGAGACACCTAGGGATCAGCCTGAGAATATGATCTGTATGTAGCTCTTCCCATTAATTCCTGCAGAAAAAGTTTATAACCTAAGTAAGATCCAGTGGCCCCCGTTTCTAGGCACTGGCTTTGCAGTGCAGCCAAATCTACAACTGTGTCCTTCCTGAGCCGCGGACCTCATCTCCCTTGCCCATCCTCCATATTTCCAGCACCTAATAAATGTGAGTGTGGCCCTCCTGCCAGAAATGAACAGTAGCAGTACCCCGGTTCTGGGCATCAGTCCATGTTCATTTGAGTCTGAGGGCACTGTATAGACAATATAAAGTGTCTAGGACTAAAAATACATAAATGTATACCAGAGCATTCTCAGGTGGTCATTTTCTCTGTCTGTAAATACATTGAGCACACATAAATACAAATGCTTTTAAGCCAGTTTAAATTAAATTAAATTCTCTTGGCCTGAAATAACATTATGGAAGAGAGTAATTCAAGTCATGGCTAAAACTGGGTTTCTTCTTCTAGAGACATTTGCAGAGCCCTCTCTGCAGGCCACTCAGATGAAGCTGAAACGAGCTCGACTAGCGGATGATCTGAATGAAAAGATTGCTCAAAGACCTGGTCCTATGGAGCTGGTAGAGAAGAACATCCTTCCCGTAGACTCCAGTGTTAAGGAGGCAATTATAGGTAAGACCCTAAAAATATACGCTTTTCTGCGAGAAAGAGGAACTTAGAAGTTTAAAACAAATTTAATCCAAAAAGCCAGCACCAGTCATGAGTGTTGTTTTCTGCGTGAAGCAGAAATTGATTAACACTTGGACCACGTCCCGTTATTATTATTTCTTTATGTATGCTAAGACTGGCGTCTCTTACCAGTTAATACAGGATTCCTCTTGTCACATCTGAGGTTGATGTCCTTAGGTTCCGATTTCGTTATGATGTTTTCTAAGTTAACTTTTTTACATTACTCTGTTTAATTCCTCTCAATTCTGTTTACTTCTAGGAAAGATAAATCGCTTGTTCTGTGTTAGTTCAGCAAAGTAAACCGCACATGAGTACAGATGTGTTTATTAAAAAGGGTAATATCTGCCCTTTCATCCTGATCCTCTTATACTTAGTTAATAATGTTGCCAACTCTTCCCCCCCGCACCCCCAACACACACACATACATGTACTCTTTTCTGGCATAAGTTTTAGTAGAGAAAAAAATCTGGAATAATACCACTTACTCAGCAAGCAGTTTTGAAAAGTTAATATCCTACTATAAAAACTATTATAGTTTCCATTAGTCTGGGGACTTGGTATTTTGCATTAGTATGAGTTTAAATCTTAGGCAGTTTCTAGTCAGTGATCCTAAGTAGTACATTCAGTGATTATTCCATTCAGTCCCAAAGAAATGGAGCTGCAGAAGGTAAGACGTCGGTATAACAGGGCCTCTCCCAGAAGTAGGACTCGTCAACAGACACCGAGTCACGGCCCCATTTTCTCTCACACCTCTCAGTGCTTTTTAACACTTGTATCCAAATCAGGATCCACACAAGGGCCACACGTTGTCTTTGGCTGATGTCTCTCTTAAATCTTAATCTCCTGTGTGGGTCTTCCTCCTCCTCTCTTTTCTTACCGTGTATCTGTTGGGGAGCAGGCCTTGTTGTGTCCTCTAGCCGGTCCACACGCTGGATCTTACTGAATGCATTCACATTCCCAGTGTCACTAAAAACTTTTCTTTTCTTCTGTACTTCCGGAAACTGGGAGTGGGATCCAAAGGCTTGATCTGGTCAGGTCCTACTTCTCCCCCAAGTACTCATCATAGGTAGCAGTGCGTTCTTTCCCTGGGAAGTACATTATGTTCAATTTCTTTTTTTTCTTTTTCAGCCAGCTGCTTCTGTTCTTGTAGTAAACAGTGTTTCTCTTTCTTTATCATTTTAAGCTTGGTATTCCAAGGCCAAGATAAGCTAAAAATCGCTTCTCTCTTTAGGTGTTGGGAAGGAGGACTATCCTCAGACTCAGGGCGATTTCTCGTTTGACGAAGACAGCAGTGATGCCTTGTCTCCAGACCAGCCGGCCAGCCAGGAGTCACAGGGGTCAGCCGCGTCCCCAAGTGAGCCGAAAGTTAGCGAATCTCCATCTCCTGTGACTACAAGCACTCCAGCCCAGGTAGCTAGCGCCTTTCTTGCTTCTCCCACAACCAGACAGCGCCTTGTTTTATACAGCGGGTAACTGAGCTGCTTCTTCCAGAAGAGTCTAATAGACATTTTTTTCAACTGTGACACAAACACTGTTAACATTTTCTCAGTAGATTCTTACATTTTATTTCTGTTCTATATCCACATTTTTTATGTTACAAATAGTTGTATAATTTGCTTCTTACAAATTTTCTCATAACTTTTTTGGGGATATCATTTGCATACTATAAGGTATACCTTCCCCCTTTTTTTTCCTGCCATCTTAACCATTTTAAAATGGGCAGCTGAGTCGTGTTAAGTACATTGTTATGCAACAGATCTCCAGAAACTTTTTGTCTTGCAAAACCGAAACTGTATCCCTTAAGCAGCAGCCCCCAGCCCCTTCCTGGGGGGGGGGGGGGGGGGCTGACAATCACAATTCCACTTCCATTTCTAAGAATTTGACTACTTTGGGGGGGGGATGGGTGAACTAGGTGCTGGGGATTAAAGGGAACACTTACCACCATGAGCACGGAGTCAAGTACAGAATTGCCGAATCACTGTATTGTACCCCTGAAACTAATATTGAGTGTTACCTACCCTGGCATTTAAATAGATACGTATATACATACATACATATGAATTTGACTACTTCAGATATTTCATATAAACAGAATCATACAATATTTGCCTTTCTGTGACTGGCTTATGCACTTAACAAGTCTTCATGGTTCGTTCATGTTGTAGGTTGTGACAGGATCTCCTTCATTTTTAAGGCTGGATAATATTCTATTATTTGGATATACCGTATTTTGTTTATCTACTTGTCAGTGGGTCCTGCATTGCTTCCATGTCTTGGCTATTGTGAAGAATGGTGCTAGGTGCATGGGCTTGGAAATACCTCTTCGAGATCCTGCTTTCAGTTCTTTGGGTCATATACCCAGAAGTGGGATTGATGGATCATCTGGGGATTCTATTTTTAACTTACGAAGGAAGCTCCATACTGTTCTCTGTAGTATGGAGAATTTCACACTCCCACCAACAGTATGCAAGGGTTTCAGTGTCACCACATCCTCACGGACACTTACTAATTTATGTTCCTTTGAATAGCATCCATTCTGGTAGTATGAGATGATATCTCATTGTGGGTTTGTTTGTTTGTTTAAGATTGTATTTATTTATTTGACAGAGACACAGTGAGAGAGGGAACACAAGCACAAGGAGTAAGAGAGGGAGAAGCAGGCTTCCTGCCGAGCAGGGAGCCTGATGCGGGGCTCTCGATCCCAGGACCCTGAGATCATGACCTGAGTGGAAGGCAGACCCTTAAGGACTGGGCCCCCCAGGTGTCCCTCTCATTGTGATTTTGATTGGCCTTTCTCTCATGATTAGTGCTGTTAAGCATCTTTTCATATGTTTGTTGGCCATTTGTATATCATCTCTGGAGATAAATCTATTTGAGTCCTTTGCCCATCTTTAATCAAAGTGTTTGTTTTTCTGCTATTACGCTGCAGAAGTTATTTGTATATTCTGGGTATTAACCCCTTTTCAGATACATGATGAGCGAATATTTTGTCCCTTTCTTTGCGTTGCCTTTTTGCTCTACTGATAGTGTCCTTTGAGGCACCTAAGTTTTTAAGTTTGATACAGTGGCATTCGTCTATTTGTGGGTTTGTTACCTGTGCGTTAGGTATTCTTCTAAGAAATTATGGCCAGGGGCACCTGGGTGGCTCAGTGGGTTAAAGCCTCTGCCTTCAGCTTGGGTCATGATCCCGGGCTCCTCGGATCCAGCAGGGAGCCTGCTTCCCTTCCTCTCTCTGCCTGCCTCTCTGCCAGTTGTGGTCTGTCTGTCAAATAAATAAAATCTTTAAAAAAAAAAAAAAAGTAAAGAAAAGAAATTATGGCCAAATCCAGTGTCATGGAGCTTTTTCTCTATGTTTTCTTCTAGGATTTTTATAGTCTTGGGTCTTACATTTAGGTCTTTTAATCCATGTTAACTTTTGTCTATGGTGTAAGAGAAGGTTCCATCTTCATTCTTTTGTATGTGATACCCAACTCTCCCAGCATCATTTATTGACAAGATTGTCCTTTCCCGCTGGGCACTTGTGTTGAAGGCCACTGACCATATACACGGTAATCTAAGGACTCTGAATTCTGTTGCATTGGCTTATGTGTTTCTCTTTATGCCAGGACTACACTGTTTTGATTACTGTCACCTTGTAGTAAATGTTGAAATCAGGAAGGGTGAGACCTCCAACTCCGTTCTTTTTCAAGACTGTTTTTGGCTACTTGGGAGTCCCTGGAGAGTATTAGGGTGGATTTTTCTATTTCTGTTTAAAAAAAAATGGCACTGCAAAAATTCGCCCTTTTGAAATGTCTCATTCAGTGGCTCTTCGCAGAGTCACAGAGCTGTGCCACTCTCACCACCTCACCGCGTCTTGGTAAGATTAATTTTTCCCTCTTAAAAATGAAATTCACTATGAGAGCTTAATGGTGCATTTAGTTACTGTAGTCTAGTGGTCCTCAAATTGCCTGTAGCGAAAGACTAGTATGTGTTTGCTTTTTAAGGCGTTTGTTTAATTTCCAACTCATTGTGGGCTAATCTTCTTGTGAAATAACAATGCAATAGTAGGGCAGCCGGGCGCCTGACTGGCTCAGCCACACAGCCTACGACTCTTGATCTCAGGTTGACAGTTTGAGCCCCATGTGGGGTGCAAACATTACTTAAAAAAAAAAAAGTTGTGGGATAGCATCAAATCCGATATTTCATATAAACAGAATCAGAGGTCCACAGATCACACCTGGAATAACTCTGTCACAGATTTCCCTTTGTTTCTTGTTTGCCTGAACTGAGGTTTTTCATATGCTAATTCATCATTATTTCGTGCTGCCCGTTTAATTCCATGGCTTATACACATTTTTCTAACATCCCTATTCAATTTTTTTTTTTTAATATTTGGCCTAATATAAAGTTCAGGGCCAGTGCAGGGAATTTCTTTTGGTTTTTCTTTTTCTTTTTTTAAGCTTTTATTTATTTATTTGACAGACAGAGAGATCACAAGTAGGCAGAGAGACAGGCAGAGAGAGAGAGAGAGAGAGAGAGAAGCAGGCTCCCTGCTGAGCACAGAGCCCGATGCAGGACTCGATCCCAGGACCCTGAGATCATGACCTGAGCCGAAGGCAGCGGCTTAACCCACTGAGCCACCCAGGTGCCCTTCTTTTTGGTTTTTAAAAGTTACATTTACAGGGACGACTGGGTGGCTCAGATGGTTAAGTGTGTGCCTTGGGCTCAGGTTAAAACTGGATCCTGAGATCAAGTCCTACCTTGGGCTCCTTGCTCAGCAGGGAGCCGGCTTCTCCCTTTGCCTCTGCTCCTCCCTCTACACGTGTTCACTCTCTCTCCTCTGTCTCTGACACATAAATGGAATATTTACAAAATAAAAAATAAAAGTTATATATACAGATAATTACTTAAGAGAAAATTAGGCTCAAGATACCTTTCTGGCTGGCTTTATTCCAAAATGTGTTGTGACATATTGTGTCCTGAATTCTTTTTCAGAACACACAGATAAACACCAGAGGATTGAGTCCTATAGGAAAATATTCAAATAAAAGATATATTCCCTACCCCCAAAAAAGAATTAACACATAATATCTAGGTAAAGAATGATTTTCCAGGTTCTTTCAATCCTGATGCTAAAATGCTAATGATTTCACACTGTGGACAGTATAATACACTACCAGGTTCTTCCTTCAAAATGTACATTTTAACCGCCCCCCCCCAAAAAAGTTCTTCTTTGAAATATGTATTTCTGTGTGGTCTGTAAGAGACTAACACTGCCTTTCCTTGGACTTTTCTCTCTTCTTTTCAATTCTGATCAAAGTACAGCTGGAAAGGAATTTGCCAGAACATTAATGGAACACACATCACATATTGGAGCTCAGTTTATTTTATGCCTAAGCAATTCTTGAACAATGGAAAGCTGCTAAAAATTACCAACAGCCTGCCACATGTGGGCACCAGGAACTGTTTCACTGGTGCTTTTAATCCAAAGACTTTTTTCTCTATGCGGTTTCTGAAGCCATTTAATTAATCATTTATGTTAAGCCCCCACATGCTTTACCTGTAAGTGTGACCTGATAGGATCTGTGTTCATTTTCACAGTCTGTGCTATAGGGATGATCCCTGTGCCAAATTGGAAATAGTGCTGATAGGAAACCTTGTGGGTCAGTTACTCAGTGTAAATGAAGTGTGTGAAGACGAGCTTAGGGGAACTTGGGGTACTTTTTTCCCATTGTATCTAGTAGCCTCCCGGTAGACGACCTTTTCCAAATAATGTGGAAACCTTGGGTTAAGCGAACAAAGAGGATGAGCAAGGTCAGGTAAGCCATGTACACGTGTATTACATCATTAGTGTTAGACTATGTTTTATCTCAAATGCTTATCAATAAAGGACTAAATTAGGCCATCCAAGATATGGCTCTAATTTCTCCTGTTACCCTTTCAAACTAGCTTCCTGTTACTTATATACGAAGAGATGCTATCGCTGGTAATGTTTTAATTTTGAGCTGGTTTCCGGCATTAACCACAAGGCTAATGCTGATTCCATCCTAGTTCCTAATTCCCTTCTCCCATGACCAGTAGGAAAGTGCCTAAAGTGTATATTTGACAGAAGAGGGCATTCCTGTTTATTTATGAACAAATCAAGGTTTATTGACTACAAATGAGATGAGGGATAAAAAATACTGGTCAGCATGTGCCAAGCACTCCTTTGGGCCTAGCACTGAGCTACTTACTTGACGTGTGTTCCCAGGGACAGATGTCATCAAGAGACCATCTGTCTGGCCCGCCCAGGGTTTGAACCAAGGACTTTGTTCTTGTTAAGCCAGCAGTTTGAGATTCTTCCTAAGACCCTGTTCCAGCCCAGCATCCTGTCATCCTCTTACGACTCATCGTGGCAACTGCTATTTGCACTCTTTAACAAATGCATACATAACATTATTTACTCAACTATACAGTCTATGCACGTACCAGAAGTCAGTTACCAAAAATGAATAGTAGTAATTCTAATATTTACTTTGCATCCGTATTCTGGCCCCTAAGAATCACTTTGACTGAGACGTAATCATAAGAACTGAAACTATAAAACTCCTAGAAGAAGACACCAGGGAAAGCTTTATGACACTGAATTTGGTGATGACTTCTTTGATATGACACCAACGCAACAAAAGAAAAAAATACTTGGGCTTTATCAAAATGGAAAACTTCTGTGTATCAAAGGGCACTGTCAACAGAGTGAAAAGCAGCCAATGGAATGGGAGAAAATATCTGCAAATCACCAATCTGATAAGGGGTTAATGCCTAGAATATATACAGAACTCCCCCAACTCAACAGAAAAATAACTAACCTGATTTAAAAATGGGTAAAGGACTAGAATAGACATTTCTCGAAAGGACATAGGAGCACCCGGCTGGCTCAGTTGGTTAAGCATCTGCCTTTGGCTCAGGTCATGGCCTGGGGTCCTGGAATCAAGTCCCACACCAGGCTCCTTGCTAAGTGGTGAGTCGGCTTCTGCCTCTGCCTCTGCCCCTCCCCTACACTCAAGCTCATTCTCCTTGTCTCTCTCTCTCAAATAAAAATCTTTTAAAAAGAAAGATAAAAGATAAACAAGGGGCGCCTGTGTGGCTCAGTCAATTAAGCAGCTGATTCTTGATTTTGGCTCAAGTTAGGGTTGTGAGATGGAGGCCAGCATTGGCCTTCATGCCGAGTGTGGAGCCTGCTTAAGATTCTGTCTCTCCCTCTGCCCCTCCCCCCTTAAAAAAAATAAGAAAGAATGAACAAACAAATGGGTAGTAACCACATGAAAAGATGCTTAACAGCATGAATCACTAGAGAAATGCAAATCCACACCACATTAAGATACCACCTCACACCATTAGAATCGCAACTATCCAAAGAACAAAATTAACAAGCATTGATAAGGACGTGAAGAAATTGGAATCCTTCTACCCTCTTGGTAGGATTGTGAGATGGTACAACCACTATAGAGAGCAGTGTGGTACTTCTCCCAGAAAGCTAAATCTGGAATTACCGTGTGATCCAGGAAGTCCTGTTGTGGGTGTATGGCTCCAAGCGTTGATAGCAGGGACCGGAGCTGGGGTCTGTACAGTCGTGTTCAGGGCAGCATTACGCATGACAGCCAGAGCTCGAGGCAGCCCTCGTGTCCACTGACAAATGAAGGCTAAACAAAATGTAGTATATCTGTGTGATAGAATATCAGTCAGCCTTAAAAAAGGAGGAGATTCTGACCCACATGACAATTTGGGTGCACCGTGAGGACATTACAGTAAGTGAAATGTGCCAGACACAGAAGGAAGAACTGTGATTCCACTATTACGAGCTACACAGACTAGTCAGACTCGGACAGAGAGTACAGGGTGGTTGCAGGGGCTGGTGGGAGGCCAGGATGGGGAATCATTGTTTAATGGATTCGAGAGTCTCAGTTTCGGAAGATGAAAACGGTCCGGAGACGGGTGTTGGTGACAGTCACAGAACCGGGGGAATACGCGTAATGCCACAGAACTATACACTCTGAAGTGGTCTGAACGGTAACTTTCATCTTAAATATATTTTACCACAGTTTTTTTAAATAATAGATTTTTTCAATGCAGGATACATGCACATCCTCACTACTAATCAGCTCATCAGTACCAGCTCAGTGTCCACCAGATGTTGTGCCAGAAGATTAATGTTCAACTGCTTGTACTAAAAATGAGATGCCTAAACCGTTCAGCTGTGCGCTCCATAAACAGAGTGGTCAGTGCTAGGTGATAGATTGTAACAAAACTAGAATTTACGTAGGAGATCCATCCATTAAATATACAAAGCATGTGTTTTCGATTTGTATTCAACTCATTTGTACTAGTATTCATTTTATTTGTCTGGGGATCGGAATATGGAAACAATATTTAAAGAATAATTGCATTTTCCATTTCCTATTTGCATATTCCCATCTTAATTAAGATCTCTGCTGCATCCTAAATTAAAAAACACATTTATTTTGGATTTAAAATCTCCAGTACAAAAAAAGCTTTGTTTTTAAATATCTAATTTCTGCTCCTCTAGATCGCATAAAGAAATCTAATAAAAAAGGAACTTAGCAGAGAACAGTGATTGGTCCTTGACAAGTGTATCATCTTTATAGAAGGAACCAGTATAGACAACTGATATGTTATAAAATTTTAATCAGCTTAAACGTTTATTCTGACTTACATTTTTCTTTGTAGCAGAACTTCCCCATAGCATTTTTTTTAGAAAAGTCAGTCTTCAAGGTTCAAAGCGCTTTCTTTTTCCTTTTTTTTTTTTTCAGTTTTTCTTTTTCAGTTTTATTTTAAAGCCTAAATATTCATGTCTAAATATTAGACAGCAATGCTTTTCTGACATTTCTTGTCACAGTGTCGTGATGACAGTTGAAGAATTGGAAGTTATGAGACCTGTAGGTCGGGAACAGCAGTCAGATCCAATAAAACCAAGCAAAGTTTGCAGCTTTTTTGTTTTCTTGGAGAAAAGATTCTGAATCATTTTGAGATTAAATTTTGAAAGTACAAAAGGTGAACGTAGGTCTCAGTGGAAATTTAAACACTCAAGGCATTCTTTTAAGATTTTAACGTATTGCTCACTTGACTGTGGAACAAAATAAGTGTAGTATTCTTTATGGCTTGGATATTCTTTTCAACCTTTTTGGAATGCTGGCATTTCAGAAGTACTGCTCTTTAGGTGTTTTTTTTTGTTTTGTTTTGTTTTGTTTTTAACCCTAGCCACCAGGATCCTAGTAACATCAAGATAGGATGTAAGATTGTTTGAGGGGTCATTTCTAAAGCATATGAAAGAGACCGGCAGAATGTAAAGAAGAGTTTAGACATTTCTCCCTTTTTAACCAGAATTTATCTTCAGAGTAGGGAATACTAATAATCACTGTATCTCAGCTAGCTTATTCTCGTGTTTCACCGGGGTCTGTGGTTTTCTGAGTAGCAAAGTCACACTGAAATACCACAAGAGCTAATAAGATGAGGGTATCAGTAGTCAAGGCTGAAGTTCACTGGGAAATGTCTAGAACTCAAGGACACTCATTTTCATACATATTATAATGGATACCACATCCATGCTTCTGGATTATTTTTCAGATTTTTAACACTGACTGCTCTCAAATGCATCATTGCCATCATATTAGTCTGTGGGGCTGGACTGGTAAAATAGCTTGCCAGGTTTAAAGAACTTATCTACGGGGCGCCTGGGTGGCTCAGTGGGTTGAAGCCTCTGCCTTCAGCTCAGGTCATGATCCCAGGGTCCTGGGATCGAGCCCCGCATCGGGCTCTCTGCTCAGCAGGGAACCTGCTTCCTTCTCTCTCTCTGCCTGCTTCTCTGCCTACTTGTGATCTCTGTCTGTCAAATAAATAAAAAAATCTTAAAAAAAAATAAATAAATAAATAAAATAAAGAACTTATCTACAAGAAATACACACACACAAGTAATACATATATTTATCATATATGCAAATATATATATTCAAATATGCAATTTCTTCTTCATATGCCAATTATATCACAGCCAAGGAATGTTTTTCCCTGTATGAAAATTGACCCGGAGATAAATATCCTCACTTCCAAAAACTGTGCAAAGTGAAAGGGAAACAACTAAAACCACATCCTTTAAAGCACTGATTAGCCGGCCTTGACTGTCCTTTTCATGTCAGAGGTTCACTGAGGCGGCAGCTGGCTCAGGGCCTTTTGGGGGCAGAGATCAGCGTGAAACACAGGTGTCAAGAGTCTCAGATAAGGCCCTTTCTTTCACATCTATTTGAATGAAATTGAGTACAGTAGTCTCCCGTTATCCACAGGGGATACTGGAAACCACAGATAGTACCCAACACTGTGTATACTGTTTTTTCCTGTATGTACTGACATAAAGTTCTCATTATAAATCAGGCACAGTAAGAGATCAACAACTATAATAATAAAATAGGGCAGTTCTAACAATATATAGTATAATAAAAGTTACGTGAATGTGGTCTTTTACTCTCAAAATATCTTAACCGTCCTATACTCGCCCTCCTTTGTCTCGTGGTGATGTTGGAAAGGATACGTGCCTACGTGATGAGATGAAGTGAGGTGAATGAGATAGGCATGTGACGCAACCTCAGGCTGCTGTTGACCTTGTGACCGTATGTCCGAGGAGGGTCGTCTGCTTCCGGGCCTCAGATGCCCACGGGCCACTGAAAATATCATAAACCGTGGTGGAGGGGGCTACCGTGGAGCCATCTTTAAAAAGCCAACACTGTTCATTATAATTACTTAAAAGCTGAAATCGGTGGCAGAAAGGGAAAGCGAGCTCGGGGAGAGAGCCACATGGGCAAGCAGAGTTCATCGCACACCCACACACATACTCAGAGCCCCAGCTGGCCTTGAGCGTCTCACCCCGCATGAGTAAAGCCACAAGGAATTTCCATTCACCCATTACACAAATATTTATTGAGTAACTAGTATGTGCCAAGCTTCATATTTCTTGCTGCTGAAAAGCCTCTGAGTTCTCAGGTCATTTATTTTAAGGAGGAAAAATACAGTGTGCTATTCTTAAACCCAAATACATCAGCAAAGGAACTGACTTTGATTCTCGTAATGAATTTGAGAGTTGTGGGGGGGGGGGCAGTGGAAGTGATAAAGGGAGACATTTTTCCTTAAGACAAGGCTGGTAATAGTGAAGTCCATGTTCTAATTACTGTGCAACACTGAGCGGATTTGTTAAAGTAGACTGTTAGCGTAGATGGGCTGTTGGGTTGTTGATAAAATCTATCAAGGCCTTCCGCAGGAGCTTCCTTTGTTAACACGGGACTCCACAATGAGGTGTAGGGGTTGCTCATTTGGCCTCGGGAACAAATTAGCTTCTTGCTTTAGGTGTGAGGGTGCGCCATCAGCCAGTCAAGCCGCTGTTACAGACGCATTTGGCAGGTGCCCTCCCGTTGCGGGAAATGAGGGCGGGGATGGCGGAGGGACGGGCTCGTCAGGCTTGGACACGGGGACACAAAGTGGAAAGCAGAGTTAAGGACCCATATGTGGAGTGGGCGTCCGGGAATGGGGGCTTTCTTAGCAAGTGCTCCAGGCCCTGGGTCCAGGATATGCTAACAGTGTTGGGGAGAGCCTGTGACCACGTCTAAAGACCACACGGGAACTCACCAGCATTATTACTCCACTCTGGACAGCAAGAGAACCTCAGAAGTGTCCTGTATTGTTCTGATCATTTTTACAAGAGTCTTGGACTTCCCTTCTGCCAAAACAGGGCGGTTCTGACCATATTTCTGAGAAAACACAACCAGGGTGGAGTCAGTCGAACCTCATTTAGCTTTAGCTTTTCATTGCTATTGGGACGAAGACTGGCTAGCTGGCTCTGTGGAGGTGAAGCATGGGGCTCCACCATCTGGGTCTCAGACATAATAGTATATTTTTCTTTTGTTTTCCGGTGGACTTAAAAAAAAAAAAAAGAGGTCATTCCCTTCTAATTCTGGTTTTTCTAATTTTATGTCATTGAGTTCACATACTTGTTCGCTTTCTGGCTTTTCCACCAGTTTACTTCAGTGTCCCCTGCAGTTCCTGAATTCTTGAAAACTCCTCCTGTGGATCAGCCCCCCACCAGGTCCACCGCACCTGTCGTCCCCACGAATACTGTGTCCTCAGCAAAGCCTGGGCCGGCGCTAGTAAAGGTGGGTCCCTGCACACACACTGGTTCGAGGCCTTTACTGGCGGCTTGTCTGAGGGAACACAAAGGCACATGTCTGCGTTGACCAGCCTGGCTTTCAGTCTGAAGCCTTGAAAACAAAATCACAGGCAGACTTGCTCGATCACGCCTCGGTCTTGGAAACCACCACCTTTCACAAATGCCCTATTGTTCTGTAGTCACAGAAGAACCGCAAAACATTCGGTCTCCCTGAAACTCCCAGAGTCCTGCAGAAAGGCTTTAGGGTACATTTTTATCAGCAGTTCCCAGTTCTGCCACCATCCAGGCTGCCAGAATGAAGGAAACCCTGGGAGTGGAGTAAGATCGAGCCGCTTAGCGCAGTGCTGGGGAGTCGGGAGCCTCACAAACAGATGTCTTTAATGGGAACGTCATTTCAGACTGTATACACAAGGTCAGTGTCCGCGCTAGTCCAGATGTATTACATGACAGGTTAAAGGCTTTAGAAAAGCGGCTGCGTTTTTTGATTTAGCAGATTTGGCCTGTCGAAGCCAGGTTTGTTCTCTAGATAAGCTGCAGATTGGTGGCACCATTCCCTACATTTGACTGGGCGCAAATAATCCAGCTAGAACAAGGCCCACGGAAGATCAAAATTCTTAATATATAGTAGTATACTTTTGAAAGTGTATTTAGAACTGCCGGATGGGGGCGGAGGGACGGTGATAGAGAATAGTGTCATCATTTCAGATGTGGCTTTGCCAAACATAGCAGAACACTGATGTCAAACGTTTAGAACGCAAAAAGGACTGTGGAGAGCTAGCCAACCCTCCCGGCACCTTCCAGAAGGGAGGCCGGAAAAAGTAACGAGGCTCGGAAGGATCCAGGCTCCCCAAGGGCAGCCAGGCCTTCTTTCTGCCTCCCCAGATTCCTTGCTTCCATCCACTCTGGCACGGTCGTGGTCCTCGGCCCTCCTGCAGAGACGGCTCTCTGCTCCAGCCTCTCTGTGTCCGTGCAGCCCAGCGTTTGTGGCCCCAGGGCACAAGTCAGTGTATGTCACCATCTTCCATCACTTAGTACTGAAGCCAGAAATTCCCGAGTGTGGCACGTGGCAGCTGAGCTAATAACGTCAGCTCTCCTCCCTGGCCTACATTCCCAAGCGTATGCCACAGACGGCACAGAGAGCGTTTGGATGCCGACCCATCCATCCCTGTGGGTGCGGAGTTCTCAGCCTCTCCTGTTCTCTGGGTCTCTCCTCTTCACTGGTGTGTCTGTAGGGAGGGCTTTGACTTTGGGGCCGGAGGCATTGTTGAAGAAGGTGAGGTTCAGAGGCTTGGTTGGGGGTCCCGGGACTGAAGAGACAGGTACACACAAGAAACAGATCACACACAGTTCGGCGGGGGGGGGGGGGGGGGGGGGGGGGGGGAGGTACATTCTGAGAGGAAAGCTGTTGTTCCCCACCGTCACTTCGTGGGAGAACATGCCAGTGACTAGGTAAGTGACTAGGTAACGGCAGATTTAGTCCGAGGCCTACTGGTTACTGTGTGCCTGTCCCCTCCCTTTTCCTGCAGGTGCCTTCCTGATTAGCCAGGTCAGTGGTTTCATCATTACATAACAGCGTGCCACCTCGGGTTCCCAGACCGCATCCGTTGTTGTCATCACTTTGAAAAGACCAGGAATAAATTCGGTTATTGATAGCACAATAAGCAGATGACAGGGAAGTGACTAATACTGTGAGATTGCAGTATTTGGGTGTATTTTCCTTAAAAATACGTAACTTGACGGGCACCTGGGTGGCTCAGTCAGTTAAGTGTCAAACTCTCGATTTGGGCTCAGGTCATGACCTCAGGGTCATAAGATTGAGCCCCGCTTGGGGCTCCACATTGGGCATGGAGCTGCTTAAGATTCTCTCTCTGCCTTGGCCCCTGCAGTCTCCTCTTCAAAAATTAAAAAAAAAAGAAATATATAACTTCATTGTCTGCTCTATTCCCTTAGAAGCATTTTTTCTGTTTGTACAGATCCGCTCAAGAATGACTCGAGAATATTTTAATGACCATAAAATAGTCCACAGTTACAGTGACGGATCGCTCGTCTTCTCCCATTTGTTGCTCGAGCCCGCAGCTGTTCTAACTAGGAGTCCTTTGCGTGAGCCCTTCCGAGTGTGTCCGCATGAGACACCGCAGTGACTGTTGGCTGAACTTGAATGGATAAGGCTGAGCTGCGTAGCCTTCCCTTACTCTAAGGGAACAAGGCAGCGGGAGGAAGTGAGTCCTTAGGAGCCAGATTTCTTGGTCAGAGGAGGTGTCCCCACATTTTCCTTGCCCTGGAGGCGCACTTGGTCACTCGGTGGCCCCGGTGTCCAGGGCCCTCCGCCGCTTGCTCCCGAGTCCCTCAGGCACACGGTGGTGGCTTCTCCTAAAACGTTCTTCTCTTTCTCCTGAAACCAGCAAAGCCATCCCAAGAACCCCAACGACAAGCACCGCAGCAAGAAGTGCAAGGACCCCAAGCCGCGGGTGAAGAAGCTGAAGTACCACCAGTACATCCCACCCGACCAGAAGGGCGAGAAGAGCGAGCCGCAGATGGACTCCAACTACGCGCGCCTGCTCCAGCAGCAGCAGCTCTTCCTGCAGCTGCAGATCCTGAGCCAGCAGCAGCAGCACTACAACTACCAGACCATTCTGCCGGCACCGCTCAAGTACGCACGGGGCCGCGGGGCTGCGGGGGGCCGTCCTCCGCCCAGGGCCTTCTGCTGCCCGGGCTTCCCCGTCGTGCCCTGGTCCCTGGGAGAGCGGCCGGCAGGCCAGGCCAGTCTCTACCCCTAGCACCACACCATCGTAATAACTGGCTTTGTAATGAATTTTTCTGTCCCTGAAAGCCCTTCCCCACCTTGCGATTTAGAGGGGACTCCCACCATGACCCACCCGGGAAGCTTTTGCCTGTTACTCACCCAAGTAGTAGTAGATGCCGTGAGCAAAGCACACAAGTGTACGACCTGTTGTGAACAGTTAAAAAAAAAAAAAAAAAAAGACGAGTGTAGGGGCTGGAGTGGTTGAGAAAGCTTTATGAGAAAGGTGGGGTACTTACATGGGAAAGGGCCTGAAGCCAGGGAAGGGCCCTTTCAAGCCAAGGGGGACGATCTTAGTGCAGGAACAGAGGAAGGAGTGGGTGATGTCTGGTTACTGGCTGATGAGAAAAAGAGCCCGAATAAAGAATGTGATTCGCTTTTTTAAGAAAAGTAGAAGACAAAACTGAGTTGAGCCGCTGTCTGGAGGAGCTCGCAGCCGGGCAGCCTTGAGTCTGGATGTGGTAGGTGATTCAGAAGGCTGTCACGGTGGAATCAAAGTGCGAGGAAGAGCGGTTTGATGCTGGTCCCGGAGGGGAATCTGGAAATAGGAAAAACAGAAACTTCACAACAGAGTAGATGTGAGAAGATGCAAGGGCATTGATAACGGGAAGGAAGGAACAGGTGAGGGATGTTTCAACCACGACTGAAGGTCTTGGTGATCAACGACTGTGGAGGAGGAACACGTTTCCAGTCTGAGCCCATTGGGAGGGAGGGAAGGAAATGAGTTCCCCCAGCTTCCGAGACTGAATCCATAGCAGGACATCGACTGCAAACTTGAGCTGTGCACTGATAGAAATTTCTGGATAGCCATCCTCAGTATGCATTTGCTGGGAAACATAGATAAAAATGCAAAGACCTTATCTTTTGTTTCCCTCAGTTTTCAGGAGAAAGGGATAGTTACATTCAACTCACAAAAAGAAACTTTAAAAAGATGCAGAATTTCATTAGAAGAAAAAATGTTTTCGGTGATCAAGCCTCTCAGTGTATGATCTGTAGAAACTTGAGTCCTGTCTTCTACACGTATGCCAAGCATTCCTCCACAGGGAGCCCTATCTTCTAGGAGTAGGAAAGGAGTAAGACCCACTCAAAAGCTCCTCTGTTAGGAACCATCTCCTCATATGCTAATGATTATCAGTTTACTTTTTTCTTTGAAGATCCTGATATCTCGAGGAAGATTAGACCTATTAGTCATTCAGACCTTACTGTAAAGTACTTAAATCTAAAAGATGAAGAGAGAAGGAGTTTGTGTAGCATGTTAGTACTTTAAGAGCAAGCAGGCCTGAGTGAGATGTTGACATTGGAAGGAAACCAGGGAAGACCAAAGAGAATTGGAAGAGTATCAGAGGCAAACAGACGCTGCCTTACAGCTTCGTCCAGGCCCAGGGAGGCGCCCTCCCCTGCCGCCGCCCTCCTCTGGCAGCAGGCAGCGGGGATGTGAACGCGAACCCTGGCTCCCATCTCAGTGCTCCTTAAGATGCCACCAAGCTGCGTGCTCAGCACGTGACATCACCCTCCTCCTCCTAGTAACTCCAGGAAGAGCTGGAATGTCTGATCCCTACTCCCAGGCAAGGAAACCTGTAAAACTGAAAATCCCATGAAAGTATTGTTTTGCGTAGGATCTATGAAGTAGTCTTTTCTGTAACAAAAGAAATTGTGTGGGGCCGGTCTGTGGATGGAAAGAGTACATCTGAGGGTGTCAAGGACCTGGTCTCTCTCGGTTCCTCGCCTTCCCATGAAGGCTGTAGTTCCCCTCTCCTTCGTCAACACTCCCGTCCCCGCAGCCGCCAAGCCACCTACCTAAGGAAGGCATCCCCCAAAAGAACAAAGAGGAAAGATCCCCTTATCGTTCCACATTTGTTCACCGAGCATCACTTCTGTGTAATTTCCACGTCCTGGATGTGGAAACGTTGTTTTTATCACAGTGTTTGTTTTCCCCAGAATTCCAGCACAGAGAGCAATGTGGAAGTCTTATAGCACCCATACAGTGGGGTTTTATCTGATGACACACACTGCTGGTGCCTTGGGAAGATCAGGAGCCCTGGGAGACAGGGCTGTGGTCCCAGCAGAGCCACACACTGGCAGAGGGTCCTAGAAGGTCCCTTCATGTGTCTGGACTTTGGGTTTCTCATCTACACTGTCATCACATTCCGCAAGGTCCCCGCCCCCCAACACATCACCTTTTCTTTCTCTGTGGATTTGGCGGTGGGGGGGGGGGGGGTAATCAACTTACTATTTCTAAGGTCAGAGTAAACATTGAATTGTTAATCCTAGTAACAAGTAGGGCATTAGACAGTCTCAACAAAAAAGACAGCACAAAATAGAATCAACAGGTTTTTTTGATGGCACATCAAAAGGCACATTTACATGGTGCCTTCTCAAGGAGATAATATTCACATGAGAGCAAAAGCTGGTTAGGAGGAATTTTGCACTTTTTAGTTAAGAAAGCCCAGATACACAGTACATAGGTAATTATGCAGTACCCCTGTGGTATTAAAATTTCACTGGGAGGTTGATTAGGAAAAACGAAATCTAAAAAAGCTCCTTGCAGGGAAAGTAATAAAAATAGGGTTGAGAAATTCTGATTTACGTTAAAAGTTTTCATAATTCTAATAAAAGATTTTAAAACTGAATGTTTAGAAAGGAAGAAAATGATACATAAAACATTTGTCGCTCCATCCAAACTTCAAAAAACTTAAATACTTAGAATATTTAACTGCCACGAAATTTAGGCAGATTTTATGTCAAGAGTTAGCTGTTGACAGGGCCAGAAATGGCTTCAAACACAATCTTCCTAAAACTCTCTTGACAAAGCTGCTCTAACTGGGGACCTCATCCTCGTTCAGAATAAGGAATTCAGAGTCTCCTTGCTTCAGCACCAAGGTTCATATAACAGTAAAACTTGGGGCTGTAGTGAAATTGGCTCTTCAGTATCAAGCATCACGTGGACCTTTCTCGAATGGATAGCAACCAGCCAGAAGAGAAATGCCGTTGTTGCCAAGAGTAGCCTACAGGGAAGAAGTTAGATGAGGACCTGGCTTCGATATGGAAAGGAGTTTAGGAAACGGAGGACAAAAGTACAACAGATGCACCAACATTTCTTTAATAACCTTTTTAAATGAAGTATAGGTTGTGGAGAGGCCCATACATCATAACTGAAAATCGATGCCAGGCAGATCCCTAAATCAAGAAACAGAACATCCCCAGTACCCCCAGGAGGGAGTCCTTGCGTCCCCTCTCAGTGACTACCTGACTTGTGTCCCATAGACTAGTTCGCCTGTTTTTGAACCATTGCATAAATGTCATCTTACAGTACACATTGTTTAGCTGCTTTTGCTCAATACTATGTTTGTGAGCTGCATCTTTCCTGGCACAGAAAGCAGCAGTTAATTTTTACTCTGTCTAGTGTTTTATAATCAAGCCACTTAACCGTCCTCTTGGTGGACAGTTGGGTCGTGTCCGGTTGGGGCTGGTGTGAATGATGCCATAAATGGTTCACACATGTCTATCTTGTCAGGTGTCCTTCTAGGAATGCCCCTGGGTCAAAAGAGGGGTGCAGGTTTTTCTTTAGCAAATAGCATAAAACAGTTCTCCAGAGTGGTCCTTCCAGTTCACACTTCCACCTGCCATGGCTGAGAGTTCGGGACGTTCCGGGTCCTCGGTACCCACAGTCTGAGTCATCATACAGCACTTGTGCTGGGCATGCAGTGCTGTTCTGTTGTGCTTTTCTTGATTGTCCTCCTGTCCATTGAGGCTAAGCCCTGTCCACACATTTATTGACCACTTGGGTATCCTTTCTTGTGGTACGCTTGTTCAAGATTTTCCCATTGGTTCTATGTGAATAGCCAGTGTGGATCAGCACTATTTATTGTTAAGGACCACCCTTTTCCTACTGCACTACAGTGCTGTCTTAGTGATAACTCAAGAGGCTGTATATGTGAAGGTCTGTTTCTGGATTCTCTCTTCTCTTCCATTTGTTCTGCCCCTAGCACCACACCATCGTAATAACTGGCTTTGTAATGAATTTTGATATCTGGTGGTATGACTCTTCCGACTTGGCTTTTCTTCAGGGATGCCGTGGCCTTTCTTGGTCCTTTGTATTTCCATATAAAGCTGAGAATCACCTTCTAAGTTTCTACCAAGCAAGCAAACAAGCAAACAAAATTGACAGGGATTTTCACTGCAATCTAATTTGATGTCTGTCTTCAGAGTATTGAGTCTTCCAACCCATGACTATGGCATTTTTCTCTTCACAAGCTAACACATTGTTAGTAGAAGCAATGTCAAATTCAGAAATTATTTTATTATAAACTCTCTCATTTTCTCGTTCTTTTGAAGGCCACTTAACGACAAAAATAACAACAGTGGGAATCCCGCTCTGAACAGTACCACACCTAACCCTCCAAGACAGAATACATCTGCTCCTGTGAGAAAGCCGGGACCTCTGCCTCCTAGCTTGGATGACTTAAAGGTGAGAAGTCCAAGGAGAGTTTATGCACCCATAGGTACCACAGAAAGGTAAATGATTTGCCAGATTTCTCTAGTATGTATAGGTAAGTTTTCAGTAGACCTTCAACTTCACCAACATAAAATAATCTCTATAGAGGCACTTTCTGTTTATGTCCATTACGTTTCTTTTAAAATGACCAATATTGGGGTGCCTGGGTGGCTCAGTGAGTTAAAATGACCAGTAATGATTCTCATTCATTGAGCATAAACCATGTGCAGGTACCAGACCAGTTCTGACTGCAGAGGCAGGGTTTTTTCTTCCCTGCTCGTTTCCAAGTTTGGGAGAAGCAGGAGAAATGTAACAGTCCGGAATCTGATCTCCAAGGCCAGCCTGCATGTGTTTCCACCCCAGCTTGGCCTTCGGTTATCTGTGGTAGCGCGGACCACGGCGAGTCAGCCTGTCTCTGCCCCCATCTCCTCTGCGAACGAGGAATTGTAATGATAATACCCACACGTCCTGTGAAGCGGAGTTGGAAGAGTAAAGCACGTCCAACAGTGTCTGGCACATGGTCATTACTCAGTGAATGTGATGGTTATCATCATGATTTCCCGTTTTCAATCCTTGGGCATAAATCCTTGCTGGATCACTGGCCTTTGCAGTACTTGGGGTCTGTAGCTTTGTGTGTCTGTGGGTTAGGAAGAGAAACCTTCCCGCTTGCTGCTGTGCAGTCATAGGAGCTAACAGACATCGGCCCCTTTCTCATCAAAGTGTCCCGTAGATTTGTCCGAAGTGGCAGGGCCAGGAGAAGAGGTGTGACTTGTTTGTACTTGCAGGTGTCGGAACTGAAGACAGAACTGAAGTTAAGGGGTCTTCCAGTGTCGGGCACCAAACCGGACCTTATTGAACGCCTGAAACCCTACCAGGAAATGAACAACAGCAGTGTCACTGCGGGCGGCGTCCTGACAGTGCCCGCGTCTGCCATCGTCACCAGTAACCCAGAAGTCACCGTGGCACTGCCCGTCACAACACTGCACAACCCCGTGACCAGCTCGGGCTCCTCCTTCAAGGCAGAACTGCCCCCTGCCGGCAGCAGCACCGCCGCCCATGTGGAGACCGTCAGCTCCCCTCTGCCCATCTCCCCGTCGCCCTCCGAACAGTCCAGTCTCGGGACCGAGGACACAAACATGGCAGACACCTTCACCGAGATCATGACCATGATGTCGCCGGCGCAGTTCCTGTGCTCGTCCCCTCTGCGAGTGACGGGCCCCGAGGACAGCCCGAGCCCCACCAGCAGCACGCTGTCGAGTCTGGAACTGGACGCGGCTGAGAAGGACCGCAAGCTGCAGGAGAAGGAGAAGCAGATCGAGGAGCTCAAGAGGAAACTGGAACAAGAGCAGAAGCTCGTGGAAGTTCTGAAAATGCAGCTCGAGGTGGAGAAGCGAGGGCAGCGGCAGCCGCCGCCGCTGGAACCGCAGCCGGGCGCCGCAGCCAGCTCGGCGGCCAAGTTAGACCCGAAAGTCGGCGGCGCCGGCTCCTCCGTCAAGGACGAGGCCTCGCTCAGCGACTGCCCCGGCTCCAGGCAGCCGGGCCCCGGAGCCGGCCAGCCCAGCGGCCAGCCCCTCTCGGTGGCGGGCCAGGCCCTGGTGGCCAAGAAGGCGGTGGTGATCAAGCAGGAGGTCGCCGTGGCCCAGGCGGAGCCCCCGAGCATCGTCCCACAGTTTTACGTGAGTTCGCAGGGACAGCCGCCGCCTGCCAGTGTCGCTGCGCCTCAGGCTTTACTGACCACGCAGACCGCCCAGCTGCTGCTGCCGCTGTCCATCCAGGGCTCCCGTGTCACCTCAGTGCAGCTCCCCGTAGGCAGCCTCAGACTCCAGGTGTGAAGTGTGTCTTCTAACTCCCTTGCCTTACAGCCTGCCCAGAGCGGAAGCTCGCCTCACGCTTTCTCCCAGATGCCTTCACGCCAGGCTTCAGGGTGCCAGGAAATGCGGGGGTGGGGGAGGGGGTGGCCTCATAGAATTGAATTGCAAAACGTGAATAGCTAGCATTGTTTCTGTACGGAAAAAACAAACAAGAGCTGCTCTTCCACTTTCCATACCTTTTATCTTCAGTGAACAGAGTCTCCCGCATGCAGGCATTTTTAAATACTCATCACAGTGTCATGAGAATAGTTAGTGTCACTGGGCACTCTGTGTGCGGGACACAGCATCAAGCACTTCATCATTCTTTTTGTTTATTTAACTAATCTCGACGCCCAACGTGGGACTCGAACTCATGACCCCAAGGTCAGGAGTCACACGCTCCTCCACTCCTCCGATGAACCAGCCAGACGCTCCATTTCTCCCATGAGATCTGAGTGGTAACACCCACTTTGAGATAGGGAAACTGAGGTTTGGCAAGTTGCTCCAGGACGGAGCTGGGTAATTCTGACTAGAGCTGTCACTGTTAGGCCCACTCCTATATTCTGCCTCCTAAATGTAGTTCTTGGAAGACACCAGTGAGGCGAAAATGCCAAAGGCTTGTTGGGCATCTAAGGGGAATGTGACCACAAACCTAGGAGAGAGGATGTGGTTGAGAGACGTGCTAAGGCACTCATAGGCAGGAAACCTCCTTTTATGCCTGTATAACCCGTGTTCTGACCTCAAGCTGTTTTTATGTGATGCGTTTTGGTAGGTTTGAACAAAATGTGTGGGCCACAAGTAAACAGAATGGGGACAGTGCTCCTCAACTTTGATGCCCCAAAGTCTCTTAATGGCAGAAGAGACTGGTCCTGTACCCCTGGGGTTAGGAAGCATGACCCGAGGCCCTTGGCATGTGCAAAAACTCTAATTCCCCTGTTTAACCTTTCCAGTGTCTGTGAAATTGAAGGTCTACTCTGTAATAGAGCTCTTCTGAGTTTTTTTTTTCCCCCAACCAAATCTTCAAGTGGAGTTGATGTTCTCAGAATAAGAATTGTGTTTTATTCTGGGCCTGTGTGTGCCCCCAGGGTGTGGCTGACGGCCCCCCAGAGGGAGCACAGCGTGCAGCTCAAAAGCAGGAGTTCGGGTCCAGTGGGCCCCAGAGATTTCCCTGCTGCTTCTTTGGTTACTGCAACAGCTGACCTAGTATGTGGAGAGCTCTTGTAGGCTTCTATTTCCATTTTCTCTTTTCTCAAAATTTTTGAATGAAAATCTTAGCCACTTAAGAAACAATCAGAGCATGAAGATAACTGGTCTGGTGTTTCACTCTCTGGTTTAGAATTCAGGCTCAAGTCTATGTGTTAATGAAATGAAGTTTGTATCTGTAAATATTTTATTTCACTTCAGATATGATCTCCACATGACCCGTTATTCCACATCTAAGCTCTTTTTAAAAAAAAAAAAAATATATATATATATATATATATTTTTTTTTTAGTAGCCTCTGTGCCCAACATGGGGCTCAAACGACCCTGACATCAGGAGTCTCACGCTCTTCCAGCTGAGCCAGTCAGGTGCCCGCACGTCTAAACTCTTGATTCTGAGATTGATTTTGACAATTAAATTGATTTTTTATCTGCTTCCTAGACTCCAGCACAAACAGGAATCCAGACTCAGCCTCAGACAGCAGCGGCCACGCTGTCCTCGGGCTTAGCCCAGACTGTACCTCAGAAGCAAGACACTTTCACGCCACATGTGCTCAGTCAGCCTCAGCAAGTTAGAAAGGTAGGTGAAGGCAACGGGTGACAGGCCGTCGCTGACACGAGCTATTGTCTGCTCAGCCATCGTGCAAGTGCCTGCAAAGCAGTCTCCTTGTGAGAAGCACCTGTCTGTTCTGTGTGATGTGCCCCTTCCTTGGGCAGGCCTGAGGGGCCATAGCCTCTGGCTGCGGATCACCCAGTTGTTTGGGGAAGAGAGTTCTTCATTACTGAAAGAGAGCTCATCTTAACAGTTATAAGCCCCTTTTCCAAGGAAGAGTTTCAAAAGTGTGTTATTAATCCTCATATGTAGGATTTTCTGGGGTTTAAAATAAATTTATTTTCAAATTAATATTTTTTGGAGGGGAAAGAAGTGCTTTTCCCTGGGAAGAGATGTTTGAAGATGAAAAAGATACTTTCTGAAAGGTTTACCTTGAGTAAGATCTCTGTATAGGTAAGAGTCGCCATCTTGCAGATTAAGAGCCAGAAGACCCAGGTCTGCTCGTTCTGGTTCCCCACTTCCTACGTGGTTGGCCTTGTGCAAAATTCACTTACTTTCTCTGAGTGTTATTTTCCTTGTCTTTAAAATGACGGTGTTGGACTAGGGCTCGGTAACTTCTGCACATGTTCTACCAAGAAGTTCCGATGTGAAGGCCCCAGAAGCTACCAAAATTCGCTCCTATCCAGTAGGTGGAGCTACGTGCACATCTCCTTGCCAGGAAACTCTCAAAGGCCTCAAAAAGAGGTCTTACCCTTTTATTTTATTTTATTTATTTTTTAAAGATTTTATTTATTTATTTGACAGACGGCTCCATTCAGCAAAGTTTTAAAAAATAAATGAAAGTAAAACCAAGAATTATTTTTCCTCAGCAGCTGGAGGTGGTGGAAGGAAAGGCAAAGTTTAGTTTGGAATATATAGAATTTGAGATGTCCGAAATTTATGCTTATAAGGGTTATAAATGTGGCTGTGGCACTTGGGAGCAAGGTTGGAAAAGAGGAGAGGTTGTGGGGTTGTAGCTGAATCGTGAACATTACGGCCATGGGAGTAGATGAGATCATCCTGGTGAAGAAGAGAAATTAAGCTTTTGTTTAAGAGAAAAATTACACTGAGCAAATGCTGATTTCCCAGGAGGTGTGGTCCACACCACCCTCAGAGACAGGCCACCGAGTAAAGGGACAATTGGTGCTAGAAAATGAGGGTTGGGAAACGGTGGCCTTGGGACCATGTCCAGCCCCTGCCTGTCTCTGTGGATAATATTTTGCTCCAACCCAGTGCCACCCATTTATTTCTGTATTGTCGAGGCTGCCTCTGGGCTACCGCAGGAGAGAGGAGAAACCCGGGGCCTGCAGGCCCTAGCTGGATCCCTGATGACTCTTTCCAGCAAACATTTGCTGACCCTTGTCCGAAAACGTGGTATTCTTTGGTCGGAAGAGGAAAAGAACACACTGAATGGAAAATATTGGTTCTTTACAGGTTTTCACAACCTCCGCGTCGAGCGCCGTTCTCCCCTACCCGAGAGCACCCGCCCCAGCGGCCCAGCAGCCGTGTGTCACTAAGACTCCCCCCAGCGTTCTGCAGCCCAGAAGTGCCCCACTGCCCTCCCTGCAGAACGGACCTACCACCTCCAGCAAGGTAATGCCATGAGCACGGAGCAGCAGCTACAGGACGTGCTTGCTGGCGTCCAGAAGCATTCCACGCCCCAGCGTTCTCACCCTGGATTGTCCGCATGCGTGCGACAGAACAGACTACTGTGGTGCCCGTTGTGAGGGGCAGCTTAACTCTTAGCACAGTAGAGGTGGCCCTTCCCACACAGGATGGCACCCTGGCAGCCATGCAGGTCCTAGGTCCTGGGGCTCCCCCGTGCTGAGGGCAGGGCCCTGCCTGGCCAGGAGCTGACGTGTCCCTCCCTCTGTTTGCCTCAGCCCGGCTCACCCCCGCCACCCCAGCCGTGTGTCGTCCAGCACTCCCTGTTTGGGAGCCCGGTCCCCAAGACGAAAGACCCTCCCCGCTACGAGGAGGCCATCAAGCAGACACGCAGCGCCCAGTCCTCCCTCCCAGAGGTGAGTGAGCCCAGCGGCCACATCCACGGGCTTGCATCTGGGCAGTCACCCACACACGGGTCCTTTGTTGAAGACATACTTGCCGCAACAGAAACACAAATTTCAGAGCCAGGAGCCTTGTTTGCACTTTAAATGCTGTTTTTTTTAATTGAAGTAGGGGCAACATTCAATATTACATTGGTTTCAGGCGTACGACACAGGGATCGACGTTTATAGACGTTATAGAACGCTCAGCAGTGTAAGTGTGGTTCCCATCTGTCACCACAGAGTCACTCCGAGGTCACTGACCGTCGCTGTGCTGTATTCGGGAACCGGACATTTGTACCCTTCATCCCCTTCTCTTTCACCCGCCCCCTCCCACAACACCAGTGTTTGTGGTTTTGAGTCGGTGTCCGTTCTGTTCGTTTGTTGTGCTTTTTAGATTCCACGAGTCAGCGAACTCAGCCGGTATTTGTGTTTTTCTGACTGACTTCTCTTAGCGAAGTTCCCTCTCAGTCCATCCCTACTGTCACAGAGGGGAAAGAGACTCTTTATTACCGCAGAGTAATACTCCTCCGTGTGAGGGAGTGTGTGCAGCATGCCACCTTCAGCCCTTCGTCTGTCGGCGGACACTGGGGCTGCCCCCGTAGCTTGGCTCGTGGAAGTGACGCTGCGGTCACCACTGCGGTGCATTTATCTTTTTGAATTAATGTTTTTGCATTCTTCAAATAAATACCCAGAAGTGGAATTGCCGGATCCCACCGTCGCTCTAGTTGTCGCTTTCTGAGGAGCCCCCGACTGCTTTCCACAGTGGCCGCACCAGTTTGCATTCCCACCGGCAGTGCAAAAGGAGAATTCCCTTTTCTCCACAGTCTTGCCAACGCTTGTTACGTCTTGTCTTTGATACAGGCCATGCTGACTGGTACAAAGTGGTCTCTAGGGGTTTTGATACATAGTTCCCTGATGATGAGCAATGCTCAGTGTCTTTGAGCATTTCGAAGACAAGCAAGTGTCTCTTGTTCCAGCCTTGGCTTTAAAGTCTGGGTTTTTAAGTTGTTTTAACTTAAACTCAGTTAACATCTATTATCAGTTTCAGAGGTAGAATTTAGTAATTCAGCAGTCCATACCCCACCCAGTGCTCAGGACATCAGGGCCGTCCCTAACGGCCATCACCCGGTTAGCCCGTGTCTGTTTAAATATTGCTACATCAGCTTTTTTTTTTTTTTTTTTTTTTTTTGCATTTGTATGGACTGTCTTTTTCTGTCCCTTCACATCTGTATGTGTCTGTAGATCTGAAGTCAGTCTCTCATAGGCAGCATATAGGTAAGTCTTACCTTTTTTTCATCCATTCAGTAACCTTATGTCTTTGGAGCATTTAGTCTGTTTATATTTAAAGTTATATACTTATTGCCATTTTTTAAACTGTTTCTGCTTTTTGGTGTTTTGTTTTGTTTGGTATTTCTTTTCATAGTTCTTTTGCTTTTTTTGTAATTAGATGACATTCTTTGATGCCATGCTTGGATTAAACTTTTCCCTTTCATAATTTTCTTACTTCAAGTTATGGCCTTTTCTACTTAAAGAAGTTCCTTTAAGATTCATTGTGAGGCCACTTCAGTGGTGATATACTCCTCTGACTTCTGGTGGCCTGGGCAACTCTTTATATTTCCCCCAATTCTGAATGATATCCTTGCTGAGTATTCTTGGTTGTAGATTTTTTTTCCCTCTCACTACTTTGAATATATTATGCCTCTCCCTTCTGGCAAAGTTCCTGCTGAAAACTCAGCTTATAGCCTCAACTTTCCTTATACATAACTAGTTGCCTTTCTCTTACTGTTTCTAATAAACAGACTCTCTTTATCTTAAATTTTTTGACATTTTAATTTTTATGTGGACATCCTTGGGTTCATCTTGTTTGGAGCTCTCTGTGCTTACTGGACCAGGCAGCCTCCTTCCTCAGGTTAGGGAAGTTTTCAGATATTATTTCTTCAAGTAAGTTTTCTGGCCCTTTCTCTCTCTCTTCTCCTCCAAGGACACTTAAAATACGAATATCAGTGCACTTGTTGCCCCAGAGGTCTCCTAACCTATCCTCATATTCTCTCTCTCTCTCTCTCTCTCTCTCTCTCTATTTATTTATTTATTTATTGGGCTGTTAAATTTGGATGATTTCCACTACCCTGTCTTCCAGATCATGCACCTGTTCTCCTGCATCCTTTAATCTGCTGTTGATTCTCTCGCGTGTGTTTTTCAGCTCCTTTATTTTATTCTTCAGCTTTGATTGATTCTTTTTTCTGTTCTCTGCTTCTTGGAGTTCTAAGTTCACCCACTCTTCTCTTAGATCCATTGAGCATCTTTATGACCATTACTTTGACTTCTTCATCAGGCAGACTGCTTCTGTTTCATGTAGTCTGCCTCTGGATTTGTTTCTGTGTCTGAGATAGGCCGGCTACATCTCCTGGTCTTAAAAGTGGTGGCCTGTGTAGAAGGCATCCTGTGAGGCCCAGGAATGCAGACCCCCCTGCTCACCAGAACTGGTCACTCCAGGGGTGTCCTCTGTGTGGACTGTGTGCACTCTGCTGTCGTGACTGGCCAAGACTTCTGTGGGTGTGCTGGCGGGCAGGGCGACAGCTAGCAGGATACAGAGAGAAGGAGGGTCAGAGCTGGCTCCCAGCAGCAGTTACATTCATATACAAATTATCCCCAGATCCCTGCTCTCCCAGCACTTGCCCTAAAAAAGTAAGTCCCCTTCACACACAACCTGGACACTTTCCAAACTGCCACTTCTGTGCCAGGTCTCACACCAAGTGATAAAAAGTACTGGCCCTTTAAGAGCAGAATCTCAGGTCCCTAGAGCCTTTTTTTTTAAAGATTTTATTTACTTATTTGACAGACAGACATCACAAGTAGACAGAGAGGAGGAAGCAGGCTCCCTGCTGAGCAGATGCGATGCAGGGCTCAATCCCAGGACCCTGGGATCATGACCTGAGCTGAAGGCAGAAGCTTTAACCCACTGAGCCACCCAGGCGCCCCTCCCTAGAGCCTTCTGGCCTCTGCCCCACTGATTTGCAAAGCCAGAGGTTTGGGGGGCTCATCTACCCATTGCAAATCCCCAGGGTGGGGTGCCCACCGTGGGGCTTGATCCCCCTCGATCCTCATGGAGGACTCCCACGCTCCCAGGTGACCTAGAGCACGGTGCCAGGGATTTGGTTCCTCACCGTGTCCCTGCCCCCCCCCTCCCTTCTCTGTGGGGCCTTCTTTAGATCTTTAGCTGTGGGAGAGAACTTTGTTAGCCTCCAGGTCATTTCAGAGTGAGTCTCACTATATTTAGTTCCACACTTGATGTGTCCATGGGAAGTGAGCTCAGGAGCCTCCCACTCGGCCATTTCCCATGCTTCTCCTGTAAATGCTACTTTAAATCAAAATACCGTGCACCGTGAAGACTCCCAGACAGTTTGGCAGCTGTGGAACCTTCAATTCCTACTTAATCAAACTCGAAGTTTTTCCTTTAAATTCTCCTTGGAGGAATGGGTCCCATGAAGGATAGATGAGGTGATGGGCCCCGGCATGTATTTTATATGGGCTTCTCTCTTTTTATTCAAGTACAATTAACACACAGTGTTCGATTAGTTGCAGGTGTACAATATAGTGACTCCGTAATTCTATACACTTCTCAGTGCTAATCCCCTTAATTTCAGCCATCCCCCCCACTCACCTCCCTCTGGCAACAACCAGTTCTCTGTATTTAGGAGTCGGTTTTTTGATTGCCTCTTTTTCCTTTGTTTGTTTCTGAAATTCCACTTATGAGGGAGATCGCTTCTCGTACTTGTCTTTCTCTCCCTGACTGACTTCACTTAGCATTATCCCCTCTGGGTCCATCCTTGTTTTTACGGCAGAGTAGGATTCCATTGTGTGTGAATACCACACCTCCTTCAGGCATTCGCCTGTGGTGGACTCGGGTTGCTTCCATAGTTTGGGTATTGTAAATAATGCTGACTTTCCGCGGGGGGTGCATATCTCTTTACAAATTAGTGTTTTGTTTTCTTTGCATAAATACCCCGTACTGAGATTACTGGATTGTAAGGTAATTCTATTTTTAATTTTTGAGGAACCCCCATACTGTTTTCCACAGTGGCATCACCAGTTTGCATTCACACCCACAGTGCACAAGGGTTCCTTTTTCTCCACGTCCTCATCAACACTTGTTATTTTTAGCCATTCTGACAGGTGGGAGGTGAGAGCTCCTTGTGGTTTTGATTTGCATTTCCCTGATGATGAGTGGTGTTGAGCATCTTTTCACGTGTCTCTTGGCCACCTGTGTCTTCTTTGGAGAAACTATTTTTTGTTTTGTTTGGTTTGGTTTTTTTTGGTATTGAATTGTTTAAGTTCTTTATATATTTTGCAAATATATATATCAGATATATCATTTGCAAATATCTTCTCCAATTCAATAGGTTGCCTCTTTGTTTTGTTGATGGTTTCCTTTACTGGCAGAAACTTTTTATCTCGGGTGTAGCACCAAGTTTAATTTTGCTTTTGTTTCCCTTTCCAGAGGAGACATATATTAAAAAATGCTTCTATGAGTGATATGCAAGAAGTTATTGCCTGCGTTTTCTTCTAGAACTTTCATGGTTTCAGGTCTCACATCTAGGTCCTTAATCATTTTGAATTTATTTCTGTGCACAGTGTAAAAAAGGCGTCCAGTTTCATTCTTCTGAATGTAGCTGTCCAGTTTCCCCAACACTGTTTAAGTTAGACTGTGTTTACTTGATTGTGTATTCTTGCTTCCTTTGTCATAGATTAATTGGCCATAGAATAGCTTTATATCTGGATTGTATTCTGTTTTATTGATCAACATGTGATCACTGCTGCCTGTGTAATATTGTTGCGATCACTATAGTTTTGTATCTTGACAACTGGGATTGTGATGCCTCCAACTTCATTCTTCTTCTTCAAGATGGCTTTGGCTCCTCGGGGTCTTTTGTGGTTCCATACAAATTTTAGGATTATTTGCTCTAGTTCTGTGGACAGTGTTGGTATTTTGGTAGAGGCTGAATTAAATCTGTGGATCGCTTTGGGTAGTGTGAACATTTTCACAATATTGGTTCTTCCACTCATAAACATGGACTGTCTTTCCACTTGTTTGTCATCTTCAGGTTCTTTCATAAGTTTCATAGTTTTCAGACTACAAGTCTTTTACTTCCATGGTTAAGTTTATCCCTAGGTATTTAACTCTTTTTGGTACAGTTGAAAATGGGCTTGTTTCCTTAATGTCTCCTCCTGCTACTTCATTTTATTAATGTATAGAAATGCAACAGATTTCTATATTAACCTTGTATTTACTCAGTTATCAGTTCTAGTAGTTTCTTGGTGGAGTCTTGAGTGTTTTTTTACATATAGTATCATGTCATCTGCAAATAAAAGTTTTACTTCTTTCTTTTCAGTTTGGATACCTTTTAGTTCATTTTGTGTCTGATTACTATGGCTAGGACTTCCAGTGCTGTGTTGAATAAAAGTGGTGAGCGTAGACATCCTTGACTTGTTCCTGATCTCAGAGGAAGAGCTGTTTCTCACCATTGAATGTGGGGTTTTTCACATGCGGCCTTTATGATGCTGAGGTATGTTCCCTCTAAACCTTTGGTGAGAGTTTTTATCATAAATGGATGTCATGCTTTAGCAAATGCTTTTTCTGCATCAACTGATGTGATCATATGGTTCTTACTTTCTCTTACCAAGGTCATGTATCACATTGATTGATTTGCAAGTATCAAACCCCCCTTTCATCCCAGGAATAAAAACCACTTGTTCATGGTGAATGATCTTTTTAATGTACTGTTGAATTAGGTTTGCTAATATTTTGTTAAGGATTTTGCATCTGTGTTCATCAGAAATACTGGCCCACGGTTTTCTTTTTCTTGTAGTGTCTTTTTTTGGTTTTGGTGTCAGGGCAGTGCTGGACTTGTAAAATAAATTTAGAAGCTTTCCTTCCTCTTCTATTTTGGATTAGTTTGAAAATAATAAGTCTTAACTCTTCTTTAAATGTTTGGTAGAAGTCACCTGTGAAGCCATCCGGTCCTGGACTTTTGTTTGTTGAAGTTTTTTTTTATTACTTGATTTTATTTCTTTGTAATCAGTCTGTTCAAATTTTCTGTCTCTTCCTAATTCACTTTGGGAAAGTGATATGTTTCTAGGAATTCATCCATTTCTTCTAGCTTGTCCAGTTTGTTAGCACATCAGTTTTCATAGTATTCCCTTGTACTCTTGTCTTTCTGCGGTATTACTGCTTCTCCTTCATTCGTGACTCTGAGTCCTCCTTTTTTGATGAGGTTAGCTAAAGGTTTATCTTAGTTGTGATTTCAAGGAAACAGTTCCTGGTTTCCCTGATCTATCCCATTGTGGTTATTTTTGTCTCTATTTCATTTATTTCTGCTCTAATCTTTATTATTTCGTTCTTTCTACTGGCTTTGAGCGTTGTTCTTTTTCTAGCTCTTCTAGGTTTAAGACTAAGTTGCTTGAGATTCTTCCTGCCCCTTGAGGTAGGCCTCCATTGCTGTCATCTTTCGTCTTAGAATAGTTTTGCTCCATCCCAAAGATTTTGGAGCATTATGTTTTCAGTCTCGTTTGTCTCTGGTTTGTTTCCTCTTTGATTTACGGGCTGACCCAGTCATTGTTTAGTCGTGCATTATTTAGCCTCCACATACCGTGTTCTTTCCAGATTTATTTCTCGTGATTAATTTTTAGTTTCATGCCATTGTGGTTGGAAAAGATGCATGATAGGACTTCAGTCTTTTTTAAATTTATTGAGACTTGTTTTGTCTGTGATCTATTCTGAAGAACGCTCCATATGTACTTGAAAAGAATGTATTTTGCTGTTTTTGAATGAAATGCTTTGAATGTGTATTAGGTTCATCTAGTCCAATGTGTCATTCAAAGCCACTATTTCCTTGTTTTTGTCTGGATGATCTGTCCATTGATGTAAGTGTGAGGTCCCTGACTATTAAATACCACTGTCAGTTTCTTCCCTTACGTGTGTTAGTAGTTTCTTTAGGTTTAGGTGCTCCCAGATTGGGTGCGTTAACTGTTTGCAATTGTTAGATCCTCTTACTCAGTTGTTGGCTTTATCATTATGTAGTGTCCTTTGTCTTAAAGTCTGTTTTGTCCAATACTGTAAGAATTGCTCTGCCAGCTTCCTTTTCACTCCCATTTGCAGGATAAATGTTTTCCATCCCTTCAGTTGCAATCTGCGTGAGTCTTTAGGTCTGAAGGTGGGCTCCCGTCAGCCCTGTATAGATGGACCATTCGGTCACCCTGTCCATTCGGTCACCCTGTGTCTTTTGATTGGAACATTTAGACCATTTACATTCAAACTAATTATTAATGGGCATGTACTTATTACCACTTTGTTACTTGTTTTATGGTTGGATTTTATTTCTCTGCTCCTTTCCCGTCTTGCTCTCTTCCCTTGTGGTTCGATGTCTTTTTTGAGTGATCTGCTTGATTCCTTCTTCTTTCTTTTTTGCGTATCTATTACCAATTTTTGATTTGTGATTACCATTAGGATGAGAGATAACATCCTGTGCATATATAGCAAATATATATTAAGTTGATGGTCATTTAAATGTGCATCCATTCTGAAAGCACTACATTTTTACTCCTCCCCCTTGCACATTTTATGTACATGATGTCATACTTTTACATCCCTTTTTTTTTTGGCCATTCCCCTGTTATAGGTATAATTGATTTTACTGCTTTTGTACTTTAACCTTCACACTGGGTTTTATAGGATTAATCTAGTTTCATTATGTTTGTATTTACCTGTGAAATTTTTCCTTTCCTAATTTTCTTCCTCCTCATGATAGCCTTTTCTTTCCAAAGAAATCCCCTAATGTTTCTTGTGGAGCTGGTTTAGTGGTGATGAAGTCCTTTATGTTTTGTTTGGGAAACTCTTTTTCTCTCCTTTTAATTCTCTGAATGATATCCTTGCTGGGTGAGTATTTTTGGCAGTTTTTTCCTTTTAGCACTTGGAATATATCATACTGATGAAGTCCCAGAACCTAAGTCAGGTTCGGTGGGGTGAGGTTCGGAGCTGATGACTAAAGAAAGAATTCTTAAGACATCTTTGGTGCAAAATGGTGGTTTATTAAAGCACGGGGACAGGACCCGTGGGCAGGAAGAGCTGCTGCCCCGGGTTGTGAGGAGTGGCTGGTTATATACACAGGAGTTGGGTAGGTGAGGACAAAGGGGTGTCCAGAAGGGCTATTGGGGCAAAGAATACTATCAGGATATTGAAGGCCTGGTTACTATCAAGTAAAGACAATTGGGAGTCTGGTGGAATGTTACATTCCTGCTATCAAGCATCCTTGTTAATGAGATTTAGGTTTAGAAGACATTTAACTTTACTTTTCCTTCTACCTCCGCCTCCTTCGGTTTTTTATGGAGGGGAGGGTGACATTAGGGCTTGAGGAACTGAGTTCTGTGTCTTTGGAAATTGGGCTATTGATAAGGTAACTTCTTTGTTGTAATCTCAAGGACATTTGCAAACCAAGGGGGACTCCTGTCTTGCAGGACTGTGATCTCAGCAAGTTAACTATTTATCGTTTTAGGGCGGTCACGGGTGCCTGAGGAATGCTACACATATGGAGGGGAGCGGATGAAGGGGGGGGTGCAAGGCGCCAGCTCTTGCTTTGTCCTCAGCCAGCCTCCTGCTCCCTCATCAATACCACTCCCTTCTGTGCTGCAAGTTTATGCCGACAAATGAGGGGAGAGTCACATGGAGTTTCCTTGGCATACAGCTGTTTACTCGGTGTGGTCTACACGGGCCTGCTTCCTTCCCCAGATTAAGAAAGTTTTTAGCTCTTACTTCTTCAGATAAATTGTGTGCTCCCTTTTCTCTCTCCTCTCCTTCTGGGATCCTCATAACGTGTCGCAGAGTTCCCTTACCCTGTTCTCACTGCTGCTGCTTTTGTTGTTCAGCTTGGTTGCTCTCCGTTACTCTGTCTTCCAGCTGCCTCATCCAGTCTTCTGCTTCCTCTACTCTATGATCGATTCCCTCTTGTAGCTTTTTAATTTCATTTATTGAATAGGTCATTTTCGGTTCTTTCTTATATGTGGGGATGCATTCCCGTCTCCATCTCGGGTTGTTTTGTGTACTAGGAAAGTCAGCTCCGTCTCCTGCACTTAAGAGCAGTGGCCTCGGGAGGGGGAGGTCCGTAGTGCCCCGTGCCTGTTCCCCAGCAGTAGCTGCTGGGGGGGGGGGGGGGGGGTCTGACGTGTGTTGCGTGCATCCTACTGCGGTGGCTGAGCCGTGTTTGCCTGCAGTCCAGGCGGCTGCAGCGGCCCACTTTGCCTGTTGTGGCAGGGTTTGATCTCTGGGCTGTTACGGGACCAGACCAGGGCAGCCTTGGGCTTGTAGTTGGAGGAAACCAGATCCCTGCCCTCAGCCCACTTGCCAGGGCTGTGGTTGGACCAACCCGCAGGGCACTCTCCCTGCCTTGTCTCCAAGAGCCTTTCCTTGGTGGGTCAGCTGTCCGGTCAGAGGCCTGCCCCTGCTTCCTGCTGAGGCTGCAATAGAATTCGTTACTGTCCTCTCTGCCTGGGGCAGGTGGCAGGGTGTGTGCGCCCAGGAGAGTGCGGAGCAGGGGGTGGTGTTCGCAAGGCAGGTGAGGGTGTTTGCCCTGGTGCCTGCAAGTGTCAGGGGTCCAGGCTCGGGCAGAGGAGGAACGGCGCCACCCCAGCCCGGCTCTTTTGCCCTTGCTGAAGTCTCCCAAAGATCACTTCCTCCCCAGCACAGGTTCTGAGATCAGGCAGTCAGTCTTCCCTTACACGCCAGGTGCTTTTCAAACTGCTGCTTCTAGGCTGTATCTCAGTGGGTAGTCTGGCAGGGTCTTTAAGGATGGGGGGGCTCCGTTTCCTATGGCCATCTGGCGCTCCCTGAGCTAAGCCCCACTGGCTTCCAAATCTTCCCAGTGCAGCTCCCCTGGGGCTGGAGTGCCTGATGGAGGGCCCTCTCCCTTCTCGTGCTTGTGGTGTCCCTCATCTGCGGCTAGTCTCACTGGCCCTCCTGCGTCTCGGCCTCCCTGCTCTCTCCCGTGTGTCCTCCTGTCTGCCGCTCGCCGTGGGAAGGCTGTTGTGCCCGCCGTCTTAGTTGCACCGACGTGGCTATTACCTAGGTGTTTCCGTGGGACAAACCACCATTTTCCCAGAAGTCTATTGCAGGTCCCTCTGTTCTAAGGTCTCCATATTTGTCAGGGTGGCATGAAACGACCTTGGCCCTGGCTGGACGTCAAGAGTGCTCAGCCCCCGCCTCGCCCGGCCTCGCCTCACTCTTGTCCACAGCCCTCTCCGCTCCGGCGGGCAGCTTTGCTAGCATGTTGAGCAAAGGCCCTTGGAAGCGGACAGGCCTGGGGTCCTCCTGAGTTCACCGTGTGCATAAGATGCCTGGCTGGCCTGTGGCGGGCGCCCAGCAATGGGAACCTCGCCCCCACCCCCATCCCCTCCCCCCCCCCCCGCCCCCCGAGCCTCTCTCCTGGTCTCCCTGCCCATCTAAACCGAGCACGGGCACTTTCAGGAAGGAACCCCCGCCTCACCGAGGCTGCCGCGGGTGGGCGTCACGGCACTCCGCGGGCCCTGCGAGCAGAGGACACACTCGAGCCGTCCCAGGAAGAGCGTTCGGCGCCCGCAGCAAACGGGGCTGTCAGCCCAGCTGTGCCGGTGCCCGAGCTCCCACGTTCTCGGGGGGGACTCGGTGTGGCCCGATGGCTTGTGTGCCAAGAGCTGTCGACACACTCTCTGCAGCAGGCCCCGGCCGGGCCGGGCCCTCAGCCGGGGAGTGTCTCGCTGACCCACCTGCTGGCCTCGGGGAGCAGCCGCAGTGCGTGTCTGGTCTGGCGCCCTTGCCCAAGGCGGGCAGGGGTGCTCGGCAGGGGGGGCGGGGGGGGCCTCCCTGAGGGCGGGGGCGCTTGCCTTGTGCTTCGGGCCAAGGGAGCGGCACTGGGGTCGTCGCGAAAGGTTTCTTCGGGTCCGTCCTCAGCAGGGGCCCTTCTCTGTGAGGGAAAAACCAAATTTCAGGAAGAGTTGGAAACACGTACACGAAGGATGGGAGAACCAGTGGTGCTGGACCAGGGGGCCCGATGCAGGACTCGATCCCAGGACCCTGGGATCATGCCCGGAGCCAAAGGCAGACGCTTCACGACTGAGCCACCCAGGCGCCCCTTAAACTGGCATTTTTAGAGAAACAAAAGGTAGCACTCCTCCTTCCTAACCTGGTTCTCAGAACTTCTCAGTCTATAACATGGAGCAACACCAGAGAACGATGACGTCACTTTAATCTCTGGTTCGTGCTTGTAGGCGGAGGGAGCCCCGCTCTCCATCCGGGGCTGGTCGTCTCTATATAGCTCTGCGCATCAAACTCCAGGCATCCTGAGGTTTTTCAAATACGTTTACTCAGACTTCCAGTTCCACTGCTGGCGAAGGAACCTACCAGCGCTATCAGCTGTACAGCCTGGTCCTAAGACAAAAAGCAGGAACATGGAGGCCCTGGAGAGGGATCTGATGCGGTCACAGTCTGGTGAGGAGTCCGCGCAGGGGAGGGCGAGAGAGCGTCACTTCGCTCTTCTGCTGCTTTTACTCTGGCATCAAGCTAAGTGGTGAGGTTACTGGCAGAAAAACCAGAGCTTTTATGCCCCGGGAAGTCAGAGAGCCGAGTTGAGATCAACCTAAGAGGGGAAGAACTAGAGGGGAGATCCCCAAATTGTCTGCCCACACCTCCAGCAGACCCCTCAGCCACACAGGCACTCTGTGGTCCTGGAAGGTGAGCTACAGATAAAAGATGTGAGCTGTGATTGGAACTTCTACCCAAAAAACATTTTGAAAGGTCATTAAGTGCCTGCTGACACACAAGAAACCACTCAGGGCGCCCGGGTGGCTCAGGCCTTAAGCGTCCGCCTTCTGCTCAGGTTATGGTCCCGGGTCCTAGGGTTGATGCTGCATCGGGCTCTCTGCTCCGCAGGAAGCCTGCTTCTCCCTCTCCCACTCCCCCCGCCTGTGTTCCCTCTCTCTCCGTGTCTCTATCAAATAAATAAAATATTTAAAAAAAAACAAAAAAGCCACTCATGTGAGAAAAATAACAGAATACAGAGGCTTCACAATTTGATATCCATAACAGGCATTCCTAACGTACAGTGTGCAAATAAGAAAATGCAGTCCTCTCTCAAGGGCAAAAGGCAGTCAACTAAGACCAGCTAATCCGGATGTTAGAACTTGCAGATAAGGACTTTAAAACCACTAACAATCCGTGAGGTAAAGGAAAATATATTCATAATGAATGAAAACTAGCAAATATAGAAATGATTTTTTAATGAAATGGAAAAAATAAAATGAAAAAAATTATGGATGGTCTTCAAAGAATGGAGGCGACAGTGAAAAAGGTAAAAAGGCTGTAGGTTGGTAAAAGGTAAAATTTAGTCAATGAACTTGAAGATAAACCAATAGAATTTCTCCAGTCTAAATAACTAAAATGTTTTTAAGGAGCCCAGAATGTCAGACAGTCTAAGATGGGCACGAGAGGAATCTGAGAAGAGAATGAGGCAGATAAAATACTGTAATAAAGGTCAGATTTTTCACCAGTGTGATGAAGACATGTTTATAACTTGGAGATACTCAGTGAACACCAACCAGGACAAACAGAAGGCCTAGTCCTACCATAGTCAAATTACTGACCGCCGAATTAAAGAGCAGATCTTGACAGCATGAAACGAAACACAGTGCACACAGGGTAACAACAATTTGTTTTATGATTGACTTTTCATCAGAAACTACCAGAATCAGAAAACAGTGGAACAAGATCTCTAGAAACTCTTAGAGGGGAAGAACAGACTGTCAAACCGGAATATTCTCCATCAAGTAAAAAATGTCCTTTAAGAATGAAAATGAACTAAAGATATTTTCAGGTAAAGGAAACATAAGAATTCATCACCAAAAAACCTATACCGTAAAAAATAAAATAACTAATGAAATTTCAGAGGAAGTGGATCTTTACGTTTTCAGGGATTTTATATTTTATATACAACAGTACAACATGAAATAATCTGTGAAGAACTAAGGATGTTTACTATATGCCTACAGCAACAACTGAAGTACAGCTTTTATAAAATAGAAAGATTGGGGCGCCTGGGTGGCTCAGTGGGCTAAAGCCTCTGCCGTCAGCTCAGGTCATGATCTCAGGGTCCTGGGATCGAGCCCCGATCAGGCTTTCTGCTCAGCGGGGAGCCTGCTTCCCCCCTCCCCGACTCTGCCTCTCTGCCTACTTGTGATCTCTGTCAAATAAATAAATTAAATTAATAAATAAATAAAATTTTTTTAAAATGCAGAAATTATCAGACAGACCCAACTAACTACATCTTAAGAGGTCTGGTATTTCTTTGACATCCCTCCCTGGGCCTGGACTCATGACTCGCTTATGACCGAACTGGCCGAAGTGATGGTGCTAGACTTCTGATGCTAGTTCAGAAAAGGCAAGTCCCTCCTGCAGCGCTCTGGACAGGCCCAGGTGAAGGGGAACGGAGGCCTCCTGTCAATCCCCAGGACCGAATGGCCATCGTGGAGTGAGCCATCTTTGTAAGCACATTCTCCCCTGAAGATGGCTGGAGCCTGGCCAACATCTTGACCCATGAAAGATCCCAAGCCAGAACTACTCATCTAAACTCTTGCTAAATTCCTGACCCACAGAAACGGAGATAATAATTTTAGCATTTTAAGCCACTAAACTGCTTAGAGTAATGTGTAAATCAATAGGGAACACATACATGCACCTATAAGAGAGATCTTTTTTTTTTTCATTGATACAAATTTTTAAAGATTTTTATTTATTTATTGGAGAGTGCGCGGAAGCCATCACAGAGGGAGAGGGAGAAACAAACTCACCACTGAGCAGGGAGCCTGACATGGGGCTCGATCCCAGGACCCTGAGATCATGACCTGAGCCGAAGGCAGGCACTTAACCGACTAAGTCACCCAGGTGCCCTAGTTGATAAAATTTTTATTTTTTATGTTTTTATTTACATTCCACTTAATATGCAATGTAGTATTAGTTTCAGGTGCACAACGGAGGGACTCAGCACCTCCATACACCTCTCTGCTTATGACAAGTGCACCCCCTTATCCCCCCAGCCCCCCCACCACCCACCCCTCTTCTGGTACCCATTCGTCTGTTCTCTATAGCTAAAAGTCCGTTTCCGGGTTTGAAGAGACATACTTGAAATACAAAGACACAGGTTCAAAGTAAATAATCAGAAGAAGATACACCATGCAAATAGTAAACCGAAGAAGTCTGGAAGAGGCAAGTGATTAGAGCAGCCGTTTCACCAAAAAAAGATACATGGATGGCCAGCAAGCATGTGACCAGATACTCTACATTATGAGTCATTAGGAAAATGCACATTGAAACCACAACGCCATACCCCTACATACCTATGAGATGCCTAAAATTGAAACGACTGACCATACCCAGTGTTGACAAGGATGTGGAATGGCCAGAAATACCAGACACTGCTGGTGGAAACGGAAAAATAATTACTTTGCCAAGCAGCCATTTCTTAAAAAGTTAACACCATAACTCCCCTAGGATTCCAGCATGCCCCTCCTCCGTGCTTACCCAGCGCAGAAATTTGTACACAAATGCCACAGCAGCTGAACTTATAACAGCCAAAAAATGGAAACAACCAAAACAAACCTCCTGGGCAATAAAAATATTCCTAAGGCATCCTCTCCAGCGTGGAGAAAGCTCAGAATTATTATGTTCAATGAAAGAAGCCTCATCCACTACCAAAAACACTTCCACTGTGAGGATTCATTGCTATAAAACTCCAGAAAATGTGAACTAAACTCATCTATAAGCAGAAAAAGCAGTCACTGGGTTGCATGAGGAAGATGGCACTATTACAAAAGGCCACTGAGGAAACTTGCAGGGCACGGGTATGCTGGCTATCTCGACTGTGTTGACAGCATTATGGGGATACACAGATGTCAAAACCTGGCCTGTGCCCTCTGTAAGTGCAGTTTACGCCTACCTTCTATTTTTACATAAATGGAAGTGAATCAAGTATTTTTAGAAGCAAGTAGTAACGGCCTCTCAGAATGCCGTGGTAAAGACTAAGGGATGTGTATAGGTCGGCTGATGTAGGTATCAGCCCTGTTCCTGCTCTTAGCTGCTCATCAGCTGTGACACAGTGGGTAAATGGCTTCATGTCTCCAGTGACCTCCGTGTTCTCGAAATTATCAAGTGATAGATTCGTAAGGTCGCTTAGAGCTTCCGATTGGAGAGTGCTTCTGTGTCTGTAGGAAAGAAGGCTGATTTCTGTTCTCCTTTGTTGTAGATTTCCAACGCACACAGTCAGCAGATGGACGACCTCTTTGATATCCTCATCAAGAGTGGAGGTAGGTCACAAATCATATCAGACCCCGTCCGAGTAGCCTTTCATGACAAGTTTCTCAACGTTTTCCTGTAGAGCTCACGGCCTATCTTGGAGTAGTGAAAAATGTATTCTAATCCCAACCAAGTTTACTGTTTTCAATTAGGACATTAAAACAACTTATAAATGGAGGAAAAGTTACTCTTTCAGCTTAAAACAATAACATCGTGTTAGATTTTATCCATAGATCTATGCCTGCTGAGAACGGACTGTCTCAAAACAGCCATATAGAGCCCCATTTAAATTCCACGTTGAAAACTTCAAAACCTGTCCCATATGTAGATGACCGTGGGGGGTGGGGACGAGAGCACTCTGTTGTGCACGCTAACATCGTAACAACCACGTGACGTCGCACAGGCCCTTAGTATCTTGGTGAAAATTTAAAGGCAATTTTAACGCACCTTCTACATATAATTGAAAATCTTGGACTTTATAACATATCATCTTAGAAAGGGATAAAGGTATGAACCACACAGACACACATTCACAAAGTCAAGGCTATCTCTACCTCAGCAAATGTATCTTTCAAAATAGGTATAAAAATCAGTATTTTAAAATTGAAAACACTGTTTTAGAATAAAGGATTCTTACATCACCTTGATGAAAGGAGTTCTATTCTGCTTCCTAAACAGTGGTAAAAATTTCTCCGTTCATAGCAGGTACTGTTTGGTTTTGAAGACAAGAAATTCTTGATGCTTAACTATAACTCTACATGAGCAGTTCTTTTTTCTAAGAACTACATTGGCCTTACAAAATATGATATATTTATGCTCTGGAAATAAATAACCGTTTCATGGCCTGATCTTAAGGTTTGGGTTTTTTTAAAAATGCATTTGCCAAAGACTTTCTAAATGATTAAGCGGAGTAATTTTTACAGCCCAAACTTAGAAATGAAAATGTGATGACATCATCAAATGAGTTATTTTCTACAAGGACTTCTTTTTTTTTTTTTTAATTCATTTATTTGATAAAGATCACAAGTAGGCAAAGAGGCACACACACAGAGGAAGGGAAGCAGGCTCTCTGCCTAGCAGAGAGCCCAATGTGGGGCTCGATCCCAGGACCCTGGGATCATGACCTGAGCTGAAGGCAGAGGCTTTAACCCACTGAGCCACCCAGGCACACCAGGACTTTTTTTTTTAATGGCAAAGTATCCATTGAGGACATTATCTTACTGTGAATGAAGGCCAGGGATAATGAAAACAGAAATGTAAAGAATTGATTCTGAGGCAGGTTACCTAGCACTGTCAGCTTTCAGCTGCCCGCAGGAAAGGACACACAACAGACGTACACAGGACACACGCAGGGAGTCAGCACATGAGTCCACACGGTCGACGACGCATGCGACGGCGTGGGCGTGTGAGCGCCTTCACGTCCTCCTGTGTCCCAGTCAGAGTTCCCATAGCTCTTAGCAAATCCATTTCTCCTCCCATGTAGGCATAGAAATGAAACCAGATACCCATTAGAAAGTAAGAAATATTCAAATATGTGTATCTAAATGAAAGCTGGAATCCAGAGCAGATGGTGGCGCATTCCCTTTGCACCTGATCCCGCAAGAACGCATCAGTAGTGCTCACTAAGACATCTGCCAGAGCGTCAAGATTTTAGGTAAACTCAGAAAACAAGCGAACAGGTCAGAAAAATAAGGTCAAGGTCAGAGGAATGGTGTGTTAGCTTTAATTTGGGAGGAAAACAAGACAGCATCGTATCTGTAGAACTTCCTGCAGAACGTATGTGGCTGACGGGACATGCGGTTCGGCTGTCACGATAACAGGAAAAAGAGTAATTAGATCTGCTGTGGTCTCCGAATGCACTTCACGTCTGCAAAGACGGGACACCCACTTTGACTTTAAGGGTGGCAACCACAGTGATGGCAGATCCACGGTTCCATGTCTAAAGCCTGAAATAGTGCAGAACAAGGACCCAGAGATCAAATAATCAAAATAATAAAGCCATCGACTCCTGCCTAGTGGCGTATAACTGCATGTGATGCTTATCACGCTTACTGAAAGCGAGAGAAAGTGTATCAGAATGTTATAAATTTTAGTGTCCATTTAACTCAAATGAGTCACCCTCCGCTAGGTCACCAAGGACCACAGCTGACGAGTAGCACCGCCGTCATCCTAACCCCGTGGTGGACGGTGTCTGCGTCCTTGCCCGGTAGTGAAACTACTCTCCTGGTACGTGCCAGAAGTGTTTAAAGAGCACTGAATCGTTACTTACTGATCCCTTCAATTGTTTTGCACAGAGATCTCCCTCCCTATAAAAGAAGAGCCCTCGCCCATCTCCAAAATGAGACCGGTGACAGCCAGCATCACCACCATGCCGGTCAACACAGTGGTGTCCCGGCCACCACCCCAAGTCCAGATGGCGCCACCCATCTCCTTAGAACCCATGAGCAGTTTGTCCGCCAGCTTGGAGAACCAGCTGGAAGCGTTCTTAGATGGAACTTTACCTCCGGCCAACGAAATGGCCCCACTGCCAAGCAGCAGTGAGGACAGAGAGCCCTTCTCTCTGATCGAGGACCTCCAGAACGATCTGCTGAGTCACTCGGGTGTGCTGGACCACTCACACTCCCCCATGGAGACTTCCGAGGCCCAGTTTGCTGCCAGTACCCCCTGTCTGTCACTGGACCTTTCGGACCCGAACTTGGACAACATGGAGTGGCTGGACATCACGATGCCTAACACGTCAGGGCTCACTCCCCTCAGCACGACCACCCCCAGCATGTTCTCCGCTGACTTTCTAGATCCACAGGACCTGCCGTTGCCGTGGGACTAACATCGCTGACTTCTCGTTCGAGCCTATGTCGTTTCAGAAGATGAAGATCATTCTCCAAGGTCAGTTTTTAGAGACAGATTCAGAGTTGCGCTGTTGCATTACAATATGTTGTCACAGGAAGAATGGATAGATGGTCACAGCCTGGAAACCAAGTGCGAACACATTTCACGGCGCCCAGCAGTGAATTTCTCCAACTTAACAGCACAGGGCCTTCTGAAAAGTCACTGGTTACAGAAGACCCACCTGTTTCTCCAGACTTCGGCAGAGAACGAATAAAGACATCCAGAAGAGGGACGTGTGCGGGAGAGCGACACGAGGATTCTCTGGCCGTCCATGAACTACATTTACGCCTCTGCGGTCACCTTCAGACCCGACGCTCAAGGCAGACAGCTCCCCTCCAATGAGGGGACGGCGGCCCCTGCATGCGGCCCGTCCCAGCCACGACCGGAGCCGGGCTGCCGGCGGCAGAGGCCGGGGAGGGCGCCCGCCCGTTCCCAGACAGCGGCCACTGCGGACTTCTGCTTCCGTTCGGAAACCAACATCGTTTATCTGTGTCGTCGTTTTGTGATTTGGGGAATCTTAACCGTAGCTTCCAGGTTTCAGTTCAAGTGCGAGATCCTTCACCATCATCAGACGACGTCTCCAAAACACTGTCCTTGTGTATGGATAACACTGAAAATTCTATTAGCAACCCTCGGGGTTCAGTAGGTGGGTTTTAATGTGTATATGAGACATTTGTATGTCCACCCTGACGTTGTGATTTGTACAGCCTACATTGGGGTAAGGAATTGGTAGCCAGCGCTCCTACTTGTTTTAATAACTTGACTGTTTCTAGAGTCCCTGAGCCATGTGTATTTCCATATTTAAAGAAATGCTGACTGATTTTCAGGTAACCAGACCCATCTCACAGAACAAGTAAGGCTTATTGTAAAATATCCTTCTGAGCTGTTGAGTTGCAAAGAGAGGGCCGAGGAGAAGTGTGCCGGGAGCCCCGAGTGTTCCCGCGGGGGTTCCGGGGGGGGAATCTGGGCAGGCTGGCTGTGGGGCCCGGCTCTGACCACCTCTTCTCTGCCGTCTTCCCTGACGGCATCCTTCAGGCGAGTAACTGGATGTCATTCCCGAGCTCTCACTAGGTTCTCAAGCCGAAGAGGGAAAAACTGGAGGTTTTACTAGTCATTGTTTCATATAGAAAAGAAGTTATCACCCATTTGCTGAGTAGTTCCTTAAGAATTTTCTAAAATGCCAACTATCACGGGACTTCCAGAATTATCTCAAGCTAGTCATTTAAGGTTAGGACAAAATGTAAATAATTTTTCAGAAAAAAACAAAAAAAAAACCCTGAAATCTACCAAAAAAAGTGTGAAGGTGTTTGTTGAATAATCTCACCATGGTCTGCACCTCACGTTCTGTAAACCCAAGGGCCAGGTTGCTTTCTCTGCGTCCTTAAATGGTGATGTCCCCACGGTGACGTGCCCGAGCCAACCTGACCCTCTGCTTAGAGAGAATCCACGCATCACGGCTGGGTCTGCGCTTTGCCTGAGCGCCGATCTGATTTCGGTTTGTAGATCCTCCACGGGAGGAAAGTTTGCTTTTCCAGGATTCGGCCGGAACACAGGAGCCCTCCGTTAACTGGCACTTCCCAACTTGAGAGACGTCTGAAGCGTTCGGGGCAGAAGCGGTTACGCTCGGTGTGCCGTGTGGTCTGACGGAGCAGTTTCAATGCTCAGAAACTGGGAATCCAGCGCCTGGAGTCCAGTAGCCTGGGTCAGCAGGACGCCACTGTGGGAGCAAGCCCAAGAGAATGTCACCCCGGGGGGACGCACGGCCCCAGTGCATCCCTTCCAGAAGGGCCTGCGTCCGGGGACCGGCTGCCTACTGGGGCAGGTACTTGACTGGGGGTGGTCCTGGCTGTGGGTTTTGTCTGGGGCTCACCTGCTCCGCACGTGGACTCTGGGCTTCATCTTCACTCAGATTTCAGTGGCTTCTCAAGTGCACCCCAGATACCAGTGGGACTGTGAGAGGCAAGTGACCAGCTAGCGCCGTGGACTCTTGCTTGCTATTTTCACCATCTTGAGTGGTGCCCGAGATGCTTTCCCAGCCTTCAGCTCCCCCGCTGCTTTTTCAAACTAAGGCCGGAGACATGTCGCGGGAAGGGTGCTCTCCAGAAATCCACTGGAGCGCAGACAGCGCCGCCCCGCCAGCCTGCTTGCTCTGGACTGGGAGTTCCTTCACGTGTGCGTCCAGACCCTTACGTACGGGGCTTCCTTGACAGGGACGGCGAGGAGCCCGCCAACCCGAACTCCAGCAGCCCCCACCCGCCCCATTCCGCCGGGCCCTCCCATCCTGGCGTGGGCGGCCGGCCTGCGGGGCACGGGCAGCTGTGTTCAAGATGAGACGTGCAGCAGGTGACGTGACCAAAGACCATGCTGTCCTCGAGGCCCCCCTGACCGGATTGTCTGCGTTGTCAAGGCCGTCAAAGCACAGAGCAGGGCAGCCAGGACGCTCGCGTGTGGTGTAGACGTGGGGGTGTGGCCCGTCGTCTTGCACAATGTCCCATTGCCAAGGAAACAACCAGCTCCTGGACATGCGCTCTCTTCCATCCAGTCTGACCTCTCCGAATATTCCGGAAACACCGTCGCATGGAGCTTGCCTCTCCAGGGTATGCAGGTGACAGCTCCTGTCCTCCGGGCCGGGAGGAAGAGCAAGTCGCCCCAGAGCTGCCCTGGGCTTTGCGAGTCTAGGGGCCGGGGGCTACTGTGTACATTTCAGCAGCGCGCGTCCAGGGAGCCCCTCCGGGCATGTTGCTGGGGGTTCACTAGCGTTCTTCCAGAATTGTGCAATCTACTGTACAGTACTTGCCACATATTTGTACATAGATATATTCTCAATTCGTGGGATTTCTTGCTCAGATACTCTGTGTTTTATAGGACTATTTTTATAATACTAGAGAGATCTTATTTAAGTTTCCTTTTTAAAAAACCCGGTTCTGTGATCCGTGTAACTGACACTTTAGGAAGTGCGATTTCGGGAGGCAGTCTGCAGCGGCCCCCAGGCTACTGCCCGCTGAAAGCAAAGTCACGGTCATCTGCTAGCACCCCGGAACTGTGCGGTCAGCAGCCCCGAGTGATGGGCCAGCAGCCTGTCCCCCCCTCTGCTCACCAGAGTGGACTCAGGCTTCCTCTGCCCTCCCCCCACCCCCGATCATTCCAGGCCACCCCACTTTCTAAAGCGCCCGTTCCTAATTCCCAGGCTGAAACCAGCCACAGCAGCTGGCCCAGCAACTGTCCCCACAAGCGATGATAAGACAGTCCCTCTCATGTCCACAAACAGGCGGGGCCCAAGAAAAGTGCAGGGCAAAGGCGCTCTGGCCGGCACAGCCCCCGAAACCCCTTCAGGCTCTTGCCAGCAGTCACTTGAGAGGGGCAGCCCGCTTCTCCAGGTCCACACACAACCCTCCCTGTTCTGTCACCCTCTCCGCACACACGCGTCTCCCGGACCCCCTGCAACACAGCAGAACATCGCACTGTCCGCTGCCCTGGAGGCCACGGAATGAGCCCAGGGGATCCAAGCACGTTAACTGGAAGGGCCGCTCCGTCGGGGAGCAGAGCTGAGCAGGGCAGGTCTGTGTTTGCAGAGCTTCCTACCGTGTCCTGGCTCTTCCGCCAAGCTCTGCGGTCACAACTGGAAAGTAACAAGACGCGGCCGTTCTTCGCCCTGTCTCCAGCCCCACTCCCGTGCACGCCTGTCCGGGCCACCTGTTCTCTTGGTGAAGTGACTCTGTCTGCAGGACCACAGGGAGGCCGTGCGTGCCACCCCCTACCCCCCCGCTCCCTCTTCCTTGCCGGATCTGGGGAGCGCTCGCAGCCCCGCGGAGCCTCTCTCCCTGCGATCTCCGATCTCCGGTGCGAGGCCAGGACGGCCCAGAGCGGCACGTGTTTACACAGAGCGCTTCCCCCGCCACACCAACACATCGCTGTGCTCCACGAGCCGCGGCCGGGTGGTGTCACCGCTCCCGGACAACGGGATGGCCATCTCAGACCAAAGGTGCTCTCTGGAATCAGAATAGGTCCTTGGCGATAATCCACGCAGCTTGTCATGTTCAAAAGAGCTTTGTGCCAACCACTAAGACAAAGCTTTAACCAAGTTCATAGAATCACCGAGACCCGTTCACCATTACCTCTCTACGTTATGCTGTAAGGAAACTGGCTGACCGCGGAGGAGGAGGGAGCATTGAGGAAAGGGTTTAGTATCTACCAAAAGTACTTAACCTCAAGTAACCAATAGTAATGCAAACTTGCTTTAAAGGAACCAAAGGCATTGCCAAGTATTTGCCAAAAGAAGGCACTTTTTATTTAAAATTTGAGACTAACGATATCTCAACAGTCAGTCCCAAAAAGGTATTACTCCATTTAAGGTTATAATTTTCACAAAGGTGTAGATATTTCTCTATTGTTTTCATGTAAAATAGTATAGATTTGTTTTGTTGGTTTAAGAATAGTACATATTTAGTAGTAATACAGCTTCTTCCTAAGTGCAGATTAGTTTCCTTTTTTCTTGCTTGCAGTCGAAACACAGCGTGATAGGTGTTTCTCTTCTTATTTTCATGGTCACATTACGTCTTAGCATCTCACTTTGTGAAAACAAGGAGAAAGATACCAACCTACAGAGCCCCGCTTACTGAAGCACTAGCTTAATGAACAAAAAAATGACGGCAATCGGGGGGTCCATTCATGTATTGCCTTTATGTTGTTTTTTAAAAGAAAACCATGATGCCTTTGTATTTGCTGTTTGCACCCCTGAAATCAATTCCGTATCATGTTTGGATGCCATACATTTGCACATGTACTGTACATAGTAACGCATACTGTATTTTTATATGTGTGCACATTTCTCATCAGATCTTTTGTACATAGTGGCAGTATTGTAGCCGGTCAGGAAACGTTTGATATCTCAGCAATTTTGCATTTTTGTGTCTCAAATAAAAAACATTTTGATGTACTACGGTTCTTGCTGTGCAGATGGTGGGCCACACCATACGGGCCAGGGCGGGCCACGGTGGAGCTGGGTGTGGGCAGGGGTTTCGGAGGAGACCCCCCCCCCCTTCGGAACTCGCCCCACAGGAGCTGGCCACGCACAAAACCAGTAGCCTCACAGAGGCGAGCTCTGTGGCTCACACATCCAGGGAGCCAGCCTCCCCCAAGGCCAGGAACGGGGGATACAAAGGAGAAACCGGGACTGGCTGAACTTGAGTATGACCAGATTGACACCAAAGTCATGTTCATTCTCCTACAAGGGGAAGGGAGCTCTGAGGAGAGCGTGATAGGGCATGGCGAGCAGGGCTGTGCAGGGGAAACACGAACACTTTGGTAGCAATCGAGCCACCAACAAAGTTCCCCAGACGCCCAGAAAGTCCTTCAATGGAACCAGGTTTCAAAAAACTGTATGAGGTGTTTTTATCGACCATAAAAATGGAAATGGTCTTTAGAATTGGGTCTTTTCCTAAAATGGCATTTAATTTTCAATCTAGGAAAGTGGAAGCCCGTGGTGAAGATACAGTTTTGAGGGAAACAGCATTCTATTTTCCTCCTCAATCTGGTGAAATACAATGGCCACGAGTAAACCAGATTGGCAGCCAGGGCTTTCGTGTCGCTGTCTGTCACCCGCAGCCCAGGAGAACAGAAAGATCACGAATTACCTAACTACAGCCCCAGGGTCGGTCTCTGTGATGCTGAGGGACCAAGACAGCAGCCTCAGCACATCTGTGGGTCCGTGATGTTCCCAAGGGCCTAAAATGTGTCATCACATCACACATCACCAGCCAGTGTCCCCACCCCGAGGGGGGCAGAGAACACTGTCAGAGGGAGCAGGGCAGGTGCCCCGCCTCGGAGGAGAGGCCGTGGACAGAGCAGGGGGCTCTAGGGAAGGTGCGCGGCCCACACGGCACGTGCACACGGAGAGGACGTTCCAGGCACAGGGAACAGGCTGGGCGAGGCCAGACATGATGAGCAATTGGGGCCGTGGCCCTGCCGTGCGCCCAGCCACAGGCCAGACAGATGCTGGCGTTCAGCTGTGGGACGCCCTTCACGCACAAAGTCTGAAAAACCAGGTCCGCATGGTAGGCGAGAGCCGGGCACGCAAGGACCCCCCCAGTGGAGGGGCCTCAGAGTCTCCTGTCGAGAATTCTGTTAACTTTGGCCCACACCGAGCCTCGGAAAGCTTTTCAGACACTGGACACAGGCATCATCCCGCATCTCCACAGCCCCTACTGCACACTGGCTCTAGAACCCGGGTGAATCTCCGGTCGCTGTAAACGCAGACACGCCCACACGCTCAGCGCCGGGAAATGAACAAGAACCAGCCCGCGGGGCAATCACGCACCGGCACCGAACCGGGGCAGACCGACTCCAGCACAGATGGGAACCACACGTCCCCGACCAGTTAACGTGGCCACACAGTCCTCTCGGAGGTTTCTCGTCCCCTCAGGACCCTTCCCTCCCGCTCCCTCCACAAACGGCTTAGCTTCTGAGAAGTCTGACAAGCCGTTCATCTGAACCTGCTTTAACTTCCGAAAGAAACCTCATCTTGAAACCCTGCCCGTCTTCTCTGCTAGTGTCTGTGGCAGGGTACTAAAATTAAACCCCTACTGTGTCGTTAAACAAAAAGCAAAGGTGTTCCCCAACGTTGGGAAGGCCCTCTTGTTGCTCAGGACTGTGTCCCAGATCCTTGCAGGTGGGAACCATTGATGATGGCCCAGCGGGGGGTCGGGTTGGGGCGGAGCGGGGGGGGGGGGGAGCGGGGGGTCACTCACCCTGGACAACACATACAGGAGACTCAAAAGCATCTAAAATCCAAAACAAACAAATGCTAGTAGGATCCCGTCCGACCCTGATGGTGAACCGACAGCGAGGAGGGGCCTGTATTCGGGTTCGTAGTTAAGAATGTCAAGTGCTTCCCATTAGGGACTCCAGTGTTGGCCTTTGAGACCCTTGTTCTGCCTCTTCTCCCCCAGCTGGATGGTCCTCAAGTCCACACTCAGCAGAATGGCAAACAAAGCTTTGTGCCCATGAAGTTCGCTCGACCAAGAGCACAGTCACAGTGGTTTTGTTACGTACTTTAAAGCACTAAAAAAGGTCTGCAAAGCCATTGAGACAAGCAGCTTTATGTGCTCTACTTCAGTTATGTCTGTCAAACAACGTGGAAGGTTGGCCAGGACATCACATGCATAAGAGACATAGAAGCCACAACAGGGAGACCAAAAAAAAAAAAAAAAAAAAAAAAAAAAAGTGCTACAACCTAAAGCTACTTACCCGTCTCCCCACACCTCTAGTACACAGCGGCCAGCGAACGGGAAGGCAGCCGGGGGCAGAAACATACTCAGTGCTATTAGACCCCAGACCCTGCGCCAAACACTTCACACAACCTCACTGAACCACAAGTCTATGAGCTAAGAACTGTTATTGCCTCCATTTTACAGATGTGGCAACGGAGGACAGAAAGGGGAATGATTTGCCTGAAATTACACAGGAAGCAGAGCCCGGATGCGAGACCACGCTTCTGATGCCCCAGAACCCAGACCACTTCTGCAGACTCAGTGCATACAACGCTTGTCTCCATTCCAATATGTTACCAATTCAACCAATCGTGGCTGACCGAATTTCCATCCGTCATGAGGTTCAACCCCAACTGTGTGTCTCCCATGTCTCCATGTCACACGTTTTTACAAAGCAGCTATTCCCTGGGAGTGGTGTGTGGCATTCAGGCCAGGGCTCTGACTAGGTTAGCCGGCCACCGCCGGGATTACAAGACCAGGAGGCCATAAATGAGCCCCAGTGGCCACAGTCAGTGACTCACTCACAACCAAGCATTGTCTATCAGGGCTGGGACTTCTAGAGCCCCTTGAGCACATCTAGAAGCCCAAGAGTCACAGAACAGGGACTCCTGGGTGGCTCAGTCAGTTAAGCATCTGCCTTCAGCTCAGGTCATGATCCCAGGGTCTGGGGATCGAGTCCCCCATCAGGCTCCTTGCTCAGCAGGGAGCCTGCTTCTCCGAACTCCACCTGGCTCTCCCCCGCTTGTGCTCACCCTCTCTCTCTCGTGGACAAATAAATAAAATCTTTAAAAAGTTCCAGGACTGGGGCGCCTGGGTAGCTCAGTGGGTTAAGCCACTGCCTTCGGCTCGGGTCATGATCCCAGGGTCCTGGGATCGAGCCCCGCATCGGGCTCTCTGCTCAGCGGGGAGCCTGCTTCCTCCTCTCTCTGCCTGCCTCTCTGCCTACTTGTGATCTCCCTCTGTCAAATAAATAAATAAGTTCTTTAAAAAAAAAAAAAAGTTCCAGGACAATTTTTACAACACCTAATAAAGTTGAAGAGACAAACTCTGTGACTCCGCTGTTTTGGTGTACGTCCTGGAGAAGCACCCTTGGCCCCAGACCGCCATGTACCGGAATGAACATTAACGCATCCAGAGCAAGCAAGGAAGACAGCTCGTGCGCCTTTCAGCCAACTTTAAACACAGCCATTTACCTAAATGCGCTAAACCAGAAAATCAAATGTGTCACCATAAAGAATCTCCAAACAGGGCGCCTGGGTGGCTCAGTGGGTTAAGCCGCTGCCTTTGGCTCAGGTCATGATCTCAGGGTCCTGGGATCGAGTCCCACATCGGGCTCTCTGCTCGGCAGGGAGTCTGCTTCCTCCTCTCTCTCTGCCTGCCTCTCTGCCTACTTGTGATCTCTGTCTGTCAAATAAACAAATAAAATCTTTAAAAAAAAAAAAAAATCTCCAAACAAAAGGCTTCAGGGAAGAAAGTGGAGGAAGACACAGGGGTAACTCAAGTCACCTTTTAAAACAAGAACACTGTGGGGATTTCTAGATATAAAGATATAACGTATAAAAAAAATATATAGCTGGTAAAGACATGTCCATTTCAAGGTTCAGGCTACTTCTGGAAAAAGGAAAAAAATTAGACTGTGGAAGGTGTAAAGTAATCTTCAATTAATACTGAATGTTTCATTTAATTTCTTTCTATGTTTTATTTAATAACTCTATAGCCATATAGAACAACATTAACATTACTTACTGGCAGTTGATTTCTTTCTTCTGCCCCATTCATTTCAGTGAGTTGGAAATATTTCATGTAAGAAAACACATTTAGGGTCCCCTGGGTGGCTCTGCCAGTTAAGTGTTTTATGTCTTCAGCTCAGGTCATGATCGTGGAAGGTGGTCATGGTCCTGGGGTCGAGCCCCCATGGGGTTCTCTGCTCAGTGGGGAGCCTGCTTCTCCCTCTCCCACCCACCCTGCTCATGTTCCCTCTCTCACTGTGTCTCTCTCTGTTACATAAATAAATAAAATCTTTAAAAAATAATACTAATAAATAAATAAAAATAGTAAGTTATAAGGGCATGATATAAACAACTCTATGCCAATAAATTAACTTAGATAAAACAGACAAATTCCTAGAAAGGCACAACTACCAAAAGCAGACTCGGGGAAAAAAATCAGAAATTCGAATAGACCTACAACAAGTAAAGAAAATGAATTAATTTTTAGAAACTACTGACAAGGGGCACCTGGGTGGCTCAGTGGGTTAAAGCCTCTGCCTGCGGCTCAGGTCATGATCCTGGGGTCCTGGAATCGAGCCCTGAGTCGGGCTCTCTGCTCAGCAGGGAGCCTGCTTCCTCCTCTCTCTCTGCCTGCCTCTCTGCCTACTTGTGATCTCTCTCTGTCAAATAAATAAAATCTTTAAAAAAGAAAAGAAAAGAAAAGAAACTACCAACAAAGTGGCTTCACTCATGAATTCTACCAAAAATTCAAAGAAAAATTATTAGCAATTTTTCACAAACTCTTTGAGAAAAGAGAGCTCCTACTGACTTTCTATTAGAGAGGACCCTGACATCAATACCTAATAAAGACATAAGAAAACAAAATAAACACACTGGTGCGGGTTAGGAATATATACACAAACATCCTAAACAAAGGACTAGCAAACCAAATACTGCGACATACATACAGTATGTATGTGTATGTATTTTCACATTCCCCAGGGTTCTGAATGACACACTGGCCCAGAAGGACTTCACAGATAAATTCAGAGCCATTCCACTCTATAGCAACAGAGTACACATTCTTCTCTAGCGCACATGGAACATTCTCCACAATAGATCACATCCTGGGTCATAAATCAGGTCTTAACTGGTACCAAACGTTTGGGATCATTCCCTGTATATTTTCAGACCACAATGCTCTGAACCTAGAACTTAATCACAAGAGGAAATTTGGGAAGAACTCAAATACATGGAGGCTAAAGAGCATCCTACAAAAAAATGACTGGGTCAACCAGGAAATTAAAGAAGAATTTTAAAAATTCATGGAAACAAACAAAAACTGAAAACACAATTGTTCAAAATCTGTGGGACACAGCAAAGGCAGTCCTGAGAGGAAAATATATAGCAATACAAGCCTTTCTCAAAAGAACAAGAAAGGTCTCAATGGCACAACCTAACCTTACTCCTAAAGTTGCCAAATAAAGCCTAAACTCAGCAGAGAATTAATAAAGATCAGAGCAGAAATCAATAAAATAGAAACCAAAAGAACAGCAGAACAGATCAATGAAACTAGGAGCTGATTCTTTGAAAGAAGTAATAAGATTGATAAACCCCTGGCCAGACTTATCAAAAAGTAAAGAGAAAGGACCCAAATTAATAAAATCATGAATTAAAGAGGAGAGATCACAACCAACACCAAATAAATACAAACAATTATAAGAATATATTATGAGCAATTATACGCCAGCAAATGTGACAATCTGGAAGAAATGGACGCATTCCTAGAGGTGTATAAACTACCAAAACTGAAACCACGAAGAAATAGAAAACCTGAACAGACCCATAACCAGTAAGGAGATTAAAGCAGTCATCCAAAATCTCCCAACAAACAAGACCCCAGGGCCAGACTGCTTTCCAGGAGAATTCTACCAAACATGTAAAGAAGAATTAATTCCTATTCTCCTGAAACTGTTCCAAAAAAACAGAAATGGAAAGAAAACTCCCAAACTCATTTTATGAGGCCAACATTACCTTGATCCCAAAGGCAGACCAAGGCCCCATCAAAAAGGAGAATAACAGACCAATATCCTTGATGAACACAGATGCAAAAATTCTCACCAAGATACTAGCCAACAGGATCCAACAGTACATTAGAAGGATTATTCACCACAACCGAGTGGGATTTATTCCTGGGCTGCAAATTAATTAATATAAATAAAAGAAAGGACAAGAACCATATGATCCTCTCAATAGATGTTAAAACAGCACTTGACAAAGAACAGCATCTTTCCTGAGTCAAACTCTTCAGTGTAGGGATATAGAGAACACAGCTCCATACCATAAAAGCCATATACAAAAAGCCCACAGTGAATATCATTCTCAATGGGGAAAAAGAGAGATTTTCTGCTAAGGTCAGGAACACGGCAGAGATGTCCACTATCACCACTGCTATTCAACATAGTACTAGAAGTCCTAGCCTCACCAATCAGACAACAAAAAGAAATAAAAGACATCTGAATTGGCAAAGAAGTCAAACTTTCACTCTTTGCAGATGACATGATACTCTTTGTGGAAAATCTAAAAGACTCCACTCCAAAATTGCTAGAACTCATACAGGAATTCAGCAAAGTGGCAGGATATAAAATCAGTGCACAGAAATCAGTTGCATTTATGTACACTAACAATGAGACAGAAAAAAGAAATTAAGGAGTTAGTACCACTTACAACTACCCCCTAAACCATAAAATATCTAGGAATAAACCAAACCAAAGAGGTAAAGGATCTGTGCTCAGAAAACTAAAGAACACTCCTAAAAGAAATTGAGGGAGACACAAAGAAATGGAAAAACATTCCATACTCATGGGTTGAAATAATAGATATTGTAAAAATGTCTACACTAGAGCACCTGGGTAGCTCAGTTGGTTGAGCGACTGCCTTCGGCTCAGGTCATGATCCCGGACTTCCAGGATGGAGTCCCGCATCGGGCCCCCAGCTCCTTGGGGAGTCTGCTTCCCGCTCTGACCTTCTCCTCTCTCACTCATTCTCTCTCAAATAAATAAAATCTTTTTTAAAAATGTCTACACCACTAAGAGAAGCAATGCATTCAATACAGTAATACCATCAACTTTTTTCATAGAAATTGAACAAATAATCCTAAAATTTATATGGAACCAGAAAAGACCCCGAATAGTCAGAGGAATGTTGCAAAGAAAAGCAAAGTTGGCAGCATCACAATTCCAGACTTCAAGTTCTATTACAAAGCTACCATCATCCAGACAGTACGGTATTGGCACAGAAATAGACATGTAGATCAATGGAACAGAATAGAGAGCAGAAATACTATGGTCAACTAATCTTCAACAAAGCAGGAAAGAATGTCCAATGGAAAAAAGATAGTCTCTTCAACTAATGGTGTTGGGAAAATTGGACAGCCACATGCAGAAGAATGAAACTGGACCATTTCCTTACACCACACATGAAAATAGACTCAAAAATGGAAGACAGACCTCAATGTGAGGCAGGAATCCATCAAAATCTTTGAGGAGAACACAGGAAGCAACCTCTTTGATCTCAGCTGCAGCAACTTCTTTCTAGGAATATCGCCAAAGGCAAGAGAACCAAGGGCAAAAATGAACTATTGGGACTTCATCAAGATCAAAAGCTTTTGCATAGCAAAGGTAACAGTCAACAAAACCAAAACACAACTGACAGAATGGGAGATATTTGCAAATGATGTATCAGATAAAGGGTGTGTGTGTGTGTGTGTGTGTGTGTGTCTTTATATATAGATAGATAGATAAACATCTTTATAAGATTTATAAAGAACTTATCAAACTCAACACTGAAAGAACAATTAATATCCAATCAAGAAATGGGCAGAGGACATGAATAGACATTTCTGCAAAGAAGACGTCCAGATGGCCAACAGACACATGAAAAAGTGCTCATCATTCAGCATCAGGAAAATACAAATCAAAACGTCAATGAGATACCACCTCACACCAGTCAGAATGGCTGAAATTAACAAGTCAGGAAATGACCGATGTTGGAGAGGATGCAGAGATAGGGGAACCCTCCTACACTGTTGCTGGGAATGCAAGCTGGTGCAACCACTCTGGAAAACAGCATGGAGGTTCCTCAAAAAGCTGAAAATAGCTCTATTTTCTGACCTATGACCCAGCAATAGCACTGCTGGGTATTTACGCCAAAAATACAAATGTAGTGATAGGAAGGGGGACGTGCACCTGAATGTTTATAGCAGCAATGTCCACAATAGCCAAACTATGGAAAGAAACCAGCTGTCCCTGACAGATGAATAGATAAAACTGTGGCGCATATATATATATATATATATATATATATATATATATGTGTATATATATATATATATATATATATATATATACACACATATATATATATATATATATATATAATATTCTCAAGGATTTTGATGGATTTTGATGGATTCCTGTCTCACACTGAGGTCTTTCAACCATTTTGAATCTATTTGGGGGTATGGTATAAGGAAATGTTCCAATTTCATAAAGATGTGGCATGTAAATATATATATATAGATAGATAGATAGATAGATAGAGAGAGATATCTGTGTATACACACATATATATATATCTCCAAGTATATGTATTATTTGGGTCCTCTCTCTCTCTCTACATACACACACACACACACACACAGGAATATTATATAGCCATCAAAAATGGAATCTTGCCATTTACAATGATGTGGATGGAACTAGATACTATTATGCTAAGCAAAATAAGTCAATCAGAGAAAGACAATTATCATATGATCTCATTGATATGTGGAATTTGAGAAATAAGATAGAGGATCATAGGGAAAGAGAGGAAAAAAATGAAACAAGTAGAAACCAGAGGGAGATAAGCCATAAGAGACTCTTAATCTCAGGAAACAAAGTGAGGGTTCCTGGAGTGGAGGGGGTGGGAGGGATGGGGTGGCGGTCATGGACATTGGGGAGGGTATGTGCTGTGCTCTGTGCTGTGTGTTACGTAAGACTGATGAATCACATACCTGTACCCTTAAAACAAATAATACATTTTATGTTAATGACAAATAAAAATGTTTAAAGATGCTATCTTGCCATTTGTATTGACATCAGTGGAACTAGAGGGTATTATGCTAAGTGAAATAACTCAGAAAGACAATTCTCATATGATCTTACTCAGATGTGGAATTTAAGAAACAAAACAGAGGATCATTGGGGAAGAGTGGGAAAAATAAAACAAGATTTGGGGCGCCTGGGTGGCTCAGTGGGTTAAGCCACTGCCTTCGGCTCAGGTCATGATCTCAGGGTCCTGGGATCGAGTCCCACATCGGGCTCTCTGCTTGGCGGGGAGCCTGCTTCCCTTCCTCTCTCTCTGCCTGCCTCTCTGTCTACTTGTGATCTATCTCTGTCAAATAAATAAATCTTTAAAAAAAAAAAATAAAACAAGATGAAATCAGAGAAGGAGACAAACTGTAAGAGACTCTTAGTCACAGGAAACAAACAGAGGGTTTGCAAACATGCTGGAGGGGCAGGGGGTCAGGGATGGGGTAACTGGATGATGGACAGTGAGGAGGGCCCATGATGTCATGCGCACTGGGTGTCATATAAACTGATGAATCACTGACCTCTACCTCTGGAACTAATAATACATTATATGTTAGCTAACTGAATTTAAATTTTAAAAAATAAAATTAAAAAATGTTTTTAATTTTTATTTAAAAAAATTTTAAAACTTACACAAGATGTTAAAAAAAAAAAAAAAGATGGTCAACATTAAAAGTCATTAGGGAAATGCAAATCAGAATCCCATGAGATACCGTTCATACCCATCAGGATAACAACTGAAAAAGAAAATTACAGATCTTGGTACAGATTTGGGCAAATTGGAACCCTTGAGCATTTTCCATAGTGGCTATAGCCACTATGGAAAACAACAGGACTACACCCTCAAAAAAATCTAATATACCCAGCAACACCACTCTGGATATATACCTAGCAGAACTGAAAGCAGACTTTTGAAGAGGTATTTGTGTACCCTCCTTCATAAGAGAATTATTCAAAATAAAAAAAGTTGGGAAGAAACCCAACTTTCCAATGATGTGAATGGATAAATCAAAATGTGGCCTATACATGCAAAGAAGTATTATTCGGCTTTAAAAATTCAAAGACAATTCAAATTCATAGGCAGCAGAATGGTAGTTGCCAAGGGTTGTCATAGGGAACAATGGGGATTTATTGTTTAATGGGTACAAAATTACAGTTTTCCAAGATGAAAACAGTTCTGGAGTTGGGCAATGATGATGGTTAACAATGGAATATACGTAGTGCCACCGAACTACACACGTAAACTGGCGAATTTTATGCTATGTGCGTTTACCACCACTAAAAGTTTTAAAAGCAGATGTGGGGGCGGCACTTTCTGTATAATAGAGCAAAGATGTGGATTATGGCAGACTTCTAGTTGCAAATGATGTAAGCTGAAAGGTAGGTGAGTACCATCTTAAAACACTCAAAGAAAAGAAAGCTGTTAACCTGTGGTTCTGTTACCTGCAAAATCATCTTTCAAAAATGAAGGTAAGAGTTTCTCAGACATATAAAAGCTGTAACAGCCCATCACCTGCAGATTCTTATAAGAAATATTAAAGGAAGGAGGTATCTGGGTGGCTCAGTCAGTCAAGCATCTGCCTTCAGCTCAAGTCAGGATCCTGGGGTTCTGGGATCAGGCCCTGCATTGGGCTCCCTGCTCAGCAGGGAATCTGCTTCTCCCTCTCCCTCTCCCTGCTCATTCTCTCTCTCTCTCAAATAACTAACTAAAATCTTTTTAAAAGAAGCAATATTGGGGCACCTGGGTGGCTCAGTGGATTAAACCTCTGCCTTCCACTCAAGTCGTGATCTCAGGGTCCTGGGATCGGGCCCCACATCGGACTCTCTACTCAGTGGGGAGCCTGCTTTCCCCACTCCCCCCACCTGCCTCTCTGCTTACTTGTGATTTCTGTCAAATAAATAAAATCTTAAAAAAAAAAAAGAAGCAATATTAAAGGAAGTCTTTCAGAAAGAAGGAAAATGATACCAGACACAACTTTAGATCTACACAAAGGAAGAGCACCAGAAACAGTAACTACATAAGTAAGTATATGACAATTTTTCTTAGTATTTAAATCTCCTGAAGGATAACTGGCTGGGTCAAAGAGAAAATAAATAGGAAGATGATAAAGATACCACATCAATTGGCTCATTAAATGTAAATGGTCTAAATAATCCAGTTAAAAGGCAGAGATCTTCAGAATGGTTAAGAAAGGAAACCTGACTCTATGCTGTCTAAAAGAAATACCCTTCAATTATAAATAAACAGAAATAGGTTATAAGTAAACATATAGAGAAAAGTATGCCAATCAATTGTTTAATTATTGAAGTGGTTATACTAATAAATTACTGAAATAGTTATATTTATTTTTTTGAAATGGCTACATTTACATGATACAAAGTTTCAAAGATCTCAGAGCAAATAATATTACCAGAGATAAAGGTCATTTCATAATGATAAACTCATCAAAAGTCAAAGGAATTCTGTTTATGTACTTAGCAGATGCAAATAACGTGAAACAAAACAACAACAACAACAACAACAACAAAATCACAGAATTTCAAGGAGATACAGATAAATCCACAATTGCAGTCGAGATTTTAATACCTTCTCAGCAGCTGATAGAACAAGTCAGGAGAAACCAAGTAAGGATTTTTGTTTAATATTTGAAAATACCAACAATCAATTTCATATGTATAAAACATTTCACCCAACAGCAGAATAGAGTCTTTACAAAGGCATATGTTCCCCCACCACAATGAAATTAAGTGTGGAATCCATAAAAGGAAGATCCTTTAGAAAATCCCCACATGCTTGGAGACTAATTAACACACTTCAGAGTAAACTGTGAGTCAAAAAATAAGTAAAAGAGAAAATAAGCATTTTGAACTAAAGGAAAAGAGAACTAGATCCAAAGCTGTGATATGCTGCTGAAAGCAGTAGATGAAGGGGAAGGTATGGGGTCAAATGCCTTTAATAAAGAAGAAGGGGGGCGCCTGGGTGGCTCAGTGGGTTAAGCCGCTGCCTTTGGCTCAGGTCATGATCTCAGGGTCCTGGGATGGAGTCCCGCATCGGGCTCTCTGCTCAGCAGGGAGCCTGCTTCCTCCTCTCTCTCTGCCTGCCTCTCTGCCTACTTGTGATCTCTCTCTGTCAAATAAATAAAATCTTAAAAAAAAAAAATAAAGAAGAAGGGACTCCAATCGTTCAGTGTCCATTTTTTAAAAACTAGAAAAGCGAGAGGAGTTAAGATAGCGGAGGAGTAACAGGCTGAGACGACATCAGGTAGCAGGAGATCAGCTAGATAGTTTATCAAACCTTTCCGAACACTTACAAATCCAACAAGAGATCAAATAGAAGAAGAGCAGCAATTCTACAAACAGAAAATCGACCACTTTCCGAAAGGTAGGACGTGCGGAGAAGTGAATCCAAAGCGACGGGATGATAGACCACTGGGGGAGGGGCCGGCTCCCAGCAAGAGATGGAGCAACAGAGCACAAGATCTGAACTTTTAGAAGTCTGCTCCACTGAGGGACATCGCTTCAGAGGTTAAGCCAGGGTGAAGCCCACGCGGGGACAGCGTGGTCCCAGGTCCCATGGGGTCACAGAAGGATTGGGGGTGTCTGAGTGTCACAGTGCTCACAGGTATCAGAGTGGGGAAGCCGGCTACAGAGACGGAGCCAGGGACTGAGCTGTCAACTCGGGGTTACCTTAAACTGTGATCTGTTGCACAGTCAGACCACTGCTCTTTGAACAGGGACCCCACAAGATCCAGAGAGACCCCCTGGAAGAACTCAGGAAGCTGCGGGGGTTCGGAGACTCCAGGCGGGGCTGTGTGCCAGAGACAGAGATGCTTGGTCACAGGCTATGTGAACTCAGAGCACGACTGGAGGCCAGGGAGATGGGAGTGACTGAGTGCTTTTCTCTGAGGAGGCACTGAGGAGTGGGGCCCGAGCTTTGAGCTCTTCCAGGCCAGAGGCTGGGGATTGGGAGGCCGCCATTTTCATTCCCATTCTCCAGAGCTCTACGGAAAGCCTTCAGGGAAAAAAAGCTCTTGAGAGCGAACCAAGCAGATTACTCAGCCCGGCCCCTAGTAAGGGCGGTGCAATTCCGCCTGGGGCAAAGACACTTGAGAATCACTACACCAGGCCCCTCCCCTAGAAGATCAGCAAGAAATCGAGCCAAGACCAAGTTCACTTAGCAAGGAGAACAGGGGAACTCCAGAGGAGGAGAAAGCAAAGCATGGAATTCATGGCTTTATCCTCGTGATTGTTGAGTCTTGCAAAATTAATTAATTTTTTTAATTTTCTTTTTTCCTTATGCTAAAATTTTTTAACTTTTACTCTTTCCTCTTTGAATGTTTTTTAACTAGTTTATTTTAACAATACCTTTCATTTAAAAAAATCTTTCTGAACCTTCATTATTATAGTCCTATTTTATCCTTCATTGTATCTAACTTTATTTTTTGTATACACATAGGGTTTTTTCTTCTAAATAGATTTGGGATGCTTTTTCTAATAGATCAAAACACACCCTAAATCTAGCACAGGGTTTTGTTCTAGTCTCCAGCCTGAGCTAATTCTCTCCACTTTCTTTTTCTTTATGCTCCCAACCAACTTATCTTATCAACTCCTCTTTTTTCTTTAATTTTATTTATTTATTTGACAGACAGAGATCACAAGTAGGTAGAGAGGCAGGCAGAGAGAGAGGAGGAAGCAGGCTCCCCGCTGAGCAGAGAGCCCGATTGGGGCTCAATCCCAGGACCCCGGGATCATGATCTGAGCTGAAGGCAGAGGCCTGAACCCACTGAGCCACCAAGGTGCCGCTTATAAACTCCTTTTTTAGAAATTTTTAATTTTTTTAAATTTCTTTTTAGAAAAAATTTTTAAAAATTTTCTTCTTTAGGGATGCCTGGGTGGCACAGTGGGTTAAAGCCTCTGCCTTCGGCTCAGGTCATGATCTCGGGGTCCTGGGATCGAGCCCCGCATCGGGCTCTCTGCCAACAGGGAGCCTGCTTCCTCCCCTCTCTCTCTCTGCCTGCCTCTCTGCCTGCTTGTGATCTCTGTCTGTGAAATAAATAAAAATCTTTTTTAAAAATTTTTTTTCTTCTTTATAGTCATATTCCATCCCTTCATCGTGTTTACCCATGTTTACCCTTATTTTGTATTAAGTTTTTCATTCTTTAAAATTTTGGAAGGTAGTTTCTTCTAAGAGACCAAAATACTCCCAAAATTAAGTGGGTGACTTTCTTCTATTCACCAGTCTAGTGTATATATATATATATTTTTTTTTTCCTTTATTTTTTTCTTTTAAAAATTTTTTTTTCCTGAACTTTTTACCTCCCTTCTTTCCCCCACGATTTGGGGTCTCTTCTGATTTGGTTAAAGCACATTTTCCTGGGTTCTTTGCTACCCTTCTAATATTTTATTCTCTCATTCATTTATTCTTATCTGGATAAAATGACAAGGTGGAAAAACTCACCACAAAAAAAAGAACAAGAAGCAGTACTGAAGACTAGGGACCTAATCAATATAGACAACAGTCATATGTCAGATCTAGAGTTCAGAATGACAATTCTCAAGGTGCTAGCTGGGCTCGAAAAAGGCACGGAAGATATTACAGAATCCCTATCTAGAGAAATAAAAGAACTAAAATCGAACCAAGCTGAAATCAGAGAAGCTATTAATGAGGTGCAATAAAAAACGGAGGCTCTTACTGCTAGAATAAATGAGGTAGAAGAGAGAATTAGTGATATGGAAGACCAAATGACAGTATAAAGAAGCTGATCGAAAGAGAGACAAACATCCACTGGGCCACAAGGAGAAAATTCGAGAGATAAGTGATACCATAAGATGAAACAACAATTAGAGTAATTGGGATTCCAGAAGAAGAAGAAAGAGAGAAGGGAGCAGAAGGTATACTGGAGAAAATTATTGTAGAGAATTTCCCTAATATGGCAAAGGGAATAAGCATCAAAATCCAGGAGGCGCAGAGAATCACCCTCATAAATCAGTAAGAATAGGTCTACACCCTGTCATCTAATAGTAAAATTTACAAGTCTTAGTGACAAAGAGAAAATCCTGAAAGCAGCCCGGGACAAGAAGTCTGTAACATACAATGGTAAAAATATTAGATTGGCAGCAGTCTTATCCACAGAGACCTGGCAGGCCAGAAAGGACTGGCATGATATACTCAAAGCATTAAACTAGAAAAACATGCAGCCAAGAATAATATATCCAGCCTGGCTATCATTGAAAATAGAAGGAGAGATAAAAAGCTTCCAGGACAAACAAAACTAAAAGAATTTGTAAACATCAAACCAGCTCTATAGGAAATACTGAAAGGGGTCCTCTAAGCAAAGAGAGAGCCTAAAAGTAGTACACCAGAAAGGAACAGAGACAATAGACAGTAATAGCCACCTTACAGGCAATACAAGGGCACTAAATTCATATCTCTCAATAGTTACCCTGTATGTAAATGGGCTAAATGCCCCCAATCAAAAGACATAAGGTATCATAATGGATAAAAAAACAAGACCCATTAATATGCTGTCTACAAGAAACTCATTCTAGACTAAAGACACCTCCAGATTTAAAGTGTTTAAAGTGAGGGGGTGGAAAACAATGTACCATGCTAATGGACATCAAAAGAAAGCTGGGGTGGCAATCCTTATATCAGATCAGTTAGATTTTAAGCCAAAGACTATAATAAGAGATGAGGAAGGACACTGTATCATACTCAAAGGGTCTGTCCAACAAAAAGATCTAACAATTTAAAATATCTAAGCCCCTAACATGGGAGCATCCAACTATATACACCAATCAATAACAAAATCAAAGAAAACACATTGACAATAATAGATAATAAATAGACTCAAGGGACTTTAACACTCCCCTCACTGAAATGGAGAGATCATTCAAGCAAAAGATCAACAAGGAAATAAAGGTTTTAAATGATACACTGGACCAGATGGACATAACAGATATATTCAGAACATTCCAATGCAAAGCAACAGAATATACACTCTTCTCTAGTGCACATGGAACATTCTCCAGAATAGATCACATCTTGGGTCATAAATCAGGTCTCAACTGGTATCAAAAGTTTGGGATCATTCCCTGCATATTTTCAGACCACAATGCTCTGAAGCTAGAACTCAATCACAAGAGGAAATTTGGAAAGAATCCAAATACATGGAGACTGAAGAGCATCCTTCTAAAGAATGAATGGGTCAACCAGGAAATTAAAGAAGAATTGAAAAAATTCATGGGAACAAATGATAATGAAAACACAACAATTCAAAATCTGTAGGATACAGAGAAGGCAGTCCTGAGAGGAAAATATATAGCAATACAAGCCTTTCTCAAGAAACAAGAAAGTTCTCAAATACACAACCTAACCCTACACCTAAAGCAGCTGGAGAAAGAACAAGAAAGAAAGCCTAAACCCAACAGGAGAAGAGAAATAATAAATATCAGAGCAGAAATCAATAAAATAGAAACCAAAAGAACAGTAGAACAAATCAACAAAACTAGGAGCTGGTTCTTTCAAAGAAGTAATAAGATTGATAAACCCCTGGCCAGACTTATCAAAAAGTAAAGAGAAAGGATCCAAATTAATAAAATCATGAATGAAAGAGGAGAGATCACAACCAACACCAAAGAAATACAAACAATTATAAGAACATATTATGAGCAATTATACGCCAGCAAATTTGACAATCTGGAAGAAATGGATGCACTGCTAAAGGCATATAAAGTACTATGACTGAACCAGGAAGAAATAGAAAACCTGAACAGACCCATAACCAGTAAGGAGATTAAAGCAGTCATCAAAAATCTCCCAACACACAAGACCCCCGGGCCAGACGGCTTCCCAGGGGAATTCTACCAAACATGTAAAGAAGAATTAATTCTTATTCTCCTGAAACTGTTCCAAAAAACAGAAATGGAAGGAAAACCCCCAAACTCATTTTATGAGACCAGCATTACCTTGATCCCCAAACCAGACAAGGATCCCATCAAAAAAGAGAATTACAGACCAATATCCTTGATGAACACAGATGTGAAAATTCTCACCAAAATACTAGCCAATAGGATCCAATAGTACATTAAAAGGATTATTCACCACAACCAAGTGGAATTTATTCCAGGGCTGCAAGGTTGGTTCAGCATCTGCAAATCAATCAATGTGATACAACACATTAATGAAAGAAGGAACAAGAACCATATGATACTCTCAATAGATGCTGAAAAGCATTTGACAAAGTACAGCATCCTTTCCTGATGAAAATTCTTCAAAGTGTAGGGATAGAGGGCACATACCTCAATATCATCAAAGCCATCTATGAAAAACCCACCGCAAATATCATTCTCAATGGAGAAAAACTGAGAGCTTTTCTGCTAAGGCCAGGAACACTGCAGGAATGTCCATTATCACCACTGCTATTCAATATAGTACTAGAAGTCCTAGCCTCACCAATCATACAACAAAAAGAAATTAAAGGCATCCGAATTGGCAAAGAAGAAGTCCAACTATCACTCTTTGCAGATGATATGATATTATATGTGGAAACCCCTAAAGACTCCACTCCAAATCTGCTAGAACTTGTACAGGAATTCAGTAAAGTGTCAGGATATAAAATCAGTGCACAGAAATCAGTTGCATTTCTTTACACCAACAACAGGACAGAAGAAAGAGAACTTAAGGAGTCAATCCCATTTACAACTGCACCCAAAACCATAAGATACCTAGGAAGAAACCTAACCAAAGAGGCAAAGAATCTATACTCAGAAAACTATAACATACTCATGAAAGAAATTGAGGAAGACACAAAGAAATGGAAGAAAATGTTCCATGCTCATGGATTGGAAGAACAAATATTGTGAAAATGTCTCTGCTACCTAAATTAATCTACACATTTAATGCAATCCCTATCAAAATCCCATCCATTTTTTTCAAAGAAATGGAAAAAATCCTAAAATTTATATGGAACCAGAAAAGACCTTGAATAGCCAGAGGAATATTGAAAAAGAAAGCCAAAGTTGGTGGCATCACAATTCTGGACTTCAAGCTCTATTACAAAGCTGTCATCATTAAGACAGCATGGTACTGGCACAAAAACAGATGACACATAGATCAATGAAACAGAATAGAGAGCCCAGAAATAGACCCTCAACTCTATGGTCAACTAACCTTTAACAAAGCAGGAAAAAATGTCCAATGGAAAAAAGATAGTCTCTTCAACAAATGGTGTTGGGAAAACTGGACAGCCACATGCAGAAAAATGAAACTAGACCATTTCCTAACACCACTAATGAAAATAGACTCAAAATGGATGAAGGACCTCAATGTGAGGCAGGAATCCATCAAAATCTTTGAGGAGAACACAGGCAGCAACCTCTATGACCTCAGCCGCAGCGACGTCTTTCTAGGAATATCGCCAAAGGCAAGGGAAGCAAGGGCAAAAATGAACTATTGGGACTTCATCAAGATCAAAAGCTTTTTGCACAGCAAAGGTAACAGTCAACAAAACCAAAACACAACTGACAGAATGGGAGAAGATATTTGCAAACGACGTATCAGATAAAGGGCTACTATCCAAAATCTATAAAGAGCTTTGGAAACTCAGCACCCAAAGAACAAATAATCCCAATCAAGAAATGGACAGAGAGCATGAACAGAAATGCCTGCAAAGAAGACATCCAGATGGCCAACAGACACATGAAAAAGTGCTCCACATTGCTCGGCATCAGGGAAATACACATCAAAACCACAATGAGATACCACCTCACACCAGTCAGAGTGGCTAAAATTAACAAGTCAGGAAAAGACAGATGCTGGCGAGGAGGTGGGGAAAGGGGAACCCTCCTACACTGTTGCTGGGAATGCAAGCTGGTGCAACCACTCTGGAAAACAGCATGGAGGTGCCTCAAAATAGAGCTATGCTACGACCCAGCAATCACATTACTGGGTATTTACCCTAAAGATACAATGTAGTGATCGGAAGGGGCACATGCACCTGAATGTTTATAGCAGCAATGTCCACAATAGCCAAACTATGGAAAGAACCTGGATGTCCATCAACAGATGAATGGATAAAGAAGATGTGGTGTATATATCTACAATGGAATACTATGCAGCCATCAAAAGAAATGAAATTTTGGCATCTGCAATGATGTGGATGGAACTAGAGGGTATTATGCTTAGGGAAATAAGTCAATCAGAGAAAGACAATTATCTTATGATCTCCCCGATATGAGGAAGTTGAGAGGCAATGTGGAGGGTTTGGGTAGGAAAAGAATAAATGAAACAAGATGGGATTGGGAGGAAGACAAACCGTAAGAGACTCTTAATCTCACAAAACAAACTATGGGTTGCTGGCGGGGGTGGGGGGCGGTAAGGAGAGGGTGGTGGGGTTATGGACACTGGGGAAGGTAGGTGCTATGGTGGGTGCTGTGAAGTGTGTAAACCTGGTGGTTTACAGACAGATTACAGATTCACAGACCTGTACCCCTGGGGCTAATAATACATCGTATGTTAATTAAAAAATAAAAAAATATTTAAAAATAAATACTAGAAAAGCAAATTAAGCCTAAAACGAAGTAAAAAAAATAAATAAATAATAAGGGTCAGAACAGAAATAAGTGACATAGAAACACAGGACAGGAAGTGGGGGAAAATCAACGGAAATAAAGCAGTCCCTGTGGAAGAGAAGTAAAAATCAGTAAGCCTCTACCAAACAAATTAAGAAAAATGAAGAGAAAGACACGCATTACCAGTATCAGGAAGGGGAGGGCAGTGACCCCAGCAGACTCTGTGAATGGAAGTGGGTAGTAAGGCACTGTTAGGAGAAATTTCACATCAGTAATTCAGCAACTTAGTTGGAACAATTTCTACTACAAAGCTTACTTTTAGGAAGAAATAGATAACCCGATTCATCCTGTATCTATGAAAGAAATTGAATTAAGAAGAAAAAACCTTTTCACTAGGAAAACCCCAGGCCCACATGGTGTTCTGGTGAATTACACTGATCATTTAAGGAAGATATAATACTAGTTCCATCAAACTCTTCTAGAAAATTTTAAAGCTGGCCCTCAAAGTCAGGGCCAGCACCGGCAGTAAAGGAAATGCTTCCTTTACTAAAAGAATAGTTCCATATTCCTTATGTCAATGTTACCCGGATTCCAAAGCTAGAAAAGGACATTACTAGAAAAGTGAATTACTGACCAATATCCTTCATGAATATGCAAAATTCCTAAATAAATTTTTAGAAAATTGGATGCAATAATATATAAAAACCATAATATATTGTGAAGTGGAGTTTATCCAAGGAGTGTGGGGGTGGTTTAACATTGGGGGGAAAAAAGTCAATGTAATTCAACATATTAAAAACTAAAAAAAATTAAAACTATGGTCATTTCAATAGACAGAAGCAAATGTGATGAAATCTGGCACTCATTCCTGACTTTTTAAAAAAAATCCCTCAATGAAGTAACAATTGAAGGGAACGTCTTCGACCTGATAAAGGGCATTTGTGACAAACCCACAGTAGTTAACATCACACTAACTATGAAAAGACTGAATGTGGGTGCCTGGGTGGCTCAGTTGGTTGGGTTTGGCTCAGGCATGATCTCAGGGTCCTGGGATCGAGCCCAGCATCAGGCTCCCTGCTCAGCGGAGAGCCTGCTTCTCCCTCTGCCTCTACCTGCCATTCTGCCTACTGTGCTCTCTATCTCTCTGCCAAATAAATAAATAAAATCTAAAAAAAAAAAAAAAAGAAAGAAAAAACTGAATGCTTTTTCCTTAAGGTCAGAAATTATCCAAGAAGGTCATCTCACTTCAATATCACACTGGAAGTTTTAGCCGACAAGGTAAGGAAATTAAATAAAAGATTCAGATTAAAAAGGAAGAAGTCGGGCGCCTGGGTGGCTCAGTGGGTTAAGCCGCTGCCTTCGGCTCAGGTCATGATCTCAGGGTCCTGGGATCGAGTCCCGCGTCGGGCTCTCTGCTCAGCAGGGAGCCTGCTTCCCTCTCTCTCTCTCTGCCTGCCTCTCTGCCTACTTGTGATTTCTCTCTGTCAAATAAATAAATAAAATCTTTAAAAAAAAAAAAAATAAGGAAGAAGTCAGAGGCACCTGGGTGGCTCAGTGCATTAAGCCTCTGCCTTCAGCCCAGGTCATGGTCCCAGGGTCCAGGGATGGAGCCCCTTGTCGGGCTCCCCGCTGAGCAGGGAGTCTGCTTCTCCCTCTGCGACTACCCCCACCCCCTCAGCTTGAGCTCTCTCTCTTCTCTGATAAATAAATAAAAATAAAGAAAAAAATTAATAAGACAAAAGTTTCTGGTTATGAAATCAGTATTCAACAGTAAACTGCATTTACTTCTCCCTTTCCGACTCCCCTGCCTATGTTCCCTCTCCAACTGTGTCTCTGTCAAACCAATAAAATCTTTAAAAAAAAGAAAGAAAGGAAGGAAGAAGACTTAAAACTCAGTATTCACAGACGACATGACTGTCTACATAGAAATCCGGAGGAAGGCACCTAAATACTACTCCTAAGTGAGTTTAACAAGATGGCAGAAAACCAGTTTAATACAAAACACTTACGCATATTTCTAATTACTAGTAATGCACTGCCAGGAAATGGTAAATTTAATATCATCCCCAATACCATCTGAAACATGAACTACACAGGGAGAAATCTGACAAAGAGGTCACAGATGTGGATATGGACAACTACAAAACACTGCTCCGAGAAATTAAAGAAGACCGACATAAATCAAGAGATGTTATCATGTTGATGGATGCGGAGGCTCAGTTCTGTCAACATCTTAGTTCTCTCCAAAGTGACCTACTGACCTACACTTTTTTCGGTTTTGTTTTGTTTTTAAAAGATTTTACTTATTTATTTGACAGATCACAAGTAGGCAGAGAGGCAGGCAGAGGTGGGGAGGAAGCTGGCTCCCTGCCGAGCAGAGAGCCCGATGCACAGGGTCCTGGGATCACGACCTGAACTGAAAGCAGAGGTTTTAACCCACTGAGCCACCCAGGTGCCCGTGAACTTCAGTTCCCATCTCATATCACATACAAAACGAACTCTAAGGATGCCTGGGCGGCTCAGTGGGTTAAGCAGCTGCCTTCGGCTCAGGTCATGATCCCAGCGTCCTGGGATCGAGTCCCACATTGGGCTCCTTGCTCAGCAGGGAGCCTGCTTCTCCCTCTGCCTCTGCCTGCCATTCTGTCTGCCTGTGCTCGCTCTCTCCCTCTCTCTCTCTGATAAATAAATAAAATCTTTAAAAATAAATTTAAAAAAAGAACTCTAAATGGATCACCTAAATGTCAGTTTTTCATTGAAAACTTTCTAGGGGAAAACCTCTATGACTTTGAGTTAGACAAAGATTTCTTTATAGATTTCTTAGACACATCAAGAAAGGAACAGATAAATTGGATTTTATCAGAAGTTAAAACGTCTGCTCTTAAAAGAACACTATTAAGAGAATGAAAAGAGCCACGGACTGGAAGAGAATATTCAGGAATCAGTATCTAATGAAGTATTTGTATCCAGCATACATCAAGAGCTTGCTGAGTTCAATAAGAAGAAAACAAACAACCCAATTAAAAAAGGCATCAGGGATTTGAACGGACACTTCTCCAGAGAAGACAGGTGAGCAGTAAATATACACATGAAGACACAGTCAACATGGCCAACCACTGGACAAATATAAATTAAAACCACAGTGAGATTTCTCTGCAGGGCTGTGACAATAGCTAAATTAAAGTGACCGTATCAAGCATCGGTGGGAATGAGGCCCTGGAACCTTCCTACACAGCTGGTGGGAATGTGAAAGGCACAACCACTATGGGAAACAGTTTGTCAGTTTCTTAAAAAGATGAACCTATTATCCAGGCATTTTGAAAGCATTGCAATATCCTGTCAAAGGTTTGTACGGGAATGTTCGTCGTAGCTTTCTTGGTCATCCCTCCAAACCGGAAACAGCTTTAAAGATCCCTACTGCTCAGGGGTGCCTTGGTGGCTCAGAGCATTAAGCCTCTGCCTTTGGCTCAGGTCATGATCCCAGGGTGCTGGGATTGAGCCCTGCATCTGGCTCTCTGCTGCTTCCTCCTCTCTCTCTGCCTACTTGTGATCTCTCTCTCTCTCTGTCAAATAAATAAATAATTTTTTTTTAAATTCCTACCACTCAGTAATCACAAGGAGTGAATTCTTGGTATGAAATAATCTAGGACACGGATGAGTCTTGAAATAAGGGCGCTGAGTGAAAGAAGCCAGAAAAAAAAAAAAATTTTTTTTTTTTTTAAAGAATGCATTCTGTTTGATTCTACTTATGTAACATGCTAGGCACTGCAAACTCACACAGACAGGCAGAAAGCCGAACAGGAGTGGTTGAATGGTGGGAGACAAAGATTCTACAAGGACAGGAAGAAACAACCCAAAACCCAACAGCCCAACTCAAAAGAAAGCAGCCATCCAGGGTTTCTACAGGTGTTTGGACCTGAATGGAGCTCGTGGCTTTTCTTGGACATCAGCTCAGGTCTGCATGTGGTGTTTGTATTGTGTCTCTGTATTTGTCCCTGCAGAATTTTCCAGAGAGCCAAATGCACAGCACTCGCCCCTGGGCCGGGACAGCTGGCAAAGCCCAGAGGTAAACACCAGAGTGGCCATTATCACTGTGGACACAGGTAGACGGGGCCCAATGAGCAGCTTCGTACTCAGAGCGTCCATTGCAAGCAAACACAGGGACAACTTTTTAAGAATAGACAGAGAGAGGCGCCTGGGTGGCTCAGTGGGTTAAGCCTCTGCCTTCAGCTCAGGTCATGATCTCAGGGTCCTGGGATCGAGCCCCGCATGGGGCTCTCTGCTCAGCATGGAGCCTGCTTCCCCCCACCCCACCTCTGCCTGCCTCTCTACCTACTTGTGATCTCTGTCAAATGAATAAATAAAATCTTAAAAAAAGAAAGAAAAAAAAAAAAAGGATGGAGAGAGAGAGAACCACTAGAAAGAAAACCACCACAAAAGCTTTCCCATGAAATCTTATTCCAAAATTTCGGTTTCCCGTGTCCAAAACGGAATGAGGCAAAAGGGCAAAGTCCTGTTTCATGTTCGACCTTTGTGCCCCTGAGTTTCACACGTCCGTTTCCGTTTCTCCAACATGAAAAGCCAAGCCACCACGGAAAATACAAAAGGTTTGTTCTGCTCTGTAGGTAAATTTATCTTCACGTTTGCTCCCATTTCAATGTTATCCGCTTATCTTTTCTAGTTGCCAAGAACAGCCCTGGGAATCATCGCCTCCCACGCCAAAAGCTGGGGATATGATAATTGTCGTCTGATGACAGGAGATGACATTTTTCAACAGTGACTTTCAACTTCATAACATGGATGTCATCTTTAACCATCTATATACTGCCTCAACTCCCACATGAAAGGGGAGAGGGGTGTGTCTGGGAGATAGCCCCCTTCCAAACCTAAATTCACCAAAATGTTGTATTGGCTTAAAAAAAAAAAAAAAACAAATTGCAACCCAGAAGATCAGGTGTCGTTTTGGTAACAGTGTCCTTAAAATACAGGACCCAGAAGAAGGTATCTATCTATCTATCACAATGACTTCCTGGTTAATAGGAGTAAAGATTTGGGGTTTTGAAATATATAATATTAATAAACCTAAGGGAAAATAAATTCTTCTCTGCTGTATTGAGAAACACACACCATGTATCGTTCCTATGAGATACGGTGCTATTTTATAGAAAGGGGCGGTTATTGGGGAAGGAACCCATCTGGGACATTCACCGTGTGTCTCTTACAAGCTCCTAATACTGAAAAGAGCCGAAGGTATCTGTTCATTTTGACAGCAACATAGCCATAACGCACCTCTCAACCAGTTGGGAAGACCTCACCCGCGCTGGCACAGAATGTCCGTGGCTGACTGTCTCTGTTCCTTCCAACCACTGCCACACAAATTTAAAAATGAAAGACTTGAGGGGCGCCTGGGTGGCTCAGTGGGTTAAGCCTCTGCCTTCGGCTCAAGTCATGATCTCAGGGTCCTGGGATCGAGCCCTGCATTGGGCTCTCTGCAGGGAGCCTGCTTCCCCTCCCTCTCTGCCTGCCTTTCTGCCTACTTATGATCTCTGTCAAATAAATAAAATCTTTAAAAAGAAAAAAAAAAATGAAAGACTCGAACAGAGCCAGTATCGAAGCTCCTTGTAGCCCACCATCAGGGCCGGCCAGCTCACTCACCAGCAGGTGGATGTTTGCTTAAGGCTGCTAATATGCGACCGAATGGTGACCTCAAGAAAGCAATGACCCTGACCTTTCTGGTAAAGGCCCCTCCCCTTGTGAACACAGGGAGGCACAAGCAAAGTTACAAGAAGGGCAGCTCAGTCTGTAAAGAGGAAATATTTGAAACATTCTAGGCGAGGAAGGCGCTAGAGCCATTGGCAGTGACACAGCTGGACATCAGATGCTTTGCTGTTTTTTAAATAAGACAGATTCCAAGGCATCTGGGTGGCTCAGTGGGTTAAGCCTAAGCCTTCGGCTCAGGTCATGATCTCAGGGTCCTGGGATCGAGTCCCGCATCGGGCTCTCTGTGTAGCAGGGAGCCTGCTTCCACCACCACCACCCCCCCCGCCGCCTCCCTCTGCTTACTTGTGATCTCTGTTTGTCAAATAAAGAAAGAAAGAAAGATTCCATAACATTTACAAAGGAAACCATTTGAGGGAAGATAAACCCCCAACACTGATTGTCCTGTGTGTAACTGTGGATCAACACAGAAGCAAAAAAGAAATGAGACGGGAAGATCCTAAGTAAACTCTAGAAGGAGGAGGAGGAGTCTAGGGTCCTTTGCTTCTGCTCCACAGAGAACAAAACACAAGAGAAACAGCGATTTTATTCTGTTACTGTCTACTGCCTTGTTTGTTTCCATATACGTAAAACTGTCAGTGCTGCCTGCTCGTGTTTGTACCCCAGATACTCTCGTTGACCTTTGTAGCGCTTATCTGAAAAAGCAAAAGGGAAAAAGAAAAAAATGAAACTTTTCATTATTCTCAGCTGCCAACTCCATCTCGTTCTAGCTCTGGAATGAACCCGATAAAGCACGCTCTTCCGAGCTGAGAGCTTCTAAGACTGATTTCATGAGGTGACCCTAGGGCATTCTGCACAGCTGCAATTTTTCTGCAAAAAAAAAAAAAAAAAATTACTTGATGTGTTCGTCACATTTCGTGTACGGCTGGCATGATTTGGGAAAGTGTGTTTAAACAAGGATGCCCTCCCTCTCTGAGCTAGGAGACCATTGCTCCTTCTTAATTTTTTTTTTTTTTTAAGATTTTATCTATTTATTTGACAGAGAGAGATCACAAGTAGGCAGAGAGGCAGGCAGAGGGCGGGGGGGGGGGGGGGAAGCAGGCTCCCTGCTGAGCAGAGAGCCTGATGTGGGACTTGATTCCAGGACCCTGAGATCATGACCTGAGCTAAAGGCAGAGGCCTTAACCCACTGAGCCACCCAGGCACCCCCCTTCTTAATTTTGTTACAGAGATGACGCCAGCAACACATTCTGCTTCAGTCTCCACCTGGCTGTGTTCTGCAGGGACCCCCCACAACCCCTACACATGAACGGGTGCCAAAAGCAGACGAACACAGTAACCACAAGTACCCCAGCGACCCCTTCACCGAAAATCACAGGAAATTCACGTAATGAAATGCAAAAGACATGAATTTAGAATCTAGGACCCACAGGCGCCAGCCACAAACAACGGGGCAATGAAATATTCTATTTCCTCCCAACTCATCTCCAGGTTCAATGCACTGCCCATCAAAATCCCGGCAGGCCTCTCTAGAAATGGATGAGCAGGCTCAAAAAATTACCAGGGAACGGGAACACCAAGGACTAGAATACACAGAACGATTTTGTAAAAGAACGAAGTCAGAGGATTTACAATCCTTGATTTCAGTACTCCCCATAAAACACAATAATCAAGACTGGGTGGTCACCGGCATAAAGATAAGCCCACAGATGAATGAAACATAACACAAACTCCAGAAACAGACCACAAATGCGCAGAACACTGAATTTTATTTATTTTTTTAGAAAGATTTTACTTGTTTATTTATTGGGCAGAGAGAGAGAGATCACAAGTAGGCAGAGAAGCAGGAAGAGAGAGAGGGAGATGCAGGCTCCCTGCTGAGCGGAGAGCCGGATGCGGGACTCGATCCCAGGACCCCAAGATCATGACCTGAGCCAAAGGCAGAGGCTTAACCCACGGAGCCACCCAGGCGCCCCTAGAACACTGAATTTTAACACGGTTATCACAGCAATTCCGTGGGGGAAAGGATAATCATTTCGGCAAATGACGCTGGAACAACTTGACATCCATATGGGAAAAGCAGGACCATCAAGCCCTACCTCACACCATACACAAAAATCAACTCAAAACGGATCACAAGCCTCAGTGTAAAAGGTAAAATGATAACAGTGCTGGGAGAAAACCTTTGTGACCTAGGGTGACAAAGGTTTCTTCGTTAGGACACAACAAGCATGAAGCATAAATGGAAAAAAAAAAAATAGATAAACTGGAATTCATCAAAATTAAAAGCTCCTGCGCTTTGAAAGACACCTTAAAGGACGTGAAAATTCAAGCCACAGACCAGGTGAAACCACTCACAATCTATATGCGTATCTGACAAAAGACTCATATCCAGATTAAAAAACCAACTCTGACAATTCAATAATAGACAAACGAGCTATAAAAATGGACCAAAGATCTAGCGACCACCTTCCCAAGACAGGTAACAAGGAGCTAACAGGCACAGGAAAAGGTGCTTACTTTCGTTAGTCATCAAGGAAATGCAAATTAAAACGAGGTAACAACCACATACCCACCAGAAGAGCTAAAATTAAAATGCCAGGATGGGGAAAACATGAAGTAACTGGAACTCGGATATTTTGGGGGTAAGGGGACACGTATGGTGGCCCCAGGCCCCTTACACCTGCTTAGTTCACAGCCCAGACCCCCACCCAGCATCTGAGGTGCTCAGCCTGCTCTGCAACATCGAATTTCTCACAGAAAGGAACAAAGGAAGGCTGTGTTCTCTGTCTCTAGCCCTGGGCTCTCACTCCCCATGATGAACAGTGCTGTTGCTAGGAGTGGCTGATGGAGCTTTGATTTAGGTTATTAGTAAAAACCCGCTATCACGAATTGAAGTGACCTAAATATCTAAGCTTAAGGGGTTCCCCCGACATCTTCCTCATGCAAAGGAATTTCTCCAAGGTACCTGAAAGCAGAGGTTCTTTAAGTCGGGGCCAGCACTGGCAAGCATCAGCGTGACCTGGGAGTTTGTCCAAAAGGTGGCCCCTCAGGCCCCACCTGAGCCCGTGTGAGTGGGTCTGTGCCTTCCCGAGATGGGCAGACCCAGTAACAGGTTTCCCAGGGTCACAGCTGGCCCTCCTTGACTGTAAAATGTCATTCAAATGGGTACAACCAGGGGCACCTGGGTGGCTCGGCCTGTTAAGCGTCTGCCTTCAGCTCAGGTCATGATCCTGGGGTCCTGGGATCGAGCCCCGCATGGAGCCCCTGCTCAGAGGGGAGCCTGCTTCTCCCTCCCCCACTTCCCCCTGCTTGTGCTCACACACTCCTTCCCTATGAAATAAATGAATGAATCTTAAAAACAAAACAAAAAAACCAAATGGGTTCGGCGAGTCCTGCCTGGAAGGGGAGAGGGCTTCATTTTTTTCGAGCAACCTTAACCCTGGGGGACAGGCACAGAGAAACAAAGAAACAAAAAAAGTACCCAAAAAAAAAAAAAAAAAAAAAAAAAAAAAAAAAAAAAAAGGATGCAAAACTATGTATTTTTTCCTAAAATGCAAAAAAGCGACGGTATTTCACTACAAAAGAAACACAGATGTTCCTGAACTATTCAAATTCAGGAGACTTCATTATACGGACAGAACGAAAAGAGCCAACGTATTTCATCTTCTCACCCAGCTTTGTCACCAGAAAGGCAGGCCTTGGTTTCTCGCCCTGGGAGCTCTGGGATCAGGTCACATTTCTGTGTGTGCTGTCAGGAGCCTCCGGCCCAGGGCCTCTGCTAGGGCTCAGGAAACGTTTGTTAGATCTAAGTTCTTTCCGTCAGGCTGAACAAGGAACACCTCCTATCACCAAGGAATTTAAAGTTTCTGCCTGACTCGAGACGGGGTACAAGGGACAGTCAGTGCCAGGACAGGCCTGAAACGGTGGCTGGAGGGCACCAGCCAAGGAATTTTCGCAGAAACCACAAAGAGGACCGCAATGAAAGGAACCCCGAATGCTAATTCCTTCTACAGAGTTTTGTTTCAGGACCTACCTTGTGCAGGCACCGCTGGAGACGCTGGGGCCAGGACCGACTGATCTTCCTTCCACGTGTCCAAGATCTGTAGGCTCTCAGGGCCTCGTCGGCCAAGGAGATAAGTAGGGTCAGACCCCGCACCTGTGTTCTCTAGTTGAGGGCTCACAGCAGGTGGGAGGGCCAGCCTCTCCCAGGACCCCTCAGACCCCGTTCCCCGGGGGCACCCCACCTCCCCAACAAGGAACAGATGCCCCTCTATGATTCCACTCCCTTCCTTCCCTCGCAAGACAAAGCTGGGGAAAAGCACCTGTTAGACTCTGATTCCCACTCCACCTGCCAGTTAGTTCTGGGCTCAGCTCCCATGTGAATTTCTCTCATTTGCTAATTTCTTTTCATCTTTGATAAGCCTCTGCCACTTGCGCACAATCCCTCCAACGGCTCACTGAACACCCAAAAAAGGAGGCGGACGATGAAACCAATTTTATCATGAGCTAGTTGGAAACACTGCTCGGGAATGCATGTTTTCATTCTGAAAATGTTCTTCGATTTTTTTTTTCTTTTTCTAGTGAGGGAGCTGCGGTGAGGTTTGCGGGAAGATCTCCCACACTGTGGGCGCAGCGTCTCAGGGTGCTTGTCCCGGTATCTGAGGGGAGCTGGGTGGAAAAGGGGTGCCTTTTCCACTCACATTCCCAGACCTTGACATTTAAAGCAACTTGGCGAACACACCTTCCTGGTATTTTTAAGTTTCCTATTTACCTATATGTTTGCATGGTGGGCTGTGAGCATTCCTAATCGGTATCTCCCACCTATACTACGAACAAACATCTCTGGTAGCAGATGGGAAAGATGCACGGAGCAGAATGTTCCGGTGCACCAGAAGAGCCGCACACAAGGCAAAAAGCCTACCTCCCAGAAATTGATTAAATCAATTGTGATAATGGCTATAGCATGGGAAACCATGCAGCTATTAAAGAGAGTTAAGGTAACCCGTCGTGCATCATGGTCAGATTATCGTAGACCCCCTAGGATAAATAATTTACAATCTTGCGTTATTATGTATCCTATTAACGAAACACTAATTACTAGGATTTATTAAATAATATGCCATCGTTTATGGTATTTTGTATTCCGCGCTGCAAACCACTGGATGAACCCATCATCCATTAATATTCATGAAAAATCAAGGTGCAGAGAATTGCAAAGGCAGTCCATTTGTATAAAGACAAGAAGCGGAGAATATAAATACTTTGGAGCATAGGAGTGTGCCTATCAGCTATGGGGAGCAGCGGGGCCCGGCAATTCCCCGCGCATCAGCATCACCTGGAGGGCCTGGGAAAGCGCAGGTCGCCGGGCCCCACCTGCGGGTCTAACCTGGCGGGGGTAGGGGAGCAGGCGAAGTTGCAGGGCTGCAAGCTCCCAGGTGATGCTGATGGTCCGGGACGAGGCTCGCGCCCTGGGCTCCACCGTGGCAATTGGGGGGACAAGGAGCTTCGGGCTTCTGACTTCTTTAACACTTACGCATTCATTCAACAACCCTTGCCGAGCGTGGGCCCCGCACAGGGCGGCCGTGGAGCGCCCGGGCTGTCGGGCTGGCCACGAGAACCGCCACCTTTCCTCCGCTTCCAGGTGCTTCGCCCCCACCCCCAGAAGGGAAACTGAGGCTCCGACGCGCGCCCGCCGTCCAAGGTCTCGGACTAAGTCTGGAGGAGCTGGGATTCGAACGCTGACTGTGTCGCCGACAAGCGTCCCGCCGGCTCCCGAGTTCCGGACACGCCTCTTGCCGTGGCCGTGGGGACTCCGGGACCAGCGCCCCAGCGCACGCGGGAACCGGGCAAGGCCGGCGGGTCGATCCGCTGGAGTCTGCTGGGAGCGTCCGGCGCGCGCCCGCGGGAGCTTCGCCCCGCCCCGCCCCGCCCGGCTGGCCGCAGGGAGAGGCGGGGCCGTGCGGCGGACGGGCAGGCGCGCTCGCGCCGGCGCTCGCGCCCGCGGGGCGAGCGCACGGGAGCGACGCCAGGATAGAGGCTCGCGGAGCCGCCATTCTAACGCAGGCGCGGTGGCCAAGTGGTAAGGCGTCGGTCTCGTAAACCGAAGATCACGGGTTCGAACCCCGTCCGTGCCTGGCTATTTGTCTTCCTGGACGGGGAGACTTTTTAGGCGTGGGATCCCTTTTCCAGAGTGTCCGTCGCAGCGCCCGCCTCCTGGGTTCGGCGTCCAGAGCCTCGGCCCCGGGTGCAGATGGGCGCAGAGCTGGCCCACTGTTTTCACCCCGTTTGAGTTCACGCGCTCCTCCCGGTCTGGCCCCGCAGCATCCGCAAACTCGGCCCGCGCCGCCCTCCGCTCGCTGCAAACCAACGCCCCTTACCCCCCCGTCCCCGCTGCGGGAAGCTGCGGGTCCCCCCGACACCCGTGGCCCCGGGCAAAAAAAAAAAAAAAAAAAAAATCCCTCCAGCTGCTGGCACTGGACTGGGGAGCCACTGAGCTTCCCTGCACGTTAAAATCCAATTTTATCCTCTCCTGAGAGGAGCGCGGCGGCCCGAAGCCGGCCCGCGCCCAGAGTCCGCTGCTGGCGGCTTTTTTTTTTTTTTTTTTTTTTTTTTAAACAAAATCCGTTGCAGGCGCCGCGTGAGAGAGGAAATCCTGCCCCGACGCGGGGCCGTTGGGACGCGGGAACCTGAACCCGGTCTGGGCCTCCGTCTGCCCTTCTGGGAAATGGGTCTGCGCCGGCCGGAGGCGGTTGCGAAGCCGCTTGCCAGACGCGCGGGCGGTCGAGGCGGCCCCAGGAAACCCAGCTGGGGTCGCGGGGAACCTGTTTTCTCTGCAGCGCGGAAGGATGCACCACGCGGCTGCTCGAGGGCATTTTAGGGTTCAGTGACCTCGGCACCCCCCCCGCCCCCCCCCCCCGGGGGCCGCTGGCCTATTTGTCGTCTGAAAACCGGCTTGACCTAGCTCGGGGGAAACCTGGGTCAGCCTGACATTCCTAAGGGAGTCGGGGGGCTGCTGCTTGTCTGCGTGCACTGGGGTGGGGGGTGGGGGTACCTCGGTGCACCAGCCTGATCTGGGTGGGCTCCCTCTGATGGGGTTGTGATGCGGGGCAGGGGGGGCGGGGAGCCTGGCCAGGAGCGGCCAGGGGGTGAGAACCCCCGCCGTGCCAGCCTTCATCAGCTGGGTTCGCGGGACCCCACCTCCAGCGCTCCCGAGTTCAGTAAATCCGAGCTGGGGCCTGACCCTTTGCATTTCTACCTCCCTCCCACGGGATGCTGATGGTGCGGGTCCCCACGGGGAGCCGCTCTTCGAGAAAGAGAGCCACGCTCTAAACCCGGGGGCACGGGCGAGTGCATGTGTGCAAAGGCGGGAGCTCACGCACGGGAAAGGAGTGAACAAGGGGGCTTCTCACGCTTCAGCCTGGGGCTCGCTGATTCTTCGGTGCAGTTGGACACTCTGCATTTCTGGACTCTTGCTGATGCTGGGGTGGCTGGTCCCCGCCCTCCCGGGCTGGACAGAGGGCAGGGTCCACACCAAATGAACAGTCATTCCTCTCGGTGGGGATGGAGGGGGGAGGGTCCAATCGGGGAGCTGTTGAAAGGCTTCTTTTCTATCCTGCAAACGTTCACCTTGTTTGATTTTCCAGGAGATGGATGTCTTATGTGCAATCCCCCCCCCCCCACGCTCCAGATTCATCCCAGAGCCCACAAACCCAAAGATAACCTATTAGAACACAAGCACCACCTTACAACGATCCAGAATTAACAGGTAATGATTGAATGTCCTCTTCTCTCCACTGGGCACCCACTTATTTCTTTTTTGAAGAGGGGTCACAAAAGAGCACTTAGGTTCCTCTCTATTTAAAATTCCCTAAATAGCCCTTCCTGCTAAACAAACAGAAAACCACACGGCCCCCAGCAGGTAGGCCAGTACTGAGGGTTGGGGGGAGGTGAGTGGACAGCAGAGATTTTCCTGTCATTCCCTTCAAAGAGCGGAGCAGCGTACCTAGATGAGGACATCATCCTAGGAAAGCACCCCCAATACTTTCCCTGCCCCACCCTACACCCTATGCCCCCCCTGGGCCCCCCATGATGCATGGACTTTAGAAAAAGGCAATTTAAAATCTAAAGCACTCTAAGTACCATTCTCCACCCCCCCCCACCCCGCAATGGCACAAAATATCTAATGGCATGTATTTATATGTGGAGAAGCTGTAGGGGTAAGGTGGGGGCACCTGGGTGGCTCAGGTCATGATCCCAGGGTTGTGGGATGGAGCCCCCCAACTGGCTCCCCTGGGAAGCCCGCTTCTCCCTCTCCCACTCACCCTGCTTGTGTTCCCTCTCTCGCTGTGTCTCTCCCTGTCAAATAAATAAACAAAATCTTCAAAAGAAAAAAACCAAAACCAAAACCACAGTTTGGCATACACTGCCAAATCAGCCCCCAAAACTCTGAATTTGGGTCTTCTTTCCACTTAAATGCGTAACGCTGATTATGTGTCTGAATAAGCAAGCCATTTTATGTCGATTTAAACCACTTGTGTTCATGAATATAGAAAGCCATGTTTGGATTTCTATAACTTTTCTACGAATTTCTGGAAGTCGGCTTGAAGTCCGCTGTGTCTGCTCTGTAAAGAATTGTTCTCTGGTCTGCTTCGGGTATGTAAAGGGAAAGATAAAGAAGCCCCCTATGCTGGGTTGGAGGAGAGGTTTGCACTGGGAGCTGGGTAAGGACAGATCATGAGAGGCAGCGGCAGAAAAAGGTTAAAAAAGAATTCTGGAGCCGAAGAGGGAGCCCAGAATCCTAACCTTAAGGAGGAGGAAAGGCTGTTGGTCTGCGGAGGCTGTGCGGGAGCAAACTCCAACAGTGACACCAGGTGGCAGCAGAGAGCAAGGGCAGAGTTAGCTCTACCAGAAACCCGTGGGGGCCATACACCCTCCACTTAACCTCTCCCGGCCTCAGTTTCTCTCATTCTAAAATTGGAATGATGCACACTCACTTGCATCTCCTCTGGTGGAGTCCTTCTGATGGCAACATGGTAACCCTCCACCAGCCAGGATGTCATGGGCAGTCATTAAAAGGAATGACTGATTGATGGATCTGGGGATTAATTTAGCAATAAAAGCCGTGTCCTGCTTTCGGGGGGTTTGTTTTATAGCTTTATCAAGGTATAACTTATAAACAAAAACACCCACATGTATCGAATGTAGAGAACTGGATGTGTGTGGACGTATCTACGAGCCCGGGGAAACCACCACCGGGGTCAAGGTGATAGACACACCATCACCTCCAACTTTCCCGGGTCCCTTTGCTTGTTGTGTGTACGTGATGAGAACACTTAACATGAGATCCGCCCTCCCGACAAATTTGCTAACGATAATCATTCTGTTCTACAGATCTCTAGAACTTCTCCATCTGGTATAATGTAACTTCAGGGGATGTCTTCATAAAAAAACTAAATAAGCATATTTATCCACACATGTGTGGATTTTTATGTTGGTTTCTCAGAAAGAACACTCACCACCCACCCCCCGCACCCCGCTTCCCTGCGTGGAAGTCTCCCTGCCCTGCTGTTGGCCATGGAGACCCCCAGGTAGAGGGAGTGGTGGTCATGACCCCATGGCCCCATGACCAATGGCTTTCCTATTATCACAGCATCAGAGACAGAAGTTGTGTCACTTTCAGGGTCATCATTTTTGCAGCAAAAACTTACAAACTTACCTGAAAATGTGAAGAGTACACAGGTGTCAGGGCACGGGAAGGCAGAGACGTTCACACAGAGCTCACGCCGTGTAGACGAGATGCCAAGTGTGCAGGGAGAAAGCCCACTCTTGTCATCCGAACTGACCCCCCTCAAAGGAGAGGCCTCGGGTCCACTGCCCCGGTCCGTCTCCCATCTGGAATGACATCATGGGCTTTGAAAACCTACATTAAAGAATAAAAAACGGCCCTCTTAAGAAGCGAGTGAGTGATCCGTAGTCATGCCTGAGTTGAGAACCACATTTCAAAACCAGAAGCATATTTCAGGCATGAGTAGTGCTTAAAAGAAAATATTGTGGCAGCCCCTGGAAGCACCAGACGTTGTTTGTGTCACTTCGACTGGAGTTTTGCTTTTGCAAATCACCAGGCTGGCGCAGGACGATCACTTCCCAAGACAGGCTCCCTTCTGCCCCCTGCCCCCCGCGCTGTCCCCCTCACTCAGGTGGGCAGAGCTGATTTTTCACTCCCTGTGGGCACAGAAGAACCCCGGAACTCGATGCCTGGCGGCACGTAAGATCTTCGACAATTCTGGAAACACTTCCTTAGAGAAGTGCTGGCGGGCGGACTCCTCCTGTTATACTCGCCTTCTGGTATTTGCACCCCGTGTCATCCCTTAAGTGGGAAGACTGTGACCTGCTTCCAGCCAACGGAATCTGGCAAAGGGGACGTGATGCCACTTCTGGATAGCAGACCCCTCCTGCTGCGTGGATGGGCTAAGCGGCCACATGGGGGAGGCCCACGTGGCCAGGAATGGAAGGCATCCTCTGGCCAACAACCAGCAAGAAATGGAAGCCTGGGTCCAAGGCACCACAAGGGACCGAATTCTGTGAGCAGCAGTGTGACCTTGAAAGTGAGTCCTTCCAGTTGCTATGAGCTAAACATTCCTGTCACACACATACACACCCCAAATTCATATGTCAAAGTCTTCATCCCCAGTGTGATGAAATTAGGGGATTAGGACTTTGGGGGTAATCAGGAGGGGCTGAGTTATGAGGGTGAGGCCCTCAAGACGGAGCTCATATCTTAAAAAAAGAGTATGAGACACTAGTGCTCGCTCTCTCTCTCCACCATGTGAGGACAAGAAAGCCATGCTGGTGACAGACCCAGGCTTGCACTCATGTTCTCCCGCCACTGGACTAAGTCACCACAACCTTAGCCACTTAAAACCGCAGCATCTTTTTCTCTGTCTGTGTCTGTAGGTCTGAAACCCAGGTGGGTTCTGGGTCTCACACAAGTCTAAAGTCAAGGTGGTGACCAGCCAGGCTATGATCAGACACTCTGGAGGAATCTGGTTCCATGCTTTCTCGGGTGGCTGGCCAGATCAGGGTCCCTGCACTGGTAGGAATGGGCTCTGTGTCCTCGAGGCCTCTTTCCAGTCCTTGCACGCAGTGTCCTGACATCTGCGCCAAGTCCCCTGTACATTTCAGATCTTGCCTTGTCTTCTGCATCTTTCTCATGTAAGCCAAAAAAAAAAAAAAAAAAAAGTTTCTCTGCTTCCTGCAAGCCAAAGAAAATTCTCTGCTTGGGAGGGCTCCAGATTTTGGATTGGGCCCACCTGGATAATCAACTCATCCTCTTTTAAAAAAGTCTATAACTTAAATTACATCCACCAAGTCCCTTTTGCCATGAAACACAACACATGCATAGGTTCTCCCAAATTTGGGAGACGATGATCCTGCTTACCTCAACCCTTGATGCACCCTCCTCCCTCCCCTGCTCATTCACTTGGTCCGTGCCTAAACCTCTCTCTAGTCACCTACTGTGTATCGGTTTCGACTTCCCCTGCTCCATCTCTTCTTTGATGACTGGTGCTCGGACAGTTGCAGTAGACTCCTAACTGGTATCATTTGCTTTCCTTCTTGCCTCTCTTCCCTCCTCCTTCCACTCTCATTTGACCTCTCTCCAACACAACAGTGAATATGTCACTCTCATGAATCCATCCTTTAGATCCTTCACAAGATGCCCACCACCACCAGCATAAATCCCAACTCCTCAGCATGGCATTTCAGGCCTCAAGTGTCCCTCCTCCAGTGCTCCCTCTTGCTCTTGTTTTACACCAGTCTTTAGCATGTCTTCAAATCAGCTTCATCCTGAGGGCCTGCACATATGCTGTTCCCTGTCCCTATAATGAATGACCTTTCTCCATCTCCAGCTTCCTGGAAAACTCCTACGCATACCACAAAACATTGCCCCACTATTACTAACTTAACGACTATTTTGAATCATCCCTTAGTGCATTGGTTGGAGCTGCTCTTTCCTTGACACACCACCGGCACCTTGAGTTTATTGTTTTTTCTAGCACCTACCACATGATATCGCAACTACTGGCTTACATGCCTATGCATCTCCCAAGAGATGAGAGGCTAAAAGCTCAAATGGCCAGACGAGCCAGATGGGCTGTGTGGACGTGTGAAACCTTTCGGGAATAAGGCACCAAGGACTCGAGGAGCATGAGGGAAACTGGAGAGTCCATGCCAGGCTGAAAGCCACCACATTTCTGAAAAACCCAGGCAAATAAGACCCAGGAGCCTTCCTCTGGCCTCTGCAAGGCTTGCAGAAATTCGTGTACACAAGGCTGTTCACAGCAGCATTGCTGGGAAGAGCTGAATGTCCGTCCAGGAAAACCGAAAAGCAAACTGTGGAATGCTCACAGAAGAGAAAGAAGTTCAGCCGCTCAAAGAAATACACGGTAACTCCATCCAATGACATGGAGAAAGCTCGCAAAATGTGGAGCAAAAAGAAAAAAAAAAAAAAAAGGCAGGCAGAGAAAGATGATGCCATTTTATACAGTGTAAACATTGTGCAAACAAAGCCCTGTTTGTTTCTGGCCTCATAGGTGGTAAAGACATTTTAAAGACCTGAGTGTGACAGTGTCTACACTCAGGACAGCGTTGTCTCTGGGGATCGCAGAGACTGGCCACAGAGCAGTATTCACTGAATTTGCATTTGATTGGATTTGATTCCTGTATTACTTACGCTGGGTGGTAGCACAGAGGTGTTTGTTAATTTATTCTCTGTTGTTTGCTGTTGGCTCATTGGCTCGAAATGCCTCACAATTAATGGCAAAAACAAACAAAACAAAATAAAAGTGTGGTTCTCGTGGGGTCTAACCTACATCACGCCGCCCGGCATGTTGCACAGCGAGGAAAATGCTATGTCCCTTGTACAGATGGCATCACTGCGAGAAAGAGAGAGGAGGTACGCTCCCCAGGTTCCGGAGGATGGACTGGCCTTGGGATCCGGGCTGGAGGCCTGTGTGCAGAGGTAGAAATGGCCCACCCCTGGGCTTTTCCCAGAACCAGCCCTCCCAGGCTCGGATTTATGTGGACATTGCAACAATGTGGCATTCCAAGGCCACAGCAGTCTGGTATCAGAAGAGAGCTGAACAGCCTTTTCAGTGTCCCCCGTGGCCTTCTAGAAGCTACCAGAGCGGGCTTCAGTGGGGGAGAGGCTCCAATAATCCAACTCAATGGCTCTCAGAATTCTCCCACTGTCTCCGTGGCCAGCCCATCCGGTAGGAAGCCGCCTTTGGCCTTGGCCTCTCCGGACTCTGTCCACCTTCTTCCCTGCCCAGCCCAGCCCACCCCCCCTCCCCGCCTCCCCTTCCCCTGCAAGCTGGGATGACTCTCTTCTGACCAACTCGCCACTTGTCACCTACATAACCTATTCTTTCTCCTACTACCTGTTCCTTCCTAATGCATCTCCATGATGTCTAGGTTCCTTTCAACTAGTCCCATCACCCATTACCCTGACAGGCATATGAAGCCCTTGCCCACAAGGCTAACCCAGAGTCTTTGGGGATCAGGTGCGGATGTTCAAAAGATTCTACTCTCTTTCCTTCCCCAGTGACAGCCACTCCCACTGACCTGAACCAGCAATTCTCCACTCTTCCCACATCCCCTGTCCAGGATAGGTAAGGTAGCCAGCCATCTGGTTTTCCTGGGACTGTCCCAGTTTTATCACTGAAAATCCAATGACCCAGAAAACCCCTCGGTCCTGGGTAAACCAGGATGATGGGTCATTCTACCTATCCTTCCGTCCAAAAGAAGCCAGTCATCTCAGGGACTCTCTTAAGAGACTTGGGGACAGGCCACTGCTATTAGGAATGGCCACCAGCCTCTGACCAGCATGAGGTCCTAAACTCCAAGGACATCTTGCCGTCAGTGTCACACAGGGATTGCGGCATCCCCAAGATGCAGGTGGAGATCCGGGCCCTGAATAGGACCATGTGGTCCCAGGCAGCAGTGAAAGTTGCACATTGCATTCTCCAGGGGTAGACATGGGGAAATTTCTATTCCAGGCCATGAAGGTTGGGGCTCGCCACATTGACCTCAGCTCTGCATTGCAAGAAGAAAGAATTTTAAGTCAAGGGGTCAAAACTCAAATACCTATATGACCAGGCAGACGACCTAAGCAAATCCAGCCAAGCAAGAAGTATGCCCTTAGCACTTGGGATACTTTTTTCTACAAGGAACAAGAGCTGCCCCATCTCAAACTGCCTTTAAAAAAGAAAGACATTTATAAGGTATTTACCAGGATATCTAGAGGTATGGTGGGTCTCTCAACTGAATGTTTGAGCAACTCCATCAGGCCACTAGAGACACGGGTTCCTTCCGCCTCTCTTCTCTGCCATCAGCATGTCAGCTTCGCCCTCAAGTCTGGCCCAAAATGGCTGCTGCGGTTCCAGGCATCACATCCAAATTCATCATCTCTCATTGGTTGGGATTGTATCAGAAGATTATTCTTCAACCAATGACTGGTGGTTTCCTCTGAGCTGGAGAGGGGTGAGGAAGAACAATGAGAAGAGAATTTCCATGACAGAGTTGCAGAAGGATCTGGGAAAGCCACCTGTAAACAGAGACACTGGTGGTCCATAAGCCTCCTCGTCTTCCTGGTCTCTGAGCCAGGCACCACATTTCACACCCTCTTGGGGTATTTGTTGGATCTCATGACTGGTGCTCACCAATGTGGGACACTTCCTAACTGATGCTTTTAAAACCTGATTTGCTTTCCCTATAGTACCTGCCCAGTTCATGGAGAAAGAATGAAGCCCTAGAAGATATCAGAGCACCTATCATGATCTTGGGGCTGTGGGATCGGGCCCCCCATTGGGCTCCATACTGAGCATGGAGCTTGGAACTCTTTCTCTATCTTGCTCTGTCCCTCTACCACCGCCCCACCCCTACCCTGCACTTTCTCTTTCTCTCTCTCTCGAATAAATAAAATCTTTAAAAAATATATTTTAAAACATTTTTGAAAAAGATGCCGAGCCCCAAAATAAAAGGCACCTGGGTTTCTAATTAACCTGTGGATCTCCCTGCTCCCGTCTTCCCCGGGCTGTGATCCAAACAAGAAATAAAATTGTACCGTGGTGAGCTACTGGAAGTGTGGAACTGTTTGTTACAGCAGCTAGCCTTCCCTGACTGATGTTCTACCACGGGCTGCTCCTTTCTAACCAACTGTGGCCCCATGGCAATGCGGGCCCACCGCTGCCAAATCTCTTGATCAACTGATTTTTTTTTTTTTAAGAGAAGCCAGAAATCTGGATTTTTTAAAATACGAAATTTCCTGATTGAAAAATGTTGGCAACCAAATCAAATTTACTATTATTATTTTAAATGGTCTGCGCGCCAAAAGAAACACATCTGCGGGCTCCACTTGGCCTGTGGGCTGCCAGTGGCAACTTCTGGTCAAAACACTTCAAAGTCAAGAGTATTGATTTTTAAGTTGGTACTGGTCTGAGCGGTGGCCCTAGGCCCAGGGTCATGTGGGTTCCAGAGAGGAGGTCTGTGCGGAAGGAGATGCCGTCCGAGTCCTCCGTGGTCTACCTGGGCTGCGTGTGGAACATTCTTCCAGGTTCCTGACACAGCTTGGCCCTCCCCTGCTGGAATTCCAAGACATTGACTTTGCATTTCAGGTCACGCTAGACCAGGCTGACCTACCCACCCAGTCCGTGGTACAGCTCCCCGCTAGTGTCCAGAGGCACGACCGGTTCCCCACTCCCATTTAACAGGGATGGACCATCGCTACGATTTATGGAGTGCTTAGGATGTGCTCCATGCAAATCGTGTGATTTCACTCTCTTAAACATCCCCATTGTTACCAGTGAGGACAGCCGAGAACTTGTCCAAGGTCACAGCCTAATTGATCTCTGGCATCTCTTTCCATTGCAAAGCCTTTCTTAACTGGCCTTTGTAACCGGTCTGTGTCACTTTGTCTCTAGCAGGCGAGGGTTGGGTCCCCAGCAGACCGAGAAGCAAAGAGCCCTTGGTCTCACCAAAGAGCAGTTTGTCTTTCTGTCTACCTGGGGCCTGGGGTTGTCAGCCTCCTGAGAGCCCCCACATCTTCACAGACGGGATGCCGCTGTAGTCCCAGTGCTCACCCCCACCCAGGTTCTCTTCTAGTACTTTTCCTTCTTTCTGCTATTCCTAACAAAACTTGATTTCGCTCTCCCATGCGCCGGACGGGGCAGGGTACCAAGAGTCCAGGCCTTTCCCGGAAGCTCCTTCTGCCCAGGACAGCCACACTTCTGGCCTGGGGCCGTGGCATCTTCTCCCGGCCAGAAACCTGGGTGCAGGTGGGACCCTTTCCTGGGAGAAGGCCAGAGTGGGTCCTTGGGGCTTCTGGCCGAAGAGTGGGGTGTTTCCCCGAGTCTGGCTTAACTGGATGTCAGGCCAGCCACCGGCCGGCATGGGTCGCAGGACACAGAGCCAGAATGGGCAACAGCAGCCCTCCAAAGGATTGGGGGATATCTTTTAGGGTGCTTTATTTATTTTTTTTTTTTTAAAGATTTTATGTATTTATTTGACAGAGATCACAAGTAGAGAGAGAGGAGGAAGCAGGCTCCCTGCTGAGCAGAGAGCCGATGCGGGACTCGATCCCAGGACTCTGGGATCATGACCTGAGCCAAGGGCAGAGGTTTTAACCCACTGAGCCACTCAGGCACCCCTACGGTGCTTTTTTTTTAGAGTACAAAGTAAAGGCAGGGCCCTGGTTGGCTTGGGAGGGGCGTCTTGTCCACAGGTGCTCGCTATGAAGAGTGACTCGGAGACACTTACATAAATGTCATATAATTAATTTCCACAGGAGGCTGTACTAATGAAAATTCTGAGGCTATGTCCATGAGGCCAATTTTTGCAACATTTCTGAATATTTTTTTCCCTTGTTAGGATGGTTTTGTTACGTATTTTCTGTTAATGGGACTTAAAACGGCAACTTTTAAACACAAAACAAACAAAAAGAAAATCTTTATAGGAAGCAATGTGGGAAAAAATGCCAAGTACCCCTCCCTCCCAGGGTAGTTGATTCATTTAAGCCCCACGAGAGTCCTGTAAGGCAGGTATTAAAATTCCCACTTTACAGATGAGGAAGTTGAGGCCCAGGCACCTTCAGCAGTGTCCAGGGTCTCCCTGCTGGTGAGAAGCAGTAGGGGGAGCCCAGCCTCTCAAGTGCCCTACCCCATAAGAGAGGCTGCAAAGACAATGCAGTCTTCATGGAGACCACATGCCAGAGGGACTAGCAGGGAGAACCCAGGTGGACACCCTGGCCCAGCTTTGGTCGTTCATGGTGCCCTGACCCGACATCTTGAGGTCAGGGACCTGTCCTGTTTGTCCCTGTGGACCCAGGGTCAGCTCTGGGCCTGTCACACAGCAAGCTTGGATCCAAGAACAACTGACCTCAAAGTCTCAGTTGTTTCCTCCGGAAAACGGGCAGAGCTCAGCAAGCTAGTATACATCCGTGCTTGGCGCACAGTAGGTCTCTAGGAGCAAAGGGGGGGACCGCTGATTATCAGTAATCAGCCCTTTGCTCTAAGTGGCATCTGACCTATTCCCCCTGTGCCACATTCCCCTCCAAGTTGCTATGGAAGAAACTATCTCCTGCCCCCCCCCCCCTCCCGTGAACCCAGAGCCTTCCCCTCCACAGCCGCCTTTGCCTCTCTCTGAGCCCTACCCTCCAGGCTTCTGGAATTAGAACCCTGCTGGGGCTAAGGGGCATAAGACACAAAGCAATGAGTCGAAGATCAGTGCAGTGTCTACAAACCAGGACTCCCCCACAAAAGTGGAGGTAGAGGAGTAGGGGTGCCTCCCCAGGGGGAAGAAGGAGAAGAGGGGTCTACCCGGCTCAGAGAGGGGTCTCTCCTGGCTGTGGTCCCTGGGATCCCCTTGATGGCATCCAGAGGCCCCACCGGGTTGGGAGATGTGTTTTCTGCGTGTGACACGTGTTGGCCAACAGAGGACAGCAAATACATTTTTTATGATCCTGGGAGGCTCAGTGCGGTCACGTTTGCTCGAAAAGAGGCTGGTCAATAGAGGGGACAAGTCATGTCTCAGTTATTTGGATCTTCTTGGGGCAAGAGGGGACACTTGTAGGATGATGGGGGGGGGGGCGTTCCTGGGCAAGGGATGCAGGTAGGGCAGATTTCAGGAAGGGCTGAGCTGTAGGGTAGGGTCCCTCTCACCGTGGGAACCTTATGGAGCTTATGCAAGGGGTGTCCCGCCAGGCGACAGATCTTCACCAGGTGAAGTTACCCTCAATGCCCTACCCCCCATTTCCAGCAGATCTCTCTGACGCTGCGGCTTGGAAAGCAGCACCAAAGGGACACTGGAGCGGGACAGGGGCAGGTGGGAGGAGGGGAGAAGCACAACTTTATGTTTTGGCCCGAAAGCGGGTTGGTATTTGGGGAGTTCTTGGGAACAGAGCATGTCCGTCCTGTTTCCAAAACTGGGGTTCCAAGGGACGCCGGTTATCACGGAGCAGGTTAGGATTAGGGTGGTGACCAGGCGCGGGGGCCCCTCTGGGTGCTGCCCCAACTTCCACTGTTTGTTCATGGGACGATGAAAATGGGAGGAAAGGCTAAAAGCGCCTGCTGGCACTGTCACCGCCTGTTCCCAAAAGAGGCTAGCCGATCTGGGGGCGAGTCTGAATCTTAAGTAGATGTGTCCCCATTCAGGCACCCTGCACCCCAGCCGAGGGATCCCTGGAGCGCATGTGGAGGACTCCTGCCCGCCCCCAGAAGGGAGGCCCAGCCCAGGCTCCCTCCTCCGGCCCACGGGGTGTTGGAAATGGGGAATCTCTCCCTCCCTCGTCCGTTCCCCCCCCACACCCCAGTTTGGAGAACCCCAGGTTCTGCCCCCACAGGTCGAGGCTGACGTCGCCGCCGCATTTCTAGGAATGCCCCTATCCGCTGACTATATTTGGCGAGGGTTTCTAGGAAGGTACCCCCCCCCCCGCCCCCGCCCCAGCCCCCACCCGGACAGGCGGGCGCGCGCCGCTTCCAGGCTCTCGCCCTCTCTCCGGGGCAGGGGAGGAGCCGCCCCGCCTGGGCCGCCGCCGCCTCCCCAGCGCCGCCAACCCCCGGCCGGCCCAGCCCCCGCCCCGGGCCGGCCGTAGGGCGTTGGGGGGGGGGGGAGAGCGGGGGAGGGGGGAGCGGGGGGGGGCGGGGGCGCGGCTTTGTGGCGGCAGCGGACGGTGGAGGCCGGGTGCAGCCCCGTCGGCTCCGTGCTCTCCGCAGAAAAGGATTTTCTACGCCCCCCGCCCATCACTTGGATCCTGTCTGGGGAGGGAGGGGTGGGATCTTTCTCTGGAAGTCACCCCCCACCCGCGGTGAAGGATTTGAGGCTGGGCTCCAATCGAGGCGGAGGCTGCAGGGCCCGCGGGCGCCCCCCACCCCGCGCACGCCTCCCGGGAGCCCAGGAAGGCGCAGCCCCGGGGGGCCCCCCTGCGCCCCCGGAGGAGGCAGCGGCGGTGAGTGTCCCCCCTCTTGCCTGCATGGCACCCTCCCCCCGCGCCGGGGCGGGGGCCGCGGCAGGTGGGTGCCCAGGCCCCCGAGCCCAGGGGGTGCGGGGCGGCCGCCTGTGGGGGGGGGGCGGGTGGGGACGCGAGCGGGGAGGTGGTGGCGGGGGCAGCGCCCGGCTCTCCGGGGACCCGGCGCTAGACGCTTGTCTGGGCTGCGACCCGCCGCCGCTGCCGCCCCCCGAGGCGGCGGGGCTGGGCTACCTCCCCGGCCCCCTCCCCGGCTCCCGAGAGGGGCGTGTTAGGCGAGGAGGTGGGATCGGGGCGAGGCAGCCCCCCCACCTCCCAATGCTGGGGCTTGGAAATTAATGGGCGGTTGGAAAGGCAGCCACCCCGCCCCCACCCCGGAAAGCCCGTGCGGGAAACTGACTCGCTGCGTGACCCCGATATCAATGCCGCGCCGAGAGCAGGCCGCCCGCTCGCCGGTCCGCGCCCGCCGCGCCCCGCCACTCCACGTGCGCCCCGCGGCCCTCGCTGGCTCGGCCCGGGCCCCGGGGACCGCCGGCAAAGCAGGGGAGGACAGTCCCCAGAGAGTTATCGCCTCCCCGAAGTAAAGTTGGCGGCCCCCACCCTCCCTCCCCCCGAGGAGCAGGCGGCCATAGCACGTTGGCTTAGCTTTTGATGGGCAGGAGCCCGGGGTGGTGGTGGTGGTGGTGGGGAACGACACATGCAACTAGGTTCCGGGGTGCAGACTGGGGTGCCAGGGCCCGAGACCACACCGTGTTGCTCTGACAAGAGTTAGGGTAGAAAAGGGTGGGGGGGGGGGAGAGACATTTTGATTTGGGGATGGGGGGAGTGGCTTTTCTGCTTCTCCCCTGCTTCCAGTCCCCACCGTGGGGAGCGTTGGAATGTGCCGCTCAGATCCTCTGAGGACACATCCATATTTATAATTTATTTTTAGGAGAAGTTGTGAAAAAGAGAGGGGGTTTAAAATGGGGAGAAAAGGGGGGGGGGTGGCCCTTTCGGAACCCAGAGGCTAATTGAGCTATTAAGGTGGAAATAATTTTCCCCCAATCTGGGCAAGCAGCAAATTTGACTTTAATGAGGGACAATTAAGGGCATAAATAACTAAACTTTAGCTGGCTGTGGGGGGTGGGGATTGGATGCGGCACCGAGGGCACTCCTTTTGCGCTTTGCTGAGGGACATTTCGGGGGCCCAGCCCTCACATCTTCCCAGGGAAAGCTTTTTGGGCCCAACTTGTGGGGCTGGGGGCAGGAGAGGGGAAAGATACTGGCTTTGGGGGTGGGCAAAAGACCAGCCCCCAACCCTCCCACCACCATCCTGGCGTTTCAGTGAGATCAACTGTCATCTCTATAGGCAAACCCAAGATTTCCTTTCATTATCCAGGATTCTCCAAAATCCTGCGTCCACGGGCCGCCTGCCCCAGGGCCGTGAGCTGTGGAAGGGAACACACTTCTTTCGAAAGGTTTTGGAGGCTGTGGTCCCAGAATCGGGGTTTTGAGGGCGAGATGAGTTTATGTTTTATCCAACTGGCCCACAAAGTCCCGCTTTTGGGGTCATTCTAAACATCGAGGGACTCAGGCCCAGCAGCCGCTGGAGAGAGAGCCAAGAGCTAACACCTCGAAGTTGCATGTCTAAAAGCTGATTGGAGAAGGTGGGGGGGCGGTTTGCTACTTTTGGTAAAAGTGAAAGGCTGTTGGGGGGGGGTGGATATTCTTGTGTGTGTGTGTATGCGTGTGTGTGCACACGCAATGTGTGGTCGCACACACCACTCAGTTTGTTGAACCTGCTAAGTTTTTAAGAGCCTCTCGCCTTGGGAGGCCAGAAAGAGAGAAGGGAATCGTACATTTTTTTCTTCCTTCAGTGGTTTAATGAGATGTCGTATAGGACAGGATTTGAACGGAATGAGTGCTGTCCCCCCTTGACACCCTCCAAATCAAACACCGTTGGAGCTCTGAATGGTAATGACGTTAGATTTGTCTTCAGGAGCACCCCTCTGCTGACTTCCAACACAGACTATTTCTTTGGTGCCTTGCTCTGAGCCATTTTTATAGGAAACTCAGGATCGTGTGTTCACGGGAGCTCTCTTAAGACAAGGGTGATGGGGCACAAATGCTCAGCCCGGAGTATTCACCTTATTAAGTTGTCTTAATTTACACACACACACACACACACACACACACAGCCTTGCCCTCCGGTTGTGACCTGTACAGACACCCACATACCTTAAGTTGATTTTACTTGCAAACCTGGATTTCAGTCGCATGTCCACAGCACCGAACAGGAAAGTGAGCTGTACCGGGAGAACTCTGGAACACAGGGTTCTTGATGGGAGCTTCTGTGTTTGTGACAGACAGGAGACATGTACACATAGATGATATTTGCACTCCGGGGCCTTGGCAAAAACAGTTCTTTACTTGCCGAGTTCTTTCTCTTTGTTAGGGGACACGATGAAACAGCACAATTTCCGAGAGTCCACCGTCCCAGCGTGGCTCATTGATGGGAAATTGTCACGTTGTGACACAAATTGTGTTTGTGCTTTGCTGAATCGTTGCCCCCCACCCCCCGCCACCCCAGAGAGCTGTCAGATCCTATTTGCTTTGCTAAATAAGGATATCTCGCCAAATTAGCCTGTAATGATACTTGTACAAATCCGGGGTTTTGCGTGAATTAACGAGGCCGGAACGAGGAACGTCGCGCCAAGACACTGAGCTCTCATCCAGGCGGTGAAGCCGTATGTTAACGTGCCTGGATGGCGAAGTGGGGAAAATCAGACAGAGTTTCGTGCGGGGTGTGAAGCGAGTCTGCTTTCCTGCGAGCGTTTGCAGTGGCACACGTAGCCGCCCCTGCCACGGCGCGTGTAACTCTGAATACATTTAGCGCAACTTTTCCCCCCTTCGGAGTCTGGAAACAGGCAGGGTGGCATGGGGAGAGGCTTGCAAATCAGGACTCTGCAGAGAGAAGTCTTCGGTGGTCTGGTACTTCCGCAGAGAATCACAGCTCCTTTGCTTATTCCTCCCTCTCCCTGCCTGCAGCGATAAGAAAACACACGTACACACACACGCGCACGCACACGCAGACACACACAGAAATTAACAAGGAACTGCTGAATGTGCTGAACGCATTTTGGCTTTTCTCTGTGTGAAATTTTCTCTGCTCTCCCCAGCCGGACCCCCCACCTCCTAGAGGTGTGGATTCCAAAAGAAAAAAAAAAATTAGGAACTTTGGATTTAGTTCTTAGTAATATACACGATCTGGCGAATCTTATCGAGACACAAATGTTTCGAAGGGGGGATCATAAGATCTAGAGGGGTTAGTGCAAGGAGAGAAATACTTAAGAATAAAACATGCGTTTATGACTCAAACCAATGAAAGGTGGGAAAGTCCCTACAAGGGAACACGCCCGTTTCTTGCTCCCTAGCACCACCCCCAACACACACACACACACACACACACACACACTCCACCTTATATTAAGAACAGAAAGCTGATTCTTGCCAGGTAAAGGTATGGCTTTCTAGTAGCAGATCAGCTCACCCTCTTTTCATTTTGATCGTGGAGTAAATACAGCTCATTTGTTGGGGACGGTTAAGGATAAAAATTAGCCAGATCATGGTTAAGGAAAACTCGGTCCTTAGAGTCACTTGCCAGAAAAAAAAAAAAAAAAAGTGCATACACCAACAAAATGAAACATGGTTCTGGAACTTTCTCTTTGCCCAGCATCCCAAACTCAGGAACATGTACAGTTTTTTTTTCCCCCTGTGCTGTTTATGTACAGAATGAGGGAAACAAAACCACCACACGACCGTGAGGTAAACCACCACCGACTGTATAGGCCGAGCAGCCACGCAGGTTTCTTGAGCAAAAGGATGGATGACATACAGAACTGGGAAGGAGTGAGCTTTGGGGTGCTGCCGCCTGCCTGAGCCCCCAGCCCTCGTCTGGTCTCCTGCCTGGCATCTGAGGGGGTAGGAGGCATGTCAGTATTTACAGTCAGAGCCCTCAAGTTGCGGATTGTGTATCATCTTCCTTCTATCAAGCATGTGCATTTAAGGAGCCACAGGGTAAACTTGTTTCTCGGGTGTCCCCTGACGGGCCGCACCGCTCCATGAAAGGGAGACACACACACGTAGGAAGTGAAATTGCTGTTGGTGTCACAGGAGAGCCATGTTAAAAATGCACCCGGAAGACGGGGACGATGGAGCCTTTTGTCCAGGATTTGCTTGGCCTCCGCAGGGCAGGGAGGTGTTGGCCGCCTTGTGCCTGAACTTAGCTGTGCAGCGTGGTGTGAAAGCTCTCAGAGGCGTGCAGAAAACTAGGCTCTCTTGTTGGAATCGTGCGTGAGATCAGTGCCCGGGCCTGTTGGCATCTCTGCCCGAGGCAGCCTGGACTGCGGCCAGCCCAGGCCCGAACGTTGCCTTAAAGGCACGAACCAGAGCCTAAAAGAGCCCTTGGACAGGTGCACCGGGTGGGGGGGTGTTTCTCCTCCGGCCGGCAGCATTTGTTGGCCAGAAGAGGGGTGTTTGGCTCCTGAGGGTGGCCTCCCCAGAGACTGCAGGGCTTAAACTGTCCCGTTTACCACGTGCTCTCTGGCAAGGGCAGAACCCCACTTCCCTAAGCAGAGCCTCCCAGATGCTGAGAGGGAAACAGATGAGGCTGTCCTAGGGGCTTGGGGCAAATTCTCCTGTGCGGGAGCAGATGGGAGTCTAGAAGGTTCAGGGGCAGAGCTGTGCTTTGGCAGGCCAGCTGGAAGTCCTCTCGGGGATCCTTGCATTTGGGGTGGGCCCAGGGGGCGTGACACGGGGCCAGCAGCATGTCCGCTACTGTGCGAGCCACCCGTGCAAGCTGCTGCCTTCCCCAGCCCTCTTCCGTCGGGCAGCGAGGAAGACCCAGGCTAGCAGGGTAAGGGTCGCAGCCCACAAGTGGGGAGAAAGCGTCAGAGGCCCGTCACAGGGCCTGCTGGGCAGATGAGGGGACCCCGAGCCGGCCTGGCGAGGAGGGGGTGAGGGAGCAGCCGAGAGAGAACCGGGTGGGCATCCTGGAGTGGAACTTGCAGGAAAGAAGCCAGCTCAGGCGTGTTGCACCCAAGTCAGCCAGTCCCACGGGACACCCACTTGGCCTTGTGGGTTCCTGATGGTATCTTACAATGGCATTCGAAGGTCCAGACCAGGCACTCGCAGGCCATGCCATATTTAGCCTCTGTTTCACCCAGAGAGTATTTTAGGTGCTGCTTGAAAGAAGAGATCCGGGCCGGGCCGCCAGCTGTCACATGGCGAGTGTGGAGTCGCGCCCCCTTGCCGGCCTGGCCCCAACGGCCGGGTGCTCACCCGCACAGATGCCCCGCGTCCCTGCCAGAGCTCAGGGGCCGCGCAACAGGTGCCCAGAAGCCCGCGAGCACTCGGGGAGCGGGTTCTGGGCCGGGAAGGCTTTGAGTCCCAGGAAGGCTTTGCATCCTATTCTCGTTCAGTGGCGATAAGTGAGGTGGCCTCCATTCCCAGGGCTCACAGAGGCTGTTTTCAGCCCCTCTCTCCTCTCGATGGCCCAGTGTGATAGGTCAGCTTGCTGAGCAAGCAGCCTCCTGCTCGGGTGTCAGCAACCAGGGAAAGGTTAACCCTTTCGGGGCCCGGGGGTGCCAGCCGGCATAGGGGAGCGGCACCCACAGAGAGCTTGCTGGCTGCCAGCCCCAGGGAAGCCAGTGCGCTGGGCTTCTTAGTCCTCGACCTCTAGTAGTCAGACCTGAGAGATGGTGTCCTGGACCTCAGCAGGACTTCCCCTCTGTCTGTACCTGCTTCTGCCCCATCAGCCATGTATGGCCATAGAAACCACTGCTCCCCTGTCCGGGTCTTTCCCCCTGGGTTTCCACATTGACTTTTTTTCCACGTTCCACATGAGGAGGTACTGACCCATGCATGGCTCCCTTAGATTGGGAAGGAGAGTTCTAGAGGAATCCATCAGGGTCTTGGGGAAATGTCACGGGCGAATAGTGGAAGTGGCCTGATGCTTCAGGGTCAGTCTGTGTCACAGACTGATGCTTCTGCTTCTAACCGGCTCTGGGATCCCTGATCTTGGTGTTCCGGGCACAGAGGAGGCACATCTGTTTTCGAAGCCACTGCACGGCGACCTGTGTAGCCGATTATCAGCCGTGGATCATCAGTCTTTTTGGGGAGCTGGGAAGGGCCGGCCATGTACCCTGAAAGCTCTGGCTTTTTGAACGTTTGCACTAACTTCGTACATTTTTTTCCTTTTTAGTTTGGCTCTTGGTGCTCCGAGAGCCACCACTTCCTGCCCAGCTGGTTTGTTACCGCAGGGAAAATGAGGGACTTTTGGGGGCAGATGTGTTTCCGTTCCACTATCATAATGCCCCTAAAAATCCTTATTGCTCTTGCAGTATTCCTCGGGGTCCCTGGGCCAGCTGGGAAGACGGCATCTCGGAGGTCCTCCAGCGACTAAAAGAAGAGAAAGACATTCCCCCCCAAGCTCTCCCTGCACACACAATGTCCCCTACACTCACCCAGGGCGCATGACGGGTTCCTGCCCCAGGCACGGCCACGAGAAGGAAAAAGGCACCATCACAGACACTGGTTGCTAATCGCGCTTTTTTTGCCCTCCAGGGGCAGAGTGTTGGAGGTCAGGCCCGGGAAACGGCCGCTGTGGGGACTGGGCGCCGCCTCTGGGTAGGGGGAGAAAGGTGGAAAAGGAGCAAGTGCTACCAGTTTGACCAGGCGGGTGACGCAACGCTCACCGTTCAGCCTGGTCCTTCCAGCCGGGCCTCTGGGATCTTCACCTTGGCAAGGGGCCCTGGCCAGCCCTGGCGTTCTCCCCATCCCAATCCCTGAGCCAGGCTGTGTTCCCATTTTCTGCCTCAGTTTCCCTCTCTGCCACGGGAGGGGCCATACTCCAGGCTCTGGCCTCGAATCGTTGGCGGTTGCCACCCACTGCTGGAGTGAGCTCGGGCTGTATGAGCCCCGAAGGTGCTTTGAAAATGGGGACGTTAGAGCCTTCACCGGGGAAGGTGTTAGTCCTGGTGTTTCCTAACGCGTGCCTTACAGGCTGAGGTGGCTGGAGGAGGGGAGAGCGCAGCCCCGCAGCGTGCACGTGTTTCTGGAATCAGCCTGCTTGCGCCTGGGACGCCCGCTGTGTTACCCCAGGCCAATGGCTCAACCTCTCTGAGCGGCTGTCTCCTTCTGTGTGAAACCCACAGGTTAGAATAGCCGCCTCCCAGGTCCGATGCGCAGACCTACCCAGCGACCGGAAGGGGCAGCCGGTTCCACGTGCCATTTCCTCTCCTTGGTATTTATTTCCCTGTACGGCTGATTTCTGTTGGCAGCAAGCACTTGGGTTCAGTTGAGCGTAGCGGATAGAAGGACCCCTTTTCTGTAGCAGCTTACGTAAGTGAAAGAGAGTACGTGGCTTGGAAGAAAAATACTAAGCAAAGTATAGTAGAGGTGGCCTAAAGATGGGGCAGAAGTCGAGATGGTCAAGTTTCCTAGGCCCCCTTAATTACGCATTCGTGTGTGTCTCAGTGATTCTTGGCACCCACATAGTTGGATTGCCAGTTCAAATCTGTGGCGGGCTCCGCCCATGGCAGCCTGGGTGTCACAGGTCCTCCCTTCTCAAAGCTGCCCCCCTCCCCCGCCGCACACCCACGCCAATGACATCACGTCCCACCCTACCCCCCGACCCGCCGTAACTCAGATCCGTCTCTCGCCAATAGGATCGTCAAGACCCAGAGCCCTTCCTCCTCCCCACGACACCTCTCTGGGCCTTGGTTTCTCAGTGGGATGGGAAGAATAAATCCTGTGTCCCAGATCGAGAAAGTCACAGGGCTCCATCTGGCAGCTACTGCGGTTCACAAATGGCACCCGTGGCCCTGGGACAGGGCAGGAGCCACAGCAGTGCCCTCAGCCCAGAGGGACACTCCTTCGACAGGCCACCCCGCGCCAGGCCCGGGCACCAGCTCTCTGCCCACCCTCCTGGGAGGGTGGCTTTACAGGGAAACAGCAAGGGCTCGGTCGCAGCCAGCAGGGGCGGACTCTGGTTTCACTTTCTGCTGTGTCATGGGGTGGGGGGTGGCATCGGGGCCCAGCTGGCCAGCTGGGGCAGGCACCAAGAGCCTGGCGGACAGCTGCTGGCCCAGCTGCCCGAGCACAACCCATGCCCCCGCCCCGTGCTGGCCAGGATGGGGGCTGGGTCTTCAGGCACCCCTTCCATGCCTCTCTCCCACTCAGTGGGGAGAACCCCAGGTGGAAAAGCCAGAAGAGAATGAGACGGTTTCTTTAGCTACGGGATCTTCTGGAACAAATTCTTAAGCCACACAGTCCTGAAATTCTGAGAATTACAACTATCGATTCCGGATCAGAATGCCCCAGCTAGACGCTTCCTGCCACCCTTCATGAGCTCGGGGCTGTGAAGGGCCTGCTGTGTGCAGAGCACCAGGCCAGGGGCTCAGAGCCCAGCCGGGAGCAAGACAGCCCCTGTCCTCACGGGAATCCCCCCTTGAGTCAGGAGACAGACGAAAGAGAAGGCAAAGAAAGAACCCCACATTAGGGAGGAAATTTCACACCCTAGGCTTTGGTGTTAGGGTCTCGGGGAAGGGGCGTGCACCCCTGCCTGTGTGCGCACTCAGGGGTGTCTCAGTCACTTGCTGACTCCTGGGACACACAGGTGGGTTAAGAACACACAGACCAGGGGCCAGATGTCCTGGATTGAATCTGGACATTTTTGAATCCAGATTCTTCCATTGACTGGTATGTGACCTCAGGCAAGCTCCCTCTCCTCTCTGGGCTCTGCTGCCCCGTCCAGAGGTGCTAGAATAATAGAACCCACATGGCAGGGCTGCGGTGAGGAGGTCATAAACGCACGTCCCTGAAGAGCTCCCATTGAGCATGCGCTGCCCAAGGCATAACCGTTTTCTAAGAGTAACAAACAGGGACTGTTCTCATAGGCACTTGACATACCTCGTGTACCTTTACAGCCGTAAGCAGCCCTTAAATGGGCCTTAACGGGTCCTTGTTCAGACGAGAAAACCGAGGTGCAGGGAGGCTCCCAGCTGACAGGGTCTGACCCCACGTTGTGAGCCTGGTCCTGGCTTGAGTGACCTGATGTCGTCACCTGAACATTTTTAGTAATTTTGGCACAAGGGACCCAGGTTTTCATTTTGCGAACTAGGGAGCCAGCCCTGCCCAGATCTGATTTATGCCCCCAAAGCAGTCCCTCTGAGCGCCTACCATCCACAGAACCTACAGCCGGGTGCAGAGTGATTTTCCATCAGTGCAGGGTTTGGTATGGGATGGAAATCCTGGGGACAACAGGAAGATCATTTCCAGGGCTGAATCGCCCAGAGACTTCTTGGTTTGCTTTTTGCCCCTCTGAGAAGTCAAGGGGGCAACAGCCAAGGGCAGCCACTGTCATTCGTTCACGGGTATATTCCTAGGACCCAGCGCATATTAGCTGTTCAGTTAACGTCTGTGAAGCGAAGCGAATGAATGAGGAGGCTGCTGTAGTTGCTGATCCAAACAGATTGATAGGACGCCTCCCAGAAAAGCAGATCGTCAGGGGTGCAGTGTGAGCCCTGGCTGCCACAGCAGGCTTCTGGGTAGGCCCTGAAGGGGGTGGGGATGTGCATCTCATTCCCCCCCCCACCCTCCCCCTCCGGCCCCGACCCCACCTGCTAACACTCTGCAGGAGGGTGCTGTTGAACGGCTTCTGCTGGGGAGCTCAGAGACAGCATGGATATTTAGAGACATGTGGGCCCAGATTCCCTAGCACCTGTTATTGGAGAAGATGCAGACAGAGTTCAGTTAAAAAAAAAAAAAAATACTCAGGTTTTAGTTCTGGACAGGTGCAAATTCCATCTGCAAGGGGGTAATGTCCTGGGCTACTAAATGAGAATCTTCCTCTGAGATTAGAGGCCTTTCATACTCTCAAAGCTCCAAATTATAGATACTACTGAGAAACAGAGAATCATCTCAAAAGCCTTTAAGATATCTCAAACAATAATAAACATTTGTGTGTTTTCACCAACTGTTTTCACAGGCACGATCTCCACTGTGTCTGATAACCCTATAAAGTTCTTTTCTAAATAACAACCATTAGCATATACTGAGTGCTTTATACGTAGTAAGCACTTAACACACATAAAGTCATTGCCCAGGCAACATATAAGGGAGACACTGTTAGCGCCTTCAGCTTGCTGATGAGGAAGCACCTAATTAGAGAAACTGACCTGTCCAAGGTCACACAGCTCCTGTGATAAGCTGGGGTTCAATCCTGGATCTTGGATCTCAGGGACCAGCAGACTTTCCCTCTAAAGGGCCAGATACTAAATATTCTCAGCTTTGCAGGCCATATGGTGTGTGTCACAGCTACTCTACTCTGCCATTATAACAAAAAAAAAAAAAAAAAAAAAAAAACCAGACAGCACAGAAATGAACGGATATGGCTGTGTATTCCAATAAAACTTCATTTACAAAAACAAGACATGGGCCGAATGGGGCCCACAGGCTGTAATTGGCCCAACCCTGAAAAACTTGCCTCTGGTTTGGCCCCTGGCAATGTTCTCTCCCATCCTCTCTCTCCTCCCTGTGAAGTGACTAAGCTATTTTAGGTGAGAGACCCCTAGCTCTGGAGACATTGAATTGGCCTCGCTATTCTTGAGGAAATTATGAAGCTCTTGGAATTTATAACTATTAGGAATTATTAGTGACTGCCAGAGTAGGACACCATGGGGATCCGAAACTTGTAATTTTAATAGCTGTGACTGAGTAACTTTTAAAGAGGAAAGGGTTATAGTTTAGAAAGATACCTCAGGGGGCACCTCGGTGGCTCAGTGGGTTAAGCCGCTGCCTTCGGCTCAGGTCATGATCTCAGGGTCCTGGGATCGAGTCCCGCATCGGGCTCTCTGCTCAGCAGGGAGCCTGCTTCCTCCTCTCTCTCTGCCTGCCTCTCTGCCTATTTGTGATTTCTCTCTGTCAAATAAATAAATAAAATCTTTAAAAAAAAAAAAAAAGATAGATACCTCAGTGGGACGCCTTGGCTGTGGAAGGAACGTCTCCTCAGAGAAGGCAGTTCTCTGAAGTCTGTGAGAATGGAAATAGAATGAAAAACCTCTTAAGGCCTAAGAAGATAACTGAAAGGCAGGATAGCGGGTGTGTGTGTGTGTGTGTGTGTGCACGCGCAGAGAGAGGGTACGGGAGAGGGGGCATTTCCCAAAAGGCTGTGTAATTTGCACAATGAAAATATGGGGCCCTTTGTTCAAAAAAGTATTCAGAAGTTGACGATGGCAACGGCAGAGCATTAAACCAAACGCAGGTCCTGTGCGACCGTATGTGTCACTGCCCATGAGGCCCTCAGAAGGATGCCCGAGCAGAACTAATTCATGAGACAACAGGAACGTAAGCCTTGGTGCCTAGGAGAGACGCAAGCACTCCTGACCCCCAATTCCTGAAAGATTTCCAAGAGAAGTTGGGTCTCCCCTGTGGGAGACCCTGGCATAAGGGACAGAGTTCAAGCCCATTCCATTTGAATCTCCAAAGAGAAGATGACCCCGGCTGACATGTGGGTCATAAGTTCTTTAAAAAAAAAAAAAAAAAAAATTGGCTGTTTGCCTTAAGCCTTCTCCCCAAGAGCCTGGGGTTGTTTTCCGTGGCTGCACCATTTTGTCCCGGACTCGGAGTGTCCTCTGATCTCATGGCAGATGACGGGGCTGTGGTCTTCAGAACAGAGGCCCACTGGTCAGCAAACCATCCAGCGGCAGGACTGCTAGGACACGTTTGTAAGGCAGGCGGTCAATGAGGCAGACACTGGCAGCCCATCGTGGCACCCAGTCCCTCTCGGCTCAGACAGAATTCCATTAGCCTTCTCAAGGACAGCCTCCACCAACCGAAGGAACCTTATTTCCTGTGCTGATCGAGTCTCCTCTCAAGAATGTCTACTTTCTTACTCAAGAAGACACCAGAAATTCAGAGCCCCCCGAGGGTGGGTGATGCCCAGCGATGGACTTCTATAAAGAGAGCCTTGTCGTGGAGGGGTATGTACAACACGACCGGGGAAGGGGTCCGCGGAGGATAGAGGGCCTCCTTGATAGACCAGAGGAGGACCTGGTACCTCCTCCTGTTGTCTGCGGCAAGTTCAGCGCGTGAAGGGATGTGCGTTCGCTGCTCAGTTGCCTCCCAACGCCACAGAAGGGGCACGAACGGAGCCAAGGCAGCGCAGCCCTCCACAAGACAGGCGCAGTTCCCACCCTTAGCAGAAGCAGCAATCGTCAGCCAAAGAGGAGGAGAAAAAAAAATTATTATTTATTTATTTTTTTAAATTTGCTCACAACAACCTAATGACGGGAGCCAGAAGAGAACTACAACAGGTCTGAGGTTGAAAACCTGCGGGCAGCAGCTTGGGGTTTGGGAGACGGTACAGCGGGATCTTAAAGCGTCAGACTCGAGATCGAGATCATTCTCTGCCAAGTAAATGTAGAAGCACAGCCAGAAGATGACTCTGGAGGTGTTAGATGGCTCTGGGTTGTTTCTTTTTTTATTTTATTTTATTTATTTATTTGACAGAGAGAGATCACAAGTAGGCAGAGAGGCAGGCAGAGAGAGAGAGGAGGAAGCAGGCTCCCCGCTGAGCAGAGAGCCCGATGCGGGACTCGATCCCAGGACCCTGAGATCATAACCTGAGCGGAAGGCAGCGGCTTAACCCACTGAGCCACCCAGGCGCCCTGGGTTGTTTCTTTTTGTTTGTTATTTGTGGGGTTTTCTTGCAGGCACCTGCTCTCCCTCCCACCCCCACCCCCACCCCCACCCCCACCCCCACCCCCACCCCCACTTCTGCTGAAACACCTGACACTGGTGGGAATCCAGCCAAAGATGGCCGCTGGCCACACCCATCCTTCCACCACGTGGTCCAAACATGGACACGTGACAAACAGGACCCAGCCCAGCAGCCCACTTCCGGGCCGGACCACAGTAATTGGTCCAAGTGTGGTCATGTGACCTAAGCATGGCCAATCGGGGCTTGTCCCTCCTGGAGCGGGTGGGAAGTTTGCTTTATTAGCTCGGCTCTCTAGCATCTGGTGGTAACCCGTGGCCCCAGAGACCGAGGTCCACAAGCCAAGAGGGAGAGAGGAGAGGTGGGATTGGGGTGGGGAGGATGGAGGGAGGTTGGCGCCAAGTTCTGACCCCGTAGCCTTACAGGTGCCGGATGCAGGAGCCGCTCAGCCCTCCCTGCCCATCCCAGCTAGCGGAGTGATGACTCCGCCATAGTCCCTCAGATGGACCCTGGTTTCTCAGCAGACCCCAGTTTAGGACGGGGGGGACCATGTCCTCTTCGTGGGCTATGTGACACTAAAAGGGGTAGGTTCTCCTCAGAACTCCTGGTCCCCAGGTGGGCCTGCTGCCCTTGAGAATGGAAGAATCCCCAGGCCCAGGTCCGTGTGCTACCCCGTCCACCATTCATTTCCCCCCGAGTCGGAGCTGGAACTTGGACTCAGGCCCTTCTCCTGCTCGCCTCGGCCTCCCCAGCCTCACCCCCCGGCATACCCCCACCTCTCCTCTCCACCAGGGACCGTGCATGTGGCTTATCCTGGCCAAAGCTCTCATCCCTACCACGTTAACATTTGTGTTTTCACAAATGAAAACCTGTTCATGCCTGTTTTCCCCGCCGTGAGTGAGGATCTTGGCATGGAGACCCTGGACATCTTTGCGCCCCCCAGCTGCTGGCGCAGAGTAGGCGGACAACAAGCATGGAAAGAAGGGACGTACGGAAGGAAGAGGAGGGGACAAGACGAGTGCATTCCTGCTGATTCCTGGTCCCACCAGTGGGGCCCTGGCAGGGTCACGTTCTGTGCTGGCATCCCCTGCTCAGAGGTCTCCCTCCGAGTGGACACACAGCCCCTACCCTCCAGCGACCCCTCCCTATTCTGTCTGGGGCCTTCTTGGCTCCTGTCTTCCATGTTTTCTTTCTTCAGCCCTTGCCACCACCACGGGTCCTTCTCTGTGTGCCGTTTATCTTAGTTACGATCGCTCCTCTCCTGCGGGCATGTCAGCATCAGCTGGTCAGGCATCTCTGTTTGGTTCCATGCTGTCCCCTCGGGACCTGGACCGGTGCTTGCCCCCCACTAGATGCTCAGGAAATATCCATTTGTGGGGTGCATGAATGCATTCTCTGTGTTCCCCCAAACACACAGGACCAGCAGACTTGTCTCTTAAAGTACCTATGTGCTTTGCACATTTTATAGGGGTTACAAACGTCAGGTGATGCGTTCGTTTCCTAGGGCTGCCCTAACAAATGGACACAAACCAAGAGGCTTAAAACGGCAGAAAGGATTTCACTGTCCTGGAGGCTTGAAGTCCATAACCCCGCAAGGCTACACTCCCACCAGGTGTTTCAGGGGGAGAGCTGTACCTTGCGTCTTCTTGCTTCCGGTGGCTCCTTGGGTGGCTCCTGTGGTCCTTGACTTGTGCCCACATCGCTCCAATTTCTGCCTGGCTCTTCATACACTTCTGTGTCTGACTCTGCGTCTCTCTTCCAAGGATGTGTGGAGTGACCATCTGGATTATCCAGGATAACCTCATCTCAAGATCCTTTACTTAAGCCCATTTTCTGCCACATAAGTTCAAATTCACAGGTTCCAGGGACTGGAAAGTAGGCATCTCTAAGTGTCTCTCTGGGACCACCGTGTAACCCACGCCAGGTTATTTGAATAAAGAAACCAGAAAAACTGGGGTGCCTGGGTGGCTCAGTAGGTTAAGCATCGGACTTCGGCTCAGATTGGGATCTCAGGATCCTGGGATGGAGCCCTGCATTGAGCTCCCTGCTCAGCGTGGAGTCTGCTTCTCCCTGTGCCTCTCCCCTTCCCTCCTGGCTTATGCTTTCTCTCTCTCTCTCTCTCACTCTCTCTCTCAAATAAAATCTTTAAAAAAACGAAAAAGAGTCTAAGAGTCTCTCTCTCCCTCTACCCCTCCCTCCCTCTCTCAGGGAAAAAAAAAAAAAAAAGGAAAAAGAAACAGAAAAGCAAGGATTCCCATAACCCCTCCATTGGCCTGACAGATACGTAAGGAGAAGAGTATTATTTTATATTGCTCCAGAGTATGGAAATTGTTTTTAAAAACACGATTTCAGGTTATTGAGTTGCCCCAAGTTTTTAAAAATAAAACCATGCTGGTGGTAAGAAAAACAGTTCAGAAGAGAATAGTGTGGGAAATGCAGAACACCCACCCCTTCGCGGTGTATCGCGAATTCCGCTTTCTGAAGGGTAACCGCTGCATGCACTTTGTATAATCTCCATACATTTTCGAAGCATGTTCACGTGTGTTCACTTTTTTTGCCCGTGACATGAAGCAAGCCGGGGGCGTTCCAATACATCCTGAAGATGTGACAGCCCTCAGACCCACCTCGTTCTTTCTAATGACTTCTGGCATTGCACTATACTTAACCTGTCCCCTACCGGCCAGCATTTCAGTGAACACCAGGATTTTGGCCATTATAACATATACTCTCTTTGGCATGTGTCCAAGTATACTCATAGGGTACATTCCTAGAAGCAGAATATCTCTGTCTAGAGGATACATGCCTTTTTAATTTCTGCAGCTCCTGTCCAGTGCCCATCAAGAATTCGTGGGTAGGGGAACCCGTTTCCATGCCCTTGCCCACCCCAGGAAGGACGCGGAGAAAAGTCCAAATGAGGTAAACAGACTTGCCAGACCTGGGTGGGGGTGGGGGTGGGGGTGGACGTGGCCCCCCTCTGAGGTGATAAGCTGTTCAGAGTCCTCCTCAGCTTGGGTTTTATAAACAAAGGCCGAGTTTGGGGAGGTGAGCCAGAACCGTGCAGCGGGAAGCGTTGTGCAAGTCAGTATTTATTTCTTTAGTGCAGTTAGAACTTAAATATGGTCAAAACATATTCTTCTTTTAATTTACACAAACAAATATGTTCCCCGGCTGACACCTCCAGTGCCAAGTTTCTAGGGGAAATGAAATTCTACTGTGAGATTATAAACCACTAGGGAGAAGAGAATAGAAAAGCTGCCTTGAGTTTGCTTCTTGCGTCCAGAAACGGGCTGCTGAGAGGTGTCTCTTTCTGTGTTAGTTTCAGATCAACCTGCCAGTAATTTTAGCAAGTGAGCCATGGAGCGCATAAAGGCCAGAAGATGGAAAACACTCCAGGGTTGATAAAAGGAGTTCTGCGCGGCTCAGAATCGTCCCTCCTCTAGGCCCACCGAGATCTATCCGGAGAGGGTCTGATGGATGGAGGAAAAAGAAATGAGACGACGTGGAGTCTCCCTTCAAGGGCTGTGCTCATATAAAACCGAACAACTTGAAATTGTTCCAAGAGGGGATTAAAGCAACATGTTATTTTGAGTGATTGCTTAATTTATTGAGCTGCGGCTAGATCTGTAACAAAATACAACCCCTGCAACTGGTAACCTCCTGATGCAATTGAACTTCTGCAATTAAGGACTATTTTCCAAGAGTTTCTCTGGAATGGCTTAGAATCTTCAGCCTCTGTGGTGGGGTGCTTCTGATCACTCAACTTCTGGGCAAGTTTTGGTGGTGGTGGTGGTAGTGTGTGTGTGTGTGTGTGTGTGTGTGTGTGTGTGTTGTGTTTTTTTGTTTTTTGGTCCAAGAGCGACAGGCTGATGTCAATAAGGAAAGGAAGCAGTGTTTATTGACTGCCTTGTGTTCACCATGTGCTTAATAGACATTATCTCTAATCCTGACAACGGCCCAAAGAAGTAACTCTGATTAGTCCCTATTTTACAGATATGAAGCTTGTAGCTATTAAGTCATTTTCCAGAGTGACGCTGTCCAAGACTGGAGCTACTAGTCTTATGTGGCTATTTTTGTGTGAATTAGCTAAGGGTTAAAAAAATCTGAACATTCACTTCCTGGGTTGCACCAGCAACTAGTTTAATGGGCTAGTGACTACCACATTGCACAGCAATGACACAGCAAGAGACAGAGACTGCACAGCACAGAGAGACTTTCAATTACGGCAGAAAGTTTGAGGGATCGCTCTATCAGTGATCTGAAAGGCAGCACAGCAAGAGACAGAGACTGTTTCGATTATGGCAGAAAGTTCGAGGGATTGCTCTATCAGTGATCTGAGAGGCAGGAGCTGGGAGTGCCAGGATTCAAACCCAAGCTGCTTCGAAGGCAGCACCATTCTGTATCATCCCTGGCTTCCTTCTAATCTCCCTTTGGCCAAGAAGCAGGGACTAGAGCAGTGATTCTAAGCCCTGAATGCACATTAAAATAACCCAGACTGCTTTAACAAATAATACTGATGGAAGGGTCCTGGCCCCAGGATTCTAACTTAATTGTGATTGGGAGGATTTTTAAAAAAATATTTTATTTACTTGATAGACAGAGATCACAAGTAGGCAGAGAGGCAGGCAGAGAGAGGGAGAGGAGGATGCAGGCTCCCTGACGAGCAGAGAGCCAGATGCGGAACTCGATCCCAGGACCCTGGGATCATGACCTGAGCTGAAGGCAGAGGCTTAACCCACTGAGCCACGCAGGCGCCCTGTGGGAGGATTTTTTTTTTAAGTCCTCATGTGATTCAAGTGTGCAGGCAGGATTGGAAGCCGCTAGACGAGAGGATCCACACATGGGATAGGGGAAGGAGCTGGTTCATCTGCCATGAGAATGTGGCCTCTCATGGACCCAGAAGCAGACATCCTCCAGACTCATCTCTAAGTGTCCTCCTTAGAGAGCTCAGGTTCACATCTGAGGGGACAGACTGAAGTGCTTTCTCCCATGCTGCCTGCTCGAGGGGACACACAAAGAGCTCTGCTTTTAGAAGCACACTTTGTCACACTGTTGGAGAAGGAAGGAGTCGCAAATGCAAAATCAGACAGAGTGAAAACCCCGTAGCCCCAGATTTGAATTGAAAGTATCAGGGTGAAGTCCTGCTAGATTTTGCCTGACAAAATGAAGCATATTTTTCCGACCACGTCTCCGGAAAAGGTGAGAAAGAATGAGCAGTCCGGCAGCTACCTAAGCACCCCTGGCACCCACATTATGGTCTCTAAACACCGCTTTTAACCAGAAATCAGGACTCTGTGGAGGTATGGTTGATTCCAGGTGTGATGCAGGAAATGGACAGGTGAGCCTGAAATATCTGGTCACCCAGGTCACATGGAGCTGTCAGAGACTTCTGGGGCCATGTCAAAAAGGATGCAGAGGATAGTGTGAAGAGGCTCCCACTAGCCAAAGATGGGACAATTCGAGTTACCTCAAGGTATTCAAACATGTTGTATATATCCACATCTATGAGGTCACCAAGATACTCAAACCTAAGTTACCAAGATACAGGGGCACCTGTGTGGTTCAGTCAGTCAGGCATCTGCCTTCAGCTCAGGTCATGATCCCAAGGTCCTGAGATTGAGCCCCGCATCGGGCTCCCTGCTCAGCAGGGAGTCTGCTTCTCCCGCTCCCTCTGCCCCTTCCCCCCAGTTGTGTGCAAGCTCTCTCCTCTCTTTCTCTCCCTCTCCCAAATGAATAAACTTTAAAAAAAGAAAAGTAGAAAAACATAAACTCATTTGTTACCTCTCAGGATGCTGAGAAAATAACTCATTATTTTGACAACTGTCAAAGGGAAAGAACCAAGCAATTATCCTTTCTAGTATGAATAATAGCTTGCAGTAACCCAGTAGTTGGTAAGGGCAAGCTTCCCTTTATGGAAGTATTCCAGCTAACAATCAAAGACAGAAGAATAGGACTAGTATGCCATGATTTTGCAACCCAGTCATCATCAATGGCTACTAATGTCAAAGAGAGGGACAGTGAAACATTATAGGCCTTCAAATGGAAATACTAAACAGCCACTGCAAGGTTATACAAACACACACACACCCCAAACATGAATCTAAGTGAGCTTTAGATCTAGCTGATTTATAAGAATTCTAGCTAGGAGAGAAACACAGGTAATAGCAACATGGGGATACGAAAAACAAAACTCAGTCTGTAGGATGTGCCACAGAGCAATCAACCCAGTTTTTTCAACAAGGAAATTGCAAGAGAAGAAAAAGGGAGGACGTGAGTCCCCACAGGTTAAGGGAGACATAAGAGATACATCCACCAATCACAATGTATGAACCTTATATGGGTCCCGATTCTAACCACTGGAAAGAAAACATTTAGGGGACAACCAGAGGAACTGAACACTGGATATTTGCTAAAATTAAGGAACTACCTTTAGTTGTGGGAGCAATGATGGTGGTTAAAAAACAAAAAACAAAACAAAAAAAAAAACCTCTTTTTTTTTTTTTTAGTGATATGCAAAAATATCTGCAGAAGAAATGGTTGATGTCCAGAATGTGCTTCAAAGTATGTGGGATGAGGGGCGAAGGGAAGGGGGTAGAGAGAGAACAAGATTAGCTAAGAGCTGGGGATTGTGGAAGGCAGGTGATGGGTAGCTGGGGTTCACTGTAGTGTATACTCTTGTATGTGCTTGAAGTTTTTCAGGATAAAAATAAGAATGCCAGCCTTTTCCTTCCCTTCTCTCGAGGGCATCGGCTTGGTCTGCCCACCCACTGCTGGAAGCTCGGGGGCAAGCCTGGGTAGCCAACTAGAGGTACATCTCAGCATGCACACATGTACACACACACACACACACACACACACACACACACACACAGACACGCAGCCATCTCCATGGCAACCAGCGATGTGAGAAAACAACCTCCACAAGGCTCCTGTCCACATGAGGATCAGGCCAGGCTGCCGGTGCCATGCCGGGCCACCGTAGCTGCTCCCCTCACAGAATTCTTAGATCTTCACAGGGGGCTCCCCCTCCCCACATCTGTCTACTTGAATCCCTTCTCTATCACTCCTGCCCCCCTCGAAGTGCCCCCCGAGGATGTTGAGTTCAATTCGCAGACAGAACAGGACCTTGAATCGCATCCAGATGTAAATTTTGATTTGACCACTTAATGGCAGGACCTTCAACTTCCCCGAGCCTTGATCTTCTCACCTGTGCAATGGGTATAATGTGATCTCAACTAACTCAAGAAATTTCTATTATTGGGGGGACGGGGCCAAAAGGACCTAGTCTCCACCTCATGGAGCCAGACACTTGGCGGTAAAAGGCAATCTTAACAGAGTGTATATGCTGTAAATATAAAGTGCATGCCATGAAACTTGAAATGTAAATGTGCTTAGTCACATCCACATTGTTTTGAAAACGGGCAGTCACTATTTAATGAAAATTTGAACTCCCAGCTTTACTTTTAATGAACCAGAGTATCCAGCTATGCCAAACACAGAATAATTTCCCTGAACTCTGGTGCTCACACTATCATGAGTTAAGTACTAGAGGGACAGAGAGGCAAGGTAGCTTGCCCAAGGCTACACTGTGGGTATGGGGCCCTGTCCTCAGTGCTCAGTCCTCTAGGCACTGATGAAACTTTGAAATTCAGCAGCCGAGCCCAGAAATCAGTCAGGGCTGCCACGAGACCAACAGGCTCTCCAGCTCAAACTCTATTTGTGCAAATGAGCAAACAGTGGTCCAGAAAGGCCACGTAACTTCCTTCTGGCCACACAGCCACACAGCCAAGTAGCTGCTAAGCCTATGTCTAAGCTGCTTGGGGAGAAGATGTAGGGAAGCGTCCCACAGCGAGAGAAACAGGCTTTTGGCCCCACTTAATCCTGTCCCGGAGTCGGGGGACCAACCATCCTGGGGGTTCCAGGGAACCGGGACTTCAGAGGGCTGAACCCAGACAGGTACTGGACCAACTAGGAAGAGTTGGTCACGCGATGGCAGAGCAAGGCGTCTCCATGGATGTCTTCCAGGACACGAGGCCCTGGGATGGAGCAGGCTGGAGAGAACCATCAACGAGCCCCCTTATAAGTGCTGGGGCTTCAAGCTCAAGGTCCCCTGGAGGTACCGCCCACCTGCCATTTCAGTGGCCTCCTTCCTCGCCCACTCGGATCTCTCCTCCCCCCAACCCCGACAGCCCGAGTGTTCTTTCTGAGTCCTAAATCTAATTATCCCACGTCCCAGTTTTGAAACCGAAATGGGTCCTCATTTTCCCAATTGCTTTAGGACAGACCCTGAACTCTGCCGGCCCAGAGGCCCCCTTGCTCGGGTTGCCTGGCCCAGCTGCCTCCTTCTGGAACCCACCCCACTGCTAGGATATTCCAGGTGGGACTAGGCGAGCCAGAGCCCTTCTAACTGCACCCCACCCCCAACTCACGCACCCTTCTCCTGCGCCCAGCCTTTCTGGCTCAGAGTCAGCCCCACTGTAACCACGGGGCTATTTGTCTAATGAACTGCTTAGTCCTATCTAGTCTCCCCGACCCCTGGCTAGACTGTCCGCCCCCAGGAGCAGGGACTGTTACGTGATGTTCGCTTCTGTATTATAGCCCCTGTCTTGGCGATGACACAAAAAAATGGGACCTAATAAGCAGTCATCCAACGGCCCAGCCAACGCCACCATCCCCTCCAACTGGGCCTCCATGTGAAATCACAGAAACCAGTTCGAGCCACCCTGACCTCCAGTACGCATCTCAGACAGGCTGGCATCCGGGATGTCACGGGATAGAAGATGATCCCAGGAAAAGATTGGCCAAGTGGCTCCTGGAAGGAAGCAGGGCAGCCAGGATCAAGGGTGGTTTTTTATTTTTTTGTTTTGTTTTGTTTTGTTTTGTTTTTCTTCAATTATCATACCTGTGCTGCCCATTCTTCCTTGGCTCCGTTCCCATCTCTACCTAAGCACCAGCTCAGGAGGAAAAACAAAAAACAAAACAAAACAAAAAACCCAAAACATCAACGAAACATCAGCCCCCGTGTTAGAGGACAAGATGGCTGGCTGGGTCCCTCTCAACTGGTAATTAATGCTGAAAACCTTCATGACTTGCCTTGGCCACAAGATGATAATAAAACTGTGCTGCCTGATTATTTGCCTACTAATTCCCTTCTCTCTCTCTCTCTCTCTCTCTCTCTCTCTTTTTCTTCCCCTTTCCTTAAATTAATTCCAGAGTTCCTCCAGATTTCTCGTTGCTAAGCTCTGAAGTTCCAGGTCTCGCAGCGCCCGCGCTGATTGGCTGGGAGGCGGCCGGCAGCGCCAATCAGAGGCGCGGGGCTGAAAGCGGCATCCACAGCACCGCTCGCCCCGGGGTTTTGGAATTTTCTCGCTGACGTTATGAACCGCAAAGGTTTTTGTCTAACTCTGCAAAACCTGTTCTCTTGATCTTGTCAGCCTCTCCCTCCGGAGCTCAGGCTTTCGGGGGAGGAGGGCATAGGTGGGTGCCAAGACGTCCTGGAATTTCCGCACAGCGGAAGGGAGCCCCCCCCCCCCAACCCCCCGCCGCTGCCCACCACCCCGTGGCCCGGTCAGGGTCAGCGACAGAACCCATTCGTGGTGGACCACAGATGACAGCGTGATGCCCTGCCACTGGCAGGGGGATGCCTCAAGCCCCCGCCCTCTTGGTGAAGCACTGAAGAAGGCCGAGGAAAAGAGGATGTCGTCGAATGCAGAGGCCGCATTTGTAAAGGCCTTTAAAACACGTGCACGGTCAAGGACACCCAGGGGGGCCATTCTGGTCCCAATGGTAACGCCAGCCACCACCATGAATGGAGGAGTCCCTTCAGTGTGCCAGAAACTTGAAGACCCCTTTACTGAAGGACGATTGACATACAAAAAGCTGTATATGTTTAACCTACACACTTGGCTGAGTTTGCGCCCATCACCACAGTCTATGCCATAAACAGACCGACCTCTCCCCCCCACCCCGCAAAGTGTTCTCCAGCCTCCCTGCTTTCATTTTTCTGGTGATAAGGACCTTTAACATAAGACCTACTCTCTCTTTTGTTTATTTTTTTATTTATTTAACAGACAGAGATCACAAGTAGGCAGAGAGGCAGGCAGAGAGAGAGGAGGAAGCAGGCTCCCGGCCGAGGGGCGAGCCGGATCCCAGGAGCCTGGGATCATGATCTGAGCCGAAGGCAGAGGCCTCAACCCACTGAGCCATCCAGGCGCCCCTAAGATCTACTCTCTTAGTACACTTGTAAGTATACAATATTGTCTCTCTCTCTCACACACACACACACACACACACACACGATCAGCGGAACTCATTCCTCTGCACAGTGCATTAGATCTCCAGAATTTACTTAGCCTGCATACCTGCAACTCTGGGGCCCCTGACCAGCATCTCCTGGCTCCCTTCTCCTCCCAGTCCCTGGCAATCCTCCCTCTGTTCGCCGGTTCCGGGACTGTGACTGTCTTCGATGCCTCATCTAAGCGGAATCATTCAGGACTAGTCCTGGGACTGGCTTATCCCACGCCACATAATGTCCTCCGAGTTCATCCCTGTGTTCACATACGGCAGGATTTCCTTCTTTTCTCTAAGGCTGAGGAATATTCCACGGTGTATATACTTCCCTCATCTTTATCCACTGATGAACGTTTTGGTTGGATCTGGTTCTTGACTGCTGTGCCAGAAACTTTACACACACATTTCCTCCCAACCCCACCTCCCAATGGACACAGGGAAAACACCACGGACTGCCCCAGGGTTTGCTTGGACTACTTCCACCTTCTACTAACGGGGGAGCCATACTAGAAGAGAAATCATGTGACCCACGTCTGGCCACAGTGATTGGCTCTGGGATGGACACATGACCAAGCTGGGCCAATCAGAATCGACCTTGGACCTCCTTGAACAGATTTTTCTGCCAGAGCTGTGGGAAAAGAGACCAGTTACCCCTGGATTTGCTGAGATGGTGACGTTGGGGTTGGGGGGGGGGGAGATGCTTGTAGAAGGGGTCTGAGGGTGATGTGAAACCCCTGTGACAATGCTTGAGCCCCAGAATGCAGCTAGAGGGGACGTGAGATCTACTCCCGGGACTTGAGTTACGGGAATGGTAAACTCTTTACCTGCTGAAGCCAATTTGCCTTGTGTGTGTGTGTTGCTTCTGACAGAGTGTAGTACAGACACACGCTTTCTCCTCGTGGTCCGTGGGTCTGGGTTGGACAATATGCCTATTTTCCCACGTAGGCTCCTCACAAGCACCTGGTGAGCTATTCTGTGTTGCAGATGGGGAAACTGAGGCTCAAAATGGCGAGGGGAATCTTGCACAGATAATACTGCTAGTATGTGCTCCGGGATTGAAACCTGGGCTTATTCCTGGATATCGCGGAGGCCCCCCTTGTCCAAACCGAACTCAAGAACCTCTTGCAAATCTGATTTGCACACAGGGTCCCCATCTCTGGGATAGCATCCCCTTCAGAATGGTGGTGCTGAACAGAAAACCAGTGTCACCCCTGAGCCCTCCCTGCTCACTAAGTCCTGCCCATCAACCTCTTCCACAGCCTGGAAGCATTTACTTCTTTCCCTGTGCACCTCTCCACCTTGTCCAAGCTCTCGTTTCTTGAAAACTTTGTCTCAAGAATTGCTTCCCCCATGATGCTCCTGTGCCCCTCCTGGACCCTTCCCTCCAGTATGGCTCCCCTTCACATCCAGAGGAATTGTCTCAAAATACTCATCTGGTCATATGGCCTTGCTCGGGGACACCGGGCCCAATGACCTGATGGCATACCTTTGCCTCCAGGGGTGTTTTGAGAATCATGCAACCCAGCGGTCCCACCTGACTTCTGGGCACAGAGTCTTCAACCCAAGAGGTGGGCAGGACACAGCTCCTCGCATCTCTAGGCCATTCTGTCATTCATCCCACCAGTGGTTGCTAGCACTCCCCAGTCGCTGTTTGCTGTCGTGGGGCTCCAGAGATGACCCGTCGGCCACCTGAGTGAACCTCACAGAGCACTCGCCACGGGCTGGGTCTGCACTCCATGCTTCCCTCCCACAAGTTCACTCACTCCTCCAGCAGTCCCGTAAAGCAGGGGCTATTCTTAACTCCATTTTCCAGATGGGAAGAAAGAGGCCCCTGTTTTCATGAAGTGTATATGCTAGTGAGAGAGCCTGACAAGATCAAGGTACACACACACACACACACACACACACACACACACACGACATAATTTAGTGAGTGATGAGCCCAAGGGTGATTCTTGGAATCTGAGCCTTCTGGATTATTCATCTCACCTTGTAGCCTATAATGCGGACAAGGCTCAGGGCAAGAAGAGAAATGAAGGCCCAGGTCCTATATGTCAACAGACTCAAAAGTTATAAATCAAGCCAAGAAATCATACAAATGCAATATGTGCTATCCTCCCTCTGTGACAGACACACCCTCGCTATGACCTGAAGGTCACGGTTGAATTCAGAATTCTCCCAGATTCCTTGGAGTGCCGCAGGCCCTCCCACTGCTCTGGCCACCCTTCTTTTGCATTCTGCACCGTGAAAGCTTCATACACCTGCACAGACAGCCCAGCCCGAAAGTGCTAGCTCTGTGCTGAACCCCACACATGGCTGCCCCCGAGCCCCCTGGAGGTGAGGGGCACACACATAGGGAAAGTCAGCCGACCCTCAGCAGGGCTCGAGAAGGGAAGACAAGACACATGAGCAGACTTCGGAAATGGCTCAGTGCTGCTGGGACAGGAATTCCAGAGTCCTGGATCCCCAGAACATGACCCGGAAGTGGAGACTATGTGGGCACCGGGTGGGCACTGACCCCTGGCTCCATGGCTCCTTGGCCCGGATGGAGAAGGACCAGTGGGAGCCCCCTGCAAATTCTGGGGCCGGGCCAGCCCTGCCTGAATCCAAGGCAATGCTGCTCGTGGTCTTCTGGTTTATATATAAGGACCTTGTCACTTGCACCTTGACTACCCTATCCCATCTGTCTGTTTCCGTCTTATTTCCCATACCGGATGAATGGTGCCCCCCCCTCCCCCCCGCTGTATTCATGTCTACCCAGCACCTCAGCATGTGGTCTTATTTGAAAAGAGAGTCTTTGCAGATGTATTCAAGATAAGGGGCTGTCACACTAGGTTGGGCTGGGCCCTAACTCCAATGATGTCCCTCTTAGGAGAGGAGAGGACCCAGAGGCACACCCGGAGAGAAGGGCCCGTGATGACCCAGGTGGAGAGGGAGGGGACCCAGCTACAGTCCGAGGAGTGCTAAGGATTATGGGAAGCCACGAGAAGCCAGGAAGAGGCAAGGAAGCCTTCTTCCCTGGGGCCTTGGAGAGAACATGGCCCTGCCAACACCTTAATTTAGGACTTCTGGCCTCCAGAACTGTGGGAGGGTGGATTCCTGTTGTTTCCTACCACCACGTTTGTGGTCCTTGGCTGTGTCACCCCTAGGAAACTAACACTCTTCCCTGCTCCCCCCGCGCCTTTCCCTCCCCGGGCCTCTCCTCCGTACCCAGCATCAGCCTGGTACGGAAAAATGTCACTGGCAGGTGGCAACGTTCCCCAGCCCCTGCCAATTCACCTGGACAGCCTCAGAGCCAAAATGCTCCTGACCCTCTGTCCTTTCCAAGAAGATTACCTCCACCCTGCCCAGGCAGCCCCCGGGGGGGGCAGCCTCCTGCTCCAGGGGTTATGAGAGCTGCCTGAAGCAGCAGCCAGAAGGTGCACTCTGCTCTAGGGAGTCCCTCATGGCTGCCCACCTGGGCTGCACCCCAGCTAGCACCCAGAGGAATGTGTGTCAACAGACTCCCTTGGGCTCCGACCCCATACGGTTTGCTACTTAGCTTGCCAGCGGGAAGCTTAGCTGTGTTTGTCACAATTGCTAGTGTTGGGTTACAATTAGCTGAGGCTGAGGCTGTGGAGTTGGGGTGTGTGGGTGTGTATAGAGAGAGAGACTGAGAGAGAGAGAGAGAGAGCTGTATATAATCTTTGGGGCACGAAGCCTGCAGCCGAATTGCGTGACCTCCCTCCTTCCCAAATGCAGAGGATGAAAAAGTAAACTGAGCAAGAGATCAGGTCTCTTTAGGAGTGTCTGAACTCCATAGCAAAGAGCGGCTATTTATTCTAAACTCCATGAAGTGAGATGACTTATCCCCGGATGGGTTGTTGGGACTACACACCGTTCGAATGTCAAAAGCCATTTGTCCGTTCCTCCATCCACTAACCGCCCATCTACCCATCCACCCACCTATCCAGCCATCTAGCTATCCATCCATCCATCATTTCCTACGCTCCCACTGTAATTACTGTAATGCTGTTGCTAACAGCAAAAGTGATAATAATAGTTCCTTTTCACCAGGCACCTCCTAAGAGATAGGCTGTGTGCTAAGCACTTTGCATGTACCATCTCAATTCTATACAATAGATGCCAACAGACCCATTTCACAGTGGGGCAAAAGCGAGGCACAGAGAGGTTAGGTCTCTGGCCCAAGGCTTCACGGCCCACTGCATTAGATTAAACATGGGCAGAAATTCTCGGTTGTTCCCCTGCCAAAGAGTGCTACTAAATTTAAGCTGGCCTCGTGACTTGCTTTTGCTAATAGAACTTGCCAGCGGTGGGACTGTATGAGCCCCAAGCCCAAGCCTCAAGACGCCTGGCAGCTTCCATCTTTGCTGACTAAGAAGGCTGACCTGAAGGCGCCACATACGGAAGTGGGTCCTACCTCCTGGAGCACGAAAGCCCTCATGAAGGAGAATGGAAGTCACCAAAGCCAACAGCCAACAGCCAACCACAGCTGCCACACACGGAATGGTGCCATCTGGACCTTCCAGGCCAGCAGACGTTCTGGCTGAGTGAGCCCATGTGTAACCAGCACAGAACCCACCCAGCTAACCCACAGCATCAAAAAAAAAAAAAAAAAAAAAAAAGATCAATTGCTGTTTCAAGCAGCTATGTTTTGGGGTTGGCACTCAGTAAGGCTCACTGAGACATGCTATAGAAGAAGGCAAGATAGGATTCTACCCCGTTTCTAGAATCCGGGCCTTTCAGAGCAGGGGACTGTGGCCCCTGAATGCGGGGAGCTCTGGGGAATAGGTGCCCCAATGAAGACCATGCTGAGTTATCCCTACGAAGGGACATGTGTCCCAGATGGGTTCCCAGGACACCGACTGTGCATTTCACTCACACAGCACAAGAACATCCTATTCTAGGTGTTGGGTATATGGTGGCAAGAAATATACAGGACTCGGATCTCAGGAAGCTTGGGATTTAGGGAAGAAGACAGACAAACCAATTATGAATTGTGAAGAACAGGGTATAAGAGACCAAGACAGAAGGCCATGATGTGGGCTAACTTTAGATGAGTGATCAGGAGAGATTCCTCCAAGAAGACATGCTTAGGCTGAGTCTACCAGAAGCACAGGGACGAGAAAATTTCCAAGAAATTTTCCCAAGGAGCTGAGCAAAGGCCCCGAGTCAGAGCAGAGCTTGGGATTTTGAGTATGGAGGGAGCAGGGTGAGGAAGACGGATGAAGACAGAGAGAGGATGTGCCAGACCAGATCACACGGCTCGGAGACTGGCTTGGTGCATTTGGGCTGCTATAACCCAGATCCCACAGACTGGGAGGCTCATCAACAACTCAACCTCTTTCTCACAATTCTAAAGGCTGGGACGTCCAAGATCAAGGTGTGGACCATTTCAGGGTCTGATGGGGGCCAGCTTCCTGGCTCATGGACAGTCGCCTTCTCTCTGCATCCTCACCTGGTAAAGGGGTGAGCGAACTCTCCAGGGTCTCTTTTATCAGGACATTAGTCCCACTCAGGAGGGCTCCACCCTTGTACCCAGTCACCTCCCAAAGACCCCATCTCCTAACACCATCACCTTGGGGCTTAGGAGTCAACATACGAACTTTCATGGGACACATTCGGTCTAGAGCAGAGGCTATAGGGAAAAAACTGGAAAAGTTCTCCATCTGTGCTGGGAACGTAATGGCCTGTCTTGAGCAGAAGAGGAACATCATTGTATTTAGATTTTAATAAATACCTCTGCCATAGGGACAATGGATCAAAGATAGGCCGTGGGAGGAGGTAATGGGAGACCAGAAAGGAAGCCAGTAGGGACATGTCACCAAACGGATACCTCTGTGAGCAACCAGAGCTCAGTGTAACTGAGGAACCTGGGGAGACAGTTCCTCAGAACGGGTCCAGCAAGAGGTGAGGGAGCTAGGGTATTTATATACCAGACCTCTCCAACCACTGGTTGAGGACCAGTTGTCACCTCATTTCTATCCACAGTTGGATTTTTCCAACCATTCTTTTTTATTATTCATTAAAGATTTATTTAATTTAGAGACAGAAAGAGAGCATGTGCCCTTACGTGGGGGGAGAGGAAGAGAGAGCATCTCAAGCAGACGCCACACTGAATGTGGAGCCCAATGTGGGGCTCAATCTCAAGACCCCGAGATCGAGACCTGCGCCAAAATCAAGAGTCAGACACTCAACCCAATAAGCCACCGAGGCACCCCCTCCAACTTTTCTTTGCATTAGCTGAGTTCTAATTTGCCCCATCCAGAGGTGAGCATGTTGGCCCAGTTCCTAGATGTGACCCAGCCCTCTTAGTGCCATAAATGTCATCCTACCATTTGCTGAGGCTCTGGAGAGAAATCGAACCAGACCACCATCACCGGAGCTGAGCCCACTTCATAGCCCCGCCTGGAGCTGCCTACGTGTGGGCCAGGGACACTGGGATCCTATGGCTGGGTGGGGGCGAGGAAGGGAGTGACGGTCGGCCTCCCAGACCCACACTGACATCTTGAAAGCCCCTGGAGCAAGAGGGGGCAAAGGAGCCTGTTGTGCATTTGTGGCTTTTCTCCTCCCAGCTGCATGGGTGCTGACTAATGCTAAGTGGAGGCGGGGGGGGGGGGGGGGACTCCGTCGATCGGCCCTTCCCTGCCCTCCAGTTGGGGAGCAGCCTTGCCGCTTGGCAGAGAGCGCAGACATATCTGCCCGTCCCTAGGCAGCCCAGGTTGATCTTTTATCCCAAACTTTCACTCCCGACTCTTCTGCCCACCATGATAACAGGAAAAGGTGATGGACGGCCTCTCTGTCCCCAGGTACCAGCTCTGGCCAGCTGTGCCTCCTTTGACAAGTCACTCAACCTCTCTGTCCCCCGGATTCCTCACCTACAGCATTAGGGTGAGGAACGCAAGGACCCCAGCGTTCTCACAAGTACGGGGCACAGCAGACACTGGGCCAATGTAGCCACCACTGCTGGGAGCATGGAACCTAGCTCAGGACAGGTCTAAAAAAAATACGTTTTATTGGATTTTCCTTCCAAGCTACAAATGCAATGGAGGCTCCTTAAAGCAAGCCAGAGGGCAGAGGTGAACAAAGGAAAAGCCCCATGTCCTTCCCGCCCTGCACTGAACCTCACGACCCCCCTCCCCGGCCCACCACACTCCCGCGTACCCTGGACGGGGTATATATTTTTTCCTTTCCAAACCTTTCTCCTTACAAGCTCCCTGTATATACATGTGGTTTATTTGTTTCATTTTTACAGAAATGAGCTAATTCCACCCAGATTTGCCCAGGCCGTGACCACAGAAATAGACCTCTTTTTTTTTTTTTTTTTTTTTTAAGGCAGTTTCCTGTTATTTCCCACTGGCACTAAAATCTCAATATACTTTGAGGTACTGGCCCCATCCTCGGCCCCATCCTCTGCCCATGGCTATTTAGGGTTCTTCCAGCCTAAATAGGCTCAACCAGCCACGCTCCACTAACACCTTGGCTTGACCGCCTCGGGGAGGCTCCCCCAGATGTGACCAGGTGTGTGTCCTGGTCAGAGCTCCGTGCTGCCCTCCAAGCTCAGTCCCTGTTAGGGTGAGCTGCGCCCACCCTGGGAGGTTGATTTTGGGGGTGAGGGGCAGGAGCAGCTGGGGCTGAGGGTTGCTGAGATCCTCTGGAGAGGAGATGGTTCTGGAAGTCTGCAGGTGCTTCCAAGGGGCTGGGAGGGCTTGGAGGGGGTGCCCGGGAGGGAGGCCCATGCTCCAAGGATGCCCTTGGCCTGGTGCTCTTGGTCTATCCAGGATGAGGGGGAGGGGGCCTTCACTGGAGGCCAAGGCTACCAGTGACCCCCAGGTACCCATTTAAGGGACAAAGGGCTCGGGCAGGAGGCGCGGCAGGGTGAAGGGGGCCCAGTCCTCCATCCTGGCTTGTTTGGTGCCCTCTACTTCAGAATGAATGACAGCTTCTCTACTGCCACGGCTTCCCAGAGCGTGCAGGGGGAGGGAGGCTTGCATGTGGCCTCCCAGAGGCCTGGAGATAGGACTGGGGCCTGCCTAGAGGACCCAAGGGGTGTGCCTTGGTGGTGGTGGGGGGGGGGGGGGCTCCAGTGTAAAAGTCCCAGCAGACTGCCTTCCAGAATGTGTTCCAAGTAAGTCCACCTTGCCAAATTACTACCCACACCCCTCACCTGCCCTTCCTCCTAGCAGATATCCCCGAGGCCACCTCCACTGGCCAGTCCTTGGAAATTCACACTCCCTGTGCCTGGAACCCTGCCCCGACCCCACCTCTCAGAGCCCAGCTCCACCTGGTCTGCAGGGCCATGGCCTTGGCTCCCGCCTTGACATCCGGCCCCCTGCCTTTGCCTCTGCTGTTCCCTCTGCCTGCAGCTTCGTGTCCCTGCTGGTGCTTCTGTCCTGCAGGGTGTCCCCCCCACCCATAGGACCTGCTCTGAGAGGCCTGGGGAGCCTTCCTCAGGCTGCTCTCTCCCCGCATTGCCTAACTGTAGCGTTTTCACAGCTTTCTGCTCTCCCTGATGTGGACCTTGCTGCACATCCCCCAGGAGCACAAGGGCTCACCCGGGGTTTTCACTGTGCTGTCCCTGGACTCAGCAGTGCCTGGCATGTCCCTGGGGCTGACAGCTGCTATCACCAAAACAAAAGCCATCCCCTAGCCCATCCGAAGAGAGGGCCAGGGGCTTAGGGCACGAACTCCCGCTCGCTGGGCTGTGGTGTCCCCGCCACAATGACAATTTCTTTGCAGCACAACCTCAGAGCAGGGCGCTGGGATTTCCAGGTGACCTCACTGCTCCTGCTACCAGCCATCCCACTCCCCAGAAAGCAGAGGAGGGGGGACCCTGGTGAAGAGGAGGGGAGGGCACGGGTCGGGGGAAGAAAAAGAACCACGTGTGCCCTTTTACCAGGCAGCCAAGGACATTCAAGGCCATTAGGAACATGGGACCAACTTGGCACAGTCAAAGACCACCACAGGCGGCCTGTGACGGGAAGCGGCCATCTTCTGTGGGCTCCAGTCACCTCATGCCGGCTTCCCAGAGGCTGCTGCCCAACCCACAGCCAAAGGACTGGCATTATTTTAACTCCTTGACTTGTGGTGACTCATTGCAACAGCCTCAGAGAACAAAAGCAATGGTCTAGAGTGTGTGTGTGTGTGTGTGTGTGTGTGTGTGTGTGTTTGGGGGGGGGGGTTGGGGATGCTCAACTCAGGGCTCCCACCAGGACCGGCTGCAGAATCTGTGGAGGGCCGAGTACACAAGAAAATGCAGGGCCCTGGTTCAAAACTTCGTAAGCATTTCAAAATGGCGCCAGCAGAGCCTACAACCAAGGGTGGGGCCCTTCGGAGCGTGGAGCTGGGGGCATCCCAGAGCCTGCCCTGGGTCCCACAGGTGAGCTCTTCTCTCCAAGACCCGATATCCGCCCTCTCCCACCGCCCCCAGGACACCTTGCCTTGACTTCCGGGACTCAGCACCTCCCTTCCCTGGCTAACTACAGCATTTTGCCCCCATCCTCTTGAATGTTTGTAAACAAACTTTCTTCTGGAGAGATCATGGATGTAGAGAAGAGTTGCCGAGGCAGGAAAGCATCCTGCAACCCCTTCACCCAGCTTCCCCTAAACCCATCACCTCGTGGAACGACCAGTAGTTTCCTCAAAATGAAGACCTTGACATTAGGATGTTACTATTAACTACACTCCAGACCTCATTCAGGTTTCCCGTTTTTCCACGAATGTCCCTTTTCTCTTCCGGGACCCGATCCAGAGAATCCCCTCTATATTCAGCTCTGCCTCCCATCTTAAAAATTAGTACCTAAATTTTATGACATGCCAGGCCCTCTGCCTAGGACGTCCTACCCTCGGCCTCCAGGATCTCTCATCATCGTCACAGCGATCATCAGCATTTTGCAGACAAGGAAAATAAGGCTGACCCAAAGTAACAAGAGTGCCTCCAGGACCCCTCACTGAATCTGGTTCCTAGCTCGCCATCCCAAACCGCATCCCTCCAACATGTTCCCCAGGCAGGCTCCTGTCCTATCCCAGAGTTTCCCAAACTTGAGTCCTGGGTGGTATTTCCTCTTGTGCTCTTTCCCTGTTTTTAGTTTTCTTGAAACCAACTCATTTTTAAAAACCAAACAAGGGGCACCTGGGTGGCTCAGTGGGTTAAAGCCTCTGCCTTCGGCTCAGGTCATGATCTCAGGGTCCTGGGATCGAGCCCCGCATAGGGCTCTCTGCTCATCGGGGAACCTGCTTCCTCCCCCTGCACCCCCCCCCCCGCCCCCACCTGCCTCTCTGCCTACTTGTGATCTCTGTCTGTCAAATAAATTAATAAAATCTTTAAGAAAAAAAAAGTCAATCCATTTAAAACAAAACAAAACAAAACAAAACAAAACAAACAACGTTCTTAAAGGACCTGCTACACGTCGATCACAGTGAAAAGCCTCAACTATTGGCAGAAGGAGAAGCTAACCATGCAGGGAGAGAGAAAATGGAGAGCAAGTGACGTCATGCATTCCAGCAGATGCTGGTGCCCAGGCTCTGGGTGACCAGAACCTCAGCACTGAGTGACCTGGGTGGTGCCTCCACCATGACCAGACAATGCGATCCCAGGGAAACCTGGCGGGCCAACCCAGGTGAGCCAACATGGCAGCGAGGAAGGGCCTCAGTAGAGTTAAACACCAAATAGCTCCCCATTTATGAAGCACCTGCTGCACACTATTATCCCTGTTGCCCAGATGCAAAAACGGAGGCTCAGAGAGGTTTCATAGCTAGCCTATGGACACACAGAAGGAAGGACTGAATCTCTAAGCAGGGGCCTCAAGTCTTTTCCTGATTTGGAGTGAGTTTCTGGGTGATCAGTTCCCATTCATTAAACACCCACTTCCGGGCATCTGACATTGTATCACGTGTGCCTTGGGACCACTGGAGCCTAGGTGCTGGGAGTTTCCCCAGTTTACAGATGAGGCAACCAAAGATCGGAAAGGTTGGGAATCTTGGCCAAGGCAGGAAAGAACGTAGTGTGACCAGGACTCTACCCGAGAGCAGCTGGACCCCCAACCCAGAGCTGCCTGAGCCACACATCTAGTGCTCCTGGGGACATAGGAAAATCTCAGAATGTTCCGGAAAGAGATGCCAAGAGTCTGGTGACCCCAGCAGCATCAGGCATAGGTAGCTTTGGGTCAATCAGGGTAGGAGAATGCGTCTTGCCCTCTGAAGGTAAATTAGGGAGGGACAGTTGAGTTAACAGAAGTCCTCAAGAATGAGCTGGTGTTTGAAGATGAACATTGGATTCACTTTCTGGGCCTCTGAGGCTTTGGCTTCCAAAGGCTCAGGCTGGGGGACAGCCGCGTACAGCCTGGGAGCCAGACTCAGCCCACTGCCCCCCCCCCTTTTTTTTAAACGAACGTGGTAACCTTTAATAGAATGTGAAATCTACTTTCTCAACAAATTTCTCGGTGCACAAGACACTACCGTTAACTCTAGGCAAGATGTTGTACCGGTTTCTGGAATGTACTCATTTGGCCTTTTTGAAGCTTTTTAGACCGATTGCACAGCAAACTCTTCATTCCCCGAGCCCCAGGCCCCGGCAACCACCACCCTACTCTCTGCTGCCGTGAGTATGACTACTTTTGATGCCCCCCCGTGTAGACTCAAAAAGAGTATTTGTCTTTCCAGGACTGGCTTTCTGTTGCTGAGCCAACAGGTGCGTTCGCGGTCATCGCAGAGATACGGCGGGATTTCCCTCTCTTCCTAAGGCGGGATGGCACTCCACTGTAGGGCCACACAACATTTTCCTCACTGGTCCATCGGTCACTTGGGGAGTCTCCACATCTGGGCGATGGGGATCAGTTTGGCCAGGAACGGGGGCGTCCAGACGGCTCTTTGAGACCCTGGCACACTGGATCAGCTGGGAGTTTGATTTTCAATTTTTTGAGGAGACTCCAGACCATTTCCATAGCAGCCGCCCCCTCGTACAACCCCGCGCGCAGGCACAAGGTTACAATTTCTCCACATTCTTGCCAACTCTTGTTTTTTTGGTTTTTTAAAGTTGCCATCCTCATGGGTGTAAGGGGATACCTCAGTGTGGTTTAGATCTGCATTTCCCTGCTGATGAGTGAGGCTAAACCCTTTTTCACGTGTCTGCTGGCCAGTCGTGTCTTCTTCGGAGAAATGTCTACTCAAGTCCTCTGCCCATGTTTTCTTCGGGTTGCTTGTTGTTTTGCTTTTGAGCCACAGGGATCCCTTATGTCTTCTGGATTCCAGCCCTGATCAGATATGAAGTTTGCAGACATCTCTCCTGCTCTGTAGGCTGTCTATTATTGGTGTTTTTTCCCAGTCTGATACCGATGATTTTTTCTGGCAGTGCTATTTTTGAAAATAACATTTAACATATTTTTTTTAGATTAAAAACACTTGGGGGGGATAGAAGTGACATATAATATAGTGTAAGTTTAGGGCACCTGGGTGACTCAGTGGGTTAAGCCGCTGCCTTCGGCTCGGGTCATGATCTCAGGGTCCTGGGATCGAGTCCTGCATTGGGCTCTCTGCTCAGCAGGGAGCCTGCTTCCTCCTCTCTCTCTCTCTCTCTCTCTGCCTGCCTCTCTGCCTACTTTTAATCTCTGTCTGTCAAATAAAATAAATAAAGTCTTTAAAAAATATATTGTGTAAGTTTAAGGTGCATGGGTGTTGGTTTAACACATTTTGATGATTGCATTTATGGTTATTACAGTAGCCTTAGCTAACCCCTTTAGCACATCACGTTTATTTCTCACTTTTTTGTCGTACTGATGTTAATAAAGTTTTATCGAGACACAGACACACCCAAGTTTGCATACAAACTCTCCACAGCTGCTTTTGACCTACAGTGGCAGAGAGGAGTCATTGCTACAGAGACCATTCAGCCGGCAAAGCTTGAGATACTTGCTGTACAGAAGGTTTGCCAAGCCCTGTCCTAGCCCTCAGGGGCTTCGGGGAAATGAGGCCAGGGCCCCGTACTTGTGCCAAGAATGTGCTGGAAGCCAACAGGGTAAAGATTACATTGAGTAAGGGAAGAATGGAGGAAGGGAAGACCATTCTGATTCTTGAGTGTCAGAGAGACTTCAAGAGGGGAAAAAGGAAGCCCCTGAACACAGGGTCCTGACCCAAGCAGCCCCACCTTCCAGAACCTCGAGGGGCTCCTGATTACCACCCCCATCCCTATCTCCTGTATCTGTCTGGGCCAGTAGATCACAGCGTTGACTCTGCAAAGCAGGATAACCCTGAAAAAGCAAAGCTAAACTTCTCCATCAGCCTGACAGGATTTAGGCTTAAACAGAAATTAAATGAATTTATAGAAAATTTGAAATCCAACACACCTGAGTCTAGAGCTGTCTTACACACCCACCCACGTCCACCTTATTGAAAGAGCAATCGTGTGACAGAAGTCACATTTGCTCGTATTTCAGGAATGTCTCCACGGAGTTAAGGCAGACACGCCAAAGAAATCCCCTGCTCCCTGTTCCCTCCAAAGCAACCGCCAGCCTCATCTTGTCCTCACCAGGAGGAGGCAGGAAGGATCTCATCTCCATTTCACGGGGGGAACAAAGTGAAGCCCACAGGCTGTTTTCTTCAGCAAAACCGGCCCCTAAAGTCATGGTGTGTGGAACCTTCTAGAAAAAGCTCTCCCTGGGCAGGAAGTGAGACAGCCTCTGAACTGAGTGCTAGCATTTGGCATGCGGTTTGTTTTGGGGAAGTGGTGCCCCCTCTTTGCTGGTATCATCCGTGCAGCATGAGGTCTTAGAGGCAGTCGAGGGATGTGGGACGCGATGCTGTGGACTGCGCCCGGGCTTCTCACGCTTAGGGTCTCCAGGGAGTAGAGCCAAAGTTTCAGGCAGTGCAGGAGGCCTGAGTGGGCTCCAAGGGGGCTCACCATTTGGTGGCCTCATACGTAATGCCCGGGATCTAAGTGAGGCTCATGCATTTCAAGGCAACCCTCTACCCACCCAGCCCCAGCTCCCAACTGATGTGCACTCAGGACTCAAGCCTAGGAGAGCTCCCCTTGCTGCCCGCCTAAGCCACAGGCTGGGGCAGGGGTGGGGAGGCAGTGGGGAGTGGGGAGTGGGGAGGAGGGGGGGGGCAAGACTCCACTGCATTTAATGAGCAGCTTCCATCATGCCAGGGCCCCCACAGCAGAGAGAAGACAGGCACGAGACTGACAGAAGAGCAAGGGCTCACATCGGCTCTGGGGTTCACATGCCGCCACCTGGCTCCTCATCCAAACTAGTGGGCTTTCCGGAAGCCCAATGACACTCTTGTTGCTTGCCTGCTTCATGTCAGGCTCTGGGCACAGGTGATCCCACAGAATCCTCCCAACAGCCCAAGGTTAGAGCTATTATTACCCCTGTTCTCATCGATGGAGGAAATGAAACAGAGACGTTGAGTCACTTCCCTGAGGTCACACAGCCATAAGAGGCTGAAGTGAGACTCAACGTGACACACGGAAGCTGCTGCTCTAAAACATGCTTTGCTTTAAAGATGTTTCATTTTTACTGACTTTGAAATTCTGAAAAGTGCTAAGTTCCCCTGGGTCCAAAAGGAAAAAAAATAAAGAAAAAGGGCAATGAACGAATCTGCATTCCCTCTCCTTCCCAGCTCCTCTGCTCGACCCCCACCTCCATAGGTAACACTTAGCCATTCAGTGGTAACTGCAGAGAAGCTAATGATGCAAAGAGGTATATACTATACGCTGTTTGAACCTTGCTTTACTCAGCTAATAAAGCTCAGAGACGGTTCCTCCCTGTTGCTGAGGGCTGCAGAGTAAAGTATTCCCATTATACGGACGGTGCCAGTTTCTTTAATCAGCTCCTGCTCATGGGGGTTTAGGCTGTTTTCACTCCTTCGCTTTTAGAAACAATGTTGCGAAGGATAACCTTGCACAAAAATAAGGTCCCACAAGTCTCCGTTTATCTCTAGGACTGCTGCTGGGCTGCAGCCCAGCTGGGACAGAGGGTTTCTGCATTTGTAATTCGGACAGATACTGCCAAAAGACCAAGTTCCAAAGTCCCAACCCCAAAACCCTGGGGAGCCAAAACCCAGGGCGGGGGAGCGGAGAGCTGGAGAAGTACCGCCTCCTGGGGGCGGGGTCTGGGGGCGGAGCCAGGCCAGGGGTGGGGCCTGGAGGGCGAAAGACCGCCTCCCCGCGCTGACTGGCTCCCCTAGTCCCGCCACCATCTCACCATCTCAGCAGTTCCGCAGCTCCGCAGCTCACCCCACCTGCTTCCTCTAAATTTTCCCGTGATGGCTTAACTGTCATGCTAGCACGTGGCCTTAAACGCACACGATGAGACAGCACACAGGAGACAAGACAGAGACACACACAGGACAGCAAGACAGAGGGGGCGAGTGCCAGGTTGTGTTAAAAATGAGCCAAATGGGAAAACATGCCCGGAAAGGGAAGCCTTCACCATCCTGTGCGTCCCCCACCCAGGCACACCATGCAATGGGGCAAGGCGTCATTGACTGGACTTTCCCTGATGAGCTGAACTGTTAAACAAGACACCGAGCTGCCTGACCCATACCTTGGGCACTTTCTAATCAGGAGGGCATTCGTGGCAGCTCGTCCCTGGGCCAGGACCCCGTGCAAAGGGTTTCACATGCATTATCCGGGTGAAGCCTCCAGCCACCCATGAGGTCAGTTCTATTATTACCCTCATTCTCCATCCTCCAAAAGAGGACACAGGTGAGGTAATCACCAAGCCCCACGCTCCACAGAAAGTATGTTTGGATCATCATGGCCATAGATCATTAGCAGGACATTTGAAGGGGCTGGGTAATGGGGCTACAAATATTTATTTGGAGCACAATCTTAAGGCAGATCAAATTCCCATCCAGACACCCACCTCCTGCTGCAATAGCTCTGGGGACCAGGAAGGCTTGGTGAGTGAGCGGACAGAATATCCCAGCTCTTCTTTTATGATAGGCACCGATTTATTATTTGATCAAAGTAATGCATGCCTATGGCAGGAAAGTTGGAACATATGGGGAGAAAATGAAATGGATCCATAAACCCACCACCCAGCGGGAGCCTCTGCTAACGTCATGGGACAGCAGCTGCCAGTCTGTTTTCACCACGTGCATACGTGATAATACGTTCATGGGAGTAGAACACATGTGCAGAAAAGAACACGGTTCAGAAACGTAGAGCTTTCCGAATTTTCAGAGCACCACCTCCCCTGTAACAAGCATCCAGATGGAGAGACACACCATGACTATGCATGAGTTTTCTAAACAAAATCAGGATCCTATGGTGTTGTGGCTTGAATTATGTTCCCCAGAAAGCAATGCTGCCGTCCTGACTCTGGGCACCTTATTTGGAAATCGGGTTTTTAAGGATTGTTGCAAACTCCAGAAGCTAGAAGAGACAAGAAGGGCTTCTTCCTCGAGTCTTCAGAGGGGAGCACAGGCCCTGCCAACACTTTGATGTCAGACTCTGAGCCTGCAGAGTTCTGCGAGAATCAATTTCCATTGTTTGAAGCCCTGCTGCTTTGGTCAATTTGTCATGGCAGCCTAAGGAGACGAACACGTATGGGGTTTGATATTGTTTCTGGTTATGAAAGTCCTAGGAGTTCACCACTTCTCACCTGAGCACCTGCTCCAGCTCCTGGACTGACAATCTAAGAACGTCACCTGCAGCTGGCTGTCCGGTGCGGACATCTTGGATGATGTCCCCACCAAAAGCCCTTCGGTGGCTCCTCAGTGTCCCCATGGCCTGGCTCCTGCACCCTCCAACTTCATTTTATACCTTGCTTCCTGTCCAGCCGCGTGGGCCATCTTTGGTCCCTTCTCCGTTCTGTTGGCTGCCACAGGGCCTTAGTACGTGCTGTGCCATCTGCCACAGATGCCCCCATTCTCCCTTGACCTGCACCCTGCTCATCTTCACCCTCCAGATCTAAACTCTTTCCTGCCCCCTACATCATGTACCCTTGTAACCCTAGAGATCTTGTGACTTCTCCTCACGGTGTTTGAGGGAGGGGCTTCCAGGACACTCAGCTAGCTTCCCTAGCTACCAGAGAGGACACCCCCTCCTTCATCTTCCACTGGCCCTGGGTCCCCGGTACCCCTTCTAAATGTCTCCTACATCTCACCCCCCCACCCCATCAGGCCACCTCTTGGCATTATGGGAGCGTCCCTCGGCCCTCTCGCACACTCTGCTAAGAACTCTGTGTTAGACACACCCTGCCCTCTTACTACAGGGTCCACGGTGAGGTTAGGGCTTCAAGTTTTCCCAAGTACCACCAGTGGGGACTTGTTTTAAGTTACCTAAGTCACAAGGTCACTGTCAGGCTCTGGGACCAGATAGGATGGACTATAAAATGCTCAATGGGCACCATGAACATTTGGAGTTTTGTCTGGAAACCCAAAGGCCTGGGGTGGGAACACAGAGCTGAACACATCATCTGTAGTGTGTTTAGGGTTCAAGTTTGCCCCGGGTTCATATCCCTAGAAAGGCAGTAAAGGGTGGCGTACTTGGCAGAGGTGGAGGGGAAGCCCTGGTCCTGGGGAGTACACAGCCATGTGTGGTCTGCGATCTCCTCTCCCTCTGTCTAGGGAGGCAACGCTCCCAAGAACAGATTGTCAGGGCTGGTTTCCCAAGCGGAGAGGCAAGGGCCGCCTCCCTGCTAACAAGATCGGGCAGCCCGGAGAGGGAGGCACTCCAGCGGCAAGTCTGTGCCCGTCTTGGGCAGGGCCCCAGTGGAGTAGAGCAAAGCTCAGCCCACGTCTGCTCATCCCTGTGCCTCCCCAGGGAAGGCTGCGCCCAGCAGGGCCGAGAGCAGCGTCAGCACTCAGTAAATACCTTGCGGATGGCTGACTGCCCGGCTGGGCTGAAGTATGGCTGGCTGGTCGAGCGGATGGACAGAAGGACAGAGACATGGATGGATGAATGGACGGGGAATGGATTAGTGAGGGTTGGATGGACGGACAGAGGAGTAGACACATGCATGAAGTCAAGAATGGGTGAGTGACATACAGACGGATGAACAGATGAATGGATGGATGGCTGGCTGGCTGATGAATGAGGGACAGATGGAGGTACAGACCGACAGACAAACGGATGACACTGTAAATCTTTAAGGACAGAGAAGGAGACTTTGCAGGTCCGAGCTGCACAGCAGGTGTGATGGCAACAGCCCAATCTTAAGGTAAGCCACAGCACCCGGCTGGCCGCCCACTGTGAAGAGTGATTTGGGCAACTCACACCTCGGGGACACGTGGACACTGTGCCCACACCCTCCCAGGCTTGGTGTGCGCTGCTGCTTCTGCCTAGACCACCCCCCAACTGCCACCCCCCAACTTTCTCCACCCCCCAACTGCCCAACTCCCGCTCGGTCCTTTTTTGGACTCTTCTGGGGCTTTCCTATCTCACAGAAGACCCCCGAGGGGCCCTCCTCTCTCTAACCAGGCTGGGACCAGCTCCCCCAGTGACCACGGCATCCCTCCCGGGATGCACAGACCACCCTATTTGGTGATGGTCCACTCACTCCCGACTCCCCCTGGGCTGTGGGTCCCTTGAGGGTGAAGAACACACCAGACCAGAGGAGGGCCTTCTGGTCCCCATTCCTGCAGCCACACAGGCCCTGGGAGCAGACCAGAAATACAACCCCCCACCTTGGTATTAAAAAACAAAATCAGAGTCACAGAAGAGATGCAGGAGCAAAAAAGAAAAATACAGAGCTTCCAACATGTAGCTCCAAAGAACGGATAAGCTCCATATTTATGTAAGGTATCACATGCAAAAAGAGCTGTCAGAGGAGTCAACTCTGTGAATCCCATCCTGAGAACCACCTTTCCTACGTGGGGAAAGGGGCCTGAGCCGAAGGGACTTGCCCAGGGTCATACCTGGTACTGGGCCTGGGGCGAGGGCTGGGACCCCAGGGCGGGGGCCTCGGCTACCGGTCCCCTCATCCGCTTTCTGGCCACGAAGTGGTTTTCAGGTTGGGAATCTGGGTGGTTGGCCAGGCCTGCCCACGTTGGGGAAGACTCATGCCCCAGCACAGAGGGGACAAGAAGGCTCAGAGAGCCTAAGTCACCCACCCGGACTCACACAGCTCACAGTCGGGTAAGAAGAGGCTGGCTGGAGAGATGGGCAGGCCTGGAAGACATCAGGCCAGGCAGAGACTTCTAGGGTCCCCCCCCCAAGCATCCCCCGGACCACGTGGGAACTGGGAAGCCTCAGATCGTGTGTGTCTCTCGAGTGGTGATAAGAACGGCCATGCCCATCACGTTAAATCCCACAGTCAGGCCCCAGGGCCAAGATGACCGAGCTAACAACAGAACACCGGCTCCATCCATCGGGGATGGAGAGAGGGAGGGGTTGACTGCTAAAGTCCTGGGGCAGACCCTGCCACCCCTCCTCTCCCCGGAGGCTCCCACCCCGGCCCCTCCTCCCCGACTCCTCTGGTCTGCTCCCTGCTCGCCTCCGACATTCAGCACCGATTTCTGCCTCCTCTGCCCTGACAAGGAAGGGTGTCAAGGCCACGGGCTTTGGAGCTGGAGGGGGCTGGGCTTGAACCCGGAGGCTCCCTGGGAGGGGCTCAACAGTCGTGAGGCGAGGGCAGGCTGCTCAGAATCTGCCCCCGCCGGCCCGGCTGAACTCCTGCTAGATGCTTCCCTTTCAAACCATAAGCCCGTACGGCCACTCCAGAAAAGAGCTGGTCCTTGTCTTAAGCACTGAACATAAATGCAGACATTTATCCTGAGTGGGCACTGACCCCAGATAAATGAAAACTCGTGTCCACACAAAAGTCCGTCGTGGACAGCCAAGACCTAGAAGCAGCCGACGCTCCCGCACCCCCCGCCCCCCAACAACAGACGACCGGTTAAGCAGACCGTGGTATGTCCCTGTCGGGGGTTACTACCCAGCCCTAAAAAGCAGGAAACTGGGGCGCCTGGGTGGCTCAGTGGGTTGAGGCCGCTGCCTTCGGCTCAGGTCATGATCTCAGGGTCCTGGGATCGAGTCCCGCATCCGACTCACTGCTCGGCAGGGAGCCTGCTTCCTCCTCTCTCTCTGCCTGCCTCTCTGCCTACTTGTGATCCCTCTCTGTCAAATAAATAAATAAAATCTTAAAAAAAAAAAAAAAAAAAAAGCAGGAAACTGCTAATCCACAGAACAACCCCGTTGGCTCTCATGGGCATGACGCTGTGTGCAGAAAAGCCAGCCTCCTGGAGACAGGCTATAGGATTTATAAAACATTCTGCTAGGACAAAATTAGAGCAAGGAGTCCAGACACCACTGCCAGCGGCTCGGGGACAAGGCGACAGGGGGACAGGGCGGCAGGTGGGACACCATAGGTGATCTTTACAGGGAGAGAGTAGCTCTGTTCCTGACCACGGTGGGGGTGCCCTGAATCTACACACGGGACAAAATGCCAGCCACACACACACACACACACACACACACACACACACATGCGTGCCTCTTACCAATGTCGACTCGCAGTTCTGATATCAGGGCGTAATCACGGGAGGTGGGACCATGGGCAGAAGCTGGGTGAAGGGTGGTCCATGGGACCACGCTGCATTCTCTTTGCAATTCCCTGTGACTCTATAATTATTTCCAAATTACATTTTTAAAAAATGACACACATGGTGTGATGTCTGCAATTTGCTTTCAAATACTCTAGCCCAGTGCGGGAGAGAGCAAGAGAGGGAACCCAGAAGGTGGGGAGAGACGGCTCAGCCTTGCCAGTGAGGACGCTGCAGGGCGGGGAAGCGGAATCACTGTCTGGTCTTCCTGACTTCCTGGCATTTTTGAAGCTTTCCATAGTAAAGATGGTAAAGGAAAAATGCTGATATGCATGGGCGGGGTCTACGTCTGCCCCCACGGCCGGGCGCAGGCGAGAACAAGGGGCACTGACTCACGGTCCGGCTGCAGCCCGGGAGCTCGGCCAGCCGGCTGTGTGTATACATGCTCACCAAAGGAAATAAATAACGCTTAACCACCATTGTGGAATTTGGCCACGCCAGGTCACACGTTTGTCAGGCCATCTGGAGGGCAGGGCAGGGCCAGAAGGGGTCCCGGTCTGTTTGGAACTCCTGGAGAGACAGAACTTTCTGGAAACTGGGATGGGGGGTGGAGATGGCTCCTAATGGGGTGTGTTGCGGGGGAGACTCCCAAGAAGAGGTTGGATCCACAGCACAGTTTCCCCAGGGGGTCCCAGGGTCTTGGGGCTTGGGGAAGGCTGGAGAGGGGCGTGGTCCCTCAGTGTGCCTGGGGGATGGGCGCGGCCGTGACTGTCTACCCCACCTCATCTCTTCAACGGCATTATGACTTCAGGAGACTTTTAAGTGATGCCTTGACCTTGAGGGAGGCCACTTCTTGCTCTGAACTTCACGGGTCCAGCGATGGCACGCATGGTAGTGTCCTGGTGAAGGTCAAGCGAGGTGGCCCCAGCCATGCACTAACCGGGCACGGCCCTGAGGACTTCACTGTGGGGCACCATCACCAACCCATCTGCCCAATGAGAAACCAAGTCCCAGAGAGCTTGAGAAACTTGCCCAAGGTCACAGGGACACGCGCAGGTAAGCTCAAGGATCCAGATGTGCAGGTAAGTTCAAGGCCCTCCGTCGACGTTATGATGACGATTTTAAGTTTTATGGCATGTTCGCCACTGAAGCAGGTGCTGGGAGGGAGAGAAAACGTCTCTCTGTTCCCATCCGAGGACCTGCCCACGCTCAGCCGGAGCTGGAAAAGTGAGGCCAGGCCCCACCGGCCAGTTCCCAGACCAGGCCAAAGAACGCAGCTCCTACTAGGAAGGGTCAGATTTGGCAAGCTGGGGTGGAGGGGCACAGACAGGGGGTCCCCAGCCTGGCCCACCACAGTGACTGGCTTCTCCATGTCACATGTCACAGAGGAGCCGGAAGGTGGGTGGCAGTGGGCCTTCAAAGCCAAGGGGGGGTGCTCCTGGCTGCCAAGCTCAGAAACAGTGCCCGTCCCTCATCACCAGGCTCTCAAGCCTCTACTTGCCCCTCTGTACAATGGGGCTAGGCGGGACCACCCAGGTATTTGGAGACTCGGCCAGTGCCCCTAACGCCCCCGAGCCATCCAGGACTCTCCTTCCCTCCTGATGCATTTCTTCCTCACAAAGAAGAAAAGAAGGCCACAGCACACAAGAACAAGAGGGCGGTGTGCAAGGAAGAGATGCACAGCTAGAAGCATCTAGAAGGGACTTCTCCAGCCCTGAGGCCGGTGGGGACAAGACTGTCGGCGCTCAGGGTGAGACCCACCTATGCTGGGGAAGGCGCGCTTCCCCCCTCCCTCTGTCCCCCCTCTGCAGGGGTGCAGGGGCTGATGCCTGCTTGGAAATTCCATCATAGGCCCTACAGTCTCCTGCTGAAAAGCCCTGAGGCCCTCCGGGTTCACGGGCACTGTCGGCCCGGGGCACTGAGTCACGGAGCACCTCTGTCAGTCGTTCATGACTAAGGAAGCCGGGTGCACGTAGGCAGCAGGCCAACGTAAGGAGAGGCCATGGGGACGATCACCCACGCGTCCTGAAGGAAGGCCCCAGGGCCAAGGGAGCCCCGGGTGGCGTGAAAAGCCTTCAATTATTGCTGATGACAACCTCCTGGCCAGCTTTATGGGGCAGTTAATGGGGAGTCCGATCCAGACAGTGAAGAGGTTCCTTGCGGGATGAAAGGTCAGCTGGAGGGGGGTGATGGGACAGGGATGGAGACGACTGGGAGAAAGAGACAAACCCACGGACCCGTCAGCATGAGAAATCCAGAAAGACCGGTCTGGGCCGGAGGCTGGCAGGTGCTGTCCTTCCGGCCCACACCCACCGCCGGCAGCCAAGGCTTGCCAGCACCCGCCGGTGGGGTGACCATGACACCCTGGGCTCCCGGCACATCTTGTCCCCTCCAAGCCCTACCCCAGCCTCAACGGCCCCCTCCCACAACACAGCCTCTCATTGCCCCCCCCGCTGGAAGCGTAGACTCCTATGCCCTTAGGGATCTGGTCAGAGATCCAGGAGTGCAGGAGGGCAGGTGCCCCCAGCCCCGGGCAGCCGTCACTCAGCTCCTGCTGGGGTTTGGTGTGCGGGAACGGGGGTCCAGGGCTGCCAGAGTTTTCTGTTGTGCCAGCAAGTCAGAAACCTAGATTATTTTTTAACCTTCATTTCTAAACATTGCAATTCCAAAATTACAGAGAGAAATCTAGGTGCTGTACGAGCCGCATGAAACTTGCCCATAACCTGCTCTGCCCTGGCCTCAGATGAAGTGGAAGCCTCGTGGACCCGCCTCTGGTCACCTTGCAAGGCTGCTCCCCTCAGGGAATCAGGACTGCGAACACCAGCGCCAGGATACAGCCAGGGGTTCCCAGCACCCCGCCCCCACCCCTCAGAAAAGCATCCCAGAACTCCCCAGGGTGAGGGGACTCAGTTCCCTGGGGCCCCGGAGAGCCTCTTTTCAAGTCATGCAGCACACACAGGGCTCAATTAACTGCTTTCCTCTATCCTAAGCCGCTGCTGATCCGATCAAAGCATCCAGAGAGACAACAAACATATGCACAGTAGTTCAAATCCCAACTCATCCCTGAGGCAAGTCGAACATGATGCAGCCCCCCCGGCAGCCTCTCTGAATTCCGCCCCCTCCTTCATCTCACTCCACAGCAGCCTCATGAACATTTCAGCTCCTGAATGTGCCAAACTCCCTCCTGCCTCAGGACCTTTGCACGTGCCATTCCCTTCACCTGGAAGGCTTTCGTAGCAGATCTTTCCATGACTTGAGTTGGGGCTGTATGTGGATGGGGGACACACATCTCCCAGGAGACCCCAACCATACTCCCTTATAAAGTGACACCTTCACTGGCTTCAAGCCACCCAGTCAGGCCAATATCACAGACTCTTCCATATCTCAGGGTCTTGGCCCAAGCAGCTCCCTCAGCCCAGGAAGCCAGTTTCCACTTTGTCCCAAGACCAGCTCCTTCTCAGACATTTCCTCCCTCGCCCTTTCCACTTCCCCTGCTGCTCCCATTCCAGTCCCTCTCCAAGTAGGATTAACCCCTCTGAACCCTGCCTCAATTCTCCCCTTCAGGCCTCAGTTCCAGAGTCACCTTCCTTCCCAAACTCTCCAGGGCAGGCCTCCCCAAGATGCCTTCCCGGTGATTCTCCAACCCTTTGCATTACTTCATTTTCTTCTGGAACCCACGGCTCCCTGACATGATCTTGTTAATGTGTCCCTTTCTCTGGTCTCCCCTGGCAGACTTGGACGAGAGCTCCACAAAGCCCGGGGCTTCAGCTGTCTCCTTCCTGCTACATCCCCAGGGCCCCTCAAGCGACCGGCCGTCAGCGGGCGCCAATAAATGCGTTATGTCCATGTCTCTTAAACAGGCATGCTCTTTGGAAGGCGTCCAGATTTTGGAAATTATTCTCATCTGAGGGGAAAGAAATACATCTCAGAAGCAAGAAAGTACCATGTCTGAAGGATATGCCTCTGGTACACTTGCATCCCACAAGGCCATTCCCGTGCTATCCACGGTTTGTGGGCACACTGTGCCCGGTGCCAGGCCTGGCTCTATGCTGTGACCCCACTTTCTGGGCCATTCCCTCGGCAGAGGCTGAATATGGAGCAGGAAGCAGGGACTCCCCCGCCAGCCGCCTGGGGCCCACGTCCAGCTGCACGGGCTCTGCTAACACTCTCGGGCAGCAGGTGGCATCTTCCTGATCTTTCGGACGAAGAACCTGGGCTCAGGGAGGCCCAAAGGGCTCACATCAGAATCATGGCTCAGTGAGCAGCTGTCTGTCCCCTGGGCTGTTATGGGGAAGAAGAAGCAGGGTCAGGAGAAATCAGCTGGAAGCCAAGAAGCCTCCACTTCAGGTCCCACCGGAGGCGGGGGAGAAGCTTCCGGTGGCCCTGCCTGGTTGGGGGGTGGTGCAGAGGACCCGCTGCAGTGTTTTCATCCACATGCACAAGCTGTGAATCAGCAGGGCCTGGCACAGGGACCGCTCAGCTTGCAGGCCCAGCCGCTAAGGGATGTAACCTCTGCCCTCAGGCCCTGGGAGGAGCTGCCTGCCTTTCTGGACAAGCCCCAAACTCAAGAGGCACTAGGAGGGTGAGTCTTTTCTTCTTGAGACCTCAAACGGCAGCGTCCCTCAGACAGAAAGAAAGGCATGAGGCACTGTCTGCAGAAACCAGAGATTTTGTGAATGACTTGAGCTAGGAGCAGGGAGGTAGATACATGGTGTCCAGCACCCCAGAAGGGCAGCTCGCCCATCTCTCAGTTGGCCTCAGACTTACCCCACCTATAAAGCAGCAACAGTATCAGTGGCTTCAAGCCATACAGCTGGGCGGACATCACGGCTCTTTCATACCCCAGGACCTTTGCACAGGCTGTACTCTCCCCCTAAAACACCTTCTCTGCCTTTGTGGACATTTCCCTCCTGAAATTCCCTGACCCCTCTCCAGCGCCCTTCCCTGGTAAGCTAGCCCCCATGTATCCAGTGTCAGCTCCTCTAAAAGTAGATCCCATTCAGCAGGCCATACCTCTGCACCCCTTGGCCACGTTCCTGACAAGGTTATGTGTGTTATGCCTATGATGGAAGGACAGCACATTGTATGGCGTATGGGGGATGGCACACCAGGGCTTCGTGCATCCCAAAGAGCCACCTCTCAGCCAACACCAAATCCATGGGCTGGGCCCCAGAGAGCCCCCTCCTTCCTCCCAGCCTTTACCTGGGGACCCATCCCCTAGAGTGACCCTCAGAGTGAAGCGCTAAGAGGGCTGACCCCTCTGCCCAGCCAGAGCTGACCCTCCTTTAAGACAGTCCTTGATCCAAAGGGTCTCCGTCCCATTTCTCTGTCTTCTGGATGCCACAGTCCGTCACCCGAGCTCGGCACAGGCCAGAGCCAAGGTGGAGAGGAGGGTTGGTGGAAACACCACTTTGTCACCTCCTGTCCCCCAAGGGTAGCACCGGGGCTCTCCGTACACCCAAAGGCAAACACCTGATGTCTGGACAGACTCCCACAGGGCGTGTGAAGGAAGGAGGGAGGAAGACCCACGGGTTGAGTGTCCAGAGGCTGAACAACAGCAAACCCCAAAATACACACTTCTCCGGAACTTACTGGATGCCAAGCCTTGCTCGAGGTCCCTTTTCCATTTTGTGGTTTCTTTTTAATATATATATTTTTTATTTTTGTGAGAGAGATAGAATGTGAGCTGGGCGCATGGGCAGAAGGAGAAGGAGAGGCAGGCTCCCCACTGAGCAGAGAGCCCGATGCGGGGCTCGATCCCAGGACCTAAGATCATGACCTGAGCCGAAGGCAGATGCCTAACCGACTGAGCCACCCAGGTGCCCCTCCATTTTGTGGTTCGTTCCCCAGGAGGCCTCAGAGAGACTCGGTGAGGAGGTGGCAGAGCTGGGACCCCAGAGCCCAGCAGTTCAAACTCTGTGTAAACTGGGTGACGGCTCCCACGCCCTCAGCCCTGAAGTCCTGCCAAGGAGACAAGAGAAGCTCCACACCTGGGCCAGGCTGAGGCCCACACAAGCATCGGGGAAACCCCGAGGGGAGCTGATGGAGACCCTAAGGGCTTCCCCAGAGGTCAATAGAGGGAATCTTCTCGGGGGGGGGGGGTGCCCACGGAGGGGCACCCCAGGCCCCAGACCCACATGAGGGCCACGGGAGCTGCTAGCCAAACTGGGTGGGTGTGGCTGAGTGGCGGGCACGGGGCCCAGCACACGGTCACGCTGACCTCCAAGGCAGGCCAGCTGGGAGTCAATCTTTCCAACCCCATCAGCAGAGTTTGGCTGCGGCTGCCGTGGGAAGCCTGAGGTAGAGGAGACTATGGGTTTTTGCTTCCAGCTGCTTCCAACAAGACCACATTTGCCAAACTTCATCTCTGGCTCCCCAGCTCTTTTGGCTCTACTATATTCCGATGTATTCTACCCACCATCACTTACCTAATACCTTTCATGATAGGGTCCCTTAAAATACACACACACACGTGTGTATTTCATTTGAGATGGAAGTGTTCTAGCACTCCCTGGTGAACTCCTAGTCCAAGAGGCTATTTATACTCACCCTCACAGTTTTACAGGAAAATAACTATAAAGATAAAACACAGCTCACCCATGTGCCCTCAAAGCATCTTACACTCACCAGAAGAACCCATGCTCCATTCTTTCCAACTTCTGAGAAAGAGGCTCAGTCACTCCCTGCTTAACGCACGGACCCCAGAGTCCTTGTTCCCAGGCTTTCCAAAAAAAAAAAAAAAGAAGAAGAAGAAGAAGAAGAAGGGGTGGAGTGTTCTGGAACATTCCTTTGACCTTCCATGCAGCCGGCATGAGATGTGGGGTTACAACCCTGAGTACCCCCATGTGTTCCTTGGGAAGAGACCTTGAAACCCCAGTCCAGCTGGTGTTAAGGTGTTGAGTAGAAAGAATTATGCCTGGATTAGAAGCCAGGGGCCCTGGGTTTGAGCTGCTGCCTGTGAGTAAGTCTGTGTAGGACTCTGAGCCTGTCCTTCCCCAAGTCTGGGCCAGCACAGCAAGCAGGACTAAACCTCCCAGAGGGGATTTTACCTCCCTAAAGCTCCAGGATGGCTGGCAGCTGGTCTTGGGCCTTCTATAAGGCACAACGATGACTAGCAGTGCCCTCCCCATTCCTAGACCAAGTGGGGAGTGTTTGCACGTCACCACTGAGGGGCACGGACAGCACCATTCATGCCCTGCCCCCCCTGGAAAAATCCCAAATGTTAACAGATTTGGAGCTGACACAACACTCAGGGGTTGGAGGGAGGACTGTGCAATCAGGACCACATTTAACAAATGAAAATACCAAAAGCCCAGTTAAATTTGAATTTCAGAACATGCTTTTAGTGTAGGTATATCCCATGCCATGTTTGGGATATACTTATACTAAAAAAATTTACTCCTTGTTCAGCTGAATAACTGGGTGTCTTATATTTTCTGTGGCAACCCTATTTAGGACTCTTCCAGTCCATTGTGGGAGGAAATTCTCCCCCATCCCAGGACACAGATCAAGAAGCAAGCCCCCTTGTTGGGGCTGCCCCCTCATATCCATGTGGGGGAAGGCAGCAGCCAGTGCACAAAGGAAGCCAGGAGGAAGGCTCAGGGAGCAGGGCTTTGCTGGGCCTGGTGGGGTGATCACTCACTTGCTGAGCATTCGTGGACCCTACATGACACCAAGCATGCTTTAAGTACATTAATTCTTTGTGTCTTTACAAGAAAGCAAGGTCAGGTAAGGAACTGAGGTCAGAGTCACTTGGTAACTGTCCGAAGCTGGACTCGAACCCAGGAGGCCTGGCTCCTGGTGGGGCGGGGGATGGAGGGAGCCCTTCGGCGTGCACTGCTCTTTGTTAAGGTCTTCATGCCCCTCACCTTGCCAGGAAGGGGTCGGAAAGGTGGTGACTACTAGTGATTAATACGTATTTAACCTAAACTTTATGGGTCTGGAAGGGTGCCCTGATACCCATTGAGTCTGGGACAGGAATGGCAGGAGCCTGAGGTTGCCTGTGGCTCCCCAAGGACGCCAGGCTAGGATGCCACACTCCCTGTCCTGGTCCCCTTCGCACCAGATTCTGCTCCTTTTAGGAATGGAGGAGTCGTGAAGTCAAATTACACAGTGGGGCCGTGCAACCCCACTGGGAATCCAGTCTGGCAAGGAGGGGGTGCAGGTCCCCATCTCCCTGCACCCCCCACGCCCTGCAGGCTGGGCAAGAAATCCTCGTCAGCCCTTGGGGGACACACACAGCCCTCCATCCCTGAGTCTCGCTGCCTCTGGGCTCACACTGCTATGTTTAAGGCAGCAACTTTAATGGTTGGGGCCAGGGAGTAGGAGGAGAATGGAGGCCTGGAAGCTCTAGGAGCTGATGGACCCCCGCCTGGCATTCTGTAGGTGACCCTGAACCCCAAAGTCTACTTTGACACCCTCTAGGGAGAGCCAGGGTCTAAGTCAGGGGTCTAATAAGGCAGGCTTGGAGGCTTGTGAGGTAGATAAGCCCAGGGTTCGGGAGGCCCCTCAGTGGAAGGGAGAAGGGCCAGGGTCAAAGGCTAGAGTACCTCCACCCTCCCTAGCAGGTGTCAGAAGAACAGACCCAGGCCCCTCCATTCTGACCATAATCCCAGGCCAGCTGGGGCCCAGAGACACCCGAGAGCCCTGAGGTTCCCTCCAGGCCCTCCCCAGTCACCCCAGCCAAGACCTCAGGCTCCAGAAAGAGCTGACTCAGCGGTCCAGGCAGAGACCCTGTGGGGTCTCGCCAGCGGGGGGCCTGTGCTGGAACCCAGAGATCCCAGATGCCTTCCTTTGACTTGGATCCAGAATATAAAAAGCATTCTCACAACTCAGTAATAAGATGACAAATAACCCGGTGGAAAAATGAGCAAAGTACTGGAGGAGACAGTTCTCCAGAACAGGTGCAAAAAAAGTTCAGCGAGCCCATGGAAAGATGCTGAGCTATGGGCATGGCCGCAAATGGGCAGCCCGTTTTGGGGGAGGTAGCGGTGAAAATGTCATACAACTAGACTGTGATGATGGCTGCATAACTCCGTGACTTTACAAACACGTGTGACTTTTATGGGGTGTCAAGTAGACCCCAAGAAAGCTTGTGAAAAAGGAGTCCCAGAGGCATCCGAAGAACCCCCCCCGTCCCCCCTCACCCCAGGCCAACCCCCTCTGTGTGCGTGACCCCCACGTGCTGCCTTTAAAGCGGGATAAGGGGACCTTCCTGGTGGCGTGGCCACAGGGAGGGGCCTGGCTGCCACCCCTCCTCCCAGACCCTCTAGAGGAGGACAGACCCGCAGGGAGGAGGCTGGCAGGGCAGCAGAGGGAAGGGTGAGGAGGGAGCACTGCTCTTTGGGGAACCAGCTCCTACCGATGCTGCCATAGTCATTCAGCCAGACGCTTAGGGCCTGGGTGTCATCGGAGGGGAGCGGTGCAGGGCGGGGAATGGGACCACCAGCAGCAGGAGCCCTCCTCGGCCCTTCCTCCCCCTGGGGCAGGAGTTCTCCATGTGGACCCTCCATTCCCAGGCTCCTGGAGCAGACAAGACCTCTACCCTTCATCCACGACGTGCCATAGGGCAGCAGGGCACCAAGCCCCCACTTGCTCAGCGATATGGGGCATGAACAGGGCAGAGCAGTGCAGAATGAGCCCAGACCCCAGAGTCAGACCTTCTGAGTTCCAATGCCAGCACGGCCACTACATGCTTGTCCAATACCCAGCAAATTCTGTCACTTCCCTGAGCCGAACTTTTTTTCTCCAAAAAGGGCCATAATACAAAAAAGAGGGCCTTCCTGGTAGACTACGGCGAGAATGAAGGGGGTAGACATGGAACTTTCCGGAATCCCTCTCTCTTTGCATCGATCGCCTCTGGACATAGGAGCTGGTGCACAGCAGGGCCCAGAGGCGGGACTGGAAGTGTAACAAGGCACAGATAGGTCTGACCGACCCCTGAAGTTGGAGAGCTGGACTGGGGAGGCGGGGGGACACGGGCTGCTTTTTGCTTTTCTCTACCCCGTGGAAAACTGGCCCCTCGTGTGAAATGGCCCGGAAAGCAGCTCCTCCAATCTGGCATTTCCTCCAACGGTAAAACCGAGGGTTGCCCCTGTGATCTTGCCATCCCGGTCCCGGCCCAAGAAAACTCACATCCACGCAAAAACTCGGACGGGCACGTCCCCTACAGCTTTACTCATAGGAGCCAAAAAGCGGAAACAAGTCAGATGTCCATCAACAGCTGAACAGATGGACCAGACAGTACATCCGTGCGTGGAATACTGTCCAGCCACGAGAGAAAGCGTCACGTCCTGAGACATGCCCCAGCCTGGGTGGATCCTGAGAACCTTACACCGAATCGAAGAAGCCAGCCAGAAAAGGCCACATACTCCGTGATTCTGTCCCATGGAAGTGTGCATAGGAAGATCTAGGAATCAGGGAGCAGAGGAGTTGGTTGTCTCCGGCTGTGCAGGGCGGGTAGGGGGCGGGAAGGAGGGGCGGAGCTAACCTGTACGGAGTTGTGTGCTTGTTTTCCTGAGACATTGAAAATGTTCTAATAGTGATTATAGGGCCGGCTGCATGTATCTGTGAGCTTACTAAGAACCAGCGAATTTTACTTTAAGTGGCTGAACTGTATAGTATGTGAATTACAGCGGACTTTCAAGGCCACTGGGCCCAACTCTGTCCCTAGAGACAGCAGACTGGGGCCCAAGGGGAAGCACTGTGCCCAGGGGCAGTCCAGCCTATTGGTTCAAAGGAAGAAGGCTGGGGGGCGGGGCATGTGCTTCCCCTGGGATGGGGGAGGTGCTGGGGAGACAGGAAGGGTAGGTGTCCCTTGGTTGAAGGCAGGTGCCCCGTCCCCACTCCAACCCTTCAAGCAGCCCAGGGTCCTTTGTCTCCGCCAAGATGAAGGGACAGGAGGCCACAGTGTAGATGCCTTACGTACAGAAGGTGGGGTCCCTCCCAGGCATGCCAGGTAACCCCCTCATTGTATAGAGGTCGAGAGAGACACGGAGGGGTGATAGGCCTCCCTGGGCCGAGGTCACAGAGCAGGCAGGACACAGCCCAGAGTGCAGCTGGGTCCGTGGGATCCCAGTTCTGCAGATAAGAGGGGCCCCCTGCTCCCAGGCTGGGAGCGGGGAGGGGACACTGGCCACAGGCTGCTGGAGAGGGAGGGGCAGGGACCTTCTCCGCTGAGCCACCGCCTTGAGCTCTAGGGGCCTCTGCATCTGGGCAAGAGCCCCAGCAGCCCTCTCTACCCCCTCGGGTCTCTCAAAACAGCCATGGGATTGGGGCCTGGGAGCCCACACCTCTCCTGTCCCCACCATCTCAGGGGTCGGAGGCCAGTCTTCTCTCTGCACTCATTCTCTCCACGGGTCCTGGGCCAGTTCCCCACGTTTAGATCCTGTCCCTGCCCAGTGCAGCTCTGGGTAGGTTGGAAGGAGTAGCCGGGGTGGCAAGGGGGGAGGCGGGGGTTGGATGGTTCCTCCTGTGACCTCCCCCGGTGCCTGTAGGGCTTGGGGTCACACCTCTCACCTCACAGGGATGATCCCATGAACCCATTCCCAGGACACATGTCAAGGTCCCTGCCAAGGAGTGAGGAGGAGGTGTGAGCTTGAAGGCAAAGTCTCCACAGTGGGGACATCATTTAATCAGGCCATTTAATCAGGGCAAATCATTTAATCAAGCTGCCTAACCCATCCCAGGGGCAAGAGAGGAGGTAGAGACCTCCAGACCCATCAGAGCTGCCCTTGACTCTGAACCCAAGAGCCCAGAGGGACTTTGTGGAAAATGGGGACACCTGTCAGATAGGCCTTTGCTGTCCCTCTTAGCCATTGCTTGCCTTGCATGGATCCATCTTACCAAACCAGACCCACCAGGCCACTCTGCTTAGCAAGCCCTCACTGGCTTCCCAGCACCTGGCACTGGGGACACCTCCCTCACCCTCACCCCTATTTCAGCTCTAGGGACTTGGCCCTGAACTCCCATACTCTGATGCCTCCTTGCTTCAACCTATGCTTTTCCCAACTGCTCTTTCCTCTTTTTTGCCCAGAACATTCTATCCAGTTATCACACCTCAGCTCCAACCCGATAGCAGTCACCCTTGATGGCCTTGGGGAAGGTGCCTTCATCATCTTTCTTTCTTTAGCCTGGAAGATCATGTCTGGACAGAGGTGTCAGCTGAATACATCATCTGAATGGCTTGGGTGCATGATTTAACTAGACCCTCACAATATGGATCCAGCATCCCGATTCCATAGTCCAGAGAAGAATTTAGAGACCACGTAACAGAGAGTAGGCAGTAACTCTAAGAATGTGACTCAACAGATCCATGGACTCAAACAGAGTCTGGAAAGAGACTCGGGACCTCAAAAGAATTTAGTTTGCAGGAGGGTGGCCTCTCCAAGCAGCCAGGAAGGGATTGATCGTGCCATCAGCCAGTCTGGAAACTGAACACAGTGAGATTTCTACTCCACTTAGAAACAGTCATCAATAATCCCTCCATTACTTAGAGACACATTGTCAAAGCTGAAAGAAAACAGACACACCAGTGACCATGAGCACACCTACTACTCAGGTCTTGGCTTCTACCTACCATCTCTTCTTAACTGAGCACTGGGGCTCTTTGGAGGAATGTTTGACTCCAGACGAACTTAGGCTATCTTGTACCCACAAGTGAGAAAGCCATCAAAGACAAGAAGAAACAAAATGGAGCTTTTGAACATCACAAAGAATTGGGACTATAATGAACTGTAATATATTCCGGAAATAAAAATACCTGTGTCTGCACTGAGCCTCAGTACTCACCGATCTGCTATTTGCAAACTTACCTACATGCTGAAATGTATTTGTAATCCCCAAATCAGGACACTACTTTCAGTCATTCTTGGATATGCATGGATTATACATTTGGGTCATTGGACTCCTGGGTTCCCAGCCGAGGTTGAACAAGGCAGCACTCTGCCTTCTTGCTATGGCTCTCACAGTGTGAGCAAAAGTCTTTTCTGTGGTCCTTTGAGTGCCATGCTTTTCACATTATTCTGGGGTGCTTAACATGGCCGTTGGGCTTAGGATATTGAAATTTTATTCTTGAGGGTAATAATGTATTCTTCTCCCACAGTACAGTGCACTGGGCAAATAGATGGGCTTCAGTCCAACTCCTGGTCAGAACATGGTGGCTATGATTCCCACCATGTTAGGCCAGGCCTTGTGCAGGGGGCATTGTGTGCCCAGCGTCCAGTTGCCCAGGTCTGCGCCTGCTGGCTGGCGATGGGTGACCACAGGGAATTGGCTTCACCTCTCTGCACCTATCTGTGATAGGATTGTCATGGTGATAAATCATAGTACCCAAATCCAATAGGACCATTTGAGGATTAAAGGAGCTAAGGCAGAGGAAGGGGTTAGTTTAGGTTGGCAGAGAGAAAGGGCTGGATACCATTATGGGTTTAGAGATGCAGAAAGAACAGGGCAGCTTGCCACAGGCTGCTTCTGACCAGCAACAGAAGGCAACAGGGCTAGGAAGTCCCCTTTTTAAGAGGGATGGGGCATATACACAGACATACACATACATGTGTATCTACATGAGGAATCTATCTCCGATTTATGGACAACCAGTTCTCGTTACTTAGTGGCAGATTCTGTATTTGTAAAACTGCCTACTCGTTAGAATTTATTCACAGCCCCAGAATCAATACTGGTCGTGCTTTGTGGTCCTTCATGGGCATGTACAGAATGGCAAGAAATCTGACTGCCCCCGTCCCCATGTGCACACACTCAGCCAAGGTTGAACAAAGCCACACACTGCCGTCTTGTTTCGGCTCTTACACTGTAAACAAATGTCTTTTCTGAGGTCTGTTCAGCGCCACGGTTTTTGCATTTTTGCATGTGTGCTTGTTGTCGGTGATTTCAGTATTCTAAATGGTCCCTAAATGCAGGGGGGACGTGCTGCCTAGTGTCCCTGGGTACAAGCAGGTGGAGATAAGCCTCGCGGAGAAAATCCTTGTTAGGTAAGTTTCATTCGGATGTAAGTGACAGTACCATTGGCGCAATTTTCACCAATCAACAATGTCTATTAACTAAGGTGAAGACGTTGTCTTTAAACAGAAACACACACGAGAACCGGGTTACGTATTGATCCGTCGACAAAAATGTAACCGGAGGCTCAGAGGAACCTAACCCGGTATAACCCCTAAGAGCAACAGCTCAGGGTTTGCTAACCCAGCGTTTGCAGGAAGCGGACGGACTATAAATACCGTGAGTAACAAGAACCAACTGTGTATGACTGACCGTTCCTATTATGCAGATGAGAGAACAGGCTTGGAAGAATTCACTCCCTTTCCAAGGTCACAGGGCTAGCTGTCCTCAGACGCAGGATTCGACCCCAGCTCTGCGGATGCCGAGTCTGCGGCCCCTCCCCCCAGAGCCCAGGCATCCGGAACCTTTAAGGGGTGGGTTCCACTTGACTGCTCAGCCGTGCTGCTGTCTCCATCTGGAAACACCTACAAGGTGTCGAGGGAGCCTTGTTCCCTGGCTCGGCCACCAAACAGGTGCCAATGAGGGTGGGGGGCAGCTGCTGGTTGGTGGAGATGCGCGTACCAGCAAAGGAGCCACATGGGGAGCAGTCACAGATCACTGACTCCCAGAGGGTGGCCGGGGGTTAAGGGAGGCTCAAAGAGGCTGGATCCGAACCCTGAGCTCCACGGGCTGGCTAGGACCTCAGCCCAGCTCCTCAGTGCCCCAAGTCCCTGGTCTATGCAAGTGGGGTTAACTGCACCTCTCTGAGGGGCCAAGAGGCATACCTGGGATGACAGCTCACCTTGTATCTTAGAGGCCAAATGATGCCCTGATTCAGGCGCACCTCTGAGTAAGCTTGGGGAGAGGTGCTGGCCTTCCCCCCGCCCCTGTCCATTTCACAGATCAGGGAGCCGAGGCTCAGTGCCTTGTGCCCACAATGCATAGCGCTGGGGTTCCAGCTCAGGATGCTTCCCACCGGGCCTCAGCACTCCTGCTGGACTCCCGTGGTGTGAACACAGGATGGGGAAGACACACTAGGGGCAGCAAGACCCTCCAGAGGACAGAGAAGATGATCGGAGGGGGCCTGAGTCTATCACAACCCCCCTTTTAATTTTGCCAGTTTCTTACTGGAGCCTAGAATACAGGGCTGGGCATGGCCTTGGAGGTAACCGTTCTGCAAATGCTTGCCCAACCCCTACCATGTCCTAGGCACTAGGCCGGACAGAGTGATGGTAAGTAGGGCTGCTGCCTCACTGCCTGTCCAATATAGTCTGTAAATCCCCATGTGCGGGGGGCTCTGAGGCCAAACAAGGACACTCCTTCCTTGCAAGTAGAGCATTAGAGCAGTTCTTTTTTTTTTTTTTTTTTTTTTTAAAGATTTTATTTATTTATCAGAGAGAGAGAGGGGGAGAGAGCGAACACAGGCAGACAGAATGGCAGGCAGAGGCAGAGGGAGAAGCAGGCTCCCCGCTGAGCAAGGAGCCCGATGTGGGACTCGATCCCAGGACGCTGGGATCATGACCTGAGCCGAAGGCAGCTGCTTAACCAACTGAGCCACCCAGGCGTCCCAATTAGAGCAGTTCTTACCTGCAGAATTAGCAGGCCACTGGGAGGAGACAGTTGCAGAAAGGTCATGGTTGAGGAGAATGTCTGCTAGTCACACAGCAGAGGGCAAATGAGAGGAGTCGGCCGAAGGTGTGCACATGTGAGAGGCGAAGGCATTTTCGAGAACAGGGCTCAGCAAGCTGCAGCCCCCAGGACACACCTGGCCCGCTTCCTGTTTTTTATAAATAAAGTTTTATTGGAACACAGTCCCACCCATTCATTTAAATGAGGCCTGGGACTGCTTTCTCTGTTGCAACGGGAGAGTTGAGTCATTTGTATAAAGACCATATGGCTCAAAGAGCTTGAAATATTTACTATGTGGCCCTTTCTGGAGAGAGCATGCTGATGCCTGTTTCAAAAGGTACTGGTGTGGTCAAGTGCCATTCTCTGCCATCTCTCCAGCACCTTAGCCTGGTGCCCAGCCCAGCAGAGACAGTTCTAAAGCAAGAGGAACCTGCTAATACATCGTTTTCTAGTTCTGTTCATGGGAGCTCTTTTCCAGCACAGATTCAAAAACACATCTTCCCAAGTCAGTAAGTGTCCAGCCCTTGTCAGAACAATGGGGGAGAGGGAAGGGCCCCCACCCAGCGTGGCCCTCACCTCCTTCTTGGCCTGCCTGTCCCCTGGTGTGGCCGATCTCCTGCCCTGCCCTTGGTGGCCTGGGGCTGTCCTGCAAGCCCAGCCAAGCCTGTGAATCATCAAGGACTGACTCACCCTCCGTCTAAAAATACATATTGTCTCATGTTGGCGGGCACGGCTTTGATCGCTGTTTGTACTCAATCTGGTCTTTCTCTGCTTGACTTTTGAGCTGTTTGCAGGCAAGGCCTGGATTTTCAACACTCTGGGTTCCCGGGGTCAGGTTCTGTCTGACCTGTGAGAGGAAGAGCTTGGGTCCTGGGTGCACATTCTGTGTGGTGAATCATTTCCTGTGTGACATTGGATACATTGCCCAACCTCTCTGAGCTCTCAGGGCATCATTTGTTGCCCGGATGAAACAAGAAAAGCAGGCACGGCCCACTTTTTTCTATCTGAGTCTGGGGAGAGGCAAGGACCTGCCCACTGACCCCAGGCTGGATTTTTCTCTGCCAGCGAAATCATTTCACATCATTTCAGCATCCAAGGAAATCAGGAACCTGAGCCGACACCAAGTCCTGGATCTCGGTGCCAAGCACTGGGGAAGCTCCAGTTACAGAAAACAAGTGGAAACCACAGGCCCTGGGCCGAAAGTGGAACTAATTTGGGAGGCAGCGAGGAACAGTGGAATATAACCCAGAGCCTGGGAGGCAGATCTCCCCTGAGCCAGGCCACTGTCCAGGTGGGGAGTCTGGGGCCCCTCGGAGTTCTCGACCTCGTCCCTGTGCGGAGGGCAGGGGAGAGAGCCGGGGCCGGGATAGGACCCCACCTCAGGATGGCTGGGTGGTGATTCAGAATGTGGGCCTCAGGCTGGAGCAACTTCGATCAGATCCTGGCTTCTCCCCTCCCCAGCGCTGTGTGACTGGGGGCCGGTGCCCTCCCCTCTCTGAGCCTCAGCTGCCACATCTGTGAAGTATAGGAACTAGGGGTGCCTCCGCCATAGGATCGCCATGCAGGAGGCTTAGCACGGTGCCTGGTACAAAGAAAGCCCTCAGTAACTTATAAACGTTGATACACAGCATGGGGGGAGGGGCCGGGGGAGGGGGCAAAGCCCGGCAGCATCCCCCCCCACACACACACATTTTATTTATTTGTCAGGGAGAGAAGAAAGACAGCGCGAGAGCACAAGCAGGGGGAGCAGCAGGCAGAGGGAGAAGCAAACCCCCTGCCCAGAAGAAAGCTGAACACGGGACTCGATCCCAGGACCCTGGGAGGAAGGCAGACACTTAACCGACTGAGCCACCCAGGCGTCCAGTAGAAAACAAGGCAGAGGGGCGCCTGGGTGGCTCAGTGGGTTAAGCCGCTGCCTTCGGCTCAGGTCATGATCTCAGGGTCCTGGGATCGAGTCCCACGTCGGGCTCTCTGCTCAGCAGGGAGCCTGCTTCCCGCTCTCTCTCTCTCTCTCTGCCAGTCTCTCTACCTACCTGTGATCTCTCTCTGTCAAATAAATAAATAAATAAAATCTTTAAAAAAAAAAAAAAAAAAAAAAAAAAAAAAAAAAGAAAACAAGGCAGAGCCAAACTCGCCCCCAAAAGAAAGTGAATAGGTAATGGTATAAAGTACGAGAAAATATATACTGGCCTCTACCCCCGTTTCTGGCACAGAGCTCCGGAAATCTAGTAACTTCCTAGGTGCTAAAAGCACCAGGAACATCTTCTTGGTTCTGGTGGAGCGACTCGGGGTGGGCTCCTGGATGTTAACAGCCTGGGAAGAAAAGCAGGTGCTTGGCCTGGGAGCCAGGGCAGGACTCGACTCTGGCAGGCGGGGGTCGGCAAGGGCGCTGAGCAGCCAACACCTGGGCAGAGGCCTGACTGTGAACTGGACACTATGGGAGGAGGAATGGGGGGCAGGTTCCAGATGAGGGGAGCAGCCCTGCAGAAACACTGAAGCAAGACACAACCACAGGAAGTTCAAAGGGCCAGGGTCGGGCCACATCGGGATTTTGCTTGATGTCAGCCATCCCCGGGGAGCAGATCGAGGGTTTTTGAATGGGGCCCCCGACCCCGGAGAAGGCCTTTCTCTAGAGCACAGGGCTGATGCAGGTGGCCCTCCATGGGCAGCCCCTCCCAAGGTCACGTGCAGGAACGGCCCCGCTTCCCCTAACTGGCAGGGCTATGGCCACAGACCACTTGAGGGCCTCCCGTGGCCCAAGATCAAGACTGAGCTGGGCTGGGAGGGGTCAGCTCGGGACAGTGGACTTGAGGAGCCTTGGGGGGATACCCTGACTCATCCTACAGAGGAGGAAAGGGAGACACAGAGAGGAGTCACACCGGGGTCACACGGTAAGTTAGTCTCATTGGTTCGTTCTTCTGTTCCTCCGCCCAGGAATCATTTGCTGAGCCCGTACAGTGTGCTCCGTCCTGGACGAGCACCAGGGAAAGGGAGGTGAAGGGCAGGACATGGTCCTTGTCCTAAAGCTGCCCACCCTCGAGAGATGAGAATGTGGCAACTGACAGAGCAGCCTGCTCCCCAAATCCCCCGCCACCCAAAGGGGTTCCAGCTTACCGCCTGCCCCTCCCCCGGCCTGCTGATTTGGGGGGTTTGTGTTTGGGGGCAAACAGGTCACACTTCCCCCCCTCACCCAGATGCACAGACATTGTCCCAGCCTCCTGTCTTGTCTCCAGAAGCCTGTCTCAAATGGGGCGGTGGCAGCGGAGACATAAAGCATCGGAGACAGAAGGACGGATGGAAGGACAGATCACAGCAGCAAGCCCCTCCCATTCACCCGCCTCACTCCTCCATTCCCGGACATCACCTAAGAGACTCTCCAGTAGGAGCCGGGCCCATCTCCAGTCCTCTCGGCGGTTGAGCCTCTGACTCTCTAAGAGCGGGGCAGCTGTCCCCGAGTGATGCCGACTTTGCTAGTGGAAGGGGCATTTAAGGCACAGGTGGAGAGGTTGGGAATGCACCAGAATGGATGCGGGCAGGTTGCACGAAGCCAGGTTGCCTGTCTCCTGAAAGCTTTATGAGTGGGGTGGCAGCAGGAGGTGGTGGGTGGGAGCCCCTATTCCCACACGTCTGTCTGAGCTGCCAGCCCTGACCGGGCGAGTCAGCACAGGGATGGACCGGCCCTGGGTGCAGGACATCTCCACGACGGTTCCAGCATGGACAGCACACACCTGCATCGGCACCATCTCCTCCTCCTCCCGCAACAAGGGACCTCCCTGGCTCCCACCTATTGCCACTGTCCATCTCTCTCTCAGCCCCAAGGTCCAACTTCAGGGGCAGCAGGAAGTTTCTGGGGGGAGTGACCATACTCATGTCCCTGGGACAAAGACTTCCCGGGACCTGGGAATTTTAGTGCTAAAACCAGGACAGTCCTGGGCAAACCAGGACCTTTGCTCACCCTAGCAACTGCCCTCTGGGGAGATCTGAGATATGGGGAAAGGGCTCCCGATTGCCAGATTACATCCCCTCCCTTCATTACGCTGCTGCCGGTGCCTAGAATTCTGCTGTGATCGAGTAAAACTTTCCAAAGACGCCCCTCCACGCTGGGTGATCAGGAAAAGGCCAACTAAAATAATGACATTCGATTTTTTACTCATGCGTTTGGCCCACATGAAACATTTGCTAACAGTAAGTATTGGCCTCCGTGTTGGGAAATGACCCTTCGTTCCGGAGGACAGGCGAGGCAGGCACATCTTCGCCCAGGCAGCTCCTCTTCTGGGGGTTTCCCCGGAAGAACGGGAAGAACATTTGCATCAGGAGAGGAGTAAAGGAATGCCCCCTGGGCGTTGGGTCCTGACACGTGGTTGAAATGGAGAGGCGAAATGAAAGCACCCAGACGCGTGGAGACCCATGTTGCAGGATTCCATTTACATGAAATACCCAGAATTAGGAAGTCCATAGAGACGGGAAGCAGAGGATGGGGTTGCCACGTGCCAGGGGGTAGAAGAGAATGAGGAGGGACTTCGTAGCAGGTATGGGGTTTCCTGGGGGGAGGGGGGTGCGGTGATGGAAATGTCCTGGAACTAGACAGAGGTGGTGGGTACACAGCATCATGAATGCAGTAAATACCACTGGACTGTTCACTTTCAAATGGCTAGGGTTTTTGTTTTCAGATTTATTTACTCATCTGAGAGTGAGACCAGGTGGTGGGGCAGAGCGAGAGGGGGAAAGAGAGAGCCTCAAGCAGACTCCCGGCTGAGTCTGGAGCCCAACACAGGGCTCGAACCCACGACCCTGAGATCGCGACCCGAGCTGAAATCAAGAGCGGGACACTTAACCCACTGAGTCACCCAGGCGCCCCTCCTAGTCTTCCTCGACACTGAGGCTAAGCCAATCGGCCCAAGGCCCCTGGCCAGGCCCTGGGAGCCCAGTGACCAGGAGATAACCAAAGAGCTGATGCTGAAGCGTCTCATGAGGAATTTGCAAGGGAAAGGATACGGTGTCTGGGATTTTCTTCAAATCCTCCAGGGGTGTGGGGTGGATAATGAGGACAGGGAAGAAAAGGATTGACGATGGAGAGGCCAGGCTCCGGGGAGCTCATCGCGTCACCCTCCCTGTTCGGTGCTGGCATGAGATTTCCCAAGTAAGAAGTCCAAACAATGTACCAAACGGTACCAAAATGCACCCAAAAAAAAGGACACAAAGATACGTGATCGAGGAATGGAGAGGACAGGCGGGAAATGGAGTGTAGGAAGGCATTAAACAAATCAACCACACAGGTCTGACAAGCGTCCTAACACGATGTTGGGGGAAAAGCAGCAAAACAAAGTTTTTTTGTTTTGTTTTGTTTTGTTTTGTTTTTAAAGCTTTCAGTGGGCCTCACTGTCTCCAGAACACCTCCACGGGGCTCAGCGCCCAAGGCACGCACCCTCCAGCTGGCCCCGACCCCAGCCCCGTGTTGTTGCCTCGGGGATAGGAGGGGGTCCTTCCTGGGGGAGTCTAGAGGCCTGGAGCTTGGGAGATGTTGCCTTCACCCCTTGGGGCTGGAAGGTCACTTTAGCGACTCCCAGATTTGGGGTGGGAGGGCACGGCCTGGTCAACCAACATTGCCCGGGGGCTGCCTCAGGCTCCAGGAGCAAGGCCCCTCTGTTTGCACAGGAGCCTCTCCATCCTGCGGGTCATTCATCACTGGTCCAGACACATTTCCTGAGTGCAAGGCCCTGTCCTGGGTGAGGGCTTATGTCCTCAATGGAACCCCTCCAGAGACAAATGATCTGACCAAGCACTCAGAGGGAACCAAACCCAGGACCCAGAGCAGCAAAGCTGGTCAACACCAGCCTGGTCGGCCGCGTGCTGACTCCCACTGAGGCCCAGAGGAGGCCAGGGCCTCTGCACAGGAGCGACCGCACATTCCAGAGCCCTCCCTGGGCCCCTGCCTGGCCGAGCAGCCCCTTGCCTGTCCTCGGTGAGCCCGCTGAGCCCCCCTGCCCTGAGAGGACACCTCATCAGAGGAAAAACAAGGGCAACAGAGAAAAGACAAGCATCTACTCCCCGGGGATCCAGGCTGTGGCTGTCATTCAGAGCCTGAATCTGGATACCTCGGGGAGCACCCAGGGTCAAGATCTGGGTCCGCACCAGTCTGGCCACCAACACAGCTGCCTTCTCCTTAAGCAAGGCCCGGGCCCAGGGACTTGCTCAGGCTCTCGGTTTGGCTACAACACTGGAGCCGTAATGACCCCCCCTTGACCCCCCGTGGGCGCGTAGGTGAGGAACCTCAAGTACAGAGAGCTTCAACAGCTTGCCCAATGTCCTGCAGAGCGAACCCCTGGCCACGACCTCTATCCAGAGAAGGTCATCAACCCTTCGGAGCCACTTTGCATATATTATCTTGTTGAAATCCCCAACCGCCGCAGGAAGGAAAAATTACCGTCTGCATTCTAGAGCAGGACACCAGACACTCGGTAAAACCAGAGACAACTCAGCGCAGGGTGTCGGGGGAGAACAGCAGGGACCCCCCAACTCGAGCAGCACCCAGCCTCCTGCCCTGGTCACCGTCCCCACAAACAGCGACTTAACCTAAGACCAATGTATTCTCTTACAGTTCTGAAGGCTGGAAGTCTCCAACGGAGGTGTGGGTACAGCCGCGCTCCGCCCAGGGCCTCCAAGGGAGAATTCTTTCCGAGCCCTTTCCAGCTTCTAGAAGCTCCCGCGTGGCTTGGCGGGAAGGGAGCGCCTGGCTCCATTTTCCAAACTCATTTTTCCAGCCTCTGGTTCTGTGTTCACCACCTCTCCGAGACCTCTCCTCCTGCCCTCCTGCCTCCTTGTCCAAGGACCCCGGGGATGACGTCCCGGAGCCACGGGGAGAATCCAGGTGTGTGTTCTTATCTCAAGACCCTTAATCACACCAGCCACCCGGCAACACCCCTTTGACCAGGTGCATTAACCTAGCCCCAGGTGCGGGGAATTAGAGAATCCACGAGGACCTTGGCAGATACTACCCCTCACACTTTTAAGGGCATAACAGATCCCTGGGAAATCTTGTTAAAATGCAGGTTCCGGCTCAAGAGGTCTGGAGTTCCAACAAGTAGCCCGCTGATGCTGATGCTGATGCTGTGGTCCAGAGGCCACACAGTCAGAATCTAGAAGGGTCTACAAGCATCCGTGTAAAGGGCCTGGTCATAGCCATTTTCAGTTTCACAGGTCCTCTAGTGTCTGTCGTGGCTACTCAGCTCTGCGGTCATAGGCCCAAGCAGCCATGCACCATAAAGGAATGGTCGTGGCCGCGTGCCAATAAAACTTTATTTACGGACGCTGAAACGTGAATTCCGTGTCGTTTTCACATGTCATGAAATGTGATTCCTCTTTTGCTTATTTTCAACCACTTAAAAATGCAAAAACCACTCTTTGTTTATGGTCCGTGCAAAGCCAGATGCCTGGCCAGATCTAGCCCATTAGCCATCATCTGCAGACCCTTGATCTGGAATGTTCGTTCCAGGAGGGTGTGGACTTCTGTCTTGTGTGCCTAGCACCAAACTGCTGCTCAAAACATAGTTGATGCTTGCGAGAGCAGTTCTCTCGTGTGGTCCCCATAGCTACTCGGCCCAGGTGATGGCTTTGCAGAGGATGTGGTGATGAGAGTGTTTTCTCTGGATTTATTGCTGGGGAGAACGGCACAGAGATGGGGTGTCCCAGGACACGCAGCTGGCCTCCTGAACGATCCAAAAGCACTCTGGCCCCATCTGTGGCCTCCCCGATGGCCAGCTCCGTGGGACAGCCTGCAGGCTATCTCCTGGGACGTTCTGCTCCCGGAAACAGCAGGTCAGGGGTCCTTCACACAGCCATTCCCTGAGCCAGGCTGCATGGAAGCTCTCGTCCGGGATGGAAAGGCAGCAAAAACCCCTCTCCCTTGTTTAGGACGAGCAAACACCCAGGCACTTCTGGCCCGGGAACCAGACTGAAGCTCCACCAGATCAGAGCCTGGTAAGCAGACTGCCTTCAGGGGTCAGGCTGGTAACGTCAACATGCGGCTGAGGTTGAAACCATAGGCGCCAAATGGCCGCATTGTCACAAGCAGTGACAGCTTCCAGTTGGGTGTCTTTTTAAAGCTCTCTGTGGCCAAGAGAACACATCAGCTCAAAAGCCACCAGGTATGTGGCCTCTCGATTTTACAGAGAGTGAACTCTCACCCCAGGACCTTTGCCCATGCTGTTTGCTCAGCCTGGAATGCTCTTCCTGGCCCATTAGTGACCTCCTTCTTGTACTTGGAGTCCCAGAGAGCCCTTCCCCCACAGGCACCTTACGTGTCCCTTATCACACTCACTACCTTACATTTTTGTGGGTGATGATTTGACCTACGTCTGTCTATTCTCATAATAGTTTCCTGCGGCCGCTGTATCAAATGACCATAATCGTGGTGGCCTCAAACAGTGGAAAGTTGTCTCTCACAGTTCCGGAGGCCAAAAGTCCAAGATGAAGGTGTCTGCCGGGCTGGTTCCTCTGGGAGGCTCTAGGGGAGAATCCATCCCATGACTCTCTCCGGGCTTTTGATGGTTCCTGCCAGTTCGTGAGTTTGTGGATGCATCACTCCAAACTCTGCCTGTCTCCTTCCCTCTGTTTCTCCTCTGTGTCTGTGTCGGCCTCAGATATCCCGCTCTGTTCCGAGAGCACAAGTCACTGGGCTTAGGGCTCATCCCTCCAGAAGGACCTCATCTAGGTTTCTTAAATTTGTTACATCTACAAAGATCCTATTTCCCAATAAGGTCGCATTCATAGCTGCCCGGCTTTGGGATGTGAGCCTATGTCGTGGGCCACTTGCTCAACCCTTTTTACCCTTCTACACTGGCAAGTCCATGAGGCCAGAGACCGTGTCCACCAGTATACCCCTGGGACCTACCAAAACAGTTTGGTAGCCTCACATACCTTCAGTGATCAACAGATACTTGTCAGAGGCAGGACTGGCTATGAAATCTATGGGGCCCGGTGCAAATGGAAACTCAGAGCATCTTTTTACAGAGGTAACAGGGATTTCAAGATGGCGACCGCAGAGCGTTCAGCCAAGCCCAGGGCCCTTCTGAGGGGGGACCCCGGTGGCACACCCATGAAGCCGGCCCTGACTAAATGAATGATGACAATGAGAGTCTCGAGTCACTCTGGAATGACTCATGAAATCCTCTGCAGCCCAAGGTCCAGGTATGGATCCCGACCTTCTGTCTGTTTTACAGGGAGCGAACCAAAGCCTGGGAAGTCAAGAATGTTCGAGATCAGATGGAATCAAGCTGGACCCAGTTCTTCCGACCCCGGATCCCTCTCCCACGTCACTGAATCTTTGGCAGGAATGTTCTCTGCTCAGCCCTCTTAATTGCGCCCAGCACCAGTCCTCACACAAGCCAAGGACACTTCAAACCATGTGCAATGAGAGCCCTGAAGGACCAGAAGAAAAAAAAAATTGTTGGAATTTTGCCCACAGTTAAAATTAGTCACAGGCTTGGCCTGAGCATCTGTGTCCATCAGAGCAACGTTGGATGGGTACTTACCCTGGAACCCCGTGCGTAAGGGCTACCTTAGCCCCATTTCACGGACATGAGGCTTGAGGGCCGGGTCAAGTGCCCCAAGGTCACTGCCATTGGCTTCCAGTTCCATCTGACTCTAGAAGCTGAGGTCAGTACCTCGCCGCTTACAACCCCTCGACAGTAATGCCAACACCTGAGTGTAAAACCCACGCGGCCCCTTACCCCATGTCTTAGGCAAGGAAACGAGGCACAGTGTGACTCATCGTGTGACTTGCCCAAGGTCACACGATCGGCAGGGGGCTGATTTAGAATTTAAACCCAACCCATGCCCTTCTGGGGTCCTCGCAGCTGGCTCACTGCTTGGCGACACCACTCACAAGGCTCACATGGGGTCACACGAGGCGGCAAACAAGGCAGATGCTACTCCCATCCGTAGGAGACACTGATCCAGTAGGCGGCGAGGGTCTGGGGGTCAGCCTTCCCCACAAGTGCCCCCTCCAAGGCGAGTCCAAGGCAGGGGTGGGGGCGCAGGATGAGGAAGCCCTTTGGGCCGTATGGACGCAGCTGTGAGCTTGGACAAACGGGGAGGGCTGACAGCCGGGGTTGGGGGGTGGGGGTTGGGCAGTGAGGGTGACCTTGGCCACCTCTGTCCCGAGGCAGTGGAGACACCGCCTACCCTTTGAAGTGGCCCCAGCTGCATACATAATGTGGCCTTTACTGCTGAAGTCTTTCATCAGCTGAGAATTTCTTCTCTGGAAAGGGGCCAGCTTCCCACTTGCAGTCTTGGGGGCTGGGATGAGAATGACGTCGCTCAGGAATAGCCCGGCCCAGGATTCCTTGGGACACTGGAACACAGGGTCGCAGCTGGAGTGGTGGCTCATTCTCTCCCAGCTCTGGAGGGAAGAATTCCTCCTCCTCCATGCAGCCCGTGGTGATTGCAGCAGCCCCTGGTCTGCCTATTGTCGGTTGGTGTTTCTCCCTGGGAGTGTCTGTGTCCACATTTTCCTCTAAGTATGAAGACACCAGTGCTCGGTCTTGGCGCCCATCCCAATCCAGCACGACCTCATCGGAACTGGATCACCCTTGCGAAGCCCCTCTTTCTGGGTCATATCCACAGGTTCCAGGTTGACATGAAGTTGTAGGGGCACACTCTTCAACCTAGTAGAATCCCCCCGGCCCCAGAAAGGGATACACCTGCACCATGCCTGGATGGTGGGTCAGACGCTGGGCCCCGGTCCCTGCCTTGGCCTCTGCTGTGGTGGGTGAACCGAGGCAGGAGGAGCAGTTGATCAAGGCCTGCCAGTGGCCAGGGCGGGAGCTGACGGTGAGGGACAGCACAATGGCGGTTAGTGTTACAGCCGCTGGCCTCCTTTTCTCCTCTTTGTGGCAACTGGAGGATTTGCCCTGTCCCTACTCGGGGCTCATGAACTCTCCAGAGAGAACACAACTCCTAGCACAGGGTAGCTGGGCCAATCAAAGCAGTACAGCCCATTGGACAAAGGAGTTGGCTCAGAACTGGATATAGAGCCCAATCAGCACCAAGGAGACTCAAACAGGGCTTCTGTTGAAACTTAACCCTTGGGCAGCTGAGAAGGTGGCAGCCCTCTTGGCACTATGAGGATGGAAGCTGCATTTATGTGAAACCACCTCAGAGAAACGTAGAGCCAACAGATGGGCTGTATTCCTCCCTCACCCCCTTCCTTCTCTTTTCTTTCTTTCTTTCCCTCTCTCTTTCTTTTAAGTAGGCTCCATGCCCAACATGGGACTTGAACTCACAACCCTGACATCAAGGGCTGCAAGCTCTACTGACTGAGCCAGCCGAGAACCCCAGCAGATAGGACTCCCGATGGCCCCGTCGAGTCCTTGGATCCAGCGATTCCTGAAGCCACATCTAAGCCTGCACCGGGGAAGAGAACAGAAGCGCGGTGTGAAAGCACCTTGAACCTCAGTATTGACGTAGAAACGAAGGTCTGGTGTGCTTGGGCAAGTTTCCCAAGGTTACTGTTCTCACTCTGTAGCAGGCACTGGTCTAGACAAAGTTGGGTCCCTGCTTAATGGGAACAAGACAAGGAACAAAGACAGTGTCAAGGAACAAGGCCACTTGGAGCATTTTAGTCCCCAGGCATACCCAGGAAGAAAGGACTCGAGAAGGGGGACTCAAGGCTGCTCCTGGACAGCAGAGGGACACCAGGGATAGAGCGGGGGGGGGGGCGGTGATAGAAAAGGACAGGCTGAAGAGAGGAACAGCCCCCCACCAAGACTGGGGAGGGGGCTGGGTTGGCAGAGGCCCCTGAGAGAACGGGGGTGGGGTAGAGTGAGGGCCCGTGGTACTAGGTACGCTCTGGTCCCCACAGTTGTTTCAGGAGCCATGGAGGGCTCCTGGTACTTAGAGTCGGAGCACAGAACGGTCTCAGTGTGGGTTCAAGACGAGAAGGCCCTTCCATGCATGATCAGGAAGTCCTGAGACTTCCTCCCAGTTATAAGGAGTGAGGGCAGGAGCCCCAGTACTAAACCGATGGCGGACCGAAACACATTCCACTTGATTGAGAGGAATAAAGGACTGACATTCCGTCCATGCTACCCAAGCCATCAATGGGTTCTATCACAACCCCAATGGCATCTTTTACAGAAATGGAAAAAATAATCATAAAAATTGTTTGGAACCACAACAGACTTCTAAGAGCCAAGGAATCCTGAGAAAGAACAAAGTGGGAAGCATCACCCTTCCTGATTTCAAACTATACTGCAAAGTCATAGGAATCAAAATATGTAACCAAAAAATATAATGCTGGCAAAAAAAAAAAGAGACATGTAGATTAATGGGACACACTCAAGGGCCCAGAAGTAAATCCTCCCGTATAAAATCAATGACTACTGGACAGGAATACTCAATGGGAAAAGGAAAGTCTCTTCCATAAACAGTGTTGAGAAAACCAGACATCCACATCCAAGAGAATGAAACAGAGCCTATCACACCACTCACAAAAATGAACTCAAAATGGATTAAAGGTTTAACCATAAGAACAGAAACCACAAAGCTCCATAGAAGAAAACACAGGGAAAACCCTCCTTGACACTGGTCTTGGCAATGATTTTTAAGACATGACCCCAGTGGGTTAAAGCCTCTGCCTTCGGTTCAGGTCATGATCTCAGGGTCCTGGGATCAAGCCCCACATCGGGCTCTCTGCTCAGCGGGGAGTCTGCTTCCTCCTCTCTCTCCCAGTCTACCTCTCTGACTAGTTGGAATCTCTATCAAATAAATAAATAAAATCTTAAAAAAAAAAAAAAAAAGACATGACCCCAAAGGCACAAGGAAGAAAAGCAAAAATTACGGAGTGGGACTACATCGGACTAAAAGCCTGCACAGTAGAGGAAGCACCAAACAAAATGAAAAGGCAGCCTATGGATGGGAGAAGATATTTGCAAATGACACATCTGAGGAGTGGTCATTATCCAAAATATATAAAGAGCTCCCATGACTGACTAAAACACAATCTGAGGTTAAAAATGGGCAGAGGGGCACCTGGGAGGCTCAGTCAGTTCAGCATCTGCCTTTGGCTCGGGTCAGGATCCCGGGGTCCTGGGATGGAGCCCCGCGTTGGGCTCCCTGCTCCGTGGGAAGTCTGCTTGTCTCCCTCCCTCTGCTCATTCTCCCACCTTGTGTCCTCTCTCTCTCTCTCAAATAAATAAATATTAAAAGATAAAGATGGGCAGAGGAACTGAATAAACATTTTTCCACAGAAGACCTACAAATGGCCATGAAAAATGGTCCATGAAAAGATGCTCGACATCACTGGGGCACCTGGGTGGCTCAGTGGGTTAAAGCCTCTGCCTTTGGCTCAGGTCATGATCTCAGGGTCCTGGGATCGAGCCCCCCATCAGGCTCCCTGCTCGGCGGGGAGCCTGCTTCCTCCCTCTCTCTCTCTCTGCCTACTCATGATCTCTGTCTGTCAAATAAATAAATAAAATCTTTAAAAAAAAAAAAAAAGGCTGCTCGACATCACTGATCGTCACGGAAATGCAGATCAAAACCACAATGAGATATCACCTTGCACCTGTCAGAATGTCTCCCGTCACAGAAGACCAGAGATAACAAGCGGTGGCCAAGGACGTAGAGAAAAGGAAACTCCTGCACGCTGTGGGTGGGAATGTGCGTCGGGAGGGGGGAGGGGCAGCATGGGAAAAACCGTGCAGGTTCCTCAAAAAATTAAAAATAAAGTTACCATAGGATCCAGCAATTTCATCTCTGGATATTTACTCATGGGAAGTGAAAGGGGGTATTGAAGACATGTTTGCACTCCTGTGCTCTCTGCAGCTCTCTGCACAGGAGCCCAGACAGGGACACAAAGTGTCTGTCAACAGGTGAACAGCTACAGAAGACGTGGTCTATGTCCACAGGACAGAATATTATTCAGCCATGAGAAAAGGCAATCCTGCTCTTTGCAACAACATAGATGAACCCTGAGGGCAGGATGCTAACTGAAGTAAGTCGGTCAGTGAGCCTCTGAAGACAATGAACTCACAGAAACAGAGTCGAATGGTGCGGAGTAGGGGCTGGGGGTAGGGGAACGGGGGAGATGTCAAAGGTTACACTTCCGATTATAAGAGGAACATGTTCTGGAGATGCAATGTACCACATGGCGATTATAATCAGTAACACTGTATTACATACTTAAAGTTGCTAAGAGAGTAGATCTTAAATGCTCTCAGTACAAAAAACAAAAGGTGACGTGTGACGCGATGGGGCGCCCTGCAGGTGGTCGAGAAGCCATGAGGGTCATCATTTTGCAACCTGTATGGGTATCAAATCAACACACGGTACACCTCAAGCTTCTACCATGTTCTGTGTCAATTCCATTTCAACAAAGTTGGAGCATTTCTGAAATAAAAAAGTTTTTTTTTTTTTTAAAAAGGACTGTGACATTTAAGAAGAGCACGTTGGTGGAGTGAAATGCCTTCATCTAAGTAATGTTGGCGGATCCCAGCGAGGAGGCTGCTGGCTACTCCGTGCCCGGCCTCTGGACCCTTCCATCTGCCTGTTCTGAGCGAGGAGTCAGCTTTAAACACACGCACAAAACACTTAGAACAATCCCTGCCTCACAGCACAGCCACATAAATGTCTGTCTTTATCGTCACTGTTATGGTTCTGTCTAGCACTTTGCAAGCCTCAGGTGAGAAGTCCTAGTTTTGGTAAAACATCAGCGCTTCCTCCTGGGACAAACATCTCTTAGAGTGCTGAACATTAGACAGAATAAGAAACCCAAGTCTTCTTCTAGATGTTTAAGGAGGAGAATGTAAAGATGCCTTGGTAAGTCCCTGAAATGTTCCCCCACTAACCTCCCTCCTTGGGCCACGGACTGAATGGACGCACGGCCTCCCCCTGCCCCACACTCCCTTGCTGTGTGCCGCTGCTTTTAGAAACCACATTCGGTGGCTACCCACTTCCTCCTGCAGTCCGCAAGCTGGTGCTTCCCTTAGAAACCGCTTCGGGCCCTCTTGCTTCACGTGGCCCATGCTGGGACCCACGCTGGGACCCACCGCATGAACAAGGTGAGTCATCACTTTCTCTCCCCACCAGATTCCCCGGAACAGCCCCAAGACAGCCATCCGCCCAGATCCCTACTACCTTGTAGTTAAGGCGGACTCCCAGGATGAAACCGAAGAGAGAAGAATATTCCAGCTTCACTGCAAACACATGACCACCCACGACACGGAGAGATGGGCAGGTGCAGAGCGTGGGCTGAGGGAAACCTGGCTGAGAGAAGGAAACTGTCCCCAGTGAATCCTGGTAAGCGTGGGGTCGCCCCGAAAGGGGCACACTTCGACCAATGACTTTCATATGTGCAGCTAAGTTAGCTCTGGGGGTTTAAGGCCACCTGCTGAGGTCTGAAAAGGGGAGGGCTAGGAAGTTGTCACCAGCTAAGTGCGGATGCCAGCGTCACAGGAACGCAAGGAAATGTTGCCGATGGACGACACAAGATCCCCATCGTTAGCCAGCAGCCAACTCACTATGTCTTTTGAGTATATCCAGTTCCTAATAGAGAATACAGTGGCGGAGCGCGGTGTGAAGGGAAAACAACCCCCAAGTACCAGTGTGCAACTCTGTCACTAAGCTGAAGAACAATTAGTTACTCATCGGGAAGACTCAAGCGAGACACATCTCCAGCTCGCGACTGCTTAATCAATGCTCCTGCTCTTTATCGGAGCGAAAGCGTTAATTTCCTCCTGAACACTCCTCTCCCACCCAAAGCCCCCCATGCACACGCGTGTGCACCCCCCACCCCGCCCTGCACTCATTCACACACAGTGCTTTCTGCTCAGTCCGCTCTGTCTTCCAAGAAGAGAGGGTGTTAAAACACCCCATGCGTCATTTTTTGGTGACAACTTCCTAAACTCGAGAGTGCTTGGTCTCCGCATGCTTAATCTCCTCGGTGCACTCCGGACTTCTTGAATTAGGTGCATGCGGAGACTGCAGCGGCAAGTCTCTGCCCATACAGCGCTCACGTCGGTTGAGTCCCTCTGCGTTTGATAGGCAAGAACCTGGTAAGCTTTTGCAACCTCACGCTCAAAACGTATTTCAGTCAATTTCTTAAATTTAAGAACATTTAAGAAATTTAAACTTAAGAAATTTAAGAAAATGTGAACACGGCATTAACTACGAATGGTGCCCCACATATGCACCCATCTGCCCCCCTCCTAGTGATTGGAAAGAGATCAGTGCTTTTATGAAATTCAAAGGACTGGTAAAGAAGATTTTTAATAATACAGCTGAGCCTTCTGTGCATCTTTTATTAAGTTCTTGTACACCCTGGTTCACTAGTAAAAATAACGAGCGAGAATATTGGCATATTTTATCTTCCATTATTATGGAAGGAGATTAAGGAAAAAAGTCTTGGGGCGGGGGGTGCCTGGGTGGCTCCGTGGGTTAAAGCCTCTGCTTTCAGCTCAGGTCATGATCTCAGGGTCCTGAGATCGAGCCCCGCATCATGCTCTCTGCATAGTGGGGAGCTTGTTTCCCCGCCTCTCTTGGCCTGCCTCTCTGCCTACTTGTGATCTCTGACAAATAAATAAATAAAATATTTTTTAAAAAGTCTTGGGATTTGTCCCTTTTCCCTCCCTCTCTCTCTCTCTCTCTCTCGAAAGGCCTTGGTCATTGGGAAACCATTGTGAAAAACGGAGATTTCATCTTATGTGAAATCATTTGGGAGTGCCCCTTCTTCCACAGTGGGAAAAAAAAAATCCTTACATCCTGGGGCTTATAATTTAAGAGGGGGTACTCAATTTTTGCCCTAGGTAGGTGCACACATTACCGTGGGATCCGGGGGGGGGAACTCTCTAGATTTTTCTCCCAGTTATATCCCCAGGCGCTGTAAGGACTTTAGGTCTGTCTAGACAGACAAGAGGAAAGGTCCTCCAGAGCCCAAAGGAAAACCAGTAAGAAATAGGTAGACGCTCATTCACTCAAAAACCACCTCACATTCCATAAACCTGACCTCTGTCCTCTTGGAGAGAGAAAATTGGGTTGACCTAGTGCATTTTTTTTTTTTTTCTAAATCGGAAACTCTATAAACGCTCCATATCCTGGGCTCTGCCCCAGCTGTAGCAGTGCAGAAAAATGGGAGAGCAGAAAGCTGTAATATCACTCTAGGGGGGTTCACACTGTAAAAGAGGGGAACTGGATTACGCCCCTTTCCCTCCGAAATCTTAGCACTCTGTGAGCCCACCAGCTGGCTTGGGGACCTTTGGTTTTGCAGGCATCATCATGCTACTGGCTGGATGTGGTGGAACTGGTGGGGGGCTGAACTGTGACGGGGAGAGCGAGCCAGGGAAAGTCACATAACAGACACAGCACAGCTCTAGATTCTAGATGGCAGCTCCTCACTGATCATGTCTCCTTCGGTACTTCCTCGGTGCTGGGTGATTGTAGACTTATACCTCATTTCATCCTCACTACAGTCCTGTGAGGTAGGCACAGGTGGCAGTGACTACTGATTCTTCCAACTCCATCTCCCCTTCCTTTGGACTCCTGGAACCCCGGGAACGTGTCTACTTGGGGAACTGTATGAGTTGGCTATTGCCGCATAACAAATAAGTCCAAAACTTAGCACTGAAAACTACATTTTGTGTTTGTGGGTCAGTTCTGTGGGCTCTCTAGACCAGGTAGCTCAAGAAGTTGCTGTCAAGGTGTCCACCAGGGCTGTAGTCATGTAAAGGTCCATCCAGGAGGATGTTCTTCCAAGCTCACTCATGAGACTGGTGGATTGAAGGCCTCTGGACCCCGCAACCTGTTGGCCAGAAGCATTGGTTCCTTGCCACATGGGCCTCTCCGTAGGACAGCTCACATGGCCGCTGGATTTCCTCAGAGAAAGAGAGGGCATCCAAGGCAGAAGCCACCATCTTTTTATAACCTAATCTCAGAAGTGACCTCCCATCACTTTGGCCAGAGTCTACTAATGAGAAGGAAGTTACAAGGTCTGGCTCACACCCAAAGGAAGAGGATCATACAAGGAAATGAACACCAGGAGGCAGGGATGATTGGGGCCATTTATATTTTAATTTATTTAGTTAATTAGGAGGCTCCACACCTACTGTGGAGCCCAACACAGGGCTTGAGCCCACCACCCTGAGATCAAGACCTGAGCTGAGATCAGGAGTCTGACATTTAACCAGCTGAGCCCCCCAGGAGACCAGAAAGTGGAAGTTTTATGGTGGACTTCTGGGGTGGCTTCTAAAAAGGTGAGTCGGGATGTATTTCCTCTTTCTTGCAGGCTGGAGCTCTGGCAGCCACCTTAGACCATGAGTTGACCTTTGCAATGGAAGCTAGCACAGAGAGACTGAAGGCGTCCAGGTCCATGATTTCACAGACCCATTCTACAAGCTTTGCCTGCCTGACTTGGATGTCCTTTTTGTCGGTTTGTTTGTTTTGTTTTTTGTATATATCCCTTTCCTCTTTTTTAAATAGGCTCCATGCCCAGTGTGGGGCTTGAACCCACGACCCCACAATCAAGAGTCAATGGCTCTACAAACTAAGCCAGTCAGGTGCCCCTATATCCTCATTCTTAATTAAATTTTTAAAAATCTGATTTGAGTTAAAATATGCATAACATAAAATTTCCCATCTTAGCTGTTTTTCAGTGTCTGGTGCAGGGGTATCAAATACATTCACACCGTTAAGCAGCTATCACCACCACCCATCCCCAGGACCCTTCTCATCTTACAAATCTGAACCTCTGTACCCACTGCATACTAACTTCCCATTTACCCTCTCCCTAGCCCCTCACATGTCTTTTACATGAGTGTCCCAAACCACAGCATTCAGACCTCCGTTGCGCACAACCGAACTGGTTCCCAACACTGAAGTATTATTACCCCCATTGTACAGAGCAGAAAACTGAGGTTCATAGGCACCTAGAACTTACAAGGCCCAACGCAAGTAACTAGTGGAGCCTGGGCTTGACTTCTATTTTGTTTCATGCCAAAACATGTCACTTTCCCAATGCTTCTAGAGAGGCATTGGCAGAGGGAAATCATCGGAAGTTCTTGCCCCATCTTCTAGACAGTTTGCACCCCGTGAAGTCAAACAGAAGACAGGAGTGGTGTGTGATCACAGTCCCTTTGCTAGGTGGCAAGCGGGAGTGGCTGGTTTTATGCGTCGTGTCCCCCGTCTCTCCTGCGGGGACACTCAGCAAGGAACACCATGGGCCGGGTTTGGTTGGTGTTTTGGGAGATGTTCCCAATTTCAGAAAAAGCGATAGAGAAGGCTGGAAAGAGCAAGAAGTCTGACCAACAGACGGTCCGTGTTTGAAGCCCGCGCCCCAGGCTGCGGGCCCTGTGCAATAACGCCCTCTTGGCTCAGGGAAAGACAGACTCAAAGGCTCAGAGGCACAAGGCCACGTCTTCTGGAGAAAATTCTCATCAGACCCCCACGAGAATCTGAGGGAAGGCTCTGGCTGACCGGGGGCACGCCCGAAGCAGGGAACTCCATTTCAAACCAACCCCAAGACCTGCCAGACAAAGCAGACTTCCGTCACCTCAGCATCCCCACGGCCTTTTCTTGGGTAAGAACTTTCTCCTCCTTTCTTTTGCTCCCCCAGAACACTCGCGCTGTTAATGAACCTTCCTGGATGGATGGGGAAGGTGGACTTGCCATCAGCCTATCAATGAGCTCTAGGTCGATGGGAGCTGCCCCAGGGGCTGAAAAGCCTTGACTTGCTCAAGCGAAGCTGCACCTGTCTGTTTTTACTCTTTGCATCCGTCCTCTGTGAGTCTGCACACCGGCAGGCTATTTTCACGGACTGTGGGGTCCTTCCTGTACCGAAATATTCCCCGTAGCGGTCAGGGCTCTCAAGACAGCAAAGGACAGACACATAGCTCTGTGTCTGAAGGGGGAGAGAAGGTGACTCAGTGATGGACCTCACTGGAAGGGAGAGGGTGGATCCCCGCATCAGGAGCAAATGGATCTAGGATCCCCATGACGCCGTCTATAGTCACTCTCAGACTGGGCTGTCCTTCTCCACTATTGCAAATGGGATTTCCCTGGACACAGGAAAACAGTTGCAGCCAACTCCAGTCACGTTCTTCCCGCGCAGGGCCCCAGACAGGCAGGGGACTCTTCCCAGGGACGCCACTTCACAGGGAGCGACTGACCCATCTCGGCGGCGGGGGGGCGGGGCACTCTACCTGGCAGGCTGGCAGGGCCAGGGTTGTGTGCCCACCTCCTGTGCCCAGCTAGGAGGGAGGGGAGCTGTGAAAGGTGGGTCCTACCAGAAGTACAGGACAGCTCAAAGAAATGGGGTGCTTCCAGGAAAAAAAAAATAAAGCAACCTGTTTCTGGGTCAGTCTAACACTGCCAATCTGGGGAGGAAGGTTTGGCACGCTTGCAAGTGCCCTTCCCACTCCGATTGGCTGCAGAAGGACCTCTCAACATGCTGCCACTCCTGAACCAGGCGGGGGGCTCACCCCTCCTATCCGCCTTTGTTTTTTGCATGGGGGATTTTTTTAAAATATTTTATTTATTTATTTGACAGAGATCATAAGGAGGCAGAGAGGCAGGCAGAGAGAGAGGAGGAAGCAGGCTCCCTGGGGAGCAGAGAGCCCAATGCAGGGCTCCATCCCAGGACGCTGGGATCATGACCTGAGCGGAAGGCAGAGGCTTTAAAACCCACTGATTCCCCCACCCCAGGTACCCCCCCACTTTTAAAAGATTTTATGTATTCATTTGAGAGAGGGAGAGCACAAGCAGGGGGAAGGGCAGAGGGAGAGTGAGAAGCAGACTCCCTGCTGAGCAGGGAGCCCCCTATGTGATGCAGGGCTCAATTCCAGGACCCCAGGATCATGACCTGAGCCAAAGGCAGACACTTAATGATGGAGCCGCCCAGGCGCCGCTGTCTGTGCGGGGATCTTAACCATCAGCTCTGCGTTTCCCTGGGACAGATCCTGCCATTCTGCCTGCAGGCTGCCCCAACTACGGCTGGGCTTTGTCTGTTGGCAGAGAGGGACCCCCCACCACCTTCCATCCAGTCCCCACCTAAGCCTTCCAACAGCTGTCCTGTGCCCTCTGAAGATAGAGGAGCTGCTTGTAAGCTGCTAAGTCCAGATGACATGCAACCTTTCCTCTCCCTCCAGTAACTCTAACACCAAGCCCCAGAGGCATATCCATGGCTCCTGGGCACGAGGAGAAAAGGGAGGAACGTGGAGACCCCATCCATCGCCTGTGGGCAGAAGGGGCAAGCAGGTCTGATTTGCCTGATGGATCCGGCTGAAGAGTCATGGGGTCTACACTCATTTATGGTTTTCCCCCCCAAACTGCTTGGGCCAAAAGGTAAAGTGCCCCTTTCTGGGGAGCCCTACTCTATCGTGACCCCGCATGAGTCGGCTGCTCCCAGCCACCTCAGCTGGCCAGGGGCCGGGGGGGGGGGGCAGGGGGATGTTGAGGACCACCCAGACGGCGCTCGGGCGTGGCTTCCCCAAGGTAATGGGCAGCTGATTGACCCTGACCGTGGTCACTGCCGCTCCCTCACTCTCCTAAGACAGTGGCCTCTGTGCCTAAGAGAGGAGCTGATGAGCATGGAGCACGGGGGCGGCGGCAGCGGGCTTCCAGGGTCAGGATGGACCTCAGGAATCCATCCTACCTCATTTCCTTCTTTCATGATCAGATCCTAATCCCAAGAGGCTGTAGGCTGGTGTTTTAAAGGAGGGTCTGCAGACCGCCTCCCTGAGCGGTCCTGCCTTTGATCCCTGCACGCTCTACCCTATCTTCTTAGCCTTGTCACCACCACCGCACACCCCCCCCCCCCCAGGCAAAGCGGAGAATGAACACAGCGAAGAGGTGCTGGTCCTGCAGACCCCGGGGCAGACGACAGCCCCATTGGGCATCCAGGCACTGACTTGAAACCTTCCGTGGATGGGCCCCGCGTTGCCCCCTCCCGGAACCACGGAGGACAGTGAAACCGCAGCTCTGCCCAAGACTTCACTTTTCAATGGGGAGCTTTTCTCGCTTTCTGTCCTTGGTGCCGGGGGGCCGGAGGGAAGCGGAGGGAGAGGGGCCGAGCCTTCCCAAGTCCCCACTACGGCCCCCTTCCTCTGTGGAGGGGCTTCCAGAATTGAGCCATTTCTCGGCCCACCGGTCTATTTTCTGCAGCAGGGCTGGCTGCCCCGTGCCAAGGCTTCTTACCACAAATAGAACCTCGGAAAGGGCTCGCTGGTTTCCTCTCACATTTCAGCCGGCTTCCATGGCCCCAACAGGGACTATCTGGCGTCTCTTCTGTTTTGCTGTGACTGCAGGCACCTCTCGAGGCTCTCCGTGGGGATGCCTCCAGGGCAGCCTGGCTTCTCCGCTCTGGCCTCGGGCACAGCCCACTGCTGCTCCCCGGAAGCTGGCAGGAAGCAGCCAGAGCGCCAGCGTGGGTTCCAAGCTGTAGGCTAAGCGCTCAGTCAGATGGTGAAGGACGAAGCACGGGTGTCTCCACTCGGTGTCCCTGTCCCCTCGGACCCCCGCCCTCCCAAGTGCCTCCAGCTCCCACCAGTCCTTGGAGATAGGATTGGAGAGCTCCTTGCGTGAAGTACCATAGAACTCAAGTGATCTACCACCGAGACACCCGCCAGGGGCTGTCTGCCATTGAGACACTCTAGAAGCCATCTCGCAAGAGGTAGTGGGACATAAACCATCACCCCACTAACCTGCTAGGGACCATCAACCAGGCCAGAGCGACATGTGCCCCAGACCGGCTTTGCTGTGTCAAAGCACAATGCTAACCAGAAGCAGGGGAAAGCCACTTCTTGAGGCACTCACTACAGAGCCTCAGAAGATTCCAGAACAAATGCAAACCCAATCATCTGAAAGGTTCCTTCTCTCAAGCCCTGGGGCCCTGGAGAGCTCAGTCTCTGGCTCATAGACTGGGTTCAAATTTTAGTTCTACCACTTACAAGCTGTGTGACCGTAGGCAGTTTAAGTGCACGAAGCCTTCCTTTTTCCCTCCCAGTGGAACAAAAGGAATAATAATAATAATAATAATAATACTGCACCTGGTACATAATAAACCTCTAAGTACTAATAACAAGTGCCTACAAGAGCCAGACCCTTAACGTGAGAGTAACATTTTCCACATGGTTCAATTATGCACCTAAAGATGCAAACCAGCTAAAAGATGATGACTTCTAACGTAAACAAGAGATGGAAGTGACCTTGCCCTTGGATAAGCTCCCAGCCCCCACTGATTTGGTTTATAAAGTGTGTGCATTTCCCTCACAGTTGACACAGCTTTCCCAAGATCCGTGGCTCCCAGACCTGAGCAGGCACCAGAAATAGCCAGAGGGCTTGTTTCCAGACGGCTGGAGTTTGTGACTCAGTAGGCCTGGGGTGAGGTCCAAGAATTTGCATTTCTAACAAGTTCTCAGGTGATGCAGATGCCCCTGGGAACACTGAGCTCCAAAGACCAGGGACCAGGGCAGGGCAGGTCTTCCCGCTCTGGGCCCCCCCAGGGCTTTGTAAGTGGAATGCTTGGCTGACACCCTAGGTGGGTGGGCGTTTTAGACACCACTGCATCCAATGTGGATGCCTTTGGTAGGATCCCCAAATGGAAATCGCTTTGTCCACACGTAGGCAGAGCCTGTATGATGCTTCTGCTCCCGGATGCTGTAATCTCCCTTCCAGGAAGCTGTCCCCTGAGACGTTGTCTAAGATACGGACAGAGTCTTAGGATCACCGGTGGCTTTGAGGAAGAGGAGGTGACAGGTCTGTGTAGAAGTCTCTATTCCTGGGGCGCCTGGGTGGCTCAGTGGGTTAAGCCGGTGCCTTCGGCTCGGGTCATGATCTCAGAGTCCTGGGATCGAGTCCCACATCGGGCTCTCTGCTGAGAGCCTGCTTCCCTCTCTCTCTCTCTGCCTGCCTCTCCATCTACTTGTGATTTCTCTCTGTCAAATAAATAAATAAAATCTTTAAAAAAAAAAAAAAAAAAAAAAGAAGTCTCTATTCCTGGAGCTGGGGATGGACAGGTTGCACCCCAGTGCCCTGACTCTGGGTGCACACAGGCCATGCATGGTGAGACGGCCACCCCGCATCCCTTGGCACGGGTACAGCCATCATTTCTTTATCCTTCTTCCCCGTGTCCTTATGCCCATCATAAGGACATAAGCCAGGGTCAAGCCTCGGCTAGGCACATGGGCACTGAAGTCAGACATCCTGGGGTTTAAATTCCAGCTCTGCCATGTCAGGGCAAGTTACCCAGCTGGCCTGGCCCTCGGTTTTATCTTCGGGGGAACATAAAGCACCTACCTACATGTCCAGACATCACGAAGCCCTTAGAAGAAAGGATGTTCCTCATACCCATGTCCCATTACTATCACAGAAAACCAGACTGGGGTAGGAAGAAAATTCACTTTGGAAAAGCCAGAAACGGAATCCTCGAGGAGGAGCGGACTTCATTTGAAATGCAAAGTTCTGGAGAGCAGGGCTTATGTGTTTCCAAGGAGGAGACTCTTGGTTCTTCCCGTGTAAGTGAATGATGGCAGCCAGATGGGCAAAGACCTGTTATCTGGGAGGGGTTGGCAGGGGTCCAGCCTGACCCACGGGAGACTGAAACTGAGCTGCCATCCTGGTCCTGGTGGGTAAGGTTGGGTCTGGGTGACCCCCCCGGGGCAGACCTGAGCCTCACAGTGGGCTGCCTCCCCTGTGTGGTTTCTCAAGCCCGGCTGCCTGTGGAAAGGCTTCCAAGTCTAAGTGGGAGGGAGCGGATGTTCAAGGTGGGGGTGGACAGCGAAGGCTCTGAGGCTCCATGAGGTGGGGGGGGGGTGCCTTAGTTCACTCCCCACTAAGAGCAGGTGCAGCTGGACCATGCAGAATGCTAGGGTTGGTAAAACCAAAACATTCCCAAGGAACCTCCATTTCCCCCATAGACATAGCCTTTGACCGCCGACACAGCCTAAGCCCCTGGGGCCACAATCATCTGTCAAGGTGACTTGTAGGCACGGCGCCCCATTCCACGAATGGAGGACCAGCTGCCGGGTCCGATCAGCCCTTCCTGAGTCAAAGGAACAGTGCTGGGTTTCCAGATCCTTCGGGCTGAGAATAAGGGGCTCCTGTGTGTGCATGAGTCACACACACACACACACACCGGCCAGGTTCTCTGGCTCCAAGCTTTCTGGTCTCGTATTTCCCTGCGTTCTCACTTAAAAGAAACAGGCAGGGAGGACGTTCAATCTTCTGTCCTCTGAAACACAATCTAAAGCACCCCCCCCCCAAATGGGGGGTACTATTTCTTTTAAATCATCCCTTCTTTTTTGACAGAAATGTCTTATCTAAACCATTTCCATCTTAAACGCCCCTCTCAGCTTTCTGGAATGTTCTCCGCAGGCACAGCCACACCGACCAGGTCCACTGTCCAGCCGAAAGGGAAGGCGCCAAGAGTCAAGCAACAGAAGACAAGACTGAACCACTCTCATCAGGGACCAGATGACTCAGGAGGACAGGGTGGCCCACAGCCCCGGGGAAACATGGCCTGGCCTCCACATATCCTATTTCCCCTCCTCGACAAAATCAGACGCATCGATTTCCCCCATGAATCATTGGGGGAAAAAAGATTTCAATTGAAGTCATGAAACTTAAGTTGAGAGATTAAAAAAAAAAAAAAATCATCCGAAAAGATGGCACTATTTTTAACACTCACTAGTTTCCCGGGTCAGGAGAGAGTGGCCTGGCCTCAGCAGGAACCAAGGGTCAGGGCATGTTCCCCTCCGCATCAAGGGAAGGGCACAAGCAGAAAGGATGGGCTCCTCTCTGTGCTGCTGTTCAGCCAGAGTTAAGAGCTCCCTTTAAAAGTACACACCCGGGGACGCCTGGGTGGCTCAGTTGGTTAAGACCCTGCCTTAAGCTCAGGTCATGATCCCAGGGTCCTGGGATCGAGTCCCACACCAGGCTCCTCTTCCAGCAGGGAGCCTGCTTCTCTCTCTGTCTCTGCCTGCCACTCAGCCTGCTTGTGCTCTTTCTATGACAAATAAATAAAATCTTAAAAAACAAAACAAAAACACACAAAAAAAGTACACACCCTGGGAAGCCTGAGTGGCTCAGTCAGTTAAGTGTCTGACATCTGCTCAGGTCATGATCTCGGGGTCGGGATCGAGCCCCGTGTTGGGCTCAGTGGAGAGGCTGCTTGAGGATTCTCTCTCCCCTCTGCTCTTCCCCCCCACTCTCCCTAAAATAAATAAGTAAATCTTATAAAAAATAAAATTAGAACAATAAAAGCACACACCCTAAGACCCACCCTTGCTATTAGGTCAACAGATTTTTGCGCCAAAGTCACCAAAGCAATCCAATTGGAAAGGTCTTCACAAATGGTTCTGGTGTAATGGATATCCACGTGGATTAAAGGGACTTCGACTTCTGCCTCACGCCTTACAAGCAAAAATTAGCTCAACGTAGATCACAGACTGACTCATGAGCCCCGGAACTCTAATGCTTCTACAAGAAACACGAAAGATACTCTGGGATAACATGGGAGTTTCTTAGAAAGGACAGAGATACAGCACGGCATCCCTATGGACAGGTCCCAAGAAGCAAGGAAAAAAATGCACAAAATAGACTTCATTAAAACTAAAATTCACAGGATGCCTGGGTGGCTCCGTCAGTTAAGGGTCTGCTTTCGGCTCAGGTCAAGTCCCCCATTGATGGTGGGGGGGGTCCCTGCTCAGTGGGGAGTCTGCTTATCCCTCTGCCTGCTGTTCCCTCTGCTCGTGTTTTCTGACAAATAAATACAATCTTAAAAAAAAAAAAAAAGAAAGAAAGAAAATTAAATTCTGCTCTGTGAAAAATACTGTTAAGAAAATAAGTTTCCAGGAGGTTGGATCCTGAATGTTTTCTCAACACCAAAAAAAAAAAAAAAAAAGTGATCCTGTGATGTGATGATCCTATTGGCTATCACTCTGGTGGTTATTTTGTTACAGTGTATGAGTTTATCAGGTTAACACACTGTACGTGTTAAACTTCCATCATGCTAAATGGCAACTGTAGCTCAATGAAGCCTAGAAGGAAAAGAAAAAAAGGCAGGTCACAGTGGGACTAAACATTTGCAAAGTCATTGTCAGACAAAGGCGTCTGAAAATATAATGAACATCCACAACTTAATAACAGAGACATAACCCAATAAAATGCAGGCAGGAGAAATGAACAGGTAATTTACAGATGCGTATGTACAAATGGCCAATGAGCATATCATCATCCATCATCACAGAAATGCAAAGAGAAACTGCAGTGCGATACAGTGTACACCCACCAGGAGGGCTACAGACCTACGGCACCAGTACTGGAACTCTCCTGTGTTGCTGGCGAGAGTGGAAACCATAGGACCACTTTAGAAAGAGACCTGGGAGTTTCTAGCATGTCCCCAGCAGGTATATTTACAGTAGCCCCATACTGGGAACAGCCCAAGTGTCCACCAGCTGGGAGAATGGATAAACAGACTGTGGTTTATGCACACGGGGACACCAAAAAAAAAAAAAAAGAGAGAGAGAGAGAACTTCTGACACACACAAGCATGAGTGAGTCTCAAAAACATCGTCCTGAGAGAAAGAGGCCTCACCAGAGAGCATGCACTTCATGATTCTATTTCCATGAAGTTCTAGAACAGGTCAGACTCATGAAGTGAAAAACATCCATGATGGCTGCCCCCGGAGGGTGGCAGTGGTGTTGGGGTTGACTGCAAAGACGCAGAAAAGAAATATTCTGGGGGGTGATGGTTTTGTTCTGTATCTTGATAGTTCAGTTGCATTTGTCAGAACTTCTTAATTGGTGCACTTAAGATTTAAGCATTTCACTATATATTTTATCGCCGTGGAGCGCCATCGACAAATACATATTAAACTCCGGCTAACAGCATGCATGCTTAAGTAGGTGGTAAGGGAGGGCGCCCATGTTTATGACTCCCTTAGAAATACATCACAAGGGGCGCCTGGGTGGTTCAGTGGGTTAAAGCCTCTGCCTTCGGCTCAGGTCATGATCCCAGGGTCCTGGGATGGAGTCCCGCATGGGGCTCTTTGCTCAGCAGAGAGCCTGCTTCACTTCCTCTCTCTCTGCCTACTTCAGATCTTTGTCTGTCAAATACATAAATAAAATCTTAAAAAAAAAAAAAAAGAAAAAGAAATACATCACAAGCTAGGCTGAAGTGATGAATGGAGAGATGGCTGATTAAGTAATGGTACAAATACGCAAAATGGGGGCTATGCAGTTGGGGGTGGGCTGGTAAATGGGTGCTCACTGTTCGCTGAACAATCCTTACAACTTCTCTGCATGTTTGAAACTTTTCACAATAAAATATTGGGGGGGGGAATATGAAGTGGTAAGAAAGGACAGAGCATAGCACCCAGTCTCCACACCGGCTCTGAATCAGAGGACCACAGTATGATTTTCAGGGAAACACTGAGGTCCCCACTTCTAAGCCCACCTCTGGGTTTGGCTCAGTGTGTAAGGAACCTGCAGTCACAGCCCCATCCTCAACATAAGCCCCTGGGCCTCCGTAGCAAAAAGCCGAAGCCCATCCTGGGGTTTTATGCCCAAAGAGGCATTCAGAGAGCGTGCGTGCGTGCGTGCGTGTGTGTGTGTGTATAGCGGATTGACGGCCAACCCACTTCAACCGTTTTGAGTCATTTCATCCAGCTGGGAAGAAAATAGGGGTGTGAACGTGGATGAGGGGTCCCCCAGGTAATCAATTCTAAGCCCAATCCCATGTGACTATGCCTGCATTCAGCTCCAGGTGACGGAGGATACAAATGGGGTTTCAGATCAAGAGCGTGATCTTCTGCCGTAACTGTGATTTACTGGGCACGTGTGTATGCTGGGCATTTCACGTGATCTCATTTGGTCCTTGCACCCTCCTGTGGGGCAGGTTTACCATCCTGGTTTCATGACCCAGGTCATGGAGGCTCGGAGAGCATGCGTAATGCGTAATGTGTCTGAGAAGCCCCAGCTGGAGCTGGGATGCCAAGAAGCCTCTTTTCCAGAAAGCCCTCTTCCCCCTCCCTCTCCCCTCCCTGGACCCGGAGACACAGGTACAACCTGTATGTGTCTAAGACGCCTTTTTTTTTTTTTAAAGATTTATTTATCTGACAGACAGAGATCACAAGTAGGCAGAGAGGCAGGCAGAGAGAGAGGAGGAAGCAGGCTTCCTGCTGAGCAGAGAGCCCGATGTGGAGCTTGATCCCAGGACCCCGAGATCCAGACCTGAGCCGAAAGCAGAAGCTTTAACCCACTGAGCCACCCGGGCGCCCCTAAGATGCTTTCTGACCAGGGAGAATTGGGCTTTGGGGGACAAGGTGGCATTTCATTCCCTGAGGGCAAGAGGCTCTCCCACGGCGACCCCGCACCGTGCAGAAGGTGGTGAACCACCAGAGACTCTGCGTTTCCACGCCCATTACAGCCCGCAGCGTGCTTTCCCTCTTGCTCGAGGTGTTAGGGTGTTGGACACCAGCTGTTTCTACCCGTAGGTTTCGGTGACTCAGCACCAGACCAGCAGCGCCCCTGCAACCCTTAGCCTCCGTCTGTCTCCATCTCCCTGAGCACCACCCCATGGAGTCTCGGAGCAGGGACAGCTCAGGAAGGGGTGGGAGCTGGTTCCCGAAGGGTTTGGCTTTGCAACTCTGCCACAGACTGCTAGGTCAGGGGAAGGAGGGGAACTGTTCAGAGGCTCGAAGCTGGGAAAAGTGAGTGTCTCACTCATCTGAATATGCAAGCCGCCACGGATCCCAAAGGGCTCCATTCCATCCACCATGACTGGATACGGACCCTCCTACGCGGTCATTTTCCACGGGGCTCAACCCCAGCCCCCGGCAGCTGACTCACTCATGAAGGTATAGGGTCAGAGGTTAAAAAAAAAGAAGAAACAAAAATTCATGAACATCAGGCTTCGTGACTTACCAGTGCTTTTTAGGGGTGATCTTTTGAGAGAAACATATCCATGTAAATTCATCATTCACTTACAAAAACAAGAAAAAGGAAAAAAAAACAGAATCCTACGAAAATTCCTTTAATTTTCATCTTTCGGAAATACATGTTTCATTTTTTATTTCCATGATACAAAAAATGTTCAGTATCTAACAATGATCTCTATAAAGCAGACCTACTGACAACAGATCCATGAAATTCTGTCGCTGTTGGGATCGATGTCAATAGAGGAAGGGCTGGTATGCATCTTCTGTGGTTTCAAGCACACGCACACACACGCATATGTGCCACTTCATCCCCAGACACACACACACACAGACACACACACACAGACACACACAGAGGACGAGCAGGTTGAGATGCGGGGGAGGGAGCGCCGCACTACATGTAAAAACAGAAGATAACTTTTCGTAATTCATACAGTCTGCCATGAGAAACTCACATCTTGGGGCAAAGGACTCTAAATAAATACGGCCCGAAGGCCAAGGCAGAGGTGACGCTCCCCTACAGGTGGACAGCGGGAGACTGTTTCCTTCTGGAAACAGTGGCTTGGGCGCTCCGTATTTTCCGGCAGATGCAGGGGGAAGCAGGCAGATGCGAGTGGGCTCTCCATCCATCGGGAGACGAGACGAGCCGCTGGCCAGGGAGGCCCCTGCATCCAAAGAGAGCCCCGCGGAGCGGGGAGGACTTCAACCCCAAACTCATGCTCATGACCACAGCGCCCGAGAATGTCGGTGTTTTGCCTGGTTCACAGCCGGCGTTTCCTGCCCGGTGGATTCTGAAACATGCGAATGTTCACGGTGGGGAAGGGCTTCACGCAAGCGACAAAGGATCGACGGGTGAATGTGCACATTCCTGAAAGCCTACCACCGCGCTGAGTGGCAGCAGACACTTTACATTAAAAGGGAAGAGAAGAGACATGGCCACAAAAATAAAAACTGGGTTTGTTTGTTTGTTTTTTTCCAGGACGCATACTTGGTTTCCAAGCCCTCCCATACCACGTTTTATTAAATTAAATACAGTATGGCTTCCGAATGTGCTGGCTGGTTTCGCCTCAGCCACAGCCCCAGCGGTGTGTTTCCCTCCGGCCTCGGTTACCACGTGTCGGGGACTTCGAAGAGCTTGGCCGGGCTGTCGGGGATGCCTCCTGGGGGCGGGAGGTGGACAAAACAAAATGCGGTGAGCACGGAGAGGATGGCAACCAGGGGACCGAGCAACCAGCGCGGAACAGAGTGCCAAGGCCAAGGGCCAGGCTGGGCAGAGCACGCCCACAGACGGACTCTGCCCATGGGCAGCAGGGCCCAGTGGGCCCCACAGAAATGTCCCACGGAGGATCAAAGACATGTCTCCCTGCTTGGATGTCTCCATTTACTTCCTGGGGGTTAAAATGTGGATGTGCTCCTATGTCTCGGGCGGGGTGGTGGGGGAACATCCTGTACTGGCCCCTAGCCACCACACTGGGCACCCAGTTCATTTCACTTTTTTTTTTTTTTTTAAATTAAGAAAGTTCTATGCCTAATGTGGGGCTTGCACTCATGACCCCAAGATCAAGAGTCACATGCTCCACCGACTGAGCCAGCCATGTGTCCCTCGGTTCGTTTAATCCTCATAAAAGCCCAGCGCAGTTTGGGGCACCTAGAGGGGTAGAGTCGGTTAAGTGTCCAACTCTTGGTTTCTACTCAAGTTGTGATCTCAGGGTCATGAGATTGAGTCCCACATCGTGCTCCGTGCTCAGCACAGAGTCTGCCTCAGATTCTCTCTTCCTGTCCCCTGCCCCTCCTGCTTGTGTGTGCATGCACTCTCTCTCTCAAATTAATAAGTTAAAAGAAAAAAGCCCGGCACAGTGGTATCACTACCTGCATTTTACAGATGCAGAACAGGCTCAGGGAGGCCAGATATGGTGACCAGCGTCACACCGCCAGCGCGAGGCTGACGGGAACGGGATCCTCCCACCGCATCCGGAGCCCTGCTGCATCCCGGGGCTCCAGGTTTCTCTGTGCTGGGTGCTCTGTACCAGCACCCAGAAGAGAAACCCAAGGGGCTGGTGGCCTTTTCAGAGAAGCTGACCAGTAGGAGGGTTCAGAAACCCCCCAAAGGGGCCCAAGAAGAAGCATGCAGCCATTTCAGAGTTCGGCAACACCCGCTAAGTGTTGATGGGTCTCTTTGGTGACAACAGTTTCACCCGGAAGCTGGAAGCCCTTCTGCTCCGTTCACGCCGTTCCCCGTATCAGCAGCGGTACAGTCGGGTCAGGGCCTGGACCAACCGTGTCCGGAGCTGAGCAGAGGGGAATTAAGTCAGGGAAGGGAGTGGCCACGATGGAAGCGTGACAGCCCAGGCGCTCCTGCATGGGTGGTGACGTGCATTACTTTTTACTTAAGCAGGGTTGGCCGGGAAAATCAGCAAAGCTAACCCCAGCTGCTCACACTCCAAGATTCCAAAAGGGGGGAGAGGGCTCGGCTGCTGCCTAAAATGGTAACTTTTAAAACTGGAGGAGGTGCAAGGTTCTGCAGAGTAGGAAATCACTCAGCCCAGAGTGGCCACCTCAATGGCAGGAATGTCTAAAGATAACTGGGTCTGAACACACGAAATAACATAGGATTTCAGCCAACACGAGAACTCCCATGGGTGATCACGGACTGAGACGAAGTCCAGACGGAGAGGACGAGGAGACTGGGGAAGGGACACTTGGGAGGCTTCTGTCCCGTGTCATACCGCTTTGTTGGCACTCCCAGCAAAGACTGAGATGGTTCTTGGGAAGTGAAGAGGGACACGAGATGCTCCCACGTGACAGACTCCTAGGATCCAGTTAGGTTATTAGAGAACGAAACACTAAGACACTCCCCTCTGCAGAGCGAGTAAATCCTGCAGATGGGCCGGGAAGAGACATCACAGGCCTGACCTTCTCAATCACACACATTCATACAATAGCTGATTGCTGGGGTGGGGGGTTGGGGGGGAGAAACACCCATAAGGGCATTTTTATAATCTACATATCAGAGAAACATCACAGCAGTCAATCAGCTGTTTTATAGGCTTTGTTTTGTCTTTTTTTTTTTTTTTTAAAGATTTATTTATTTATTTGAGAGGAAGAGAGAAAGAGAGCATGACTGGAGGGGGAATTGGGGCAGAGGCAGAAGCAGACTCCCCGCTGAGCACAGATGCGGGGCTCGATCCCAGGACCCCGGGATCATGACCTGAGCCAAAGGCAGATGCCCAACCGACTGAGCCACCCAGGCGCCCCACCAATTAGCCATTTTAAAGGTTAACAGCCACAATGCTGAGTGTGGGGAAGCGAAACAGATTCAAACTAGCTGTGAGGGAACTCAAATGAACAAAAAAGCTAAGCGGCTGAGAGCAAGTGCACTGTCATACTTATGGCAGCACCTGCTGTCCGCTGGATGGGACGGTGTGCGGGCGTGGCGGCCCCCCAGCAGATGCACAGGAAGTGACTCGGTGAAGAGCGGGTGAGAAACAGCGGAATGTGCAGAAGCTTTGGATAAGCAAGCCAGGCTCGGCCATTTGACTAGCTGTATGGCTTTGAACAACGTTCCCTGGCTCATCTCTCAGCGGCGTCGAGTACTACGTCCTGTTGTACATGCCTGTGGTGGTACGGCCGAGTCCCTGGCACATGGCAAGTTTGTTGTGGATGTCAGGTCCCTTCCTGTTAGCAGTAAGGTGGCCCAACACTGAACACGGTTGTTCTCCAGGAAGCTGACAGCCTGCTATCAAGATGATCCTGGTTTTCATTACTAAAATGTGCAGCTGCTGAGCAACAATGTGTCCAGAGGAACCAGAATGTTAAGAACCATCTAAAGGAGACCCAGACCAGAGGAAGCTGGAGGTCACTGCTGGTGTTCTTTCTAGCACTTTCCAGAAAGGGAGTGCTGCAGACTGAAGAGTCAGTCTCAAAGCTGGTGGATAAGGAGCTAGGTCTGTTTCAGGGAGCTTGAGGGCAAAGAATTATTCTGGAACAATTTTTCTTTTTAAACAAATATTTGAAGACGTCTGCTTCCTGTCAGGATGGATCTCAATGCGTACTTTGGAACATATGCGAAAATCACCTCAAAATGGACTGCACATCTCACTGTAAAATCTAAAACTTATAGAAGAAAACACAGGAGAAAATCTCTGTAAATCTGGAGTCAAGCAAAGATTTCTTAGATGTGATGCAAAGCCATAATCTGAAAAATGTTAAACTGGATTTCCGTAAAATTTTAAACTTCTACTATTTGAAAGTTACTATTAAGAAAGTGAAAAGAAAAGCAGAGTCTGGAAGAATGTGCAAAACACCCAAAAGGATTTGTATCCAGAATATACAAAGAACTCTCAAAACTCATGGAGAAGAAAACAACCTGATGAAAAAAATGGGCAAAAGATTCAAAAAGACGTTCCGCAAAGAAGAGATCTGGATGGGAAACAATCACACAAAAGATGCTTAGCATCATTAGTCATTAGGGAAACTCAAGTCAAAGCCCTATGAGACACCACTACAGGCCCAATGGAATGGCTAAAAGGGACCACTGGTACCAACACTGGTAAAGGTGCAGAGCCACCAGAAGCCTCGCCGGCCAACGGCGAGAATGCACCACAGTGCGGCCATCTTGGAAAACACTGAGCCCGTTTCTTAGAAGGGGAGACATGCACTTGCCATGTGACCCAGCAACTCCACTCTTTGGTATTTACCCCAAAGAAACAAAAACTTAGTTCATACAAAAACCTGTTGGCACATGCTTACAGCAGCTTGATTCTTAGTTGCTAAAAAGTGGTAACAACCTAAATGCCAATGGGCAAAATGGATAAAGAATGATACATCCATAAAACAGAACACTACTCAGCAGTAAGAAGGAACTGATACTGAAATAGCAAAATGAATTCTCAAATTATTAAGAAAGAAGCACATCAGTGGTTGCCAGGACCTAGGGGAGGGAGGAGGGATGGGGCGTCAGAGAATCTTCTGGAATGATGCAAATATTCTCTCTCTTGATCATAATAATGGTCATATGGCTGTACACATTTGCAAAAACTCATCAAATTGGGCACCCGAAAGCGACGACCTCCTGTAAGTAAACTATCTTAATAAAGCTGACCCTGCAAAAGACCAACAAAATTCTACTATAAAATATTATGCTGATAATAAAAATCTGACCAGGAGTTTTTTTTAAATGGAGAAAGAACAGGATACCAAACTGACTATGAGGTATGATGTCCATGATGTATAAAAATGACAAGAAGACTAAAAACACTTGTTACTGGATTATCAGCCAACCATGGGGTTTGATTTTCTTCTGTTTTTCTGCATTTTATAGGTCTTCAAAGTGAGCATGTTATCTTTATTAACAAAACGACAAAAGAAAGTAAAAAGTGGTCAACGCGAAAGGTGACCGTTGGGGCTTCTTTACCCTTCTTCTGTCCAGAGCTGAAAGGGACAGATTCTACGAGGGAAGACATTTCTGCCCTCTGGTAAATCCAGAACAGCGTCTCAAACACTGGAGATCTGCCATTGTATCATTTTCTGGAGTGGAAATCTGTAGTGAGAAAGATCCTGGGGGGAGCTACACAGACGTATTCAATTGGGAGATGCTCCAGCGGGCCCGGTGAAGGGGCGGTTTCCCACACCAAGAAGGCAGAGCTTCCCGGGGTGGAGGGCTGCCGGGGGAACAAGGACTGAGCAGCAGACTGGCCCACCACACAGCACAGAGGCCACACGGAGGCTGTCAGCCACATTTTAATTGAGGGCTTCGAAAGTTCCTTGGCTACACTTCCTGAGCCTGGATGGTCAGCAACTGCAGACTGCCGCTCAGGTCCTAAATTTTCATACTGTAACCTTAAGGATGGAAGCTTGAAAAGTTCAATGGATTCCTCAAGACTCCAATGATACTCCTGGTTCTTGGCAAACATTTTAAGGGCTGCTATGTTGTGTTTTCAGTGGAAGAAGGAAAAGACTTGTAGCAGCCTCTCTAGGACATGACACAAAAAATCACCAGGAATCGTTGGCATCTTGGGCACTTATCTGCCAAAGCTAACAGGGCATGAGAGAACTCTGGCTACTGGACCGTCTGACGATATTTTGAGATTGGGCAGTCTGGTCAGCGACAGGACACTGAAACACAATTCACTCATCAGCAAGAACGAGTGTGCTATGGACACCCGTCCAATAAACCCTGTCTGGGGAACATCACCTAGGGGTACTTCAGTGCAGCCCGAATGGCACACAGAACTCTGGTTCTTTACCTACAAGTAGAGAACGTACCTTGAATTCCCCCGAGGAAAAGTAGATAGCGCCACCAATTTAGCTAATCCTACTAAATAGAAAAGCAACTGGCTCGTGTTCTATGTTTGTAGCCTGGACACTGGACAGAAACAACACTTAGGAGAAAAATATTTGCTAAGTATATAATATGTACATAGTAAACTCCTAAAGAGAATGGTCGCTTGGGTCCCATGACTTCATCATGAGCAAGTCCAAGTTGGCAACTGTTTCCTGCTCTTGACCGGCTGCCAGAAAAGCCATCTTTATGTAAAGGGTCCTCCGCTTCTTCTAAAGTTTGGATCAATTTCACATACTGCACAGTGATACAACGTGGGGATTCCAGATCAGACCGCCCTCCCCAGTGCCCCCAGTACCAGTTATACCGGACTTCGCAAGTCTGAATTCTTTGGACCTGTTTCCTCTCCAGAAATTGGAAATACTGGTATCTATTCTTGATCGGGTTTTTATACGGAATAGACAGTAAAGGAGGCTCCTGGCACAATGCCTGCTACAGGATATAAACTAGGAACAGTCAGTCATTCCTTTTGCAATTTAAGTCATTCTGCTAGCTGAGAAGGGGTCTAGGACTGAGCTCTTAATGCATCTTCGATATTAAAATGTATAACTAAGACAGACGACACTGTTACGTGTGGGATTTACTGAGCACCAACTGTCCCCGGACTGCTACAATACACAATATTCTCTGGTCCGACTTTTTGCGACTTCCTCCTGGGAAAACAGAAACCTCCCTCCCAGGTCAAACAGTGTCTTTTCTATTTCTCATGCCTCCGCCAACCCAACACACCTTCATGAATCACCTGCGGCCCTGTCAAGAGACTCTGGCCAGGAGGAGAGCTCAGACAGGACGCCTGAGAACCTGTCTCTGCAGGTCAGACTTTCCCACGCCCTACCGAACTGTCCCAACAGATGGCTGCCAACACCCCAACTGGGGCGTCACAGCTCCTGGAACCCTCTGAACCCTTGAGTGCTTCATACAGACCCTACATAGGTCCAGACCTTTGTATTCTCACTCACTACAGGACCTTATGACAGTCAGCGAGCAGTCAAAACTGGTCAACGCCACAGGCTCAGAGCCTGGTTACCTCACCCGACATCCTGCCGGGAATAGTAGCGCTAAACACTTACAATAATACAGCCAAGAAGGACCTGTGAAACTTCTAGCTTTGTGCTGCTGCAAGGCCTCACCCGGTGAATGGTGCCCCAGAAGCACCATCCGCTCCACTCTCTGATTCAATTAAAAGCTGTCGAGATGTTTCTCTCTTTCTCTTTTAGCGGGACTGACAAAGAAGTACAAAATCTATCATTTTTTTTTTCTTTTTTAGCTCAAATCTTGAGGCCGTGACAGCTTTCCTGTCAATGGGAGGAAAATAAAAACCTATTTTAATGACAGTATTATACATTCGAACCCCCAAATAACTCACAGAAAGTTTTCACTTAGAATGATGAAAGTTATAAAAGGAGCTAATCTATTCAGGCAGTCTATTATTAGGTATTTTAATGTTAATACCTGTAAGATTATGCTGAGATAGAGGAGGGGGAAAATACCCTGTCATCTTGCGCCTGAGCTCTAACAGATAAGCTGAAAAATGCCGAAGAGACTGAGACAGGAAGGGAGGGAAGACAAGAGAAGACCCCACCCCCCAGCACGCCAGCCATGACCTCTAGAAGTCGTGCTGACATTGAGCGCGGAGGCTGGTCGAGCAGACACCATGCCACCGTGGTGAGAAGGTTATCCCAGGTGAAGACTAAGGGTGTCACAGAATGAAACCTTCCCCGGTGCCCCATTTAGGGAACGGAAGGGAAGCAAGTCAAGGAGAACACTGGGATTCAAGGAGGCAGCGGAGAGAGTCCAGGCTTCAAGCAAGCAGTTTGAGTTTTCAGTTAAAAGTTAAGCCTCAGCGTGGTGTATAAAAGCATATGCAATATTTTTGCTGCCTCTTTGGTTTCACTAGTAACAGTGAGATTCAGAAAACTCCCTGCCGTCAGATCGGGCCACATGTAAAAGGAAGAATTAATCTGAAACACAGTGAAGGCTTAGCTTGGGTATGAATCAAGTCCCGTGGCTTCCCTACACCTTCCTTTGATCTGACTGTTGGTTCTGCTCGCTGGGGAGACCAGCCTGCTGTGAGATAAAGGAGAGGGGCCCTCCAGGCGGGGTCAGCAGCCCTCTTATCCTGGGCAGACAGGCAGTGGCGGAACCGTGCAGGAGAACACCTGCTCTCTTGCAGGACAGACTGAAGGACTCTGTGACCTTGGGCAAGTCACGTTACCCTTCACGCCTGCAATCTCTTAACTGTGAAACAGACCTTGAGGACCGCCTCAGAACTTTAAAAGAAAGAACTCCCACCCAGTGTGACATGCCCCGCTGGCCCCGAGGGCTTTAACTGTTGTCCCCGACAGCTGTGGGAGCCGCTAGGTGACTGCTGGATCTCCCCGGCAGGGAACTGGTCCGGCCGACCATCGAGACCTTCCGTCATGTTGCAGTCCAGCAGTGCAGAGGGCCTGAGCACAGGGGATGAGTTTGGTCATGAGCCGCCTCCCCCCGTGCCATGGCATCTGGGTGATGGAGAGAGTGTGGGATTTGGCCTCGGGCAGGCCCAGACTTACCTTCTGGTGCTAGCTATATGGACCTACGCGTGTTTCTAAACCTCTCTGAGCCAGACACCTGCGTCCCTGAGACAGGATGATAATCCCCTACGTCAGGGCTTTTGTGAGAAGGGGAGGGTCCCCCTACAGCTCTTCGCACATACTAGGCTCTCAACAGGGTAGCTTCTGGTTTCCTTTGCTCCTTATGTAATTCTGCGTATGAGAGAGAAATCCGGGCTGCCTGGCAAAGTTTTGCTGGGAACGGTGAAAACGCTGCCACTGAAAATAACATGTGTAGGAGGAGGGCTCTGTGCAAATTTAAATGCACATTTAAGATACTAGACTACTTACACACATCAGCAAAACCTCTAAACCATGGAGGAAAGGGAGAGTATTACCAAAATGGAGTAACCATCTTTAACTGAGAAGGCCCCTGCCAAGCCCTCCTCTATCAAGAGACAGGGCTTTTTAGGGATTCCTTAAATTAAATGGATCCTAAAAAGCATCTGGTCCCGTGGAAAACTACAGCAGTCCCCCTCATCTGCGGGGGACACAGTCCAAAACACGCAGTGTGTGCCTGAAACTTCCGGTAGTACCAGCCCCCGCAGACTCCATGTTATTTCCGGTACATCCACAGCTGTGACAAGGCTGAATTGATAAATGGGGCACAGTAAGAGATGAACAAGCGCTAATAACCAGAGAGAACAATGACAACAAATGTACTGTCACAACAGTCGTCTGAACTGGTTTCTCTCAAAAAAAATCTTACTGTCCCGGACTCACCCTGCTTCTTGTGCTGATGTGAGATGATCAAGTGTCCTTGTGAGAAGACAAGTGAGGGTAATGACAAAGGCATGGTGATCTAGCCTTAGGCTACCAGTGACCTTCTGGTGATATGTATGACGGAAGGATCCCCTGCTTTCAGACTGTGGTTGACTCTGGGAAACCGTGGATAAAGGGGTTGATGGCAGGAGTGGGGGAGATTACTGGACATGGGCTTTGCCACCAACCGAAGCCCCGCCATCATTTCTCCCCCCAAACTATGAGTTTCTAGAGCATTAAAGAGTACACAACCCCAGAACTCTACTGAGTTCTTCTACAAACCTGCTGGTGAAAGGTCCTTCTTCATTCTTTTTAACTTCTTGGCCTTTTTCCTTCCCTCGGAGACGGGTTCTGCACAGGACTCTGTGGGCTCGAGCTCGGCGTCAGAAATCTCCCCCGATACTCTGGCCTCCAAGTCAGCTTCTGCTGGGCTGGGACTCAGGCTTCTCTTTTCTACCGTGCCGGTGGCTGTAAGACTAAAACACACACAATGGAATGACATGAAAGGTGTTGAGAGTAACAGAAACACTAGCCTATAGAATGTCTTCGCACTCTGAAGCTTGTTACCACTTAACCAGCAGCCAACAACCCGGGCGGCTGCCACCTGTACGTGACTGTTAAAGACCTAACTGTTAAAGACAGTTAAAGACCTTAAAGAACCGAAGTCTGAAGGTTTCCCGTGGCGACAAGCTTATTCAGAAGCAAGTTCTGTGTTATGTTTGTGTAGAGACACAGACGAATCTGAATTCTTCTCAGCGCTTCCAAGAACGAAATTTTTTTAAAGATTTTATTTATTTGAGAGAGAGAGAGCATTAGTGGGGGGCGGGGGAGGGGCAGAGGGAGAAGCTGACACCCTGCCGAGCAGGGAGCCCGATACGGGGCGCGATCCCAGGACACTGAGATCATGACCGGAGCTGAAGGCTGAGGCTTAACCCACTGTGCCACCCAGGTGCCCCTTGAAGCACCAAATTTTCAAGAAAATTCTTGGTTTCTGTTTTTGTGGAGCTACTACAGTAGAAGAGCAGACTAGAAGAGTAGAGCTGCCATAATAAAATAAGAGTTCTTGGTGGTACCGAAGCGGAAGACGGCACTGTTACCCTCACGACTGCCTAATGCACGCACAGCACAACAGACGAGTGCGTGAGCGTGTCAGCGATCACGTTGCTCGGCATCGGACTACACTGACAGGGCGTGGCCCACCTCCACAGAGTTCTCGTCTGTTCCAAAACGGTGACTTGTCAAATTTATAATTAAACCCGGCTTCACTTTGAAAGCTTCATAGGATGTGACATGTTGAATTAAATCCAATTACATGTCCTGATTTTTCCTTGAGGAAAAGTATGTTCCCTGAAATAGAACTTGATGAGAACAGAGACCGCGTGGCCAATGTGAGTCCTGTCTCCTCTAAATGGGTCCTATAAATAGATTTTTTAGGGTGGCCCCCAATTTATGAGAAACATCTAAAAATCAAGTCATTCCACCTAAGGGAGGCCATTCGAGTACAGCGAGGGGGCGGGGAGCGAGCGAGGGTATGCCCCTGATTAAGCCTCTTCTAAGGAAGTGCATACTTAAAATGTTACATATAAAAAAACACTCTGGCTTCCCAGTCATCCCAATTCCAATTCCTCCATGTAGTCCTGCACTCCCATCTCTGTTTTTTGTACCTGTTCACTCATGTGAAGAAAAAGAATAAACTGTTTTCCTGGTGGTTCTTAAAAGCCACAGGAGGCAGAACGCACGACTCTTACAGCTGGCTGGTCTGCCTCCACCTGTCCTCTTCACATGTATCATACAGACTTCTCCGAAGCATCTCTTTTATTGAGGGGACACAAGGAAAAGGGGAGAAAGAAGTAATATTTGGGGGACATTATTAAATATGCATATGAAAGTTTACTGTTTAAAAACTGATTACTACCTTCAAAAGGTTTTCTTTTTAAAAACATTTTATTGGGGCACCTGGGTGGCTCAGTGGGTTAAAGGCTCTGCCTTCGGTTCAGGTCATGACCTCAGGGTCCTGGGATCGAGCCCCGCATTGGGCTCTCTGCTTGGTGGGGAGCCTGCTTCCCTCTCTCTCTCCCTCTCTCTCTCTGCCTACTTGTGATCTCCATCTGTCAAATAAATAAATAAAATCTTTTAAAAAATTTAAAAAATAAATAAAAAATAAAAACATTGAATTTATTTGGGGGGACAAAGGGAGAGGGAGAGAGAGAGAATCTCAAGCAGACACAGGGCTCCCTCTCATGACTCTGAGCCAAAATCAAGAGCTGGGACATTTAACAGACAGAGCAACTCAGGCACCCTACCCTTAAAACAGTCCTCTTAAAGACAAAAATAATTTTGGCTGGTTTCTGAAAATCTGGAAAATTCAAAAAGTGTCAGAAAATAATAAGGACCCATTGTTCCACCACAAAAGGGGAACAGGCCTAAAAATCCCTCTGTGTTGTAAATCCTGGAGCCTGCTAGCCTCTAAGATGTAAATGTTTAATGAAAACTCAGTTGGGACTTCAAGAAAGACAAGGTCCAGAAATAGCCCCAACTGCATATAGAAATCTAGTGTACAATGAAGGTTGTATTTCACATTACTGGGACAAAGATGAACTTTAAAGAAATAGTGTCGGGATAACTGGAAAAGGATAAATTAGACCCCAAATTCCTCACTTGGTACAAAAGCATAAACACCAAACAGATCGGATATCTACATGCCCAGAATGAAAAATGGGTGAATTCCTCAAAAATCTGAGTGTACAAAAAGGCTTTCTCACTATGACTTGTAATTCAGACACAGTAAAAAAAAAAAAAAAAAAAAAAAAAAAAGTACCAATTTGATCTCCTAAACATTTTTTTTTTTTTTTTTTTGCACAGTGGTAAGATAAGCCAAGTCACAAGACGAATGAGAAACCAGGGAAAAGTATCTGTAGCGTAGATCATAGATAAAAGGTTAATGTCCCTGATACACAAATAACTCTCAAACTGGAGAGAGTCAGGGCAAAGCCACAAACTCACTGTTAGAGAGAGGAGTGTGGCCACATCTAACAAAACCCGGTATTTATTTACCTTTTGAGTCCACAGGCACACTTTTCGGAACATGAAAGACACAGGTCCACCAATGAACAAATACATACGCGCAGGTCATTCCCTGCAGCCTTCTCTGAAACTACAAAATATCGCCAAGCCAAAATAAAACGCCTAAATGTCGAGGTATCGGAAATTGGTTAAATAAACTGTGATACGTATAATCAGGGAAGTTATGAGCCATTATAAGAGAGAATGGAGACCTCAAAGATCAGACAGGGAATGACTTCTAGTAAAAAACAAATAAACCCACAAAAAAAAACAAGGTGGGAAAAAAGCAAAGTGCAAAAGAGCCATTTATAAACCCAGTGCTTGCACCTTCAGTAAGGAAGGGGGAAGAACTCAAATCCTGAGGTCTTCAGGGGTTTGCTTCTGTTGCTGAATGAGTGACGCCAATTCTGAAAATACCGAGATGTGTTTCAGTACCGAGCAAAGCCGTAAACACACGGATGTTGGAAGCCAGACACACCAATACTGGGGTGTGGGAAGAAAAGGAAGAACCCTGTGGAGATGAAATGAAATGGGAGACATACTCAAGATTTTAACATAAATAAGTATGTGTCTATGTGTGCACTCATGTTTGGGGGATGTATGTGTGTATATCCAAGCATTACCACCGAAAAGGGCGTAGAAGCAAAGAAACCTCAGTAGCAGTGAGCACATCTGGTGTCCACATCTTAATTTCTAATACCGTACTTTAAAAACAAACAAACAAAAAAACAAAACAAAACCCAGAGCTTCCAGAAGAACTGGCTGATTCCACAGCTGGGGTTACTGGAGGCCTGAGATGAGACTGGAACATCTTGCGATATGAGAAAGCAGGAAAGTGCTGAAGATGTGCAGAGGCGTGTTACAAGGACCGAGGCCCAGCTGGGAAGGGCTCTCACTGGCCAGGTATCAGAGCACCAAAGTAAGAGGCAGTAACAGGTTCTGAACTGAAGAAATAGGAATCCATGTGTTTACGTAACACAGGACACAAAGGGAGGGAGAGGGAGGAAGAAGAGCTCTTAGGCGGGATACTGACTCGGAACCAGTAATGGGGAAGAGAAATGGAGCTGTTAGCTGACCCCTCTGCAACCCTCCCATGAAGGATGGTTGAGGCAAACGCGCCGGCAGCTGCTCCACACGGGGGTTGTTCTGGTGGCGAGGAGGATATCTGCACGGTCTGGAAGTGTCTCCCCTCTCCCAGGGCCTGCACTGCAGTCAGGACTGTGGAGCTGAAATGTCACCATGAAGAAATATCAGACAAACCCAAATGGAAGATATCTTCCTGAAAAAGAGCGGTCGGGGAGGGGTTGGTGTTCCTCAACAGTGTCACCGTCCTAAGAGACTAAAGGGATATGAAAACTGGATGCAATACGTTATTATAGACTGGGCCTTATAATGGGGGGGGCAGTGATGCAGATAATACGAGATCAGATACTAAAATGTGGATATGAGCAGTAGAGCATCGTATCAATGGTAAATTACTATGGCTGGGTCACTGTACTACAGGTGTGTAAGGAAATATACTCTTACTTAGTGGACTGAGGGACAAAGGACCATGATTATTTAATTCCCTTTCAGGTGGTTCAGGGGGAAAAAGTCTGTTTGGGGTCAAACTAGGAGGTCACATGCAGAATTTTGCTACAAGCATAAGGAACTGATTATGCAGCCGGTGGAAATCAAATTCTTCTAGGGTGACTATCTCCATTAACTTCTTCTTTTCAGTAGGGAAGGGAAGAAAAAAAAGGTTGCTAAGGGGTGGTATTTACAAGTTCCTGCAAACACCTGTAAAACCACAAAAATCTGGCTGCCCCATGAAGTTTCCCTCTCTTTCTTTTAAATGAGGGCATTCTTTACATGCAATGAAATTTGCTCAATTTCTGGAATTGCATACAACCACGTAAACACCAGAACAGCCAAGACACAGAACGGTTCCCTTTAAGAAGATTCCTTGTGCCACTGTGCACTGAACTCTCTTGCCAGCAAACACGGATCTGCTTGCAGACACTATATTCTGCCTCTTCTAGAAAGTTCACACGAATGAAATTGTACAGTATTTAATCCTCCGTGTTTGCCTCTTTTACTTCACATGACGCCCTGGGAACCAGCCACACAGCTGGTGGTCCTGGTATTTTACCCCCATCACTGAGTTGTCGTATTTCCCGGTACGGCTATACCACGATTCATTTACTCGTTTACCAGTTGACGGACATTTGGGCTGCTTCCAATATTCTGCTATTGTCAATAATAACACTCTGAACATCTGCGTAAAGGCTTTTCTGAGTTTTATTTTATTTATTTATTTTTAAAGATTTTATTTATTTGACACAGAAAGAGAGATTTCAAGTAGGCAGAGAGGCAGGCACAGAGAGAGGGGGAAGCAGGCTCCCCACTGAGCAGAGAGCCCGATGCGGGGCTTGAACCCAGGGCCCTGAGATCAGGACCTGAGCTGAAGGCAGAGGCTTTAACCCACTGAGCCACCCAGGCGCCCTAAGATTTTTTTTTTTTTTTTTTTTTTTAAATCACGGTAAAATACACATCACAGAAAACTTGGCCATGTCAACCACTGCAAGCACACAGCTCAGCGCTGTTAAGTACACTTCCAACGTTGTGCAACCACCACGACTCTCCATCTCCAGGACCCTCTTCATCTTGCGAAACTGAAACCCTGTACCCATTAAACAGTAACTCCCCATTCTCCCTTCCCCCCAGCCCCTGGCAACCACCATTCTTTCTGCCTCTTTGATTCTTACTCGTCTGAGTATACTTACTGAAAAATATATTTACACTTACTAAGTATTACTTACTTACTCGTAGAAGTGGAACCACAGAGTATTGTCTCTGTTTGTGACTGGCTTATTTCATGTAGCACAACGTCAAGCAAGGTTCACTCATGTTGAAACAGGTGTCAGAAACACCTTCCCTTTTACGGCTGAATAATATTTCATCGTGCGGATATACCACATTTTGCTCATCCATTTACCTGGCAGTGGACACCTACCCTGCTTCCAGACTTCAGCTGTGAAAAATACTAATAGGAACAGGGTGCACAAACAACTCTCCAAGACCCTGCTTTCCATTCCTTTGGGCATATGCCAAGAAGTGGAATTGCTGAGTCACATGGTAAGTTTGCTTTTAGTTTTCGAGGTAGCCTCCTGCTATTTTCACAGCAACATTCCCACAAGAGCGTATGAGGCTCCCGTTTCTCCATATCCTCATTAACACTTGTTCTATTCTGGGTTTTTGATGGTAGCCATGCTAATGGCTGTAAGGTGTTATCTCATTGTGGTTTTGATATGCATTCCCCAGTGATCAGTGACGTGTAAGAATCTTTTCATGAGTTAATCGGCCATTCATTTATGTTCTTTAGAGATACAGCTAATGCAAGTTCTTTGCCCATTTTTGAATTGGGTTGGTTTTTGTTGTTTCTGTGGAGTTTTAGTTCCTCATACATTCTAGATAGTTATCCCTTATCAGATATAGAAGTTCATTTTGTATATGGTGTGAGGTAAGGGTCCAACTTCATTCTTTTGTGTGTGGATATTCCATTTACCCAACACCGTTTACTGGAAAGACGGTCCTTTCCCCATTGCACGGTTTTGCCATTCTTATTGAAAATGATCTGACAGTTCATGTGAAGGTTTATTTCTGGGTTCTCTATGCTATTCCATCCACTCTATATCTGTCTTGAGGTCAATAACACACTGTTTTGGTTACTGTAGTTTTTTTTTTTTTTCAAGATTTTATTTATTTATTTGGCAGACAGAGATCACAAGTAGGCAGAGAAGCAGGCAGAGAGAGAGGAGGAAGCAGGCTCCCCGCTGAGCAGAGAGCCCAAAGCTCCATCCCAAGATCCGAGCCAAAGGCAGAGGCTGGAACCCAATGAGCCACCCAGGTGCCCCTAGTTACTGTAGTTTTGCAGTAAGTTTTAAATCAGCAAGTGTTATTCATCCTCCTAACCAGTTTTTTTTTTTTTTTTTAAAGATTTTATTTATTTGACAGAGAGAGAGATCAAAAGTAGGCAGAGAGGCAGGCAGGAGAGGGAGAGGGGGAAGCAGGCTTCCTCCTGAGCAGGAGTCCAATGTGGGGCTTGATCCTAGGACCCTGAAACCATGACCTGAGCTGAAGGCAGAGGCTTAACTCACTGAGACACCCAGGTGCCCCCAAATCTGTTCTTTTTCAAGATTGTTTTAGCCATCTAGGATGCCTTGGGAATCCATAGGAATTTTAGGATGGATTTTTCTATGTCTGCAAAAAAATGTCACTGGGATTTTGACAGGAATTGCAGTGAATACATAGATCACTTTAGTCAGCCCTGTAATCTTGATAATATCAGGTTTTCAAATTCATGAACCTGGGGTAGGGGGTGTCTTTTCATTTATGTAGATCTTTCAATTCGTTCAGCAATGTTTTGTAGATGGTAGGAAAGAGCTCTCTCCATTCTTCTCTTCTTATAAGGGTACTAATCCCGACATAAGGCCCTCATCTTCATGGCCCCAGCTAACTCTGACTACCTCCCAAAGACCCCATCTCCTAATTCCATCAAATTGGGGATTAGGGATTAATATAAGAATTTGGGGGTGTGGGTGCCATGATTCAGACTGTAGCACAAGTCCACTAAAATTTTTTTTCTATTTTTTCTTCTAGAAATCTTAGAGTTCTAATTGTTACATTTAAGTCTACAGGTCATTTCAGGTTCATTATGTATATGGTGTGACTTAAGGGTAGAAGTTCAATTTTTGCATACCACTATGCAATTGTTTCAGGTTTATTTGTTTGTTTGTTTGTTTGAATTATTTATTTATTTTTTTGGAATTATTTACTGACAAAATTAACTTCGCCTATGCTTTTGTCAGGAATTTTTAAAATTTCCAAATTCCTGAAAGTTACTGATCTTCAAAACTTGAGACCAAGAAATCAGAATTCCTCAATTGTAAATTATTCTGTATTTTTCAGAGCACTTGACTTCACGTTTTTAAATAATGAGTTATAATCATAAACAATCAATCACTTTTCTGTGACAGGATTATATTTAAAGTTTCAGGGGTTAGTTCTGTAAAATATGATATAATAACAAGTATATGGTTATTATTATGAATCATACACTGCAACAAAATTATGTTATTTCAATAACATGCAAAAAATAATCTCTACTTAATATAGGCATTTGGTAAAAGAAAACATTAAAAGAATAAAACATTAGCACTGAATGACTGCCCAAAAAACATCATTTAAAAATTGTAAGATGGGGCACCTGGGTGTCTCAGTGAGTTAAGCCTCTGCCTTCAGCTCAGGTCATGATCTCAGGGTCCTGGGATCGAGTCCCACATTGGGCTCTCTGCTCAGTGGGGAGCCTACTTCCCCTTCTCTCTCTCTGCCTGCCTCTCCGCCTACTTATGATTTCCATCTGTCAAATAAATAAATAAATAAATCTTTAAAAAATAAAAATAAAAATTGGAAGAGGTTACAAATATTTAAAAGCTTTTTTTTTTAAAGATTATATTTATTTATATATTTTTGTAAATATATAAATGTCTGCAAAAAAATGTCACTGGGATTTTGACAGGAATTGCAGTGAATACATAGAGCCCAATGGAGGGCTGGAGCCCAGGACCCTAAGATCATGACCTGAGCCAAAGGCAGGGCTTTAACCCACTGAGCCACCCAGGTGCCTCTTAAAAATTATCCTCAAGTGAGATTTTAAAACACACAAGTATTAATTGCTTGGATTAAGTATTAATATTTGTCATAAGACAAATATTCCAGATGTAGAGAAGTTTCTTTCATGTTGTGCTAATGTTGGTCATATGGTTCTGAGTGTGTCCAAAGCAAATACAAGTTGGGCGTTAGACTACATATGGCCCCATATATGCTCATTTCCTCTTTGAGGGATGAACATATTTTGTCTGCTTGCCCTGATTTTGGTTTGGCTGTTAAAAATGATACTGCCTGTCCTAATTCAGATCTCAGATGAGCTGATTTCACATCAAAGTGTTCCAGGATCCTTGTTTACAGCCTGCCTTTGCATTTCTTCTGTGAAAGTAATTACAAAGAACTATAGCCTTAGGGCAAATAGCCAAACACGAAAACACCACTGGATTCTATTAAGATAACGTAATATCTGGGTATCCTAGCAAGGTTAACAGCACTATTACTACACAGAAACATGTTTCAGAACTGCCAATTGAAAGACTGCCCCCAAAACTTAGTATTTCTTGGAACGAGATTCGCTGGATTTTCATAAAGTGTACTAATATGTGTAAAGTCATTACTAAATCTGTGTTTACAAAAATGACCCATCAGGAGTGGCAGACAGGGGTACAAACATATATATTTAACAACCCGCCAGCAGCAAATAAGAAGGACAGATCTGGTCGTGGCCCCTTCGCTCCCATACCCTCTGTCCTGCTGACCGTAACCTTTGGACACCGATTCCGCTCTTCCTTTCAACGTCATGTCCATGGGTTCCTTTGAACTGGTAATACCTATGTTGGTGGTTAAACTTGAACACCCACAGATTTTCTTTCCCTTTATCCTGATTTCTGGACGGATTTTTTTCTCACATTTTGGAGTGACATAAAGATCCCTAGAAATGTCAGGAATGGATTCCTGCATGGGGACGCTGCTGGAAATCAAGGGATCACTAATGTGTGGTTGTGCTTGGGGCACTCAATCCTGTTTTCGTTATCTACTTATCTTTCCTGTGCGGGCACCACACTGTTATTATACCTGTAGCTTTACAGTATGTCTTAAAGACAGAGGCTAAGTCCTTCTGTCTGCTGGAGGGTTCACCCTGCTGGATAAAAGAGCCGCCTTTCATTTTAAACATTTTTAAAGATTTTATTCATTTATTTGACAGACAGAGCTCACAAGTAGGCGGAGAGGCAGGCAGAGAGAGAATGGGGGGAAGCAGTCTCCCTGCTGAGCAGAGAGCCCGATGCGGGGCTCCATCCCAGGACCCCGGAATCATAACCTGAGCCGAAGGCAGAAGCTTTAATCCACTGACCCACTCAGGCATCCCAGCCACCTTTCATTTTAAAGGGTTGCCCAGTTTAGAAAATTCTCGTTTGATACTTCCAGATGACCATTCTAAGCGGCATGTGGGCTTTTATTCCCATTTTACAGGCAAGGTCCCTCACCCTCAGTGACTTGTTCCCAGTCAAATAGCTGGTTGAGTAGACCTGAGACAGTCTTCCAGGTCCGGGTTCTTGGCACTGCTTCACGGCCTCTCCACCACCCAGTCCCATGTTCCAGGACCAGTTCTTCCTGTGAGGTCTTACCTCAAAAGACCCCCTCCGAAGGGCTTTCCCAGGCCCCCTGCAGAGACCAAGCATCCCTGATTCTCCAGCATTTATCCCTCTATTTTGTTTTCCTCCTATGACTCATCTCTGTCTGTACTTCTTACTCACTTCTTGTTTATTCTCTTCCTCTCTGCCACCAGAATGTTCGGCAAGAAAGGGATCTCGTGCTTCTTATGGGGGACGGGGCTTCTCAGGACCTGGCCAGGGGCCACCAAGTCAGTCAGGCCTCTGCAGTCAAGGTTTGTAGAGTGGATGGAATAGATGAAATCAGTGAATGCTTCCACCCCAAGAGCAATAATGCAAATGACAAACAGCAAACTGCTTATTTCCTCCTGAATTATATGTGCTATTAACAGGGTTTACATCCTAGTAGACAGTCAACTTCCCCGCAACCCTGCTAGATAAAGCTACGGGAAAGTAGGAATGTCCCTCTGTGTACAAACTACCTCACAAAGCAAAATGAACTGGAAAAATCTGGGGAAGTAGGAGCTAGAAAATGCATTTTTACTGTTTTCCCAAACTCGCATACTGAATTCAAATACCATGAGCATGACTGTTCTGTGTTTGCGGGCATGATATGGGTCGATAAGGGGAGGATGTTTGAGAGCCTATGCTCCATTCAGAAGGCAAGGCCGTGGAGACGGCTGATGAGCTGTGACTTTCATGTCTACCAAAGAATTTGAATTGAAAAGCAAAAATAGGATCAAATAAGGTATGCCTGTATGACAGCTACCCGGGAATAAAGGGTTATCTCTTGCGGAATGAGAGTCAGGGGAAGAGTAGGGAAAGAGAAGTCATGAGTATGTTGTGTAAGACTGTGGCTCTGGCCTAGGTATAAAGTTTATTTTTAAATATGAGATTGGCCTAAATAAAAGAAAAAATTGTTTCTGGGTTCCAAAAAATCAGTGACACTCGACTGGAACTTTTTGCGAGAACCCGATTTGAATCCGGCTAAACGATCCCCTATTGCTAACTCACGTTAATACAGGACAGCAAAGATAAATGTATGGTAAACATGAGAGAAATTAATACTAATTCCTAAATAAGGAACCTATACTCAACACAGAATTAGTTGAAGCTGAACTCAGAATATCTGAAATTTTCAGAGGCTAGGATGAAATTTACTTTTGCACTAAAATTTACTTTTGTCCCTGATGGAACGGATTTACTAAGCAAATCAGTAATGTAATAAAAACAAAACAACTCTTCCCACAGCAAAAGCCCAACTATTTCAGAAAATAAACTGCTTTTAAAAACTTTCCAGGAAGTTAAACACGACCAGTTGGACACACATATTTATCTGTAGAGGGATATAAATAACTTGACAAAGGCACAGAGAATAGGAGAGGCGGCATCAGAGGGCAGGATGTTAGCTCGTTTTGGAGACGACAAGTAGAAAGAAGAGTGCCAAAGGACTTTGCACAGAGGAGGAAACAGAAATCTAAGTGTTGTGTAAAAGTCTGATTCACCCAACAGAGCCCTGCAAAGTCTCAGCAAATAACAGGCCCCAGATTCCTGAAACAAGTAGGTGATAAGCACTGGGGCTACGTTAACAGGAGGAAGGGCTACACTAGGGTCCCCACACCCAATCTTGGGAAGCCAGGGGGCCAGCATTCCTCCAGGCCAGCAGCAGCTGGACAGGAGGTTTACTCTGTGGAGAAACTGACCCTCTCACCGAGGGACCAAGTCCGACAGTGAAGAGTAGGCCGAGTAGGGCAGTAAGAAGCAATGAACGCGGCAAGCAGCATATCCTACATACTGAGAATGGGGGCCTCCAGCTTCCTTTTGCCATTCAGGACCCAAAGCACCAGCAGTCAGGCTTACGTTCCCCAAGCTGCAAGTCAGAAAATCAATGTCTAAAAAACCTTGAACTCTTACAACTAATATCACACTTAATGCAGAATGTTTTTGTCCTAAGATAAGGAATAAGACACATATGCTGGCTCTCGCTATTTCTACTTAATACTGTACAAAAAGCCCTAGCCACAGCAATAAGACAAGAGAAAGAAATAAAATTTATATGGTCCACTGGACAGTGAGAAATACACTTGCCTTTACTTGCAGCATATGTGATTATCTAAACAGAAAGTACCAAATAGCTTATAAAAAGTATTAGAACTGGGATGCTCAGTCGGTTAAGCGTCTGCCTTCAGCTGAGGCCGTGAACGCAGAGTCCTGGGATTGAGTCCCACATTGGGCTCCCTGCTCAGCTGGGAGCCTGCTTTTCCCTCTCATGCTCTTCTTGCTTGTTTCACAGAGAGTGAAACTTACTCTAATAAGTAAAGTCTTTTAAAAAGAAGTTATTAGAATAAGTGAATTTAGTGAGGTTCAAGGATACATGATCAACACATACAAATCAACTGTATTTCTTTATGTCAGAAATGAACTGGAAATTGAACTTTAAAATATATGATTTATGGGACGCCTGGCTGGCTCAGCCTGAAAAGCATGAGGCTCTTGATCTCGGGGTCATGTGTATACCCCATGTTGGGTATACAAATTACTTTAAAAAAATAAATAAAATGACTTATAATAGCATCAAAAAGCAAAATACTTAGCGACAATTCTAATAAAGCATATGTCAATTTTACATGCCAAAAACTACAATAAACTGATGAGAAAAATCAAAGAAAACCTAAATAGGGGTAAAGTAACACCACGTACATCAGTTGGAAGATTCAATACAGTTATGATGTGAATTCTCTCCAAAATGGTCTACAAATGCAACATAATCCCAGTAAAGTCTTAGCAGGGTTTTAGTAGAGATCAACAAGTTAGCCCTAAACTTCGAAAAGTGAAAAACAAGGATGAAGGGTTTAACATCTGATTTCAAGACTCCCTATAAAGCTATAGTAATCAAGACAGTGAAGGGGTGCCTGGGTGGCTCAGTAGGTTAAAACCTCTGCCTACTTGTGATCTCTGTCTGTCAAATGAATAAATAAAATCTTAAAAAAAAAAAAAAAAAAAAGACAGTGTGGTACTGGTAATAGGACAGATGGAGGGGTTCCTGGGTGGCTCAGTCAGTTAAGCGGCTGCCTTTGGCTTGCATCATGGTCCCAGGGTTCTGGAACTGAGCCCCACATCAGGGTCCCTGCTCAGCGATGAGTCTGCTTCTCCCTCTCCCCATGTTATCTTGCTCACTTTTGCTCTCTCTCAAATAAATAAATAAATACATACATAAAATCTTAAAAAAAAAAATAAAAAAGGATAGATGTATAGACCAGTGGAAAAGAATGAGTCCAGAAAATGATCTACATATATATATATATATATATATATATATATGGCCACAGGTTTTTGACAAAGAAGTCAAAGTAATTCAACATAGAAAGGACAGTCTTTTCAAAATATGGTGCAGAACGAATGGATATCTATATACCAAAAAATGAATTTCAAATAGATCACATACCCAAACATAAAACAAAAATATTGTAAATGTGACAGGAAAAATAAGACAATCTTTCTGACTCTAGTTCAGGCAAAGAAAGATTTCTTAAGTATATCACAAAAAAGCACAAGCCATAAAGAAAATTAGAAGCCTCAGAGAAAATATATGTAATTACAAATTACCTCCTCCTCACCTCCTCACTCTACAGGGAAAAGACATCCGTAAGATGAGCCTCCACACCCAAAGCTTCTTATCCCTTTTTAGTCCATTTTTTTTTTTTTTAAGATTTTATTTATTTGACAGAGATCACAAGTAGGCAGAGAGGCAGGCAAACAGAGAGGAAGAAGCAGGCTCCCCGCTGAGCAGAGAACCGGATGCAGGCTCCATCCTAGGACCCTGGGATCATGACCTGAGCCAAAGGCAGAGGCTTTAATCCACTGAGCCACCCAGGGGCCCCTTTTTGGTTCATTCTTAAATAATGACGGACAGCTGAAAATAGTCAAAATATTTGAAGAAAATCTTCGACATAATATACAAAACCCTAAACAGACTAACACACAAAGAAAAACAAAACCCTGAGGAAACAGAGACAACATAAGGAGCTAAGAAAACTTTAAAAACTACAGGCAGTCTTTGCTTTGCACAAAGTATAGATACAAAAAAATGACTGGACATGCCTACTGTATTAGCAAGTCAATGGATAAACAGAAAAGCCAAGATGTAGCAATAGTTACATTACTTGGAGAAAGTATCAAAAGAAAGAGTTGAAAGAGGTTGCCTCTGAGGGACAGGATTACTGTAACTTTTTATTATAAAATTTGTCTATTATTTGGCTTTAAAAAATGAAGTTCATGTATTTCACTGAAAATATTCTAAAAGAAAAAAAAAAGTCAAGGACTTCACGAAGATCTGCGTAACACTGTGAAAAACCCTTATACCAGCAGTATATCAGTACTTGTCTGGTTTTGTTAAGTGGGCACACTCAGCTCTGTTAGACTCACTGGCCTCATGACTTCTGGGTAAGACCTGCTTTTCTGACTTCCGAGTTCTCCTCGCTGAAGAGTCAGGGAGGGTGCATAAGATCACCTCCAAGTGTCTTCCTGCTCTATGAGTATATGGCTTTATCAAGGAACACTTCTGCTCACACAGTTACATATGGGATGGATTTTCTTTTCTTTTCTTTTTAAAAACATTTTATTTATTTGACAGAGAGAGATCACAAGTAGGCAGAGAGGCAGGCAGAGAGAAAGAGGAGGAAGCAGGCTCCCTGCCGAGCAGTGAGTCGGATGCGGGACTTGATCCCAGGATGTCGTGAGCCAAAGGCAAAGGCTTAACCCACCGAGCCACCCAGGCGCCCCTGGGACGGATTTTCTAAAAAAATCTAGCTCAGGGTGTCTGGGTGGCCCAGTGGGTTGGGCCTCTGCCTTCTGGTCGGGTCGTGATCTCAGGGTCCTGGGATCGAGCCCCACATCAGGCTCTCTGCTCACCGGGGAGCCTGCTTCCCCCCTCTCTCTGCCTGCTTGTAATCTCTGTCTTTCAAATAGATAGATAGATAAATAAATAAATAAATAAATAAGAAAATTAAAAAAAAAATCTAGCTCATTTCTTCACCAATGCCCTATAATCTAGACTAGTTTTCAATTTACACTTCCATTCATCTGAATTGGTACATCAAGTAGAAATGACAGCTAAGAAAAAATTCAAAACCAGTTACCTAAACATTTATAGCATCAACATCTTAATCCTACATTTTTTTTTAAAGACATCTCATCTCTTTGAGAATTGCTATTTTTGGTGGTTTCTGTTTTTCTTATAAACCCACCAAATCCAACCTGAGAAGGAAAAGAAAAAAACAAAAAAACCCCATAATGTCAGCCGAGTTTTAGGCTCAAATTTGGAAGTGAGCTGTTTCACAGATGATGCAGAAGTACGTAGGTGGGGCTACCCGATTCACGAAGGACCCGACCCTTCCTTGCTATGTGGGCACTCACCTTTCTCAGCTGCCCACCATAGCCAAAATTATCCGAGCTAACAGAGACGGAGAAGCTGGAGATGAAAGAGGAAGATTAAAAAAAAAAAGAGAGAGAGAGAGAGAGAGATTTTCATGTGTCATTCGTTCCTGGCTTGTCTTTAGCAAAGCAATAGCCTGACTTTATGTTGTTCAAAAGGAAAAAAATCAGTCTTTAGGGACTTTCCCAATCAGAAACTCAGTAGGAAGATAAGTTCCCAGAGTGTTCCGAGTTCTCTGGTTCATTCATTTATTTACACCTGTCTCTGAGTGACGGTGGGGCTTCATTGTTAGATGCTAGAAAGCAAAGATGAATAAATAATACCGTTTCACTTTCTACGGGAGTTCTCAAGGCAGAGAATTCCCAAGGTTCTTCCCAGGTGGCATGGAAGGCCTCTCAGAAGGCTCTTCTGATGGTGGGGAAGGATCACAATTGGGCGTATGAGGAGGGAGCAGACACGCTGGGAACAGCACACATGGAAACTGGGATGAGAGAGGTGACCACCCGAATCCGGGTTCTGTCATTTACTGGTTTGGGGACTCCAGGCAGCTTCCTGTACTTCCACCGAGTCTCAGTCTCCCTAATTAAGAAACATGTTATTATAAGGATTAACAAAAAAAATGAAGCGCCAACCGCATAAATTACAGCGCCTGGCATGGCAGACTCCTGCATGCCAGCGCCTCCGCTGTTCCCTCCCTGGCCTGCTGGGGGCATGTTTCTGGAGAGGATGCCGATCCGAGTCATCAGAGGCAGGGGTCCAAATCCTTGGAAAGAGCCAGGCGAGGAGGAGAGACAGAGAGAAGGAAGAGTGTGAACGGGAGGCACAAGCAGCCTGTGTGGGTTATATGGGCTAGCCCCGAGCTGCAAGGCAAGGGCAAGGGCAAGGGCAAGGAGGGAGGTTTTCCAGCGGCCTCCCCAGGGCGCATGAAGCCATCCACTGCCACTTATGCATGGGTGCCTGGGACCTGCAGACCAGCAGAATCCAGCCCAAATGCCCTGCTCTGCTGGAAATGCACACAAGGCTTCTGGAAGACACGGTTCCATTTTTTTCTCCATCATCCTAAAAACTTCAAATATACAGAAAAGTTTAAAGAAGAGCATGGTAAATGTCCATTTAGCTACCACTTAGGTTCTAGAATGAGTTCTAGTTTGGGATTGAAGATTTGAAAATGTACAGCCCATTTTAGCTCTTTTGCATCTGGGAGAAGGGCCACAAAAGGGAGGACGTGAGCGCTTCCATCTGGCACGCGTCCATCCGGCTCTGGCACGCGTCCATCCGGCTGCCGCAAGACCCGCCGTGCCACTGAACAAAACGGAATCTGCTTCAGAGACCCCTGCGTGGACAAAAGGCAGCACCTCGAGTCTGCAGACAGCATTTACACAAAGAAGCACCTACCAGCACAATGACAAACCCGGTTCTGGGCCACAGCATCCATTCTTCATCCTTACACCCGACCCCCCCCCCCCAAGTAAATACCAACCTCCTCTTGCTTTGGCTCGCTGAGGATGGACTAGCGCAAGTAAAGAGTATACAGTGACAAAAAAGTATCAGAAAAACGTTACAAATTTCTACCTCTAAGCCATAGATCTAGACAATGTTACACATGTCATAGTTGATTTCAGCTAAAACTACCACAGAAAATACAGAAAGAATCCTAACTGCGTAACTCCACCAGGAAATCTGTTTTCCTACAGTTAACGGACATGTAAAAAAAGTAGCACCTCAGTGTGCTACCTAAGTGTGCGGAGGGCAAATTCAATCGTTAGCACCATTAAAAAAAATTACACTCTTCCGTGAAGGTAAGTACGAATAATAAAACCCGTTCTTACAAACACAGATAATTACTTTTAATTATGGTGGATTAAAGAAATAATGGGAAAATACAAAAAGAAAACATTAATTCTCAACTATCACGGCCGTGAGGACAGGTGAATGCATTTCAAGACATCAGAAGTCATCTAAGTGCCAGGTGCTACTCAATGGAGCTTTCATGTTATTTAAAATAAAATCTTTTTTTTTTTTTTTAAAGATTGTATTTATTTATTTGACAGAGATCACAAGTAGGCAGAGAGGCAGGCAGAGAGAGAGGAAGGGAAGCGGGCTCCCCGCTGAGCAGAGAGCCCAATGCAGAGCTCAATCCCAGCAACCTGGGATCATGACCTGAGCCGAAGGCAGAGGCTTTAATCCATTGAGCCACCCAGGTGCCCCTAAAATAAAATCTGCTTTCAAGTTTGAGGTAGAAGAAGGCTTTTCCACTTTCGCTCTGGGGCTTCTGTCGGTTTCTGCAGCATTGTCACTCCAACCTCTGGATCTGTTCAAGCAGACCCTCGTCTAAGACTCGATCCATCTGGGTGCCAGACATGGCAGCCCATCCAACACATGGAGACAGGAAGGCCAGATCTCAGGAGCATAGTCCGCTCAATTTACCAACCTCTCATTCCACCTTGAGCACTTCTACGTCTACAGACATATTTAAATCAAGTCTAAAAGAGATTAGTAACTGGAAATTATGAACTCATCCACTCTTTTTCTTGGTAATCTGTCATTTTCTATTCACATTTTTGAAGTAGTCTACGTCTGTCACCGGCACCCTCCCTCTCCTGGTTAAGAAAGGCTTTGAGTCAAACTCTGCTCTAAGGAGCTCCTGGGTGGCTCAGTTAGTTAAGCGTCTGACTTGTGGTTTTGGCTCAGGTCCTGAGATGGAGCCCCACATCCTGCTCCGTGCTCAGTGGGGAGCCTGCTTGAGACACTCTCTCCCTTTGCCCCTCCCCTCAAAAAAAAAAGAAAGTTCTACTATAAAAAACGTATTCTGAGTAGCCTTCATCTTCTGAAAAAAATTTTAAATTTTATTTATTTGAGGAAGAGAGAGGGGGCATGAGCGAGGGAAGGGGACAGGGAGAGAGGGAGAAGCAGAATTCCTGTTGAGCAGGGAGCCCGACACAGGGCTCGGTCCCAGGATCCTGAGATCATGACCTGAGCCGAAGGCAAAAACTTAACCAAGTCACCCAGGCGCCCCCCCCCCCCAATTTTTTAATTGTGGGGAAGATAACACATAACAAAATTTACCATCTTGATCCTCTTAAATGAGTTTAGTGGTGTTAAATACATGCACACAGCACTGCAACCAAGCTCTAGCACCCTGTCCATCTGGCAAAACAGAAACTCTACACCTATTGACCAACAGCCCCTCACTGCCTCCTGCCGCCAGCCCATGGTGTGTCCGTACCCATGTGCGAGCAGGCGTCAGAACTTCCTTCTCTCTGAAGCTATTTCCACTGTATGTGTCAACCACACTTTGTTTATCCAAGTTCCCTGCACCTCTTTTTTTTTCTTTTTTTTTTTTAAAAGATTTTATTTATTTATTTGACAGACAGAAATCACAAGTAGGCAGAGAGACAGAGGGAAGCAGGCTCTGCTGAGCAAAGAGCCTGATATGGGGCTCGATCACAGAACTCTGGGAGTCATGACCTGAGCCGAAGGCAGTGGCTTTAACCCACTGAGCCACCCAGGTGCCCCCTTGCACCTCTTTTTATATGATTCTCAGGAATCCTACTGACCTACCTCCCGTGAGAGAAAAGCAGGGGGTCCTGACCTGCGGGCCCATGAGAAGTCCGAGGGCAGAGACAAGCTAGATCAGGGCATCTCTCCCTGACCCTGGCCAGGTAGATGGGACAAGGGACACCTGTTAGGAGTTGCTCCTGTATCTTGGTTTAAAAGGGTTTATGTCTTTCGGGACATTCTGTGGTAAATCTAATTCACCTGGTTAATTATTCCGTTTTATTAATAACTACATAACTTTTCAAATTCTGCATTTTATATCAGCCATACTCTAGCTCACTGTTCATTCCAGGATCTTAAAATACTCCCTTCAGACCAGAACGATCCTTTCTTCCAACTGTTCAGATGTGGAAAGGAGTTAAGTGGGAGGGCTGAGTGGAGGACCGTGATCATTTGTCCTTAGTTATTGCAAAAAATCACTTTGAACAGATGTTAGAGGTCTCCACCACCTTCGCAATCTGAAATTAGCACAACCCTCAGAAGATACTTAGGCCCGGCCAGAATCGGCACAGCGGAGGGGAAGGCAGCCGATGCGCAGGAAGAGCTCTGTCTATGGCCGTGTCAGCCCCGTGATTTGCAGCAAGACAAGTCCCCCCTTCCTGAGCTGGCCTCTGAGCCAAACAGAACTAAGACTAAGAATGCCAGCTAAGCCCCCTGCGGTTCTTCCTCAGTCCCTTGTGAGGACAGAGAATCACTAGCCCTCTTGCGATGGCATCTCAGGATCTCGACCATGGTTCCTATTGCCTTTCCCTGCAGCTGCGGTCCCAGGCTGAGCACATTTAACCTGTGACCATCTATTCTCCCCGTGAGGTCCTCTGCCTCTGGACTCGCTGCAGAGCCTCTCCTTAACATTAACTCATCAACCGATCAAAGCCCAAGACCACGGGGCACCTGGGGGGCTCTATCGGTGAAGTGTCTGTCTTCAGCTCAGATCATGATCCCAGAGTCCTGGGATCGAGCCCCACATGGGGCTCCCTGCTCAGCGGGAAGCCTGCTTCTCCCTCTCCCTCTCCAACATGTCCATATTCTCTCAAATAAATAAATAAAATCTTAAAAACAAAACAAAACAAAGCACAGCCTAAGACTGGATTCTACTAAGGGGATGACCAGTGTTGAGCACACCAGAGGATGGCACTTCCGAGTTTCTGATATTGGCCTGTACATCCCAGTATCATTTCTGTTTTTTGGATTTAAAAAAAATTTTTTTTAAGTTAACCATTTTACATTGGTGATGCATGGGACTAGACATCTAAATCCTCGCCCACAAAAAGGTAAGGTTGAAATTCAGAGATTTTAAACTTAGGGTTTCTTTAACACAGGTTTTTTGTTTTTATTTTTGTTTTCAAGAAAACATAATTCTTTAAAATGAGACAGCGTCTCTCTCAAACACGCAAGCTCACAGGTAGCTGTGCCATGTCCAGAAGAGGCAACTTCATGCAGGGGCTGTGGATCCCTAACACCCATAAGTAAGAATTCTGGGCAACTCTAGCTAAATTATTCAGCTTCCCTGAGACTCAACTTTCTCATCCTTAAATTAGGAATATCACCAAAGGCTTCACCGCATCATTAGATTTTCTAAAAAAACATGTAAAGCAACTAGCACAGTGCCTGGAATAAAGAATCTGCTTAAAAAATAGGGGCACTGTCTCGCTTTTCACGTTGCTCCAGAAAGCAGGCAGTGTGTCTGTGAGTTTTACGCCTGCAGACTGGCGGCACAGAGGTGGTGATGGGAAGGTGGGAGAAGGTCAAGGAATGATCCCCTCAACAAGACGATGGGTCGTGAATTAGTTTTTCACAACACATCTGACATACGATATTTGTGAATTTCTCCAGGAGGTGGATCACTGAAACTAGGATGACCCACCCAGACCTTGCCGGTTAGTACATTTTATTAAGAGGTTCAAGAACACTAAAACCACCTGCCATATGAAGAATCATATTTCACCAGAAGCAAAGTAAGAGCAGCTTCTGAGGCACGAGGCCTAATGAAAAACAGAGAGTAGAGAAAAGGATGTGTGGTCCATTCCCATCTACCTAACAGGAGGGGAGGGCATACATATGTAGTTGCTGCGTAAATTTGTAAAAATGGAAGGACTGACTAAAAACCAATAAACCTGGTTGCCTCAAGGGAGGGAGGGACCAAGCTGGAGGAGGCAGGGAGAGAAGCTTTGGAGATCTGACTCTGGAACCACACAAATGGTCTATGTAATTACACAGCAAAACTGACTTGAAAAAAGACAATCCCTAAAGTTAAAAATGAAACAAAGTTAAATGTTTACTGAGTTGGTAGCTTAACTATACAAAGAGGAATTATTTCAAGTGACTTTAATAGTTTATTTTTTTTTTTTTTTTTTTTTTTTTATTTTTTATTTAAGATTATTTATTTATCAGAGAGAGAGAGGAGCGAGAGCAAGCACAGGCAGACAGAGTGGCAGGTAGAGGCAGAGGGAGAAGCAGGCTCCCTGCCAAGCAAGGAGCCCGATGCGGGACTCGATCCCAGGACGCTGGGATCATGACCTGGGCTGAAGGCAGCTGCTTAACCAACTGAGCCACCCAGGCGTCCCTCAAGTGACTTTAAAATCAAGTTATTTTGACTGTTCATCCCTACTCCAGGGGAAAAAATTACTGCAAAACAGTTATTTTCAATAATTACATTATTTATAAGGATACGGTCATAGTTATTCTGAAATTATTATCCATAGTGGTATAAAGCAAATAAATACTTACTTTAATATCATTAAGTAATTAAAAATTACATTACATTAAAATTACATTAAAAATTTCAGTGTTAAGAAAAAAAGAAACTAAAAGTAGTTAAGTACGTCCTGCAGTCTAACTAGAATTGGAAATATCAGTATAAACTAAGGTCTTTCTTTTATGATTTTATTTATTTGACAGGGGGAGAGAGAGAGAGAGAGAGAGAGAATGTGCGAGCACACAGCACGGGGAGCAGAAATCAGAGGGAGAAGCTGATCAGGGAGTCCGACACGCGGCTTGACCACGATCATGACCCGAGCTGAGGGCAGAGCTTCACTGACTGAGCCACCCACACGCCCCAGGATAAACTAATTTTAAAAAGAAAAAAGAAGGAAGGAAAGAAGAAAGAAGTCCTTGCTAGCCCTTTAAATTAAAAAACTATAAATAACAATGAATTCAGCATCCATAAACACAGATTATAGATTAGATAATAGAACCCAGATTATAGATTCTAAATACCATGACCCATCAAAAGGAACTGGCCCTTTAGAGAAATGGCTAACTCCACAAATAAGGTAGGAAATGTAGAGAAGAGCCTGGAATAAATACCAGAAGTTAAAGAGGCTCTTAGAGACGACTGGAACTGTCTCAAAGGACTCAAGAGTCAACTCAAGAGTCAACTCCAATTGTTCCCACTGCTCAGAAACAAGATAATTAGAGCATCAAAAAGAAGAACCCCATAAGTGTACTAAAACATAAATATATATATATATATATATATATATATATATATAAAACATAAACATATATATATATATATATATATATTAAAAACCTCATGATTTAAACAAAACAAAATCTCATTGCTCACTTTCAAAGGGGACAGGAAACTAATTATTCTGGAAGCTGGTTTTTAAAAGATGTGTGTTGAGGGGAGAGATTAAAGAATTTATTCTGCTTTTTCCGTACAAACTGTATCTCTGGGTGACTAAAGAGATGAGGAGAAACTCAATGAGATGCAGGAGGAAATGTACATCACCATCTATGAAATATTCTTGCCATTACTTTAGCCCTGAATCTGATCAAGTTTACAGATCTTGCTACCAGTTAATGACAAATATAGCAGTCAGGGAACATGCGGAACAAACTTAAAACAATGGTCTGGAATATGGAAAATCCTACAGAGCTAACAGCCTAGTTTCTGAAGCACGGTGGGGGTTGTGGGAGAACCCAGTGAGAGAGGGAATTCACAGATCTAGAGAGATGAGATGCATCAACAAAACGTAACATATGAATTGTGTGGAAACTAGAGCTCGAACAAAACAACTATTTTTTTTTTTTAAGTGTGAGCAGGAAATCTGAATACCAGCTATCTGATATTAAGGAGTCATTGTTAATTTTTTCTTTTGTTAGTGGCACTGCAGTTCTGTTTTTAAGTGACTGTTTATCTTTTAGATACATACGTGCAGAGACCTATGGCTGAAAGCATATGCCAATCATACGTGCAGAGACCTATGGCTGAAAGCATATGCCATCGGTGATTTGCTTCAAGGTCATGTGAAGGGAGGAGAGAAAGAGTACTAATGAAATAGGACTGGCCACTCGGTGACAGGTGGCAGACACACTGTGAGAGCTCACTAGCTAGGACTTTGTTGTATTATTTTCCCTACTTTCGTATATATTTGAGATTTTTCTATAACGAAAGCTTTGGGATCTTTTAAGCAGAAATCCAAAAGGCCTCTCTTCTGCTTCCTGAGATATTGCTTTTAAATGAAAAGATACAAGCTCTTCAAGGTTTTCTTAGGTGGTGTGGTGACTAGAGTCAAGAAAATTGTCCCCTATGTGGTATGCACCTAGCTGCAATGTGAGTAACATCTCCCTGGAAGACAGACCTGGGAAAATGCATAGGGGAGACGTGGTAGAAAGAACAGGGCTCCGCAGATAATTCTGGTATCAAATCCATGTCTTCGCCAAGAACGGTTTAATCTCCCTGAGCCTCTGGGAGATGCAGACAAGTCTCACCTCCCTGACAATTCTGCTGTGAGCATTGCAAGAGCTAAAACATGAAGGACCAGGGTGCACCTGGGTAGCTCAGTTGGTTAAGGGTCCGACTCTTGATTTCGGCCCAGGTCAGGGGATGGAGTCTTGTGTTGGGCTCCACACTCAGCATGGCGCCTGCTTAAGATTATCTTTCTCCCTCTGCCTCCCCCTCCTCCACCCACACTTGCTCGCTCTCTCTCAAAAAAACAAAAACAAAAACAAAAACATGAAGAACCTAGCCTAGAGCCTGCACTTAAAACTGGCACTTAAATATTTATTCACTCACCAATTCACCAAACATCAGAGGATCTAACTCTGGGTCAGACTCCAGGTTAGGGGTGAGAGATACAAAGACACAGAAACCGGGAAAGCAGATTAGCGATGACAGTGGGAGGAGCAATGTATTGAAGGTTCTGAACAGGTAAAAATTTTTGGACCTAGAATTCCATATCCAGCAACATTATCAATGAAGGTGAAATAGACACATTTTTATAGCATTTACTAACCATACACTACATATGCAAAAGAGGAAAGAAATCAAAGTCACCCAGGGAGAAGAAAAATACTTCCCTCAAAAAGAAAAAATTCCCCCACAAAAAAGGCTGGGGTATTTAGAAGATTCTCGGTTGGGTAGCGAAGTTTTAATGGCACAGGAGTACACTTTCTTCCCAATGGGCCCAACTGCATTTCCGCCATCATAACATTATACAAACTGGATACCTGCTGCCCCCTCCTAACACTGACTTCTCAAGAAGCACAAAAGAACAGATCCAGAAAGACAGTTAACAGTGTAACTAATCATGGTGAGAAGAGAAACAGAGAGAAACACAGTGTGGGCACTACATTTACACTTCTTTACAGAACTGACCCAGATATATTGGTCAAAGTTGACAAAACAAGAAATGTATAGCTTCCAGGAAAATGGTCACTAGAGCTGGAAGAAGAGTCAGAGAGGGAGGACCCAAGGTTCTCCCCCAACCCCTTCATTTTATATTCTCCTGTTTTAAAGATTACACGCATTTATCACTTTAGATTTTAAAGATTACGTGCATTTATCAGTTAAAAAGTGTCACGGGAAACACCTTCTCTGCTAAGATACATTTAACCCACAAGACGGACACTGAGTTTGCCAACACTTACGCTTCCCAAATACTGGAAAGTTTCTGAGGTGGCTGTGTTAGAGAATTTCACCAGTCCTTGCCAAGAACAGAGGCTCTCTCCAAGGAATATGTACACTGGAGAGACGTCCTGTGGTTAAGATAAAGACACAGAAGACAAGTTTGTTCCTAAGCTTCCTAAGCTATTGAATCCAGGAGCCAACAAGAGTGCCACAGCAGGGGCTCCCCCACCCCCACCCTCTCCGGAGAGGCACAGCACCAGCTAAAGCCGAATGGAAGGAACTGCTGGTGGCCAGAGAGGTGGGGTGGGGAGATGGACAAAAGGGTGAAGGGGATTAAGAAGTACAAACTCCCAGTGACAAATCAGTCAGAGCGACAGGACAGGACGGACAGCGTAGAGAATACAGGAATACTGGAATAGGGCTGCATGGTAACAGATGGTGACCACACCTAGCGTGGGGAGCCCTGAGTGATGTAGAGAACTGTTGGATCCCTGTATTGTTGTACACCTGAAATTAATATAATATTGTGTGACAACTCTGCAATTAAAAAAAAAAGTTAAAAAAAAAAGACAAAGCTGAATGAGGATTTCTGCAGCAACGTCACAGAGCCGGGGCCAAGAGAAAAGAAACAAGAGGGGTGCCTGAGGGGCTCAGTGGGTTAAAGCCTCTGCCTTTGGCTCAGGTCATGATCCCAGGGTCCTGGGATTAAGCCCCGCATCCGGCTCTCTGCTCCCCGCTTCCTCCTCTGACTACTCGAGATCTCTGTCAAACAAATAAACAAAAATCTTTTTTTTAAAAAAAGGAGAAAAGAAACAAGAGATGGTCAGCACGGAGCTTCCGAAGGCACTCCTCAGTCCCCCGGACAGCAAGCAGCCACCGGGGTGAAACGGGTGGCACTCAGGCTGCCGAGACAGTCTGAGACAGTGAGGGGCGGGGGAGAGATCTGAAAGCCAGAGGCAACCCCCTCATAATCCTCTCGAAGTCACAGAAACAGGATACAATGAAGGTGTAGACAGAGGACACAGGACAGAAAGGGCTGAGTCTGACTAAGTTCTGCCGCAGGCTGGTGGTTTCTAACTGCGTTGAAATCACGGGGAGAAGCAGCTTCTGAGACATTCTGGGATACAGAGGGCTGGTGGGGATTTAAGAGGCAGTACCCACTGAAGCGGTCAAGGATCTTTTCTTCATTTGGTTGCTGCTTTATTATTTCAGTGTCGTGTAAGGCTTTCGTGGGCTCACTTGTGACACTGGCTTACCTGATCGGATTTTTATCATGCACTCCTCATCTAAACTTCTCCAACCACAGGCATTTTCAAGACTCGCAGTGTTAGGTTGGGAGCAAACTACTTGCTACCTGAGGAGAGAAGCAAAGGGTCTCTAGCGATTCCAGCAGTTCCCTCCGTGTGCTCTGCCCTGTGTATGGTGTCAAAACATTTAGAATTTCAGAGCCAGAAGGGATCTTAGCGTTTCTTTTCCCAACAAAATGCCTCATTTAAGATGAGAGAACAGAGGCAGACACTGGGCTCTGGATGGGTGTTTACTGAAGGGAAGAGCGAATGAAGTCGTTTCCAAGGTACCACGAGAACCTGAGCTAGAACCCTTGTCTGCTCGCTGCCTGGGGTCAGTCCCCGGGCCTCGCCATGGCTTCTGCTGGGATGGCCTCTTTGTTTCCACAGGGGCAGCTCCCCTTTTTGCCAATGTGATATGCCCACTCAGTCACTCTGGGAAAGCACTAGCCTTCTACGACAGTCAGGTGGAATCTGGAAACCATAACTCCGATGTATGCTTTAGCGTCTCCTACATAAGCAGGAATTCCCAGGAGCGACAACATTGTCAAGGAAGGCCACAGTGGAGTCTCACAGACAGAAAACACGAGAAAGAAGACACCAACCATAGGGCTTTCCCCAACAGTTGAAAAAAGGCCAACTGTTAATAATCTGTAGACACGACTGACCAAAATCTCTTGAGGGCAAAATGACTTTAGAAAACTGTTTTCTTTAATTAGAGAACATTCTTTTTTTTTTTTTTTTTTTTTTTTTTTTAAGATTTTATTTATTTATTTGACAGAGAGAGATCACAAGTAGGCAGAGAGGCAGGCAGAGAGAGAGAGAGAGGAGGAAGCAGGTTCCCTGCTGAGTAGAGAGCCCTGTGCAGGACTCAATCCCAGGACCCTGACACCATGAGCCGAGCCAAAGGCAGAGGCCTAACCCACTGAGCCACCCAGGCGCCCTGAGAGCATTCTTAATAAGATGAAAATGGTAATACCACCTGTCTTTCAGGGAAGGTTTTAAGCTTCTGCCTATTTCTGGGGACTAAACACCTACTAGGGAGATTTTAAATATTTTAGCATCCACCGTAAGGAAGGATTCTTTGAACACCACGCTAACCTGTATTTATTCAGAATTCATGCCACCCAACCAAAGCTGCTCCTCAGGCAAATTTACGTCTGGCCCAGTTTCCCAGAATCTAAGCCCTAGTGTGGTCCAGTTATTGATTACAGGCTCCTTGAATATTCTGGACACCGAATCCATCACAGACAAGAAAAGAAGCATGTGCCACCATCCCAATGCAAACAGCGGAAGCAGGTGTCCATTTTTGCCCGCACAGCTCCCAGCCCTGGGGAGAAGCTCGACTGCGGCAGCAGCGCTCCCAGGGTCTCAGAGTCCATTCGCCAAAGCTGGGAGAGCGGAGGTTCCCGCAGCCTTCCCCAACCCCGAAATCTGCACCGTACCTCTAATGAGGAAGGCTTGCATGTTTGTGTTTATACTTCTGTCGTTTTCACCATAGTTCAGCCCCTTATTTTCTTCAGAAGTATTAATTGTTTAAAAAAAGAAAAGGAAAGGAGAGGAACCCAAAACAACAAGTTTACAGCATATGGAGAAGAAACACAGACAAAAGATCAGAAAGGATGGGAGGGAGGGGATGGAAAGAGACCACCGTCAGGGTCCCAGGTTGGCCAGGAGGGGTGCGATTTTCACTTGAAGATCTGCTGTGATACAGGAAAGGGGCACATGATCATTTCTAGAGCAGTGCCTGGACAGCAGAAATACGTGAACCACAAATGCCATTTAAAATTTTCTAGGAGCCACCATTTAAAAAGAAAAAAAGTGAAAAGGATCCAGTGAAGTTGATTTTAAAAATATTTTATTTAGCCTAATAGATCCATAATATTATCATTTCAACATGTCATCGATTCTTCAAAATCTGATGTGTATTTCAAATTGACAACACACATCAGTTTGGATAAGCCACACGCGAAGTACTCAACAGCCACAAGTGGCTGGTGGCTACCGTACTGGAAAGGGCAGTTCTGCACCTGGGGTACACCTGGGGTCAGCACATTGTTCTGTAAAGGGACAGAGAGTACACAGAGTTTTGTGGGTTTATGGTCTCTGTCCAACTACCCAAATCTGCCACTGTAAGGCAAAGCAGCTAGAGGCAAGATGTAAATTAAGAAGCATGGCTGTGTTCCAATAAAACTTTATAAAAATATATGGACCGGATCTGGCCAATGAGCTCTAGTTTGTCGGCCATTATTCTGGAGCAAGGACTAAAAAAACAACACAAAGAGGTAAAAGCAAAAAAGTCAACAGAGAAGATAAACAGGATGCTAACATATCAGCAAGTAATAACTCAAACACACGTCATTCAAAAGGCAACAGAAAAAAAGAAAAGAGGGACAAAACCCAAGCAGGAAAAATAGAAAACAAACCAAGATGGGAGGCAGACCTATCTGTATCATTCATTAGATTAAATGTAAAAGAAAGGGGTTGTCAGAATGAATAAAATAGCAAGACCCAAGTATATGCTGTTTATAAGAAACGTACTTTATAAAGACAAGTTACCAGTAAAAGGCTGAATAAAAATATAGTATGCAATCATCAAGGATAAGAAACAAGAGTGCCAATATTAATTACCAGACAAAATAAATACCAAAAAAGATTATTACTAGATATCAAGAGGAATACTCCATACTGATGAAAGGGGCAATTCATTAAGAATACACAGCAATCCCGGGGCGCCTGCATGGCTCAGTGGGTTAAAGCCTCTGCCTTTGGCTCAGGTCATGATCCCAGGGTCCTGGTATTGAGTCCAGCACAGGGCTCTCTGCTCAGCAGGGAGCCTGCTTCCTCCTCTCTCTCCCTGCCTCTCTGCTAACTTGTGATATCTGTCAAATAAATAAACAAAATCTTAAAAAAAAAAAAAAACAAAAACATAGCAATCCTTAATAGACACACACCTACCAAAAAAGCTGCAAAATACATGAAACAAGAAATTGATATAGTAAAATGGAAAAACAGATTTACAACCACAGCTGGAAATTTTAACCCCTGTCTCAGTCGGTGAAAGAAAAAGTAGAACCCCTCCCCCAACTCCCCCCAAAATCAGTAAGGATATAGATTTGAGCACCATGAACCAATGTAACCTGAAATGGCAATAATGAAATGTTATACCCATTCAAGTGCACGTGGAACATTCAGCAAGACAGACCATATACCGGGCCATAACATCAAGGTCAATAACGTCTTATCTTCCGGGTCAAACAAGAAAGCACAAGAAAAATTAGAAAATACCCTCTAACAGAAAATAGTAAAAAGACAACCTATCAAAATCTTAGGGATGCAGCTAAACAGTCCAAAGGAAAATTTATAGCTTTAAATGTTGTTTTTTTTTTTTGCTTTAAATGCTTTTATAGAAAAGAAATATATAAAATCAATGAGTTAAGTTCTCATGTTAAAAAGCTAGACAAAGAATAACATTAAAATACAAAACAAGAAATAATAAGAACAAGGATATAAATAAACGAAAAAAAAAAAGAAGACAAAAAAAAAAACAATAAAAAGCTGAGAGAATTTGAAAGAATGAACTGAATTAACTGATAAGCACCCAGCAAGGAAAAGAGCGAGTAAACACATATTACCAATAAGAGAAAATTTTAAAGGGACATAATTATAGATCCTACAGACATAAAAATTATAAGGTAACATTTTGAGCTAATAATTTTATGCTAACAAATTCCGCAATTTAAATGAAATGAAATATTCCTTGAAAAACACGAATTACTAGAAGTGATCCAAGAAGAAACAGAAAATCTACACAATCCTGTAACTATTATAGAAACTGAGTCCATAATCAAAATCATCTCACAAAAAACTTGTCTTCACTGGCAAACTCTACCAAAAACTTAAAACAAAAACAAAAACCACCCTATACACACTGCTGGAAAATAATAAAAGAGGAACGTTTTAACTATTTTTATGGGATCAGCATAAACCTGATAACCAAAACTTGAAAAATATTTAAAAAAAAGAAAAAATTCCAATCTAGTATTTCTCATGAACGAAAAGATATAAAAATACTTAACAAAACATTAACACATCAAGTCCAGAAGCACACAAGAAGGATAATACCTCAGGATAATCCAAGTAGGATTTTTAAGATTATTAAAGATTTAATTAAATTAAATTAATCAATTTTAATTGATTAATTTAATTTAATTTAAGATCATTAGGATTATTAAGGATAATCCAAGTAGGATTTCTCTCAGGAATACAAAATTATTAAGTGTTTAAAAACCAATTGATGGCATTCAAAATACTAACAAAATAAAGGACAAAAACCATACAACTTAAAAAGATACAGAAAGGGCATCTGAAAATATGTGACATCTATTCAAACTTTCAGTAATGGGAAATGGAAGGCAACTTCCTAAACCCAAGAGAGGACTAACGAGACGATCTAAGGCCCAAGTTTCTGGAGAAACACTGGACTTCCCCCTCTCTATTACTGGAAACAAGACAAGGTTATCTACCCTTCCCACTTCTATTTTTCAATAGACCAGAGGTGCTGGTCAGTGCAATCAAGCAAGAAAAAGAAAAAACATTCAGAACGAAAAGTAATAAAACTGTTGTTAATCTGTTGTTAATAGCATGCCAAAAGGATTGTGTGCCTAAAAAACCCTGTGGAATATTAAAAGAAAAAAAAAACTATCAGAATAAGTCAATTTTAAAAGGTTGCAGAATACAAAATTGATAAACAACAGTTAATTTGTCTATAGAGAAGCAGCAAACAATTTGAAGATGAAATTTAAGAAATTTACATTTACATTTACATTTAAGAAATTTATAATGGCAACAACAATGTAAAATATGTAAGAAGAACATTAACATTAGACTTTTGAGACTTCTACAGTAAAAACTACAGAACAGGATGAATGAAGAAAGAGGTAAGAGGACTGTAAAATTTGTGTGGAATACAAAGGATCTAGAATAGCCAAAACAATCTGACAAAGAATAACAATGTTGGAGGGTTTATGCTACCTGATTTTTAAGACTTACTATAAAGCCACAGAAATAAGAAAGTGTGGTATTGGCACAAGAACAGGAATAAAAATGATTGGACAGAACAGTCTAGAAATAGACCTACACATACATGGTCAATTTATTTTTGACAGAAATGCCAAGTCAATCCAATGAGGGAAGAGAAGTCTTTTTAACAAACGTTCCTGGAACAAGTGGATATCCATATTAAAAAAAAAAAAAAAAACTAAATCGTGACTCCTATCTCATTCCATATACAAAATTCATTTGAAATGGGTCATGATTTAAATGGAAAAACTAAAACTATAAACCTTCTGGAAGAAAACTGGTACAACCTTAGAGTAGGCTAAGATTGAACCATAAAAGAAAAAAAAAAAATCATAGACCTGACTCCATCAAAATTAAAAATATCTGCTCATCAAAATCACTAACGAGATGAATATGCAACCCCAGACTCAAAAAACACATTTGCAGCACATACATCTATCTGACAAAGGGCGTGTCTCCAGAATACATAAGAGAACTCCCACGGATCAACACTAAAAAGACAAAAACCCAATGAGAAAATGGGCAAGAGGTTTACACGGCCACCTCCAAAGGAAGATATGGAAATGGCCGGCCAGCACACAAAAAAGGTGATCAACATCATCAGCCACCAGAGAAATGCAAATTAAGACCACAATACACTACAATACTCATCTTGTGCTGTATACAACGGCTGAAATAAAAGAGAGAAAGCACTACACATTGGCAAGGACGCAGAGCAACCAGAATGTTCCCACCATACCAGTGGGGTATAAAATAGTACATCTGGTTTAGAGAACCGTTTGGACGTTCTTATAAAGTCTAACATACACACACTTACCCTGAAAACCAACAACGCTACTCTTAGGTACCGACTCAAGAGAAACAGAAACATATGGCCATAAGACACTTTTTATAGCAATGTTGGCAGTGACCATTACATGTTATAGCAATGTTTGTAGTGACCATTACATGTTATAGCAATGTTGGCAGTGACCATTACATGTTATAGCAATGTTTGTAGTGACCATTACATGTTATAGCAATGTTTGTAGTGACCATTACATGATAGTCTCAAACCAGAAACAACCCAAGTGTCTACCAGCAGGAGAGGAGGTCAGTGTTGTATATTTATACAGTGGAATACTACTGAACAATGAAATAATAAATTCCTGGTACACACAGTATCAAGGGTGGGTTTCAAAAAATGTTAAGTGAGGGGCGCCTTGGTGACTCTGTCGGTTGAGCGTCCGACGCTTGGTTTCGGTGCAGGTCATGATCTCAGGGTGGTGAGATCGAGCCCCAGGGCCCCATGACTGGCACAGAGTCTGCCTGAGATTCTTTTCCCCTCCCTTCCCCTCTGCACCTCCCCCAACTTGGGTGCTCGCTCTAGAATAAAGAAAATCTTTAAAAAAAAAAAAAAAAAGTTAAATGAAAGAAGCCAAACACAATACGATTCCCAATATGATTCCATTTTTTATAAATTCCAGGAATAATCAAAAGTAATACATAGTCACAGATATGAGAAATGGATGCTTAGGGCAGTAGAGGGTTGGGGTTGCTTGAAAAGGGCCACAAGGAAATTGGTCTATGTCCTGCTTTGGGTAGTGGATACATTGCTGCATAGAACTCTTTAAAACTCTGAACTAACATTTTAGATCTGTTCATTTTATTGTATAGCATGTCTTGATTATTAAGTAGGCTTCACAACCATCACAGAGCCCGATGAGGGGCCCGAACCCACGACCCTGGGATCACAACCCTAGCTGAGACCAACAGTCAGAAGCTTAACTGTCCCAGCCACACAGGCATCCCATATCTCAATTTTTTCAATCTCTAAAAAGCCATTTAAGGGGTGCCTGGGTGGTCCAGTGGGTTAAAGCCTCTGCCTTCAGCTCTGGTCATGGTCTCAGGATCCTGGGATCGAGCCCGCATCGGGCTCTCTGTTCAGCGGGGAGCCTGCTTCCTCCTGCCTCTCTGCCTACTTGTGATCTCTGTCAAATAAATAAATAAAATCTTAAAAACAAAAAAAAAGTAAATAAATAAAAGCCATTTAAAAAGCACAGAGGGCAATCTTTTTTTTTTTTTTAAAGATTTTATTTATTTATTTTGACAGAGAGAAATCACAAGTAGGCAGAGAGGCAGGCAGAGAGAGAGGAGGAAGCAGGCTCCCTGCTGAGCAGAGAGCCCGATGCGGGACTCGATCCCAGGACCCTGAGATCATGACCTGAGCCAAAGGCAGCGGCTTAACCACTGAGCCACCCAGGCGCCCCACAGAGGGCAATCTAAAACATTCACAGTGATTGCTTCTGGGTGATGGGATTTGGCTAATATTTTCTTCTGTCAGTTCACACTTTTCTAATCTTTATCACTTTCTGTAATGAACTTTCCCCCGTTTTCTATACCCTGTGGGTCTAACCCTGTAGAAGGAATCTGTGCAGCAGTAACTTCTGGTATGTTGTGGAAAGTGAGAAAAAAAGTCTTTCTCAAAAGTCAGATTTAGGACTTAAAATCCCGTGAGAAGCAGGAAGACAAACTATTACTGGAACAACTCTGCCCTTTTAATTCAACAGCTGAGAACTCTTACCTGTTGGTGTGGTAGTAGTGATTCTGCAGAGCGTAGGACATGGACTGAGTCTTTAATCGTTTTCTCTCAACCTCCTGCCAGGTATCTTCTGTCCACTTCCTCTTGATCTGCTTCTCCTCGTGTTTTTTCCCTACATATTCGGCATAGGTCTGGATCCGATAGCTTTCTGCATATTTGCTGGTATTGACAGCTACAAGGAAAAGAGGAAAAAAATCCGTATTAAAAAGTTTGGCCTAGGGGCCAAAAATGAAAATGAAAGCGGTTCTGACAGAGCTGACCACTGTGTCAGAAACTAAAGGTCTACCCTTGGTCTGTGCCCGGGGTTTTGCCCATGTGGTGTCTCATCCCGCAATTCCTCCATTTGCAGGGGAGGCAGTGCCTCAACTCACGAGAAAGTGGGGGCACAGAGGAGGAGTGGCAGTCACCGGCCAGCCCGTAGCTCAGCAGCAGGGCTGGGTGCAAACCCAACCTGCTCCGACCCTAAGGCCACCGCCCTTCTCGTCACTGCACCGGACCGCGAACTCCGCAAATTCAAGATATCGCCACCATACTTGAGGCTTACCTCTTTTCCTTCCGCTTTTAAAGGCTGCTAATTCTCTGTAATGTGCCTCTGGCTGGCAGGAGCATTTGAAAGCCGGAGCTTACTCCCTCCCTGGTGTTAATATTTCACCAAGGCCAGGTCAGTTTCCTTATAGTCTTTGCGGCCGGCTCCTTGGGAGACCCAGGGGCGGATGGGCAGCCATTCGCTGGTTCTGGCTCCTGCGGTTTGAACATACACTCTCCTACCCTGCCATCAGACCACCGGTTACTACCCACAGACCAGTGGTGAGACAGTGAGAGTCTAGCCGTGCTGGTCGGGGCCATGAGGAGCAGACTTGGTACCCGGGCAGCTGCCCAAGCACCATGGTGTCTAAAACAGTCTGTGTACCCACTCCCAGCAATGTTCTTGGTACAGAGTCGTTCTCCCTAAATACCATGTGGATGAGGGCATGGCAGAATACAGGCGGTGACAAGCCTGCAGCCCTTAAGCACATCAGTACGAGGCAAGGGACTCTCGTACTGCAGCAACCTTACATCAGAGGGCAAAACAATTAACTGCATGAGAAGCAGAAGCTCTATGGATCCAACACCTGACACTTTTCATCCTCGCTCCAAGTAGACCAGATCTGCCTAAAACTTCCAAGCACAACTGTGGTTCACAGCATGTCATGCCCTAAATGTTCAAGCCATCTAAGGAGCAAAACAGAACAACCGCCACCACAAAACAAGAAGAAAAAAAAAAACCTCTTCTCTTTAAAAAAAAAAAAAAAAAAAGACAAAGTTTTACTAAGAAGTTTGTGTAACTTTTCAAATATCCACTCTAGAGTTAGAGAGAGAAAAAATGGGGTGGGGGAACCCCAGCATATTACAGAACTTCCCCATTATACAAAGTTTCCCAAAGAAGGAGAGTGAGTTACTGAAATGTGAGCTCAAAGCAGCGAGCTCTGACTCACTCCCGAGGAGATAAACAGAAAAAGCATCCAGCTCTGGAGATGTGCGACTGACCCAAGTCGCTCCTCAGCTCAGAACCACAGAAACAGGATCCTTTCTCGAAATCTTACTCCTCGGGACTGCTACTTTTCTTGCTTTCAACGGTCCACATTTCTGATTTTCCCCATTCATATAACCAGACGTCAAGCACCCATGCTTCTGCCCGGCAAGTGCTCCCTGTCCCAGGGACCATGTTCGATATTCGGTAAAACAAGACAAGATTTCCATTCTCTTTAGCTTATCCCGTCACCCGCAAACTTCACGCAGAGGTGATTTTCCGTAAAGCATAGGACTGTCTGCAGGGCTAAACTATCAGTGCGATCCATAATGAGAACCCACAGATTCTACCATTATTATTTGGTGCTGATTGTTGGCAAAGGAGCATCTCCTGGATTTTCCTCTCGAAGAGCCAGTCTTCAGTCCAGCAGGTTTACTCTGCGGGCCGGCCCCAAAGGGATGACATCTGCAATAATCCCTCGCTCAAGTTTCCCTTGGACTCCCAAAGTAAAAGAGGAGGCTTGAATCAATATTCCCCATGAAAGCAAAGGTGATGATAGGGTCATAAAGGAGCCAGGATGATGTGTTTAACAGTATCCGGTTGTTTCCAATAATGGAGCTCGCAGCCCCACGGACGAAGTTACAAACAACTCCCTAACCACGGTGGGGAATGCATCCGAGCACATGTGGAATTAGGATCACTTAAAAGGGGAAACAAATAACAACCCGCTTTTCACCGCTGGCCTTCACATGGTAGTCATTCACCAGCATTCCTTCACGTCCCAGCAGCTCTGGAGCTCTCGGCCTTTAATCTGGAAGCCAAGCTCTGGCTCCAAGCCATCCCTCCTCGAATGGATGAATCAGCAAAATGAATTGGCTGTCAGCTGTGTCCTCCAGTGATTCCAGCTCGCCTGTCAGAAGCAGCATGTAGCAGGCTGCCTGGTAACACTAACCTTTTCCAAATTTGTCAGGCAGATGATTCAAAGCCATCATTCGGCCGTACCACTTGGTTAGAGCCTCTGGGGAAAGGCACATGCCGACGGCCCTCCGGGCTTCCAGGCAGGTGAGTGGGGGCAGCTCTCCTTCTGTGGCCTCTCCCACTCACGGCTTCCCCACGCCAGGTCTGTCCAACCCCCGACACACTCACCCATGACAACATTTCCTCTCCACAAGGTCCCCGTGAGAAAGGGACACTCTAATCACCACACAGATAAAGAGACTGAGATCAGGGAAGCTAGGCTGCTTGCCTAAAGTCTTACAGGTAAGCCACAAAGCCAGTTTGGAACCAAAATGTGATTTTTAAAAAAATATATAATACTGTCACGGGTCTGCCATATTTTTTTTTTTAAGATTTTATTCATTTATTCGACAGAGAGAGAGAGATCACAAGTAGGCAGAGAGGCGGGCAGAGAGACAGGGGGAAGCAGGCTCCCCGCTGAGCAGAGAGCCCTATGTGGGGCTCAATCCCAGGACCCCAAGATCATGACCCGAGCCCAAAGCAGAGGCTTAACCCACTGAGCCACCCAGGCACCCCTCTGCCATATTTTTAAAAATGTATTTACATGTTCATTTAGACTGACAATTATCTTCTAAGATAATTGAGAATTTTAAAGCATTACTTAAAATGTTTTACTTTCTTCTTTTTTTCCTAAAAATTAAGAACTTTCCATTACTGTGAGGCAAAGTCTCTCCAAATAAGTTGACAGAGATACATTATGATTATGGACACGATGACCTAAGATACAGATTCCTTCTTCAAATCACCTACAGATTGACAGTGATGCCAATAAAAAGAAATTCTGCATTTTAATAAAACATTGAAAAATTAAAAATGAAATTTAAAAAAATCTCGACAGAAAAGAGAGCAGGATTAGTAAGGAACTGGGGGAGGAGATCGACTGCAAAGGGGATAAGGGAATTATGGGGATGACGGAGCCATCCCTTATCTTCACTGTGGTTGTGGTCACATGTACAGAAATTATACCCCAATTATTCTGTGGAATTGGCAGTGTTAACTCCACAAGTTAAACAGAAGAACAAATGGGCCAACAATGGCCCAGACCTTTCCGAAAAAGACTAAAGAAGGGAGACGCTGCCTTGCTAAGCTATGAAAGCTTACTGTAAAGCTGGAGTAACAAAGACGGTGTAGCAACGGTACAGAGAGCCACGATCGGACTGACGAGAGAGAAGAATCTAGAAACAGACGTACGCATCTGTGAAACTTTTGATTTTTGACAGAGACAGCAAGACAGAGACTGTGGAAAAGGGAAAAGTTGGAAAAATTGTTTATCCATAGGAAAAAAAATGAAATTGGACTCTTAGTCACACCATACTGAAAAATCAACTCCAGATGGATGAAGAAGTAAAATGTCAAAAGCAAACTCTGAAAACTTGAAAAGAAAATATAAGCGAGTATCTTTCTGAGCTTGAAGTAGGAAAGAATCTGTGAAGATACAAAAAGTGTTAAGCGTTCAAAAAAGGTCAATTGGTATGACTCCATGAAATTAAAATTTTTGTCCATCAGCAGACACTTGAGAGTGAAGACAATCTAAGAACTGGAAGAAGATATTTGTTAACGCCTGGAACTGGTGAAGGATTAGCACCAGAATCCATAAAAACGCCTACAAAACAAGAAGAAAACCCACAACAACAAAAAAAATGGGCAAAGACATGAAAAGCATGCATAGTCATTTCATAGCAAAGGAAGCATATAATGCCAATAATTACATAAAGGGATGCTCAAGCTCAGGCAAAGACAAATTATGAGAACAATATCATTTTCTACTTTACTGGCAAAAAATTTAAAAGACTGCTAAGAGCAATGGCTGGGAAGATGTGAAGGAATGGGATTTCTACTGGTGTAACCACTGTGGAAAACAACTTCGCAATCTCACTTAATACTAAACATTCACACATCCTACCACCCAGCAGGTCCCCTCATGGACATATATTAATACATGAGTATTATAATGTACATATAACAACTTTGTTTTAAAGAACACAATGTTGACACTATTCGAGGAAGAAGGAAAGCAGCAGTCCAAATCTCTACCAGCAGATGAATGGAAAAACTGCTATATTTCCACAATGGAGTACTGTCTCACAGTAAACGTAAATGAACTACAGCAACATATAATAAAATGCAGAGATCTTAAGAATACGACAGTGAATGAGGAATGCAAGTCCCAGAAGTCTATTTGTAGTCTGACACTCTTTTTATTACGTTCTGGAACAAAAATCAAACAATATATCCACTATATCCAGGGAGGGTGGTGGTGGTGGTGGTGGTGGTGTAGTGTGTATGTGTGTGTGTGTGTCAGAGAGAGAGAAGAAAAAAGCAAAAAAATCATCAACACAACTTTCCCCTGGAAGGCAATCAGGAGGGTGAGAGGAGGAAAAGCAACAGACAGCCGTAATTTATCAGCAATAGTTTAGCTATTCAGTTGAGTAGTGGTTTCACAGATGTTCATTACATCTTAAACAAACAAATTCTTTAGGTTTTCTGTTGTTTATCCTGTCCAACTACTAAGGGCCGTTTCCGGTACAGACGGTCTACGCTGGAAGATGTCTGAAAGACGAGATAAGAGTCTCTCCAGGTTCAATGACCCCAGTGACACGGTGGTGCCTGCAAACCATGTGTGTGTGGCATGGGTGGGACTTCCTCCAGAAACAAGGCAAGTCAAGGCCGCCTGGCCCTCTGCAGGCTGAGATCAGTGGGGAGCGGTGGCAGCCGAGGCAGGGACACCCCCCAGCCCTGCGTGCACTGTCTGCAAAGGCCCCCTGCAGCCGACACGAGTCTCGGTGGTGCCAGATGCCGACGCTCAGAGCAGTCCAGCCCCTATAGGCAGGAGAAGCACTGACTGGAGACTTGCTCTGCCAGCCACGGGGTTATCCTGATGGCACAGGAGAAGACAGACCTATGTACCCAGCAGCAGGAATGTCCACAGGATGACCCAGAGGCCGAGGGCGGCCTCTGCCAGCTCTGTGGCCGCAGCCCTGCTCCTGGGGCGCCAGCGGGTGCTTTCTGGAAGATGCTTCTCCTTCCCCCTCCCACAGCCGTGGGTTAGGCCCCTGCACCCCATGCTGTCTCTTGGGGTTTTCAGCCCACGCCGGGGGAGGGAGGGTGCCTAATGCTTTGTGTGTGTGTATTTATCTAAATACGAGGTACTGAATACGAGTTTTGTCATGTTCCAGATTATTCTGATCAGGCTGGGCTGGTAACAGATTGAACACTTCTTCCCTTTTACCAGAGAGAGAACGGCAGCTTTGACCTTGGATTCTAGTGAAAGCCAACTTTAAAATCTTCAAAGGAAGGCGCTCAAAACAAAACAGAACATACTCCACTGTACAGGTCACTAGGAACATTCTCCCGTGCTGGTGACTACACACGCCCACCATGGATGGCAGACGGCAAGCAGAGCCCGGGGCGCTTGTGGGAAGGTCCAAGGGCAACACGCCGCAGCAGGGCTGCTCTCCTGTGGGTCCCAACAGGTCAGGGCGAGCTGGCCAGTCAGATGGCCTCTGCTTTCCCCTCTGCCATCGCCCCTTCCCCTCCTGAGCCTGGTCCTTTCTTAAGTCTCTCTGAGAAGGCGCCAGCCCGCTAGGGTGCTATCTGGCCCCTTAGGAGCAGGCCACCTCATTCCCCACACTGCCCCAACACGGCCCGCACTCTCTGAGGGCAGGACCCACGCCCAGCCATGCTCGTAGCTCTGGAGTTCTACCATGGATCTTTTGCAGGAGGTTAATCTAAGATTATGGTGGGAAAGGGAGCTGCTCAGAAGCACAGCTTTTGTATCTGTTGGCATCCTCTGGCCATGCAAGAGAGAAAGTTCAGAAACGCTTTGGTTAAGAAGTCTGTGTTGAAGCCTGAGCTAGTGCATGAGAGCTCTGGACTGCAAGCAAGGAGCTGGCATGGACTCTGAAGACAGGCTCTGCAGGGCAGGGACAAGCGGCACACGTGGCCGCGCCTGAGCCTCACCCGGATGCTGGGGAAGAAAGGCAGGAGCACCCCTGACAGCAGAGACTCGGAAAACTGGCCAGCCTGCCTCCATCACCCAGTGAGGACTCAGGACCCTGGTCCCCTCTTCTTCCTTCCATGCAGTGGGCCCTGCCCCAACAGAGGGTAATTATTTAAAAAAAAAAAAAAAAAAAATATATATATATATATATATATATATATATACACACACACACACACACACACATATATATACATACACACATATATATATTTTAAGATTTTATTTATTTATTCACTTGAGAGAGAGAGAATGAGAGAGAGAGAACAGGAGAAGGGGAGGGTCAGAGGGAGAAGCAGACTCCCTGCTGAGCAGAGAGCCCGATGTGGGACTCGATCCCACGACTCTAGGATCATGACCTGAGTTGAAGGCAGTCACTTTACCAACTGAGCCACCTAAGCACCCTAAGGATATTTTTCAAAATTAAATAAGTTCTACACCCAGCGTGGGGCTCGAACCCACAACCCCAAGGTCAAGAGTCGCATACTCGCTGAAAGAGCCAGCCAGGCGCCCCGAGGCGAATTATTTTTTTAAAAGCACTGCAGCTGAAAGAAAGAAAAGGAAGACACTGGAACGTGCTCCCCACCCCTGAGGATGGACAGACAGAAACACTGAGGGAAGAAGCAGAAGGCATGTGATCCCACCATCTCTGCCTCCCGGAGGTCTCCCCCAGAGCCTGACACACAGGATGCCATGGCACAGAGACATGAGAGCGCCACAGAGCCCCCTCCCCGGCACATCAAGGCTGGGGGCAGGTGGCGGCAGCCCCGCCTGTTGACAAGGCTGAGAAGAGGAAGTGCGTGTGACCCTGGTTCTGCCACCTGCAGGGCACACCCACGACGGCGTGACCCCCCCACATCCGTATCATCTCCACAATCAAAGACACGCTGCTCCCACCCTCATTTCACCTCCCAGTTCTCTAACGAAGGCTAAGGAAGTGGCAACGAAAACTCTCTCTACAAAGTGGATCAAGGCTGGTGTGCAGATAGGATGTTTACTTAAAGCCTATATTAAGAAAGAGAAGCAACAAAGCCAAGTGGGAAAACCAAAGGTTCCCAGGCCACAGGGGCCTGGGTTCAAATCCTGCCTCACCGGCCTCCATGGCTTCATTTCTTTATCCGTAAAATGGGCTTCTCTACTTGTTCTCTAAGGCTGCTAGGAAAAGTGGAGGGCGTGCATGCAAAGATTTTAGCACAGGGCCCAGCACATGGTAGGTGTCTAATTAATGAGGCTACTGCTGTTCGATCACAAAACCTATAGTTCAAACAGAAGTGTGCCTGAGCCAACAGAATACATTCCGCGGCTGACACAGAACCTTTGAGCTAGAAGTCACCTCACCTTGGTGAGCCCGAAGGGAGAGGGCCATGCATAACTCGAGTCTACCAGAGCTCACAGAATACCCCTGTCACGCAGACTGCAGATACAGTACAGCAAAACCTTTCCCATGCGAAAGCGCGGAGAGAAAATGGAAAACACGCAGACCAGTACGTCAACCATGCTCGACAAGTATAAAACCAAGAAGCCTTTAAGTATCCTATTTTCAGAAAAGTACGGAGCCAAAGTCAGTCGAATCGCTTTCAGGAACTCCAGGGACAACACCATCGTCAGCCTTACAGACGTTCATCTCAGTCATTCATTCAACAAACGCTGGGGCTCGGTAATGTGCAGGGTATGGGGGCGGGGCAGAAGTAAAGGGACATCCTCTGCCCCGAAGAGGCCCACGGTCTAGAGGAGAAAAGGGGAGGGAACAGACTGGAAGCGATCACCAGGCAGGCCAGAACCCAGGCATGGTGCTTTTAACATGAGCAGGGGCAGGAAGGAAGGACAAGCCCGAACTAGCAAAAGGGGGACTGTGAGGGAGGGGTTGCCAGAGAGGCTCTGAGCAGCCCCGAGGCCTATGCCAACCACCCTAGACGTCACTGAGGAACACTGCTCCCACTAACCAGCCTGGTGGTGCATTTGTTCTCTTTTCAGAGTTCCTGGCTGAAAAGTCGATGAGAAGTAAATAAAGCCACCATTTACTGAGTACTTACTGTCTGGAAGAACTATGCTAACTGCTTTACAACAAACAAAGGTACTTAGATCTCACTTGGTCGTTTATTCGTCCATCCGTTAGTTTATGAATACAGACACTGACAGATTAAATTCTCATCTGTTCATTCATTCATCTGTCCATTCATGGGGGAACAAACACGCCATCCTCAAGCCTCGGCAACGGGGGCCGTGAGGGTGGGTCAGAGACACAGGCCCTGTGTTCCAGGGAGAGGGCAGTGTACAGAGCGCCACACATGGGCTGAGGGTTGGAACTGGAGAGGCGCTCTGGGGGCTCCCCGAAGAGCCGGTCAAGCCCAGGACCCAGGGACCCATTCCCCAAGGAAAAGATCTTCCCTGAGATCTGAAAGGTGGGAGAGTGCTGGGGGTGGGGGCTGGGCTCCAGGTAGAAGGAACAAGAAGTAACCAATGTCTGAGTGAGGAAGTAGGACCAACATGGCAGAGACTGAAAAGGGGGTCGGAGGAGCCCTTGGTGAAGCCAGAGTCAAGGTCACAATACAGAAGGCCCATGGCCATGCAGTGTGCGGTGGGAGCCACCGCCGGCTGTTCAGTCAGGGGGAGGACATGATCTGACACGTGTTCCTCCAAGGCCACGTCCCTGAAGACGGAGACGGAGACGGCCCAGAGTAAGAGAAGTCCTGAAAGAACTCCAGGGAAGGCCAACAGTTAGTCACCGTGCACATGGGGATGAGCAGGCATGGGTGCCTGGGAAGCCACGGGCTGAGGAGGCGGGGGACTGATCTAGAAAGGACGGTGCCATGGAATTCAAGGAGAGGGAACAGGCCGATGTACTGAGTGGCGGGAAAGAGGAGGGGAGAGGCTGCTGGCTTTATGGCACAGAAATTACGGGAACCTTAGCAAGAGGAGGTCCGTGGTGTGAGACCACTGCGGGACAAGAGTGAGAGGGGACACGGCACAGGTGGCACATGCACAGCACTCGACTTTGCAGAAGGAAAGACCACCAGGGGCAAAGGCGAACCGGGATCTGGGGAGTTTTTTGGAAAGGTGGGAGGGATGGGGCAGGTTTCCGCACTGTCGGGAAGAAGTCCATGGGTGAGCAGAAAGGATAAGGGGCAGCGCGGGGCCCTGGAGAGGAGATGGGGCCCGGAGCACGTGGGCGGATCCACTTCTCAGAAAAAAGAGTTGTGGGTGCAGAGCCTGCTGGATGTGGGGGTAGGAAGTTACCCCTGGAAGCTGGCTGTTTCCTGGGCAGGAGGACTGGGTCTTCCTGAGAGCCCCGGGGCTGGAGACTGGGAGAGCAGGGGACGAACGGGCCACGGGCCAGTTCCCGACGAGGACCCAGCCAGAGAGAGCGGCCTTCTGTGCAATGTTACCCATGCGCCGCGCTGCTTCTCCGCAAAACAACCCCACAAGTTGGGCAGTAAATTCTATTTTTACAGGCCTCCCTGACTTTGATGCCATGCTTCTGACTATTTTAACCTACCCCTCAAGGCCATCAGCAAAGCAGCTGCTCTAAACCAAAGCCAAACACATACACAAAAGAAGGTCTCAAGGACTGACAGAGTTCCTTAAAAGATGGTGTTGTGATGTGCAGAAGAAAAGAAGGAATTTTAGGATGGGTCCAACAGGAGCAGACAGACTTCCAACAGTTTAGAAGTGAGTTACCTTGGGGCGCCTGGGTGGCTCAGTGGGTTAAGCCTCTACCTTTGGCCCGGGTCATGATCCCAGGGGCCGGGGATCGAGTCCCGCATGGGGCTCTCTGCTCAGCGGGGAGCCTGCTTCTCCTCATCTCACTCTCTGTCTCTCTGCCTATTTGTGATCTCTCTCTCTGTCAAATAAATAAATATAATCTTTAAAAAAAAAAAAAAAAAGAAGTGAGTTACCTTGAAGTGGGGAGGAGAGAGAGAGAGAGAGAAAACGTCCCCCCCTTTTTATTTAAGACAAAATGCACAACTGAAAAAAAGAATTGGGAAGCAGTCCCAAACTTACTAGTCCCCCGTGAACCTGACAGACAGTGTCAAGCCCTAAGTAATTTATACCATTCTTCATACTTCCTGGGAGAAAATCAAGATTGAGGTCTCAACTACACAGGAACAATTTAAAGTAAAATCAAAGACCTCCTAGATTCTGCAGAACAGCAGATCCGAAGCGGCAGATCCTAAAGGTCAAGAACACTGAATAAATCCCACTCGAGGGGAGACAACCCGAAGGTCCGTGCGTGAGTTTTGCTATTACATAACAGCATCCTTAAGGTCTGCCCACATCGATGAGGAAGAAGGACAAGTGAAAAAGAATCACGGTTTACAGCACGGTTACGCTATGCAAAGCGCATTATTAGCTCTCACCCTAATATGTTATCCTATATCCTGTATTATCTTAGTATCTTCACGGGCTTGCACACACGCTCTCTCAGCTCTAATCCTACCTCCACAGAATAGCCCCACTGTGAATACGACAAAACGGGGCCCTAGACGAGTGCCTTGCCTGACGTCACAGTGCTAGCTAGACCGTGGACATGGCCAGATTCAAGGCGCTGCGGGTACGCCACCACTGAGGGAGAGCCTTTTGGGCTCTAACGGTAGCGTACCACGTGCAAGGGGTTTCACACTACAAGAGCATCACCAAACAATTCCCACCTGTTCTACCCGCAACCCACTCTGAGGTCTTCTGCTCTGTTCCTTTCTACCTTCTTTGTTCCTACTGGTGTCCACCAGCCTTGAGTTCCCGACCCACGAACGGGCCCTGACCCGAAGCCTGAAACACGCCACGGCTCGCTGACACCCACCATTCAACGTGGCATTTCAGTGCGACAATGCGCTTTGTGTTCTAAAAGGTTAATCCACAAAAGAACTTTTAGGACACAACGGAGTCCCCAGCCAGAGCCTCCATGTAACTGAACCGCAGCATGCGAGGAGAGGCTGGATCCGCAATCAGAGTGTAGCAGGTTCTTTGATCCGGACAAGTTCTCCCCAGCAACACTCGGGATGCCAAAGTGGGACACGCACCCGGTAAAAAGGGACACCGTGTATGCACCGTTGACGCTGCTTCTGGTGGCTGGTTGAGCTGTCACTGAAGCATTAAATCTGTCACAATATTAGTGCTAGGGTGATCAAGTATCAGTGCTCCATCCTTTCTGGACTTCCCACGGCCACTGTTGCAAAGACAGTGCAGCTACATTTTCAGACTGAAAAGTTTCAACCGGGAAAAGCTTAAAGTCCTCTTGTTTATGAGCCGACCAGAGGATGCGGGTGAAGTGGTGCAGCAGTATTTACACTTTCATTAACGGTCTCTGCTGGATGTTTGGAAGCAGTTCTCATTTGATAAAGGAATTTACTTAAACCTCCTGACTCAGCTTATTCATTAACCAAGCGAAACCCCGAGGGGAGGAAGGGACCTGGAGAGAGAGAGAGAGAGAGAGAGAGAGAGAGAGAGACACAGACCCTTATCAGCCAGGCAAGGCCGGGCTATCGCACCTGCAAGGTGAGTCATTCCCCCCGGGAGGGGGGGTGTCAGCCTCCCAAAGCAGCCTCTCCCAACCTCGGAAGGGAGTCACCGGATTCCGCAGAAACCTTGGCTGCCTCTGTGCTCGGTTCCCTCCTGTTGCCCTGATCACCGCCGCTCTGGCGCTCTGGGGACGACGGGGTGATGCTACCCTGTGACCCAGAACCCCCTCCCCAGCTCTGCCTTTTGTCTCCTCCTTTCTCCACCCCTGCAACGTACCTTAAGATTCGGAACATTATGAAATCGACTCGCCTCTTCAGTGCCCCCAGGACACCCCACACAGGATCTGTCACCCCCAGAAAGCTTCCCAAAATGCCAACAAGCCTCGCTTAACATTCAGGCCAGCCACCTCCAGGCCTCCTGGCCCTGTGATGACCCTTTGTAGAGGGAGGATCACTTCCTAAGGAAAGGAAGGAAATCTTGCCTTGGGACAACGAAGCACGTTTGTTGTAAACGGCAAAGCCTCACTTTAGAAAAGATGTCTCCAAAAAGAATCACACACAGTAATTAAAGTTAAGTCTCATTTTCCACCTCAATTTGACTCTTTACTTTGCTGAGATGTGCCCAACGACTAATTTATGTCACTGGTAGGGCCCATCTCGAGGCTACACACTGAAACCCTGAGGATTACTAAACATGCCAAAAGGGCCACACGAAACTGAACGAGGGTTATTTTGATTTTGATTTCAGTCTCGGCTTTTAAAATGGTCCTTCTCTTCCTGCATCATTTCCCTCCCTTTATGTTACTCCATCTCCTCCCCACAGACTTCAGGATTTTAGGGGGACTGTTCACCTCTTGATTTTCTATTTGAGTCTCGTTCCCTGTTACATGGGAGGCTGGGGCCACCAAGGCTCCGTGGTCAGAACAGACAGGGTCCGGGTCTGTCAGGAGCTGCTGAAGCCGACTCGGTGACATTTCTCTCGAGTCAGGCAAATCTGTCTATACACCAGAGAGCTAGCGGGAGAAGGAACGAAAGGAGAGAGAGGATGAGAGGGCCAGAAGGACGGGGAGATGGAGGGGGCGGGGAGAGCAGCTTCCCCCCATCTGGTAAGTGCTTTCAGGAGGTGGCGCCGCCCCAAATCCAGAGAAGTAACGAGTTCGTCACTGCTCCTGAACACTTACAGAACCTGTGAAATTTTCCTGCTAGCAGGAGAAAAAGGCGGATTTTTTTCTTAAGTGATATTGGCACTGTAAGCTTTCCTGCCTCGAGTTGCTAATATCTCTTAAGTTGTTCTAAATACTCATTTCGTTTTCTATATCCTGAGGAGAAAGTAATGTAGATCATTTTGTCTATTTGGACGACCAGTGCAAAATCAAACTGGTCAGATAATGTAATCAAGTCTTACATTTATTTATTTGACAGACAGAGATCACAAGTAGGCAGAGAGGCAGGCAGAGAGAGAGGAAGGGAAGCAGGCTCTCTCCCGAGCAGCGAGCCTGATGCGGGGGCTCACTCGATCCCAGGACCCTGGGATCATGACCTGAGCTGAAAGCAGAAGCTTTAACCTACTGAGCCACCCAGGCACCCCCAAGTCTTACATTTAAAAACATTTACATGGGGACACCTGGGGAGGGGTGTCAGTTGTTAAGCCTCTGCCTGGCTCAGGTCCTGATCCCTGCATCCAGGGATGGAGCCCCATATCAGGCTTCCTGCCCAGCAGGATCCCACTCCCCGTGCTTCTGTTCCCTCTCTCGCTGTCTCTCTCTCTCTCAAATAAATAAATAAAATCTTAAAAAAAAAAAATAAGAACATGCACATGAATAAAAATAAAAGAAAAAAGAAACAAAATGACTACTTATTTAAATAAATAATAAAATAAGTTACATGAAAAAATTAATAGAATGGCAGGTATCATGACCTCACTACGCATCAAAGCATTTTGGAATGTTCTGTAATGTTTTATCTTAAATTTCCCAACGACCCAAGGATTCTCCTGTAACGTCAAAATACTTGACACAAATTAGGAAATTGAAGAACAACTTCGGAAAGTCATATATCCGTACAGAACATGGAATGCTGGACAACGTAGCATCCATGGATTTTAAAAAGCACTTGGGGGGCACCTCAGTCCTTTCAGCATCCAAGTCTTGGTTTTTGGCTCAGGTTGTGATCTCAGGGTTGGGAGATGGAGCCCCACGTCGGGCTCCATACTCTGTGCAGCTCTATTCTGAGATTCTCTTCCTTCCTCCTTCTCCTCCCCCCTCTGCTCCTCCCCCTGCTCTTTGCATGTGCTCTAAAATTAAAGAAAAATACAGTAAAGTCCTTTAAAAATAAATACATAAAAGTACTCGACACATTCGCTTTTCCCTAGAAAAACAGCACCATCCTTTAAATCATAACTGATGTCCCACCACTCATGTGTCTAGCACCGCCGCCGTCTCCAGTTAAAACGTGTCAACTCAAGTATGTTTGTGTAGTGGCTGAATTTACTTAACCCACTTTTCCGTAAAACTACTTTATGATTTTAATAAAGAAAAAGAGGACTGTGTATTAGCAGCTTCCCTGGGACTCACGTGGAAAGCTCCACGGAGCCCATTCTTCCCAGCAAGCTCGTGGACAGTGCCTGGGGCCGGGCTGGGGCAGCAGTTAGAGGCCTCCGGCCACAGGGGAAGAACAAGCCAGACTTGCTTCTAAGGCTACGAACGGATTCGTCAGCATCAGTCCCACAGCAAGACGGTGCACAGCTCTACGGCAGACTCAGGGTAACAGTACACAGGCCTGAATCACAATGATGTCATGCTGACTACCATTTAAAAAAAAAAAAAAAGAAAGAAAAAAGAAGAGAAGAGAGAAAAGAAAAGAACATGCTTTCAATAACTAACTCCCACTCGAGACTTGATTTGGGAGTCAAACTGCCGAGCTTCTACTTTCAAGTGATAAAAGAGAACGGAAGAGACGGTGAACGTTATAACGCAGGCAGAGGCAAGAAAACTGAAGAAGTCGGCCTACATAGAGCCCAGGGCATCTCCTACTCCACCCTGAGCCACTGGTCAAGGCAAGGGCCGAGACAGGGCTTCTGGGTAGAGCAGGTAGAAAACAATCCCCACCGACTCACATGGCACATTTCATGAGAATCCTCAAAGGAGGGGGTTGGAATGCTGCGTGCGTGCCCTCCGCAGCTCACAACTGGTCTCCTCCCCCTGTACACACTCTCCCCACAAACCCGCTCCCTGGGGAGCATGTCAGGTGGCCTGGGAGTCACAGGCGAGGAGCAGAAGGCACACTGATGGGGGCACGTTCTGTCTCTGGCTCAAGCCAGCGCGCCCCTGGCATTCACTGTGGCTGCCGGAGAGCTGGGGCCCACCCTGTCCTTGGTTCCCTGGATGCCTTGACTGAATGCTGTTCGGGTTATTTAAGGATGGGGGGGGGGGAGGCGGGAAAAAAGTGTGATAGCTTCATGAGTTAAAAGATTTTAATGAAACGGTATGAGCCAAGTGGCCCCAGTCATTCTGGGGAGGGACAGTCATCGCAGGCCTGCAGAACCGCCATGTCCCCTCCCTGGACCACTATTCCTTCTCTTGGAGCTGGGGTGCTCTCCACACTGGCTGCAGGGCGAGCATCCAGCACTGGTGGGTTGCAACAGTGTGCATGTGTGTGGGGAGACTAGAGGGGAAAACTGCATTTGTCCATATGACCCTGGAAAATGTCCTCTGGAAGGTGCTGCCTCGGCATCCCTCGTGGCTGTGCCTCCCGCCCAGTTGGGACACGCTGTGTTCCTTCCTCTCGCACACACCAGAGGCAGAAGGCGGTTTGCACGGGAGGCCCACGCTACTGAACACACAAGCATGAGCCCACAAGGTCTTCCATTGGCAGGGGGCTCACCACGGCCAGAACACGAGGTCTGGCAGTCACCTGCGGAAGGAGATCCGTATCTCCCGTTCCATCTCCGACTCACTTAGGTGCACTTTCACTGACTGGAGGGACAAGCAAAACCAGTCCCGCTACCGAAAGAGTAACTCCTCCAAATGAGTACGTTTGAATCCACTCGAGCTGAAAAATGGCAATGATGCAACTGCGACTGGAACCCAGGGACTGTACGATCCACGCCTTGGGCCTGTCTTCCCATCACACACACACCCAGGCCGGTTCTCGGAAGACAAGGGGCCGTGCTTCAGTCATTTCGCGTCACCAGTGAGTGACATTTCTGCAGGAGATGGTATCTAACAGGGCTAGTTCCCGTGGTTTCTCGACAGCCCTGCGCCCACAATCATGGCAAGCCACTGAATAAGCAGCACTGGACTTCTAGGGCATGGACTTGACTACTGGAGATCGGGGAGGAAACGTCAAATAATTAATCTGATCATTTAAAACATTTTAATATTAAAATAAAAGAGATGTATTATAGAGTGGAATTTTTAAAATTTGTGAGAATGGTTTAAATAAAACAGGGGACTGCACAGAATTTCCAATGCCTCCTTTCTCTCTCCTTCCACCCCACCCCGGTCCCCAACGCCCTTGAGCGGTCTACCTGCTCTCCTTTGGTGTTAAGGGTATTTAGTGGAAGTTCAGAGATTTAATAATGTTCTCCCGCAAAGGCCCTCTGTAATACATATTAGCTGAATGAATGACCAATTCTCTTTTCTGGGAGAGTGAGAACATCAGAAGGAGGAAGAAACCCTCACTTTCTCTTCTTGGCAGCAAGGAGCTGAATGTAATGTACACACAGAGGAGTTTACACAAGACAATTTGTACTCTAGATTCGTAAACGACATTCACGGAGTTCTAAGGAGTTCTCTACGGTTAGAAGCAGTTGCGGAAAGAGCTGACTGGTACAAGAAAAGGGTAATGCAGTATCTGTTTTTCCAGCAAAAAAGCCAGAAATGGATGTACCGTGGATAAGCAAGGAGAGGCAGGGGCAGCCCACGCTGTGAGGGTGTGCTTTCACAGTTCCAATCAGTCTGACTACAAGGGGTTCTAACCCACAGGTGTGTGGATACGATGGGAAGGTGGGAATCCTTGTCCTACAAGCTCACACCCTGGCCCCCACTGACTTGACCGGTGTTCCTGGGCTGGGGGTAAGGTCCCCCAGCATCAGTCAGCTCCCGTGACCGGTCTGGACCAGGGCCTGGGAGAACTGGGGGCAGCTGGGGCCCTGTGCACCAGAGGGGCAGTGAGCACGTGCTGAGCCTATGTCCCACGCAGGGCACCCTCACGGTCTAGAGGGGAAAACTGAAACCTGCTGACTGACTTGCCCAAAGCCTGGGAGCTTCTACGTGGAGAGGAAGTGCATTCAGTCACTCTACCAACCGAGGAAAATGATGTCAGCGAAGCGGCCGCACACTGGCCACCTACGCTTACTTTTCTCGGAAGCAGGGAACACAGGGCGACGCTATCAGTTCCTTCTTGTGCTTTCTTCAGCAGACAGTCCACAGGCTGTCAGGGAATGTTCTGACTACATGAGAAGGGGGTTAGAGACACTCATATCCTTTGACCTAGCAATTCCTCTTTTAGGAAACTAGTCCATGAGAACAATTTGAAATGAGAACTGATTTTTTTTTTTTTTTTTGCACGAAGAGGTCTAGAGATCAAAATGTACACACGTACATTTTAAAAACCACAGGGGTGCCTGGCTGGCTCATTCGGTAGAGCATGAGACTCTTGATCTCAGGGTTGTAGGTCCGGACCCCACACTGGGTATAGAGAGTACATAAAAATAAAATCTTAAAGAAAAAAAAAACAACACAAAACCATAAACAAACCTAAATGTTTTACCGTAGGGTAACAGCTAAGTAATCTGGTATTCACAGTCACTAAAAATTATGCCTTTCAAGGGGATAATAACCAAACAATAGATGATCAGTAAATCCTCTGGCTAGTTTCTGGACAAAGTAACTTGAATACCTAGTTCACAAGTTATGACACTGATGCACTTGTACAAGTAGAGGCTGATCATCTAGTATATGTGAGCTGCTACTTAAGACATTGAAAATCTATTTAGAATAAAAATCTCTGTCGTGTTCTATGGGTATGTTCACTTTGAGATAGTTCACTGAAAGGTACATTTATGTCAAATGCACTTTTCTATATGTACGTTAAACCTCAATTTAAAAAAAAAAAAAAAAAGGTCAAATCTTGACTCCCCGGAGTTTACATTCCAGAGGAGGACACAGACGCTAAATCAAAAACCGAAAATACACGATGTCTGCGTAGCGCTATGGAGAATGAGCAAATAAAGATACAGAACACCCAGGTAAAGCTGAATTTCAAATAAGCACCAGAGCATTTTTTAGTGTTAGTATGTTCCACACACTATTTGGGACACATTTATGCAAAATCTGGCAAGCCTGTTTACCGACAAGTGTCTTTAGAGCAAAACTCCTTCCTGTTGGAGTAAATAACTTCATGCTTCAAGGAAGACACAAAAAGGAGAAACTGTAAGAGAATAAACCAATTGCTGTGACTATGGAAAAATGCAAAGCTCTGGGGTGGCAAAACCGACTTACGTGAAGAACTACACAACAAACTGCGGCAACTGTTCGCAAAAACAAAACTGAGAATTAATCTCTTTAGGTGTCCACTTCTTCTGGGCAGTGAAGGGGGAAAATCATACATGTGTTTCACATTGTTATGAACATTTTAGAATAGCACCTAGGACCTAATAACGAATGGCTCACTAAATACTGAGAATAAATAATACTCATAATAAAAGTATACTTACAAATCAGTAAGAACACACAATTCACAAAATAAGAACCAATGAAGCGTCTCACAATAAGTTTAGCGCTGCTTTGACAATGTTTACACTGAAATGAGTGACATCCTCCCATGGTTAAGACCCCCAGGCGCCTACTAATCACAAAGGGGGAAAGCTGTAGGGGAGAAAGGGAGGTCACCCTTTACCCTACTCATCTAACAAAACACCAGTAACTGTTTAACAAACGGAGGTCACATGCCTCTGGACGTGATGTGCTGAGAACACATCACCTACATAGAGGCACTCCCACCGAAAGTACTTCCTCTAAATCTCATCATGGGACAGACAATGCACACAGAAGGACCCTGCAAAACAATGGGCCTAAGCTCTTCAAAAATTGTCCATGTCATGAAAAACAAAAACAGCCTGGGGACTGTTCTAGATTGAAGAACACTGAAGGGCGGTGGAGACAAAATGCATGATTTTTACTGGATCTTGGATCAAAAATAAAAATAAAAAACCATTAAGAGACATCAACTAGGACATTTGAGGAAATTTAACTATGGCCTGAACATGAGACCAAACCACTACCACAAATATCCTACAACAGAGAATATATATACACATGCTGATATATGTATATGTTATGAATGTTTGTGCAATGTGCATGTACACACGTGTGTGCACGTCTGTGTGTGCACATGGAGTGAGGGGGAGATAGAGCAGATATGAGAAAGTTGCTATCTTATCTACAGGTTTGAAATTTTTCAAAACAAAGTTGGAGAAAATGATAAAACAAAATGCACGAGGTCCATTTGTAAAGAAAAAGAAAACAAAGAAAATGTATCTTCCCTCAGTAATCAAAGAACTGCTGATAACATTAAAAAAATAAATAACACTGTATGGATTATAAACTGATACAATCTTTGCACAGGGCAATCTGACAATATGAGAAATTCTGATTTTAAAACTTTTTTTTACAACAAAAAATCATGGGGCTTCTGAGTGGTTAAGTTGGTTAAGCATCTGACTCTTGATCTCAGCTCGGGTTTTGATCACAGGGTCATGAGTTCAAGCCCCATGTTGAAAAAAAAGAAAAGAAAAAAAAGGAAAAAAAATATGTCATAGACAGGCCAAGTGAAATTCCAGAGAACTGTAATTCTGCATTTGGAGTTCCTCCTTCACACAACATTCTTGTGCCCAAAGAGGTTCTGAGAGTGTTAATTACAGCATGATAACTGAAATAAAACCTAAAAATTCTATAACAGTACTGTTGGGTAAATTATAGTATATTGACCTGATGACTTATTTAACTAATGCAGCCAGTTTTCACAGAGTTAAAATAACTTGAAAAAACTTTTCACAACTATTAATGAAAAAAGCAAAGCCTAAAGTTCTGTCCAAAGTATGGTTATACCCACACAAGATAAAGAGGCAAAATATGGGAAGAAAATAGGCCAGAAGGTCATCGTGATTATTTCTAAGTGACTACTTTTTTTTTATTCTGTGGGTTTGTTGTGTGTCTCTCCTCAGTTTTCTACAATGAGCATGTATTCATTTTATTTTTTAAAGTATTTTTAAAAATAAAAAGATAAAAAAATCGGCACTCTTAGACCTGAAACAGTGAAATTTTTGTTTCTGTCGTTACCCAGTCAGATGATCTGAAAGCTGAGTGCAGGGAACACAGGCTCATATTCCTACAGTGCTGTCCTCTGTGATAACTAGGAGAGAGCCCTATTTAAAAAGAAAACTTTTTAACTAACCGTGGTACAGCAAAGTTTCTGAAAATTATAGAGGAAGGTTATGAGTTATAAATAAGTTTACACATATCATTACTAATAACGCTGAAATGCTATACTCAAAAGGACTGATTTAATGCCAGCCAAGACCAAAATAAATGCAGTCCTCAGATTTTATTTAATTAATTTGATGTCTGGCTATAGCTCAACCGCAAAAATCCTGATCGAGGCACAACCAAAATTCCACAATTCGTTTCATTTATGACTACCAGCTTAAGAGATCACAGAGTGAATGGAAATCCCACTCTCATTTCTGAATGTATGCCCATCAACATTTTAAACTGACAATTTCTAACTTCTGAGAGAATTTAAAAATGACTCTTGGAGTAAACTGTTCTGAGAATAGGAAAATTATCTGGGGAATCCAGGAGGTAAAAATTCCAAAGAATAAGCTAAATTACAAATAAGTAAAAATTACTCTGAAATAATTACAATAAAACTTGTAATAAAACAAACCACGTAGTGGACTTGGCCCTCCTGAGCCTCACCTCTCGAGAAAGCCATCTTCCACTGAGAAGGAAACCTCTCCTGGCAGGCCATAAACTGCCAAAGAAACAGTAAACAACGTGTCAACCCAACTGTTTGACCTCACAGATTAGCCCCGGATGTGGGAACTACACAAGGACACCAGCAGAGAGATGGGCTCAGACTTCCAGCCCGCACCTAGGGAACGCCCCCATCAGGCTAGCCATGCTGCCATCCCACAGAAAGAATGAACAGTATGCACCTAAGAGTTACTGAAAGGGAGGGGGGGGGGTGGAGAAAAGGGGAAGAAAAGGCTCTATTCAAAAAATGTGATTTAATGCATTATTTAGTAACTTTTTCCTGGGTTAGAAGAGATTATTTGGATCTGTTGTCACGAATGGTAAAGCAATAATGTAACTTTCAATCCACTTTCATGGCAGTGAATATTTGGGGGACGGCAATTTTAAACCCTTAACCCCACCCATCGCGTAAGAGCTATCAAACAGATATCAAATTATACACGCTGATCATTATTGTTATGATTTAAAGCTCACAAACATGAAGCTTGGTCAAATATCGTCAATATCAAAGAGCACTTGAAAAGCATTTTTATTTATAATATTAACTATACCATTGAAGTGTTAGGATAAAATGTATTAAAACAAATTACAGAGAATCTTACAGCTAGAGCAAACAAATAAAAAGCTTACAGAAGCTAGCATTTCAGGCAGAAACCGGTTTCACATGAAAAAGTGGCTTTTTTAACCCTTGGCAGGGGTATATGTATTTTTCTATTCCTGAAGGAATAGAGATTCTGGCAGTGAATTTCCGTAGTAAGGAAGAATATGGTTAAGCATCCTTGTTACTTCTGACCCCCTAAGAAATGGGCTTCACTACTCTCCAGAGTTAAGACACACAACTAATCACACTAATATATTCCTGAATTTTCTTTCAGCTGAAAAGTCTAAGTCCTCATCCAGAGCCAATAACGTAACAGAAACACCCCAACAAAACAATGACAAGAAAAACTGGTAGAAACATTTCTATTCAGAGGAGATTCCCAGAAATTCAACGATTTCTAATTTAGCCTACTTGGTGCTGCCACAGGACATTTCAACCATCTCTGATGCCTAAGACTCTTCCCTAGAGCAGAGAAGCAGCAGCAGAGGGCTGGGGATATGTTAATTTGTGAGGAAAAGAAAAGGTCAGGGCCATTTCCAAACTGGGGGTAATAATGGGTTTCACCAAACAAATTTCAACAAAAAACTGCAGAAAAACAGATATTCTCCTAAAACTATAAAATGTCACCCAGAGTAACTCTTAATGCATATACCATAGCCAATTGTGTTTCTATCATTTTCACAAATTCTAGAAGAAAATGAAGGCTGGGAAAACTATCTACTTAGGGATAATTAAGTCCCTGTATAGAACCACAAATGAAGTAGGGATTTATGGACATTCACTTTTTAAAAGCACAAGAAGATTAATCTGTATGATATGAAGAAGAGGAAAAAAGATGATCAAGGCAAGCAAATACGGCTTAGTTAAAATGACAAAGGAGGAAACCCAAACCTACTGTTGGACTCAGTTTCTTTCTTTCTTTCTTTCTGTCTTTTTTTTTTAATAGATCCTTTTTCTCCCCCTTCTGGTTTTATTGATGTAATTGACATATAACATTGTATATGTTTAAGGTTTCTTAATCTATCATTCTGCTTTTCCAAAGACCACAGGAGGTCACCACTGCATTTGAAGCCTTGGGTCTCCAAGGACCATCCCAGAGGAGGACCACAGCATGCCCCGCAGTTACCACTCCTCCCTCTGAGACTTAACTAGGCAGACAATGCTTATCATCTAGCCAAGCTTGCTTGTCTGTTATGATAAACCAGGAAGAAGGAAAGCCGAGAGAAGAAAATAATCTATACATAGGGCAGATGAGGTAGAAAAGAACTGTACCACAAAGGAAAAAAATCTATTCGTCAATTTCAAAAGTTCTGAACTCCACCCAATTGGGAGGTTGGGCAATAAAGGTAGTTTCTGGATCACCGCCCATGTCAAAAATCAGATCACAGGTTCTTACTCTTATTTTATCCCCCAATCTATACAAGAATTTCCTTTGAACTCTACAATGGTCTTCCCTTAGTTTAACAAAAAATTTAAATATTCACTGCAGCTCTCAGGCAATAAGCACAGAGCTTGCTTATCTCCACGAGTTAACACAGGGTGATAAGTCCAAGGTCCTACTATCTTTTAAAGGTCAAGGATGAGATAGCTTTGCCTGTTCTAGCAACATGGTCTATACCCCTAACACCCGGCTCAGAAATGAATGCTGTTGTTCACAAAGGAGGAGGGAAAGAGAGTCCAGTCACATTAATACAAATATATTCCCGTTGCTAAAAAAAATCCCAAGCCACATACTATTTGATAGTTCATTAAAAAAAAAAAAAAAATTCTGGTCTAGCAGCAGATGAAATACATTAGTCAGAGAGGGCAGCTAATAAACACATCACACGTAACATCAGCTTGAATCAATGCACTGAAATCAAAACAAAGATGAGATCGAGACTTCTCGGCTCTTCTCTGCCACTGTAGTTACTACATTTAACAGATTCAAGTTGAGATCCATGGACCCGAAGAGTTAAATGCATCTAAAAACTAATCCTGAAAAACCTTCAGGGTCTTAAAAAAAAAAGCGATTTTCTTTTTTCCTTTTGGAACGCATAAATTTAAAAGCCATTAACTGTGTACAAAACCCAGTAAGACAAATAATTTTGTCTCCCACTCTGTAGGTAAGAGCGACCCTTCAGCGGGGCCAGGCCTGTGCTGAGCGGTCACTAGTCGTCCTCTCAATCATCTTCACTAATCCTCCGAGGCCTGGGACAAAGCAGATACTGGGAATGGGGCATCCCTGATGTGCTACAGGTGGGTAAAGATTCTAGAGCAAAGATTCTAGAATGGATTCTGTCATTAATCATTATAATTCAGTGCAGGATGTCCTATAAAATCCTGTATTTACTACACACCTTGTGATAGACCCTACGGTCTAAGTTATGACCCAACTTACACGGCTGTGACTGATACCTGTTTGAGGTAGTTCAGAAAGAGCAAAACCAATAGTTTGGCCTCAAGGCACCGCTTGGTGTGGCCCTGCCCAGCGGACCGCTCCCGTGCTTCACTCGCCTTCTTCTCGTTCTGTTGAACTGAACATGGCAGCCTTGCTCTCTCTGGCCACTGAGCCTTTGAAAAAGGTGCTCTGTCTTTCTAGAACACCCCTCCCCAAAGTCACAAACCTCGTACTCAACTGTTCCTTCACTGTTGAGCTCGAAATTCTATTTCTCAGAGAAGCCCACCCCGAGTACCCTGGAGTAGCTCTGGGTCTCCTGCTCTGCTCTCTCATACAGCACTTTCCACACGTTGACTAATTTAATTTCTCCTCTCCCACTGGACCAAAAATACTCCGTGAGGTTGGGGCAAGTGTCGCTCACCTCTGTAGCCTCAGCGGCTAGGCCAGTGTCCAGCATATACGCACTCATTCAGTAAATCTCTGCATGCTTAGTGTGTCGGGTGCTGTTCTAGGCTCCGGGGAACTTCCATGAGACTTAGATTCTATTAAGGGGAAACAGATGGGGGGGAAAGGGGTCTAGACAAAATGAAAAACCGAACAGTCATGGTGGTAAGTCATGGTAAGGCAAGGAAGGGGGCAGGGATGGAAGTTACTTTTTTTTTTTTTTAAATAAGAGACTCTTTTTTTTTTTTCTTTTTAAAGAGTTTATTTATTCATTTGACAGACAGAGACTACAAGTAGGCAGAGAGGCAGGTAGGGGTGGGGGGGCGGAGCAGGCTTCCGCTGAGCAAAGAGCCCAATGTGGGGCTCGATCCCAGGACCCCGAGACGAAGGCAGAGGTTTTAACCCACTGAGCCACCCAGGCGCCCTGAAGAGTTACTTTTAAATGGAGTGAGGCAAGGCGAAGCATCACAAGGAATTTCTGAGCCATGATTTACAGGAGGTGAGGTCAAAGTGTGAATTACCACACGTCGAGAGAAAGAGCCGGGTGGAGGAAGGAGCCAGTGGAAAGGCCTACAGCAGAAGTGCGCCTGGGATAAGCACAGTGGACACTCAGTAATCTGTTCTATATGAATGAAATGGCTCAAAAAGAGCTACATGAAGCTGGGGTGTCTGGATGGCTCAGCTGTTCAGCGTCTGCCTTGGATTCCGGTCATAAGCCCAGGGTTCTGGGATCCAGTCCCGCCTCGGGCTCCTTGCTCAGCGGGGAGCCTGCTTTTCCCTCTCCCTCTGCCTGCTGTTCCCCCTGCTCGTGCTCTCTCTTGCTCACTCTCTGTCAAATACATGCGTATAAAAACGTATTAAAAAAAAAAAAAGAGCCACGTTAGGTCAAACCGTTAACTATCACAGCTGCCAAGGTGAAGCGAAGTCTTCATCACAGAACTCTTCTGCTGGTAGTAACATGCCATGTGGTCCACGGAACTACTGTCCTTACAGAAGACATTTGAGGGGACCCTATCCCCTCAAAACTGTGTCACTGTGTTGGTCGAATTCTAAAACACATACATGCTCCTGACTCTCACGGCTCAGACATAAGCATTTCATACATAACCTGAACCCATGTAAGTGCAGACGTCCGCTTCCTCTGTAAACATGGTTTCCTCTGTAAACCATGTCCCCATGAAATGGCTGTAAGTCACCTGAGGTAGCGAATTCTAAGGTACACTTCCCTGCCGTTAGATCACTGGGATTGACAACCGAGCTCAAATATGTGTACAAGAACGTATTTTATTGCCAATTTAATGTTTCTTCAGGGGGTTTTTTATAGTAAAAAGAAAAAGAAAGTAGAGCCAAAATGAGTAACAGAGAGGATTGTGTTCAAATCCCATGGGAAGTTATTATAAAGAAGCAGCAGAAAAATTATCCTTATAGTCAGTGAAAGCGCGCCAGAAAGGCCTGCAAAAGACATGAAAACTGTACCTAATATTTTGAAAGGAACTGAAGGAGTTTAAGAGCATGATATAATACGTAAGGACACAATCACAAGCAGAAAAACTCAGAAATGAGGAGATAGTACTCAAAAGAACAGAACTCGGGAAAGAATTAGAGAAGAAATGCTTTCATAAGTGAAGGCTAAATCAGAACACAAAAATGAGTGAATGCAGAATGTCTCAGAAGAGAGAAGATGAAAAGGAGGAAAGATCTTAAACCAAAAAGAAACACAGAGATTAAATATGATACAGAAGAAATGTGACACAGAAGACAGTTTAAAAAAAAAAAAAAAAAAAGACAGACCCTAATGGGTTTAAGTTCACACAGACAGAAACAAAAGCAATGGTAAAGAACAATGCTCAAAATTAGAATTTAAGACAACTTTGCTAAAGGAACCGGAAAAAAAGACTCAGTATTTACAGCACAGGGAAAAAACAGACCGCACACCGGGGAAAACAGATCCCAGACAACTAGACTGGAAAAACACATTCTAATAAAACTAGTGGACATTAAAGCAAAAAATCTCCTAGGCACCCAGACACAAAGAATAAGTCATTTAAAAGAGGAAAAAAAAAAAATCAGCTTGCCCTGAGCTCTGTGAACAGCACGTCACCCCGGAAGTAAACGGAATACCATGCTTAAAATACTAAGGGAAGAATATCTGAACCAGTGCTTTTTTGTATACAAATATGCATCTAACTAAACTGGCTTTCAAGTATAAAAGCTATAGACAAACCAACATGCAAGAATTCTGCGACATTGTTCCCAAAAGCCACACCAGAGAACAAGCTTCGCACAAGCACACTGAAGGAGCATCGTCGTAGGTACATGCGACATTGTGTGGGCGCGACACGGAGAGTCACCTGTAAAGCTAAAACTGATCGATGGTTATGGGGGACAGAGTGTCACGCAGAATGGCTGTTGGCTCTGCCCGTGCAGATGCCGTCCGGGTACTAGGAAAAGACAAGGGGAAAGCGAGGGAGGCCATGAGGGCAGAAAACGAGCACTGTCTTCCTTGCACTTGGTGTTGGTGAGTAAAAGGGTATTTCTTCAGATCAGATGCAGGGAAGAGTGAAGGCAGGAAAAATAACAGATTAGTAGCTCATTTCAATATCGCTCACAGTAGGAAACTAATAGGCAATGACTAAAAATAGGCCAGATAGGGGCACCCGGGTGGCTCAGATGGTTAAGCATCTGCCTTCGGCTCAAGTCATGATTCCAGGGTCCTGGGATCGAGCCCCACGTTGGGCTCTCCGCTCATGGGGGAGCCTGCTTTTCCCTCTCCCTCTGCCCCTCCCCCTGCTTGTGTTTCCTCTCTGTCAAATAAATAAAATCCTTAAAAGGTAAAATAAAATAAAATAAAAATAGGCCAGACAGAAATATTACATAGTATTATTGCAGCAGAAGGCAAAATGGCCAAAAATTCTGCCTTCTTTTTACGTGCACCCTTTGCATATGGCTTTCCTGCTCTTTCCTTCAAGAGTGTATTGTGCCTGGGTGGCTCGGTCAATCATTAAGCATTTGCCTTCAGCTCAGGTTATGATCTCAGGGTCCTGGGACCGAGCCCCTTGTTGGGCCGAGCCGGAAATAAATAAATAAAATCTTAATTAAAAAAAAAAAAAAAAGAGTGCATTTACTTCTCCCTTTGAATCCAAAACTGTCATGTGACCCGCTTTGGTTAAAGGTATATTAACAAGAACAGTGCACACAAAGGAAACTAACAGATGATAAAACAAGGAGGCAGCTACGGAAACACAGTGGGATTAGAATATGGTAGCCCTCAGAACAAAGATGTTAAGCTGGGCTAAACACATACACACACATACCCCCCCCCAAACAAAATCTGAAAACACAGTAATTAAAGGAGAAAGAATAAATAAAACAGACCATATAGAGAAAGACTATCCCTATAAAAGCTTGTGCATATACATATATGATAAATAATGACAGAATTGAGGAGGTTTTTAAAATAGCTATCAGATTGTACATCCCTCAAAGGAAACACTCTAAGCTAAAAAGAAATGAAAAAAAAAATTAAACTGTCACACTGCTGGTAACTGCATTGGTTTGGTTATTCTGAAACTGCTGGGAATGTATTATGGGAAAATGAAAATGAATAATTATATGGTATTCTATTTCTACCATTCCCAGTATCACTGAGAACCAAGATTCTTGGTATAGGAAAAAGAAGATATATATATGTAAGACAGACAGAGGTTAAATAAAAAACTTGTAGTCCTAATATTGAATAAGAAATAGCAGTTTGAACTCATGATGTATGATCTGAAGGAGGGAGAACAACAAAGAGAAAATAGATTTTCTTAGCTCTATCAAAGGCTCAGAAACAATAACCAACTCAGTACCGTGACGTGAACACTCGAACACCCAGACTGTGGTCTTGAAACAGTATTTTCATGAAAAGCAACCAGAGCTCCCTGGAGAAGTGCTGATTCCAGGTCTATAACAGAAAATGTCCAATGAGCCTTGGATCATGTTATCATACCACAGGACAAGTAAAAAGGACTCAGCCATCCTACAGAGGCTCTCCCTTGCAAAGCTGAGACCACCGGATCATCATCAAGGGTCAAAACGGCCACTGAGGGGCGCCTGGGTGGCTCAGTGGGTTAAAGCCTCTGCCTTCTGCTCAGGTCATGATCCCAGGGTCCTGGGATCGAGCCCCACATCAGGCTCTCTGCTCGGCAGGGAGCCTGCTTCTCCGTCTCTCTCTCTGCCTGCTTCTCTCCCTACTTGTGATCTCTGTCTGTCAAATAAATAAATAAAATCTTAAAAAAAAAAAAAAAAAGGCCACTGATGACATCGCACTGAAGATACTGACAAGCCGTACAGCCATGAGTTCATAACGATACTAAAACAACTTACTGGTCACCCTTGAGAATTCTAGTAAATTGACCAACTTTTTCAAGAAGCAATAAATGAAAGGAAAGAATCAAATATATACTCTGCTTTTCCTATCCTCATTGCAAGTCACAGAGAAGTCAGAGCTTCTCTCTACAGATGCATTCCAACAAACAGGACAGAAATAGAAAAGGAATGCTGGAGTTACAACATTGCCATATACCGACCCCTAATGAAGTAACGGGTCTAGGTTGAAGAGGAGGACACGAGAATACGTAACACAACACAAGGGGATGCAATCGGTAAAATGAGGACTACAGGAGCCTTCAGACAAATGACCCTGTTTTGTTTTGTTTTTTTCAACAAATGAAGAGGAAGACTCTGTAAGAGAGACCTGTAGATTTAAGTGACACAAGAGACATTTCAACAATCAGCATGTGTGGCCCTTACATGGATTTTTTTTTTTAAAGATTTTATTTATTTATTTGACAGACAGAGATCACAAGTAGGCAGAGAGGCAGGCAGAGAGAGAGAAGGAAGCAGGCTCCCTGCTGAGCAGACAGCCCAATGTGGGGCTCGATCCTAGGACCCTGGGATCATGACCTGAGCCGAAGGCAGAGGCTTTAACCCACTAAGCCGCCCAGACGCCCCCCTTACAAGGATCTTGACTCAAACAGAAAAAGTCATGTTTGTAAGATAACTGGACATTTTAACAGTAAGTGAATATTTGAGGATATTAAGATAGAACTTATTTTTTAAGAGCAATAATACTGTGCCTATGTTTAAAAAAAGAATCTGTCTTGGCAGCATACACAATGGAAAAAAAATATATATATATATTTTTTTAAACCAGTGATTACGATATGGTATCTAGAACATGCTTCAAAGTAAGACAAAAAGGGAGCGAGTGGGGGCGCCTGGGTGGCTCAGTGGGTTAAGGCCTCTGCCTTCAGCTCAGGTCATGATCCCAGTGTCCTGGGATCGAGCCCCACATCGGGCTGTCTGCTCCGCAGAGAGCCTGCTTCCTCCTCTCTCTCTCTGCCTGCCTCTCTGCCTACTTGTGATCTCTGTCTGTCAAATAAATAAATAAAATCTTTAAATTAAAAAAAAAAAAAACAAGGGAGAGAGTGGGTATTAGCAGAGACAGAGACAGAACAGGACTGGCCGTGGTAGTGACTGAAGAGCGAGGGGTGAGGGTACAGAAGGATTCATTATGATACTGTTTGTTTTTTTTTTAAGATTTTATTTATTTGACAGAGACACAGCAGCAGAGGGAGAGGGAGAAGCAGGCTTCCCCCTGAGCAGGGAGCCTGATGCAGAGCTTGATCCCAGGACCCTAGGATCATAACCTGAGCCAAAGGCAGACGCTTAACGACTGAGCCACCGATGTGCCCCGTATTGTTCTGTCTTTGCTGGGTTATCTTTAAAAGTTTTCTGCAATTAAAAAGCTCACCCAGACAACCAGACCACAGGAGCTTGCGTCAGAGAGCCTAGAAGAATTTTCTACAGCCCAAGACTCACCATGGTATTGGCCTCTCCAGTAACAATGCTGCAATGCATTTCCCTTCAGTTTTCCAGTCTAGTTCCCCAAAGAGCTTAATTAACTAAGGTAAAAGATTTGTCAAAACGTCATTTTCGCTCCTTAGCTCTCCCAAGAGCTGTTAGAACAACACACTTTGGCAAACCAAAGCATTCCCTTTTCTTTTTCACATGAAAAAGGAAAATAGAGCACTTGATGTGCAATACGCTAAATTCCTCCCCCAACCTCCGCTGCCAGAATAATCCAGGCAAGGCCTGAGCATCAGCTAAGACACCCCGACCAGAATCTGGCTCCCCTGGAACATGAGCACTTGTGGGACGTAGGAGCTCAAGTAATAGATGGGGAGTCACCACATTCCCCAAATTGAGCTTTTGCAGCTGTTTTTTGAGAGCAAACCAGGGTCGCCAAACAATTCGGTGGCCTGCGGGTCCCATCCCCTGTCGATGCTCCAGCACAACAAACATGCGATGTGCAGCAAAGCCTGGACAGAGTCACATGTCAGTTAAGGGAGCACATGGAGCGACGGACCCTTCATGCACAGTCACAGAGAAATCCTGCTGTTTTCCGTGTGGAATTTCTGTTAAATATGACATAGGGGCAAAGGTAAAGTCGTCCAGCAGGAGAGAGCGAGAAAAGCCCGACACCAACATTGTAAGATCTACGGCCACGGACGCCACTTACACTTCAGAAAGAACCAGGGAGAACTCGGCCGGGTGCTGGCGACGAGGCGGATGGAGCTAAGACACCACCAGGCAGTTTCCTCCCGCCAGGAATACACAGGAGAGTCAGAGAAAGGAAACTAGCACCTTTCCTCCCACCCCAAATGTAGAGCTGAGCTAAAAGTAAAGAAAAAGAAATCCTTAGGGGGTCAGAAATCAGAGAACTTAAAGCCCAGGGTGAAGGAGAGAAGCAGCAGAGGCGGTGCTGGGGGGCCGAGACCTGGGAAGCAGCCCCAACACCCCGAAGCTACACTAAGGTCCAGATGTGCACAGGCGTGCAAGGGGCAGAAGGCTGGACCCAGAGCCCCACATCGAGCTGGGCACGCAGAAGAGCTGCCTTCTCCAAGGGAAGGCTGGGGAGGGAGAGGGAGAGGGTTTCGTCTCCTGGAGTCAAAGAACAAATCTCGGGGACAAAGGAGAGTGGGTAAAGCTGGGTTTTAATCTGCAAGGATATAGGAGGAAAAAAAAAAAAGAAGGCTCTCAGGAGTGGGGGGGGGGGGGTCCCCAACAGGGCTGCCAACATGTGCCTCCAGTAACAAACAGTCTCTTAATTAGAACTAACCAGGAAGCCTGCAATCTTATCATTCCTGCGGCGGTTTGGTTTGGGTAAGGACTGGTGATAACATCTTTAATGGCTTACTTCTTTCTAGGGTCTGGTTATTCTTTGTTGGTCACAGGTGACTGTCATAAAAAAAGACCACCTCCCCCCCAACCCCAACATACACACCTAGGGTAGGGTGGTCTGGTGTGCTCCCTTATCTCTAGTTTCTTTACATCTCCACATTTTTGGGATTTCTGTGAGCTTGATTCTGAAGCCCCCTACCGGCTCTCTCCCTACTTGACCCGTCTGTCCCTTACTCAAGGGGACAAAGGAACTCACTAAGAGGCCCAGAGAGGTGGCAACCAAGTCTGACCCTGCCAAAGACTGCAGCTGGGAAGAGAGGCGTCGTTGGTAAGAGAAACTGTACCAAGCCTGCTCCACAAGTGGGTGTTAAGAAAAAGAACCAAGCACAGTAAATAGTAAAGATAGATTGACCAAACCCTCCATTTAAAAGACAGATGTTCTCAAACTGAAGAGATGCAAATTTTAATCTGTCATTCACAAAAGACACATCCAGAGCAACTCAGAACGGTTCAAAGTAATATGAGAATGGACAATACCAGCCAAAAAAGAAAAACTTGGTAGCAACAAGTTATCTCAGACAAAACTGACCTCTGGGCAAAAACCAAAACGACAAATCACCAATGAGAACAGCATTCAGCTACCCAAAGCCAACCCTGAGAGAATTACAAGGAAAAACCAACCGTGTCGAAACCACAGTAGGAGTTAAAAAAGACAAACAAGAACAAAAACCCAACTGTACATTTAGAGATCAAGCAAACAAAAGCAATCAGTAAATAAATAAAAGAATAGAACTACATTATTTAACAAGATGGCTCTCCTGGACATACGGAACCCTAGACTTCCCAAGTAGAAAAATGACACTTTCTTTCCAAACACTCTGGGAATTTTTGTTAAAGCGAACCAGTTGGGGCGCCTGAGTGGCTCAAGGGGTTGAGCCTCTGCCTTCGCCTCGGGTTGTGATCTCAGGGTCCTGGGATGGAGCCCCGCATGGGGCTCTCTGCTCAGCGGGGAGCCTTCTTCCCCCCCCCCCCGACCCCCCCGCCTGCCTCTCAGCCTACTAGTGATCTCTGTGTCAAACAAATAAGATCTTAAAAATAAATAAATAAATAAGAACGAACCAGGTCATAAAGCAAGACTCAGCTAATACCACAGACCATCCTAACCACCTTCTCTGACATGATGTGAACAGAGCCAGCAACTCCGGGGTGAGGGCTGGGGTACAAATTAGAATAATTTTCACTTTCTCTGAGCACAGAGAAGCCTACCTTCCAGCTAACCTAAAATGAATATTGTATCTATGTATCGAGGTAACCGCTACAGGGAAGGCTAGATACTCACACCGAACAAGGAATTATTATGACACAGTATCAAAGGCAGAGCAGCTAACCACAGGAGGGAAACAAAACCAGCCCGGCCCCAGGCTCTCCTGGGAGTGCTGCTGGATTAAGGTAACAAAGAAGAAAATCATTCAGGGGAGCCCAGAGACCGACCTCTGGAGCTGGTTCTAACCTGTGAGTTTTATTTAAATTCTCTTTTTTCTCAGCCTAAGACACAGGAAACATTTCAGGAGCTGTTGTTTCCCCAAGGCAACTACCTAGTTAAGAATTCTTTGTTTTGTTTTTCCTTATCAGTAAGCACTCAAAAAAGAGCTGAGGCCTGAAGGCAAACCAGTCTATTATCATAGCTGAGGTCCATCACTGGCCGTTTAGATAATCAAGATTCATTACCAGGTACACCTTCTTGTCCAAACATGAATTATGAAAAAAGATCTTTATTCCTAGAGGCAGCTGTTCACTGCTGCTGCTAAATTACAGCATTAAGAGCCTTCGATTTATCAAGATAAGAAGCCGAAGATCAAGCTCTAACAATCACTTTTCAAAACACTAGCAAGCAAGGCAGGGGGAAAAGTTCCCTTTATTCAAATGAGAAATCCAATGGAAATTTAGAGAGAAGTCTTTACATTCACTTAAAATACTTTACGGAAAACATTTTCTCTCCACTTACATGTAATTTCCTGAACATTATTCCCTTAAAATGTCTCTGAAGCAATATTAAAACTGATTATCAACTGGTTGTAAAAATTTCTCCAAGCGGGGAACATCAGCAAAGTATAGTCATCGGTGCCATTCAGATCCTGGCCTGTGATCGTGATGTTTATCTTTCCTTATTAGAATCCATTAAATCTTTCTATTACCAGATACCATGATTGTATCCTATGTATAGAGAATACATATATATTATGTATTCTTTAAAATATATCCTTTATTTATATATAAATAAATATAACCCAATGTGGTCTACGTGATGACAAGGAAGAAAGATCTAATTACACGAACAAGGATGTAAAGGAGACTTTAAACAATGACAGATTTTAAAAACAGTCTATGATAGGTATTTTTCAGAACAAATACTAACAATTTTTTTAAAACCAGCACATGGGGGGGCTTGAAGTATTTCCCTGTTTCTACTGTCTGACGTTATCCAGAATACTTAAGAGATAATCTCCTCACAGAATTTCAGTTTGAAGACCTCTGAAGAAAGCATCCAGATTAAGCTCCTATACCACTCTAACTACAGATGAGGAAGGAAATGCACCAATGGATAAAGGCTGTTCTCCACCAAGAAATGAAACAGATGACACCCTCCCCTCTGAAAGATAAGGATGTGTCTGGGAAAGTCTGGCTTGAGGTTGGCCAAGGCCTGTCAGTGTCCGTACTTAATACTGATAATGGTTCCATCAACGCTGCGGTCACAAAAGAGGCACCCCTCCCCTTCCGAGACAGAAAGGCAGGGCACCCAGTCATTCTCAGATGGAGGTCAGGTGCTCACACACCCCGTTCAAAGGGAAGTCAGTGCGGCCATCTCTGTGGAAACAGCTTCCAGGCACATGAGTGAAGGAGGTGGTGAGCCGGCTGGGTGATCACCGCAGTAGAGGACGGTCCAGCTCGGTGGGTCCAGCACACTCGAAACTGTCCCTCTTCAACATCCACCTGTTAAGGGGTCCTGCAGGTCAAAGGACAGGTCAGAGCTGTGCCGTGATTCCTAGCATTTGATTAGCTCGACAGACCTAAAAACAACGCTTTCCTTAAAACGTAGGCTCCACTAGCGAAAGCCTTCTGGCTGAGAAGAATAAAAGAATCCTCGACTACTATTTGCTCTTAGTCCATCTCCGCTCTTTCCTTTTTCAAGAGACAAGGTGCCAGTTAAAATGAGGCTGAAACGAAGAGCCTGGCCAGGTAAACCTCAGATTCCCAGTTTTCCCAAGCCTCACCATGTGATGGAAACATTAAGATAGAAGCTGATGACCAGAGGGTTGATAACAAGAGAAAGAAATACAGACAACACCATCTTTGATTAAAGTCAAATTCAAGGCACAAGAATTAAAAGCAGAGATGTTCAAGATACAATCGGCTGTAACAAATCTCGATCCTTTAGCTAGACAACTATCATTTTTCTAAAATGATTAGTCATAATAAACTGAGGATATGGCTCCATGTTCTCATGTCCCCCAAGAAAGACTCTTTGTCTTCTCCATTCACCTCCCTGTCTGCAGACGCTCCAAGTGGTGTGCGAGCCACCCGCCAGGCTGCGTCACTAGGACAGCCCAGTGCTGCTGACGGACAAGAGCCCCATGGCTTTCTAGAAGCTCTACAACAGGTATCTGTCCTTGAATCACAAACAAAACGCAGGCAGCCCTGAGGCCTCTGGGCCGAACCCCCTGAAGGAGAAAGGCAGACAGAAAGGAACAAACAGTTGTGTCTCTGAAGTCCGGCTCCTGCGGAAAACCAGGGTTAGAGACGCGAGCCACATTTTCTTCAAGCCATCAACACGCACTCCTGCTGCATGTGTGCTCCCGTTTCATGATACCTTATTGGATATTCACTGTTGGTTCGTTACTGATGAATTTGCCAACAACAGCACTGTTAACTCGTGCATGGACAAAGTGTATTTGACACCGGTGCGTTCTCCATAAGGCACATCAGTCTTCTGGTGCTCAGGAACATGGGACAGCATTTGGGCACCGTGCTAGGGTGATGGTGGGGGTGATAGTGGGGTAGGGGTGGGGGTGGGGGGCTGCTGCAAAAGGCACAAAACCATGGAAACCGTGGTCCTACAAATTCCGTGAAAGGGCACTTGTTCACAGCCTGAGAGCTGTGCCGTGAAGGCAGAGCGTCACCTTGGCCTTGCTCCACCTCAACTGGGCAGTGTGTGCGTCGGGCGGCTCAGACGCTCGGCCTTCTGCGCATGTCCGTGAGTGACCGCAGAAGCTCCGTGAGTGCTGATTTTGAGGTTACGAAAACATTTTAACGAGTAGGTAAATGCACAAATGCAGAATCTGTGCAGAACGAGGACTGCCTGTACTTTCAAGACCATTCCCAAACCAGATTCCCAAACCGAGTCTGAGAATAGACCCACAGACCCTACCTTAGAGCAATCTTACAGACTTCTCTGTGTCTACGAATCCGTAATCCTCCCATGACTGATGATGCTTCCCCCGTTAACAGAAAGCTGCCCCCATAAGGAGTGAAGTGGACCGACCGAGAAGGCTCGGAGGGAGACCCCTAACGGCAAGAAAAAGAGGAGAATTAGAACGGCAGCCCAGCTGTTGGGAGCCATGGGCAAGAAAAGGGCAGACGGCTGAAAATCACTGTGGCAACGGGTCTGGTCTTTTGTTCGGTCGGCATGGGCAGGAGATTTCAACTGGAAGCCACTTACAGCAACAAGCATGGCCTCCCCCCGAGGTCCACGTGCAAACACCAAGAGGTTTTGTACCCAGTCTCCACAACGCTGCAACGCATACTTTAAGTAAAATCAAGGGAGCAATATTATTTTAATGGCTGATTTTCTGAAAGGGGGGACAGAGGGAAGAAGTGAACACTGACTGAGCAGCTAGACCCAGGCACTGTGCTGAGAACATTACCTTTACGACCTCCATCCATTGTTCCCAGCCCCGAGCAGCAGATTTTCCCAGCGGCTGAAGGCTCAGAGAGGTTAACTCAGGCACCCAAGATCACACAGCTTTACTCCAAGTCTGTCATACCATCTGGGGTTCTTTCAAGTGGTTAAAACAAACTGAGAGATTGGCTCAGGTAGTTCAACTTGGTTGAACTGTCCATTAAGCACTGAATTGTGCACAGTATTTCTTAGAAACATCATGAGTCTTCCTCTAGATACTTAGATCTTTTCCAAAAAAGAATAGGAAGAAATGTTTTCTGGGATGCCTGGATGGCTCAGTCAGCTAAGCCACCGCCTTCGGCTCAGGTCATGATCCTAGGGTTCTGGGATGGAGTCCCACATCGGGCTCCTTGCTCAGCCGGGAGCCTGCTTTTCTCTCTCTGCCTCTGCCTGCCACCCTGCCTGCTTGTACACACATTCTCTCTCTGAAAAAAAAAATAAATAAATAAAATCTTAAAAAAAAAAATGCTTTCTGTCTATGGAAATGCCTCTCATCTCTATTCGTAAGTCTTCAAACCAAACCACGGGAGACTGCGTAGGTTGGAGGAGATAATGGTGAGGAGGTGACCTCCAGCTGACCCATGGGCTGGCTCCCCCCAATCAGAGGATCTGCACTCACCCCCTTCCCTGCCTACTGTTCCCACAGCGGGAGCTGTTCCAAGGACACAGCCTTCAGACAGGAAAGTGGTGTGGAGACCATCTGGGCAGTCCATGGGACTGAACCCCATGGAGGCCTCAACATAAACTCTGAAGACTCTGGCCAGCAGGTGCAAGCCTGAGACAGGCCTCGGATGGAAGTCCCCTTGCTTTATTAAACCTGCTGCCTCCCGGCCTGGAGGGGTCAGACTCCTTCTGAGGTCTCCCCTTGTCCTCTGAACACGGGAGACAGTGTAGGAACCAATACGGCACCGAGTAGATGTGATCCTCCTGCCTTCCCAGCAGTGCCACTATACCCCTGAGCGAGCAGCCTAACCAAGGCTAACCTGGTGGCGGGTCTCCCCCGCCCCGGATTCTGAAGCTTTGATCCCACAAATGTCCCCTGTTGCCTGTCCAGTGACACACTGCACGGGGCTACGCCGTGAACACCACAGCCTCAACGTGCGCACGTTACTTGGCGTGAATGAGCATTTAAATGACAAGTGTGACTTGAGGGAAAGGGGGCTTGGCTGCCGACACGACAGCACCACCTTCTGGCTGATGGCATGCTAGTTAAGACACAGAAAGTCACTGCCGCAGTTTAAAAGCACTTGAACTGTTCGGTCATTAATCCAGAAGGGCGGCAAAGGAGAAAATTCAGTTTTTTCACAGAATCCGAACAACGTTTGTGGTAAGTAAACTCCCTCAGAGACCAACCCCAGAACATAAAAAATGTTAATGGGAGGTCACTCCTGAGTGTCATTCTGCTTCTGGACACGATACAGTCACACCCAGCCTCTCAGCTCTCCCGACTGCGGAACCTGTCAGGCCCGCCCAAAGAAATGCCTTATCAGGGCCCCCGCATTCACACCCATACCCTACTGGGCGTGTAAGAGAGGCCTTCCGCAGCTCACACACCACGGGAACCAAAGCCCTCTGCATCCGACCCTTTCCAACGACATCTTCCCCGGGTAGGGGACGGCAAGTGGGGGCATCAGGCTCTCTTGGGTCCTAACAAGCTGAGGGAAAGACGGGAGCGCTCACGATGACTCAGCATCTGCACGTTTCCCCCCAAGTACAGGACTCCTTAGAGAGATGGTGCTAGAGATGGATCTCGGGCCTGAGGTACACTGGGTTTCAGACCACAGCTGCTGCCACAGCTTAAGGGTCCAGACCAGGAGACCCCATCAGTGGAGAGACAGGACGGCCACAAGGAGCCTCAGCACTCTCAACGATGTCCCAGGCTCTGCTGCCAGAAGGGACCCCCAAAGTCAGTTTCCAGGCCTGCTCTCTTCAATGCCAAAGCCTTACCCCCTGGTCAAAAAGGGGCTGGGGACGCCAGCTGCTTCCTGACTTTACTCGTCAGATATGATACCTGTGCTCCTTCCATGAGGAGGCCCGCGCAAACAGGGACGGACAGCATGGTGGGATGTTCGAGCAGATTATCCCCTTCTTGGAGAGAGCATGGAAATCTCCTGGCCAGGGGAGATGTAATGTGAGGGAATGAGCATTCTTCCCAGGGGCCGGCCACATGAAATCTCCCACTGCGAATTGCTCTAGAGAAAGGAAGCACCTGAGGATCAAGGTCTTTGTCAGAGCTATGCCCACTGCCTCCCATATACTACTAACACCTGCCACGGTGCTCAGCATACATGGAAGTTTCCTAAAGCCCATGAGTTCAAACCTTCGTGGCCACAGCCTACAACGAGACGTTTTTATTACAACCTGGGGCACAAACACGTACATCCGTGTGCACAGATCTATACCTGAAAAAGGTTACATGCAAAAAAGCAAGCCTGCCTTCAATATACAGGACTCACTCGGAAAGTTTCTAACTCTGTCCTTTTATAAAAATGCTGGTCATACTCACTAACATGATCTCACAACCCGCTGACAGAGTCAACTACCGTCTGACGAACACTGGCGGACACTGTCGCCAACATCCACTCGGATTCCTACTTCTCGTGCCCACATGCCTGGCTCTCTTCCCCGCCCTCTCTCATGGACCACACCAAGATCTCTCCTCCAAGCCTCCCCAGCCCGCACCAAACATCTTCCCAGATACCAAGGATGTGAAATTACCACCGCAGCCATTCCCCACCAGCCTGGTCTACTGAGTGAGGGAAAGCGCGTGGGACAAGATTTGGCTCAGGCCCCTGAACATGAAAACACCTGCCATCTGCATTCTTTCAACTGGTCATTTACCCCCTACCTTGACTCGCTTCAGCCACGTTTAGCTGCTTATCAAAAGATGGGTCCGTCAAGCAGAATTTCTTTTTTTATGATCTTGTTTGTCAAGGGATAATTTTCATGAATGCTAAATTAGGAACTGAAGTGCACTGTCACCAATTCTTGGAAGCCGATGGCCCATTTATTACTCCATGTAGCATTTATAGATGTGACAGGTTCCCAGATAAATTCAATTTGGCCCCAGTCTCTCAGAGAAGGCTACGAGCTAGAGTAAATGCAAAACCAACCTTCTAGACTTTTAAAAATAAATAGAAGTTGTTCGAATATGTCCATCTATTTTTGCCTTGGTGCTATAATGCCACTGGGCGACTATGGAAGAGAGCCACGGGGCTGGGGGAGGGGGGAAACTCGGACAACAACCCAGCTTTCCAAAGGCTGCTCCTTGTTTGGTCCACAATCTTGACACTCAATACCTGGAAATTCTTTCAAAAGCCCCATACTTCTAAAAGAAAAGTAGTTAAATGTAATATTTTATTTTTGAAAACGTCATTTAATTAAAAAAAAACCCGCCATACCAATATTACAGCAAGGTTTATGCAGAGGATGAAATTCAAACTCCTCTTTTTAACACACAAATTCTGTGTTTCTACCGTCTAACCACACACACCCCCGCCCCAACCACACGGACCCTCTGCTCCAGTCCTACCAAAGGATGTACTATTGGTCCCTCTCTTCACCAGGGCTTTCTCAGCCTTCCTCCACCAGGCCACCTCCTGGGATCAGCACAGGCATCACCTCCTCCAGGAAGCCTCCTGGGCTGACCCTTCTCTGCATCTTCATGCCAGTCTGGGTGGGTTCTCCCTCCCTCATCACAGCACCGAGCGTGTGCTGTCCAGATACCCGTCTGCATCGTTAGACCATGAATTCCTTGAGTGCAAAGACTATTATTTTGTCTCTATTCCCCATCTAAATTTAGTCCTTCGGTTTCTTCAGCAGGAGACAGACAAATATTTATGCGAAGCTTAACACTGCAGATTTCAAAAGAGAACCATCTTGTTAAAAACCTTGCAAAATCCCTTCATAATTATTCTCTTCTCTGTTGTTACTATAAATACACTGAACACAGACACTTAAAGGTACCTAGCAATATACAGTGATAAGTCAGTAAGGCTTACACACCATGTAAAACACAATTACAAAAATGCACCCCTAAATGTGACCCTGCTCATGCTTCAAAGATACAAACTTACTTCGGGAATTAACAATTACTAAAATCAGTGGGTGTCCTACATGCAGCTCATATTTCTTTAAGCTATATAATATGCTGTCATGATTTATTTCCCTTCTATTAACCTCTATGATAACAATACAGGATTTGTGTAGGGGGAAGAAAACCCCAGTTTCAAAGTTTTATTCTACTGTGTCGTCTTTTCTAGGTTCCTTTTCTCAGTACTACAGCAGTTTGCTCCCTGGCATTTGATGCAACGGGAAAACAAATCAGTTTCCTGCATTTCTCCAATTAACGTGGGAGGACAAAGGGCAATCCCACTAGTTAGGCAGTGTGATTTGTTCTAAGTTATTTTAAGCAATGTTTGCTTTTTATAATCCTCCGACATGAAAAATGCCAAGTAATGCCTAGATATACTGACGTGGGGTGTAGAAGTTCAGGCAAAATCATCATCTGAAGTGCTAGGGTCACCACAACCATCAATTATAAGTTACCCAACACTCCGGTGGTCTAGCATTTTCTGGCATTTTTGCTAAACTTAACAAAGTGACATCCATCCTGTTACTAAAGTGATATTTGGGCTTCTTTCCAGGACAAAAGAGGGCAGGTTGCAAAAGTACCCAGCGCTGGAAATCTTATCATTAAAGAGCATGTTTCAAAACTGTTTCAAATTCACCCTTTCAGAAACAGGAGATTTAAACCAAGAAGTTGAAGAAGGAAAATCCAAAGAAACGAATTCCAGGAATTTCATGATTAGAGATAAGATACCGCAAAATAACCACAGTCAGTCATAAAAGAAGTTTCAAAGGCAAGACATTTTCTTTTGCTCTGCTCTTGCACATACAAAAAAGCAAGTAATAACGTTTTCATCTTAAATTTAAATACTTTAACCCCTAGGTAATACCTGTCACTCTACAAACTAACTAACTAACTAAATAAATGGGGGGGCCACAATAAACTAAAACTACCTATAATCCCACCACCCCAAGAGATTCACTGGTAATGTTTTTAGTAACAAAATATTATTTCTAATTAGCCACTGAGAACCCCCAAATCATTTCACTTCTACTACTTCCAATTTGCTCAAACCAGATTTATTTCTTTTTTTTTTTTTAAAGATTTTATTTGTTTATTTGACAGACAGAGCTCACAAGTAGGCAGAGAGGCAGGCAGAGAGAGAGGGGGAAGCAGGCTCCCCACTGAGCAGAGTCCAATGCGGGGCTCCATCCCAGGACCCTGAGATCATGACCTGAGCCAAAGGTATAGGCTTAACCCGCTGAGCCACCGAGGCGCCCCGATTTATTTCATTCTTTTTTAAAAATTTTTATTTATTTTTATTTTTTAAAGATTTTTATTTATTTATTTGACAGAGGGAGATCACAAGTAAGCAGAGAGGCAGGCAGAGAGAGGAGGAAGCAGGCTCCGCGCGGAGCAGAGCCCAATGCAGGGCTCGATCCCAGGACCCTGGGATCATGACCTGAGCCGAAGGCAGAGGCTTTAACCCACCGAGCCACCCAGGCACCCTGATTTATTTCATTCTTAAAAACAGATTGTAAAACACAGAATCGTGGATGAGGAAACAAGGCAAGCGTGTGAAGACAGACACAGCTAACCTACTTAATCAGCCAGTTCACTCTTTCCGGTGACAGAAACGACATCAAATGGCCCTGGAAGCCTCCAGAATAAGAATCAGAGACATAACGTTTACACTGAGCCCTCAAAAGTTAGTCATCAGGGGCCTGGAAGCAATCAGGCAGATCCAGGTCAGCCTTCAGTCTCCCACTGCCACCCACATTCCAAAAATTTACCGAGAGCGAACTACGACTGTGGTACTAAATCAGGCACAATGGTCCTTGCTTTCCAGAGTGTTCTGCATAACCCTAAACAGTATACACAATGAAAATATCAGCAATCAAACCTACCACTGCATTCCAGGATACACAAGATTATCTGAGTGCACATGGAGACACATATATTTGTGGTCATACAGATTCAGTATGTCTATGTAAAGGTGCCAATATAATTAATTTGTTAAAACATCAGTGAAAAATCTCAGGGGGCTTTCTGAGTGACGCTAACAAATGATTCTAAAGCTCAATCAGAAGAATAAATAAAAGCTTATTTTGGAACCGGAATCAAGAGTCCTAAAACTGCTTAAATTAAATGCCCACAAAGAGAACTGTTAAAAGAACCGTAAAACAATATACAAAGTATACATTAGCTTAGATGAAATATATACTTAAATACCACAACAGAAAGGTAAACCTCCAATATTACTGCAATTATCTTCATTAGTAAAGAGAGGGGCATGGGATAATATTTTTAGTTTTCTGTAGTTTAAAATTTTTCTAGTAACAAAAATAAATCATCACTGTTTAATAAGAAAAAAATAAGTTGTTTTTAGTTTTTTTTTCAAGATTATTTGAATCTAATGATTTTGCTTCTTCAGAATTTTTTTTTTTTAAATGAAAGATACAAAGACTAAGTAAGGTACACAGATGCTCTTTAAGGAATTTAGGGCGCCTGGGTGGCTCAACCAGTTAAGTGTCTGACGTTGGCTCAGGTTGATCCCAGGGTCCTGGGATGGAGCCCCATGTTGGGGGAGGCAGGGGGGTGGGGTGCCCTGCTCAGCTGGAGGCCTGTTTCTCCCTCTCCCTCTTCCCCTCCCTCCTGCTTGTACTCTCTCGCTGTCAAATAAATAAAATCTTTTTTTAAAATGTAAAAAAAAAAAAGAATTTGAAATAATAAACTCTTGTCATCCCAAACGGATATAAATGCAATGCATCCATTAAAAGAAAACTCTCCCAGAAAACCGTGTGACAGCACGAGAAATGCTCATGACCTAATATTAACTAAAAAATCATATCCAAAAATGCATCTGAAGTCAGATTCCAACTGATATTAAAAAGTCATGGGTGGCTCAGTGGGTTGAGTCTTTGCATTCAGCTCGGGTCATGATCTCGGGGTCCTGGGATCAAGCCCCGCATCTGGCTCCCTGCTCAGCTGGGGGGGGGGGGCTGCTTCCCTCACCGGCCCCCCGCCTGCCTCTCTACCTACCTGTGATCTCTCTGTCAAATAAACAAATACAATCTTTAAAAAAAAAGTCATGAAAATACTTATCTCTACAAAATAAAACAAATAAAAAAGAAATATGAGTCAAAATACTACTAATATTGATGTCTAGGTTGTGAGACCATGATTGAATTGTTTTCTTCATATTTTCAAGTATCACATTTTCAATAATGAACTTGATTTAGTCTAAATCTGGGGGCAGGAGAACAGAACATGAGCAGTTTGCTATGAATGATACAACAATTAAATATGACAGATCTGCTGAATATTCTGACAGTGCAACACAAAGCTGACATTCTTAGATCCAGAAAACACAGCCTATAGAACACAAACATCAAACCCAACGCCCTGGACCAGAAACAAATTAACGGAACACAAAAGGTCAGCCTCCAGAGCACAAACACGCCATTTCTTTTTCTTTTTTAAGATTTTATTTACTTATGTGACAGAGAGAGAGATCACAAGTAGGCAAAGAGGCAGGCAAACAGGGGGGTGGGGGGGGGCAGACTTCCTGCTGAGCAGAGAGCCAGATGCAGGACTTGATCCCAGGACCCTGAGATCTAGACCTGAGCTGAAGGCAGAGGCTTAACCAACTGAACCTCCATTTCTTTTTCCTGGCTAGGTTCTCACTGCCACAGAACTCATTTTGTCACTGCTGCTTTAGCGGTGGTAATTACATTAAGAACATGGGAAGCCGTATCTGAAGTCAGGAAGCTTTCTGCCCCATTCTCATACCAGCTCATGCTCTAAAGAACACTAATTAGGGGGAGTCCAAGTTATTGTTATTCTCAAAAAAATCTGCCTGATACAGATTTCATAGGACAGATGTGTAACACTGCTAATTCTCAAGATAAAACACACAGGGGAATTAGGAAAACAAGAAGGCTCTTAATACTGTTAAAATTTTCCACAGTGCTTTTTGTGGATTAAGTGACTTAGAGGAGTTTAAAAAAAAAAAAGAAAAAAGTCAGCTGCTTTAAGTTTTCATCAAAAGATACATACACAAAACACAGACATTTACATGTTTCATTAATAATTATTTTCCTTATCAATAAGCCACTACTATAAAAACCTTGTGTATATAAGAACAAATACATTGTTTCCAGGATGCAGCACTTATGGCATGAAAATCCTGTATCATTTAAACACACAAGTAAGTTATCAGCCCCTTCCTCTAAAACAAGCTTATTTCATAGAACCCTTATAAAGTCCTGTCACAGTTGAACTCATTTATCCATTGCTATATTTATAATCAAGGTAATTTTTGTAAACCAACACTATGCAAGGTTTAAGATTAGGAAAATAAACATGAAAAGAAAAAAACATTCATTTTTGGTTCTTTCTCGAGTGTTTTGTACATTTCCTCTTTGACAAAGATAAATATACAGTAATGCACTAGCCAACTATGAAAAAGACCACAAATAGAAACAAAGATATCAAATGCTTGGTCTGGATTTTGTCTATTGCTATGTATGCCTACCCAAAAGGAACTGAAACTGAAGTCAATTTTAATTGGCTAAAAGAGGTAAGTCACATGGTTTGGTTTGGTTTTTAATGCATTAACATGATATTTTCTTAAAATGTTATTTAATGAACAGAAAGAGGTAGTTTAAGCATGCTATAATATGGCAGAAGTGTTACATCAAAAGCAGATACTGTAAGAGCCACAACTGGAAAGCACAGGTAAAGCTGTTCTGCCTCCAGGATTGGAAAGATAAGCTAACAGGTCAACTTTTCTGTTGATAATAACTATAATCTCGGGGGGGGGGGTGCAAAAATGAAAACAAAAACAAGTATCTGAGGACTCTGAAATATGGACAGAAACAGGTATATTTTGCAAAGGAGTTAAAAATTGGAGGAAGCTGGGGTACCTGGGTGGCTCAGTGGGTTAAACCTGTCTTCAGCTCGGGTCATGATCTTGGGGTCCTGGGATCAAGCCCCGCTTCAGGCTCTCTGCTCAGCAGGGAGTCTGCCCACCCCCTGCCCCCGTCTATCTCTCTGCCTACTTGTCATCTGTCAAATAAATAAGTAAAAAAAAAAAAAAAAAAACTGGAGGAAGCAAGCTGACATGAAGTAAATTTCCTAGGGTCTTTTTGTGTGACTATGCCCTAAGGGGAAACTGAAGTGACAGGGGCATGGGGCAACAACTGTAAAAGTCCTATGTCTTTCTGGTAGAAGGAACCAGAAGCATGAGGCAACCAGTGGCAATAGAGTGGGAAAGGAATCCTAGGACAGAAGAAACCAGAAAATGGCAACTCTGAATTTGGTGCATAGACTCAGCCCATGTGTCTGGGTGACCCTTTACTTAACCGTGCCCATGGCAGACCAAAAGCAGTCTGAGCTCTGATCTGAGTCCCCTCCCACTGCAGACATGCAAGAGTTTGCAGTCTGAGTTTAAGTAAGTTAAATGCTTGCTAAAACTTAAACAAAAATACTAACACTCTTCTGCGGGAATAGAAGTGATTGCAGGGTGTCCACAAAAGAACATTCACAACGTCCAGGAAACAACCCCAAGTTATTTGACACATGAAGAGCCAAGAGAACAGGACGCAGTCTCAAGACAAAAGTGATCAACAGGTGCCAACACCTTGGTAATGCAGATGTGGGAATTATTAGACAAAGACTTTAAACAGGCGATTCTAACTATGTTCACTGAGGTAAAAAACAAATAAATAAATAAAATCTTTATTTTCAAAAAAAGAAAGAAAAAAGATCTCCTACATATAGGTAACTGGAGCCCCCAGGACAAGAGGCAAGAGAATACAGGACAGGAAAAATATATTTGAGTAATGTCTCAAAACTTTCTAATCTGGTGAAAGACATAAATTTACAGATTCAAGAGGTGCCTGGCATGAAATGTGAAAACAGCTCAGTCCATAGAACATCTGACTTTTGATCTTGGTTGTGAATTTGAACCCCATGATGGGTGAAGAGATTACTTTAAAAAATATATATAAAATCTTTAAAAAAAATTTTTAAATTAAATGTACAGATTCAAGAAGTTCTGTCAACCCCAAGAGGACAATTACAAAGAAAGCCATGCCAAAGTCCATCATAGTGGAATTGCTGAAAACCAATGATCCAACGACAAAGAGAAAAATCTTGAATACCCACATTTCTCTATGGCAACAAGGAGGCAAATGACTGTAGACTTCTCATGAGAAACCATGGAGACCAGAAGATAGAGGAACATATTTAAAATGCTAAGAGAGAAATCCAGAATTCTATTTAGCCAGCTAAAACATCCTACATGGATGACGGCAAAATAAAGACATATTTCAGATAAAGGACAACTAAGACAATCAGCCTGCCACTACTCCAGCACTGTAATAAATACTGATGGAAGCTCTGTAGGCTGAAGTGAGATGATACTCAAAAGAAACTTGGGTCTTCAGGAATGAATGAAGACAATACCTAAAATGAAAAATGTCAGGGTAAGGAGAAAAGAATTCAGCCTTTTAATCTCCTAAAATACACAGGACTGTTTAGAACAAAATTATAACACCACTTCGTAGGATTTATCAGGTATGCACATATTACATATATGCCAATACAGCATGAAAACCAATGGGGATCGGAATAAATGGCCTTATATGCATCCTAGGTTTCCCCATTGTATGTCAAGTGGTATAATATGAACTCTAAGTAGACTGTGAAAAGTTACAGACGGTTGTTAAAATTTCTAAAGCAACCACTAAAAAATATTGCAAGGAGATGGCATTAAAAAGGCAAGAGAGAAATTAAAATGGGATTCTTTAAAAATTTCAAATAATCCAAAAGAGGACAGGAGAGAGAAAAATGAACAAAAACAGACGGAACAAAGAACGAGCTTTAAAATGACAAAAGCATGTAAATAATCACCATACACACACACACACACACACACACACACAGAGGTAAATTGACAGTACTAGGAAAGAAAAGGAGGCGGAAACAAAAAACACAAAAAGGCCAGGGGTGCCTGGGTATCTAACTTAGCAATAATGGAATTACAACATGTAATTTGTGGGATGCACCTACAGCAGTGCTTAAAGAATAATTTGCAGCTTTAAATGTTTGTATGAGAAACAAAAAAAAAAAAGGTGAAAATCAATGAGTAGGAAGAGTCCTGGCTACATCCAGAACACTAGTTGGCCGGGAGTGCTGGTGCACCAGAGACGAGAAGGTACAACTGAAAGTAAGAAATGGGGAAGACTTGGGGCCCCTGGGTGGCTCAGTGGGTTAAGCCTCTGCCTTCGGCTCAGGTCATGATCTCAGGGTCCTGGGATCGAGTCCCGCATCGGGCTCTCTGCTCAGCAGGGAGTCTGCTTCCCTCTCTCTCTCTCTCTTTCTCTCTGCCTGCCTCTCCATCTACTTGTGATCTCTCTCTGTCAAATAAAATCTTTAAAAAAAAAAAAAAAAGAAAAAGAAATGGGGAAGACTTGCCAACTGTTAGAATGCTGAATGTCTTCCCAGCTGGAAAGAGGTGGAAGCTTCATGGGCTCAAGGTGTTTAAGTACACACTTGACCAATCAGAGACTGAGTGCTAAGCTGTACTGACCCAGGGGCAATCTCTAGAAGGCCCAGGATAAAAAAATTCTACAAAGAATTTTTTTTTTTAAGCTGACTCCATGCTAAGTGTGGAACCCCACATGGGGCTTGAACTCACGACTGTGAGATCAAGAACTGAGCGCAGATCATCAAGAGCAGGACTCTTAGCCAACTGAGTCACTCGGGCACCCCTGGAAAAAATTTTAAAAATCAATCACGGATGGTTCTACCTCTAGAAGTGGGAAGAAGAAAGGCGAAGTAAACCCAAAGCAAATAAAAGGAAGGAAGGGGGGTGTGCATGACTGGCTCAGCTGGAGAAGTACACTGTGTACCTTTTCATTTTGGGGTTGTGAGTTTGGGCTCCACGTTGGGTACAGAGTTAAATAAACTTAAAAAAAGGCGGGGTGGGGGGGCGATGCCTGGATGGCGCAGTGAGTTCAACAGCCGACTCTTGGTTTCGGCTCAGGTCAGGATCTCAGGGTTGTGAAATCCCGCCTGTATCGGGCTCCAGGCTCACTGTAAAGTCTGCCGGAGATTCTCTCTCCCATTCCCTATGCTCATAAGAGACTTTCTTGCTAAAATAAATAAACGTTTTTCAAAAAAAGAAAGGGAAAAAGAAAAAAAAATGGAAACCCAATAAATGAACAAAAACAAACAATACAGAAAATGAACCAAACCAAAAGCTGGTTCTTTGCAAAGACCATCAAAATCAGTAACCCACAGGGGCGCCTGGGTGGCTCAGTTGGTAAAGCGCCCGCCTTCAGCTCAGATCATGATCCTGGGGTCCTGGGATCGACCCCCCACAGCGGGCTCCCTGCTCAGCAGGGAGTCTGGTTCTCCCTCCCCCCTGTCCCTCCCCCATTTGTGGATGCTCACGGGTGGGCTCTCTCTCTTTCTCATATAAATAAATAAATAAAATTAAATTTAAAATATCAGTAACTCCCAACTACTGTGATGAAGGAAAAATGAGAACACAAATCACCAGTATCACATGTGAAGTAAGCAGTTATCACTACAAATTCTGCAGACATCAAACGGAAAAATGCACAGATAAAGTTTAAAGTTGTAAGCACTTTTAACAAAACAGCGCTGAACAATCGCCTTGAGTCATAACCACAACTTAATACTCATCTGTTCAGCACGAATAAAAGCTGTGCTTCTAAAAGTACAATTTAATATAAACACAAGCACAGCACCGTACCCTAGACTGAAGTGAAGCACGTCGCTCCCTCCGTGCCCACACATCGTCCTGAACAGGTTCCTCAGGCAGCATTATTGGGAATTTCTACAACTACCTGAATTTGTGCTGCCTTTACAAAATAATTGTCAGGTTTCTACCTCTTCTGAAGTGCCTCTATCAATCTCTGCTTTTTTAAAACTCTGGTAGTATGCTGCAATTTCCAGCTTTCAAAAGAAATGAAAAGGTTATTTTTCTCGAGCTATTCATATGAAAATTTCTAATACATTTAGGACACTCTAAAACACTCAATGACTAAACATTGAGAGTATGACTAGAAGGTCCTCTGACTTCTAAAAAATATTGCTGGGGCCCCTCTCCTATTTAATAAAGCTAAGTTAGGAATACAAATCTTAAAAATGAAGGAGCTATGCAGATGTGACCCTTAGAGATGATTTCTTGGACACCTGGGTGAGTCAGCTAGTTAAGTGTCTGCCTTTGGCTCAGGTCGTGATCCTGGGGTCCCGGGAGCGAGCCCCACATTGGGCTCCCTGCTCAGCGGGAAGTCTGCTTCTCCCTTTTCCTCTGCCCATGCCCCCTAATTGCTTTTTTCCCCCCCTCTAATAAATAAATCAAATCTTAAAAAAAAAAAAAAAAAGGCTGGGGCGCCTGGGTGGTTCAGTGGATTAAGCCTCTGCCTTCTTCTCAGGTCATGATCTTGGGGTCCGGGGATCGAGCCCCACATCAGGCTCTCTGCTCAGCGGGAAGCCTGCTTTCCCCCTTTCTGCCCACCTCTGCCTACTTGTGATCTCTCTCTCTGTCAAATAAATAAATAAAATCTTAAAAAAAAAAAAAGGTGATTCTTACTTCGCTACTTTGAGGAAAATTCTCAAACAGTGAGACTAGGTGATGTTCTCCATGGTCATGTACTATCTTATCTGAAAGGTTACAAGGGAACAATGCTGAATGCATGGCTGGTATGGGCTATCACCATCTGAACACCCCAAGGCCACAGGAGCTCTCGCCTCAGCCTTGGCAAACAAAGAAACCAGCAAACCAAATGGCACTAAGCAGAAGTTTTATTTTAAATTAAATTTTTTATTTAAATTTAACTTAACATAAACTGTATGATCAGTTTCAGAGAAGGGTTTTAATAGTATAGCAAGGTTCCCTAGAAAAAGAGAACTTTCCTATTCAAGATTCTGAAAGTGGTTTTTAAAAAATCTTGATTAAACTTAGTACTATCAAAAGACAAAGACAGGTGTCAGGTACTTACATGTAAATCAAAAATTAGTCTGTAACAGCGCCAAAGAAGCCATTACAAGCTCCTATATAAATAGGCACTTAATGATTTTTCCAGTGTTACATTATTGATCTAACAGGCCCTTCGTTTCCACTGAAATGAATAAGTAATTTGTTTAAGAGAACATTAATAAGGTTTGTAGCACTTTAGATATGCAGGGTCTCTCTCATCATTAGAATTACCACTATCAAAAACAGATTTTCCGGGGCGCCTGAGTGGCTCAGTGGTTTGGGGTGCTGCCTTCGGCTCGGGTCATGATCTCAGGGTCCTGGGATCGAGCCCCGAGTCGAGCTCCCTCCTCCGCGGGAAGCCTGCTTCCCCCGCCCCTCTCTGCCTGCCTCTCTGCCTACTTGTGATCTCTGTCTGTCAAATAAATAAATAAAATCTTTAAAAAAAAAAAAAAAAAAAACAGATTTTCCACTGTCTTTCAATGAAACATCTGCAAAATTTTAGAAATCACGGCAAAAGACCAAAGACATCAGATATATTCATCCTATACATGAAGGCGTTTCTAAGTCCTAACAACCTTGACTATGACTTACTCATTTCAGTGAACATTTACCGTCCTCGCTCGTGTCAGCCGCTACTCGGAGCACTGAGAACACACCCGTGAGCTAGACGTCTGGCCCCTGCTCTCAGAGAGTTTACAGTCTACCAGGGAAGAGAGGCAAACAGGGTGTGTCGGCAAAGGACGTCAGGACAGCAAAGAAAATGGGACCCAATCCCCTGCACAGGGAACTAGTGGGGGGGGGGGGCACAACCAGAGAAATGAGTGTGTAAGCTGAGATGGGGAGGGAAGTGGGACGGCGCCCAGCTCTGAGGGAAGAGGAGGGCAGAAATCTAAGGTGGCATAAGGCAAAGAGAAGTAGGGTCACAGGCACAGCACGCACAAATGGCCAGGGATTTATACACACAGTTGTCTTTTGGGGGTGCCTGGGTGGCTCCGTCGGTTAAGCATCTGCCTTTGGCTCAGGTCATGAGCCGGGGCTCAGCGGGGAGTCTGCTTCTCCCTCTCCTTCTGCCCCTCCACTCCACCCACCCCCAGAGGTATACGCTCTCGCTCTCCAAAAAAAAAAAGTGACTTTTGTGTAAGCGATGACGGCGGAAACTCAGACTTGACCAGTAATGCTGCATGTATCGTATCGGGAGACAAGAGTCATCTATTTCATCTCGGAGGAAAAAGGTAGAAAGGTCACGATTTCATCCCAGCCTCTTTGCCATGCTACCCACTCCAGCCAGGCTGCCTTCCCCGCACTAGAGAAGGAGTCAGGGGGGAATATGATGGACTCAATCACGCCTTCAGGGGAATGTCACATGCAGGCCAACAATCACACGGCAGGGCCCCTGTGGCAACGTGATTCTGCAGCGCAGCTCCCGGATTTCAGGTGTCACGGAGTGAGACACTGAGCTGGAAACTACGGGTAAGGAGCCTTTCGGTTCCAAGTGAGGGAGCTATCGTCACAGGACAGTGAATGTGGTCTGGCAGCAACATGAAAAGAAGCAATGACCCCCACACACATCAACACAGAATTATACTCGGACATGCAAGCAGGCACCACCAGCTAGGGTCGTACAGGTTTCCAAGCACTTTTACACACTCTCATTTGTACAGGAGCTTGGAGGCCCTAGCATTTGTCAAGCCCCTGCTTGTGAAGGGCCAGCTCCCTGCTGGGCACTTAACGTTTGCGACTGCATTTCACAAAGTAACCATCACCGCCTCCACCTCTCAGCCAGAAGCCTGTGGCTTGGATAGTTTACGTAATCTGTCAGAAGGCACACGGTGGGCAGGTGGTGGAGGCGAGCTTAGGCCCCGGGGCAGTCTGGCTTCCAGGCCCATGCCATCTCCTTCCAACCCAAGGCAGAGTTTCAATGCCACCCACGTGTGACCAGCAGGAAGGCCAAAGGGTGAGGCTGAGTGGAGGAGGTGGGACTGGACCTCCAGCCAGGAGTTCCAGTTCTGTGCCCTTGCGGCTGGCCACAGGGCCTCTTGCCGAGCTCTTGGTCGCAGAGTCCCTTGCCCCTCCCTGAAGTTATTGTTGGCTCTGTAATAATCAGTCCCTCTGGGTGCCATCTCATCGGTCTTTCCAAGGATCGTAGGGGAGTGGATCAGAGAAATAAGCAGATAATGAAACATTTAACTAGAGACATCACTCACGTAACACCAATTCTTGGTGTCATGTCCTCCCCAAAGTATATCTCACGCTGAAATCCACTATTAAGTAACCATCATAAAAGTTCAAACTAGACCAAACTAGACTAGATTATATATATATATAATCTCATGTAATTCTAATAATAATCCCAGTAAGTACTATCATCCTCAGTTTCAGAGATAAGCAGAAGCATCTCTAGGTTAAATAACCTGCCCAAGGTCACACAACTATGTAGTATAGCAGCATGATTCCAGAGCTTAAGCTTTTCATCACAACACAGCCTATATTCCTGCAATGGTCACAGAATTAAGAACAAACACCAAAATACTCTGATCTGAATGTGTATATATGTGGAAGCTTTCATATATAATTACTCATATAGTTACATTCTCAGAATTACATAATTTTAGTATGTTATACTACTACTACTAATAAAAAGATAATACATAATAAAAAGATTTAGTATGTGATACTAATAATAATAATAAAAAGAAAAAAATTAAGGGGCTCCTGGGTGCCTCAGTCGGTTAAGCATCTGCCAATGGCTCAGGTCATGGTTCCATGACCTGAAACTGGGCTCGAGCCCTGTGTTGGGCTCGCTGGCCAGTGGGGAGTCTGCTTCTCCCTCTCCTTGTGCCCCTCCCCCCTCACTCATGCTATCTTGCTCGCTCACAAATAAATGAATAAAATCTTTAAAAAAATTAGACATATCACTTTACAATGTTATCCCTCCTACACTATTAAGTACCAGAGAAACTTGAAATCTATTTGAATAAGTGGCTGAACATCACATATTTTATTCAGTAACTTTTCAACTTAAGGAAATAGAACATTTTGAGATGGTTAATGACAAAAGTACGCAGGGTCCAGTAAGACATGTGGTGCTCCATCTTTCTACCATCCTATTTATTTTTTTTAAAGCTCTTATTTATTTATTAGTTAGAGTGAGAGAGAAAGAGAGCACAAGCAGGCAGAGTAGCAGGCAGAGGCAGAAGGAGAAGCAGGCTCCCCGCGGAGCAAGGAGCCCGATGTGGGACTCGATCCCAGGACACTGGGATCATGACCTGAGCTGAAGGTAGCCGCTTAACCGACTGAGCCACCCAGGCATCCCTTTACCATCCTATTTTAAAAGCAAATAACATATCCCAGTTTATTTATTTGTAAAACAAGTATTCGATATAAGTGTAATGAAATGAATAGACCCCACAAACTTCTAAGTAAATGGGAGAAGCGTGGAGATGAGTGAACGGTGGATACAGGTATCACCTTCTGGTGTTCCCCATTCCTCTCAATTTGCTATTTCTTTCTTTCCTTTTTTTGTTTTTTTAAAGATTTTTATTTATTTATTTGACAGACAGAGATCACAAGTAGGCAGAGAGGCAGGAGAGAGAGAGGAGGAAGCAGGCTCCCCGCTGAGCAGAGAGCCCAACTTGGGGCTTGATCCCAGGACCCCGGGATCATGACCTGAGCTGAAGGCAAAGGCTTTAACCCACGGAGCCACCCAGGTGCCCCTCAATTTGCTATTTCTAATTCTCAAAGCAAACCTGCAACTTGAGTGCAATGAGATGGGAACAGAAAAGAGGTAAGTGAAGAAACATATTACATAGTGTATCTAATGAATTAATAAATTTGTCTTTTTTCCTCACCTACACATGATACTCACTAATTTTCTCCTTTATTTTAGAGACAGCTCTAAAGACAGCAGGCAGCAATGCCTGTGAATCAGCTGAGCGAACTCACAGTATAAAAGGGCGAGCTCCCACTTTAATTAATACACAAAGCAAATGTCCAAAGCACTTACCAATCTGTACTTGTTCGGGCTGGCTGAGAGAAACAAAGGCTGATGTGTCATCGATCCAGGATATCTGAATGTTACCTGCAGTGTTGAAATAAAAATAAAGGGAACATCTGACCAAGTATATCACTATCAGACTTCATCTGCACATCTGATATATTTCAGAATATGTGTCAAATTTAAACAGAGATGAGGTGCTGGTTTAAAATTTGATCAAAATCTCAGCATTAAGCATAAAGCTTTAAAGAAGCTTTAAAAATGTGTTTTAAAAATAAAAGAAAGATCCTTCTGGATTAAATCCTGGGGCACTTGATATTTCAGCCCAATCTCGTGCCAGAGCTGGCAATTTCTTTCCTATCAAGATCACAACAGGGGTGCTTGGGTGGCTCAGTCAGTTAAGCATCCAACTCTTGGTTTCGGTTCAGGCCCTGATCTCATGGGTCGTGAGCCCCATGCTGAGCCCCACAATGACTGGGCTTTGCACTCAGTGGGAGTCTGCTTGGACATTCTCTCCCTCTGCCCCTTCCTGTTTGCACACTCATGCTCTCTCGCTCAAATAAATAGATAAATCTTCTAAAAACACATCTTTCTAAATTTTTAGAGACACAAACTCTTAAAATCATGAACGAGAAACATAAAAGGAATCAATGTAGCAAAAAGTACGAAAAATTCCACACTGATGTCAAGGCCAGGTGAGGAAAATAGGCAGCAGAAGAGGACAAAGGAAAAGAAGGCAGCAAAGAGAGAAAACTAAGATGGGCTGAAACAGAAAAGCCACTGAGAAGGGCAGAAAGCAGTCTAGTGAAACAGAACGATTTTCACATGAAGGGACAAATCCTCAAGCAAGGCTAACAAGCTGCAGACAGAACAGAACAGAGCATGGGAAGGAGTGGGTGGTGGGGCAGAAAACCAAAGGGAAAGCAGACGCCTAATTGTTTGACTACTGCTCTTCTTGAAAAAACACGGGAAGACTGGCATTATTAAAAATGGGTAAACAGGGGCGCCTGGGTGGCTCAGTGGGTTAAAGCCTCTGCCTTCGGCTCCGGTCATGATCTTGAGGTCCTGGGACCGAGCCCCCTGTTGGGGGAGCCTGCTCTGCTCGGCGGGGAGCCTGCTTCTGTTTCCTCCTCTCTGCCTAGTTCTCTGCCTACTTGTGATCTTTGTCTGTCAAATAACTAAATAAAATCTTTAAAAAAAAAATGGGTAAACATCAATGGAATTTATTAGTGAAAAAATGTTTCAATTCCTAAAAAGATTTCCAAGGCTACGAATGCTTACAAACTGCTGTCTCATTGTCACAGGATAATAACTCAATTCCTGCTGCACAGCAAGGTGCCATAATGACTTTCTCCATTACAAAAGTCACTCCTCTACCTTGTGTGTTTTAGATATATAGTAACAGTGAATGTGCCCTAAATAGTTACTATGTGCCACATACTATTCTAAATGCCTTCATGAATCAGCTCATTTAATCCTCATGAAATGCTTATTGCCATCATCATCGTCATTGTCACCAATGAGGACACAAAGGAACAGAGAGGCTACTTGTCTGATATCATACAACTGATTCTTTTTAATTAAAATGAAAACAAAATTCTATTCAGAGCATCCTACTTAATTTAGCCAATTAAAGGCTGACTACATAAGGGTAAGAACTTAATAATACAAAATGAGAAAAAAAACAGCAACAACATCAAAAGCTCTCAAAAGAAATGAGCTGTGAAATTCAACTGCATCTCTAGATCTGTATTTAAATTAAAAAGCAGGACTAGAATTTCAAAAGTTGTTGAGACTGTCTGCAAAGACCAGGATAACTTTCCTGAAACATACCCGCTTTCACTTACTTTTCTTTTTTTTTTTTAAAGATTTTATTTATTTATTCGACAGAGAGAGATCACAAGTAGGCAGAGAGGCAGGCAGAGAGAGAGAGAGGAGGAAGCAGGCTCCCTGCTGAGCAGAGAGCCCGATGCGGGACTCGATCCCAGGACCTTGGGATCATGACCTGAGCCGAAGGCAGCGGCTTAACCCACTGAGCCACCCAGGCGCCCCTCACTTACTTTTCTAAAAATTGTCTGTAAAGTGTTTTACTTATGAAAGCTAATAAATATATGCTTATTTTAGAAAATACAGAAAAGTTGGGGCACCTGGATAGCTCAGTGGGTTAAGTTCTTGATTTCGGCTCAGGTCATTATCTCAGGGCCATGAGATTGAGCCCTTCGCCAGGCTCTGAGCTGGACACAAAGTCTCCTTAATAGGCTCTTCCTCTCCCGCTGCCCCTCCCCTCCTCTTTCTTTCTCTCTCTGTCTCTCTTTCCCTCCCTCCCTAAAAAATAAAAATACAAAAAAGCATAGAGAGGAAGAAAAAAAAAAACCTATCTAAAACAATCAGTGATAATAGCATGAGGCTTCCTTTCAGTCTGATTTCTATACAAAGAGTTAAAAAAAAAAATCAGTTATACAGAACTCTACTTTGTTTCTGCTTTTTACACTAAATGTTAAAACAAAAACACTTTACCATCTTTTAATAAACTCTTCAAATATTTTTTAAATGGCTACATACTAGCCTGTTGAGGCGGCCCATAAACATTTACTAAATAGTCTTATTATTGGCTGTTTGTGCTGCCTTTACTTTCTCCAAGAATTTCTAAAGAGAACAGCTTGAGTACTTCATTTGTTAAAATAAACAGGCACTGCTGAAGACTTATAGTCTGAAAGACTTTATAAACGCTAATCAGAAGATGGTTCATCTCAACCTATCACCTGACCTGATAAAAAGGAATTAGAAGAACTGCCCTACCGCATACATAACTCATCTCTTGGTCCTCTCAAACATCTGCGTTCCTCTACTTGGACTAGTCAATGTCAAGCAGTGACCGCCTGCCCTTATGAAAAAAATCATCTCTCCGAATTTTATCTTAAAAACGATTTATCCTCAGCCTAGGTCTATTTTCCATGGTCGGCAGTAAGGGCAGTCATAGTACTAGTATCCTGGTTTCCGTGGAGTAATAACAGCACTCCAGTGTGGGGTGCTGTCGAAAGTTCTTCACATCATGTTAGTACAAAGATACCAACATACCAAACCCTGAAACATTCCAGGAGTGAAACTAAATCCTTGCACAGTAATATTCATTCATCCAAGGTGAAGCTGTCATTCAGTATACCTATCGCCACCCGGACAGACCAAAAACATAGCAAAATCCCAAAACCACATAAGGACTTAAGAGTTACTTACCAAAGGCACTGAAAAGTTGGTAAAGGTCGCTGGTTTTCCACTCTTTGGGGAAGGTCACATGGAGAACATGATCCCGTTTCGGTTGCACTATGGGACAAATTTTGGATAAGAGTGAAAAGTGAAAAATACACCAGGGGTTCTTTAATGAAACTATCCCCCAGCTAACTTGAGGAATTGCTAGGAATGACTCATGATTACAAAACGAAACCTCTCAATGTATTTCGAGTTAGCTTCCACTGGGGCTCTGATACTTTATAGAACCCACAACGGGTTGAACCCTGACAATTCTACATGGACCATCTTTGCTCATGAAGTTCTCATGAAAATTATTTCAAGGTGGGGATGGGCAGAAAGGCTGCTTTGTTGAAGACATTTCATGAAACACTTAACTTTCTGCTATTACTCTAGTGGTCCACGTGTTTATTCAGCGCACCATCCAAATCCAATGGACTGAGTTTAAGGAGCGGGGCAGTCCTGAGTCACAGTCTCATGTTCTAATCTCAGACCTGCCACTGAACGATGCATCTCAGAGCAAGAGACCCAACCGCTCTAGCCACTCATAGCTATGTATCGGAAACGATGATATTTAGCTTGCAGAACTGTTGCAAGAGGAGTGCATCAAAACAGATGTCTGATCTCAGGGGGAGGGGGGAGACATTTGTGTGGTCCGCTTATCACGGCGATGGCTGTTACCAACAGGCACGGCTCACCTGTTTCTATACCCCTCTGGCATGGATTTTAAGGCAAATAAACCAAGGCTAGAAAGAAAGTAATGGAAAAGAGTGGGACAGCAAGGAGGAGAAAATAGGAAATAATTCAAAGCAGCAGCAATCACCTCCCAGACAGGCCTTCCAAGATTTTCAATGAAAAAGAGAGGAAAAAAACCCAAAAACCCACCATATATATATATATATATATATAATATATATTATATTATATATGTATATACGTACATATATATATGCAAATAGCCAGAAACTAGAGAACTTATGGTTACTGACAGAGCTAGCCATCTCAAAATTTGTTATGCATATTTATTGGAAATTATGAATCTAGAGTTCGAGTGAAAACGAACTAATGAAGAGAAGATATATATTCTTTTAAAATTCAACTCATGCATAAACTGGAAAATATAAGTAAAGAGATGAGTTAATCAAGACCCAAGGGTACCATTAACTTAAGCATACTATTCATATCAACCACAAAATCACTGCCTGTTTTTAAGTGAATGAAGCTCTTTCTTCAGTAATACTTTTCTTGTTATCCCTTCCAGACCACACACTTCAATGTGCAGATGCCATGAGAAAATAAAAATTCACTCACAGTCTGGGCCTTCCAAGTTTAGATAGGGGATATCCATGACTCTCATAAGAAATAGCCTACAAAAAGGAAAGAAAAACAGGCGATGGGTAAATTTCTATTAAAAACCTGATACAGGCATCTATTAAATTCTTTACTGATGGTTCTTATTTATATCACTCCATTCCTGAAATCATTTGAAAAAGCTCTTACGATTCTCCACAAAGATCTTTTTCTAGAGAACTAAATGTTATAAACAGGAAAAAAAAAAAAAAACAACCAATCTTTGGTATTCTGAAAACCTACAAAAGTTCCTGGCAGTCAACAGCTAATGAATGAAATGAGTAATCAGAGTCAAAAGAAAGTCTTCTTCAGGTCTGCTCATTAGTCAAGGGAGACAGAGAGAAAACAAATGTTACAGAATACTAACCATCTTTCTGACTTCTGAACTGTTCCCACAAATTATAAAGGGAACCCCTATGATTGCTGTTTTGTGAGCTGAGAATGATAGCACAGACACCTTTTTTTTTTTTTTAACTGAAGTGGAAAGTCACCGGATAAATACCAATCTCATTGGGTGAATTACACAGTCTGAAATAAGTGACTGACCATCTCAGAAGCTCATGCTATTACTGTCGTTTAAAACATATTAGAAGCACAAAACAAAACAATGTTTGGTAAAGAAAGCTATTGCACTAATATAAAACATACATCAGTCACTTTTTGTATACCCTCCAAAGAAAAAGCTACAGAAGCTCTTAAAAGGAGGACGTGTAAATTACAACTCTGTAATGCCATTCAATTTTATTTTTTTTTAATTTGCAAGATTATGGACAAAGTATCAGGCATTCTGTTGTTTGCAAGATGATTTTAATACGTTTTACTCAGATGACAATACAGAGTACGTTTCTCGTAGAGACTGCATTATACAGCAAATTAAAATGGTAGTAAGAGCCCAACAAGCAATTAGTTTGGCTTCACTGACCCACAATTAAGGCACATTATTACCAGGCACTCAGAAGCCAAGCAGGGCATGCTCTAGTTTACAAACGGAATCATCAGCGTAAATAACAGTGTTCGGTTAATGCCAGAAAAAAACGAAGTCATGGTACTCTGTGGTTTAAGAATTGTTGCCTGGCCTACAATTTAATCAACCAAATCCTAAGGCTAAGAAACCAATTTTATTTTTAGTTCACTAATTTACGCTCAAGCATACTATTCTGGTTCTGGGATCCATTGTACCCAATTCAATCATTAATACTGGTGATGCCAGAAGACACTAAGACCTACAGAGCACCCAGCACCAAGGAGTTTCTCAGCAATGACAGCTACAACTACTACTGCCAACCAGAACCTGTGAAGTTATTCCTGGGTGAGAAGGCTCACCCTTTTGATGCTTCACAAAATTTTCAATTTTCCATTTAGTAAATTTAGAGACTGTCCCCCAATTCTAAAAACCAAGTAAATAAAAACCCTTAATTTAAAAGTTAATGGAACATATCGAGCACCATAAAAATAATTTAATTTTTTTACCGTAACCTCAACAGAGGAATAAAAGCTGAATCGACAAGTTCATTGCTATACCGTCAAATCCCCCCGCAAATCAAAATGGACCTCAAGATTCAGTAAGATGATTGGGGGCTGGGGCGGGCAGTAAATTATAGTTCATCATCTCAAAAGAGCATTACACAGGGGCGCCTGGGTGGCTCAGAGGGTTAAAGCCTCTGCCTTTGGCTTGGGTCATGATCTCAGGGTCCTGGGATTGAGCCCTGTATCTGGCTCTCTGCTCAGCAGGGAGCCTGCTTCCTCCTCTCTCTCTCTCTCTCTGTCTGCCTCTCTGCCTACTTGTGATCTCTGTCAAATAAATAAATAAAATCTTTTTTAAAAAGAGCATTAAACAATCCAAGTTAACTATGAAAACTTCAAAGTATTTTAGGATTTTTGTTCTACTTCTGTAAAAGTGATATTGGAATCTTTTTTTTTCTTTTTTTTTTTTTTTTTAGTTTTTATTTAAATTCCAGTTAGTTAACATACAGTGTTATATTGGTTTCGGGTGTACAATTTAGTGGTTCAGCACTTCCACACATCACCCAGTGCTCATCACCAGTGCACCCCTTAACCCCCATCCCGTTTCACCCACCCGCCCCCTCTGCCTGCCCCCACTCTGGTGACCATCAGTTTGTTCTCTAGAGTTAAGAATGTGTTTATTAGGGTGCCTGGGTGGCTCATTGGGTTAAAGCCGTTGCCTTCGGCTCAGGTCATGGTCTCAGGGTCCTGGGATCAAGTCCCACATCGGGCTTTCTGCTCAGCAGGGAGCCTGCTTCCTCCTCTCTCTCTCTCTCTCTCTCTGCCTGCCTCTCCATCTACTTGTGATCTCTCTCTGTCAAATAAATAAATAAAATCTTAAAAAAAAAAAAAAAAGAATGTGTTTATTAGTTTGCCTCTCTTTTTCTCCCCTAAGCTGCTTGTTTCTTAAACTCCACATACAGGTGAAATCATATGGTGTTTGTCTTTCTCTTACTGACCTCATTTAGCATAATACTCTCTAGCTCTCTCGTGGGAATGCAAACGGGCGCAGCCACTCTGGGGAACAGTATGGAGGTGCCTCAAAAAGTTAAAAACAGCACTGCCCTATGATCTGGCACTACTAGGTATTTACCCCAAAACTCCAAAACTACTAATTCGAAGGGGTTCATGCACCCCGATGTTTATAGCAGCATTATCCATGATAGCCAAGTTATGGAGAGAGCCCAAATGTCCATTAACAGAGGCGTGGATAAAGAAGATCTGGTGTATGTGTACACACACACACACACACACACACACATACACACATATATGTATACACACACACACACATACATATACACAGTGGAGTATTACTCAGCCATAAAAAAGAATGAAATCTTGCCATTTGGAACGGCATAAATGGAGCTAGAGTGTATTATGGTAAGCGAAATAAGCCAGTCAGACAAAGACAAATACCGTATGATTTAACTTATATGTGGAATTTAAGAAGCAAAACACGCGAGTGAAGGAAAATGAGAGAGAGACACAAACCAAGAAACAGACTCTTAACTCTAGAGAACACATGGATGGGGGGGAAGGGGGAGGAAGAGGGACAGGGGGGCCGGGCATTAAGGAGCTCACTTGTGACAGGCACTGGGTGAGACATGAAAGGTGAGTCACTCTACTGTACGCCCGAAACTAGTGTTATACTATAGGTTAACTGGAATTTAAATAAAAACTTTTTTAAAAGTCCCAAATTTTATACTACAAATATAGTTTTGTAAAATATTTCTCATTAAACTAAGAAATAAAAATACCCCTCCATCCCCATTAAAACCAAAAAAAAAAGCCAAAGATTTTGGAAAACTGAGCTTTGTTTTTTAAAATTCCTCTTACTATTACTTTTTAAACTGAAAAAAAGAAAATAGGGCCACCTGGGTGGCTCACTTGATTAAGCACCCAAGTCTTGGTTTCGACTCAGAGCATGATGTCAGGGATGGGAGATCGAGCCCAGAGCCAGGCTCCGCACTCCACAGAGTCTGCCTGAGATTCTCGCTCTCCTTCTGCCCCTCACCCTGCTGATGCGTGCTTGCTCTCTCCCTTCCTCTCTCCCTCTCAAATACATATTTTTTAAAAATAAAGAAAGAAAAGAAAGGCCACCAGAACGGAGAGGTCCAGGGGAAACACAGATACCCTCAGAGACGCACAACTAAACATGCCCGTTAAATCAATCTTGTGTGTCCTGTGCACTATCTCACCTGCCACGGGCAGAGCGATATAAGGTAAAATCACATGTCCAAGGACGCAATTGCTTGACTTCTTTTTAAAATACAGTTTTATTTCTAAAATCATGGGACCTCACTAGTAAACTGAGAAAATCTGTTGTCTTATAAACAGCACTAAGAATTACACTTTTGGGGGTGGCTGGGTGGCTCAGTGGTTTAAAACCTCTGCCTTCAGCTCAGATCATGATCCCAGGGTCCTGGGATCAAGCCCCACATTGGGCTCCCTGCTGAGCAGGGAGCCTGCCTCCCCTCCTCTCTCTCTGTTTGCCTCTCTGCCTACTTGTGATCTCTCTGTCAAATAAATAAATAAAATCTTTAAAAAAAAAAAAAAAAAAAGAATTACACTTTTAAAAGGAGAACTCCCGGGCACCTGGGTGGCTCAGTGGATTAAGCCGCTGCCTTCAGCTCAGGTCATGATCTCAAGGTTCTGGGATCGAGCCCCGCATCGGGCTCTCTGCTCGGCGGGGAGCCTGCTTCCCTCTCTCTCTCTGCCTGCCTCTCTGCCTGCTTGTCATCTCTCTCTCTGTCAAATAAATAAATAAAATCTTTTTTAAAAAATTAAAAAAATAAAAGAAGAACTCCCCAACTGAACTCACCATATCAAGTGTCTCGAAACTTTTTTTGAAGGGTATCTTTTGGCGCCCAACACACAGACAATTTGTTTTCTAAGATTTCATCTGAATTTCACCACTGACCAAAATAAGTAAAAATCTGTTCTTAGCTAAAAGACTCAATAGATTTTTTCTTTTAAAGTTAGTTAATTCCACACTATCTTCTTTGCTTGCTCAACGCTTTCACTAAATAGAAACCCCTTTCAAATAAATTATTAATAGCACTGCTCACTCCTCCCCAATGCCTCCATGTCTGGGCTTTAGAGAGAAATGAATAGTCCTGAGCCCTGGGGGAACACGCAGACCAACTCTGTGTGTGACTTGGCAGCCTGCGCCTCTGGAGAAAGCCCTGCAATTGGGAAACCGACCCTAAAGTTGTAGCTGGGCGTCACTGGAATGGAACCAAAGTCAACTCCCCATTGGCTTCCCACCCCAGGGCCAGGGCTGTCTGGAAGCCGCAGCTCTGGGCACATCCCTGCCCTTCTGAAGCAAAGTTGCATTTCTTTATATGCATGCCTCCTACAGACTGGCTGTCAGAAGGCCGACACCTCCCTGAGAGGTTCTGATCAAAGACCTCACACAGGGATCATCTGTGCGACAATGTCCACCCGCACCCAAGAGGGAACGATCTGGGCAAGCAGGGAGGCTGGAAACACACGGGAGAAAGGTACGGAAGCGTGCTTTTGCACAAGCCTTCAACTGCAGTTATTAGAGACATGTGGACCAATACTTGCACCAAATGGTATTTCTGTTGTAGTAAAGATCCCAGATGGCCCTGATTCAGTGGCGACGTGACAGGGTGGGAGTCTTGCCACCTTCCCGCCAGCCTTCTTGATGAAGTATTATTTCAGCACTTATTGGCTAAAAGGGTTGACACTAACTCTGTCGAAGATGAAGATTTAAACTTGTATTTGATACAGTTGCCAATTTTACACCAAGAATCTCGCCTAAGAAACCATAAATTCCAGTTCACATTCTAGACACCGCGAAACAAAGTTTACCCTTTTGGGCATCAATCAGGTTTTTAGTTTCTACAACCATATGACTGATGATGCTGTTAATCTCCGTTACCGAACATGTCTGGAAAGATCCAACAGTAAAGCACAGCAAACCCTTGAGCTCATCGGACTGGGTAACATCAGGTCAGCGTCTTGAATGGGTAGCTCCCCAGCATGAGCTGTGCACAGTGCCTTTATCTCCCACATGCTGCGTGGCACTCACAAAAAGCCACCTGCCAATGTCCTTTCCAGACCTGGGCAGCATGACACTGTGGCCTAGACTGTGTGAGAAGGCTTGCTGGCCACTGAAGAATTCCATCCCAGATAGAAAACTTCTTAGGAGCCCAGACTCTTGAGCCCTTATCAAAAGGCCCAGATCAACAACATCGGCACCACCGGGGAACCTGTTAGAAATGCAGATTCCCAGGCCCTACCTGAGATGTGGGGACTCAGACACTCTGGGGACTGAGAATCAGAGAGTGAGCAGAACGTGAAAAGAGTATGTTCAATGTTGTGCTGCCGTTAATAACGATTCATTAATCAACCTGCATAATAATGACCAAGATGTTGTGCCAACTTCCCCAAAAAGCATTAGTCTTAATGATTTGTTTACACTGAATGAGTCTGGCTTAGAAGAACACAAAATTATCCAAATAGCAAGGACTACCTCAGAATCCAGGAAGCAATAAGTGAAGTCTTCTACTGCTCCCTGAAACTAGGAGCTCAACTGTGGCAAGCAATTAGCTTCTCTGCAAGAGATAAATTGGGCGAAATCACTGCTGACTACTTTTGTTCTCGTTTTTAAGAAGACAGAGAAAAAAGATTACTAATACCACTCTTTTGGCAACTCATTGCCAAAGTCCAACCTGGCTCTGGGAATTGGTCACAAATGATCACCTCTAGCATCACACGTTAAACTTCAGCACTAATGCAGCACCAGAGACCAGCAAACCCTTGCGTAAATAACACCTACGACACTAATGAAAACACCTCTCACCTTATCAGGTGAGAACTGTCTGACCTTACCAGCAAGTTTCAGACACTGATTCTGGCAACCACAAAGCACACGGGGCTGTTCTAAGAACTACACTAAGATCAAAGGTCATTCTCTGGTGACACAACAGCTTGCCTTGGACTGTGCCTTATCTGAACCATCCCCCAGTTGTCTAGCGAATAAGAACCGATTGCACAAGGATGCCAGTGTTAACCCATTTTATGCAGCTAAGCTTAAAAAACAAAGAAGGCAAAAGTGATATTCAAAAATGCACACCCAGTAAGTCCCAAAGGTGATTCAGGAACACTGCTCACGAGAGGCTCAGATCTCTGGGAACGGAAAAGATCCTTACAGTTCTTTAAGATTCTGCATTATCACATCTATGTACGTTATCAGTGATTCTACTCGGAAATGAAAGAAAATACTTAATTCTGTTCTCACAGCAGCATGCCTTCCGGTGCTATGTTCGGAGGTAGAGAAAGAAAGCGAATCAGAGTGGTGTGTCAATGGTCACTTTTTAAAAAAGCAACTAGCAAAAAAATGGTCATGCCCATTTGTAGTGCGGGGAAGTGCTTATGGACCAGCGGTCCAACCAAAAAGGTTAGGTTTTAAGTGGATCACGCGATAGCCACCCGACAAACCACTGAACACCACCCCACATGACGCTGGCCACTAGTTTTAACGTCTTTCAAAAATTTACTATTGCCTTTTTCTAAGTTACAAAATGATAGAACTAGTATACTCTCAATCAGTAAATGAATTATATTGATGTTAATTAGTAAATGAAACAGATAGAGAAAACACACTGCTAGGGCATTCATTAAAATGAAGGGATTTGGGGATGCCTGGGTGGCTCAGTGGGTTAAAGTCTCTGCCTTCGGCTCAGGTCATGATCTCAGGGTCCTGCAATTGAGCCCTGCATTGGGCTCCCTGCTCAGCAGGGAGCCTGCTTCCCCCTCTCTCTCTGCCTGCCTCTCTGCCTACTTGTGATCTCTCTCTATCAAATAAATAAAATCTTAAAAAAAAATAAAATAAAATGAAGGGATTTTGTGGGGGGTGGCGGCTAGGGGAATTACGAGTGGGTATTTTGTTTCAATCAGAAAAAAGTGCATATATGGGTGTGTGTGTGTGTGTGTGTGTGTATACCTATAGATAGGTATCATATATAGATACCTATATATATCTATATATATATATATACCTAGATACATATTTTTTTAAGTATGAAGTTCCTGATTAAAATAACAATATTTATCATGATATGTTCAGCTTCTTTGACCCTCTGGTGTCTGCAGGACAGGTAGATAAGTACTAGCCTCATCGTACCAGGAACTTTCGAGAAAGCAGGTTTTTCCAAGTTCAGTGGGTTACCTTTGGTCAGCAAAGAAGCAGAGAGACAGGATACAGACCCAAAGCCTCTCACTACTAGCTCTACACTAATGCCCCCCACCACCTTCTGCTGGGTGCGTCTCACATGTGGCTTTTAACCTGAGCTGTTTCCAAAGCCTCGATGTGAAATGGCGAGGCTGGAGTCCCAGCAGAAGCAGAGACAAGTCAGGGAAAAGTCAGCTTTTTAGTCTTCAATCAGCACCCAAGCCCCTAGTGGGTATAAGTGAAGCAAGAGCTTACGATACAAGCTTCCAGAAACATTTTTTGGGGGCGGGGAATGCTCTAAGGGCTGGCTGAATGATAGCAGAGCCCAGACACGCAACATGAGGCTGCCGTGTGAGCAAGAGCCTTGGGTAGGGTGAAATTTCAAGGCAATGGGAATGATAGGCAGCAAGCAAGGCCGAGCTGTGCGAAGTGAAAAGGACCTTCCCACATTTGCAGTGCAAAAGGAGCTGCTACCCTGGGGTGTCAGGGCATTGGGCTTCCTAGGCACACCGGCCCCACACACTGTGATCGCCCTCAGGAAACCAGCGAATTGGCACATCCCAAGTTGGGGGAGACCTACAGGGGCCTGAATACAAGAGCGTGTCTTAGGTGATGTCAGACCTGGACACACAGAGCCAGACCTGAGTGATCTGGAAGGATTTCTAAAGTCACGGCAAGTCTGCATAAAGAACAGCACTGCGGGGGCGCCTGGGTAGCTCAGTGGGTTAAGCCGCTGCCTTCGGCTCAGGTCATGATCTCAGGGTCCTGGGATCGAGTCCTGCATCGGGCTCTCTGCTCAGCAGGGAGCCTGCTTCCTCCTCTCTCTCTCTCTCTCTGCCTGCCTCTCTGCCTACTTGTAATCTCTGTCTGTCAAATAAAATAAATAAAATCTTTAAAAAAAAAAATAAAAAAAAATAAAAAAAAAATTAAAAAAAAAAATTAAAAAAAAAAAGAACAGCACTGCGTATCTGGTCTCTTTCCCTGGCCAAAAGAAAAACCTGAAGCCACACCAGACTCTTCCGTCTTCCTCCTAGAAATGCACTTTTTCATTCAATGAGCAAAAATTTGCATTTGTTCACCTGCTTTCTTCTGGATGACACTTCTGTTCCTAAAAAGCTTTATCTCAAAAAAAAAAAAAAATTTATCTCAAAAAAAAAGAGAGAGAGAAATTTCGAAATAAAACTGCATTCTTCTCACACCACTGAAGCCTGGGATACAGAGACGTGCAGTAAAATCTCATCTGAACAGAATTTGAGCAGTGAATTAATTCAAGGCTCACCCCAAGTCCCAAGCCTTCCAAAGGAAAATTGAAACCTTTAACGACTGCCAGCCCTACTGTACTTGCAAATGGTCTTGGTGTTTCCTTCAGGGCACAGCAGTAAAAGCACTTCATAAGAACCTTGTATGCAAGGGTTCATCATTATACATATTTATGTGCTATAAAAAGCTAATTTTATCATCCAGGGTAAGAAGCATGCAGACATCTCTCACAAAACAAGCTCATTTATTCTGCTCACTAAAGCACTTGTGTAAAATACGAAGGCAACCACTGGCTGGAGGGGACTTACTGTGGCATTGGTTATTTTAATATCACTCAGGCGGGGGGCACACAGCTTTCAATGAAGTCACTTGATGTTTTGACAAATAGAGCGTTACCCGACATCTGTCCTGAAGCCAACCTATGGCCTTTCTTAAACAGATACAACATTAGAAACAAGGAGGGGAGGAGAAGAGGAAGGAAAAAAAAAAGAAAGAAAAAACCAGCAGCTCATTTGAACAATCCCCATCAAATGAACCGTATCAAATTACATCAAATAAAAATGTTAAACTAAGCATTATACAAAGGCAATGATGCCTGCACAGCCCGTGAAACAGCAGAGTATAAAGTGTCAGGGGAAACCAGCCCCTCATAATCCCGTGGATAGAGTCAACATCTTTCATGACCATGAGCTCAAGACAAAAACCAAGGAAAAGGAAATCTTTCAAAGATACTAGCATGGTCTCTTCAGAAAATGTGCAACCCACCGCAGAACTCTCTCTATAGAAACTCTGTGCTGGAGGGAGGGGGGAGAAACCACTCCCAGTCGAGGACTGACCTGGCTTATCCCTGATTCTGCCATTTCTGAGACCCCTGGCAAACAGTCTTAGATTTTAAATGGGGACATTATTGGGGCACCCACTTGGTAGAGGGCATAACTCTTCATCTCGGGATTATGAGTTCAATCCCCACGTCGGGTGTAGAGATCACTTAAAAATAAGATCTGCAAGGGGTGCCTGGCTGGCTCAGTAGTTTGAGCCTCTGCCTTTGGCACAGGTCATGATCTCAGCGATCCTGGGATCGAGCCCCACATCCGGCTCTCTGCTCAGCAGGGAGCCTGCTTCCCCATCCCACCCCACCCCTGCCTGCCTCTCTACCTACTTGTGTTCTCTCTGTCAAATAAATAAAGAAAATCTTAAAAAAAAAAAAAAAGATAAGATCTGCAAATGGGGACATTATTATTTATCTCTGAGGGTTGCTGGCAGCAATCATAGTACATGCAAGGAAATGACGTAGGTAACTCACTGAAGAGTGGAAAGCTTTCAGTAGCGAAGCTTCTGGCGTGCGGTGCTACCTAACTGGTACTACGGCTAGTATCAGATTTTCAGTATCACCATATGCTGGGGACGCTTAAATCGTATGAATGAAATGTTAAATGGTCTCGGAAATAACTTGCCTGGTTTTTCCCAGCCAGAGCCAAAGCAAGGTGAGGAATACCTAAGAACGCAGACTTTACCACTAACAGCCGATAGCCCCCGGGACTAGCAAGCTGGCAAGATGGGTCCGTCGTCTGTGCCCTTAGAGATTTCTTTAAAAAGAAGGCTTCTGGGGAGCCTGGGTGGCTCAGTGGGTTAAAGCCTCTACCTTCAGCTCAGGTCATGATCTCGGGGTCCTGGCATGGGGCCCCGCATCGGGCTCTCTGCTCAGCAGAGAGTCTGCTTCCTCCTCCTCTCTCTCTGCCTGCCTCTCTGCCTACTTGTGATCTCTGTCTGTCAAATAAAACAAATAAAATCTTTTTAAATAAATAAATAAAATAAAAAGAAGCCTTCTGAAAAAGCCACAGACACGGTTCACCTGATACAAGTCTGGCAATCCGGACCACAAGGAAGAAATCAGACGAGCAATACCAACTTGAGGCCAGCACCCTCTACCCAAAGAAGTCAGGACCCCAGTCTTAAGAAGCCAGACGGAAGGCCTGAGCATCATTCATTGGGCCCTGGACTCATCTGTCTTTTGCCTTTCTGAGAACCAGTGTATTACAGAACTTTCAGGGTAACCAAACCAAGTCGATTCTTGGAGAGTCCTTCTATCCTAGTAACTTGGGGAACCTAAAGTGAAGCGAACATGACTTGGGCTAAGACAAAGGGCTCTGGTTTGGGTATGTGAGGATGAAATACCTCCTGTGCACTGGGGCAAAATACATTCTGCACACTGTGGAGAAACCTTCTAGAAAGTGGGAGGCTGCTCTAAGCATTCGCAATGCTGTGATTTTACTCCCCATGGCGCTGGACTCCAAGATTTGCACAATCCCGAGAAGGCTGAAAATGGACTCTACATTTTGTAAGAGGCATACTTCTTGGCTATGATTGAAAAATAACGTCCGTAAGAGCACCACAGTCCACTTCTAACCGGGGCAGAATGAGTGGCAGACGATGCTCCCTAGCCCTGGCACAAATCCATTTGGGGCAGAAGCGCAAGGGCAAAGGGCGTTACCCCTTCATTCAAAAACCACAGATGCAAATGCAGAATTAAAGGGTAACACTACCATGCTGTTGGCCAAGCCAGCCGGTCAGCCATGGAGGGTCCCACAGTCACCACCACCACTACTGTCTGCCTGCATCCTGCCTCCCTGAGCCCTCGGTTCTGGGATCCCCAGGGGCTCCTGTGGCCAGAGGCATACACACAGCACAGCTGCTCCCAATGGCACATGAACGGAGGAGACCATGCCCTTCCCTTCACTGCTTTTCCAGCATCTAAGGCTCAAGACACGTGAGCGTGACCCACACTTGGGCAGAGAGTCTGTTCTTCCCATTCATGACCAAACCTTGCGGCAAGACCTTTTTTCATTAAGATACAAAAACAGGCAGAGTTTTCTTAAGAGGATTCCAGGATGCTGTTTCTCTATACAAAGGATTTTAGTGCCATCCTGCATGTCTGCCTCTTTCCTGCTCACAGCACAGAGACTGCCACCCAAGAAAATCCAGCTAAGTACACAAGGCCCGCTCTGCAACTCTACCACTACCCCCAGTGCCCGGAAAAACGAGAATTACGTTACTTTCTTGGAAGTTCACTGTGGGGAAAGCTACAGCAGCAACTCCGCTCCCCATCAGGCCACACTCTGTGCTGGGGGCCTTCTCGATGCTTCTCTCCAAGCTGAGGTCAAGCCTCCCAGGGGGCCATTTATGCTCTTCCTTTCATAGATGGGGCAACCCAGCTTCAGAAAGGATGATGGTCCCACTGAGGGGCTCGACGGCCCAGCCCGCAGCCTCTGCTCTATCCAGCACGCTTCTGCAGCCCTGTAAACAAGCAAACCCCGGCCAAGGTCCAGGCATGGACTCACAAGCAAACCCCGGCCGAGATCCAGGCATGGACTCACATGCACACATTACGAGGCTTCCGTGCCTAAGAAGCAATCTAAACCTCAGATGGTGAATAAACAGAGAAGAAAAATGCTCTGCGTATTTGCAAAGTATCAGTCATTCTCACAGACTGAGATCTCCTGGAAGCAGTGAGTTGCTCAAAAGGGAACAGTTCACAGAAGGACAAATGCAGAGAGGCTGGAAAGTAGATCAGAGGTTCCCAGGAGCTGAGGGGAGGCAGGAGCAAAGACTTCGTGCTTCATGGTTACAGGACTGCTGCCCGGAGTGAGCAAGAAGTTCTGAGAACAGAATGATGATGTTGGCAGAAATATTGTGAATGTCAGTAGCGCCACTGAATCGCAGACTTAAAAATGTTTAAGGGACACCTGGGTGGCTCAGTTGGTTAAGTATCTGACTCTTGATTTTGGCTTAGGTCATGATCTCAGGGTCATGAGATCAAGTCCTGTGTAGGGCTCTACATTGGGCAAGGAGCCTGCTTAAGATTCTCTCTCTCCCTCCCCCTGCCGCCCTCCATGTACTCTCTCCCTCTCAAATAAATAAGCAAATCTTTAAAAAAAAAAAAAAAATGTTTAAGGGGCATCTGGGTGGCTCAGTGGGTTAAGCCTCTGCCTTTGGCTTGGGTCATGATCTCAGGGTCCTGGGATCGAGTCCCACATCAGGCTCTCTGCTCGGCGGGGAGCCTGCTTTCCCCTCTCTCTCTGCCTGCCTCTCTGCTTACTTGTGATCTCTCTCTGTGTGAAATAAATAAAAGCTTTTATAAATAAATAAATAAATAAATAAATGTTTAAAATGGCAAATTGCAGGCTACACATGTTTTATGATAATTTTTTCTAAAGTAATAACTCCATACACCAAAAACTGTTGAACTGTACATTTTAACTGCGTGATTTGGTATGTGAATTTATATCCTCATAAAGTGGTTAAAAAAATAAAAATAAACAGCTTCCCACAGGTTACAAAGTAAATGCCATTTCTTTCCTCTCCTGTCAGTAAAAATTTACACCTCGAAGTGCTACAATGGCACAAACACTGAGAATCGACCACATGCCTCCAAGGGCAAAACCAGCAAGTGGAGAAAACCCATGCAAACCTTCTCCCTGGACACCACTGAGTTACACGGGGCCTTTCCTCCTCCCCTTCCCTTTTCGGATCAAGGCCCCTGATTGAATGCGAGGTCCCACCTTCAGGGTGTGTGCGGTACAAAAGGTATAATGAGGGATGCCTGGGTGGCTCAGTCAGTTTAGTGTGTCAGACTCTTGGTTTCAGCTCAGGTCATGCACTCAGGGTCATGAGATCGAGCCCCAATGTCAGCTCCGCACAGCGTTTGCTTGGGATTCTCTCCCCCTCTCCCTTTGCCCCTCCTTCCCTGCCCCTAAAAATAAACGGATGAATAAAATCTTAAAAAAAAAAAAAAGGTATGATTATAGGGCGTCTTCTATGAAAGCAGAACAGGCCTCCATGTGCTCCCTGCATCTGGTCAGAGACACACAGTGTCCAAGCAGAAACGTCCCCACGGCAGTGACTGCAGCAGCGGGCTGACCAAGAGCCACCATGTGCCAGGCATTTTACATACACGCTCGCCTCTTACCCTCACTACACCCCTATCAAATGGGTATGAACGATCTCCATTTACAGACAAGGAATGTGAGATACAGAGAGGGTAAGGAACTTGCCCGAGATCGCACAGATGTAAGAAGTGGGGCTGGGATTCAAAGCCAGATGCCTGATTGCAGAGACCACAACTACGCTACACTACACAACAGCCCAGAGTGCAGCAATTCTACTGGAGAAGCTAATTAAGTGATCTAAAAATTTTACATGCAAATAGAACCAGTTCCACTGACTTCTGTGACATCCCCCGCTGCGCCTCCCCAATGGCATAAACTGTGTTGTAACTCTTGCTTACGCGGGGGTGTCGCAGGTCTCACAGTGGGGAAAATCACTGTAATAATGCAGAGGACTTTATACCCAACCTGAATGGTCCGTAAAAACACATTTGACCCTCACCCAGGATGCTAAAAGCCGACAGCAAACACTGGGAATCAGAACAGATTAGCCTCATCCTCCTGTTATTCCAGCACCTTCTGTATAAGGGAAGGACCAGCAGGACAGAAGATAAGCAGGGTCTGCACTTCCAGAGTTCTGGGACAACTCGCTGGCGACCTGGCACTCCACGCCACTCCGCATGAATGGCGGCTGCCTGTCAAGGGAGCAAATGAGCTTTGCTCTTCCCATTATCACCACAAGGGCCGGGAAGAAAGGAGGTATTCTGCTTACCTATAATCTTTCAGTCTGAAATTTCTCTGATGTCAAATAGGACCCACAGGCATATATTACTGTAAAGGAGAACAACTTGCTACCAGCATGTGATGGCTTTCCGTGGAGGAAAAGGGAAAAAACATGGTGCTTTATTTCAGGTGTCAAAATGATCCCTCTGCCTCTACACTGATCATGGTTACCTGTTCCTACACAACCTTCTGTAAATTGCTGTATTCATCTGAATGACACAACCTTGACAGACGCTCCAAAGCAAGGCCAGCTGGGTCCCTTACGTCCCAAGGGAACACGCTCCATCAGCACCTGATTTCTCATCAGCAAACACTAAGAGGTGGGTACAGGCAAAAGTGAACACTTAACACGGGCTCCAATTTTATACCCACATGGTAACAAATTTTCTTCTTGATCATGAAACTAGAAACACAGAAATACATTCCACTACCACATCGACTTTTCGAACCTGTTGGCATGTTAAATTCTCTTCCATTTCAAGAAAGGGAAGTAATAAATACTGGGCGATGTCCTTTGGCATCTCATGTGAGATCTGCAATTTCTAAGGGAGGTGAATAATTTAATCTCCATTTTATAGAGGACGAAACCATTTGTCCAAGAGTGTATCACTCCTTTTGATGGCTTGTCTCCTCGTCTCCGTTGCAGAGACAAGAAGGCCTAGATTCCTACAGGAATCCCGTTCCTATACAGGACACTTGTGCCAAAACCAAGACCGCCATCATCTAGGGTGAACAGCAGACAATTCTTCCTTTTTCATTCCCTTACTTACAGAGATTAGCCAAAGTAAGAGACTTGCTCATTTCCTTCCTCTTTCTAAGAAGTGAGGTAAACAGAAAATAACCTTCCCAAAAACCTTCAGAAAAGGTTATCTACAAGAGAGTTCAACGTGTCTTGCCAACACAGATGACTATTAATAAAACATAAGGTAAAAGCCTGATTCTGTGCTTTTCTGTGGTATGAAAAAAAGTGAAAGCGGAGTATTTTTAGCCCTTCCCAGCCTAACAGGATTTGACTGAAGGATCTTCTCTTAAGTCTGGTTTTCCATGCATTGATCAACACTGACCAAGGTTACAAGAGAAGGCAAATCACTTCCTGCCCAAACTGCCTACAACACAAACGAAGGGCACACTGCACACAGACAGTCACTGGCAGGGGTCTGATCAGGATCTCCATGGCTCGGCTTCCTTACGACTTTCCTTCTGATTCCAACAAAGGGAGGAGAAATGCAGGAAGCACCCAGGCAGCATGCGGAAAAATGGCAGCATGAGAAATCCTCCCAGGACAAGCTTCTAGGTAAGTATGGCTCAGAAAGCACCTTCTACTCCATGCGGTCTTTGCAGATCACTCAACGGCCAGCTGTCTCAGGGATCTCTCAATAAAACTTCCCCAAAAAGGCATCATTAAGGCAGCCAAATGCCAATTCAGAACAATGCAGAAAGAGGTGGGGTTTTAACTTCCCCCTCAAGGTTTACTTTCTAAACATAAATCTGGTGAGAGAGGAACAAGAAGTTATTTGCATATGTAGGCAGTTTGATTTCCACCCAAATTTATGTTAGGGCTATGCATCTTTGGTTCAGCTCTTTCTGAGAAAAGCCTGGTGCCAAACAAACTCTCAGAGAAATTTACAGACTTTTCTAAAAATCAACCACTTGAGATAATGTGGATGGCCCTTTCTGAATGTTTCTCTACAAGGGTAATCTTGAAAAAAAAAAAATGACAAAGTCAAGGTTAAGGTCATACATCAAACCTGCATGGAAGTTAAATGAGGTCAGTATTAACACAGAAAGAGATGTCGAAAGGAGCAAGTGCTTTTCCCACTTCCTAAATGGGCTGAGAAGGGATGACCGCATTTCATAATGTTTTTTACGTCAAATCCCTATGTTGTACACCTGAAACTAATACAATGCTGCATATCAATTATTTTTCAAAGAAAAAAGAAGGAACAATTGTACTTGACCAAGCTATTCCAATATAGAATTAAAATACTTCTTATTTTGCATTTCAAATCCTGCTGGACTTTTTTCCTTCAGAGACGAAGAAAATATTCTTCCTTTACAGATGGAAGAAAAAATGGAGCAAAAACTCAAGAATTTTCAGGGCGAAATCACAGGATTCCTGAATCTTCAACTATATTTGGTATGCATCTAGGTTTCAGGGGAAAAAAAAAAACCAAACCATGAATGAATATTCCCAACCCAAAATGAAACTACATGTTTACCGTCCAGTTCTTTTGAATGGTCTTAAACATTATTAGCAATAATATACTGGTCTATTAATACATAAAGTCTTTCTTAAGCTTTTTTTTTTTTTTTAAGATTTTATTTATTTATTTGACAGAGAGAGAGAGAGATCACAAGTAGGCAGAGAGAGAGGGGGAAGCAAGCTCCCTGCTGAGCAGAGAGCCGGATGTGGGGCTCGATCCCAGGACCCTGGGATCACGACCCGAGCCAAAGGTAGAGGTTTAACCCACTGAGCCACCCAGGTGCCCCTAAGCTTCTTAATTAAAGCTAATTTTGATTGCTCTTCATGTTGGTCACCCAGGTTAATGACAAACTAAAGTGCATCCTATTATCTAACCCAAATTATATCCATCACCTTATTTTATAAGGACTTGATTTTAGTGGAGAAGCAGGCTTGCTGTTTTAAGTATTTAAAAATAAGGGGCGCATGGGTGGCTCCATAGAAAAAACACATGACTCTTAATCTCAGCGTCACAAGTTCAAGCCCCATGTTATATGTGGAGCCTAGCTAAAAATTAAAAAAATAAAAAATAAATATTTAAAAATGAGTAAGTTTGTCCCAGCTGAAAAATACTGCTGTGCAATGGACTTAGCATCCTGAACATAAAAATGCAAGGAGTGGCCATGATCCAAACAAAATTTAGGGTCACCTGCACATTCCATGGTCTATGACATAAGCTGCCCTTCCAGAGATTTACAAAGATAAACAGTCTCCCCAAAATAAAAGTGAAAAGCTAAGAAAATCCTGTTTTACCCATAAGGAAATGGGCAGACAGCAAGGATTCAACTGTTAGCTTCTAAAATTAATTTTCCGGGGAGCCTAGGTGGCTCAGTGGGTTAAAGTCTCTGCCTTCAGCTCAGGTCATGATCCCAAGATCCTGGGATCGAGCCCCTCATCAGGCTCTCTGCTCAGCAGGGAGCCTGCCTCCTCCTCTCTCTCTGCCTGCCTCTCTGCCTACTTGTGATCTCTGTCTGTCAAATAAATAAATAAAATCTTAAAAAAAAATAAAATTAGTAAAATTAATTTTCCATGCCAAAAAAAATTCAAATTCATTTCCTTATCATGATAATGTATAGAATACATTATGCTATAATGTATTCTATATGTATACTATAATGTATAGAATTGTTGCATTACTATTTTGTGCACTTGTAATAGGACGCTGTATGTTAACTATATGGAATTTTAAAAAACTTAATAAAAAATTCAACTGTATTTTCAATATATACTACATTGTTTTCTGTTTCTCTCTGAAAGATGTTTTGAAGGTCAAACACATTTAGCTCTGAACTTCAACAGAAAAGAACAAAGATTAAAAAAAAAAAAAGAAGAAGAAGCCAAAGTGTGATAAAACTTACTAACTCAGACTATACAAATTCCAAACCTGTAGGAATCCAGATGTTTGGAATTAACATCTGTCTCTGCAGCATGTCACCTAAGTACAAGCACTGTGATACTGGTATTTACATAGACATCCAAAGGAGACAGTGTTCTTACCCAGTAATGCACTGATAGGATTGTAAAGTGTTGCATATAATGTAAGGAAATGATGTAACCAGGCCAACGCTGAAATGGTTCTTTCTCCCAGCAGTAATGACCCATGTGGGCTGCCTTGTTCTGTCTGGCTCCCCCAGAATCTCCTAGAACCAATCCTGTTAAAAGAGCTGGCGTAAAGAAGGTTTAGGGCTCTGGCACAGAGCCCAACTGTGGCCAGCTTGAGGATCACATCTATAACTTTCGTCTCAACCGTGCCAAGAAAGCACAAACCACACTTTGAAGTAATCATCTTGAGAGTCTTTGAAAATGCTCTGAACTTAGACATCTCCCTAAATCACACAGACTTCTTGCAATGATGAGTACATAAGTAAGCTTTTACTTCACCGGATCCATTCAGATGAAAGCTTGGGATAAAAGGACAATCAAAACTTCTCCATAGATTATCTTAAAAGCCATTTGTGTAGCCAACATCTTCTTAAAAAGAGTATTATTTAATGAGATAATAACGCAAGTATAAATAATAACCTCATGTGTAAAATATGTTAGCAGTGTTCGGTCCAACTACGTACGTACACACACACACACACACAAACACGCACACATGCACACTCACACAGTCTCTCTTGCAGGTAATTTAAATGCCAAAACTACCAGTTCTTTGTCTTGGAAAAGATACACTAACTTTGGCATTCTTTTCTTTTCTGTATTTCTTTTTTAGGCAATATATTTAATAAATTATTTCCCAGAAGGTCAATTTCTGTTTTCGAAAAACATCTGAGTCACTTGAGATGAGAACCACTTTATCTAAAAATGCACTGCATCATCCTTACCTGACATCCCAGATACTGGGCTCTTAAACAGTGAGAACATGGGCACTGGGGCCCTGATTACTTACTTGTTAAAAAAAGGTTCAATGAGTTTTGATCTGGCAGACACATGAATTTTTGGAGGGCTAAGAAAAGAACCTAATGAAGAAAAGAAGCAGAGTATTACACAGAGTCAAGGAGACAAAGCCTGAAAGTTCAGACAACGACCTATGTAATCAACAGCGCGGTTCAGAAGGGTTAGAGGCACTCAGTAAGGGCTGGATGCCACACCAGGTAAGAGTCAATGGGGCCTCCTGTGCCCTCTCCATGCCCCACCCCAGGCCCCTCCAAAGCTGACCTCCAGCCCTCCCACTTCTATATGGGTGAGCGGACCCCAGGGAAATGGAAGACAGGCAAGATCCACCCCAGCCCACGGTGTGTTTGGTGGAAACAGGTACGGCGGGTACCTAGGTAGTTCGCCATGGAGATGAAGCACAGCCCTGTGATATAAGCATCATAGCCGGCCTCGTGGAGCTGCTCCGTAGCTGTGTCGTAACTTGGAAAACCTTCCGCACTTTCTAAGGAGGAGAAAGAAAAAAGAGTTTTCCTAAGGATATCACAAATCGTGAAGACAGGCAGGTACACCACCCTACCCAGTCCAGATGGCATTGGTATGTGCCGCAGAAGAATCCTCGACAAGCAGGAAAAGGCTACCTCCTTCTTTATTCTCTCTGCACAAGACCTTGCAGTGTGAGATAAAAGGGTCACTGAAAATGAGGGCTTGGGTCTAGACTAAAGAAATGGCTCAGTGACATCATCAAAGACCCAGCCACAGGCCTCCTGTCAGCACAGTGGTGGGCACTATTTACGATCATGCATAACTTGCCCTATGAGAGATGACCCCTCTTCTGACCGCTTTCTGAAGTCCCAAGGAGCTTCTTCCCTGAGGACACGGGGACATAACAAGTATTTCAGTCATGACTAATGACAGCATGGAGTTGTACGTCCCACTGAGTCTGAATCTGTGTTCCACCATTTACCTGCTACGTGATCCTGGGCAAGTCACTTCTCCTCTGGGCCTCCACTTTGGCAGAATGGAGACAAAAACCAATCCCCCTGCCACGGAGCTTTTAGGAGGATCAAATGATCTGACGCCAGGAACGCTCTCACGTGGTGCTGGGCACGTGGTCCATGCTCAGTCACTGGTAACCATCAAGACCTAGACCTCCCTTCCAAAAGGCAAAAGGCCCTTCAATATTGGCAGCTCAATTCAACATTGCCCTCTGCTCTTTCCGAGCTATTGGATCTAAAGATGGAGGCACAACGAACTCCAAAGATAGATCAGAACTTACTGTCACGCTGCCATGGAACATGGGGCCACTTCACAGGAGAGAGCATTTTACAACAGGATTCTTACATCACACTGACACACACTGCCAGGTACCAGACTATTACATGGAAAGAATGGGATAAAACGGTAACTCCTAGGGGTGCTTGGTTTCGGCTTAGGTCATGATCGCAGAGTCATGAGCTCGAGCCTGGCCTCCAGCTCTGCGCTCACTGCAAGGTCTGCTTGAGATTCTCTTTCTCTCCCTCTACCCCTCCTGCTCGTGCTCTCTAAAATAAATAAATAAATCTCAAAAACAAAAAAAAACTGTAACTCATAAATATTTCCTAGAACCGTTCTGGAAATGAATATCAAAAACACTATAACAGAACCAAAAGCATGAATGGGAATTAAGAATAAAAAGACTGTAACTATTCTTATGTGACTATAAGGCTCTTTAGGCAAGAATTTGTTAACCCCATATTAAATATTAGACTCCAAGCTTTAAAAAAGTCTTTTAACATGATAGCCAAGAAAGTAATATCCTCTACTCCACCACCAGCTGAAACACTATTTCCAAAATCAATTATTTCCATCATACCGTTACAGAGAAGGTCTAGGCTTTCTTCCCTCACCCTCACTCCTTTTCTTAATTCCTTTTTTGGACTATTACCCAGAAAGGCAAGCAAATAGCTGTAATCTTGGCTGCTTTAGTACCTTCCATTGTCAATTTCCAAACCATCAGTCCAATTATCAATGTCTTCAGAAGTCTGCAGGCTGCAGCTAATGGAATGCTAATTACAGCGTCAGCAGCAAAATGAAGCGTATAGGAACCAAGGAAGAGACACGTGGCAGGTTCACTGAACACCTGGGACCCAGGGGCCCAGGGACCAGGACATGGTAACACATCTCTGCCCCAAGAAACATTCTCCCTACTCTGCTTCTCCTCACTGATGCTGTCCCACAGCTAAGCCACCTCTGATGGGAGGCAAGGCTGGAGACTCCCCTTCCTCATCCGGAAACCCAGGTCTTGGGCTTTTCTGAGACAAAAGTGTATTCTCAACCTCTGGCAATTAATCACCGATTCTTTGTCTCCACTTAAACAATGCACTACAGAAAAGAAAGACATCAAATTTTGGGAGAATTCCAAGCATTAGGAAATTAAAGCCCTGAAGCTTTAATTGCTAAACTTCTCAATGAATGGGCTACCCCACCCAAATCTATAAACATAAAACATACATAAGATTACGAGACCAGGGGCGCCTGGGTGGCTCAGTGGGTTAAAGCCTCTGCCTTCAGCTCAGGTCATGATCCCAGGGTACTGAGATCGGCCTGCATCGGGCTCCCTGCTCGGCGGGGTCGGTGGTAGGGGGCTGCTTCCTCCTCTCTCCCTCTGCTTGTCTCTCTGCCTACTTGTGATCTCTGTCTATCAGATAAATAAATAAAATCTTTAAAAAAAAAAAAAGATTATGAGACCATCTCTATTCAGAAAGCAGTAATTCAATACAGGGCATGAGCAAGTTAACTCCGCCAAAATCTGTAGCTGTGTGTATGTCTAGAACAGGTTCCCCCTTTCTTCTATGATACCCCTGATCACAAGCCCTGGGGGCACTATTGGGATCACTTTATTTTCTTACCAACTTTAGGAGGGTTGAAAGGCGTCTCTTTTAACCGCTTTTCCAATTCTGCGAGAGATGTGTTGTTAATGATATCCTGCAAACCAGGAAGCAGAGAATTACGAGTTTTAATCATCTCAGCATAACATACAGGAGAGATTCACTGAATGTCAGGACCGGGGGAAAAAAAAAAAAAGTATATCTAGCTTTGTTCCTTTGCGTTCTTTAAAGAAATACAAGAATCATGGTTTCGTCAGCATGAAAGAGAGACAGCAAGGGTCAGGTTCGACGTGCAGGAAATATCACCATAGCATAGGTTTTTGGGAGAGGTGTCAACTACCTACAGGACTTGGGCCAGAAAGGTGTGCTGTTCTGGCACTCAGTTCACTCAGTGAGGTGAAGTCACTTCACAAAATAGCAAATGATTTCACTTTTACCTGAGTTTTCCTGATTAGAAAATATGACCAAAAATCAAGAAAATAAATATATAAATCAAGAAAATAAAAACCAAAATATATAAAATCAAGAAAATGAAGTCTGTACACGTGTAACCTATTCAGAAATGCATTTTATATATATGTATACAGAAATATACGTGTGTGTATTGTTTTTTCTTTTTCTTTCTTTCTTTTTTTTTTTTTTTTTTAAGTAAGATCTGTGCCCAGCATGAGGCTTGAACTCCTGACCCGGAGATCAAGAGTCACATGCTCTACCGACTGACCTAGCAAGGTACCCCACTCCAACCCCCCCAAAATACATTATATATTTTAATATTAAAAATGTTTACATTCAAACACAGTATAGAGGAGAAAAAAAGTAATTCCAACACCCAAAGACAAGCACTAATCATATTTCTATATATTTATCTCTACTCTTTTCCTCATTTTTTTTTTTCTTTTTTGGACGTATTTGAAAATAACATTTCAATTAGACCAGAATTCCAAGCTCCTAGTACCAATTCAGAACAATTCAAAACAGATTATCACTGAGAGCTCCAATTTAAAGAATTACCTTAAAAGGTTGTGTGCTGGCCATCAATTTTGTATCCAAGAGTCTGGAAACAAAAGAAATGTTAATAAGGAAAACACAATACACAACAGTGTCCAGAATATTATTTTTTACTCAAATGAAGAGACAGCCTCTGGTCCTAAAAGCTGACAAGAGAACTAAGCATGTGAGCCACTGTCACCCAGCACTAAGGCCACTGCTACGTCAGATAGGCTCAGTCCTCACAACCCTCTTCATCGAGAGGCTCTATCGTGCTCAGAGCACAAGTTCTAGAACTGCTTGTACCCCGGGCTACATCAATTCCAAGGGGAAGGCGAAGATCTTTGGAAGTTTTTCCACAGTTCAAATACTGCGTAGGTCTAGTTCCCCAAGTTCCTAGCTACTATACTACCCAGATTTGCACAAGATAAACTCTTGGAAGCTCAAATCTACATTTGGTAGTTTCACGCTATTGTTATTTCTTAGAATTCTGTTTCAGAGATTCGAATAATGAAAAAAAAAAAGGAGACAGATACTAGTATGAAAACTCTTGCCTTTGACATGAATGTGAACAGGAGAGATAACAGGGCCGAATTAGGCCAGACGTAAGAGCAACAGCTCTGTGGCCACACCTCCCCGTCTTCAGATGGGTCCTCAAACACAGATCCTAGCTCTGGAGGCCCCACGTGGCTGACACGTGACTCACCAGACATGCGACAGAGCAGAAGTACCCTGACACCTTAACCATGGGAGCCACTATCAGGTTAAGGTACCAACTTAGAGATGAGGGGAAAAGTCGCCAGCCGGGCAGTTCTCGACTGGCCACAGGACACTGTCAACTGGTCACGTGAGTGGGACAGGGCCCATCCGGCAGACAAGAGGGACAAGAGTCCACTCAGGAGGACTGCACGCACTCTTCAGAGATCTGGGTGTGGGGGGAGGAAAAAGCCGGGTGCTCTCAGTTCAAATTCTGGTTTTTAATGCAATAAAATTGATCATGAGCTATAAAAGCAAGCAATCACAGTTGGCCCTAGAAACCATTAACCAGCTATTAGCAGCTGGATTGTAATCATCTTCAGGTAATTACTATTATCACTATTTATTACCTGTTTGTATCTTCTACAGCAGGAGAACTCTTTTGAGTGAAGGATAATGAATCCCCAAAGAAAGCTTACCTAGGGAAAACACACGTTGTCATCTCCTTAAATTCATTTAGGTCCTAAAAGAAAAACACACAGACAATGACTTGCTGTGATTTTACAAATACAGTCACAATACTGAAAATACACATAAATATTTCAAGCACCATAGCTCTCTTCTCAAACTGTGATACCTCACACAGGCCCTTTAGGCTCAACTGTCAGATCTGCTCCTAGGTAATAATCACTTTCCGAAAATCGTCACAATGTCCCCATGGGGAATCGTATGATCTGACATAAAACTTTTGCATAACCATAACAGAAAAAATTGAGCATGTTATGCCTGAAACAGAGGAAGGGGGCAAAGTTTCTAATATATGTAGAAAGCTTCCAGTAATAGTTCTATCAAATGAAGCCGTCAAAACAATGAGGCTAGCAGAGTTATGTAAGTAAAATGGTTTATACAGAAAATGGACCTACTGTAAATTAGGCTATACCTTCACTGAGAACATCTCCGAAATGCTAGTTAAAATGGCCATTAAAACACCGATTTTCCAACATGTACAAAGCATGCTTTAACTACTTAGAAAACTGCTAAAGAAACACCAGTAACAAGTGCTTAAATTAGACAATTCATTTCCCAGTTTATTTTGATCAGGAAGTCTAAAGCCGAAATGAGATGGATCTAATTTTGAATGAACTCATTTCCATACATAATTGCCACAGCAGACTGAGTAGTCACACTCCTGACCCTTTGTAACTACGCTTCTCTTCAGCGTTATTCATGCTTCACAGCAAACTGCCATTTCCAATTAGCTTTCCAAGCCTGTAAATACAGGCCGTATTTAACCAGTTTGGAATATTTACCAGCTTTTCAATGGCTATCATTAAATTGACAGACAATACATGAACAAGTGGTTTCAGGGCTGAGGTCGAACAAAAATCCAAGAACGGGGGCGCCTGGGTGGCTCAGTGGGTTAAAGCCTCTGCCTTCGGCTCAAATCATGATCCCAGGGTCCTGGGATCCAGCTCTGTGTCAGGCTCTCTGCTCAACAGGAAGCCTGCTTCCCCCCTCTCTCTGCCTGCCTCTCTGTCTACTTGTGATCTCTGTCTGTCAAATAAATAAGTAAAAATCTTAAAAAAAATAAAAGGTTACACTGCTTGTCTGAGGAGCTAATCACCTAGAAGAAAGGGCAGGATGAAGAAAACACATATGCTCAAAAGCTATACCGCTTTGTGGGAGTTCAGAGAAGGAAAAAAAGCAGCTCCTGGGCAAGGCAGCAGACAGGGAAACCTTCGGGAAAGAGGCATGCACCAGACCTTGGTAAAGCTGTACACAGGCAAAGGAGGAGGAAAGCTGGAGACAATTCAGAGAGGAGAAAATGGTATACCAAAGCCACAGACAGGCAAAAGCACAAAGCAGTCCCAGGAACAAATGAGCCAGTCTTGCTGGGAGTAAGGAGGGTTTTAAGTGACTAGAAGATACAGAGCTGTTGGGCCAGATCATAGAAATCTTGCCATGCCAGGCTAAAAAGAATCAGCTGTAGAGAAAAGCAAAGAACATGGGATTAGGTTCAGAATTTTGAGCAGGGTCAGTGATGTGAACAGAACCATGTGTCAGAAGATTATAAAACTGGCACCAACAGGGGCGCCTGGGTGGCTCAGTGGGTTAAAGCCTCTGCCTTCGGCTCAAATCATGATCCCAGGGTCCTGGGATCAAGCCCTGAATTGGGCTCTCTGCTCCGTGGGGAGCCTGCTTCCTCCTCTCTCTCTGCCTGCCTCTCTGCCTACTTGTGATCTCTGTCTGTCAAATAAATAAATAAAATCTTAAAAAAAAAAACAAAAAACTGGCACAATCAGAAGATACTCATTTGTTAAATCAATATTTAATGCCCACTATGTGTCAAGCTCTGTTTGGTTAAACCAGTCACTTCCCTGGTTTAAAGGTCAAAAAATCATGAGAGGAGCTGCTATGCTTTGGTCTAATTGGCCAAAAGAAGTGGTTGACCTGAAGTAACCATCAGCTCTTTCCATCTGGACACTGCCCATTCACACCCATCATGTTCGAGACTCAGCACCAGGAAGTCTTTGAGTCCCAGAGGGCGTGATACCATTTTCCTGAGAAGCAATGACAACGTTGAGGTTGCGGAAACAGGGCAAGGGGAGCAAGAGACCCGCTGTAGCCCGAGCTGGGCTTTGTTGGGCTTTTCCAAAGAAAGTCATCAAGATCCCAATGGAACAATGTCTCATAAGAAAGGTGAAGTGGGGCGCCTGGGGGGCTTAGTGGGTTACGTGTCTGACTCTACATTTTGGCTCAAGCCATGATCTCAGGGCTTTGAGCCTGAGCCCCATGTCAGGCTCCACACTGGGCATGGGACCTGTCTAAGATTCTCTCTGCCCCTCCCCTCCCCTGCAAAAGAAAACAGAGAGAATAAAGGAGAGGGAAGACACGGTGATGGGAGGCAAGCAAGATGAGCCCAGGTGCATAGTTAGGGAGCAGAAGGGGAAGAGACAAGAAGAGAAAGTCTTTTCCTGAGGAGCCAAAGAGGCATGTGCCTTGGTGCCCTGAACCAGCCTGGCTCCAAGAGCAAAAAACCACCACGGTTAACGGAGATTCTAAGGGAGCAGCCTAGCAAGAGGTCACCACAAATGGTGCAGGACCCGATCTGGTTTAGTTAACCTGAAACACGGCTCACCTTCAATGGCCCCATTATGGCTAATGTTAGCAGCAGCACACTAGAAGCCCACACCTGTGGCCGGAAACCCCTGCCCGGCACTAACCGAAAAAAAAAAAATACTAGCGTCAAGTCGAAATAAATGTCCAACTCTGCTCTGGCAATGGCAGATCTGAAGATCCCTTACAACGGCTGATAAGTACCTCTCTTCAAAAAGGTACCCCTGAGCACATGAGACTCGCTCTGGGAACGTGCTGCATACGAGGGAACAGCACTCGGTACAGAATGCTTTCTCTGTAATAAGGAATTGTGGATTTTTTCTTTTATTTTTTCTCTTTTCAAGTTTTATTTTAATTCCAGCTAACACAGTGTTGTGTTAGTGTCACATGCACAACACAGTGATTCAACACTTGCGTACAACACCCGGAGCTCGTCACAAGGGCACTCCGTTCCACCACCTGTTCCCTCCTTCCTCCCCCCTCCCCCCCACCACCCCCAACCGTCAGTGTGTTCTCTGGAATTAAGCGTCTGTTTCTTGGTTTGTCTCTCTCTGGCCTTTTTTGCCCCCTTTACTCATTTGTTGTTCTTGTCTTCAACTCCACATGTAAGCGAAATCCTATGGGATTTGTCTTTGACTGACTTCTTTCATTTAGCCTAATATGCTCTAGTTCCATTCACGTCAAGTCGCTGCAAATGGCAAGAAATGGTGGATTTTTAACCCAGGCGGGCAGGCAGAGGTCACTTACCGCAGGCAGAGGGCAGTAGAACTGATGAACTGTGTGCATGACATCCAAGAGCATGTTGTGTCCAATAACGAGCTTTCCCTAAAGAAAGTCAGGGTTAAGCAGAAGACTTCTTGGCACAAAATTTTATTAGGGCTTGAGGGTGAAATGTAGGGCTCATAATCTATAAGGATTTTGTACTGAACTTACCTTTTGATATTAAAAAAAAAAACCACAACCAAAACCTGCAGGGGTGCCTGGGTGGCTCAGTGGGTTAAGCCTCTGCTTTCAGCTCAGGTCATGGTCTCAGAGTCCTGGGATCGAGCCCCAAGTTGGGCTCTCTGCTCAGCGGGGAGCCTGCCTCCTCCTCTCTCTCTGCCTGCCTCTTTGACTACTTGTAATCTCTATCAAATAAATAAATAAAATCTCAAAAAAAAAAAACGCAAATAAATGTTAGGGCTGGTTTTATTCCTCTTCAGTCTTAAGAGCGCACAATCCGTTCTGCAAAGTAAAAACCCCAATGACTTTGATTTCATTGATCGTCTCTGCTTTTTATTCATCTTATCATCCCCAAGAATCAGAAGGGGTAAAATTTTTATTGAAGGGCTCAAAAACTAAGTGAAAAGTCTAAGTTACCCTGAGCTGTTAAGAATTTGTGAATGGGCTCCAAATATCTACTCTAGAAGTATATTCCTTAAAACAATTCATTTATTTTTAAAAGACATATTCATGACAACAGGGAAAGGTAAAAATAATTAATTTCTCATTCTATTAAACAGAATGAATCCTTGTTCCCTTCAATCTATGTCAAAATTCACGGGGCATGTTCTTAAATACCATCTCCAGTGCAATTTATTGCTTTTCTACCAACTGAAGTACAATATGTGTTCAAGAAACCACTGCTTTGTGGTAAAAACTAGACTACCAAAATGGAACGTCGTCCTCACTTTAACCAGCCAGGTGACACCATTTTTAACAGAAAGTGACTGGCCGTCACAGCGGAGCTTCTGACTGTGTCCCAGGGCACCATCAGAGGGAAACTTCTCGATTCATAGGGCCAAATGTAATTCTTAGAAATGAATAGCTCTACACGAAATCTTCCAAATCCAACAGCCAAGCTGTCCTTTGGGCGTGGAAACACCACAGTCGTACCTCGTGCCAGATCTGGGCTTCTAAACACCATTATCCAATAAAAGGAACCAGGACTCCTTGGAGAACTCGTGGATTCTAGAACTGAGGCAGGGAAAATACCATGTGGTCTGAACATCTTGTGATGCCAGAGAATGAGGAGGTACTCAAAAAAGGATGGGGGCCGGGGCGCCTGGGTGGCTCAGCCGGTTAAGCATCTGACTCTTGATTTCGGCTCAGGTCATGATCTCAGGGTGGTGAGATCGAGCCCCACATGGCGCTCCACGCTGGCCATGGACTCTGTGTTTAAGATTCTTCCTCTCCCTCTGGCTCCTCCCTGACCCCCACCCGGTCCCCCACCAAAAAAACAAAATAAAAAAGGGGCTTGTCCAAAGAACACAGAAGCCAACCTAAAGAAGTTCCCATGGCCAAAGGTGGTACAATTTAAGCAACGAAAGAAACAAAATGCTAGACGATAATCTGCAGAATAAAATAAATTCCCCTGAGTCCATGCTCCTAAATATTGTTTTAAATGAATGAACAGGAAAGAAGGGACAGCTCTTCCTTACAGAAGAATTCCAAGAACAAGCGTAGAAAGAAAGAGGAAATACAAACTTGCCATTAAAACCCCAGAGTAATAACGGCTGTGGGCAAAATCACCAAGTTGCTGTATTACCGGTCAAGAGTCCAAAAAAACAGGCTTCCCATAGTCTCAAAGTATCTCCCCCAGTTTATTAACCACGAAGGGAATGTTACAGAACACAAATCCAGCGGACAGCATCTCCCCCAAGTGATCAAGGCCAAGATCAGGAGCTATCATTTCTGTGGCATTCTTGCCAGCACTGTATACCGCCAATCCAATCACAAGAAAAGATCGGACAAACCTACACTGATGGATCTTTGACAAAGTGACAATCAAGATTCTTTAAACACACTGAGATTATAGGGGTGCCTGAGTGGCTGAGTTGGTTCACCATGTGACTTTTTTTTTTTTCCCTCCACCATGTGAATCTTGATTTCGGCTCTGGTCACCATCTCAGGTAGTGGGATCAAGCCCGCATCTGTCTCTGTGCTTTGGCGCAGAGCCTGCTTGTCCCTGTCCCTCTGTTCCTCTCTGGCCCATGTGTGCTCGCTTTCTCTCTCTCTCTCTCTCTCTCTCCAATAAATAAATAAAATCTTTAACAACAAAAGCACTGAGATTACAACAGACAACAAAAGACTGCTGAAGACTAAGGAAAAGAAACAAGTAAATGCAACGTGGGGTCCTGGAAAGAACCATGAACTCAGTGGGGAAAGTGACGATGTTCCAATAAGACCTAGAGTCTGGTTCATAACATGGTATCAGCTTTCATCTCCTGGTTCTGATAACCGCAGGGTTACAGGAGGCATCCGAAGGGTAGCGAGGTGAGGGACCTAGGGAAACTCTGTACTGTTTCTGCGACTGCTGTGAGTGTAAAATTCATACTAAATGAAGTTTTTTAACATTATAGAAAACACAGATTTACTACTAAGAGAAGCAGGGAAAGACTGCGGTGTGACGTACATATTTGTGAGTACTGAGTATTCACTGGCTTTACAGACCCTGTGTCTGTGTTTATAAGGTATGTGACTTCTAAATTTTAAATGTCTGAGTCACTGATAAAGGGGACTTTTCCTGGTAGTATACTTTGTGATGTTAACCACCAACAGTCAACAATGTGTCGTGCACTGGTCTGTAGGAGACTGACAACACGGAGACGCACACAGCCAGCTAAGGCACCTGGGTATGAACCAGGCCAACAGAGCCAACTATCAGAACGGCCACGAGAGAGCTGAAGGCCAAGGGACACCCCACAGGTCTGTATTCAGGGCCAGCCTCGGTCAAATCAACCACTTCCCTGAAATCTCTGGCTGAGTGTGGATGATACAAGCAAATGTGACCAGAAACTCCTCCTTGCTTCTCTGGATACCAGAGTCTTAGCCACTTATGACCTGACTCATCCGACTTTCCATCCCGTTCTGGTTACTTCGTGGTCTTCTCTCACGGGGCTCTAGAACTGCTGTTCATTCCTAGTGGGGACAATGGCATGCCTCAAGATCTTCTGTTCTCACAAGCCTGCACATCACAGTGAGACAGCTACAGGAGGAACACGGAGGGAACCTCCACGACCTCCAAGTGTCCTACGTAGGAAGCTCAGCACTCAGGGGACAAGATGATTCCTTCTCTAGGGGGCACAATTCCTTCTCCCATGGCCAACTACTCTAGGAACAGAAAGTCTTAGCCTCCGGGCGGTTGAGCATCCCAGCGAGCTGTCTGACTCGAATGTGTAATCCACAAAGCACCAGCAGCCTGACCCAGTGTATCTACGCAAGATGTGGAGGCCTCTTTTCCAACAGGTTAGGGAACAAGCAAAAATGTCTGCCATACTGATCACAGAATGCTCTAGCATATTTACAAAATGATCAACACATTTTTAAAACTTATCAAATATCATCAAGGCTACCACACAGAAGATTCAGTTACATTTGTGCAGAAGAACTCAACATAATTATTTTTATCCTCTAGATTCTTCTAATTATGGAACAAAAACACCCTCAGTCAGATACCACATTATCTCCTACTATACTCCTTACTTGCTTATTCTACTTCCTAAGAATGGTTTTGAGAATAATAAAGGTTAGTTTCATGTAGCTGTATAAGGAAATCATAGTATAATCTTTCCACGTTTTATACAAAAAAACCTTTTTTAATTTTTTTATTTTTAAGTAATCTCTCCACCAAAGTGGGGCTCGAACTCACAACCCTCAGATCAAGAGTCACAGGCTCTACGAGCTGAGCCAGCCAGGTGCCCCTACGAGAAAACCTTCTGGAAAATGGTACAGATCCTATCGGCAATTATGATGTCACTGAGCACATTATAACCACGGTCTCCCTCCACACTAGGTAAACATTCTACACGTGGCCAAATGTGTAACTGGCAATGACGACTTAAGCGTTTCAACCTAAATGTTATGCTCAGGAATCTAGTTAAAAAGAAAAAGCCTGGGGGTGCCTGGGTGGCTCAGTCATTAAGCATCTGCCTTTGGCTCGGGTCATGATTCCAGGGTCCTGGGATCGAGCCCCACATCAGTCTCCCTCATGGCGAGGAGCCTGCTTCTCCCTCTCCCACTTCCCTCCTTATGCTTATGTTCCCTCCCTCACCATCTCTCTGTCAAATGATAAATAAATAAAAATCTTAAAAAAAAAAAAAGCCCGGTTCACTTACCGAATTGGCAATGGCGTGGATGACTCTAGAAAACCCCACAGCATCATTCAGTTCTTCCTGATTTAGAGAAACAAACCAAGACAACTACTGACCTACAGATATTCCTTATTTGAACAGGTTAAAGCGTAGCCCCCCGAAACACTTTAGTGTTATCCTGAGTTAGACAGCTTTAGTTTCCCCGTTCTGTCTTCATCATCCCAAAGAACTGCCTCTGAAATAACCTATGTACACACCTTTCTTCTGTTTTTAAATGTGGAATGAGCAAGTCCCAAATTATTCATTAGTTACTAAAATAACGGTACCGAGGGTTTACCCATCACTTCGCATCATCTGCTGGAATTTCCAAGTCCCCCAAGTGGCCTTAAAAACACAAACTCTTCGGAGCTGCCACCTGCTGGCCAAATTCAATACTGCAGTAAATTCGGAGGGAGCCCATCCAGCAGTGGGCTGGCTGATCCAATCAAGCATTGTCATAAAGCCTGGCTTTCTTCCTTGCCAAATGCATTTCCGTACATTTAAAACATAGCATTCTGAGACTCAGCCCTACCCAGTTTCTTCTCTCCTTTCCTCCCAGTGATGTCCTAAGAGGCTCAATTTCTCTATCTGGACACCCTGTCCTCAGCGCTATGCTGGATGCACCTGCTGTCCCTTCCTGTCTCATCAGAGCTCTGTTACTGGAGACTTCTCTCCGCTCGCTAGCTCCTTGCAGCCCTCTGCTCTCTGGGCTCGCCCTCAGTGAAACTGCTCATCTCTGCAAACTACTCCCAAGGCTAACAAGTGATGGCGGGCATAGGGAGAAACTGGCACACTCGTTCCCTGGTGGTGAGAATGTAAAGGGATTCGGTCGCTATGGAAAACGGTACGGCAGCGCCCCCAAAAATTAAATACAGAATTTCCCTATGACCCAGCGATTTCATGTCTGGGTATATACGCGGGAGAACTGAAAACAGGGACTCCAAGAGATACCGCACACCCATGATCAGAGGAGCATTATTCACAAGAACCAAAAGGCAGAAGGACCAAGTGTCCATGACAGATGGATGAAGAAAACGTGGTCTCCACAGGCAGTGGACTACTAGTCAGCTTAAAAAGGAAGGGAATTCTGACACCTGCTACTGCACGGCTGAACCTGGAGGACGGTGTGCTGAATGAACTAAGCCAGCCCCTGAAAGACAAATGCTGGATGATTCCACTCACATGAGGTGCCTAGAGTGGTCTGACTCAGAGAGACAAAGTAGAAGGGTGGATGGCAGGGGCTGGTGGGGGAGACAGTATTTAAGGGGATGAGAACGGTTACAGGGAAGGACGGGGTGCCTACACAAGGGGAAAGCACTTAACACTATAGAACTGTGCACTTCGAAACAGGAGAGTAAATTTTCTGTTATGTGTACTTTCCCACAATTAAAACTTTTTAATTTTTAAGAATATGTTTTTTTAAAAAACTTTATAATCCTATGCAAATGTCTGAATGACATGTTTTAGGACTTTCTCCCAGATAGACTGTTAACTCTTAGGAAAAGCCATGAATCATTCATTCTGGGGCGCCCTGGGTGGCTCAGGTGGTTAAGCATCTGCCTTCGGCTCCAGGGCATGATCGCGGGGTCCTGGGATCGAGCCCCGCGTCGGGCTCCCTGCTCAGCGGTGCGTCCGCTTCTCCCTCTCCTCCTCCCTCCTGCTCGGTGCTAACTTGCTATCTCGCTTTCCCTCTCAAATAAATAAATAAATAATTTGTTCTCATGCCCTCTGCACCTACCATAATGCTTGAACACACGGTGAATACACTAGAAACGGCGAATAAGTAATTTCACCCTAACTCCTACGCCAGAATGTTCATTGTTCCTTGTAACCAGAAGATCCTTCTTGCCAGGTGGGTTAGCCGTTGAATTCCTGGAAGGATGAGTGCTGCGCTGGGGTCGCTGCTAAGTATCTCAGTTCCCTGGGGTCTCAGATTTCTGTCTTGTTCTCCCCTCTGTCCTCTGGGTTGGAACTAGCTCTCAAAACCATTATTAAACTTTTACTGCCACACTTAAAAATCATTATTATTTAAAAAAAAAATAAGGAAAACTATTCCCAAGGCTAAACCCAGTGGCCACATCTCCGTTTTTATCCTTAACTTCTTCTCTGCTCACATTCCCCTCTTCAACACTCTCCTCCCTTGGCTGCTGGTCACAAGACCCTCTGGGTACATTTTCCTACTCCTGCTTATCATTTAAATGCCAGATTCCCTCAGGAACCCAGCCCAGACCATCTAATCCTGGTTCTTCGGCACACTGTAGGTGCTCCAGCCCGGTGCTGGTCTCCGGACCGATGACAGCCACACCTAGCCCTCACCTCACCTTCTCTCCTGCGTGCCAGAAGGACAAGCCCGCTGATAGGACACCCACTCACGGACATCCCAAGACATCTACAATGTCATCAGGTCAAAAACAGAAGGTAAAGTCCTTGTCCAAGGACTTGTCCAAGGGGACACCTATGCCGTGGTACCTGGTGACTTAGCACGTTTCCACACAGGCAAAGGCCTGAGTCCCGACCCGTCTCTGTGCTGGTGGAACACCCCGGAAGAGCAGGTAGGAGGCTGGCACGAGGGTTTCTCACACCTTCCAGGTTCTGATGAGGCCTGGGGTTGTCTGCCCCCACCCTCTGCAGAAGAGAGCTATGGCACAGAATAGGACTCAGCTGTCCTCTATAATGTGCTCCTTGGTAATGGGGTACACACAACTCACACTGCAGTCTCCTGGCCCCTCTGGTCTCCGTGCTGTCATTTTGGTGGTTGGGACCAATGCGGCCAGTACCTCTGGCTGCTCTTCCTTCTCCTGCCCAAGTACTAACCAGGCCCGACCCCGCTTAGCTTCCGAGATCAGAGGGCATCAGGCGCGGTTAGGGAGGGATGGCCACAGACTGCTCTTCCTTCTCTGTGTAAGTAATATGTTGTCTAAATCCAGCAGTGGCTTTCCACATCCTCCTGACTCAGTCAGTCAGAGGTGGCCCTGCCTTATGCATGTGGGAGCTCTTGGCCTCCTCTGCCTGTGTCCCCCTACCAGGATCACGCTGGCCCAACCCCGTCTGAAACCAGTCTACCCAGTGGCTCAGATTCCTGGCTTGACTGTCTTTTTTCCCTTCTACTTTCACCACTCATACCCAATCCCAAATTCCACTGATTCTACCTTCTAAACCTCTCCTGGGTCCACCTACATGGCTCCGCACTATCCTATCCCAGCGAGGTCAGTCCACAGCATAACTGGTCCCCCCCCGCCTCCAGTCCTCCTCCCTGGGATCCGTTCTCCGGACCACAACCAGGGTGACGATGCTCCAACAACGCAAATACCATGTCATCCTAATCTGTCGCATCACCAGTTTCAGAGTTTGTTTTAGGGAAATCAGCAACCGTGCCCAGAGCTACACACAGCAGCATTAGCTAACAGGCGTGCGGTTCAGGGACATACAATCCGAATGATGACCAAGACGACGGTTTCTTCGAGACTGATTCACGGTCAGACTCACTTTGGTGGCTTTAACCTTAAGTTTCCTTGTTCTGTTCTAGGTGTTTCTGCCAACTCAATTCTGCTACGGTAGGACACTATTCGTGACGCTAAATGTGACACGGGACCTACAAACACAGGTCCTAAGGCCTAAGTCAGTATCAAGGTGTCGCTTCTCACCCAAAGGACATGAACGTGACTCAGTCACCTGTTCCTTAGCGAGTTTCTGCTGCTCCCTCCTCTTACGCTCCTCTTCATCTACTTTGCTGATGACGATGTAGCGCTCTTTCTGAAAGACATAAAGCAGACGTACACCTTTCCAGAGGAAACCTGACCTCAAACAACTCAGATTCAGCTGACATTCAAAGTTACACATTTTGCCAGCACACCGCCTTCCTGGGCTAACCCAATGAAAATATTTTGAAACGCCGCCGAAAGCTGAGTTGATGTGTTACAAAACAAAATCCTGCCTCAGCGCATGCATGACGTTTGCTCGTGTCTTATTAACTCACCCCAACAGAGGTCACCTCCAAGTATAACAGACTGTGAGAATAAGATACGTTTCACGATGAACACTAAGAAATTATGCTGCATGTGAACGTGAATTTCTGAACAGGTGGCTTTAAATTAAATTTCTGTGTATTTCACTGACGTAAGAAAAAAAAAATCCTGGCTTTCCCATCAGAAAACCAGTCCCTTCTTTCTCATGTTTTCCATTTTGTATCAATTAAGCACATCACATGCTGTGTCCGAGTCTGAGACTTATCTTCTAGCAAGATTTTTCAAATAACTTCATCTCTTATTTCATTGGACATCTGACTCAGGAGCAACTGCGTAATTCTACAGTTCTGCATTTTTGCTCCTGGAACCCACCCTCAGCCTCCCATGGCCCATCAGGGGCCCATGAGGACACGTCAGGAGAATGTGCTAGAGCGATGCCTATGCTTATGCCCCAGATTCTATGAATTTCACGAGCCCACCAAACAGGAAGCCTTTTTTTTTTTTCATGCAGAGCACTACAGCTTTCTGCCATCATCAGAAGGCATACTAACGTCTGCATACATTCAAGTTTACAAAGCATGTTCATGTCCATGGACCCACTCGATCACCACAAAACAGGTGTGAAACAAGCACAGACAGTCACTGTCAGGCAGGTCCTCCAGAGTACAAATGAGGAAGACGAAGCTTCCCAAGGTGAACTGACTTGCCCAAAGCCACCCAGCTCACAGGAAGCAGAGCCAGGAGTCAATCCTGACTCTGAGCACGTTCAACGTCTCACTGCATGGGTTTGGTGCCCGATAGTTCTGGGAGTTACCTTTTCAGTTTCTAAAGTGTCAACGTGGATGCCTTTGGGATACCTAAAGAAGAGAGAGACAACAGGACATCACTAGAGGAGACAATGACAGCTAAAGCCCTAGGTATGTTCAAAGCAAATCTACAGCTATAGTTCAGTAAGCTTTATTAAATATAAAATAAATACTACTATGATGAAGACTTTATAGGAAGCCTAGTCCATAATACTCCAGCTTCCCAAGATTTCTCTATGTCTGCTTTTTAAAAGGCAGGAGTGTATCTGATTTCAAGTTAAATTTTTAGGACGAGAACATCTTCTGAGGTGTCACGCACCACATGACACAGTCAGCTCATTACCACACAAACTTGCTTCCGAACATAAGAACATTTACTTCCTAAGGGCAACTGTGAAGGCCATCTTAGGGGGCATACATAGAGAAGGTTTGAGAAAAGTTAACTGTGCCGTAGTTTGGCATGGTCGCTTGCAAGAGCCAAGGAGAGGAATCTGGAACCCACATGGAGTACACTGCAAGGGTAACATGACAGGAAAGGAGCCCATTCAGAGGACAATGGCCCTTTTCCTGTTTTGTTCAAGGTAAATTTCATGTATGTATCACTGATAGATTCTAATGGGAGAATAACGGCCCCAACGTCAAATACAAACATCCAACTGCTCATCACTCATGTTCAATTTTTGGCTAGAGATCCACCTGAAAATACAGACAGAGGGCCCTTGGGTGGCTCAGTGAAGTGTCCAACTCTTGATTTCAGCTCATGATCTCAAGGTCATAAGATCAAGTCCTGCGACGAGCTCCATGCTCAGCATGGAGTCTGCTTGAGATTCTCTCAGTCACCCTCTGCCCCTCTGCCCCTCTGTCCCACCCCCTCATGTGCACACACATACACATGCTCCCCCCCCTGCAAAAAATAAAAAAAAGAAAATACAGAGAAACCACCAGAAACACCTCCAGAAAAACACCTGCACAAGATCATGGATGAGAATTCAGGGGATCCAGAGACCTCCTAAAACCCACCTATGGTCCAACCCCTGCTTTAGAAAGAGCACTCATCAGGGCGCCTGGATGGCTCAGTGGGTTAAAACCTCTGCCTTCAGCTTGGGTCATGATCCCAAGGTCCTGGGATTGAGCCCCACATCCCGCTCTCTGCTCAGTGGGGAACCTGCTTCTTCCTCTCTCTCTCTCTCTCTCTCTCTCTCCCAAGGTCCTGGGATTGAGCCCCACATCCCGCTCTCTGCTCAGTGGGGAACCTGCTTCTTCCTCTCTCTCTCTCTCTCTCTCTCTCTCTCTCTCTCTGCCTGCCTCTCTGCCTACTTGTGATCTCTACCAAATAAATAATTAAAATCTCTAAAAAAAACCCCAAAAAACAACAAACAAACAAAAAAAAAAAACCCACTCATCTACCTGTTTTCTAGATCTTAAAACCCCATCTGTATCATATACCTTTGAAGACCACGACACCATACATCCAACTTAATGGACTTCAGGCCAAAGTGACAAAAGAAAATTTTAAAGGCTTAAAAGCACATGCTAAGAAATAACAGCAAAGGAAATTAGCAGGTATGTAAGGAACTTAAGAAGTAGGGGGAAGTAGCGCAATAAAGCAGGGCCCAGGAGCGTGACACGGTCCGATGACCAAGAGCTGCACAATCTTAAAAGTGACAAGAGAGCTAAAAGATTGTATACAGTTTTCGATCCTGGGCCCCTCACAGAGCTCTTACTCATAATATAAACACTTACTTCCAGCTCAAAGTCTGATAAATCAGTTTCCTTTGGAACCTGTAAGAAGAAAAGAGAAGGTCCTGATTTGGGCTCATTAAAAGAAAATCCTAGCTGAGCACTGGTTGGGAAAGACATTTAATTTTTCAAAGTGAGTCCATGAGAAGTGACAGGTGATATGCCGACAAAATACATGCCGGCTATCTGAGGTGGCAGGAGCCCTTGTCACCTGTGTTCATCAGAATCTTCTTTATTATTATTATTATTATTATTATTATTATTATCATCATCCCATTTACCCAAGAGGTAAAAGATCTCATCCAACCACAGTATCACTTCTCGTGGCTGTCCAGTGACATTTAAGAGACACATGCATTAAAACACTTTTGTGGGGCACCTGGGTGGCTCAGTGGGTTGAGCCTCTGCCTTCGGCTTGGGTCGCAGTCTCAGGGTCCTGGGATCAAGCCCCACATCGGGCTCTCTGCTCAGCAGGGAGCCTGCTTCCCCCACCCCCACCTCTGCCTGCCTCTCTGCCTACTGATGATCTCACTGTCTGTCAAATAAAATAAATAAAATTTAAAAAAAAAACAAAATACTTTTGGAAAGCTAGTCACAAAGTAAAAGGGAAGTAAGGCGTTTGAGTCACTGCCTCTTTTGAACACTGATTGCTGTTTGCTGCCGAGAGAAATCAGAAGGACAGAAGCAGGCTGACAGTGAATGCTTCCCTTTAAGCTGTCAGGTATTAACCATTCTTCAAGGCTAAAGTAATTATACCACTCTGGGGCTTGACTTAAAGCCAAAGAGGCACAAGGGTTTTCTCAACCCTCTGAGAATAGGACAAGCTGTTCATTCAGTGTCTCAATACACCATTGTCCCCACTATGTTAATGCTAAAGTTAGTGCTTACATCCTGGGAACATACAAATAATAACAAGACTATGAATGTACGTTTCAAAGACCAAAACGGAGCACATGCCAGAAATCATCCACCTCTCCAAAAAAAGAATGCATGAAAACATTCAGGGCAACTAACCCAGTACATGGCTCTAAATCCAAGTTCTTGTTTTCTTCACTTTGTAGTAAATCTTCTATTTTCTCTCTGCGGAATTAGAATGAAAACATCACCATCAGTATCTTTAAGGAATGAAGTCATAGACCAACAGAATATAACCATACTCAGAAGCAATCTCACTGTAAGGACATAGGTCAGGGTAACTTTACCCACTCAGGTTATAAGTTTTTAGCTACACTGAACAAGTTATACATGGTTCCCCATAGAAATACTTTATTTGGGGATTGCCTGGGGCCACGCAGTTGGTTAAGCACCCAACTCTTGGTCACAGGTCATGGTCTCAGGGTTGTGAGATTGAGCCCTGCGGTGTGGGGCTCCCTGCTCAGCTCAGAGTCTGCTTGTGACTCTCTCTCCCTCCCCCTCTGCCCCTCCTGCACATGCTGTCTCTCTCCCTCTCTCCTCCTTGTTCTCTCTTTATTTTTTTTAAATTTTATTTATTTATTTATTTGACAAAGAGAGATCACAAATAGGCAAAGAGACAGGCAGAGAGAGGGGGAGAAGCAGGCTCCCTGCTGAGCAGAGAGCTCGATGTGGGGCTCGATCCCAGGACCCTGAGATCATGACGCAACCCGAAGGCAGAGGCTTAATCCGCTGAGCCACCCGGGCACACCTCTTTCTCTCTTTAAAACTAAATAAATCTTTTAAAAAAAACATTTTATTTGGACCCATAGTCTTTTTGTTGTTGTTATTCATGAGTTAGGGAAACTTCTCAAGGATTCATCAAAACAAGTGGTTTAAATTTTTACCTTTCTAAGGGAGGGGGGTAGGGGGTTGGGCAAAATGGGTGAAGCGGGGAGGGAGATACAGGCCTCCAGTTAAGAAATAAGTAAGTCACAGGGGAAGGCGGTGGGAGGATGGGGTACCTGAGTAGTGGACAGTAAGGAGGGCACATGATGTCATGGGCACTGGGTGTCATAGGAGACTGATAAATCACTGATCTCTACTTCTGAAACCAATAATACACTATATGTTAACCAAATTTAAATTTAAAAAAATAAAACCAAAAAAATGAAATAAGTGTCACGCAAATAAAAAGCAGAGCGTTAGAGGAGTACCACCAATGGCCCAGGACAGATGGGAGCTACACGTGCAAACACTGCGCAACGTATAAACCGTCAAATCACTTTTGTACACCTGAAACTCATGTAACATTGTGTGTCAACTACACTCAAGGAAAATGAAGTCACTATATTAATTTTTACTTTTCTAATAAAGCAGTTATACCAAAAACCCAAGAAAACCAGACACTCCTCCAATGGCTGGTGTGCTAGTCAGAAACTTCATTCAAAAAACAAAACAAAACAGGGGCGCTTGGGTGGCTCAGTGGGTTAAAGCCTCTGCTTTTGGCTCAGGTCATGATCCCAGGGTCCCAGGATCGAGCCCTGCTCTCTGCTCCACGGGGAGCCTGCTTCCTCCCCTCTCTCTGCCTGCCTCTCTGCCTACTTGTGATCGCTGTCAAATAAATAAATAAAATCTTTAAAAAACAAAACAAAACAAAACAAAAACATGGATGTGTTGCAAATATCCAAATGGGCCTGTTTTGTTCCTCTGCCTTCAGGGAAACTAGCTGATGTTTATGGGGCCCTCCGTCCTATATATAGGGGGTATGCCCACTGGCCAAGAGAGTCTCTTGCCCAAGACACGTGGGAAGTCTAAGTACAATACATAAAATTCTATTTTACAATGTGCTGTGATTACACAAATTCAGGTATGACACAATGAAATCCTGCCATCCCCTCTATCACCCCTGCGTGTGCTATGTGTGCGCAGCCCAAGCTTAAAATACAGATGCTGGGGGACGCCTGGGTGGCTCAGTCAGCTGGGCGTCTGCCTTTTGCTAGGGTCATGATCTCAGGGTCCTGGGGTCGAGCCCCACCATCGAGCTCCCTGCTCAGCAGTCTGTTTCTCCCTCTGCGCCTCCCAACAATTCATGCTCTCTCTCTCTCTCTCTCAAATAAATAAATAAAATCATTTAAAAAAACACAGCTGTCAGTTTGGCACCAGCATTCATTTACATAATGCACATCTGGCTTCTGTTCTGGAACTTACACCACTTGGTCGATGAACTTCTTCTGGTCCTCAGGAATTGTCACAGGACATTTGGAAGTGTTTGGAGATACGTAAGACAGCGCTCCTGCGCCATTGGACTGCAGACGTTTTTCATCATACTGCTCTCTTAACTGCCTTTCTTCTTCCTGATTTAAATACGGAATTCCTAAGTGTAATTTTAAAAAGAATGCATTAGCAGAGGTAACTAAACATAAAAATTTTAACATATAAATTCTTGAACCAACCAGTCAATCTAAAACACTCAGGAAAGACTGAATATATGTAACTATATCCCCAAAAAATCAAGAGAAAAAGCAAATGATTTTGAAATAACGCCTGTCTGTTCATTTGCTCCCGTCATTCATTCTTCTGCCAGCAAACGCTTATTGGGTACTTCTACCCGGCCAGGCGCTGTCTCGGGCACAAGGGGTCTCAAGGGGTGAAAGGAGACGCATTGTGCCCTGCAGTGAAGGGAAAGACCTTTGACAAGATGATCAGACAAGGTCACTGCGAGGGAAGACCCCAAGGATAAGAATGCCTCAGGCGGGCAAAGAGTCAGGGGAGGAGTATTTCAGGCAAGGAAACAAGTATAAACACGCAGAGGACGGAAGGGTGCAGGCTGCTCCCGAAACAGCAAGCACGCTGGCGCGCCCAGAACACAGTGAGCAGGAGAACAGCACAATGTCCGCATGGAGAGGACAGTGCAAGACTGCCCAGGCCTTTACAGGCCAGGATAAGAATTAATTCTATCCTGAGTACCTGGGTGGCTCAGTCGGTTAAGTGTCTGCCTTCGGCTCGGGTCAGGATCCCAGGGTCCTGGGATCAAGTCCTTCCTAGAGCTCCCTGCTCAGCGGGGAGTCTGCTTCTCCCTCTGCCCCGCCCCCTGCTTTTACACACACTCTCTCTTCTCTCTTGCAAAAATAAATAAATAAAATCTTTAAAAAGAATTTGTTTTCTTTTAAGAGCAATGGAATGCCGCTAGAAGGTTTTAGGCAAGATAATTACATTATCCGCTTCTCCTTTGTAAGAGATCACTTAGACTCCTCTGAGGGTTGAAGTAGGGAAGTCAGTTGAAAGCAACTGTCCAGGCAAGAGATAACTGCTTCCATCAGAGGTCAGTAAACTTTCTCGTAAGGGGGGAACACACAGTAACTGTTTCAGGCTTGTGGGCCTCACGGGGAGCGCTGCTACAACCAGTCAACTCTGTTCTTCCAACACGAAAACAGCCATACACATAGGGTAAAAGAACAGATGTGGCTTTATTTACAAGACGACCTTATTTACAAAGTAGGCAGTGGGTCATGCTTTGTGACCCAGCTTAGACTACAGAGACTAGAGGGAGAGGAACCTGCAGATATTACTGGAAGGAGGGATAAAGGGAAGAGAGAGATCCAAAACGACCCCGGGCTATTAGGTGTTAAGCAGCATCAGACAGCAGGTCACTTACGGAGGGGAACACTGGGTAAAGGACAGTTTGGGGCCCAAGGAGTGAAAATCCAAAGTTATCTCCTGGATATGTAAATCAGCTAAGGGCATACATAAATTAAGCATGGTAGATAGAAACTTAACATTCAGGAGAAAGGTACTGAGACCCCCATTTAGGGATCATCACGATAATGGGAACCATTAAAAGTCATGGGACACTAATGAACTTTTCCCAACGATGGAACTGGAAAATCATGACTGTCAACAATACTCATCATTCCATGCAAGAAGCATCGGGAGTTGTTAAAATTAATTGGTAACAAAGGTTATCAACACTATTAATGCCAACAGCTGCAAGACACAAACGTCCTTGGTATCACTGAACAGAATACTTAAAAATGGTTAAGATGGGGGTGCCTGGGTGGCTCAGTGGGTTAAAGCCTCTGCCTTTGGCTCAGGTCATGATCCCAGGGTCCTGGGATAGAGGCCCACATTGGGCTCTCTGCTCGGCAGGGAGCCTGCTTCCCTTCCTCTCTCTCTGCCTGCCTCTCTGCCTACCTGTCAAATAAATAAATAAAATCTCAAAAAAAAAAAAAAAAAAAAACGGTTAAGATGCTAAGTGGTATGTGTGTTTCCACAATGGAAAAAACAAGTTAACATCACGTGTAACGAGACGAAGTCAGCAAGAAGGACCAGAGGTAGTGCTGTCAGTGTGAAAAATGCGGGAGGCGGGCACAGTTAGCGGTGATAAGACCCATGACAGGTAGTAAAGGACAGAGATGGCGGAGGGGACACAGGAGCCAAGACTGCTGTGCACCTGGTCAAGAAGCAGACAAGACAGAGCGTTTGCTGGTCATCCCTGTGGATGCTGATGTTACCCCCAACAAGGAGGGAGGTAGGAGCAGACAGAAGACAGCACGCCAAAGCCAAGGCTGTCCTGAATGCCACACCCATGAAATGGGCAGAAAGAGGAGTGACGGAAGCGGTGGCACGCCGAACATCCCTGCCAACAGGGGCTCCTGGGAAGAGGGAACCCAAGCAGCTAGCAAGTAGCATGAGGGAACAAGGAGACCAACGGACACCTGGGGATGAGTCTGGTCATGATAAATGTGGGAATCCTGACTCGGTTGTGACGAAAATATTCCAAGGTCTGGCTCCAAAACAAGGAGAATGAGGCACACTCCAATTTGGATGTTTCTCTCCTTTCATGGAAATAAAACCATCAGGCTGGAAGCTAAACATGCTTAGAGGCTGGTTAAACTAGTTCCTTTGAAAGATTTCTACACTTAGTCCAATATAGCGCTCTTACGACATTTGCAATTTGTATCCTTTTTGTTTTTTTAAGTAGGCTCCACACCCAGCATGGGGCCCAACGTGGGGCTTGAAATCCTGACCCTAAGATCAAGCCCTGAGCTGAGATCAAGTGTCGGATGCTTAACTGACTGAGCCCCCAAGGTGCCCCTTTGATCTTGTATTTTACAATAGCTTTCAGAATCAAGTATGTGGCAAAAAGAAAAAATTTTTTAAAACACCCAAATTGTGGTACCCAGCTGGTTCACTCCCAATGTTAAGCAGTTTGGGCTGCAAAATTCTTTTTTTTCCAGTGTTTCCAAAAATCACAATCATCCATAAAAACTAAGACGCCGTACCATTGAGACAATTAAAAAACACCACGGCATGGGTTCTAAAGGGCTCGAAAGACAGTCTTGCTGAGAGGCAGAGAATATTTTGAGTCTATGTTCTACCACTTTCGTTGAGAAAAATCTCCCTTCTGAACTCACTCAATGATTCTGCCTTCACGGCGGAAAAGAATACAATTTGTGAGGATAATTAAAAGTAGTTACTGACCTTAGAGCAGCAGGTGCTTAAAACAGCGGGGAAAACCAGAGGCTTTCTGAAACATTTTTCAGGCAATAAAGGAAGGAAAAGCACTCTGGCGGGGACTTTAACACCAGAAATTGCCTCATGAATATTATGGTCATTTCCCTGACCCAGCCAAGGGCTTGCACTCTGCCCCGGGGATTTGAAATGAATGAGACGCAGTCCCTTTCCTCGCCCACCTGTCACACAACCCAGTCAGCTGTCGTGACCATGCTGTCTATGCAGACTTTCTTTCTCCGGTGAGAAACCACCTCCAATTATGAAGCAAGCGTCACCTGAGAAAGGGAGCTTTTCATGAGAGCACTACTAGCATACAGCTCCTTTTTAAAGTACTCTGCCACCTGTCTCACTGAAGAAAACAGAGCAGTGCTCCCCACAGGTGGCCTGTGAGGGCCACAAAGTCGCACCAGTGGGAGAATAAAGTCCATTCAGTAAGATCAGGAGTTCGTGAGGCCTCGTTAGAGCGAAATGGAGTGGCCTCTACTCTTCTCGTTCAGTTCACGGTAGACAAGGCTACACATTTTAAAAGGCACAATAAAAGAGTTTTTTTTTTTTAATTCTAAGGCTGCACATGGTATACCAGGACTCTGCGATTCTGTCTCAGAGGGCAGGCCCAAAAAGATCATTCTCATCCAGACCCAAATTACAAGCTCTAGGGATAAGCCATAAATAATCTTACCATTGCGGAAAACTTTATTAAAATCAAATCCTTGGCTTGCTAGAAAGTCAATGCTTGAACTCTGAAACAAGAGGGAACAGAACACACATTTTGGTGATGTTGGCGGCAGTTAGGTGAACAGAAGCAGTGAGGTAACTCACACACGAAAACAAGGCAGACAGCCAAGGAAAGGGCATGCCAAAGGTCAGAAAATTAGGATTGCTACTCCAAGGCTGCCAAATGACCCATTCATTTAAGCTATCTAGGCTCTTCTCCTGTAGAGCTTATAAAACAAATATGCTTCGTTTCACGATAAAATTCTAATGGGTAAACACATCTTCTCCCATAAAGGCAGAAAACTACCAATCAGTGCACTGAAGAGGAAACTATAAAAAGAAATAAAATGTCCTGACAGCCTCTCACCACCAGTTCAAGTTTAAAGTAGCTCACATGGGCAAGTTGTAACACATCAACATCCACCCCAAGGGTGACTGTGAAAACCTAAAATCTTCACTGGCTGGACTTTACATCCAAGATCAAAAATAGAGAAAAGTTCTCAGGAACAACACTGATTACACAAATATATCTCAAACCCAGAGTGAGCCGAAATATAGACGTTGAAACAAACATTAAGAAAATACTACCATAAGGGCGCCTGGGTGGCTCAGTGGGTTAAGCATCTGTCTTCGGCTCCGGTCATGATCCCGGGGTCCTAGGATCAAGCCCTCTGCTCCTCCCTCTGCTGCTCATTCTCTCTCTCTCTAATAAAATATTTTAAAATCTACTCAAAATGGTGAATTTTGTTATGTATTTCTTACCATAATTTAAAAAAAAAAAAATCCTTAAACCCACAAAATCTATTTGGGTTTAGTATCCATTACCTTCTATTTGTCGCAAATGTAACATTTTCAGGATTTAAAAAGTGAGCAGAGCTATCTGGGAGAACAGTTTCAGGCAGCTATCAAAATTCCAAATGCATATGCCCAATGAGTCAGCAATTTCCCTTCTAGGAAATCTGTAAAAAACCCATTGGGGCACCTGGGTGACTCAGTGGGTTGAGCCTCTGCCTTTGGCTCGGGTCATGGTCTCGGGGTCCTGGGATTGAGCCCCGCATCGGCGTCTCTGCTTGGCGGTACCTGCCCCACCCGCCTACTTGTGATCTCTCTCTCTCTCTCTCTGTCAAATAAATAAATAAATAAAATCTTAAAAAAAAAAAAATCCTGTAGGGCACCTGGGTGGCTCAGTGGGTTAAGCATCTGCCTTCGGCTCAGGTCATGATTGCAGGGTCCTGGGATGGAGCCTCGTATTGCACTCCCTACTCAGTGGGAGGCCTGCTTCTCCTTCTCCCATTCCCCCTGCTTGTGTTCCCTCTGTCTCTCTCTTCTGTCAAATAAATAAAATGTTTTAAAAAAAGTTTTTAAATCCCATAAAAATATTCCTACATATATGTAGCTCCTGGCTGGTTCACTCAGGAGAGCATATAACTCTTGATCTCAGGGTTCTGAGTTCAAGTCCCGCATTGGACACAGAGCTTACTTTAAAAAAAAAAAGTCCTATATATATACCAAGATACACCTCACATGAATACTGACTGTAATACCATTTAAAATAGGGAACCTTTGGGACAACTGGGTGGCTCAATCAGTTAAGCACCTGACTCTTGGTTTCAGCTCAGGTCATGAGACTGAGTTCCATGTCAGACTCCATGCTAGGCACAAAGCCTGCTTAGGAGTCTCTCTCCCACTCTCTCTCTCTCTCTCCAAAAAAAAAGGAACCTTTGGAAAGCTTCTAAATTCCAATTAAAGTACATATATCCATACTGTGAAATATGAAGAAACCATGTTGAATGGAAAATACATGTTACATAAAATATGAATACCAAGATTCTATATTTTTTTTTATTTTTTTAAAGCTTTTATTCATTTATTTTACAGACAGAGATCACAAATAGGCAGAAAGGCAGGCTGAGAAAGAGGGGGGAAGCAGTCTCTCTGCCGAGCAGAGAGCCCAATGCGGGGCTCGATCCCAGGACCCTGGGTTCATGACCTGAGCCGAAGTCAGAGGCTTTAACCCACTGAGCCACCCAGGCACCCCATATATTTTTTTTTCAAAAAGCTAAAGTTAGGTATACATGCGCAGACCTATGGATATTGATGATCCCCAATTTAACAATGGTTCAATTTAGGATTTTTCCACTTCACGGTGGTACAAAAGCAATAAGCATTCAGAAGAAACTATAGTTCTATTTTTGATTTTGGATCTTTTCCGAGCTCGTGATCTATAGCATACTACATTCTCTCCTAACTCCGGGCAGTGGCAGAGGCTTTAACCCACTGAGCCACCCAGGCACCCCATATATATTTTTTTTTTAAAAAAGCTAAAGTTAGGTATACATGCGCAGACCTATGGATATTGATGATCCCCAATTTAACAATGGTTCAATTTAGGATTTTTCCACTTCACGGTGGTACAAAAGCAATAAGCATTCAGAAGAAACTATAGTTCTATTTTTGATTTTGGATCTTTTCCGAGCTCGTGATCTATAGCATACTACATTCTCTCCTAACTCCGGGCAGTAGCAGGTCCCGCTCAACCACGCGAACACAAGTGCTTGTAACCATTCTGTACCCATAAAAACATTCCTATTTTTCTCTTTAAAGATGTCATTTTTAACCCATCACGGGGCTCAAACTCACAACCCTGAGATCAAGAATTGCCTGGTCCAGACAGAGCCAGCCAGGCACACCAGCCAAGCAACCATCCTGTATTTCCCTCTAATATGGTATTCAATAAATGACATGAGATTTTTAACTTTACAAAATGGGCTTTATGGTAGATAATTTTGCCCAAGAGCAGGCTAATTTCAGTGTTCTGAGCATACTTAAGATAGGGCAGGCTACTCTATGATGTCTAGCAAGTCAGGGGTATTAAAAGCAGTCTTGACTTACAATGTTTCCAACTTACAATGGGTTTATTGGGACATGCCACCATCATAAGTGGAGGAAATCTGTGTATGTATACAAGTCATAAAAGTTGGGAAAAAGAAGGGGCGCCTGAGTGGCTCAACTGGTGTGCCTTTAGCTCAGGTAATGATCACAGGGTCCTGGGATAGAGCTCCATGTCGGGCTCCCTGCTCAGCAAGGAGTGTGCTTCTCCCTCCCCCTCTGTCCCTCCTGCCCGCTTGTGCTCCCTCTCTCTCTCACTCACACTCTCTCTTAAATAAATATCTTAAAAAAAAAAAAAAAAGGAAAAAGGAGAGAAATGGGGAAGGAAGTGGCACGAGGAAGAGGGTATTAAAAAAAATCTCATTTACTCTACAAACAGCAGCAATATTTTGATATTTCACAATCATTTATGTATTATCATCAATGAATTCAACATTTGATGCTCACCAAGAAAAAAAGAGAAGAAAAAGAGATAAAAACAGAGTAAATGCCTAAGACACAGAGAATAAACTGATAGTTGCTAGAGGGGAAATAGGGAAGGGGAGAAGGGAGTGGAAGTGTACAGACCGCCAGTCATGGAATGATGAAGTCATAGGAACCAAAGGTACAGTACAGGGAACACAATCATTAATATTTTCATAGTCTTGTACAGTGACAGGTAGTAGCTACACTTGTGAGCACAGCAGGGCAGAGATGTTGAATCACTATGTTGTATACCTGAAACTAATCTAATATGATCTATCAACTGTACTCATAAAAAATTTTTAAGTAATGTAAATGCCTCCCATCCCACGGGATGGGTACACTCCCTGGGAGTGTATGTGGTTCTTGGTCTGCCCATTCTTCCATAGCCTGCCTAGACTGTAAGCATCTCTACTGTGTGTACAGACACTTATTTTTCAAAGAGCTTATCGTGCTGCTATACTCCCAAACCCTACCTGTTTTAAGGATGGTAAGAGATTTCCAAGGTGATTTTTACCTAGACATGATTTTTGCCCCACTCTTTGACTTTAGAAGCTAACTTCTGTGCAAGATGCAAGTCTGCTGCAGTCCTAGAATTTTACTTTTTTAAAAGATTTTATTTATTTATTTGTCAGAGAGAAAGCCCGTGTGCACAAGCAGGGGGAGCGAGCGGCAGGCAGAGGGAGACGGAGAAGCAGGCTCCCTGATGAGCAAGGAGCTCAGTGTGGGACTTGATCCCAGGACCCTGGGATCATGACCTGAGCAGAAGGCACATGCTTAACCTACTGAGCCACCCAGATGTCCCAACAGTGCCAGAATTTTGAACAAAACAGAAATCATCTTGGATGGAAAAAAAAACAAAACAAAAATTCAAAGATAGTATCATTTACCTTATCCATATAATTCACAAATTTACATATTAAGTCTAAACCTTTTCTGTGACTTTGCTTTTCCAGACTAAAAAAATTGTAACATTTATCATTGTCCATTTTATTTATTTTTTTTTAAGATTTTATTTATTATTTGACAGACAGAGATCACAGGTAGGCAGTGAGGCAGGCAGAGAGAGAGGAGGAAGCAGGCTCCCTGCAGAGCAGAGAGCCCGATGTGGGGCTTGATCCCAGGACCCTGGGATCACGACCTGAGCTGAAGGCAGAGGCTTTAACCCACTGAGCCACCCAGGTGCCCCTTATTTCATTTAAGATTTTATTTTTTTATTTCTTCGAGAGAGAGAGAGCGAGCACGTGCATACACATGTGTACAAGTGGGGTGATGGGGGGAAGCAGAGGGAGAGGGACAAGCGAGTCCATGCTGAGTGTGGAGCCGGACTTGGCGCTCAATCTCACGACCCTGAGATCATGATCTGAGCTAAACTCAAGAGTAGGACCTTTTCCCAATGGAGCTACCCAGGTGCCCCCCCAATGTCCATTTTAGACATGAGTCTCTGGCCTGTTCGACTCTATCACATCTTTTTTGTGTGTTTTGTAAGGAGTAGTGGCAACTAGAATTGCATTAAATATTCCGATTGTGGCCACAGAATAGCTTCGTACGACCCAGAGTTCTTCCTATCCACTTCCAGTCTGCATCTGTAGCATCCGCCGCACTCGTGTTGGTATTTAGAACAAAGCATCATTCCTAAGGTGTCTCATTGCCAATGTCTGCTTTTGCCCAGCTGAGGCCCAGCTAATGATGTCATGGGACCCACTTAACATTTCTATCTTCTCCTGAGGTATTACTGGAAAACTTTATCCACACAAATTGCCAAACGGAGCTCAGTTTTTTCCTCAGTAAGAATCTACAAATACGGGCGCCTGGGTGGCTCAGCGGGTTAAGCCTCTGCCTTCGGCTCAGGTCATGATCTCAAGGTCCTGGGATCAAGTCCCGCATCGGGCTCTCTGCTCAGCGGGGAGCCTGCTTCCCTCTCTCTCTCTCTCTCTCTCTGCCTACTACTGATCTCTCTCTGTCAAATAAACGAATAAAAAAAAAAGAAAAGAAAAAAGAATCTACAAATACCATTTAATTAGTATCCCTGACAAAGATAATTGATAAAAGACTATTAACTGAATGCAGAATAAAGGCTTGCTTGCTTATTTAAGAAACCAGGTTACAAAACCAAAATTATCTTCACCTTTCCTCTACAGCCCCAGGCAGAGGATTAATTCCTAATTTCACTTGCCGTATTACAGAAAGAATTTAGCATGGTTCAGTCACTAGGAAGCTTACACTCCAGGCTTTCTTAACTGCATTCCTACTTACAAGCAGAGGGAAGGATGGCAAGACTCAAATGAACTAACTTTGCTGAGAGAGAAGCGAAGACACAAGATTATAAGGTAAAAAAGACCATCCCTTGTCTCTAATCACGCATGCACACACTACGCCACTCACTCGCATCCTCTTTATCCTTTATAACAGATTACTAAGAGAACAGAAAGAGGAAACTGATACTTACTGAGGTCTACCAAATGAACTGCAACTCTAAAGCCCAACCTCCCTGAATCCTTACCTTGATACAGAGAGCATGCCCTCTCCTCCTCGGGAGGAAACTACGGGCTCTCTTTCTTCACTGGAGAATGAGGGAAATGGAAATGAGCATACGACTTTAGCCCCTTCTGGGTTCTCTCTTTTTGAACAGGATGCATACATACTCTGTTTCTCTAGAAAAGAGAGCTCTACTCTTGGAGATGAGTACAAGGAGAATAGGAAGGGAAGAAGCCTGAAGGACCTGATCTGTAGGTTCAAACAAGGGTAAGATATTAAAAAAATCCCAAACAGAAACACATTACAAAGCCATGTTCCCCAAATCAGCTTTGCTTAATAATAAACCCTGGGTTCTGGTTTCTGTCTGCCTGTCTCTTGTTCTTACCCCTGATTCTAAAAGAAAGAAGAAAAGAGCAGTGTCATTAATTTGCCACCCTAAAACTCAAAGTCGGAGAGGTGAAATGGTTTGCTAAAAATCCAAAGTCTAAGACAGAACCAAACTTTAAGAAGAATTCTGGGGGTGCCTGGGTGGCTCAGTGGGTTAAAGCCTCTGCCCTTGACTTGGATCATGATCCTGAGGTCCTGGGATTGAGCCCCATATAGGGCTCTCTGCTCAGCAGGGAGACTGCCTCCCCCTCTCTCTCTGCCTGCCTCTCTGCCTACATGTGATCTCTGTCTGTCAAATAAATTTAAAAAAAAAAAAAATTCTGATTCCACATTTCCTCACTGCCCCATCAGCACTTCGTAACAGAAGAAAATCAATTATGCTACCAACCTGACAAACAAACTTGACATCTGGCGAGGATCTATTGAAGGGTTTTGGGAACACGTAGAAGTTGAATGACTTTGTTATATACCTGAGGGAAAGAAGACAAAAAGGAGACTTAGTGGGTTACACTACACCAGGGAAAAAAAAAAAAAATCCGCCATTTATTAAAACAACCTACTTTGAATCTGTGTGGTCATACTTAAACGTGCAAAGGCCAAACTGAAACAGCAAAAAGTCCATGGAATGCTGGAAAAGGGAAAGAAAACACCTGTCAAATCAGTGTTGTAAATGCAACGTGAGCAAAAGTACTCTGAGTCAGACGGGCTTTCTAACTACTCAATCTGACTTTTAGCAGAATACTTCCAATTACAAAAGATTAAAAATTACGTATCAGAAGTATTATTAATTTACTTACATTTCTTAATACTTTTCCCAATTAAGCACCTATCCACCAACCAGAGCATCACATTAGGCCTATTTCCAAATGATTAAAATAACCACACTGTATTCCCTACAAATCAAATTAACGCTAGAAATACTAAACCTTCCCCAAAATGTTTTCCCCAAACAATTATTTTTGCTGTTATTTTTAACATCACTAAAGTATCATTTCACAGCAGGAGCAGAGAAGTTAACGTACAAGTTTAATAACATTTCTTTATAATTCAACGTAAGGAAGACCAATGTGGGGCTGGGGGAGATGTTGGAGCACATCCACTTACCTTTTTAAGCTTCTGATACCTTTCTTCCGGAGTGTCAAAACCATTTGTCAATGCAGTTACTGAAGGTCCATCACTGATCCCTAATTTTAAAAAATGACATTTTTTTAACACTTATGTTAAACATCAGTCAACTATTCAACAGCGTCTAATTTCATATTCTTATGAATTATGATTAATTGGAAGAGCTCCCTACTTCACGTTTTCAAAATGAGAATTAATTTCACTGGCCACCAAGCTAAACACACTGTAATAATGAATTTAGAGATGTGAATGCTTTAATTTGATAATAGGCAGTGTTAATGTCTAAAACGGGCTTCAAGCCATAATAATGATTTAATAAAGCAATCTCCATCATTAAATAAGTTTTGCTGCCTTCAAAAGGATGAATGCATAACCAGACGATTTAGGAATCCTGAAGTATATTACTGTTTGGAATCCTGAAGTATATTATTGTTAGAGTACCAATCTTGATCAATAGTTTGGAGTAATATTTACACGACAAAGAATCTTCAAGGTCAAAAACCAAAATTACTTCTGCTGAAAACTGAGCTTCCCAGGGAACTGACTCCAACTAGAAACCTCGTGCTTAAAGGTCACTAGCATAGCGACCTGAGCATGGATTCCTTCAAAAAGGACTGAAGTTTTTTAAACACATAAAATCAGGTAGCAAAAGAGGCTATCTACACCAATTGTTCATACTGACTTCAACAACTCAGAAATTAGTTTTCTATCCAAAGGAAAAAAAAAAAGCTTTGCCATCGTTAAGTGTTGATACCAAGTTTTACACACACATACAAGACCCATGCTGAGGTAGGCAATGAACACCTCCCCCTAATGCATAAAGAAATGCCTTCATTTACCTACAAAAGCCTGACCCTAAAGTCAATCACAAGGGAAAAACAATCTATGAATCCACTTATATGAAGTGCCTAGCACAGTCAAACTCATAGAGACAGAAATAATAGCTGCCAGAGGCAACGGGAATGGAAAAATGGAGAGTTACTGCTGGTACAGAGCTTCAGTTCCAGGAAAATAAAAAAGTTCTAGAGATGGATGGAAGACGCTGTGAATGTGCTTCACGCCACTGACCTACAAAAACCACTTCCAGAGGGTTAAGATAGCAAATTTTATGTTATGCACATTTTACCAAACACCAAAAAAAGTCTGACCTTAACCCTACCACGTGCATGTCACAGTTTCAGGCAGCACCAAAACCGTGATCTCAATGTATAACCTTTCCGAGCTTGAACGATCACAAACCCACCGCACCTCTTCCACACCCTTGAAACGTCTAAGAGGAAACAGAAGACTCCTACAACGCCCAAGGCCACAAACTGGGAGGAGCGGCCAGCAGGCGGGAGGGCAGGGAGTCAGAAGCCTTAGCTGTATACCCTGCTAGCCCCCAGCTTGCAAGCGAGGGATACCTGAAAACTCCCCATCGATGGCGAAGAAGTCGGCCTCCTCTATGGCCTGGTACACTTTGTGAAGATTACTCTTAAAATCTGTGAAGAAACCGAGAAGCAGCTCAGAAACTGTGGCCTGGCTTTCTGCCCAAGAGGTCCTAACGGGAGAGGAAAGAAGGGCAGGGGTGATCCTGAGACCTCGGGCTGGAGGAGGGCAGGTCCTAGAGGGATTAAACAAGACGGAGAGTATCAAGTCCCAGACCCGTGCACGGTTGGAGGGGGGTCAAGCGCCCAGGACAAGCCCCGGGGGGTGCCCGGGCCACAGAAGCACACGAGCCACAGAGACACACGGCCTTGGGGGATGCCCGGGCAGGAGGACAAGGCCCCTAGGGGTGCACGGGACAGAGAGGGGCAGGGCTCCCAAAAGCTCACAGACTTAAGAGGAAGTAACCCCTGAGGGGCTGTTTCAATCCAGGCCCCGCCAAGCAAACCGGCCCTGGTCTGGGCCTAGCAAGCCGGGCGAGGGGGAGCCGTGGGGACTCGGGGAGGTGCACGGAGGACACGCACTGCTCCTGATTATCTCCATTCTGCAGAGTGGCCTGAACCCCGGCCCCGCCCGGGCCCGCCTCAGCCGTTCTACTCGCAAAGTTCCGCGGGGACCGCAACAGCAGCGGAGGCAGCGGCGGGGAAGACCACGGCGGCGACTTCCGGAAACAGCGCGCGCCGGCGCGCGTCACGTGAGCCTGCGTCAGCGGCGGGGGCGGAGCCAGGTTGGGGGGCTTTTCCCTCTTTCCAGGGACAGAGGCGGAGCGTGGTGGTGGGAATCCCCGGGATGCGGTCTAGCTGGCTCTGCCAGACGTGGGGACCGTAACTTCCGAAGAAATGTTCATGTCTTGACACCCAGTTGGTGAACAAATATTCCCTGGCAACATGGTGTGCCAGGCACTCTGAAACGGATGGGGATACGGGGATAAACAGAAGAGAAAGTCCCTGCCCCCTTGGAGCTTACCCGGGTAAAAGGGGAAAAAGTCAGGCAGGACTGAAACTTGGCACTTGGAAACACTATCAGCGCTGTGAAGACAAAGAGCCCGGTGCTGCAGTGAAAATAATTTAGGTGGGGGGGGGGGGGAGGGCGGTGAAGACGAATGGGAAGGAGGGTCATGTAAGAGAGGTGAGGAGCATGCAAACCTGAGACCTTTACCGCACTAGCCAAAGGGACTGGGGAGATCTTGCTGGTTTGGACGGTTGGGAGTATACGATTGATCCTCAGAGCGGTGCATCAACGGTGTTGATGCACAGTAGATGCTAAGTAAACGTAGGCTGAGTGAGTGAATTCACTTTCATCTTTCACAAAGATGTGAAGTTGTTTAGACTCTGAAGTTGTTTAGAAGACGGTCTGCCATTAATTACGTCTGGGATGTATTCAACCTTCCTAAACCTCAATTTTCTCATTCACTAAATAGGGCTGAAGATAAGTGGAGATAAAGTCTGAATTATGGAGTACTGTATAAATAAATGTTAAATATGATTAGAGTTCGGACTTGTCAAAATTCTCCTGCATTCACACCTCTTAGTTTGAGATTGAGTACAAATCCGTTTGTCTTTGGAAAAAAGGATAACCATTTTCCCGCAAAAGGAAGCATCAGGTACTCTAAAGAACACAGAAGAGTCTGGACATATTTTCTCCACCAATTCCCTCCACGAGTTCATTTCTTTTGCTTCATTCAATGGAAATTTACATATAGCTAATTATGTTCACTATCCCTAGTATGAACACCAGAGAGTGAGTGTGAATGCTAGAGTTCAGGTGGAATGGCAAAGAGGAAAATACAGATAGTCAAACTTCAGGCTTGAAATATCCTCTCTACCTTCTTGTTGCAGCTTAAGAAGTCTCATACAGAAAGTACTAGACACCTATGGCCACTTAAATTTGAATTTTAAGTAACTGAAATAATTTTAGATAATTTAAATAAGATCTATGTAATTTAGATAAATAATGAAACTTAATACAAAGCTATAGTAATCAAAACAGAGTGGTATTGGCATAAAAAAAGACCTAGAAACCAACGAAATAGAGACCCCCAAAATAAACCTTTGTGTAAATGGACGTATGATTTACAGCACATATGTAGAGATCATTCAATGCGAAGAGTCTTTTCAACAATAGTACTGGGAACACTGGATATCCACATGCAAAGAATGAAGCTGGATCCTTTATACCATATAAAAATTAACTCAAACTAGATCAAACATCTAAATGTAAGAGTTCATGAAAGTCTAAGATTGTCAGCATAAAACATAAGGCAAAAGCTTCATAATATTGGATTTGGCAATGATTTTTTAAAAATATGATACCCAAAGCACAGGCAACAACAACAACAACAAAAAAAACCAGATGAATGGGACTACAACAAAACTTAAAATATTCATGAATGAAAGGATTCTATCAACAAAGTAAAAAAATGGTATGTCTGGGTGGCTAAGTCAGTTAAGCAGCTGCCTTCTGCTCCAGTCATGACCCTGGGATCCTGGGATGGAGTCCTGCATTAAGCTTTCTGCTCAGCAGAGAGCCTGCTTCTCCCTCTCCCTCTGCCCCATCACCCTGCTTGTGCGCTCTCTCTCAAATAAATAAATGAAATCTTAAAAAAAAAAAAAAAAAGTAAAAAGTCAACCCATGGAATGGGAGAAATCATATATACATCTGATGAGGGGTTAATATCATTAATATATAAAGAACTCCCACAATTCAATGACCAAAAAATCTGATTAAAAAATAAACAAAGGACTTGTATAAACATTTCACCTCAGAAGGTATACAAATGACCAATAAACACGAAAATTTGCTCAACATCACTAATACAAATCAAAACCATTATTGAAGGGCACCTGGGCGGCTCAGTGGGTTAAAGCCTCTGCCTTCGGCTCAGGTCATGATCCCAGGGTCCTGTGATTGAGCCCCGCATCCGGCTCTCTGCTCCGCAGGGAGTCTGCTTCCCCCCTTTCTCTCTGCCTGCCTCTCTGCCTACTCGTGATCTCTGTCTGTGAAATAAATAAATAAAATCTTAAAAAAAAAAAAACCATATTGAGATAATCTTTCCCATCTCTTAGTTAAGAAGCTGAAATTCTTCCATGCTGTTGATGGGAGGGCAAACTGGTATAGCCGCTGTGGAAAACAGTATTGGGATTCCAAAAAATTAAAAATAGAATTATCCTATAATGCAGCAATTGCATTTCTGGGCATACACCAAAAAAATATTGAAAAGAGAAGCTTGGATGGGTATTTACACTCCTGTGTTCTTAGTAGCGTATTCATAATAACCAAAGGGAGGAAGCAACACAGTGCCCATCAACAGATGAGTAGGTAAACAAAAGGTCGTATATACTTAGAAGGGAATATTACTCAACCTTTAAAAGGAAGGAAATTCTGACACATGCTACAAGATAGATAAACTTTGAGGATATCATGCTAAATGAAATAAGTCAGTCACAAAAAGACAAAGTGTAATTCTACTCATATGACGTGCCTAGAGTTGTCAGATTCACAAAAATAGGAAGTAGAATGGTGGTTCTCAGAGGCTAGAGAGAAAGGCAGGTGGGTGGGGAGGATGGGTTGGTATTAAACGTTTAACAGGTATGGAGCTTCAGTATGGGAAGGTGAAAAAGTCCTGGAGATGGATGCTGGTGATAGTTGCACAACCATGTGAATGTACTTAATGCCACTGTACACTTAAAAATGGCTAAAATGGTAAATTTTATGTTATGTATCCTTTTTTTCTTTTTTTTTTTTTAAGGTTTTATTTATTTATTTGACAGAGAACACAAGTAGGCAGAGAGGCAGGTAAAGAGAGAGAGGAAGGGAAGCAGGCTCCCTGCTGAGCAGAGTCCTACCCCTGGCTGGATCCCAGGACCCTGGGATCATGACCTGAACCAAAGGCAGAGGCTTTAACCCACTGAGCCACCCAGGCGCCCCAAATTTTATGTTATGTATCTTTTACCAAACACACACACACGGTGACACCTAGTGCCAAATTATTCTCCAGAAAATGCGCTCACACTCTCCCAGCACTAGCACAGGACCAGTCTTTCAATTCTTTGCCAGTTTGATCTACAGAAAAATGTCATCCCAAATGACCAGTTTATCAATCTCCAGGCCAGTGGTTTAAAACAGATCATCAGCATGAATTCTCAATGGACCAAGATACTGGGAGGAAAACACGGTGGTAAAGTCATTTTATTTCCAGTTCTTAATAGTGCACATGAAACTCCAGCCAAGGTCCTGGGATTTTTCTGCATGAGATGCGGAGTCAAAAAAAAAAAAAAAAAAAAAAAGAATTATGGGGACCGCAGTGAGATCTTATAATATTGAATTTCTGGGTAAAGCTATTCCCTCCCGACACAGAAACAGCCTAGCGGACCGCCAAACTCTGAACCCAGCCTGACCCTCAGGCTGTTAACGCTAGGATTCTAAGTCTGGCCCTGGAGAGTAAAGGGCGGGACCAGAGATGGCACGCATGCGCCGAAGTCCTCGGCCCGGGCGTGGCCGCTCTAGGCAGCGGGGAGGTCGCGGGGTTGAGAGGGTTGGAAGAGTGCTGTTTCTCCTCTATGGTCTCAGGCCGGGGGCTCGCTTCTCCGCAGTCAGTCCTCGGCTACTTCCGGAAGTGAAGCGAACGCCTTCTCCGCTGCTTCCGCGGCGGTCCGGGAGGCGGCGGGTGGCCAGGTGGGCCGGGAAGGAGCCGAGGGGTAAGCCCCAGCGTGGCGGGGGAGGGAATGGGGAAGGCCCGGGCTCGATTTCGGGGCTGCGTGTGGAGGACGGCTATGGGAGACGGGTCCGAGGAGGTGCCCTGGGCTCCTCACCCGGGCCCGGGTCCTGGGTACCCGCGGTCCCGGCCACGAGGCGCGGATCCCCGGGTGGTCAACTCCCCCAGTCCCTTCACGAGGGCACCACGTCGGCATGGCCGGTCGCCGGGTCTCGCCTGCGTCCCCTCGAGGGTCAGGGTCGGAGCCGGCGACTCCAGGACCTCCCGGGGCGCGAGGCAGGGAGCATCGGCTTCCAGACACCGTGGAGGAAGGGGGGGACTTAGGGACGCCCACCCCTCGGGAGCCCCTGCCGCAGCCTCTGGCCGCGCGTCGGGAATTGATCAGGATCCTGATAGACTGAACTTCGGGTCCGATGGGCCAGGCAATTCCTGCCCCACAGCGAAGCGATTGCTCCCGTTAGAAAACAGGGTAACAGACGCGCACAAAAGGGAAAGTGAAACCCCAAAAGTCGCACTGGGGTTAAGCTAGAACCCAGCTCTTGTGATTCCGAGCTCACGGCTCCTAATGGAAACTTGTGCAAAAGGGAGTTTTCTTTAAAAGAAAAAAAAATAATAAAAGGGGGTACATGAGACTTAGATTGTGTCTGACTGAGGATCCTTGGCGGGGCAGGAGGCCTGTCATTACCCAGGGCGGCTGCCCCCCCCCCAACTTTGGTGGCGGGGGAAAAAGAGCCCAGACGCTGTCATGCCCTCAGCTGTCGCCGTTGGGTCCTCCCCGCTAAAGCCCATTGGTCGGTCCTTTGGAGGGTGGTCTTGATGTCATCCTCGGAAAGGCCAATAGGAAAAAGTTTTACTCTCTTCCCGGGGCACGTCCCAGAGCCGGCGCAGAGTGCACGTGCGGGAGTTAGGTTGTTTGGTTTGTTCTTGTGAGGACTGTTTTGTAAACAGCCAGTCTGGGTGTCTGATGTGTGTGTTCTGCGTTTCGCTGCCTGTCTCCGTAAACATGTCGGGGAAACTGTGCTCTAGGGCCCGGCGCTGACATTACTAACGTAGCTGGCGCTCAGTATGTGCTATTAGTAAAATCTTCTATTCAGTAGACTCTGAGTACCTATGGACAGTTTGTCATTTAAACCTCCTTCAGAGCAGATACTGGTATCTTGAACTTATGAATGGGAATGAAGAGGCTCAGGAAGAATAAATGTGAGCCGTTTGGAACCCACATCTCTCTATGCCTAAGAACATACCTTTTCAAGTATACAAGACTCTCCGTGGAAATTACAGTCTGGGAGGTGAAGAAACACACACAAATGAATGTTATGTTAATGCACAGAGGCAGAAAGGATTGATTTGACTGTGAGGAGAGTTACTCATTAAAGACTTTCAAGTGCCAGGGGATTTGGATCTTGTCATTTGAACACCTTCGACCCAGTGATGGTGTGGAGCTGCATTACAGAGGACCGGAACAGTGTGATACGGGAAAATGCCCAAGGAGCAGGAATTAAGAGATGGGACCAAAGTGTCGTCTGTGACTAGATGAGTAGTAGGAGATAGTTATCATAATAGTAATAGCTAATATTTATGTTGCACTTTTGTGCTGGGCACTATTCTGAGTGCCGTGCATATGTCCTTTTAATCCTATCAGCACCCCTTTCAGTAATGTGGTATTAATATCCCCATTTTACAGGGGCGCCTGGGTGGTTCAGTGGGTTAAAGCCTCTGCCTTCGGCTCAGGTCATGATCCCAGGGTCCTGGGATTGAGCCCCACATCGGGCTCTCTGCTCAGCAGGGAGCCTGCTTCCTCCTCTCTCTCTCTCTGCCTCTCTGCCTACTTGTGATCTCTGTCTGTCTGATAATAAATAAAATCTTTTTTAAAAATCCCCATTTTACAGATGAGGAAATTAAGGCACAGAGATTAAGTGACTTGCTGGATGTCACACTGTGAATTTGTGGAACTGGGATTTAAAACCAGTCATTCTGCCTCCAGTCTTTGTGCTCTTATTAAAAAGTTGTGTTTGGGCTCCTGGCTGGCTCAGTCCACAGAGCATGGGACTCTTAACCTCAGGATCAAGAGTTCAAGCCCCACCATGGGCATGAAGCCTGCTTTAAGGAAAAAAAAAAAAAAGTCATTAAAAAGTCGCATTGGTTTGTTGGCAGAACATAAAGATTCTCAAATGATAAGCTCAGAACTATGAGCTTGAGTTTTGATTCAGGCACTGGTCCAAGGAGAGATTGGAGAGAAGAGGAAATGAGATTGGAAGTGTTATTTAAACTTTATATTTTGCTCATACCTTACTCAGACCTTGTTTGAAGTATATATTTAGGTATATGCATTTATTTATTAGTATGTAACAGCTCTCTAGCCCCCGCTTCTGTGTATATAAGACTCTCCTAAGGAACTTGTTTACAATATATGTTCCTGGACCTCTCTCTCGGTTATCCTTATTCAGGTTCACCAAACTTCCAGGTGTTTTTTCAGAAGTTCTAAAGAAATTACTACCATAGGAGTTAGATACATGTTGATTTGATTTCCATCTAAAATATCCAGAACCTATCTTTGTGCTGGCTACTTCAGGAATGATGAGAGAATTCTGTAGCTTGATACCTGATCTTGAGCTCAGGATTTGATTGGAGAGGGAAAGACTACTCAAACTGATAATTGAAGTATGCTCACTAACCAGTGTTTTTTTTTTTTTTTTAATCACATTATTGGACTTCTTTGGCATTTAACACAGGACAGGTCATTGAGTATATGCCACAGAAACAAAAGCGTCTCATGGAAAGCCAGGACACCTGTCAGTATGTTCTCTTGCCCAGCACCGCTCAGGATCAGTAAATCATGCAGCCTCCAAGTCCAGGCAGCAAGTCAGCCTCCTGTGAGCTAGCTAGCTACCTTTCCCCTAGTAATTTCTGACTCCTTCCAAAAAGAAATCTTCTGGATGAGAGTCGATATGGTAAGAGCCCAGAAATGCTTCTCTTATAGTAATGAATGCCAGTTTCTGCAGGCTACAAGAAATACACATGATATTCTCTTTTTATTGCCGTTTCTGCCCCCGGCCTGCTTACATTTGGACACATTTCTTTTTATTTCATAGTCACCAGATGTGTGCAGTCACTCTCTTTGCATTTAAAATGTCTGTAGTATTCTGCCAGTGTTTATAGTGTGTCCCCAGAAGCACACCTATTTCGTTCTTTCTTTTTTTTAAGTTTGTTTATTTACTTAAGTGATCTCTACACCCAGCATGGGGCTGGACCTCATGATCCTGAACTCTGGAGTCACATGCTCTTCTGCCTGAGCAAGCCAGCGCCCCTCTCACCCTATTTCTGTTGTGACTGTTCCTGCTTATTTATCTCATGGAAACTCAAGCTCACCCTAACAGCCATAAGCTGGAGTTGATGTTCCAAAATGCAGTGTTGTCATAGCCTAGTTTATTTCCCTCAGTTTGGACTTCTCAGCTTTGTAGTAGCAGCATAAAGGAGCAAATTAGTCCTTTGAACCATTAACCATTACTAACTACTTTGTTGGAATAATGTAGTGTTATGAGGTCAGCCTTTAACTCAGACCATGATTCAGCACCTGGCTCTGCCCTATGTTAATGAGGCCTCCATTTTCTCATCTTTAAAATGGAGATGAGAGTAATAATTATCTCATAGGATTACCTTTCACATTATAGGGACTCGGTAAATATTAGCAGTTGTCATTATTGTTTGTTGCCACATAACATGTAATGAAAAGAAATAAATAGCCTAAGTAAAGGCCCATATGAAGCCAGAATGTTTCTATTCTTGCAGTGAGACGTCTTTGCGAAGAAATGATTGAGATCATATTTTCAGGCTGGAATTCCAATAAATTAGCTCTCCAAAGGATTATTCCTAAAACGTTAGGTATGTACTATCTTTAGAACTTTTTGTTGAATAAAGAGGTAATTATCTACCACGGAACAAAGTAGTTTGAAGATTATAACTTTTTAAAGATTTTATTTATTTATTTATTTGTCAGAGAGAGAGAAAGAGAGCAAATGCAGGTAGAGGCAGAGAAGCAGGCTCCCTGCTGAGCAAGGAGCCCAATGTGGGACTCAATCCTAGGACCCTGGGATCATGACCTGAGCCGAAAGCAGTAGCTTAACTGACTGAGCCACCCAGGTGTCCCTGAAGATTATAACTTTTAAGGAGTTAACAGTCATTAATGTGAAATCTTTATAAGCTAAGGGGAAAAATTCTCCACTTAAACTCAGAATCAATGGCTTCTTTTTTGATAAATCCAATGCAGATTACTGTATTAATTGCTGTTGGGGTGACTAAGGAATCCAATAGGTGACACCAGTAATGTCAGCTCCTTCCAGAGAGTAGCCCTCTAGATGAAGCCACAGAGGAGTACTTGAGCAAATCAAACAGTTGCCCCTCCATGGGAGCAGTAGCCAAGTTCCTTGCAGGTTCTTTAATCACTCAGAATAATTGGGAGATGGTTTATATCCAGCCCTTCTTCTTCCTTCATTGATTTTTCAGGCAACTATAGCATGTCGGTTAGGTGTTTCTTTGGGAAAACATAGAAAAGGTTACAGTGATAGAGATCTTGCAATTGCCCAAGTCGGCAGACTGTGATCATTGTTTCCTACCAGTTGTGCCAACAGACCAAGCCCATGGACATTTTAGAAAAGGTCAACTATACAGTTTGTTCATGTCATATTTTACATATTCATGTTTTCCAAAACTTTCTGCCATTTCTTGACACTGAAATTTTAGAGATGGTATTTTCCTCAGGAAGTAATAGCTTTGCAAGTGTTTTAAAAGTTCCATTGGTGAGCGCACCTAGGTCGCTCAGGTCATGATCTCAGGGTCTGGGGATCGAGTCCTGCATCAGGCTCTCTGCTCAGCGGGGAGCCTGCTTCCCTCTCTGTCTCTCTGCCTGCCTCTCTGCCTACTTGTGATCTGTCTCTGTCAAATAAATAAATACAATTTTTTTTAAAAAGTTCCATTGGTGAGATGTCAGAACAAGTTGTCGGTTATATGGCATGAGCCTGGGGACAACTTTTGAGATTCCTCCTCACCTACACTGTATGAGAAGTGTCCCACACCTGGATGGGGGAGAAGAGACCATGCCACCTCCTGACGGTGGCCGGGAGAAGCATGAGGCACAAACAAATCAGCTGCAAGAGAAAGGGAGCGGGGGATGACAGTAGAAAAGACTGTCGCCCCGAACAACTCCTCAGTCCCGTATTTTTTTTTTTTTTTATTTTTTTTTTAATTTTTTATTTTTTATAAACATATATTTTTATCCCCAGGGGTACAGGTCTGTGAATAACCAGGTTTACACACTTCACAGCACTCAACAAATCACATACCCTCCCCAATGTCCATAATCCCACCCCCTTCTCCCAAACCCCCTCCCCCCGGCAACCCTCAGTTTGTTTTGTGAGATTAAGAGTCACTTATGGTTTGTCTTCCTCCCAATCCCATCTTGTTTCATTTATTCTTCTTCTACCCACTTAAGCCTCCATGTTGCATCACCACTTCCTCATATCAGGGAGATCATATGATAGTTGTCTTTCTCTGCTTGACTTATTTCGCTAAGCATGATACGCTCTAGTTCCATCCATGTTGTTGCAAATGGCAAGATTTCATTTCTTTTGATGGCTGCATAGTATTCCATTGTGTATATATACCACATCTTCTTGATCCATTCATCTGTTGATGGACATCTAGGTTCTTTCCATAGTTTGGCTATTGTGGACATTGCTGCTATAAACATTCGGGTGCATGTGTCCCTTTGGATCACTACATTTGTATCTTTAGAGTAAATACCCAATAGTGCAATTGCTGGGTCATAGGGCAGTTCTATTTTCAACATTTTGAGGAACCTCCATGCTGTTTTCCAGAGTGGCTGCACCAGCTTGCATTCCCACCAACAGTGTAGGAGGGTTCCCCTTTCTCCGCATCCTCGCCAGCATCTGTCATTTCCTGACTTGTTGATTTTAGCCATTCTGACTGGTGTGAGGTGATATCTCATTGTGGTTTTGATTTGTATTTCCCTGATGCCGAGTGATATGGAGCACTTTTTCATGTGTCTGTTCGCCATCTGGATATCTTCTTTGCAGAAATGTCTGTTCATGTCTTCTGCCCATTTCTTGATTGGATTATTTGTTCTTTGGGTGTTGAGTTTGCTAAGTTCTTTATAGATTCTGGACACTAGTCCTTTATCTGATATGTCATTTGCAAATATCTTCTCCCATTCTGTCAGTTGTCTTTTGATTTTGTTAACTGTTTCCTTTGCTGTGCAAAAGCTTTTGATCTTGATGAAATCCCAGTAGTTCATTTTTTCCCTTGCTTCCCTTGCCTTTTGCGTTGTTCCTAGGAAGATGTTGCTGCGGCAGAGGTCGAAGAGGTTGCTGCCCGTGTTCTCCTCAAGGATTTTGATGGATTCCTTTCGTACATTGAGGTCCTTCATCCATTTTGAGTCTATTTTTGTGTGTGGTGTAAGGAAATGGTCCAATTTCATTTTTCTGCATGTGGCTGTCCAATTTTCCCAGCACCATTTATTGAAAAGGCTGTCTTTTTTCCATTGGACATTCTTTCCTGCTTTGTCGAAGATTAGTTGACCATAGATTTGAGGGTCTATTTCTGGGCTCTCTATTCTGTTCCATTGATCTATGTGTCTGTTTTTGTGCCAGTACCATGCTGTCTTGATGATGACAGCTTTGTAATAGAGCTTGAAGTCCGGAATTGTGATGCCACCAACGTTGGCTTTCTTTTTCAATATCCCTTTGGCTATTCGAGGTCTTTTCTGGTTCCATATAAATTTTAGAATTATTTGTTCCATTTCTTTGAAAAAGATGGATGGTACTTTGATAGGAATTGCATTAAATGTGTAGATTGCTTTAGGTAGCATAGACATTTTCACAATATTTATTCTTCCAATCCAGGAGCATGGAACATTTTTCCATTTCTTTGTGTCTTCCTCAATTTCTTTCATGAGTACTTTATAGTTTTCTGAGTATAGATTCTGTGTCTCTTTGGTTAGGTTTATTCCTAGGTATCTTATGGTTTTGGATGCAATTGTAAATGGGATTGACTCCTTAATATCTCTTTCTTCTGTCTTGCTGTTGGTGTAGAGAAATGCAACTGATTTCTGTGCATTGATTTTATATCCTGACACTTTACTGAATTCCTGTATAAGTTTTAGCAGTTTTGGAGTGGAGTCTTTTGGGTTTTCCACATATAGTATCATATCATCTGCGAAGAGTGATAATTTGACTTCTTCTTTGCCGATTTGGATGCCTTTAATTTCCTTTTGTTGTCTGATTGCTGAGGCTAGGACCTCTAGTACGATGTTGAATAGCAGTGGTGATAATGGACATCCCTGCCGTGTTCCTGACCTTAGCAGAAAAGCTTTCAGTTTTTCTCCATTGAGAATGATATTTGCGGTGGGTTTTTCATAGATGGCTTTGATGATATTGAGGTATGTGCCCTCTATCCCTACACTTTGAAGAGTTTTGATCAGGAAGGGATGTTGTACTTTGTCAAATGCTTTTTCAGCATCTATTGAGAGTATCATATGGTTCTTGTTCTTTCTTTTATTGATGTGTTGTATCACATTGACTGATTTGCGGATGTTGAACCAACCTTGCAGCCCTGGAATAAATCCCACTTGGTCGTGGTGAATAATCTTTTTAATGTACTGTTGAATCCTATTGGCTAGTATTTTGTTGAGTATTTTCGCATCTGTGTTCATCAAGGATATCGGTCTATAGCTCTCTTTTTTGGTGGGATCCTTGTCTGGTTTTGGGATCAAGGTGATGCTGGCTTCATAAAATGAGTTTGGAAGTTTTCCTTCCATTTCTATTTTTTGGAACAGTTTCAGGAGAATAGGAATTAGTTCTTCTTTAAATGTTTGGTAGAATTCCCCCGGGAAGCCATCTGGCCCTGGGCTTTTGTTTGTTTGGAGATTTTTAATGACTGTTTCAATCTCCTTACTGGTTATGGGTCTGTTCAGGCTTTCTATTTCTTCCTGGTTCAGTTGTGGTAGTTTATATGTTTCTAGGAATGCATCCATTTCTTCTAGATTGTCAAATTTATTGCCGTAGAGTTGCTCATAGTATGTTCTTATAATAGTTTGTATTTCTTTGGTGTTAGTTGTGATCTCTCCTCTTTCATTCATGATTTTATTTATTTGGGTCCTTTCTCTTTTCTTTTTGATAAGTCGGGCCAGGGGTTTATCAATTTTATTAATTCTTTCAAAGAACCAGCTCCTAGTTTCGTTGATTTGTTCTATTGTTTTTTTGGTTTCTATTTCATTGATTTCTGCTCTGATCTTTATGATTTCTCTTCTCCTGCTGGGCTTAGGGTTTCTTTCTTGTTCTTTCTCCAGATCCTTTAGGTGTAGGGTTAGGTTGTGTACCTGAGACCTTTCTTGTTTCTTGAGAAAGGCTTGTACCGCTATATATTTTCCTCTCAGGACTGCCTTTGTTGTGTCCCACAGATTTTGAACCGTTGTGTTTTCATTATCATTTGTTTCCATGATTTTTTTCAATTCTTCTTTAATTTCCCGGTTGACCCATTCATTCTTTAGAAGGATACTGTTTAGTCTCCATGTATTTGGGTTCTTTCCAAACTTCCTTTTGTGGTTGAGTTCTAGCTTTAGAGCATTGTGGTCTGAAAATATGCAGGGAATGATCCCAATCTTTTGATACCGGTTGAGTCCTGATTTAGGACCGAGGATGTGATCTATTCTGGAGAATGTTCCTCAGTCCCGTATTTTTTAGATAAAGACAATAATCAGCAAAGGAGCTGAGGAAGGCTATACATTAACCATATGCTGTGTAGATAAGCAAGAAGGAATAAGGTTATACATTGATTATAAGTCATAGATAAGCAAGGAGAAAAGCAGAATAGGTCTGGTCAAGCAGTATAAAATTTATAGTTGAGCAGGCCCCTTCAAAGGGCGCATCTAATTAGCCACAGGCGCTCTCCGGGGAAGGGGAGATAATGGGAAAATGTCCTGCCCTTGGCCGGTGGGGCATCCCCAGCTGCTCAGCTTCAAGGACACATACCGTACTCTCCTGCAGAGGCCTGTTGCCAGTACATGTTTTTCTTAAGGCCATATCTAAACATGCTTGATGGCTAATACGATTTCTTGTAAGTTATATTTTAAGTAACACATTGTTCTGAGGGACAGTTATAAGACCACATTTACCAAACACTTCCTGCGTGCTGCTGTCTCCTTCATGCTTAGGACAGCTTTGTGAGGTTGGTGGTGGTGACCCCATTCCTTATGTATGCTAACGGGAGACTTAGAGAGAATGACTAATTTTCCCACAATCCCATAGCTCACAAATAGTGAAGCTGCGATTCAGAACCTGTCTTCTGACTTTAAAACCAAAGTGTTCTGTTAAATGGTGCAAATAAACGTTAACTCTTTTTTTTTTATTAAGATTTTACTTATTTATTTGACAGAGAGAGAGATAACAAGTAGGCAGAGAAGCAGGCAGAGAGAGAGGGCGAAGCAGGCTCCCCGCTGAGCAGAGAGCCCCATGTGGTACTCAATCCCAGGACCCTGAGATCATGACCTGAGCCGAAGGCAGAGGCTTAACCCACTGAGCCACCCAGGTGCCCCTAAATATTAGCTCCTATGGGAAAAAGGAAATTACACTGATTCTTAGCACCAGGAAGTAAATAACCCCAAAATATTGAACCAGGTGTCTTAAAGGCCTGTACTAAATATGTGATACACAGACGAGCCCACAGGCTCTCACTGCATTCATTTTGACCTTGGTCTCTGAGGGTATGATGAGAATAAAGCCAACTTTAAATTTTCAGACTTGCCCTCAGATTTATCCAGAGCCTTTCACCTATGGAATCTATTGAACAGGGATATCTAGCCTCTGATTGTAAAGCAGAATAGAAGCGGTAATGTAGAAGAGGTTATGGAAGACCTCCGAGGCACTTTCTCAGCAATGATGATAAACAACCCGCCTGCGAATCAAGAGACAGGGAAGCTGTTTGCTGATAGAACTCCTTAAGCTTGCTAGCCTAAGACCAGTTAACCTAGAAACCTCATGTGCTTGTCCATAGACTCTGAAGGCATCAACTACGGGAGAGGTCACGAAATCACAGATAATTCACACAAATATGCCTTAGGTCAGGAAGTAAACAGAAATGAGGAATACAGATGGGTGAGGGGTAGCAAACCTGAGCAGATATGCCCTATCTGAAGGTTGCAGCTACCGAGTTACTCAGCTCAGGCTGAGTCTTGTCACTCCGTATGACGTCCCAATCTTGCCAGATCTTCTGACGTTTTTCAGCAGAAGCCAGGAGTCTGGATTTTTATGTGAAATCAGATTTTTTTTTTTTTTTAACACTGTACTAATTCAAGAGAAGGGAGAGAGGAGCAGGAAGGAAAAAGACAGTGAGGGAGAGAGGGAGGAAGGAGCAACACCATGTGAAAGCCTGTCCGAAGGCCAGATGTCACCACAGTGGAGTGGTGGCTGCCCATGTGGAGAGGGTTCCAGGACACAGAGAGTGGAAGCTCACGGCAGTAATACTGCCTTACCTTGGAAAGGCTCACCTGGGTTCATTAGAACCACTCTAGGAAGCAGAGGGCTGTAGAACATTTAAAACGTCTTTATCCCGGGGGTGGCTCAGTCGATTAAGTGTCCAACTCTTGATTTCAGCTCAGGCTGTGATCTCAGGGTTGTGAGATCAAGCCCCACTTCAGGCTCTGTGCTCAGCAGGGAACCTATTTGAGATTCTCTCCCTCTCCCTCTGCTCTTGTTTGTATTCTCTCTCCCCCCGCCCCCTCTCTCTCTCTCAGATAAATAAATCTTTAATGGGGCGCCTGGGTGGTTGGGCGTCTGCCTTCAGTTCAGGTCATGATCGCGGGGTCCTGGGATTGAGTCCCATGTTGGGCTCCTTGCTCAGCAGGGAATCTGCTTCTCCCTCTATCTCTGCCCACTGCTCATGCTCTCTCTCTCTCTCTCAAATAAATAAAATCTTTTAAATATAAGTCTTTATCCTGGGGCTCCTGAGTGGCTCAGTCGGTTAAACCTCTGACTGCTGGTTTTGGCTCAGGGTCAGGAGATGGAGCCCTGCTTGGGGCTTCACTCTCGGCAGGGAGTCTGCTTGGGATTCTCTTTTCTGTCTTCCTACCCCTCTCTTCCTTTCCACCACAGGGGTGTGCACGTGCACTCTCTCTCACACACAAAGAAATAAAATCTTTTAAAATGAAAACAAAAACAAAAAAACAAAAAAAAACACTTCTGTATGCTGGTGGTTAAACAGTAGGTTTTCACTTTCTTTGGATTTTTTTGATCCTCTTTGAGAACCTAATAAAAACTATAGATTTCCTTCAGGCAGGTGCCCATGTTACACACTCCTCTGCACAAATACATCCTGGCGTGTAATTTGAGAGCACACACACACCTCTTGACATGCCTCTGCAGCCATCAGTTCAAGACCCAGAATTTTTAAAAAATTTTATTTATTTAATTGACCGAGAGACAGAGAGAGCACATGACTGACTCCGAAATCCTGACCTGAGCCAAAGGCAGACACTTAACCAACTGAGCCACCCAGATGCCCCTCACCCATTGGCCTTTTAAAACTAGAAGGTAAAAGCTGGTCCTTACCTTATCAGCTCTGAAAGTTTATTTCTCACGAGAGGAAACAAACCACACAATGGCATCTAAAATGTATTTTTAAGTCATATTTTGAAGAGCTGAAATGGCCACTAACATGGTCTTGAGATAGTCTTTAACAAACTAGGAACTGCACAGACTTTGATTACCATGGAATCATAGTAATCGCTGTAGGAAGAACGCTAGTTTCAGCGTTAGTTTGCCCTCAATTCAACAGAGAAAGAGTATACATTTTAACCAAAGTAACTTGATCTTTTGCTATTTCTGTCTATCTGCTTTTGGGTTATTTCCATGAGGGAAAGCAGCACTTTCAGAGGAATAAGTACCTCTTAACCGATAACATGTAGTTCAGACACGAAAGTCCCAAGCTGTGGGGCCACACCCCTCCTGCCCTGACCATGATTAAAGGCCTCTGAGAAAACCAGTGTTCTTGAGGATGTTTTGGGCTGTTCTCTGTAAACTCGGCCCACAGCAGGCACTGTGAGAGGGTTTTGCTGTCTCTCTTTTTTTTTTTAACCTTTTATTTATTTATTTGACAGAGACAGTGAGAGAGGGAACACAAGCAGGGGGAGTGGAAAAGAAAGAAGCAGACTCCCTGCTGAGCAAGGAGCCCCATGCAGGGCTCAATCCCAGGACCCTGAGATCATGACCTAAGCCGAAGGCAGATACTTAATGACTCAGCCACCTAGGCATTTCTCTTTTATTTATTTTTTAAAAGATATATTTTGTTTATCTGAGAGAGAGCGAGTGCCCATGAGCAGGGGTTAGAGGCAGAAAGAAAGAGAGAAGCAGGCTCTCTGCTGAGCAGGGAGCCCGATGCAGGGCTCGGTTCCAAGACCCCAGGATCATAACCTGTGCCGAAGGCAGACGCTTAACAACTGAGCCACCCAGGTGCCCTGGGTTTTCTGGCTCTTTCTGAGTTCCTTCACAAGTAAGCATTAGAATGTCCCTGTTGCCTACTGTCTTCTCTCCCTGTCTCCAAGGCTCCAGAGAGGACTGAGGGAGGAGAGTCATTCCACTGTCCACCCCCTGTGCCCTGTTCCCGGGGATACACTTTGGTTTGTGTTTAAGCGTCACGTGAAATGACAGGTGTTAATTACCTAGTTCAGAATTAAGGGGGAAGAACGCCTGAGTTTGGAAAAGTCTGCGAAACTGCAAACAGAGACAGGTTTGAAATGACAGGTTGAATACCACAGAATTGAAGAGTACAGCAAGCCTCTGGGGCTGAGTCATTCTGAAGAGCTCTGGTTTCTGAATAAAAATTTTACTTCAGTAAAAAGTAAAACATTTTACTTCAGTTAAGCGTCTGCCTTTGGCTTGTGTCATGATCCTAGAGCCCTGGGATCGAGCCCTGCATCGGGCTCCCTGCTCAGCAGAGAGCCTGCTTCTCTCTTTCTTTCTGCCTCTACCCCCCACTCATGGGCACTCTCTCTCTCTCTCAGATAAACAAAATATATCTTTTAAAAAATAAATAAAGGAGAAGTGCCTAGGTGGCTGAGTCATTAAGTACCTGCCTTCGGCTTAGGTCATGATCTCAGGGTCCTGGAATCGAGCCCTGCATGGGGCTCCCTGCTCTTCAGGAAGCCTGCTTCTCCCTCTCCCGCTTCCCCTGCTTCTGTTCCCTCTCTCGCTGTGTCTGTCTCTGTGAAGTAAATAAATAAAATCTTTAAAATTTTTTTTTTAAAAACAAATAAATAAAAGGCTAATTGGTAAGAGATGAATTTCAAATATTGTCATTTTCTGCAAGTTACTCTGAAATGCATGCTTGGCCTCATTCTTAACTCCCAGCTACAGTTTTGTGTCTCCAGCTGCTTACTAGACAATTCTACTTGCAAGTCTTATCATCACGTCAAACTTAAGTTTTCTGAAATTCCACTTCTTTCTAAGATTGGCCCCATGTGCTCACAGTGACCCATTTCTATCACAAGTAGCTTTCTTCCCTAGCTCTGACACATAGGCAGCATCTTTGATCATTCCTTCTCTCTAGTCATCAGAGCCCATAAATTATTTTCTTTTTTCTTGAAGATTTTATTTTTTTAAGTTTATTTGATAGAAAGATCACAAGTAGGTAGAGAGAGGGGGAGGCAGGCTCCTCACCGAGCAGAGAGCCGGATGCGGGGCTCCATCCCAGGACCCTGAGATCATGACCTGAGCAGAGGCTTAACCCACTGAGCCACCCAGGTGCCCCATAAATTATTTTCTAAACATCTCTCAGCTACATTGATCCTTTATCACCTGTCATTCCTTTGCTGTTTTCATTTTTTGTCACCTTCGTCCCAGAAGTGATAAACATTTTACTTCTAAGCTATCCTAGTCTGGCCCTCCTTCCTCAGGGGATTTATCATCCTTAAGCACAGCTTTGCTGATCTCATTGCCCCAGAAACCTTTATGTGTTACTCTTGGCCCACCTGTCATTAACTAGGCACATAAGACCCGGAATCAGACCTGTAGCTCTGGGTCACTCGCGGCTCCCCATGGAGACTCTGACAGCAGTGCCCAAGTCAGGCCCCTCTTTTCTGAGCTCCTGTCCAGTCCTCACTGGGAGCCTCAGGATCTTTCCTCTGACCCTGAATCCAGATGAGATCCTAAATGTACGTAAAGGGCTACCCAATGCCTAGCTCGTAGGAGAGGCTCAATAAATGGCAGTGGTTCGGGGGCCTGGTTGGCTCTGTTGGTTAAGCGTCTGCCTTTGGCTCAGGTCATGATCTCAGGCACCTGAGATCGAGCCCCATGTCAGGCTCCTTGCTTGGCAGGAGTCTGCTTGTCCCTTTCCTTTGCCCCTCCGCACCCCGACTCATGCGCTCAATCTCTGTCTCTCAAATAAGTAAAACCTCTAAATAATAATAATAATGAGCAAATAAATAAATAGTATTGGATCAATTATTATTTCCTGGGATAATGTTCTCATGGTAGTTGTTTAATCAGCATTAGCCAGATAAAGGAACTACTTTAGCGCAATGATTCCTTTTTCTAAAAAACTGGATAAGATCTCCCACTTCCTTAACAAAATGAGGAGACAGCCCAAAGGAAAGCACTTAGGTATTTTTTTAATGTTCCTCAAAATACAAATAATAAATATGACTGATTATCAGAAATTATTTAATTTGTCATTAAGAATATTTATTTGAATTCTTCCTAAAAGAACAGTTTTGGGTTTTTTTTAAGATATTATTTTTAAGTAACCTCTACATTCAGCATGGGACTCTAATTCACAACCCCGAGATCGAGAGTCATATGCTACACCAACTGAGCCAGCCAGGCACCCCCCCAAAAAAGTTTGGGCCTCTACAGAAATTGTTCCCCTGTTTGCTGTTACTTATTATTGTGAATAGCATATTTGTTTAATTACTATATTTAAAAATTTTATGTTATATTTAATCTTCTAACTTTATCTTTACCTAATTATCTTTTTAATACTGATGAGGAATCTCTATTCCACTTTAACACTGAGTTTTAAATTCAGTTGTGTTTATTCTTTGAGTTGAAGGGGAAAAGATCCGAAGTGGACTCTGCCCTAAGCACCAGCTGTTGCTGGGTTCGGTCTCAGGACCTGAGATCATGACCTGAGCAGAAACCAAGAGTCAGTCGCTCCACTGACTGAACTACCCAGGTGCCCCCAGATTTGCTTAAAATTTAGTGCTCTGTGTAAGTATTACGCATCACTCTGTAAAACATGATACAGTTCCAGGCCCCTGGGTAACTTAATCACTTGGGCATCCAGCTCTGGGTTTTGGCTCAGGTCATGATCTCAGGGTCCTGGGATTGAGCCCAACGTCAGGCTCTCTGCTCGGCGGGGAGCCTGCTTCCCCCCTCTTTCTGCCTCTGCTTGCCTCTCTGCCTACTTGTGATTTCTCTCTCTCTCTTTTTTTTTTTTAGTTTTATTTATTTGCTTGGCAGGCAGAGATCACAAGTAGGCAGAGAGGCAGGCAGAGAGAGAGAGGAGGAAGCAGGCTCCCTGCAGAGCAGAAAGCCTGATGTGGGGCTTGATCCCAGGACCCTGGGATCATGACCTGAGCCGAAGGCAGAGCCTTTAACCCACTGAGCCACCCGGGCACCCTGTGATTCTCTCTCTGTCAAATAAATAAATAAAATCTTTTTAAAAATCATAAAAATAAATAAAATAAGTAAAAGGCCATATAGTTCTCATGGCTGTATTTGAAAAGCAGGTGAATTGCTACTTTACATGGTTTACTTACCACATGCCAGACTCTGGACAAGGCACTTCACTTGCCTTTTCATGTTTTATTCTTAAACCTTCTCCATGGGGCTAAATGCTATTACCACCCCCACTTAAACACGAGGAAGCTGAGTCTCCGAGAAGTCCAGTCCCCGCAGCTAGTGAATGGCAGAGGGCACAAGGCAGCCCAGCCCTGGAGCCAGTTTCATAACCACTGCACCCTGGAAAGTGGAAAGAGTCCTCTTTGCGTAACCACTGTGGGTGATTGACTTCCTTTGTCTTCACAGTATCCAGGTGGAGAAACCCTTACCCGCCAGCACCTCCACTGTTGTAATGCCAGGGACAGTGTGAATAATCATTTCCTCAGCGCCCATTGACACCATACACCATCCTTGCCACTTTACTTTCAAAGTCTCTGATGCTCACAAGAAGCCTTGAAGCTTTCTGTTAACCACCATTTCACCACTGAGAACACAGGGCTCAGAGAGCTCAAGTAACTTAAACATAGTCACAGAGCACGTGATCAGAGAGCTGGGATTCTACCTCCGTGGTGTTCTACACCATACTGCCTCTCCATAAAACAGTCTCCTAAGATCCACATAAGGAAGAGAAGAGCATGGTCTTTTGCTCTTTGCTTATCGGCAACATTACCATGTTCCTGTGGCGCCAAATTGGCCAAGTCCAGAGGGCGTGACATTTTCAGACTGATGTGGATTGAACCCCAGGGGAGTTGACCTGGCACAGGGCATTTCAGAAAACAAGGGTTCATTCACTTTTTTGGTACTATATCTGTGGGAGCCTCTGCAATCACATGTTTATGAAATAATTACCTAGCAAGAAGGAAGTTGTGTTGGTTTTTTTTGTTTTTGTTTTTTTTTTGTTTTTTGATAAAAAAAGGCTTTATTTACCTGAAGGACATCAGTTTTGGCCACCTCCAGACATTTTACTGGCCCAAAAAAGCTGTTGTTGTTTTGTTTTTTAATCATACATGTGAAAGGACTTGAGAAACTTAATTGGGAAAACTGAGGCCAGAGGAATTACATTTTTCTAAGTAAGTTAGTGGAAGAGAAGGATCTAGAACTCCCCACCGCCTCCCAAGTCCATCAAACTTTCCACTGCATTGTTTCACTTCACCTGATTTTCAGAAGTATGACAGAGCAGAAAGAAATTCAATGAGGTTTATTTGGTTTATAGAATGTGAATTTTTAGACATTGTATTGGTTACCTTTAAAAATTGGCTTTAGTGCGCCTGGGTGGCTCAGTGGATTAAAGCCTCTGCCTTCGACTCAGGTCATGATCTTAGAGTCCTGCAATCGAGTCCTGCATCTGGATCTCTGCTCGGCGGGGAGCCTGCTTCCCTCTCTCTCTCTCTGCCTACTTGTGATCTCTCTCTCTCTCTGTCAAAAAAATAAATTTTTTAAAAAATGTTTTAAAAATTGGCTTTAATAGAATGGCAATAATCTCAAACACCTGCTAAACTAGTTGTCCTAGTTCTGTTGTTGTCTTTTTTTTTTTTTTCTAGATTTAATGATGCTCTGCAACATTTTTCTGAGTCTGAAGCTTTCTGTGCCCGTGGATCTCAGAATTTGCTAAGAGATGGAGGAGCTTCCGCACAACGATCTGAACACAATGACCCACGAGAACGGTGACCCCCTCCAGAGCACCAGCCCTCAGATTTCCGTTAGTGAATTTTCTTGCCACTGCTGCTACGACATCCTGGTTAACCCCACCACCTTGAACTGTGGGCATAGCTTCTGCCGGCACTGCCTAGCTTTATGGTGGGCCTCTTCCAAGAAAACAGAGTGTCCGGAATGCAGAGAAAAATGGGAAGGTTTCCCCAAAGTCAATATTCTCCTCAGGTAATGCTCAGTCCATATCAGTGGCGCATCCATTTGCACAGTGTGTTTTCTCTTCATGGGAGCAGCCATGTTTGAGGGGGCCAGACGTGCAGAGCTGCCACCCACCCTCCCCACGCTGTGGTCGTCCTAGATCTAGAACAGTGTGAGTCAGGAGGCTCAAGGACTGCAGATCCAGAACTCCTTTCCTCACAGGGGACCATGACCTGTTACTGTTTATCACAAAGGGGGAAAAAAAATTCTGGGTATCAGACCATTGCTTGTAATCCTTTGTCATGTAACACTTTTTATTGATTTGTTTCCACCAAGGACACCCTAGGTCTAACAGAGAAAGTGGTATAACTGCACAGTTCTGTACAAATCACTGTGATGCTAATTTTCTTCATCTTTGACTAAACTCTGTTCCAGTGTTCATATCAGTAGCGGTAGCTTCTCATGCATAGTCTTGTAAACAAATGGCAAAACCTTTCAGATGGTAGGTTCTTTTCTGCTTCTGCCCATAATATTTATAATGTACCTGTGAGGTCTTGGAGGCTAAAATCCTTGCTCTCCTTCTCTTGCCTTCTTGCCACCAACAGAGTACCAGAAAGTTCCTTGAAAACATTAACCTAACATTCTCTTTTTCATCGGAGATACATTTACAAACAGTTTGCTCTCACGTGTCAGCCTGGTTTACCTGAAGGTTGATCTTAAATTGTAGGAAGATTCTCCGATTATGTGTAATTAAAAATGGGGAGCCCTATAGTAGGACTTAATGGCCTTCCTCTTACTACTCAACTCCACGTGTTTTCTCTTTGATGAATTAATTTTTAATAACATAAGCAATACATAGATACCCTCAATTGTTTGTATTCTTTTTAAAAATAAGTTAGAGTTATTACTGACAAAGTTAAATAAAGACCCCTTTGACCTCTCCTTCCCCATTTTACAATCCTTCCTTTCTTTTTTCCCCAGAGTCATTTCAGTTATGACTTAGTTATGATATCCTTCAGATTTTTAAAACTATTTTTATACGTATGTGAGCCAGTAGGAAATGCAAACATTTCCTCACATCAGTGGTGGTTCTGCAGTTTACTATTTTCATTCCACAATATGTATGTCTTAAACTTATCCATCTAGATACAAGTGATACCCAGTAAATTCATTTTTAAAACCATGTAGCATTCCATTCTGTGCAAACAGACCATGTTTTTATTTGACTATTTCTCTAACCACGGACCTGTAAGTTGTTTCTCATTTTTTGCTGTTACCAGCCTTCTTATCCATTCTTCTAAAGTGCTTGTAATTATCAAATATCAGCTGTTAGTTTGATTTTAACCTCTAAATATTATAAGATTTAGACAAACAACTGTCTTGTGACTTTTTTTTTTTTTTTTTACTATTCTCCATAGGGATGCCATTGAAAAATTATTTCCTGATGCCATTAAAAAGCGACATGAAGACATTCACCTGAATAATGACATAGTCCAGAGTCTTGCAGCCTTTCAGAAATACGGGCATGATCAGGTTCCTTTAGCTCCAAACACAGGCCGAGCAAATCCACAGAGAGGCGGGGGATTCTTCTCCGGGGTGCTCACCGCTTTAACTGGTGTGGCAGTAAGTTTATCAGTGTGTTTCTACACCCCCTGGCCCTCACAGTTTCCACTGAAGTCAGTCCGGTTGAAATTGATGGCGTACCTCGTGCAATGATTCAGTGCACGCATGAAGATCAGCCAGGTCATGTGATTCTTCGGGGCTGCTGTGTCCACACGTAGTCCCCCTCACATTCAGAGCTCAGTTATTGTTAGCTTTATTCCATTTCATGCTCTTCATAACCTCTGCAGTAGCCACCGTTATTACTCTCATTTTATCTCTTCATTTCTTTTTATTATTATTATCGTTATTTTTCACATAAGCTCCATGCCCAGCATGGGGCTTGAAGTCATGATCCCGAAAGCAAGAGTCACCTGCTCTACTGACTGAGCCAGCCAGGTGCCCCTGTTGTTCCCACTGTAGAGGTGAGGAGACCAGTGCAGGAAGGTATTATGCTGGGATGCGAGACCATGTCTATTTTGATGGTCCAGTGTCAAGCACAACACTTTACTAACACCCCATGGAGAGACAATCTTCTTTTCGGTTCCATGCAACAACAATTTAAAAGTTACACATTTTCCAGCAAAAAAGGCACATGATAAGTCCATTATCTTGGCCAAGATGTTGGGGTCAAGGGTGCAGTGCTGAGTTCTGTTCCCTCATGTCCTCACCCTGAGCAGTGAGAGCCCCCACCCCCCGCCCCAGGAGTTCTGCTCCCCGGCTCTCTTTGCTTCCTCATACAAGCGTGGCATCACTCCCACCGTGCTCAGCCCCTTCCCTCCCCTGCCCCACAGTGAGATGGAGAAGCCGTCCTCCCTGACCTTTCTGTGTGTTCCGGGCCCTCCCTCTTCTCCAGGTGGTCCTGCTCGTGTACCACTGGAGCAGCAGGGAATCTGAGCACGACCTCCTGGTGCACAAGGCTGTGGCCAAGTGGACAGCAGAAGAAGTTGTCCTCTGGCTGGAGCAGCTGGGCCCGTGGGCCTCTCTCTACAGAGACAGGTTTTTAGCGGAAAGAGTAAATGGAAGGTGAGAAGCAAGATATTCTGACATTTTTTTTTTAAGCTGCTTTATTGAGATATAATCCACAGACTATAACATTCACCTATTTAAAGTATGCAACTCATGGCATTCAGTACCTGCACGGATGGCTGCAGCCATCACCCCAATCTAGTTTTAGAACATTTCATCACCCCAAAAAGAAAGGTCTTCCTCTTGCCAGCAGTCCTCATAACACCCCCTCCTTCCCCGGCGACCACCGTTCTCCTCGCTGTCTTAACGGATTTGCCTGTTTAGACTATTTCCGATAAATGGAACCAGACACTATTCATGACCTTTTAGTTCTGGCTTTTTCACCTCGCAGAATATTTTCAAGGTTCATCCAAGTTGTCACAGGTGTCCATGCTTCGTGCATTTTTATGGCTGAGTAATATTCTGGTTTGCGCCTAACCCATTTTATGTGTCCCTCCTTCCATGGCTGGACACTTGGGTTGGCTCCGTTTGGGGGCTGTTACAAGCAGTGCCGCTGTGATCCTCGGTGTGCAGGTTTTTGTGTAGACCTGCCCTTTCAGTGCTCTCTTGGAGTGGAATTGCTGGGTCATGAAGTAAGCCCTTCTGTTTAACTTGCTGAGGAGCTGCCAAATTGTTTCTCCAAAGCAGCTAAGCCATTTTATGGTATGATATTTTGTTTGTTGCTTTGTGATTATAAAAGAAGCAGGTATTTACTAGTTCCTTAAAAATAAAGATGTAGAACTAGAAGGTATCGGAAGTGAAACAGCATCAGAATTCTACTCCTCGGGGAAGACCACCATTGTCATCTTTCTGGACATCTCAGATTTTTTTTCCATGTTTATAGAGAGGTACACATAAAGGTGTATTATTTATTTGTCTAAGCTGAAAGTATAATATACCAAGCAGACCTGTGTTTATATGTGTGTCTGTATATATGCATGTATGTGTATGTACTGGAGTCTGTTTTAAACTGATCTCTACCAGAACAGATCTGGGCTGTTTCCTTTTTCCCGTTCCAGGCAATTCCAAGCAATGTTGTAGGAAATGCTCTGATACAGGGAACTCCCATATCCAGTTGGCAGCCTGTGGGGAGGCCTGCCTCTGCCCATCAGCAGATCCCCTCGCCCTCACCCCCCTTCCAGAGCACTGTCCATCTTTATTGGAGTCTTTCCTTCCCCGGAGGGACTGTGTAAGGATAGTACTTAGCTCACCATGAAGTGCTAAGAGGGGCCACAATCTGCTTGTCCTGGCCGGCCGTCTACTCACTGCCCTCTGAAACTGTGTTTTCAGCGCTTGGGAAAACCAAATGCTCCCACTGTTTTTTGTAAGAATTAGCACCTCTCCCCAATTGTGGTTTAAAAAAAATTTTTTCCCCTACCTAGTTAATACATCCCTACCTTAATACATCTTCGCGTGATTGCCTGCCTTCCAGAGGATAGATTCCTAGAACTAGAATTTCTGGGTCAAAGCACATAAACCTTTCCAACTTTGATAAATGTTTCCAAATTCCCCACAAAAGGACACCAGCCTCCATCCCTCCACTGGTGTACCTGCGGGGCTCTGGTTAGGGGCGTGGTTAACAATGAGTGATTGTTGAGGTGAAGTCGTGTTTTTCGATGAAAGGGATCAGACGAGGGAGCTACCATCATTTGTCTTAAATCACTACCCCCCAAACAGCTACTCTCAAAATCAGAACATCTTATTGGATTTCCTTCCAATTTTTTTTTTCCCATAGATACACATTTTGAAAACCAGGGTAGTATGTGAGAGGTCAGCCTACATATCGGGCAAGGGGGCAGGAATCAGAGACGAGGTGCGAAAGAGACCAGGCTGTGCCTTGGCTGAGCCACTATATTCCTCCAAGCCATTTTTTCAGCCACAAAACAGCCATCATGCCACCTACTGGGCAGAATTGTTAAATGGATCAGTGATGACTTGCGCAGGTGGTTTCAGAATCACTAATTCAGGGGTTTGCTGTTACTACTGTTGTGTCTTATACTAAGTGAAGTGTCAGCTTACTCAAGGCTAAAGCATTTGTGCTGATAGGATGCAAGACTGACTGTGAGTTTGCATCCTGTACATAATCTCAAAAGCAATCTCCCCCTGCTGCTCCCCCTCCCCGACAGGTTGCTTTTAACCCTGACAGAGGAAGAATTTTCGAGGCCGCCATATACCATAGAAAACAGCAGCCACAGAAGAGCCATCCTCCTGGAACTGGAGCGTGTCAAAGCCCTAGGTGTGAAGCCCCCTCAAAATCTCTGGGAATATAAGGTGAACTCTTAATTTTTTTTAATCAAGAAAAATACAGAGAATAGCCTCTCTCTCATCTGCATGCCCACTGCTTAGGAAAACATCACAGCCACCCCTCAACCCCCCAGCTCCCCACCCTCCTGCCGCTGAGCCGGGGGTCCTTACTGGGCACGTTCCCCTACCTGTGTCAGGGCGTTGCGTATGCGGGTACAAGGAGTGTTGTTTCACGGGCCCCTCACCTTCACGGAAGGCCCATGAACTGAGCATTCCTTTTGCAAGTAGCTTTTACCTCTCTGGCCCCAGTTCACTCACTTTCTCTTTCAAGCACATGTTCGTTGAGGCCTTGTCCTGTCAGTGAACCTGGGGTTCTTTCCATGTTTGCTGTTAGAAACAGTCCTGCTCTGGAAATTCTTTGGACATTCTTATGCTTGATGTTACATACTGAGGAACGGGCTTGCTAGCTCCCAGGCAGTACACATCTCCAGCCATATGAGCTGCAGATAAGCTATTCTTCACCGTGCCTGTACCACAGAGAGGATTTCAGCAAATACTGGACCGTAAAACTAACACATTTTATTATAAAATAGATTTAGAGCCTAAAAAAGGCAGCATGGAGAAAAATAATTACAAATGGCCCATAAGTCCACGGGAAAGAATTCTCACTCATAATTAAAGAAGCGCAGACTGAAGTAAGTAGATGGTGTCGTTTTCACCTGTCTGGTCTTGTCAGGGATAAGAGCATCATAATCAAAGGAAAGAGACACTCGTGTGTTCTGTGCATCCTAAATCTGGTGCGGTCTCCGTGGAGAGGAGTTTATCAATAACTATTAAAATTTAAACCATACCTGTTTGTGACCTGTGGCGTCACTTCTTTGTGCTTAGAGCACAGGCAGCCTGGTCTGGGGGTCAAGGGCAGGGTGGCCACGCTCCTCACTGGGCTCCTCCAGGGCATGCTGGCTGTGGGCCAGCAGCAGGCACCTGGGCTCCATATGCCTATCTCCACCTCAGTAAGTGACTTCATAGAGTCACAGTGAGAACTGCTCTGAGTCCCCAAACATCGTTCAAGGAGACCCTTACCACCACATCGTTGGTAATAGCAGCACGTGGAAAACCAGTGAAGCTGGTTAAGTGAGGAGGGCACAGCCGTACGTGCAGCCATTACAGAAGAAGGTAGGGGCTGGGGGCTCCGGGTGTCCCAGTAAGGAACAGAGCCCACGTCACAATGTTAACTGCAAATACAGAAAAGCACATTGGAAAGTAGGCACATTTGTATGTATCTTTATGTTTGCGTATGCAGAGAATATTTGTGGGAGGATACACACACTGTTAATGTTTTCATTCTGGGGATTGAGACTTGGACAGAAGGGAGAATTTTATTTGTCAATACATTTCTGTGCCATTTGGAAAACGTTGTATTGACTATGTACACATAGTATTTTAAAACTAAAAAAACACTCGTTTCAGAATTTTTGAAGAATGGGCATAAAGATAGAAGGTTTGTTGCTTTTTGCATTACTGCTGACCCTTTATTTAAAATACATAAAAGTAATCTTAATATTAACCCATGGGAACGCAATTCTAGACCCAGGCAGAATCTTATCAGTTGGCTCCTTCAAGGCTGCCAGCACACACACCTCCCCCCCTCCCCAGATTTGGCCATTTGACAGTTCTCCAATGTGATAAGATTCTTCCAGCCGTAGTGTCCGGGTGCAATTCCTGTTCTCATTAGATATGGGAGAAACAGCTCCCCACTGAAGTGCTCTCATCATAACCCCCTTACAGGGTGGTGGCTTTGCCTTCCTTTCTGATAGGAAGTAGCCAAGCATGCGCACTGGTTCAGCACTCACACTGACCCCAGACCCACAAACAGGTCACCTGCTCACCTCCCTCTCCCTTGTACTAACCGTGATGTGGCTGGCCATACTCTTGACTTGATTTCGGGGACCATTTCTCCTTTAGATCTTGAATGCTGGACAAGAACAGTACTGGCCCCAAGGCAATTGGTTGGTGGGGGTGGTGAGGAATTAAAAAAGTCTTAAATAGTTTGTGATTTGTGACCCCCTCCAACAGACCACAGTGCAAAAACAAGTGTATAGTTTATCTGTGGTATTCACATTTCATGGGGAGGCAAGATTATGGGGGGGGGGGGAATGTTTTTAAAAGTCTCCTTAAAAGGGGATAATAATAAAAAAAAACAGTTTGGGAAACATTTTTGAATGATGAATTACATGTCTATTTCTCACCTACCTTAGGTTGCAGTGATATTTATTATGGAAAATTTCAAACATACATAAGAGTAGGATGACAGTACAGAACTGCCAAGTACCCTTCCCAGCTACGGCAACTTACAGTCATGTTTATTTCCGTGGTCCCCCCACCTACTCCCTCCCCTGACTTTTGAAAATCTAAGATACCTTATTTTTCAGAGGTAAATATTTCATTGTGAATCTCTAAAAAGTAAAGACCCCTTTAGAAACAAAACTGGGGACATCTGGGTGGGTCAATCACTTAAGCATCTGTCTTCAGCTCAGGTCATGATCCCAGGGTCCTAGATCAAGTTCTATGTCTGGGGCCCCCAGCTCAGCAGGGAGTCAGTTTCTCCCTCTCCCCTTACTCCCCCCCAACCCCTCAACTCGTGCTCTCTCTCACTCTCTGTCTCCCAAATAAATAAATATAATCTTTTTTTAAACTTTAAAAACAAAACTTAATTCCCTGCTATCAAATAACTTGTCAGTATTTAAATGTACTGCATACTTTTTTCTTCTAGTCCATTTGTTCGAAAAAAGGTCTACATTTGGTTATCGTGTCTCTCAAGTCTCTTGTAGTGTATGGATTCTCCCTCCCTCTTTTCGTTACCCTGCATTTATTTGTGGATGAAACGGGATAGTTTTGGCTGTAGTTTCCCCACATCTTGAATTTGGCTGATTGTCTCTCTGTGGTGTTGCCTGACGGGTTCTGCTGTCTCCTGCATATCCCATAATCCAGTAGTTAAATATGGAAGCTCGCATTGGTTTAGGTATTTGACAAGACTTCTTCCTATGTGGTGATGTCTTCTTCCATCAAGAGACTCATGATATCTGATTGTTTCTTTCTGACGGTGGCCGCCACCATGACCATTGATAATTTACTTGCAAAATGGTGATACTGTGATTCTCTCATTTCTTAATTTTTTTTATTGAGAGAGAGAGAGAGAAAGCACACGGTGGGGGCAGGGGGCAGAGGGAGAGAGAGGAAGAATCACAAGCAGACTCCCCGCTGAGCGTGAAGCCCGATGCAGGAGCTTGATCTCACAACCCTGAGATCAGGACCTGAGCTGAAACCAAGAGTTAGATGCTTAACCAACTGAGCTACCCAGGTGCCTCTAAAGTAAACATTTTTAAGGCTCTTTGATATGGTTTACAAAATTGTTTTCCAGAAAAGTTGGGTTTTACTGGCAGTGCCTAGGAGTACACATCTCAGCTCCGCACAACCCCTCCTACAAAAGCCATGGAGAAAGACTGGGTCTTTATTAAATGTAGCCCAGCATATTGATACTTGGACTCTTCTTGCCGTCCATCCATCCACTCATTCATTCATTCATTGTGAAAGGTTGATGGCAAAGGGTGTGAGACTGTGGAAGGAACACAGGTGGGGAGCTGGCCACCTCTGTTGTAACGGGGCCCTGTGCCTGCCTTGTCTTCTGCAGGCTGTGAACCCAGGCAGGTCCCTGTTCCTGCTGTATGCCCTCAAGAGCTCCCCGAGACTCGGTCTGCTGTACCTCTATCTATTTGACTACACGGACACCTTCCTACCCTTCATCCACACCATCTGCCCATTGCAAGAAGACAGTTCTGGGGAGGACATCATCACCAGGCTTCTGGTAGGTCTACAGAGCGCCATGAACAGAATTATTCTGCTGCTCCTCAGTGTGGTCTGGAATTGAAGATGAGACTGTAGCTGTCATGGAAGAGCCAGTAGCACCCAGCCTTCATTTTTTCTTGCAAGCAGGCACCCTGCAAGAGAACATAAAATAGACCCTCCCCGCTTCCAGAAGCTGGTTTTATTTACTGCATTACACACAGCAAGAGGGGCTACTCTCTGGACCTGAAATATTTAGAGGGGAAGAAACAGCATTGCTTTTGTTCTAAAAGAAGATAGCCTAGGTCTGGATTGCCCAAGGGTTAGATCTGCGGACCTTCCAGCTTGGCCACCTGTCTGTTAAGAGAATCCCCAAAGGATGATGGTTTATCCTCCCACAGGGCAGAGTAAGCATCCATCCCAGTGGCCTCAGGAAAGTAAGCAGCTGACCACAGGCCCCTGGCAGGGATAGTTGCCCACCTTGGCTGTCGTGTCTTCAGTTTAATCGACGGAGTCCTCCAGAATTGCTGGTGGATCCCAGTCAGTGATTTCGGTGTATCTGGTTGGTCATTTCAGATGATGTGCTTTGCATCGCTGCCCTCGGAGCAGTCCCTGTGATCTGTTGAAATCAAAAGTCACATGGTTATAGGAATCGTCATGTGATCCAGACCCATAAATATTAAAACAGGATTCCTAAATCTCCAAAGACCTTTTTTAAAATACTTGTCAAGCATCTCCCTAACTGACTTGAGCCTTGGATGTAGTTTAAAGCCTGCTGATAAGCCGCTATGCATAGTGTTTATCTCATTACCCCATTTCCTGCTGTTTACCTGTCCTCACTGCACTGCAAGCCAGAGGCCTCCCTACCGTTCCATTCTAACAGGCCCCAGCAACCCCTGTTCACTCAGCACACTCACTTTCTTCTCGCAATATGTAGTTTCTGTAAGCCTTCTGGATGCCTCTGTGAGTTGTTTAAATGCTCTGGTTAATCATTTGCTAATATCTGTAGTTAGGGCTTTTTATTTTCCCCAAAATTACTTTTTCAAAGTATATGTTTAATTTTCCCATGATCTGTTATCATTCCAAGGCAGCTAAGATGTCAGATTTATTATTTTTTTTTTTTAAAGATTTTATTTATTTGACAGAGAGAGATCACAAGTAGGCAGAGAGAGAAGAGGAAGCAGGCTCCCCGCTGAGCAGAGAGCCCGATGCGGGACTCGATCCCAGGACCCTGAGATCATGACCTGAGCCAACGGCAGCGGCTTAAACCACTGAGCCACCCAGGCACCCTCAAGATGTCAGATTTAGAAAATTGTCTGAGTTACCCATGCAGTGAGGAAGAAATTTTAAAACTGTCCTAATTTCAATTCATTGCAACCTCGTTATTTATAACTCGTGCTTGGATTTTTTACTTCCGGGTTTTCCCCGCATTCCATACATGTGAGGCATCTCTCTTCCGCTTCTTTGATAACATTTGTCCGATGTAAGATTAGTTACTACAAGGTGAGCTGAGGGTTGGGAATTTCCTGTTACGTTGTTGGGTATGTGGGGGTTTTCACAAATGTAAAGTTTTCTGTAAAAGTCAGTCCTCACAATTTTTTGTGTGTCCCCTTGTGCTTATTTTGATGTTATTTGAAAGGATCTTAGAGAGCCCACGTGGAAACAGTGGAGAGAATTCCTCGTCAAGTACTCCTTCCTTCCGTACCAGCTGATTGCCGAATTCGCGTGGGACTGGCTGGAGGTCCATTACTGGACGTCCCGGTTTCTCATCGTCAATGCCATGCTGCTCTCGGTTCTGGAGTTCTTCTCCTTTTGGAGGATCTGGTCAAGAAGTGAACTGAAGTGAGTGTGATTTTACAAGTTGGAGATGGTTGGAACAGCGGGCACTGAGAAAGACTTTTACCAAGTGGCGGAAGGGTCCTCTTTGAAGTAGTGGATGAACGGGAAACACTCCTTGGGCCCCAGTGTAGAAACACTGCTTAAAGCAGCGATTAGGAAACAGTCCTCACTTTCGGGGGTGGGGAGGTTTTCGTGGCGCTCACTATTCAAGAGTGTCTCCATGTGTCTTATCTCCGTGAAGTAACACACCGTGTACTTCTGGGGGTCGGGGTGTGCATGAAGGACCATAGTAAGGAATACGTACTTTATGGAAAGGGCACAGTGGTAGAGCATAAAGAGATCTGGTGAGGAAGTCATAGTCCTGAGTTCTAATCCTCCCACTGATCAGGACAGTAATCGCTTCTTGGGATTAATGCATGAAATGAGAGCCCTGGGCTAGCCATTCAGAGTCGGGACTCTTGGTTTCCTGTGATCGAAACCAGCCCGAATTGGCTTTCCCAGACTTCCTGCACAGCTGGACCCAGAGACCTAAACGCTGTCGTCAGGACTCACGCTCTCCCTCTCGCAGCCCTGCTCTCAGCTCTGTTGTTCACCCTCCGGCAGCTCTCTCTGCTTGGGGCCCGTGGTCACTCCGGGCACGGATCGGAGCAGCTTAGCAACCCCGCTGGAGGGAGCACACTTCTTTCCCCGCAGCACTTACAAGGGCTCCCGCTCCTTCGCTCTGACGGGCCCCGCCTGGGTCCCATGCCCACCCGGACCCATCACCAGTGCCGGGGCATGCCCTTGCCCACCAGCCAGGGGCTGCTTCAGCTCCACTGAGACCACATGGAAGAGACAGGGGCAGGCGGCACCAGAAGGAAAGCTCAGAAAGTGTTTCGTGGGGTGGGGGGGTAGCAGGTGGTTTCTGGGCAGGCAGAAGTAACACAGCCGCACGCCAGCATCCTCACAGCTTTAATCATCCCATGACCCACAGAGTTCTTGGCCTCGTGAGTCAGTAGCAGCCCTCTAAATAGTCCCCAGACCTGACAGGAACCTCCTGTTGATATATCAGGCTCACGGTTCATTGACACACACACACACACCCCCCACTCCCAGCCCCTAGCTCTCTGCTGGGCGCTGCAGATGTTTTGGTAAGGAAAACAGACAGTCTGGACTCTGCAGGCCTACAGCCTCACAGAAAAGACAGACATTAAACACATACAAGCGTGACTCAGCGCCCAAGCAGGTGGGGCTGTCCTGGGGGCAGGGGCGGGGGGTCCTCCCTCACTGTGGGGACCAGGGCCAGGCACAAGCCGCAGGCCCCATCCTGGGAGCTAACGATGCTTGGTCAGGCAGAGGCACGCCTCAGGCGTCAGGTCCGGGAAGGAAGCCTCTGCAGCTCCGGCAGCCGGGCTCCGTGCTGGGGGGAGGCCCGGGGCCCAAGCCCTTTGGCGCCATCGTTAGAAACGGCATCACGACCCCACCTCTCAGATGCTTCTCTTCTTTTCACAGGACTGTGCCTCAGAGGATGTGGAACCATTTTTGGAAAGTATCAACACAGGGGCTTTTTGTGGCCATGTTCTGGCCCCTCATTCCTCAGTTTGTTTGCAACTGTTTATTTTACTGGGCCCTGTACTTCAACCCAATTATTAACATCGATCTCGTGGTCAAGGAAGTCCGACGGCTGGAAACCCAGGTGTTGTGACTGGCACTGCCCAGGGCCTGAGGGACTCTTCCAGCCTCCTTGACATCGGAGCACTGATGCTCGAGCGGGAGGGTGGGGAGGGGGGAGCACACTTCCTATTTCTACGCCTCGTGAACAAGGTGCTGCTTTGTCTGTCAGAGGCTCCACCAGGTCCTCTCTCCCTCTGCCTGTGGCATCGTGGCAGCAGGAACTGACAGCCCAGAGCTCGGCCGACACAGCGGCATCACCTCCCAGCCAGCCGCCCTCCTCACAGAGACCAGGGAGGCCTGGTCCTCCGTGGCTCTCAAGGACCCGGGTCCCCACGCGTGCAGTGTGGTGACAGCAGAAGGCTGCCACGTCAGTGATCCCGCTGGACAAAGGCTCCCAGCGCGAGTTGCAGCCCAGGGCTGAGCCGGAGACCTGGCTTGTTGGGGCCAGGCCTGTCCCCTAAGGCGAATTTAGGAAAAAAAACGGGAGAAGATTTTGTCACAGGCGTAGACAGTTGCACATGAGCAATACAGAGGAAAAGCCCAAATCTGATGGACGATTCTGGATTATGAAAGAATTGCTAGAAGGTTTGTCAGAGTGAAGAGCACACTGGCATCAGATTTTCCACGAATAATCGCTGCGAGCCTGGATTCCTGTCGGGCAATAACAGAGTAACTCACGTGGGGCTGAGCTGCCTCGGTGCCACTTACAACGATTGTCGTGGGTTGGTTTGTTTTGTTTTCAGGAATTTAATATCCAGGATAATCCTTTTGTTCAAGGAAACGTTTTGTACATTGACCTCGCACTGTATGATCTTACTGTCCTGTTCTCATGTATAAAACAGCAAGTATAATTACACCAAGTGCTGTCATTGTAAATACGGATGAGATGAAGCAGGGCCTTTTCTTTCCTTCCAGTGTAAAGATAGCAGGTGTGGACGGGAGCCGCCCGGAGATCGGCCCCGCAGAGGTAAGCTTGCGCCCAGTGTTGTTTGATGACTCTATGAACCCTTCATTTATTCTTTGGACCTTTGGAAGATTTCCCTCAAACTTTGCACCTGAAAGTTTGAAGCAATCACTTGAAAGCAAAATAAAGATTTCTATATAGATAAAAGTCTATAGAAAAAAAGAACTGCTTTGAAAACGCATTGCCCCCTACAGCCTAGTGACCCCGAAGTCCCCCAGCCTGACGTGAGCGTGGCACCAACGAGCCACCCTCCGGTGCCTAACCCGAAAGGAGGGAGGATGTTTTCCTTCTTCCTGCGCTTGCTCATCAGGCCCCAGGCCTGCCTGACCTTCCCCGTGTCACAGCACAGCGGGTCTGGGGACACCACGCACCGTTTGCACATCCCTAGCCTGGTGCCTTGCACAGTTACTGTTCTCCTTTCCAGATGAGCACAAGGAGGCTGGCTGGCATCCGTAGGGCTGGGCCCAGGCCAGACGGCCAGACCAGCACCCCCGCCTGCACTCTGTGGGCTCGCAGCATCCCCACGTCCTCCCCACATCCTGCTTCAAGGATGAGTGAGTAATACCCATGTCCGCGCTGGGAGGGAGGAAGGGCTAAGACTGGGCCTCGAGCAGATGGGCTGGGCCAGACTCACTTCTTACCACCAGAGTGGGGACAGGCCCATCGAGAGAAGGGCTGCTGGCTGCCTGTCTCTGCCCTCAGACCCTCTCAATCATAGCGGGCTTGGGTACCACAGAAGGGGACGTTTATGGAAAATATTCAGGCCCTTTGCTACAAAAATTGCACTTCCGCCAAGTCTGGGGTCAGCAAGAATGCCTGTCCCCATTCAGGGTCCTTCTAGCTGGACTAAGAATCAAACTGACAAGAGACAGATCAACAGAAAAGCAAACTTAACGTTGTACATACAGAGAGTCCATGCAGGCATGGCTGTTCCAAAGACCGGCAAAACAAGGCCAGATGTCATCCTGAGCTAAGCTAGGGGTATGGGCCATCAGAGGAAAGGAATGTGGTTCACAAGGTGATAAGAGCAGATGTTTGGTAATGAGCTGTGTGCCCTGCCCGTGCAGATGGGCCACTCAGATAAAACAGCTCTGGTAATAACCCTCATTCTAGAACAGACCCCCAATTTAGATTTTTCTCAGTAGTTAAAGGAGGGACAAAAGTTTCTCTTGAGCCCGCAGGGTCTCTACTGCCTTCAGCTCAAAATAGTCTTCATGCCAGAGTGGCCCATCTTGATTGGGGTGGCCTGCCCTTGGGCGCGACACTGGGTTAAGGAACAATGAAAAGGGGGGGGGTGGAATGTGACAAAGATTTATTCACTAGCATCCTTGTCGTGTCAGTAACCGATAAAAACTGGAAATATCACCAATCCCCAAAAGTGGGCAATTTATAAAACAATATGTAGTACAGTTACTTAAAATGATGTTTCCAAAGGTTTTTGGTTTGTTTGTTTTTTTTTTTAATGACATGGGGGAAAAGCAAAATCCTATGCTATGGTCTCAATGGCATTTTTTATGCATCACAGAAAACTCTGATGATACCACACAGAGATGCTGAAAGTGGTTATTCTGGATTGTGGGAATAAGAGTGATATTTTTCCTCCTTTATATTTGTCTTTATCTTTTTAAGCATTGAGGATATACTACCTCTGTAACCAGGAAATTTAACCGTTAGGTGGAGTAGGATGGAGAATTCTTCCTTAAGCTCATAACTACCAAAATAGGGCTTCACAGAAGTGGGCATCTTTTTTTTTTTTTTCCTTAAGATTTTATTTATTTGAGAGAGAGACAGAGAATGCACGAGCAGGGAGAAGGAGCAGAGGGAAAGGAAGAAGCAGGCTCCTCCCAGAGCAGGGAGCCCAACCCAGGGCTCGATCCCAGGACCCTGAGATCATGATCTGAGCAGACAGCAGACGCATAACTGACTGAGCCCCCGCCCCACAGGTGCCCCATGAATGGGCGTCTTGTTTACTGCCTTTTCCAGGAACACAAAACAAGGCCAGGCACATGGTGGGTGTTGGTTCACGTGGCCCACCCGCTATCGGGAGCAGATTAGAGCATAAAGCTCAGCCCTTTTCATAAAGGGTGAACCTCAAATATGGTACCAAACCCAATACAGCCATAGGCATAGTTGTGGTTTTATAAAATAAGCACGGGACTTTTGACCTTAAACTGGAAGCCACACAGCCTTCAGCCCCAAGTTCCGGGAGAGAAAGCAAACATGGTTTGCAGCTTTCACACTTGGCCTCCGTTCCCTCCTGCAAAGAACTGAATGCAGCTGCTGTTGATGAGTGAAAAAAGTTTTTATTTCCTTATGTGAAAGAACATTCCAAGTTAGGCTAGTCAGTCACACTGGGGCGAGTCCTTCTCACATAAGAGCCGGGGGTAGAATAAGTACTTTAAGTTGTATTGAGTCTGGGCTAGGCAGTAAGCAATCTCCTTGTCACACTTGCACAAAAGCTCCTGGCATTTGTTCTCCGTGGGTCCTGGAAGAAGTGGGGAAACTGAGTTAGAGCAGGGCCTCGAAGACACCTGATAAACACTAGGGAAGCCAAGTAGTGGGAGGCAGGAAGGGTTGTAAGTTGCATCTACGTGCGGCTTGGCAATTCATGCGATCTCCGCCCTGGCAACTTGGGAAGGGAGGCGACGTTGGCCCCCGTTTATGGAAAAGGAAACCTGAAGTTGCCAGGGAAGTATTTTCAGATGGAAAAGACCAGAGTCTGTGCAACCTTCCGGCTTCTCTTCCGCATCAGTATAACACTACGTCCCCTGAGGATCTGTGCAGAGGAGGAGTAGGTGCCTGCAGTGCTCACTCTGCTACTTCCTAGCCGGGTGATCGTGCCTTCCGAGCCCGGTCCTCGCTGGAAACGGAGATTACAGAGAACCCCGTGTAGGGCGCCCAGCTTCGCAAGGGACAAGCACTCAGTCAAGGTCGGCTCCACCTGCGTCTTTCTGCCTTCCTTCTCCACGTCTCTCCCCCAAGCTCCTTCAAGAGTGTCTTCCATCTTTCCTTTCCAGCCTGAGCCTGCCTCCCAGAGACCCGGAGGCTGCCACTCCAAGGTCAGTCTCCTTGCACCTTGGTAGTGGTTAGAAAGATTTCCTGATCTTCAAGGCCTAGCCTACTGATCAAGAAGGTATAATGCCTGCAACAGCTTTGGAAATCCTGCCTAACCATGCCACCCAGTGCCTTTTAGTATGGGCTTTTAATGATTCAGATACATGTAAATATAAAACCCACTCACCACCGAATCCTTCCAAACTCCCGCCAGAGGCGCAGTGAAGCTCCAGCTTTGGAGTTGACCAGCGCGGTCATGGAGGTAGCAGCTCTGTGCTTTAAACACATAACTTCAACCCTTCTAGGTGTTTGCTCAGGGGGACACAGGGTCACTAATAGTCCCTGCTTCTAAGGGTTGCTGGGAGAATGAAAAGACACCCAGAGGTTAAAATGCAGGGCATACAGTAGACACTCCATGCCGTGGACACTCGGTAAGCTGGAGTTGACCTCCTTCCGCGGCCAGCTGCTCTTGAAGGATCCTCTCATGTTCCTTGTAGGGACCCCTGGGTGGCTCAGTGGGTTAAGCATCAACCCTCTGCCCAGGTTAGGATCTCAGGGGTCCTGGGATCGAGCCCCACATCGGGCCCTCTGCTCAGCAGGGAGCCTGCTTCCCTTCCTCTCTCTCTGCCTACTTGTCATCTCTGTCTGCCAAATAAATAAATAAAATCCTTAATAAATAATAAATAAATAAATAAAATTTTTAAAAAAATGTTCCTTGGAGACCCTCACAAGGTAAAGCATGAGAGCTTCCCAAACTCAGGTCCGTGGCAGCTTCAGGATCCTTCCTTTAAATCCCCTCATTTTAAAACTGTTATTATTTAAAACAGTTATTATCAATTATTTAAAATAAATAAATTATAATTATATTACATGGTATTAAATTCTAAAAAAAAAAATTAAAAATTAATTCTATCCTTGCCATAAATAGAAAACCAAAAATCTTGTACCATAAACTGGTGGAAAAACAAACCAAGTGAAAACACAACAAAAACCGGTGGGAGTGAATTTGTAACACTAAAGGCTGGTTAGATGCTCTTGCCTACCTAAAGGCTGTAAGCCCCAAATCGGGGTGTCTTGGTTAAACATGGAGATTAGCAAGTGCAAGAGAGGTTTAACCTCCCCAGTTGTCAGACCATCCCACAACCAAAGCTTCTTCCTCACCCCTAACTAGAAAAATTAACAGAGAACCGAAAGAGAACATCCTTATCGTGTAAATTCATCATGAAGCTTTCCACACGCCAACACCCCCAGATCCAAAAGCCTGTGTCTACACGCTCTACAAGATGCCTCAGTTATAATTCGTTACATCGATAACAAGAAGTCAGAACGACGGGTGCCAGTGTGTGTTTCATGCATTTCTGCAGAACTGGGAACTGAGCAAAAGCTCCATGGTCCCCATCTCACCCAACCCTCAGGGCTGTGCCACAGGCACCCCAAGCTTCCGGAGGAGAAATCCAAGTCCATCTCACCCAATCACACCTTGTGACCTATCTGCAGGAAGGGAATGGAGCACAGACTCAGGGGACGCGTCCACACATACGATTCCTGCTTGTTACACAGGGTTCTTTAATAGGGTTTTAATGACATGAGAAACAGTGTACGATCAGCAGAAAAATAAGGAGTACAAAACATACCTCCATATATATATTTTTTAAGATTTTATTTATTTATTTGACAGAGAGAGATCACAAGTAGGCAGAGAGGCAGGCAGAGAGAGAGAGAGGAGGAAGCAGACTCCCCGCCGAGCAGAGAGCCCGATGGGGGACTCGATCCCAGGACCCTGAGATCATGACCTGAGCCGAAGGCAGCGGCTTAACCCACTGAGCCACCCAGGCGCCCTTTAAATATCCAATTTTTAAAAAATATTTTATTTATTTATTTGTCAGAGAGAGAGCGAGTGAGAGCGAGCACAGGCAGACAGAGTGGAAGGCAGAGTCAGAGGGAGAAGCAGGCTCCCTGCAGAGCAAGGAGCCCGATGTGGGACTCGATCCCAGGACGCTGGGATCATGACCTGAGCCAAAGGCAGCCGCTCAACCAACTGAGCCACCCAGGCATCCCTCTCCATATATTATTTTTACACCTGATCCTAGCCAAAAGGCCGAGAAGCGATGCCTTGTGTTTTGTTAATGATGCGCTTGAAAATACGGGAAAAACACCAGGAGTTTAGTCAAGGGGTTGTCTGTATAGTATCAATGGAAGTTTTGTTTCCTGTAAAACTTACATTTTATAATCTCAGAGGTTTCTACTTCGAGCCCTATGATACTTTCCTCACAGAGAAAGCAATCTCAAAATTTGAAAGATCGCTATTTCAAGGCATAATTTAATATATCTGTTAGATTTAAAATGTCTGTACCGCCTAGTCTCAGTGCCAAAAAGAGATGACCTATGGGGGCCATAGTGGCCTTCGTGCCCCCTCATAGTCACCAGGTTCCCCCTTTACTCCCCAAGCATCTATAAATAAACACGATACACATTTTTTTTTTTCAGTGCCCTTGCCATGTAAATTCTCCTTCAAGAAAAGTCCCTGAGGGGCGCCTGGATGTCTCAGTCTATTGAGCGTCCGCCTTCAGCTCAGGTCATGATCCCAGGGTCTTCAGATCGAGTCCCGCATCAGGCTCCTCACTCAGCAGGGAGCCTGCTTCTCCCTCTGCTGGCAGCCCCCCCGGCTTGTGTTCTCTCTCTCTTTCTCTCTCACAAAATAAATAAAATCTTTAAAAAAAAAAAAAAAGGCAAAGTCCCTGAGCCAGCCCCCAAGCCCTTTCTGCATACAAATACTAGGAATGGCTCGAACTCACCATCAGACCCAGCAGTTCTAGGGCTTGATGCTAGAGAACCTCACGCAGGTGCCCAAGGATTTATGAGCCAATACGGGCTCTGCAAACACCAGCAGCGGTCGATGGGCAAGTGGTCAAAATAAAGTGCCTTCATGTCCCAAACCAGGTGTTCTCAACCGTGGGCATTTGGCAATGTCTAGAGACATTTTGGGTCATCACACTGTGCGGGGGGCGGGGGGGGTCCTGCTACTGGAGTCAAAATGTCAACAGTGTCAAGATTACAAAATTTTGCCATAGGTTATTATCTTGCCTTATTTTATTTTATTTTTTAAAAGATTTTATTTTTAAGTGATCTCTGTACCTAACGTTGGGCTTGAACTCACAACCCCGAGATTAAGAGTCACAGGCTCTACTGACCAAGTCAGCCAGGGCGCCCCTTATTATCCTGCTTGAAAAGAATGAGGTTGACCCCTATGTTCCAAGATGTCTAAGACACGATGTTAAGTGAAAAAAGTAAAATATAGGTAGTATAATCTGATATTATATGTATATATACACGTGTGTGTGTGTGTGTGTGTGTGTATTTACAGACATACAAATCTGGTAGAAGTGATGCCAACCTTAACAGAAACTAGTTAACTCCAGTGGGTGCAGTGTCACTATCTACATTAGAGTCTTTCTTTCTTTCTTTCTTTCTTTCTTTCTTTCTTTCTTTCTTTCTTTCTTTCTTTCTTTCTTTTTAAGATTGATTTATTTTAGAGAGAGTGTGGGGGGAGCAGCAGCAGGAGAGGAAGAGAGAGTTTCCTTGAGCAGACTCCCTGCTAAGCACGGGCCCTGCTGTGGGGCTCGATCTCACAACCCTGAGCCATGACTTGAGCTGAAACCAAGAGTAGGACGTTCAACCGACTAAGCCACACAGGCGCCCCCCCGCTGCCTTACAGTATCTCCTTAGCGTTTGAGTTTTTCACAACAAACACGTGTTGGGTTTGAAGGAGAACAAGCAGGTGGATGAATGGACAGATAGATGATGAGGGGTGGATAGATGGGTGACAGATAAAAAAAAAAATAACGCATAAAAATCAGTAACAGAACAAGACCATCCAGCAGCAAGCCCTCTGCCTGTAGATCTCCCCTGGACTGCCTCACAAGAGACACAGGGTACCCCTAGAGCAGCATGACCCCATGGACACCCGAGGAAGGAGCCACCCTGAAGCTCCAGGGTGGTCTTGTTCCCACAGAGCTGGCTGACTAAGGATAGGCTTGCTGGGACAAGTGCCCATGCCATCTCCTCTCCTGTCACTCGTCCTTCCGTATGTCCTCCCCAAGACTGCTACCACAGCCTCATAACCAGTGCCTGGCTTCCAATCTTGCTCCTTCCAGGATATGCTCCATACCGCAGTCAGAGGAATTCAGCTAAAATGCAAATCAGATCATGTCCTTCCTCCGTTCAAAACCCTGGCTCCCCATCTGGGCAGAATGCTTTCAACGCTGTGTACAGTCCAGACCCTATCGCACTGACATCATCACCCTTCACTCTCACCTAAATGACTCTGCCCCAGCCTCACCATCCTCCTTGAGCTTCTTGGACCACCCAGACATTCATTCCTGCCTCAGGACCTTTGCACTGGCTATTCCTACCACCTCTTTGCTTGGCTCCTCTCACATTCCCCAGGTCTCTGTTTCAATGGCATCTTATCACTGTTTCTCTGGCCCCAGGCCATTCTATATAAAAGAGTATCCCTGACCCTGCTCCCCTGCATTTTTTATTGAGGCAAAATACCCAAAACAAAATTTACCATTTTATTTTATTTTAAAGATTTTATTTATTTATTTGACAGACAGAGATCACAAGGAGGCAGAGAGGCAGGCAGAGAGAGAGAGGAGGAAGCAGGCTCCCTGCCAAGCAGAGAGCCCGATGCAAGACTCGATCCCGGGACCCCGAGATCATGACCTGAGCCAAAGGCAGCGGCCCAACCCACTGAGCCACCCAGGCACCCCCAAAATTTACCGTTTTAACATGCACAAGTCATTTAGTACCTTTAACATGCACAAGGCATTTAGTACCTTCACAACGGTGTGCAACCATCACTCCTATCTAATATATCCAAAATATTTCTATCTCTCCCAAAGAAAGTTCATACCCACTAAGAAGTCACTCCCCATTACCCTTCACCTGAGTCCCACTGATCTCTCTGGGCAACCACTAACCTGCTTTCCATCTCTATGGATTTGCCCATTCTGGACATTTCATAAAAATGGAGTCACACATTATGTGACCTTTTGCCAGAAGCTAGAGCTTCTTTCTCTTAGCCTCATGTTCTCAAGATTTATCCCACTGTAGGGGCGTCTGGGTGGCTCAGTGGGTTAAGCCTCTGCCTTTGGCTCAGGTCATGATCCCAGGGCCCTGGGATCGAGCCCCACATCGGGCTCTCTGCTCAGCCGGGAGCCTGCTTCCCTGCCTGCCTCTCTGCCTACTTGTGATCTCTGTCTATCAAATAAATAAATAAAATCTTAAAAAAAAAAAAAAAAAGATTTATTCCACTGTAGGTTTAGGTGGTGAAGGTGACCATACGTGAAGGTATGATGCTTCACCTGCTTTTTTCTAACACAGTACTTACAGCAGCAAAGAGCACAGACACTATATCCCACCCTCCTCCCTTTAGAAACAGAACCTTGCCCTCCGTCTTGCCAAAACCCTAGCATGGGGCCGGGCACAGAATAGATTCTCAATAATACGTGCTGGGAGAACGACAGGAAAGCCGGTCACCATTTCCGATCGTCATACAAACTCGGCATCTAAATTTCATTACTCTCATTTTACGGGTAAGGAAAGCAGAGCTCAGAGGGATTCAGTAACTTGTCCAAGGTCACAGCACTAAGCAGTCGGCGAGCCAGGATTCCAGCCCCAGATCAGCTGCTCTAACACCTGTACCTTCTTTGCACTCCAACCCTTCTCCCTGCACAAAAAAGTGTCTGTTTGTTTGTTTGTTTGTTTGGGAGAGACAGAGAGTGAAGGAGCGGGGAGTGGGGAGCAGAGGGAGAGAGAGAATCTCAGGCAGGTACCTCGCTCAGCACGGAGCCCGATCCGAGCTCGATCCCACGACCCTGAGATTATGACCTGAGCTGAAATCAAGAGCCGTCTTCTTAACTGACTGAGCCCTCTAGGTGCCCCAGAAAGTTTCTTTCAAAAGCAAGACGTGCCCCCCACCACTCCATAGCCTCAGGAACACAACTGCATCGTGTTATTCAAGAAAAATAAAAGCTTAAAAGGAAAAAACAGCCCCCATGGATTAAGCTTAAAATAAAGGTCTGACAGTAAATATTACCAGAGGCTTTACAAATTTTTTAATATATTTAAGTCAGGTCCATAAGTGGAAAATGGGGCGACACCTGTAATTAGGTAAACAGCTATGTTCGGAGTATCTCCAAACAGAAGAAGAGAGTATTTTTAGCCAAAGACAAATGCAGAAGAGATATTTTGGTTCTTTTCATTTGGTTCAGGGCGGGCCATTCTGTAAACAGGCATGAGCGCCACTAGCAGACACACCAAAAAACAGTTTACAGACATCGCTTTCACGTGCTTAGCGGCAAGGGGAACATGCGGGTTGAAGGGAAAAGGGAGAGCACTTTAACCAATTTCCCAGTTAAGCCCCATTTTACACCCTCTCTGCCCACCCTGGGGCTGGGCAGTCTGGGGACAGTCTGTGGACAGGGGGGTGTGCCCCGGAGAGGGCACATGACCACCACATTAAGTGAGTCCTTTCTTTCCCTGAGTTGCTTTCAGTTCCCCTGGCTTGAAATAAGAGGGCTGGACAAGTCAATGTGTGGGATACTTTCGGTCCTAAACATTGATATTATGTCTCTATATTAATTCAGCTTTGCTCTTCTACCAACTGCTACTTCATGCAAAGGAGATACAGGTAAGAGTCCACAAATCTCTAAGACCATCCTTCCAGTAACCCTTATATTGGCTTCCTTCCCTGCACATCAGGAGTAGCGGGTTTAATGGAAAGTCATGCCAGAACCTCCGTTCTCTCTAGTGGAGGTAATGGAGGTCAGAGAGAGGTTCAGATCAGGTTGGTAGCTGGAGGAGAAGGAAAGGGAAAGAGTAACAACCCAGTCCAATCTGTTTATCATGTTATAAACCCCCTTTTTTTCATCTTTGCAACACCCATCTTCAAGGTAAGGAAACTGAGGCACAGAGAAGTCATCCATCTAGGGCCATGTAACTCTCAACAAGGGTACCAAGACTATTCAGTGGGGCAAAATGAGTCTCAAATGGTGTTAGAACAACTGGATATACAAATGCAAAAGAATTAAGATGGATCCCTACCTCACACTATATACAAACACTAACTTGAAGTGGATCAATGACCTAAATGTAAGAGTTCAGGGGCGCCTGGGTGGCTCAGTTAGATAAGCATCTGCCCTCAGCTCAGGTCATGATCGCTGGGTCCTGGGATCAAGCTCTGCACTGGGCTCCCTGCTCAGCAGGGAGACCGCTTCTCCCTCTCCTGTTCTCTCTGATTGTTCTCTCTCCCTCTGTCAAATAAATAAGCAAAATCTTTTAAAAAAACAAACAAACAAATGTAAGAGTTCAAATTATAAACTGTTAGAAGAAAAAAGGAGACAGTGGATTCTTAGGACATCAAAAACACAATCAACAAAAGATAAAACAGATATGTGCATCCAAGATGTTATCAATACAATGCAAAGACAACCTACAAAATGGGAGAAAACATTTGCAAATCACAAATCTGATAAGGGTCTAGGATTTAAAATATATAAAGAACTCTTATAACTCAATAACAAAAAGACAACCCAATTAAAAATGTGCAACCTGGTGGGCTCAGTCGATAGAGCATGGGACTCTCAACCTCGGGGCTATGAGTTCAAGCCCCATGTCAGGCGTAGAGATCACTTAAAAATAAAAATGTTAAAAACATATGAACAGGGGCACCTGGATGGCTCAATGGGTTAAGCCTCTGCCTTCGGCTCAGGTCATGATCTCAGGGTCCTGGAATCGAGCCCCACATTGGGCGCTCTGCTCAGCGGGGAGACTACTTACCCCTCTCTCTGCCTGTCTCTCTGCCTACCTGTGATCTCTCTCTGTCAAATAAATCTTAAAAAAAAAAAAAAAAAGATTTACTTATGTTAGTGCTGAAGTGTATAGAACAGTCAGAATTCTTTGATTTAAAAAAAAAAAAAACATATGAACAAATAAAAAAATAAAAATGAGTAGAAGACTTGAATAGACATTTCTCCAAAGAAAACAAGCACATGAAAAGATGCTCAACATCATTAGCCATCAGGGAAACGCAAACTCAAACCAGGATGAGATACACTCAACACCCCCACTGAAAGCAAGGAAACAAAACAAACAGGAGATAACAAGTGTTGACAAAACTGTGGAGAAACTGGATCCCTCATACAAGACTTATGAGAACATGAAAGATGTGCGGCTTCAGTAAAAAAGTCTGATGGTTCCTCAGAAAGTAAAAAGATGACTCATAGTGATATTCCCCAAAGAAATGGAAACAGTGCTCAAACAAATACTCTCACAAATGTTCAGAGTAGCACTGTTCCCGGCCCTAAGCAGGTGCAAAAACCCAGTATAAACACTGTGGTCTATCCCTACAAAGGGAATGCTGCTCAGCCATAAAAAGGATTGACACTGAGGTACCTGGGTGGCTCAGTGGGTTAAAGCCTCTGCCTTTGGCTCAGGTCATGATCTCCGAGTCCTGGGATCGAGCCCTGCATCAGGCTCTCTGCTCAGCAGGGAGCCTGCTTCTTCCCACCCCCACACCTGCCTCTCTGCCTACTTGTGATCTCTGTCTGTCAAATAAATAAATAAGATCTTTAAAAGAAAAAAAAAGGAATGACGTTCAGCTGTGTGATACCACATGGATGAACTTTGAAAATAGGATGCTAAGTTAAAGAAGCCAGACGCCAAAGGCCACAGATTGTCTGAATTCATTTATAGGAAACATTATATATATTTTGTTTATGTGAATTATATACATAATGTTATATATAATATATTCTGTTATTATATGTAATGTAATATATGTAATATATAATATATAGTTATATATTATATGCATATTATATATGATATAGTCATATATCATATATATCATATCTCATATTATATATATTATATATAGTTATATATCATATATTATGTATATAACATATAGTATATATAGTTATATATCATATAGTGTTATATATAGTTATATATCATATATTATAGTTATGTAGTTATAATAGTTATATATTATATTACATGTAATAACAGAATAAATATAAATATAATAAATGACAGAATAAGTATAAATATAATAACAGAATAAATATATATTTATATATATAATTATATATGTATTATATATAATCATAGAATTCAGTTGAGATATATATTATATATAATGACAGAATTCAATATATATATGTGTGTATATAAAATTAGAATTGGTAGATCCATGGAGCTGGAAAACAAATTTGGTTGCCAGGTGCTGGCGGAAGGGGGATTGACTGCTTAGTAGGGTTTCTTCTAAGGGAGAGAGTGGGGTTGGAAGAAAATCTTTTGGAGCTAGACAGAGGTGGTGGATGACATTATGAATGTATTAAATATCACTAACATTTATACTGTAAATGTTTAATGTTGCCTTATGTTTATCTCTATTAAAAATAAGAAAGAAAGAAAAAGTTATGGGACCAGTTTCTGGGTCAGCAGCCTTACCTACCTAGTACCTATGCTATTACTTCCTATACTTACTTGTTTTCTAAGATTTTTTTTTAAGATTTATTTATTTATTTGAGAGAGAGTGAGAGCATGAGAGGGGAGAAGATCAGAGGGAGAAGCAGACTCCCCTTGGAGCTGGGAACCCGATGCGGGACTCGATCCTGGCACTCCAGGATCATGACCTGAGCCAAGGGCAGTCGCTTAACCAACTGAGCCACCCAGGTGCCCTAATACTTTTATTTTTAAGTAATCTTCACACCCAATGTGGGGCTCAAACCCAAGACCCCAGATCAAGAGTCACATACTTTACCAACTGAGCTAGCCAAGTGCCTCATTACTTCCTTTTCTTTCTTTTTTTTTTTTTTTAAAGATTTTATTTATTTATTTGACAGAGATCACAAGTAGGCAGAGTCAGGCAGAGAGAGAGAGGAAGGGAAGCAGGCCCCCTGCTGAGCAGAGAGCCCGATGCGGGACTCGATCCCAGGACCCTGAGATCATGACCTGAGCCGAAGGCAGCGGCTTAACCCACTGAGCCACCCAGGCACCCAGCCTTTTCTTTTTTTTTAAGAGAGAGAGCAAGTACACACCTATGAGTGGAGGAGGGGCAGAGAGAGAGAGAGGGAGAGGGAGCAAGAGAATCCCAAGCAGGGATTCACAGGGATTCATTCCACAACCAGCATGCGGAGCCAGACAAAGGGCTCGATCCCACAAACCTGAGACCACAACCTGAGCCAAAATCAGGAGTTGGGTGTTCAACCAACTGAGTCAACCAAGCACCCCATTTCCTACTTTTAAAATGGATTCAGCTTTTTTACTCATTTGAAAGGAACCTATACGCAGAAATTACTACCCATCAGAAGGTAATTTTTGTTTTTAAGATTTTATGTATTTATTTGACAGAGACACAGCGGCGAGAGAGAGAACACAAGCAGGAGGACTAGGGAAAGGAAAGCAGGCTTCCAGCCGAGCAGAGAGCCCCATGCGGGGCTTGATCTGAGGACCTGATCTCAGGGCAGATACTTAAGGACGGAGCCACCCAGCCACCCCCATCAGAAGGTAACCCTAAAAATACATGCATCAGTCCTTTTTTTTAGTACGTCATTTAAAAAACAAAACAAAACAGTAAGGTTAAAAAAAAAATCAGTGAGATCGCCCTGAGGGACACTTGATAGTTTCTTTTAAGACCTTATTTATTTATTTGAGAGAGAATGAGTGTGAGAGAGCACATGAATGGGAGAAGGGGCAGAGGGAGAGGGAGAAAAAGGCTCCCCATTGAGCAGGGAGCCCCATGGGAGACTTGATCCGAGGACCCTGGGATCATGACCTGAGCTAAAGGCAGTCATTTAGCCCACTGAGACACCCAGGCACTGCAACACTTAACATTTTTAATTGCTGTTTTATTTTTCTTTTAACTTCTGGAGTAGCTGGCCACCTAAACTGTACAATGACGTTAGGATGGATTTTGATACACTCTTCCTTATTAAATACATGCTGCTTGCTGGTAAAGACAGACACATAGATAAATGGGTAGGTAGACAGAGAGATAAATAGGAAGAATTTTTTTTTTTAATCGCAGAATTCAGTTGATGAACGGAAGTATTCTTGGATCTAAGCCTGCTGTCTCTGTTAAAAAAAAAAAAAAAAAAACCAGCAGGTGTTCCAGGGATGTTAAAGCTAAACTAGCACTGAACTGAGACTTTCTCCTCCACAGTTAGAAGGATTAAAAGAGAGGGGCACCTGGCTAGCTCAGTGGTTAAGTGTCTGCCTTCAGCTCGGGTCATAATGCCGGGGTCCAGGGACTGAGTCCAACATCTGCCTCCCTGCTCAGTGAGGGAGTCTGCTCCTCCCTCTCCCTCTGGCCCTCTTCCTGACCTCCTGCTTTTGCTGTCACTTTCTTCTCTCAAATAAATAAATAAAATCTTTAAAAAAGAAAAAAGAAATATTTATTTTCCATAATCAAATGAAGAGCACAAGGGAAGTGAAATATGATTGTCACTTGGCCTCAATGTGAGGCAATAGGGCATGGTGGGGACTGGGGCAGATGGGAGAGAGAGGCCCTGCCTATAACTGGCAGCCCCTCTAAGCTCCAGCCAGTGGTTGCTACCGGATCTGATGCTATTGGAGCTCCCAATTTTTTTTTTTTTAAGAAAACTGGACATTCAGAAATTCAGATTTTTTCATGTGACCTCTTTTGATTTTTCAAATACTGGCCCCAAACTGCTTTTCTAAACACTGTGCAGGTGAAGCAAGACATCTGCAGGACAAACATGGCCCAGGGGACACCAACCTGCCCTATTTTGAGAGATGAGGGCACAGCATTCCAGAGAGAGGAAGGGGTTTTCCTGGGGTCCCCAAATGGTAAGTGGTAGGATGTCTCTAGAACACGGGCTTGTTCCACTGGCTCAGCCTTAGGGAAGAAAAGCCAGTGAAATGAACACTCATATTACCAGCTCAGTCCAAGTTCTACATCCGCCCCCAACCCCAGCCCCAGCCCATGGCCTCTGGTCCTCCTAGTGCAGGACATTTGGGACTAGAGCCTCAGAACCATGGTGAAGGGGGAGGGGGGTGGTCATCAAACCACTCCACGGCGGAGTTGGCCTGCATCTTGAGAGGATCACACACACAGACACGGGCCCTTCTCACCAAGCTCTTTCCTTTCATTTTCTTTTGGTTCCTAACATTCTGTTGCAGAAAATTCTAAACACAGAGAAAAGCCGAATGAACCACGGAGAACATGTGTACACCTGCCTTGCCATGTCTACCACTGACGCTCCGCTTCACCTGTCCTCCCTCCGTCTGTCCACCCACCCGTCCATCTGTCCACCTTTTTTCATTTTCATTCATTCTGATGCCTGTCAGAGTAATTGGCAGAGATCGGGAACATCACCCTTACACAGCTCAGGCCGTGCACTCCTTTTCTAAGCTTTGACTCAAAAGTAATTCATGAAGACATTCTCTTTGTAAAGGAAGAAACATATTACAGGAACGTGAACTTGCCTACCGCCGCCCCTGCCTCAGTCCGATCTGGTGCCTGGGGATGACCACGGCCCTCTGCAGCGTGCCATGTGTCTCTACATACCTTTTTCTGAGCTTTGCAAGTATCTGCAGGTCTCGGTGAAAAGCAAGCATGCTACTATGTTGCAAGCTGCTGCTTTTTTTTTTTTTAACAGAAATTGTGCTTTGCTGGATACCTCACCCTCTGGTTTGCTTTTCCACTCAACACTTTCTCTGGGTCAGCCTGAGGTGCTACCTTATCCCTTTCTCTGGGCTGCAGAGTCGTCCACGGTAAGAACACATCACAGGTTTATCTATCCATACCCCCAGCTGATGGACATCAACATCGGTTATACCTGGTGTCCTTTCCTTGTTGGCTTTTGTCCTGATTTCTTTGTCTGTTTCTCTAAGTGCTCTGTGTTAAAGATCACTTAGAGTAGATAACCCCCTGGGGGGGCGGGGTGATCCCTGCAGGGCTGGGAGAGGTGGTGAGTTCCTGCAGCCAGGATGATGCCCGGGCCGCTGGGGGAGGGAGGTCGGGCCCTGCTGGGGACTCACCGCACACGATGCTCTGATTGACACACTGCCAGAAGTAACGCTCAGTCTTGGGTCTGCAGCCAGCCTGTTCCGCCTTCGTGTAGCAGCAGTCGTGCTGGTGACAGCACCTGTGGATGGTAGACAGGCAGACCATCAGGTGGGTGGAGGAACGGACCACAGGTAAATGAGGACACACAGGGAGCCAGCATCTTCTGGTCCAAGCTGGATCCCCAAGAATCCCCACCTCCCAGGGAAGTAATTTTGCTGACCCCGTTGTGTGGGGTCCCCTGGCCCCTGCCGGCCTCATTCTGTGTCTCTGAGCTCCAGCACACCTGCCTCCTCCTGGTGCCAGGAATGAGCAGAGCCCCACCTGCCTCTTGACTTTGACCTTGCATGGGACCAGCCCTCTGCCTGGGATGGCTTCCTGCCCATCCTTCCTCTCTCCAGGTGTCAGCCCCAATCCCAAGATGTCACCCAGCTCCCAACCTCCCCAGCCTATGACGGTCTCCTGATTACACCCTCTCATAGAACTGGGTTCCTTCCCTCCAGGACAGGTTTACAACGAGACTCTCATTTTAGGGAAAAGACGGATGAGCCTCTGTCCTCTGTACTGGCCAGAGCTCTGTGCGGACAGGACCATTTCTTGTCCACTCTAAACAGTGTCTCCAGTGTCCAGCCCAGGGTCTGCCACATAATAGGACATCAACCATAATAATAATAATGATAATTATTGATATATGTATGATTGATATATATATGATTGATATTGAAATATATGATAATTTGCTGTCGAGCCATTCTGAGAAACATCCACAAATCTCCCCAAACCTGCCCATCATTCATTCATTCACTGGCGCTGTCTCCATCCAGCCACTAGTCCCACTGTGTCCAGAGCCCTCAGTGGGACCCAGCAGGGAGAGGTCAGCCAGATGCGCTCTGCTCTCAAGGAGCCCCCAGTCTACTGATGGAGGCAGACCAGCCACCAGACACCAATCCGTGGTGTCCTCCATTTAATCTCTCCTGCTTCAGTGCCCTCATCTCTAAAATGAGATTGTTTTGAGGACTGAGAGGGATTCTCAAAACAGTTCCTGGTGCCTAGTAAGTCTGACCAACTCTATGTTATTTTTGCAGCCCAGGTAATTCATCCCAGGGCCAGGCTGGGGGGCAGCTGCCCCCCTCCCCTCCCCCGGGGTTTGTCCTCATTGGTCACATCACCCAGAGGACCCCTTGTCTGCAAGGTTGTACCATGCGCTTGGGATCATGCTAGTCCAAACAGAAACCTCAGTTGTGGGTATTCCCTTAAATAAGCCTTAACTACCCCAGGCGGTGGGGGACCTCCTAAGCCCGGGTCCAAGCACGCACTCACCAGTCGATGGCGTCACGGGGCTGGCCATGGCCTCCCAGACCACAGTAGCATCCATAGCTTATGTAGGACAGGGGGCTGCGGCTGCCAACACAGTTCATGGTCCCTGCCAGTTCTAGAAGCCCACGCCGGTGCACGTGTGACCTCTGGGAAGCTAGAGGGAAACAAAGGTCAGAGGCTGCAGGGCAGGGCTTGGGGAAAGGCTATAGTCCGAGAAGGGCTTGGATGACCGTTTGGGTTTGAATCGCAGATCTCCTACTTCCTCGCTGTGTGACCTCGGACAACTTACTCAACCTCTATGAGCTTTGGTTTCCTCATTTATAAAATAGGGAGAATGAAATGCCATCATGCATGTAAAGCCCCTGGCACATGACAAGCTCTAACTATTATTAATGTCTTCAAGGCAGCCCTGAAAGAGAAAACAAGTCACAGAGCCACAGCATCCAAACAATCACACCACGGGGCCTTTGCACAGGCTGGTCCCTCTTCCTGGAATGTCCTGATTTCCAGTCTCCTGCCCTTGTCTACTCCGGATGAAGTCAGACAGCTAGTTCCACATCAAATGTCTGTCCAGTTGCCTGTGCTGGGCACTGGGCATCAAAGATGAGCTAAACAGGGTGCCTGCCACCAAGGAAGGCTCCCCTGCAGGGTCTTTCCTGTCTGTATGTCTCCCCTGCCCCCCCAACATGCCCCTCCAGACTTTGGAGCAGGTCTTTTGTTTCTTCCTTTATTTTCACTGCCCAGGCATGGTTTCCTCCCACATAGAGAGGCCCTGAGGCTTGAGCCCAGCCACCTGTCTGGTTTCCCGGGCAGCTCTGACACACAGCAGTGCACAACAGGAGGGACTGGACCCTCCCCCCAATGTTTCACAGGTGAGGAAGAGGAGACTGAGGACGACCCCCACAGTCACACAGCCAACAAGAACCTGATCTGACTGGGGGGTTCTCACCCAGACTCTGACCTCCAGACCAGTGCACCTTCCTCTTCACCCAATAATGGCAAGGGAAGGAGGCCTGCCAGGGTGACTGAGCTGAGAGGCACCAATGGGGCCACTGCTTGGGGTCAGGGACCTCTAAACCCACTGTGACCGGGACATCAGATGATCCCAAAGGAACTCCTCCTTCTGGTGAAGGCCACAAATGAGTCTGGTCTCTGGCAGTGGTCAGTAAAACCAAACAGAGGGGCACCTGGGTCGCTCAGTGGGTAAGCCTCTGCCTTCGGCTCAGGTCATGGTCCAGGGTCCTGGGATGGAGCCCCACATCGGGCTCTCTGCTCAGCGGGGAGCCTGCTTCCTCCTCTCTCTCTTTGCCTGCCTCTCTAACTACTTGTGATCTCTGCCTGTGAAATAAATAAATAAATAAATCTTAAAAAAAAAAAACCAAAAAACAAACAGAGCAGCAGTAAAGAGTGCGATCACTTGAGCCTCACCCCCTACCAAACACCATGCTTCAAAATGGACGGGTGTCTCTTGTTGTCAACAGCATAGCCTCCTTGTCTTGTAGGCCGCTGTTATCCCCATTTACAGATGGGGAGACTGAGGCTTAGAGAAGCACAGGGCTGGCGTGACCCAGAGCAGAAACTCACACGGCAGCCTGCTGGATTCCTGGGTGTCCGCTCTCCATCTCTTGGGGCCGGAGGAGCCAAGCCAGGTCTGTACAGTGTGTCTCACCTCTTCATCTAAAACAAGTTTTCAGGGCCGCATGGGTGGCTCAGTTGATTAAACATCTGCCTTTGACTCAGGTCATGATCCCGGGGTCCTGGGATCGAGCCCCATGTTGTTGGGCTCTCTGCTCAATGTCCCTCTCCTTCTGCCTGTCACTCTCCCTGCTCGCGTGCTCTCTCTCTCTCACTGTCAAATAAATAAAACCTTTCCAAAAAAATTTTTTAAAACACGTTTGGATCACCCTGACTTTTTAGAAGAGTCCAGGCCAAAATTAACCCCATGGCTGTTTTTTTTTTTTTTTTTCTGGGTGGAAAAAGTACCATATTTGTGGGGGTGGGGGAATAGAGGTGAGTTAGATAGAGAGACAACATAGCGACCAGTTAAAAGTTTCTCCTTCCTCTCTGGGTGACCAGTCCTTGCCCTCCCTCCTGGCCAGGTGCTGCTCCCAGCTGCCCACACATCTGCCCGAAACCGCCCCCCAACCCCAGCACCCAGCGCCTAGCACCGTGGCTCCCACCACCGTCCAGATAAAGCTCAGGGGCCTCAGCCCAGATGCCCTGCATGAGTGGGCCCCTCCCCCCTTCCCAGATCCTCTCTCAGAACCCTCACGCAGATCCTGCTCATCATTAACTTCTCCTCCAGCCGAATTTCCCATCACAGACGCCCTGCAAGGAACATACCCTCACCCCATGTTCACCAGGCTCACCTGTCACCTCATTCTATAATCGGCCTTGCCTCCAGGGACTATAGGGGTCCTTACCACACTGTGCAGCTGTCTGCTTATGGAAGTGACCTTCTATTTATTTCTTTTAAAGATTGTATGTATTTATTTGACAGAGAGAGCGCACAAGCAGAGGGAGCGGCTGGCAGAGGGAGAGGGAGAAGCAGCCTCCCCACTGAGCAGACAGCCCGACGTGGGGCTCCATCCCAAGACCGTCGGATCATGCCCTGAGCTGAAGGCAGGTGCCTAACCGACCCAGGCACCCCTGGGAGAACTTCTCGACTGGGAGATCTTTGAGGGCAGATTTCTGGGGTGGACAGCTCCACAGAGTGGGCTTCCAAAAAAGGTCCCTTGATCTCCGGACCCACCAAGCCCCACGGGTCACTTCCCATCTGAGCATACTTGAAATGGGCCCAGTCCTAACTCCATGCTCCAAGCTGTCCCCCACCGTGACCTGACCACACTCTGGCCATCTCACAGTCCTGGGCACAGCCCTCGAGAGAGAACCAAGGCACGGGGCAGCCGTCCAGCGCTGAGTTTAGAACCAAGGAAAACACTCCCTCCGTGCCAACTTAGGTGAGGTAGGTCATTCTGGGGTCTGTTTGCTCTGTCTGCCCGCGACAGCCTCTGCTGGGGAGTGCCAAGGCTGTCCAGGCGTCCCGTGGCCTGAGTGTGTGTGTGTGTGTGTGTTCCCTCCAAGATACCTTTGCTGTGTCCCTGTGTGAGCCTGTCCATGAACCCTACACCTGCATGCCCAAGTGAGGGTGAAGGTGTTCTGTGTCTGCCTGTCTCCCTGCTCATGGGGCATCCCTATATTTTCCTGTGATTGGGTGTGTCTGTACACCCCAGAAACTGTCAGGTGCTGAGGAGACCTCTGCAAGGGTGATGGCCAAGGGCAGGTGAGAAAACCACTTTCAGTCCTTCACCTGCCCCTCCCAGGTGAACCCCTGATAGCCCTACCTTAGACCTCAGCGACAGGTGGAGTGAACGATCAGTTCACGGACCCCAGGCCCGCTGACTGGAGGGTGCCCTGGGAGGCGAGGGGACAGGGCTGGGGGACAGGCTTCCTGGAAACCTGGTAAGGAATGCATCCGTGGGCCGGGAGAGGAGCGCTAGGAGATCCTGGGGCCCCCGGGAGGGGAGGGGAGGAGGCTGAGGAGTTGGAGGGGCTGCAGAGGGACCGGAAGGCAGGGCTCCCGCTTCCTCCGGGGCCGCACTCCTCCCTCACTCACCGGCGTGTCCGGGTCCCAGCAGCAGCAGGAGCAGCAGCAGAGGTAGCATTGCGGGCGGGCTCAGAGGCAGCGGACCCATCCGACGGCTGCAGGTGCCGGCCGCTAAGGCGGCGGGTGTCCTCTCGGAGCCCCGCAACCCCCCTCCCCGCTGCCCCGCCCGGCCCCGCCTCCGGCCTCACCCAGCCCCCGGGCCCCGCGGGCAGGCGGGGCGAGCGCTCCCGGACCTCTGCCGCTGCCCCCCCTCCCCCGAATGCGCAATGGGCGCGCCGGAGCGGAGGGAGAATCCGGCTCCAGATGGGTCGGACTGGGAACTGAGGAGAATGGCAGAGGGAAGACGCGGGTCGGTCAAGGAGGAAACGTGCCACAAAGGTGCTCCGTGGACGGTGTCACCTGCAGCGCATTCCCGGGACTCACCTGGACGTCCGAAAGGAGCTCGACACTCGGGGGAGGGGGAGGAACTGAACTGGTCTTGAACATTTTAGTTTAGTTTAGTTTAGTTTAGTTTAGTGTTTTTTTTTTTTTTTTAAGATTTTATTTTATTAAGTAATCTCTACACCCAATATGGGGCTGGAACCTCCAACCCCAAGGTCACTCTACTGACTGAGCCAGGCAGGCGCCTCTTAAACATGTTAAACGCAGGAAACTTGGCGCTCCTGCTATCCCTCGAAATCAACCCTCTGCAGCTCCCCCAACCCCCACACCACCCTATTAGGGAAATTGAGGCGGTCAAAGATTGCCCCAAGACAGAGCTGGAATGGTGGGGGTTGGGGAGGAGGGGGAGGTTGAAGAGGTGTGGAAGCAAAGCCCACAGCCAATCGTCCTTCCGCCTCGGGCAGGCATCGCATCTGCATCTGCTTGTCTGCTCAAGGGCAGTAAGGCTGTAAGGATCAAAGTGACCCCGGGAGATACAGCAGAGCTGGAGCTCAGCACTGCAAAGAGATGTTTATACTCCTTGGTCCCTGATGCAAGCCCTATCCAGCTTGTCAGCAATTTCTGTTGATTTTGAGTTGTAACTACTTCTGAGAGTGGAACCCCCAACCCTTCCCACCTCCACAGGAAAACGCTGGTAGAGATAATAGTAACAAAGGTGATGTCATGGCTTACCAGCCATGGTGTGCTAAGGGCACCAGACACATATCTTATTATAACCTCAGACCTCTGATGGCCCCATGTCACAGGAAGAGACGGAGGATCAGAGAAGATAAGAATCCAGAATTAGGAGAGGGCAGATTCCAATGCCTTCTGGCATGGTGGTCAATCTTCTTGTGCCTCCTATGAAAACCTGAGTCATGGGGCCATCCAGGTGCCCCACACTGAGATCACTGTCCCACAGAACAGGTGTCAAGTCAAGGCTTGCCCACTCTCGGATCGTGGATTTCCAACTCTCCCCAACATAGGGTAGAAATAGACATTTCTTCTAAGGGTCTCCCATGAACGATGGGGGAATAAAATAACCCATGTCAATCCAGGAGAAATGCTTTTGCTTTCAAGGACTTTCCCAGTCGATACGCACAAAGGAAAACCCTCTGTTTGGTTGTCATGAAACTTTTCATGAAAGGTCCATTATAATTAACAAGTCAGGAAAGTCTGTTCTCAAGATCAGAACTGCTATACCCAAACTCTATCACTAGTTCTCCTCCATCATCTGCAAGGATCATTTACGTAGAATAATTTGCTCCCAATATGGCAGATGACTGAGGCATTGGGAACATCATCCAAGATACTAATGTCAGGGCACCGGGGTAGCTCAGTCGGGTAAACCTCTGACTCTTGCTGTCACCTCAGGTCATGATCTCAAGTCCTGAGATTGAGCTCTTAGTTTGGCTTTGTGCTTGGCGTGGAGCCTGCTTAAGATTCTCTTTCTCTCTCTCCCTCCCCCCACCCCAACTCATGCTCTATCTCCCTCTCAAAAATAAAAAGAGAGAGAGAGGGAGACATTACTAATATCATACTCTACTCAAATAAGATATTAAAAATAACCAAAATTTTCAAAAAAATAACCAAAATTATAAATCATGTGCAAAGGTGCCTCATTGGAATGTGATGAGAGATGAGGGGATATAACAGAAAGGAATGGAGTCTGAAATTGGTTCGTTTCCAAAGGGGGGCTATGCCTACCAAGGAACTGTACCCAAGTTCAGGGCTCAATCTAACCATATCCTTGGGTTTCATTCTGGTCTACTGGCGAAGGCTCTCTACAAACGTTTGGTAAGAAAAATGAGTTCTTCTTCTGTGTGACAGAAGTGGGTGTCTTCTAGAACTAGAAGGTAAAGTGACTCTACAACATAGAAGCATCTGAATTAAAAAAAAAAAAAAAGAAGAAGAAGAACAAGAACAAGAAGCGTCTGAATTTGGGAGCTTTCTCTAGCTTATGGGTCCCCCAAAAAGAGAACAGTGAATCCTCTGATCTAGCTACTCCTAGGGAATAGCTCTAAGACAATAAAATGCTTAGACAGGGTTTATATACAACATGGGTCACTAACGAAGAACCAAACCCTAGAAACAACCTAAGTTTTCAACAGTAAAATGGTGGTTTGGGGTGCCTGGCTGACTCCATCCATAGAACATGCTGCTCTTGATCTCAGGATTGTGAATTCAAGCCCCACATTGGGCTTAAAGCTCAGTTTTTAAAAAATATTTTAATTAAAATGATGAGATTTTCATATGACAGAATATGCATTCATTCTAATAGAGAATGTTCTTAAAGAATATTTAATGGGGGCGCCTGGGTGGTTCAGTTGGTTAAGCAACTGCCTTCGGCTCAGGTCATGATCCTGGAGTCCTGGGATCGAGTCCCGCATGGGGCTCCCTGCTCAGCGGGGAGCCTGCTTCCCCCTCTGACCCTCCCTGCTGCTTGTGCGCTCTCTCTCATTCTCTCTCTCTTTCTCAAATGAATTTTTAAAAGAAGAATATTTAATGGCCTTTTAAAAATACTGTTATAAGCAGAAAGCTACAGTATAATCCTACCTTTATAGTTAGAATGTAAAACTGAGTGAGAGCCGCGTATAAATGTGTCTTTACACACATACTTGGGGCTATCTGGAGGGAGAAGGAAAAAGAGATAGGAACGATGAATGAAAAGTATCAAAATGTAATACTGGTTATCTTTTTAAATTCCAGTGTAATTAACATACAGTGTTATATTAGTTTCAGATATACAATATAGTGATTCAGTAATTCTCTGCATTACTCAGTGCTCATCAGGATACGTGTACTCTTAATTCCCATCACCCATTTCACCCATTCCCCCTCCAAAATCCCCTCTGGTAACCATCAGTGTGTTCTCTGTGGTTAAGAGTCAGTTTTCTATTTGTCCATTTTTTATTGTGTGTGTGTGTTTGTTTTTTAAATTCCCTATAGCTATGAAGTCATATGGTATTTGTCCTTTTCTGATGATTTCCCTTAGCATCATATCCTCCAGCTTCATCCATGTTGTTGCAAATGACAAGATTTCCTTCTTTTCTACAGCTCAGTAATATTCCATCGTCTATATGTACTACATTTTTTAAATGATTTTATTTATTTATTTATTTGACAGAAAGAGATCACAAGTAGGCAGAGAGGCAGGCAGAGAGAGAGGGGGAAACCCCATATGGGGGACTAGATCCCAGGACCCTGAGATCATGACCTGAGCTGAAGGCAGAGGCTTAACCCACTGAGCCACCCTGGTGCCCCTATAGGTACCACATCTTTATCCATTCATCTATGGGTAGACACTTGGGTTGCTTCCCTATCTTGGCTATTGTAAATCATGTTGCAATAAACAGAGGGATGCAAATATCTTTTCAGATTAGTGCTTTCATACAGGGTAAATACCCAATAGTGTGATGACTGGATCATAGGACAGTTCTATTTTTTAATTCTTTTGAGGAAACTCCCTATTATCTGTCTCCTACAGTGGCTGCACCAGTTTGCATTCCTACCAAGGATCCCAAAAGGGTTCCTTTTTCTCCACATCCTCGCCAGCACTTGTTATTTCTTGTGTTTTTAATCTGATTATTTTCGGGTGGTGGAATGGCTTGAGTCTTACGTTTATCTCATTATTTTCCAAATTTCTATGAGAAGCTAAACTTTTGTGATTCCAAAGGGGAAAAAAATTAAAACAAAACCGTCCAATTCAATTCAGTAAAGCTTATCTCCCCAAATACTTTCTGGGTATTATTCTAAAAACACAAAGACACAGGCATAAAAATAAAAGATACTCATCAGTTTTGGGTTTCTGTTTTATGGTTTTTAAAAAGCCCTGTATTCCTGTGGTTACCAGAGGCTGAGGGAGGAAGAAGAATGAAGTTGTTGTTTAATGAATACATATGCACTTACCTTTTGACTCAGCAATCCAGTTCTACGAATCTACCGCAAAAATATGAAATGGCATATGCTCAGGGCTATTGATAGCAACACTTTTATAAGAGCAAAGTGATAGAAACAACACAAATGTCTATCAAGAGGGGAATGATATAGCTTCGCAATCTTAATAAAATTTAATCAAGATCAATATTTTTTTAAAAGAATTTATTTATTTATTTGACAGAGACACAGTGAGAGAAAAAACACAAGCAGGAGGTTTGGGAGAGGGAGAAGCAGGTTTCCCGCTGAGCAGAGAGCCTGATGCGGGGTTCAATTCCAGGACCCCAGGATCATGACCTGAGCCGAAGGCAGACACCCAACGACTGAGCCATCCAGGTACCTAGAACAGTATTCTTATTTATGTATTTATTTTTTAATTTTTAATTTTTTTAAAAAAAGTATTTTATGTATTTATTTGACAGAAAGAGATCCCAAGTAGGTGGAGAAACAGGCAGAGAGAGAGGGGGAAGCAGGCTGTCTGCTCAGCAGGGAGAGCAGAGAGCCTGATGTGGGGCTTAATCCCAGGACCCTAAGATCATGACCTGAGCCAAAGGCAGAGGCTTAACCCACTGAGCCACCCAGGTGCCCCTCAGTATTCTTTAAAAAAAAAAAAATTATTTATGTATTTGACAGAGAAAGAGAGCACACAAACAGGGGGGCTGCAGGCAGAGGGAGAAGAATCAGGCTCCCCACTGAGCAGGGAGCCTGAGGCGGGGCTCAATCCCAGGACCCTGAGATCCTGACTGGAGTGGAAGGCAGATACTTAACCCACTGAGCCACTCAAGCACCTCAAAAACAGTAAGGTTTTCTTGAAGTAGAGCTGTGTGCTTAGAGCTGAGTGATCTCCAGGATATATTGTCAAGTGAAAAAAAGCAGAGCGTAAAAATACTATGTAGGCTAGGCACTGTTTTAAGAAAAGGTGGAAGGAGGGGCGCCTGGGTGGCTCAGTGGGTTAAGCCTCTGCCTTTGGCTCAGGTCATGATCTCAGAGTCCCGTGATCGAGCCCCACATCGAGCTCTCTGCTCTCCCTGCTGAGCAGACCGCCTGCCTCCCCCCCTCTCTCTGCATGCCTCTCTGCCTACTTGTGATTTCTGTCAAATAAATAAATAGATAACATCTTTTTAAAAAAAGAAAAGGGGGAAAGATTATTTTTCCCACTCTGCACCTCAGGAGAGATGCGTGCAGACCTGCGGGTATCCGTGCTTGTCCTCTAACAAAAGTCATTGACATGATCTTCAGTCATTATTTCAGGACAGAAGTTCCATGAGGCTCAGCCACTCCCAAATGTTTCCCTCATCCTTGGCCTGGAAGGCAAGTTTCCATTTCGAAGTTAATGGATAAAACTTTAAAGAAGGGGACTAGGTATAGAGAAATGTTTACCATGCAGTTAAACTTACTTTTTCCGTGGACTTCTCCATTAAAAAATAAAGACGGACCTTTGTGGGGACGATCGGGGGAAGGAAGGAAGAGGTAAAGAAGGAAGGATAGAAATACATATATGTATGACTTTTCCTATATGTAAAAGTAACAATAACTAACTACTAATAAAAGTAACCAAAAACTAATAAAAGTGGTTACTTAGGAGTTGGGGGCGGGGTGCAGTGCCTGGGTGGCTCAGTCAGTTAAGTGTCTGTGATCTCAGCGTCGTGAGATGGAGCCCCAGACCGAGCCCGGAGTCTGCTTGAGATTCTCTCCCTCTCCCTCTCCTTCTCCCCCACCATGGTCATGCTCTCTCTCTCAAATAAATAAATAAAATCTTTTTTTTTAAATGGTAATCTAGGTTACCTTTGGGGGAGTGTGAAAACAGATTGCCCAAGTGGTAGAGAGTAGATCTCTTTATGTATTTTATGTATTCATATAAAAGCTTTATGTATTCATATAAAAGCTTTACATAGGGGCACTTGAGCAGCTCAGTCAGTTAAAAGCCCCACTCTTTTTTTTTTTTTAAGATTTTATTTATTTATTTGACAGAGATCACAAGTAGGCAGAGAGGCAGGCAGAGAGAGAGGGGGAAGCAGGCTCCCCATTGAGCAGACAGCCCAACTCGGGGCTCGATTTCAGGACCCTGAAATCATGACCTGAGCAGAAGGCAGAGGCTTAACCCACTGAGCCCCCCAGGTGCCCTAAAAGCCCCAATCTTAATATCAGCTCAGATCATGATCTCAGGGTCATGGGATGGACCCCAAATCGGGTTCAGCACTCAGCAGGAAGTCTGCTTGAGATTCTCTCTCTCTCTACACCCCCGTTTCTAAAATAAATAAATCTTTAAAAGATAAAAGTTGTCCATCATTTAGAAATAAAATTAAATTAAAAAGGACAATATTCCTAAAAAAATAAAAAACAAACAGAAACAAACGTGTCTATATAAATAGTTGGTAGATAACCACAAAGAGAGGAATTATTTCAAGAGACTTTAAAACACAGTATTTTGGGGCGCCGCCTGGGTAGCTCTGTGGGTTAAAGCCTCTGCTTTCGGCTCAGGTCATGATCCCAGGGTCATGGGATCGAGCGCCGCATAGGGCTCTCTGCTCAGCGGGGAGCCTGCTTCCTCCTCTCTCTCTGTCTGCCTCTCTGCCTACTTGTGATCTCTGTCAGATAAATAAATAAATCTTTAAAAACAAACAAAAAAAAACCAAAAAGGACCAGTTTTTTGACCGTACATCCTAAAGACAAAAATACCTACCCCCCCAAAAATCCTAGACTGTGTTCAGCAAGCTCATTGGTAATGGTCATGGTATGTAAATTTTTTAAAAAGATTTTATTTATTTATTCAACAGACAGAGATGACGAGTAGGCAGAGAGGCAGGCAGAGAGAAAGAAGAGGAAGCTGGCTCCCCGCCGAGCATGGAGTCCAATGCGGGGCTCGATCCCAGGACCCTGAGATCATGACCTGAGCCGAAGGCAGAGGCTTTAACCCACTGAGCCACCCAGGTGCCCCCGTGGTATGTAAATATTAAAACAAAGTGAATACAGGAAAGTTGGAATAAGGGAAAGACTGCCTCATCTTGATTAAGAAAATTTACTAGAAGTCTACAATTAACATCATACTTAATGGTGCGAAACTAGGAGTTTCCCTGCTAAGATCAAGAACAAAGGAGGGGCACCTGGGTGGCTCAGTGGGTTAAGCCTCTGTCTTCAGCTCAGGCATGATCCCAGGGTCCTGGGATCGAGCCCCGAATCAGGCTCTCGGCTCAACAGGGAGCCTGCTGCCCCTCTCTCTCTCTGCCTGCCTCTCTGCCTGCCTCTCTGCCTACTTGTGATCTCTGTCTGTCAAATAAATAAATAAAATCTTAAAAAAGAAGAAGAAGAAGAAATGTAACTGCCAGTGTGATGGCGTTTGGAGGTGGGAGCCCTTAGGATGTGATTAGGCCATAAGAGGGGAGCCCTCATAAATGCAATTACCGCCCTTATGAGAGACCCCGCAGAGCTCCCTCACCCCTTCCCCCATGAAAGGACACAGCAAGAAAGCAGCCATCTATGAGACAGGAATGGGACCTCACCAGAGGCAACATCTGTCTGCACCTTGAGCTCAAACTCCCCAGTCTACAAAACTATGAGAAATAAATTTCTGTTATTTATAAGCCACTCATTCTTTGGTGGTTTGCCGCAGCAGCCTGAACAGACTAAGGCACAAATGCAGTAAGACAAGAAAAAGAAATAAAAGGCATACTGATTGGGAAGGAGGAAATAAAACTGTCCTTGCCCAGAGATGACATAATTGTGTAGAAAATCCTGGAACTAATCACTAACGATTAGTTGCAGGATACAAGGTTAATATATATTCATCCACGGGGCACCTGGGTGCTCAGTGGGTTAGGTCTCTGCCTTCGGCTTGGGTCATGATCTCGGGGTCCTGGATTGGGCCCTGAGTCGGGCTCTCTGCTTTGGAGGGGAGCCTGCTTCCCCCCAACCTCTCTCTGCCTGCCTCTCTGCCTACTTGCGATCTCTCTCTCTGTCAAACAAATAGATAAAAAATCTTTAAAAAAATTTAAAAAATGCAACCGCTTTCCTGTATACCAGTGATGAACAAGTGGAATTTGAAATTAAAAACACAATGCCACTTACATTAGCACTATGGAAATGAAATATTTAGGTGTAAATCTTAGAAAATATGTACAGGGTCTCTATGAAGAATACTACAAAACTAATGAATGAATTTAAGAAATGGAGAGATATTCTGTGATCATGAACAGGAAGACTTAGTATTACCAAGATGTCAGCTTTTCCCAATTTGATCTATAGAGTCAATGCAATCCCAATCAAAATCCCAGCCAGTGGGGCACTTGGGTGACTCAACTTGAATGGTTGAATATCTGCCTTCGTCTCAGGTCATGAGCTCAGGTCCTGGGATCGAGCCCTGGGTTAGACTCCCCACTCAGCAAAGATTCTGCTTGTCCCTCCGCCCCTTCTCCCACCCATGCTCTCTCTCTCTCTCTCAGATTAATAAATAACATTTTTTTTAAAATCCCAGCAAGTTGTTGTGTGGATATCATGAAGTCATTCTAAAGTTTATGTGGCCGGGCAAAAAGACCCAGAATAGGCAACACGATATTAAAGGAGAAAAACAAAGTAAAAAAACTGACACTATCCAATTTCTAGACTTATATAAAGTTACAAGAGTCAAAACACTGTGACACTGGTGAAAGAAGAGACAAAAAGAGGGGGTTGACTGAGTGGCCCCGCTGGTTAACTGACCAACTCTTCATTTTGGCTCAGGTCATGATCTCAGGGTCCTGAGATGGAACCATGGGTTGGGCTCCACAATCAGCCTGGATTTTGCTCGAGATTCTCTCTTCCTTTCCCTCTTCCCCTCCTACTCATTCTCTCTCTCTCTCTCTCTCTCTAAAATAAATGAATAAGGGGCTGCCTGGGTGGCTCAGTGGGTTAGGCCTCTGCCTCTGGCTCGGGTCAGGATCTCAGGGTCCTGGGATCCAGTCCCGCATCGGGCTCTCTGCTAGGCAGGGAGCCTGCTCCTTCCTCTCTCTCTACTTGTGATCTCTCTCTGTCAAATAAATAAAATCTTTTAAAAATAAAATAAAATAAAACTTCAAAATACATATATGTTTTAAAATGCAAAAAAACCAGGAACCATCCCCCCAAATTCCATGCTTAACTCCCCTCCCCCACCTTCCAACACCTTCCTTCCCACACAGAAGCTTTCTAGTGACAGATGGAAACTAATCAAAACAGAGACACCAAGTGTGTACGCCCTATTTCTCTACAAATTTTCCAGACAGGCAACACTTCGATTTTCTTTTTCTCTTTTTGTTTCTTAAATCAGTTGAGAACCTCCTTTTGCCCAAACCTACACTTTACCACTGAAATGGGAACACTACTTCTACATAACTTACACTGATCTGAATTACTCCAAATTCAAGTCATTTTTTAAAAAGATTTTTTATTTATTTATTTGACAGAGAGACATCACAAGTAGGCAGAGAGGCAGGCAGAGAGAGAGAGAGGAGGAAGCAGGCTCCCTGCTGAGCAGAGAGCCCGATGCGGGACTCGATCCCAGGACCCTGAGATCATGACCTGAGCCAAAGGCAGCGGCTTAACCCACTGAGCCACCCAGGCGCCCTCAAGTCATTTTTTTTAAAAAAAGATTTTATTTATTTATTTGACAGAGAGAGAATGATCACAAGCAGGTAGAGAGGCAGGCAGAGAGAGAGGGGGAAGTGGGCTCCTTGCTGAGCAGAAGCCCGATGCAGGGCTCAATCCCAGGACCCTGAGATCAAGACCAGAACTGAAGGCAGAGGCTTAACTCATGGAGCCACCCAGGTTCCCCTCAAAATTCAAGTCTATACATAAATAATGTTGCTGATTCATGATACTATCCCACCCGGCATTAAACATATGAACATTCTGGTATATTTTTTATGCTGAAATGTCTGTGAATGGAATGCTTTTTTTTTTCTTCCAAGTAAGTCATTTTTTTTCAAATTTTGTGTATGAAATTATTTTTATAAAGAAAAAAGCATTTATTCTGGAAAGGATATATCCATCTCGTTCTTACAGATCTAAAGTTAAAACTACATTGGGGGAGATTTAAACAGGATTGCCGGATTTAGGAAATAAAAATACAGTATGCCCAGTTACAAAGGAACTTCAGATAAACAATGAAATTTTGTAGTACAAGTATGTCTTAGACAATCTTGGGGACAGAATTATCCCCCCAACTTTTTTGAACATTTATCCGAAGTTTCTGTTTAATTGGGTATCCTGTATTTAACCTAGCAAACTTCAAGGTGCATAAAAGTGTTTATTAAAATAAGAAGTGGTGGGCGCCTGGGTGGCTCAGTGGGTTAAGCTGCTGCCTTCGGCTCAGGTCATGATCTCAGGGTCCTGGGATCGAGTCCCACATCGGGCTCTCTGCTCAGCAGGGAGCCTGCTTCCCTCTCTCTCTCTCTCTCTCTGCCTGCCTCTCCATCTACTTGTGATTTCTGTCAAATAAATAAATAAAATCTTAAAAAAAAAAAAAAAGAAGTGGTATAAAATAACAGAACATTACTCAGCCATCAAAAAGAGTGAAATCTTGCCATTTACAACAACATGAATGGGTCCAGAGGGTACTAAGTGAAATAAGTCAGTCAGAAAAAGATAGATACCATATGATTTCACTCGTATGCAGAATTTAATAAGCAAAACAAATGAGCAAATAAATAAAGAACAAACAAAAGAGCAGATTTTTAAATAGAGAGAACACACTGGTGGTTTCCAGAGGGGAAGTAGGTCGGGGGATGGGTGAAATAGGTGATGGGGATTAAGGAAGACACTTGTCGCGATGAGCACACGGCAATGTATGGAATTGTTATATTATACACCCAAAACGAATATAGCACTACATTAATATACTGGCATTAAAATTAATAATAATAATGGTGATGATAATAATAATAAAGTGCTTCTTAAAACCTGGTTGGGGGCGCCTGGGTGGCTCAATTGTTAAGCCTCTGCCTTCGGCTCGGGTCATGATCCTGGGATTATGGGTTCGAGCCTGGCATCGGGCTCCATGCTCAGCGGGAAGCCTTCTTCTCCCTCTCCCACTCCCCCTGCTTGTGTTCCCCCTCTCGCCATCTTTCTCTCAGTCAAATAAATAAATAAAATATTTTTTTAAAAAAAGAAAGCTAGTTGCTGAACCCTACCTCCAGAGTTCCTGATTCAGTTGGTCTAAATGGACGTGGATGATTTACATTTCTCATAAGCGCCCCGTTGACAGTGATGCTGATCGTGAGGACCTTTGGAGAGTGAATGCAATCGCTGAGAAGGAACCTTCATTTAGAAGTACCATCGGCATCAAAACAGCATTATGTGAAATCAGATGAGGAGACAGGTGCGGTTTCTCACGGGCACAGACGTAGCATAAAATCGATGTGTTACTTTCTAATTGCGTACATATTTACCTTCGGATTGCTTTAGAGTATTGAGTTTAGCTGAGCGTTAGAACGACCTGGGAGATCTTGATATCTTCTTCTTTTTTAAAAATTTATTTGTTTGACAGACAGAGATCACAAGTAGGCAGAGAGGCAGGCAGACAGAGAGGAGGAAGCAGGCTCCCCGCTGAGCAGAGATTTTTTCCCCCGATTCGGGGCTCCATCCCAGGACCCTGGGATCATGACCTGAGCCAAAGGCAGAGGCTTTAACTCACCGAGCCACCTGGGCGCCCTTATCTTAATGTTTTCTGATGTAGGACGTGGCCTCTCGAAATTCTTATCAGTCAGGTGGTTTGGAACAGAGCAGAAGCACCTGTATTTTTTCTTAAAGCTCCTTAAGTGATTAATTCTTCTCGGCAACAGGATTGAGAACCACTGCCCCATAGTAACATATACTGCTCACAGGTCCTGTGCATGAGATCCTTCACTGCTTAAAGAAGAGCAGGAAGCCACAAGTTTCATTAGGGGAAAAAACACAGATCTGAGTTATCAACGTGGATGCTTCTCAAAATCCATGTTGTTGTAATTAATGACAATCCGTCCCACATATTCAAAAAGGTGAGAGGCGGATGGGAGGTGGCTGTTTCCTTTCTCTGCAGAAAGAGGAAGTTTCTGATGGTTCAAAGATACTGTTGCCTGTTTCTTTAAATATCTTCTAATTCTTTGCCTAACAGCAAAGAATTTTCATAACAGGTAAATGTAAGAAAAATTTCTTATAAAATGCCTTGGTGTTATTCAGGAGTTTGGGGTTGGTTTTTTTTTTCCCCCCACTTTTCCTTTGAAACAAAGGTTGCCTTCTTGTGAAGGGAAGATCCTTCTGCTTAGAAGGTATCGTAATGGGTGTTAGTTCTCAGAATATTCCGAACTTAAATAGTATTAGAGAAATACAGTGAGTGTCTTAACGGAGCCCTTTTTAGAAATGTATGAAAGGTTTGAATTTAGTTTATTTCACTTTTCCGGTGACTCAGAAGAAAGGTTATCAGAGACGTTAAAAACAGGTACGTTCTGGGCGCCCGAGTGGCTCAGTGGGCTGAGCCTCTGCCTTCAGCTCAGGTCATGATCCCATCGGGTTCTCTGCTCAGCGGGGAGCCTGCTTCCCCTCTCTCTCTGCCTGCCTCTGCCTACTTGTGATCTCTGTCTGTCAAATAAATAAAATTTAAAAAAAAATAGGTATGTTCTGAATTTATCAAAGGGGAAGGCTGTGCCAGGTGCCCTATTGTATAGGAGGTTGAAGTCAGTCCTTATAAAGGAGTATCTGGATTTTCTTCACAATAGAACCACTAGACAAGGCAGTCTTCCTCTGATCTTTCCTAAAGGCAATTTCGTTGCATTGTTCTTAAATGTCAGCAACACATAGCCTTTGGGGCTTAGATATTTTCCCCCCATGGTCCCATGCTGGAAATGAAGGCTTCTTTCAGAAAGTAATTTGGATTTATTAGTAAGTCTGGATTCTTCTACATAAAGATTATAAAAAGATAGGGTAATTCATGTTTTTTGAGTGACTCTCCAGTCCTCATTGTGATGGACACCTTGGTGCATTTCCTTCTAGACTGTTATGCGTGATGGGTTTTTCCTTTTTACTCTTGCACGTGTCCTGTTTTGCCAGTTTTCTTTCATGAAATTGTTTCGTAATAAACACCTAACAAAAGTACATACTTTTATTTTAATAAATGGCTAAAATCAAGCATTTTGTAGGGAAAATTAAACTATGAGGTAGTTTACAATTATCTTTCAGTATATTTTGCATCAATTTTTTTAAAAGATTTCAGTATATATGCTGCTGAAGCAAGCACATTTTAAAAGATTTTATTTACTTATTTGAGAGAGAGAGCATGCACAGGGGAGGGGCAAGGAAGAGGGAGAAGCAGACTCTCTGCTCAGTGGGAGCCCCCCTCCCCCTGCTCAATCCTGGGACCCCAGATATTATCACCAGAACCGTAGTCAGATGCTTAACTGAGCCACCTACATGCCTCTCACTTCGGCAAATTCAGAGCAGGTAAAACCAAATGAAAAGAGAAGGAACTACGACTACTAACTAAAAACAAAACAAAACAAAACCAAAGAACAGTAAATGTATATATTTCAGAAGCGCCTAACTGACTCAGTAGGGTGCATGACTCTTGTTCTCATGGTTGTGAGTTCAAGCCCCATGTTGGGTGAAGAACCCACTTAAAAAATAAGTAAATTTTTTAAAAAATTTCAAATTACTTGGGCACCTGGGTGGCTCAGTGGGTTAAGCCTCTGCCTTCGGCTCAGGTCATGATCTCAGGATCCTGGGATCGAGCCCCGCATTGGGCTCTCTGCTCGACGGGGAGCCTGCTTCCCTTCCTCTCTCTCTCTGCCTACCTCTCTGCCTACTTGTGATCTCTGTCTGTCAAATAAATAAATAAATAAATAAAATCTTTAAAAAATTTTTCAAATTACTTATTCAGTAACTAATTAGGATTTGTTCACAGCTTTTGGAAATGATTTCTTGAGGGGCACCTGGGTGGCTCAGTGGGTTAAAGTCTCTGCCTTTGGCTCAGGTCATGATCTCAGGATCCTGGGATTCTTGGCTTGGGTCGTGATTGTTCTCTCTGTCTCTCAAATGGATACAGTCTTTTAAAAAAAGAGAGAGAGATTGGAAAGAAAAGAGGTGACATTTTTCTGACTTTGATGTTTTTTGTTGTTGTTGTTGTTGTTTTTAGGCTACATATTCATGAAGCTGCTTCTGAGTCTTTGCTTTGAAAGCTTTTCTTTATCCCAGGTAAGTAAACTTGGAGATTTTTGGTTTTTAATGACTCTACCATCATTTTTCTGGATGTTTGTACAGGATTCTTGAAAACGCCATCTTCCCACCATGACTTGACTTTATTTCTCTGCTTCATCTGTAGAGTAATGTTTATCATTCTCGGGCTAAGCTCATGCGTTGCTAGGACGCTATTCCTGTTTGCTCCCTGTCATCCCTTCATCCATTTACCTGTGTCAACCTCTAGAGTTCCACCAATAAAACTTTATTGACAGATTTAAATAATGGTTGACCTCTCCCAGATGAGGCTGTTTGAAGGCAGGCTGATGAAGCTGATAGTGTACATTTCAGTGTGCAGGTGTTCAAAGACTTTGAAGCCCTGTCCTCGGATTCTAAATCTGATAAGCCTACCACATGTCTATACCACATTAGAAGGTTGCCCTCACCTTGTAGAATATTGGTAAAAACATCCTAGTGTGTCAAGGGTATAAACTTGAATGCGTATCATGATTTTGCAGAATTAGAGGAAATAAGTTTCTCGGTAGGTTGGACGTTTATCTCTGTTGAGTCTGTTGAAGGCCTTTCTCTCTACTGAAATAGGGGAAAAAAGGTGAAAGGCATTGGAGCAGTCATGCAATGACCGATCTTCAAGGATAACTGTAGGATCTAGAAGTCTTGGAGCGTTCTGTTGTGTGTTGTAATCATCTCCTTGAGAAAACTTGAGAGCTGCAAGAAAAGATAGGGCAGCTTATACCACAAAAGGGGTGTCTACAAGAGACAGCCTTGAGCTTCCTAAGCATGCCAATTTAATCCTCTCAGTTGCCAAATGAGGTGTGAATATTGTCACAATGAAGAAGTTGAGATCAGAGAGGGAACTTCTCCAAAAGAATGGGGTCAAATCCCTATGGCCTGATGTATACGCATGGCCCCACTAAATATCTATGCTATCTTGGCTGCCTCCCAGATTAAGAGCTAGACCCTTTCAGACATTGAGATCTTGAGAAATGCTGACATTTAAAGCAAGCTCAGAGCGATAAAGCATATAGACACTTTACCATGTGGAGTGATGACATATTACTAGATAGTCAATGATGGGACTATTGACTCCAATTGTTTGTCTTTTTTTTTTTTTTTTTTTAAGATTTTATTTGAAAGAGAGTGTGCTTGAGAGAAGGAGCATATGCCAGGGGAAGGGGAGAGCGAAGCCAAGGGAGAGAAGCATACTCCTTCCCAAGCAGGAAGCCCAACATGGGCTTGATCCCAGGACCCTGAGATCGTGACCTGAGCCTAAGGTAGACGCTTAACCGACTGAGCCACCCAGGCGTCCTTCCAGCTGAGAGGTCAACAATTATTTAAATCTGTCAAATCTGTTAAATTCAAATGGATTTCACTCTCTATAGATCATTTATGTTTTTTTTTTTTATAAAGTATGAAATGACCTGTCACATAGTGAAAATATTTCGGAATGACCTCCAAAGCTTGTTTCCTGTACTCCTTAGCATGCCTCAGGAAAACAGGATGTATCCCAGTTTCAAAAGGAGTTCACTGGGATTTCTTTTTTTTTTTTTTAATAGTTTGCATTTTAAAGATTTTATTTATTTATTTGACAGAGAGAAATCACAAGTAGATGGAGAGGCAGGCAGAGAGAGAGAGAGAGGGAAGCAGGCTCCCTGCTGAGCAGAGAACCCGATGCGGGACTCGATCCCAGGACCCTGAGATCATGACCTGAGCCGAAGGCAGCGGCTTAACCCACTGAGCCACCCAGGCGCCCTCACTGGGATTTCAAATAAATTCATGATAGCCACGTTGTCTAAAGCCACACAGGATTGAAGCTAGGCAGTCTCTTGTCTCAAGGACCTTTTGTGGAAGGTTCTACTAGACCTATTCTAGGTTAGCTACTAACCTATTCTAGGATGTCCTAGACCATTGTGTTCTTTTTCTTTTTTTTAACATTCTTAGTTTATTAATCCTCTCATGAAAAATCTGCACAATCACCACAGATAAAGCCACTGCAGCATCTTTACTCCTTCTGTTGTCCAATCTCCAGCTCACTTTTTGCCAGCACCAACATTGGCTTTCGCAGTCCCCCTGACTTTCTTCATTCTGTTCTTGCATTCTTTTCGCTGTTTTCTTGAAGTCTTTTTCTTCTCATACAGACCATGTCTTGCAAGTCTATGTTTGGGTTCATTTTTCTTTGCATAATCCAAGGAATCATAAATCATGCCAAAGCCAGTTGTCTTGCCACCACCAAAATGGGTTCTGAATCCAAATACAAATATGACATCTGGTGTGGTCTTGTACATTTTGGCTAGTTTTTCCCAAATTTCTGTCTTAGGTACTGTTGCCTTTCCAGGATGAAGGACATCAATAACCATTTGTTTGTGCTGAAGTAGTTGGTTGGTCATGAACTTCCTGGTCGGATAGTTACTGTGTCGTTCATGATGGCGGCTGAGCTTCCCATTGTGTTCTTTATACCATCCCCAGAAGACCAGATAGGATAGAACCCTAGTCTGACCTGTCATGCTCACGGAGTACAAGTGAACTTTTTATTGAAAACAATGTCCTTCCAGAATGAAAAATGCCTTAGTTAGACTTGAAACTGGATTTTTAATTCTCGGGCTCTTCTTCCTGCCATCACCAAAATTCCACCATGCCTGGGATCCTAGATGTTCCTAATTTAAACACAGTGTTACAAGAGATCTGACATTCAGAGAATTTCTTGATTTGGCACCATGAATTCATCGTTGTCTCTATGTTAGGATAGGTGCTATTCATGATTGGAATGGCTTTGTCAGCTGAAGATTGCACAGTTTTTCTCCTCTTACTAGTTCTTCGCTGGCTACTGTTACTCAACATAGGAATGCTATGGTGGAACAATGGAGAAGGTGAGTCAAAGACCAGCAAGACATGATGGTGTCTTCCCATAGAATGAACTCTTATGGGATTGGGAGGGAGACAAGCCATAAGTGACTCTTAATCTCACAAAACAAACTGAGGGTTGCTGGGGGGAGGGGGTTGGGAGAAGGGGGGTGGGGTTATGGACATTGGGGAGGGTATGTGCTTTGGTGAGTGCTGTGAAGTGTGTAAACCTGGCGATTCACAGACCTGTAACCCTGGGGATAAAAATATATGTTTATAAAAAATAAAAAATTTAAAAAAAAAAGAAAGAAAAAGAAAAAGAAAAAGAAAAAAAAAAGAATGAACTCTTAAAGAATCTAGCCACAGGAGTCTGAATGAGCCTGTTAGTCATTCTAGTGTGCAGAGCCTGGCCTCAAGTCTATCTTCTGTTTACTTTTCATAAGCGTGAAATTTTCGTTTTTAAGCGATAGCAACCAAAACTTTGCTTCCAAGTAGTTCCCTTTTATTCTCAGCAAAGCTTTTCTCGTGTTGAGGGCAGAGGGAAGATTCACCTTCATTCCACATTCTCTCCAAATACTAGTGATACAACAAAAGAACCAACAGAAGAGGTGGGTTCCGTGAGAAATTCTGCAGAACTCATTTGCTAGATCTCTCCCGAGTCTTGGAATTGATGCCCTCTAGAATAGCAAAGGTCCAAATTCACTTTTGGAAAGGTCCATTTCACTTTTCTTTCTTTTTTTTTTTTTTTAAGATTTTATTTATTTATTTGACAGACAGAGATTACAAGTAGGCAGAGAGTCGGCCAGGGGGTGGGAGGGGTGCAGGCTCCCCGCTGAGCAGAGACCCCCTATGTGGGGCTCGATCCCATGACCCTGAGATCATGACCTGAGCCGAAGGCAGAGGCTCAACCCACTGAGCCACCCAGGCGCCCCTCCCATTTCACCTTTAACCAACCCACCAGTTAACCATCCCATCAAGGATGACCCAGCTTTTAGAGCCCTTGCTACTTGGACCACCAACTAGGAAAACATGAAGAAATCAGTGCAGTAGTGGTGGATGAAACAGAGTGGGCAAGATGGGAATGTCTTCGTGTCCACTCTCAGGATTCTGAGATTGTATGTGCTGAAGCCTAAGGTCTTCGCCTCTTCCTCCCCAGGGTAGTTCCCCCGCCCCCCAACAGCCCAACCCTGTGGAGAAGAAAGCCTCAGAGCCAGTGCCTTTAGGACCAGTTAGACCTTCTCCAGTTCCTCTCCACCTGTGGTTCTCTGCTGGGGTGAGTCTGGTCTTGGCAATGTGTGGAGTCCCTTTGGGTGTCGCACCCTGGAAAGAGAAGGCAGGGAGGGGGCTAGTACAGGCATCTGCTGGGGGCAGAGCCCAGAGGGACTACTAACTGTCCTTTGGGGCAGAAGCCAGCCCTCCCACAGCAAAGAATCAAACCAGACCGTGATAGTCTGCTTGGGCTGCTATAAGAGATTGCAAACTGGGTGGCTTACACAACAGAAATGGGATTCTTACCTTTAGGAGGCTGGAAGACTACTATTGAGGTGCTCGTGGGTTCCATTTCTGGTGAGTACCTTCCCAGCTTGCAAATACCCACCTCCTCCCTGTGTCCTCACATGGCTGCGTCTCTGTGCATGTGAAGGAAGAAATCTCCAGTGTGTCCTCCTCTTCTTAGAGGAACACCGGCATTTTCCAATGAAGGATATGCCATCCTGAGGGCAAATCAAGAGGTAAGAAAGGTTAAGTGAGGTCCTATCTCCAAATAAAGTCGCCTTAGGAGTTAGGGCTTGAACTAAGAATTTTAGAAGGACATAATTCAGTCCATAACAAGGAAAAAACATCAGTAGTGGCAAAGTTGTGAAATCTGGCGCCCCGTGTTCTTCCTGGGTTCCATGCTGGGTCGTGTATGGAGACCAAGTCTGCTTGTGCAGGGAGCTGGAACCTCCGTGACTAAGAGGGGGTCGTGACCCCTTCTCAAATATCACTTATACCTAACTTCAACTAGGGAGAATAAGAAGGGTAAACTGAGGGGCGCCTTGGTGGCTTAGTGGGTTGAGCCTTTGCCTTTGGCTCAGGTCATGATTCTGGGGTCCTGGGATCGAGCTCCACAAGGGTGGGGGGGGGGTCTCTGCTCAGCGGGGAGCCTGCTTCCTTTCCTCTCTCTCTGCCTGCCTCTCTACCTACTTGTGGTCTCTGTCTGTCAAATAAATAAATAAAATCTTTTTTTTTAAAAAAGGAGGGGGGTAAACTGAGAGGCCCATGGGTGGCTCAGTCAAGCGTACACTTTCGGCTCAGGTCCTGATTCCCTGATCCTGGAATCAAGTCCTCCCTAAGGCTCCTTACTCAGCCGGGAGCCTGCTCTCCCTCTCCCTCGTCTGCCCATTCCCCCTGCTTGCGGTCTCTCTGTGTCAAATAAATGAAATCTAAAAAAAAAAAAAGGCCGGCGGGGGGGGGGGGGGGGCGCGTTGTAGGACATATGGATGGTGAGCAGAGTCAAAACTCACTCTGTTCATTATGTATCCTAGTCCTTTAGGGTCATTTGCAGACAGTAAAAATTGCAATGCCAATCATTTTAAGCCCAGGGTGTATCATGTAGAAACTAAGGTAGAAAGGAACGGTCTGATAGAAAAGATCATTCCAGGGATGCCTGGGTGGCTCAGTAGATTAGGTGTCTGGAACAGGACAGCTTTTATTCAACTTTGTACTAGTGCTTCTTGCAGTAACACAGTAAGGCAGAAAAAAAGGTCAGAGGTACAAGGATTAGAAAGGAAGAAACAAAATGACTTTTATTTACAGGTACAATGTTACTTAAAACTAGAATGCATTAACTGCTAACACTAAAGAGAAAGTACATTTAAAAATCTAGAATATATCTATTCCTCAGCAATATCTAATTTGAAAATGCAACAGAAATAATACATTATTGGGAAGAGTGAAAGTTGCCAGACCCTGAAATAAATCTAAGAAACCTGTGCAAGATCTCTATGGAAAAAAAAAATGTAAACATTGTGAAGAATTGAAATAGGGGCATCTGGATGGCTCAGTCTGATAAGTGGCCAACTCTTGATTTCAGCTCAGGTCATGATCTCAGGGTTTTGAGATCGAGCTCCAAGCTCTTTGGAGATTCTGTTTGGGATTTTCTCTCTCACGCTCCCCCCTCCCTCTATGCACACATGCATACTGTCTCTTCCCCCTCCTCAAATAAATAAATCTTTAAAAAATAATAATTGAAATAAATGGAGAGGGAGAATATGCCTATAGATGGGAAAACACAATAAAAAGATGACCCTTCTTCAAAAGCCACTATAGTCCCATCAAATCCTAACAGAGCTTTCCTCTGGAACTGGGCAAGTTGATAAAATTCATACTGAAATGTAAAGGAATGGAAATTAGTTTTACAATATAAAGCAATCTCATGCAAATGACATTATTTTAAGTCTTCTAATAGCCACATTTTAAAAAGTACAAGTATGGGGCACGCAGGTGACTAGTCCATTGAGCAACCAACCGACTCTTGATTTCCACTCAGGTCATGATCTCAGGGTCGTGAGATCGAGCCCCACGAAAGGCTGCACGCTCAGTGCGGAGTCTGCTTGTCCTTCTCTCTCTCTGCTTCTCCTCCTGCTCACTTTATCTCTCTCAAGTAAAAAAGTAAAATCATCAATAGATGGAATTAACTTTTATACATGTATTTGACCCTGTGCATGTAAAATATTTCAACACGCAATCAACAGGAAAATATATTGAGATATATTAGCTTTTCCATACCGAGTCTTCAACGTCCCGTGTGCATTTTTTGCTTAGGAAACAGGTCAACGGGGGCCAGCCCTATTTCAAACGCTCAAAAGCCACGTGTGGCTTGTGATTACCATATTGGGCGGTGCTGGAAAGAGAGCCCAGAAGGATGCCTGCATATATGGAAATGTAGTGCATGATAAAGGTAGTATTTCACATCAGTGACAAAACAACTAATAAAGCTTCTGGGATAAATGGAGCCTTGTAGCAACACTGTGAATGCCTCTCCTGTATTCCTCTAATGAATTCAGAGGTCCAATTTCCAACTGCAAACATGGGCTTTTCTCTGGCTAAGAGCTTTCCCGAGTCTCTGGAGACCATTTCGTCATCGGCACAGGGCATCAGTGTTTGCAAGAGGAACCTTCAGCGAATGACTGGCCATTTGGCAAATGAGTATCCCAGTTCCCTCACCCTGCTGTTGGCATAAATCGTACATTGATTCTCAGTGGGGGTGAAGCTCCAGTTGCCCAGAGAGACTACGGACATTCCCTTTATGAACTCTTCTGCTTTTCCTTGTTTCATTTCCCAGTCTCTCGACGAGGGTGTCTCCTTTTGCATCCCAAATAAATGACTTGCATTTGGATCCTTGGGTTTGCTTCTGTGGGAACCCAAAAGTAAGAGCCTACCCATTTGGAAAGACAAATACTTAATTCCTTTTCTCAAATTATGCAGAAAATAAATTCCAAATGGATTAAAGACTTAAAGCCTAGGAGCGCCGGGGTGGCTCAGTGGGTTAAACGTCTGCTATTGGCTCATGTCATGATCTTAAGGTTCTGGGATCGAGTCCCAATTCAGACTCCCTGGTCAGAAGGGAGGCTTCTCCCCCTTTACCCTCTGCCATCCCCCCTACTCTCGTGCTTTCTCTCTCTCTCTCTCAAATAAAATCTTTTTTTAAAAAAGACTTCAATCTAGAAATCACAATTACAAAATGTTGCAAAGACATTGTAAAAGATCATGCATTTATAATTAAAGAGCAGGGACCAATGACTCCTCAAGTGATACATGAAACCCAGAAAACATTAAAGGTAAAATGAAAAAAAGGTGGGTAGAAGATAACAGGCAACCCAGGAGTAATAAATATTTATATACAGTTGATCCCACAGAGACATAAAGAAAACATGAAGCTAAAAGATGAGATATACTGGGAGACGGGGAGAAAGAGAGGCGGGTATGCATGTTATAGGAACCATAAAAATGAATAATGCAAACAAAAACAAAAATGAGAAAACCTCTTACCAAGCAATCTGGACTTGGCAGTCAACATTTTCTTGGCCAAATAGAGAAAGACCACAGGCAGAAAGAAGGCAAGCAGAGATGGAAAGAGTGCTGGTGGCAGTAAGTCCAAGCCCAGACTCTGAGCCCGAGCACCTGCCCACCAGCGCTTCTGTCAATCCTGGGGGCTTCCCCACTTCAGTATTAACCAACACATTCCTGCTTTTCCCTAATCCCAGTTTGATTTGGGTTTTTGTCCTTTGCAACCAAAAGAGTGCTGGGACCCTTGAATCTGCCCTTTAGAAATATTTGGTTAAGCATCTAACTCTTGATTTCAGCTTAGGTTGCATTCTCAGGGTTGTGAGATGGAGCCCTGTTGCAGCTCTAAACTGGGTGTGAGCCTGCTTAACGTACTCCCTTTCTCCCTCTCCCAATTCTCCTGCTCTTTGTTTCAGCTAGGGTCATGATCTCAGGGTCATGAGATCGAGCCCCACATCAGGATCCACACTCAGCACAGTCTACTTAAGAGTCTCTCTTTTGGGGCACCTGGGTGGCTCAGTGGGTTAGGCCGCTGCCTTCGGCTCAGGTCATGATCTCAGGATCCTGGGATCGAGTCCCGCATCGGGCTCTCTGCTCAGCGGGGAGCCTGCTTCCTCCTCTTTCTCTGCCTTCCTCTCTGCCTACTTGTGATCTCTCTCTGTCGAATAAATAAATAAAAAAAATCTTTAAAAAAAAAAAAAAAGTCTCTCTCTCTGTCTCTTTCCCTCTGCTCCTCTCCCTGCTTGCATGCCTTCTCTCTTTCTCTCCCCCTCCCTAAAATAAAGAGATAAAATCTTTAAAAAAGTATTCAGTGTTCCCCTAAGAACATCTTTTTCAGGAGGTCCAAGCAATTTAGATAGCAGTGAAGTTAAAGTAGAACCTAACTGCTTGATTCTTGGTTTGACCCTCATTCTTCCATGACCTAAAATCTCTATTGTACACTTGAAACTAAACTAAGATCACACTGCGCATTAACTAATTGGAATTTGGGTAGACACTAAAAAAAGAAAGAAAGAAATGGAAGGGAAAAAAAAGAAATTACAACAATAGCAAAAATCTCCGAGGAACAATAGTTGAATTGTGAATTGTGAACAAAGGACACCAGCTTGAGCACAAGTAAAAAGTAGATGCTTGATACACTCTATTTAAAAGGACCACTTTAGGGGCGCCTGGGTCGCTCAGTGGGTTAAGCCGCTGCCTTCAGCTCAGGTCATGATCTCAGGGTCCTGGGATCGAGTCCCGCATCGGGCTCTCTGCTCAGCAGGGAACCTGCTTCCTCCTCTCTCTCTCTCTGCCTGCCTCTATGCCTACTTGTGATCTCTCTCTGTCAAATAAATAAATAGAATCTTAAAAAAATAAATAAATAAAAGGACCACTTTATTATTATTTTTTAAAGATTTTATATATGTTTTTGACAGAGAGACACAATGAGAGAGGGAACACAAGGAGGGACAGTGTGAGAGGGAGAAGCAGGCTTCCCGCTGGGCAGGAAGCCTGATGCAGGGCTCGATCCCAGGGCCCTGGGATCTTGATCTGAGCTGAAAGCAGGGGCTTAACCTACTGAGCCACCCAGGCTCCCCAAAAGGACCACTTTAAAGAGGAGTCTTTTTTTTTTTAATGATTTTTTAAAAGTACTAAACTTTTTAAAAAAAGACATTGATAAATTTAGTTGAGAGAGAGCATACACACAAGTAGGGGAGGGACGCAGGGAGATGGAGAGAGAAAATCTCCCACTGACTCTCCACTGAGTACATAGCCCAATGTGGACCTCCATCTCCAACCTGACCATGACCAGGGCTGAAACCAAGAATTGAACACTTGACTGAGTCACCCAGGTACCCCTAAAGAACTAAATGTCTTAAAGAAAAGGAGGGAAAAGTTCAGTTTGCTTAGTGGGGTGCCTGAGTCACTTGAGCATTTGCCTTCTGCTCAGGTCGTGATCCAGCATCCTGGAATCAAGCCCCACGTTGGGGTATCTGCTCAGCAAAGTATCTGTTTGTCCTTCTACCCCACCCCAGCTCTTGCTTACTCACTGTCTTGCTCAATCTCAAGTAAATAAATAAAATCTTTTTTAAAAAGTGCAAGGGCACCTGGGTGGCTCAGTTGGTTAAGTGACTGCCTTCCACTCAGGTCAAGGACTTGGAGTCCCGGGATCAAGTCCCGTATTGGGCTCCCCGCTCAGCAGGGAGTCTGCTTCTCCCTCTGACCCTCCCCCTTCTCATGCTCTCTCTCTCTCATTCTCTCAAATAAAATCTTAAAAAACAATAATTAAAAAGAAGTTCAGTAGAGAAACTGTTTATGACATAGAAATGAACCAATACCAATAACAAGGAAAAAAATGTATTTTTAAGTTCAAATGGTACACTCTACATGGGTCTTCAGCTATCATTTTCTTAAAGATCGTTGTAGGAGGCTAGAATTCGTTTATTTTCAGATAGCTAGTACTTCACTCAAATGATACTAATGATATGGGAAACAAAGGCAGAAGAAAAATGTATTAAATTTCCTGACTATCTACAGCCCATTCACAAGTCCTTGAAACAGGCAGAGTGACATTCCTCTAGGAACTCAGCTGCCTAGATGTTAATACTTTGCTAAGGGCAAGAAGCAGTCTTAGCCCAACCCCCAGGATCCTGTAAGTCTACCTTAACATACAAAAATTCCTTTGGAGACTTCCTTTATCTCTACCCTTAAGATCTATTTTGGCAATCATTCTCAAGCATATGATTTACTGATAGGAAGGGTCTCATTATTCCAATTTTATTAGATGGTAATAAATGACTTTTTCCCAAACATAGCTAACCCCCTCAAGATCCTAGAAACCTTGCTTCCAAAACTCCTTACAGACTTAAACTATCCCTAACCCCCTGCCAACTTGAAAGTATAAAATGGGCCACTCCTCATGACCCCAGGGCAGGTCCTTCAGTGCACAGGTCCTGTCCCCCTGCTTTGATAAAACCACCTTTTTGCACCAAAGACATCTCAAGGATTCTTCCTTGGCCATCAGCTTCAAACTCTAACATCTTTCCGACATCACTAACAGGGAGGGTGACTTAGACTTGCACTCCGGTGCCAATTTCAGATTCTTGGACTGACAGTCAAGAATAAAGATGGTAGCCAAAAGGAAGAAACAGCCCAAATGTCCATCAGCTGATGAATGGATAAACAAAATGTGGTACAGGCAGAGGCCGCTCTTAGGAAACCAACTTGAACAATGGAAACCTGTGTGGGATAGAAGGGCCCAAGGTGACATGCCCCTCCCACCCCACATGAATACATCATGCCCAGTAGGTAACTCACCTCAAAAAATGAGCCCTGGCTGACCCATGGACACAGTTACCAAAAGAGGAAAATTCCATACATTCCCATCCCTCCTCACCTTCTGCCTTCAACCACAGCCCCCACCCCTGCCTTGTGGCCCATAGTCTCATCCTCTCCTGTCTTGCCTGCATCTCCCTTGTGGAGTAGTCAACAGACTTCTATCTCCTTTGTCCTGTCTTGGGTGAATTCTCCCCCCAACCTGTGCAGCTGGCCTCTGCACCATCAGGTTACCCCACAGGATGTCCATACATTGGAAAGGATGAGCTTAAGAGGGAATAAAATTCTGTCATGTACTACAACATGGATGAACCTAAAAGAACATGGGCGCTAACTGAAAGTAAACAGACACTGAAGTCTTGAAGGTTGCTGAAGGTGGAAGGTCTTACCTTCTGTAACTTATTCCTGGTGAACAGGGGCGTAGAGATGTCCCTACCTCTGGGTCAACGTTGGTTCATTGGGGAATTTCTATTTTGGAGTTATGAAAGGTAGAGGCAGCTGAATCCAAGGCAGACAACATACACGAATCTCCTTGAGTAGAAAGGAGCATCTGTTGGCTTGAAGTTATGGCCAACGTGAAGGAGGCTTGGCACGAGGTGGTCAAAATTGTTCATGGGGGAAATGAGGAGGAGAACAAAGGCAAAAGAAATGTAGATAAATTTCCTTACTTGCAGCCCATTGATAAAGACCTGAGATAGGAAGAGAATGACATTCCTCAAGGACCTCACAGCTGCCTTAATGTTAACACGCTGCTAGAGGCAAAAAGCAACCTTAGCTCGACAATGGCCAGACCTCCAGGATCCTGCAAGTTTTGTCTAACACAGGAAAAATCTTTTGCAAACGTCCTTTATTACTACCTCCCAACTTAAAAGATTATGATCGGTCGCTCAGCACAATTCCAGTGCAGCCCTTTCTGCCCATGGGTCCTGTCCCTGGGCTTTATTTTTTTTATTTTTTTATTTTTTTTTATTTTTTTTTAAGATTTTTTATTTATTTATTTGACAGAGAGAAATCACAAGTAGACGGAGAGGCAGGCAGAGAGAGAGGAAGGGAAGCAGGCTCCCTGCTGAGCAGAGAGCCCGATGCGGGACTCGATCCCAGGACCCTGAGATCATGACCTGAGCCGAAGGCAGCGGCTTAACCCACTGAGCCACCCAGGTGCCCCTGTTCCTGGGCTTTAATTAAAACATCTTTTGGAGGAAAATTTTTTAAGTAAAAATAAATACACACCTTTATGGGGGGAAAATAAAACATAAATAAATAAAAAATAGAAGACAGAGACAACAGGGCACATATTGTATGATTCCTCTTTTATGAAGGACCTCGACTAGTCAAATTCATAGAGATAGAAGGTATAATAGTGGTGACAAGGTGCTGGGGGAAAGGGATGATTGGGAGCTAGCGTTTAATAAATATACACTTTGTGTTTCAGAAGATAGAGAAGTTCCAGAGATGATGGTGGTAGATGGTTCTACAACAGTGTGAATATACTAAATGTTACTGAGTTGTACATTTAGAAGTAGCTAAAACGGGGTAGGTGATGTCAGCAACACTGTGGCACAAATGTCCTTATGCCCAACAACAAAAATTTGGCCTTCATCCATGCACAAAGTGGCACTGGAAGACTTGTGAGATCCAGGACCATAAGCCAAGGGACCAAGGAGCAGTCTTGCCCAACTGTACATCAAATGATAGGCAAACAGACCCAGGTGCTGTCTGCCTCCCTGCCCCCAACCCCATGGTCTTCTCCCTGTGTGTGGTTCTGACAGTAGCAGCAAGAGCAGACTTTGTTAGAGAGCTACCAAACACACACAGAAAGCTGGCCTGAATCTGTGGACCAGGGAGAGACTACAACTTTAGTTTGTGGTATCCCCCTGCTATAAAGCTTTAGCACCACCTTTGGAAAAATGAAAGAGAGGCTCTCAGAACTCAGACTGGTGCATTGCAGCATCCAGAAAAAGCAGAGAGGTTTAAGAATTTGCCATAAGCAGAAGGAGCAAGAAGCATGGAGAAGGTGTATCCATGTAAGGTCTAAGGCAGTCTCAGAATCTCTAGCTGGGCTGACAGAGGGTACCTCTTTCCAAAAGGCTTCTGTAAAAAACTGGAGAAGGTGACTGTTACTTCAAAAGCAAAGATGGCAGGGTGCCTGCATGGCTCAGTCAGTTAAATGTCTGCCTTCAGCTCAGGTCATGATCCAGGGGTCCTGGGATCAAGCCCCATGTTAGGGTCTCTATTCAGTGGGAAGACTACTTTTCCCTCTCTCTCTGCCTACTGCTCCCCCGGCTTGTGGGTCAACGTTGGTCCGTTGGGGAATTTCTATTTTGGAGTTATGAAAGGTAGAGGCAGCTGAATCCAAGGCAGACAACATACACGAATCTCCTTGAGTAGAAAGGAGCATCTGTTGGCTTGAAGTTCTCTTTCTCTCTCTCTCTCTCTCTCTCTCTCTGTGTGTGTGTGTGTGTGTGTGAAATAAATAAATGAAATCTTACATTTTAAAAAAAGCAGAAATAGCAATACAAAACTTCAGAGAACCTGGAAAATCAAGGTACTGTGACACCACCCAAGGATCACAGTAATCTTTCAGTAACCAAACCTAAAGATATGGAGATCTTCGATTTACCTAATTTGAGTTCAAATAGCTGTTTTGAGGAAACCCAACGAGCTTCAAGGAAACACAAAAAGAAAATTCAACAAAATGTGGAAAACAATATATGAACAAAGTGAGAAGTTTAACAAAAAGATAGAAATCGTGAAAAAGAACCAAACAGGAATTGTAAAGCTGAAGAAAACAGTGAAAGAAATGAAACATGCAATAGAGAACCACCAAAGCAGTTGGATCAAGCAGAGGAATCTATAAGATAGAAGACACAGACTTAGAAACTATCCAGTTGGAAGAGAACAAAGGAAAAGAAGGAAAAGGAGTGAAGAAATCATTTGTGGTCTACAGGATACCATCAAAATTACCATTTTGTGTTGAGTAGCCTTTATTTTTTTTTTTTTTTTTTAAAGATTTTATTTATTTATTTTACAGAGAGAAATCACAAGTAGATGGAGAGGCAGGCAGAGAGAGAGAGAGAGGGAAGCAGGCTCCCTGCTGAGCAGAGAGCCCGACGCGGGGCTCGATCCCAGGACCCTGAGATCATGACCTGAGCCGAAGGCAGCGGCTTAACCCACTGAGCCACCCAGGCGTCCCTGTTGAGTAGCCTTTAAAAAAAAGAAAGAAAAATGAGGGGCACCTGGGTGGCTCAGTGGATTGAGCCTCTGTCTTCACCTTGGGTCATGATCTCAGGGTCCTGGAATTGAGCCCTGCATCAGGCTCTCTGCTCAGCAGGGAGCCTGTTTTCCCCTCTCTCTCTGCCTGCCTCTGCCTACTTGTGATCTCTCTCTCTGTCTAATAAACAAATAAAATCTTAAAAAAGAAAAGAAAAAGAGAAGAAATTAACACTTTGTGAATTGTTGGGGTCCTTGAAGAAGAGAGGGAGAAAGAGACAGAAAATTTATTCGAAGAAAAAATGGTTGAGAACTTCTTAACTCTGTTGGGGAGATTTGGATTTCCACATTCATGAAGCTCATAGGTCACCAAACAAAATCACTTAAGAGATCTCCTTCAAGGGGTGCCTGGGTGGCTCAGTTGGTTAGGCATCCAACTCTTCATTTCAGCTCAGATCACGGTCTCTAGATCATGAGATGGATCTCATTGGACTGAGCATGGAGTCTGCTTGAGTTTTTCTCTCTCTCCCTCTGCTGCTCTGCCCTGCTCATGCCCTCTCTCTCAAATACACAAACAAATAAAAAAATAAATAAAATATTTTTTAAAAGATCCTCTTAACGACACACTATAATAAAGCTATCAAATATCAAAACCATCTTAAAAGCAGCAAGTGAGAAATAAAAGCCTGTAACTTACAAGGGAACTTCCACAGATAGAGTATTGGTAATTTTTCAGCAGAAACCTTACAAGTTAGGAGAGAATGGGATAATACGGTCAGAGTGCTGAAAGTCATTTGGCAAAGTCATTTTTTTGGAAATGAAGGAGAGATGAAGACTCCCAGAGGGGCTGACTCAGTTGGTAGATGCATGTGACTCTTGATCTAGGGGCTGTGAGTTCAAGTCCCACATTAGGTGTAGAGATTACTTAAATAGATAAACTTAAAAAAAAAAAAAACACACACAACACACTGACATGAGTTCTCCACACTGAAATGAAAAGACACTAATTAGTAACATGAAAATATACAAAATATATGATGAAAATGCAAAATGAAAATGAATGATGATGATGAAAATGGGTAAAAATGATGAAAATGAAAACATACACATGGGAAAGGTATGTATTTAGTCAGTTCAAAAGACTTGAATACTGTAATGTGGTGGAGTATAATCCACTTAAGTCTAGTGTAAAAGTTAACACGAGTATTAAAAAGAGCTGTAGCTACCATAATTCGTTAGTGAATACACAGAATAAAAACAGGTCAATTATGACATCAAAAACATAAAAGGGGAGGAGTGCCTGAATGGCTCTGTTGGTTAAGCATCTGCCTTTGGCTTTGGTCATGATCCCATGGTCCTGGGATTGAGCCCCTCATTGGGCTCCTTGCTCTATAGTGAGCCTGCTTCTCACTCTCTATCTCAAATAAATAAATAAGATCTTAAAAAGAATAAAAAGAGATAAGTAAAAGGATAGAATTTTTGTATGCAGTCAAAGTTAAATTGTTAGGGTACAGTAGATGTTTATATCTCTATAATATTATATGTAAGCCTTACAGTAACCACAAGGCGGAAACCTATGGTAGATTCACAAAAGATAAAGAGAAGGGAATTAAATCATACCAGTATGGAAAATCATCAGTTCACAAAGGTATGCAGAAAGAAAGGAAGAAAGGATTAAGGGAACTGCAAAACATCCAGAAAACTATTAACAAAATGATAAGAATAAGTCGATACCTATCATAATTATTTTTTTTAAGATTTATTTATCTGAGACAGAGAGTACGCACATGTGGGGAGAGGAGCAGAGGGAAAGAAACTTCCAGCAGGCTCACTACTGAGTGCAGATACCAGCATGGGGCTTGATCTCATAGCAGGATCTCGATCTTGGATCAGGGGGATCATGACCTGAGCCAAAACCAAGAGTCTGATGTTGTTCTGAACAAAAGATTCACAATGGCTGTGTTTAGGTTTTGAAAAGGAAAGAAAACTGTATTGTTATAGAAACCTAATAGAAACAAAAGAGGAAAGGAATCTACACATAGATGAGGGTAATTTTAGGCAATAAAATTGCCTAAATTGCCTCAAATTGAGAGAATACAGCAAAATTACATCAAATTGAGTACTTAAACACACCATAAGAGACTGTTACAAACTGAGGGTTGCTGGAGTGGGGGGGGGTAGGGAGAGGGTGGTTTGGTTATGGACATTGGGGAGGGTATGAGCTTTGGTGAGTGCTGTGAAATGTGTAAACCTGAGGATTCACATGCCTGTACCCCTGGGGCAAATAATACATTATATTATATGTTAATAAAATAAAAATAATATATTAACATTATATGTTAATAAAAATAATTATAAAAAAGAAAGAAACCCCAAAGAGTTAAAAAAAAAAAATCCAGCCTCATTAGCTGGAGAACCCCCTGGAGACAGGCAGGCTGGAGTCCTGGAGGTCTGGATGGAGCCTTCCCCTAAGGTGAGCCTTCCAAATGACCATCCCCATAATGGCCATATTGATAGGGTAAATGATAGGGTTTGAAACTAAACATTTGTTCATCTACCTGCAGTTTGGAGCAAGCTGCATTTCTATGTTATCATGTCTCTACATATTCAAGGAGCCTCGGCTATGTGTGTCTACCTCCCGTCCTGAATTCCATTCTAGGGGGTCAGCCCAGCCTGGAGGAGGGGGGGATATGAGACAAGGTTTGTAGCTCTCAGTGTCCAGAACAGGAGGGCCAGTTCTGACCTGGAGGCCAGAGAGCATATTTCAATCAACCAGACTCTCAAGGGTCTTTACATAACACGAGTCTCACAAACAATATTCCTTACCCTGCCTTTGTCCATGCAGATCCAGGCGGTCCTTCTGTGGAATAAATCACAAAAGCAACGATTCATATAGAACAGACGTTTAACTGACTGAGACATCCAGGCACCCCCAATTTAAATGTAAATGAACTAAATTCTCTAATCAAAAGACACAGGATGACTGAATGTTTAAAAACAGAAAAACCAGCGATCTGCTGCCTACAAGAGATTCACTTCAGCTCCAAGGACACGCTTCCACTCAAAGTGAAGGAATGCAAAGCAGATACTCTACGCAAGTGGAAACCAAAAGAGAGCAGGGGTAGCTACCCTTTATGTCAGACAAAACAGACTTTCAGCCCAATATGGTTTGATACCAAGAAGTTCATCATGTAATGATAAAGGGGTCAATCCATCCAGAAGATATAACAAGTGTGAATATGTAGGCACCCAGCAGAGGAACACCTAAATATATTAAGCAAATACTAATAGATCTGAAGGAAGAACTAGACAATGCCACCATAATAGGAGACTTCAGTACTCCACTTTCTACAATGGATAGATCATCGAATAAGGAAACAGAGGACCTGAGAACTGAGTGACCAAAGCTTCCAATGAGATGCAGGTCACCACAGGGCACTACAGACAGTCCCAGTCCAGCTGCTTCGACCTCATGAACATGGGCTTTGTGATGGGCTATGCAGTGGACACGGTGGCCAGGGCACTCTTCGATGTCTTTTTCTGTGTCAGGATCAGAATGTGGGGTTGGGAGCTGATGGGTGGGTGGCCAATCCCTGGCCTTCAGAGTGACCATCCACTGCTGATCAGCATGGTGGTTACCCACGAAAGCTACCCCATCCCATCAGTCCTAGCTCATGTACTATATAACAAAACAAGCCTCTACTCAGTGGTAGAGCTTGGGACTGTTAACCTCAGGGTTGTGAGTCCAAGCTCTTTTTTGGATGTAAAGATTACTTAAAAATAAAATAAATTAGTAGGGGCACCTGGGTGGCTCAGTGGGTTAAAGCCTCTGCCTTCGGCTTAGGTCATGATCCCAGCGTCCTGGGATCGAGCCCCGCATCGGGCTCTCTACTCAGCGGGGAGCCTGCTTCCCCTCTCTCTCTGCCTGCCTCTCTGCCTACTTGTGATCTCTGTCTGTCAAATAAATAAATAAAATCTTTTTAAAAAATTAGTAAAATCTAAAAAAAAAAAAAAAAATAGGAAAGACAGGACCTGAATTACACCATAGAGCAAATGGATCTAATGGACCTAACAGATAGATACAGAACGTTCCATCCAAAAGCACCCGAACACATGTTCTTCTCACAAGCGTATAGTATAGAACATTCCCCTGGTGAACTCATACCATAGGTCACAAAACAAGTTTTAGCAAATGTAAAAAGATGAAAATCATATCAAGTGCCTTTTCCAAATACTCTAGCATAAAAACTTAAAATCAACAGAAGAAAACTTTGACAATTCACAAATATATGGAAATAAAACAACACCATCCCAAACAAACTATGGGTCAAAGAAGAAGTCAAAGAGAAGCAAACCAAAAATGGAAATGCAACATACCAGCAACACCTATGGGATGCTGAAGGGGTAGTTCTAAGAGGGACCTTTATAGAGAGAAACTCAACATTAAGAATGAAAGAAAGATCTCAAATCAACCACATAAACTGACACCTCAAGGAACTGGAAAAAGAAGAAAGTAAGCCCAAAGTTAGCAGAAGGTAGAAAATAACAAAGATCAGAACAGAAAATATATGAAATAGAAACCAGAAAAATAATCAAACAGGTCAGCGAAACTGAGAGCATTTTTTTAAAGATGAACAAAATGGACAAACTTTTATCTAGATTAAAAAAAGAGAGAGAAGACTCAACTCAGAAATAAAAGAGTTACACATATACATACTGTAATATTATTCAGCTGTGACATGAGCAAAAAGGAAATCGTGCCATTTAACTCAACGGGGATGGGCCTTGAAGGCATTTTGCCAGAGAAAGACAAATGCTGTATGATATCACATACAGTGTTAGTGGTCTAAAAAAGCTGAACTCATAAGAATAGTAAAACAGCGGTCACCAGAGGATGAGGGAGTGGTGTGGGGAGAGAGGAGATGGAGAGATGTTGGTCAAAGGGTACAAACTTTCAGTTATTAGACAAGTAAGTTCTGGGGATCTAACACCCAGCATGGTGATTTTCCTTAATAGTCCTGTATTAGGGACATCTGGGTGGTTCAGATGGTTAAGGCTGGGACTCTTTCTTTTCTTTTTTTTTTTTTGGACACAGAGAGAGAGATCACAAGTAGGCAGAGAGGCAAGCAGAGAGAGAGGGGGGAAGTAGGCTCCCTGTTGAGCAGAGAGCCCGATGTGGGGCTCGATTCCAGGATGGGGCTCGATCCCAGGATGGGGCTTGACCCCAGGACCCTGAGATCATGACCTGAGCTGAAGGCAGAGGCTTACCCCACTGAGCCACCCAGGCGCCCCATGCCTGTGACTCTTGATCTCAGCTCAGGTCTTGATCTCAGGGTCATGTGTTCAAGCCTGGTATTGGGCTCCCCACTGGGTGTGGAACCTACTTTATAAATAAATAAATAATTTGGAAAATTTAAAAAAAAAATATATCCCGTATTATGTACTTGAAATTTGCTAAGAGAATAAACCTTAAGTGTTCTCACCACGAAAAGGAAATGGCAATTTTGTAATGTGACGGAGATATTACCGAACTCTATGGTGGGAATCATTTTTTTTGCAATTCATAAGTGAATCAAATTAGCGTATCAGACACCTCGAACCCTGGAACTCACACAATGTTATGTGCCGATTACGTTGCAAAAAAGCTGAGGAAAATAGTTAAAATGGTAAGTGTTATGTTATATGTATTTTTCCACATTTAAAAAAGAATGAGTGAAGTTAAAAAAACTTCAAAAAACTGAAGCGTGAAAGTGGCTTCCTTTGAGAAACTGTTGTCATCATTTTCTAATCAAGATCATGCAGCCTATAAAGGAGCTGTTGTGACATTGGGTATTGTTGTTGGTTTTTTTTTTTTAAGGTTTTATTTATTTATTTGAGGTGGGGGGAGGCAGAGGGAGAGGGAGAAACAGATTCCCCACTGAGCAGGGAACCCCAGGTGGGGTTTCGATCCAGGGCCCTGAGATCATGACCTGAGCCAAAGTCAGAGGCTTAACTGACTGAGCCACCCAGGTGCCCCGATGACATTGCTTTTTTAAGAATCCACTGGTCGTTGTGTTCTTGGGCTTAAAAAGCTTTGTTCTCTGTTCTTGCATAAGAACTACTTTTCACCGTCAGGTAAGTAAGGTAAGCATTTCTTTCAAAAAATAGTAACTTTTTTTGAGTACTTACTCAAAAATATCTTATGACTAAACAACACTGAAAAATGCAGGTGTATTTTATTCTAAGCCTTGTTCAGCTGGAATAATTTAAAAATCTCCTCAAATGCTATTAAGCTTTTAGCAGTTCATAAAACTTCTGATGTGGACTTCTTTTATTTTTTTTTAAAAGATGATTTATTTATCAGAGAGAGCACGAGTGTGAGTGGGGAAAGGAGTAGAGAGAGAGGGTGAGCGTGTATCTCAAGCAGGCTCCCCACTGAGTGTGGACATCCCCCAACCCCAGGCAGGACTTGGTATCACCACTCTGAGATCATGACCTTAACCAAAATTAAGAGTCATACACTCATACTAACTAAGCCACCCAGGTGCCCCTGGTCTTCTTTTAAACCTTTTTTTTTCCCCCTTTATTTATTTATTTGAGAAAGAGAGAGATCGTGAGTCGGGGAGGGGCATAGTGAGAAGCAGACTCCCCACTGAGCAGGGAGCCAAATGAGAGACTTGATCCCAGGACCCTGGGATCTTGACCTGAGCTAAAGGTAGATGCTTAACCCACTGAGCCACCTTAAAAAAAACTTGTTTGTATCAGAAAAAGCAACTTAAATTTTCTTCTCACGTCTAATAACGAACTTTAATTCTATTAGTCAAAGGACACACTGCTTAATCTTTGATCTGTAACAACTATTTTAAAACCTGTTTCGGGATCCTTCGTGGGAATACGCTGGTGAGCAAGATAGGCTGTTGGTCCCCGACTTCACAGAGGATTCAAGCCTGTGATTTAAAGAACACACACGTGTGTGTGCAATCTAAAAAAAGAAACAGAACAGACTTTCAAATACAGAGAACAAACTGGTGGTGGCCAAAGGGGCGGTGAGGAGGTGGGCGTGTGTGTGTGTGTGTGTGTGTGTGTGTGTGGTTGCAGAACAGAGGTGATTAAGAGGTAGAAACCTCCAGTTACAAAACAAGTCACAGAGGTGAAAAATACAACATAGGGAATATGGCCAATATTGTATTAACGTTGCATGGTAACAGTTGGCAATTACACTTACTGAGGTGAGCCCTGAGTAACGTATAGAATTGTTGAATCAAAATATTGTATACCTGAAACCAGTATAACATTGTATGCTCATTGTACTTCAATAACACAAAGACATAAAGGACATACTGTATAAAACTTCAGACCCTTAAAGCCATTGGGCTGGAGAGGACCATAGGACAGTGTTTTCTAAGTTTCTGGCTATGATTCATCAGTGAAACCTCCCACAGACTTTCCTTAGGAAATTTACCTTCTTAACACTTTTTTTTTGGGGGGGGGCAGGCACTAATTCTATACCCCACTACTGCTGCTGTCTCCATTCTCGCTCCTAATGCTGAAATATTGCATACATCTTAACTAACTGGTACCTTGGTGACCGATGCTGTCTTCAGTCTACCTAACAGGGGATTCTAAAACTATACATGTTATTGCCCCCTTGCCTAGGGCCCTTCTGTGATTCCCCTCTGCTGACAAAATGCTACCCTCCCTATCATGTCCTAAACTCTTTGGCCACTGAAGCCATCCTAGCCTCCTCTTTCCACTTGTGTGTCTCTGTCCCCAGATACACAGACACCCACATCCACTACACTGGTCCACTGGCAGCTTCTTTAACATGCCAGAGAATTTTAATCCTTCTTTGCTCACACAATGTCCTTGCCTAGCTGAAAGACCTGTTACCCATGCTGGCCCCAGTTTCCTTAACTATTTAGACTTAGAACTATGAAAAGTAATAAAGGGATAGCTCACTAAGGTGGGCTTGGGATGCTAGAAGGGGAGGCTGGTAGAGGGAGCCCTACCAGCCAGAGTCAGTTATAGGAAGATTTGTCAATTATAGATCCCTACCAGAAGAATCCTAAGAGGAAAGCGTTGTCAGTTACTGGCCCCACCAGGAAAGATGTATATTGCATCTCCTACAAGAAAGACCTGCAACCCAGCCAGTGAGAACCTGTCACGACCCTGATCTCTTGCTTCTTTCTAATGGATTTCATTCGAAACAATGCCTCCCAACTTCCTTCTTCTCCTCCGTGGAACATATTCCTCTCTTTTGTTAGAGTTCCGATGGTTTTGCCATAGCTTGCTTATCCTGGATGCAATTCTCTGCTCTTCCTGAATAAACCCATCGTAACTGCCAGTAACATCACTGACAGCCTCATTTTTAAGGTTAACATTACTTGGTGATCAGAAGTGGGATCCAGAGAAGACCCCCAACAAATTCAGACGAGATCGGGCGCGTTCAGGGTGGTATGGCCGTAGACAAGACCCCCAACAAATTCAGAAGCTGGTGAGCAAACAGGTACCGCTACCCTCAGACTCTCCTGGGCTCACTGCTTTCTGTCCAGCCCTGCAGATTGAAGGTAACTTTTCTCCTGCATTTCAAGCTCCATACCTTTCTCCTGGATTTCAAGATCTATTTTAAGGCTTTGGGTTTTCTTGTTTGTTTGTTTTTACTTTGAGAGTGACTGTTTGCCCTTTGGTCCAAGTCCTATTTGGAACCGGACTGTTCCAACAGAACCATGCTGGCCTTTGTTCTGATTTCTTCTTGGAACCAGGCTGTTCCTGTTGACATGGCTGTGTAGGGATTTTTCCTTTTTGCTTTAGAGAAAAATCTCTAAGAAATGGGATTCCTGCCCCCCCCCCACCGAAACTCCAGCCTGTTTAAACTACGGTCCTTCCACATACACATCTACAACTAAGTAGACTAACTGAACCAGAAGTAATTTAGAACCTCATTATGGAGAACTTTCCATCTCACCATACTTATTTTACTCAAAATTAAATTAGAAAGCCTTGGCTCCTGAAAATTTTTTTTTTATTTTTGTTTTTCTTCTCTTTTCTTTTTTTAGGTTTTATTTATTTGTCAGAGAGACAGAGAGAGCACAAGTAGGGGGAACAGACAGGGACAGGGAGAAGCAGGCTCCCCACTGAGCAAGGAGCCCAACGTGGGACTTGTTTCCAGGACATGGGATCATGACCTGAGCTGAAGGCAGACGCTTAACTGACTGAGCCACCCAGGCGTCCCCTGAAAACATTTTTAAAAGGAAGAAAAAAAAGAGAAAAGAAAAAACCTGAATGGAAAGTCTATCATTATTATTACTACTACTCTTATTATTTTTTTCTTTTTATTTTTTTATTAAATTTTATTTTTTTTATAAACATATAATGTATTATTAGCCCCAGGGGTACAGGTCTGTGAATCGCCAGGTTTGCACACTTCACAGCACTCACCATAGCACATACCCTCCTTACCCTACTTTCTTATTTCTAGAAACAACACAGCCACCTGGGGCTCAGACCCCAATTTCAGCACCATTTTCCTGCCAAAGCTACCTGTTCCTCAGACTTTCTCTCTGCTCCCTCCTCTTCTGAACCTATTAAAATCTACTTCTTTAAAGTTTTCTGAGGTTCTAAAGAAGCCTCAGTTTTCTTATGTTCCTTAGATAAGATGCTGGGGTTCAGCGCCGATGGCCAAGAAAGCATTCTTGAGATGTCTTCATGCAAAAAGGTGATTTTATTAAACCGAAGGGACAGGACCCATGGGAAGAAAGAGTGGCTCTGGGGTTATGAGGAATGGGCAATTCTATACTTTCAAGTTGGCAGAGGGTTAGGGAGAGTGTAAGTTTCTAAGGAATTCTGGAAGCAAGATTTCCAGGACCTTGAAGGGGCTAGCTATTGTTGGGGAAAGGTCATTTTCTACTGTTTAGTAAACCCTCAGTCACCAGTCCCTCCAGATATCTATCACTGGGCCATGTGCTTGGAGGATGATTGCTAACATAGATCTTGGGGGGAGTAGAGATAAAGGGATTGGGATAATGGTAAGCTAAGATTGGATTTTGTCCTGAGCAAAGGAGTAACATCAAGGCAGCTGAATACTCAGAGAAAGTTCACTCGGCCTGTTTGAAGGACGTGTCCATGGACTGAAGGAAGGAAGGGCATTTAATTTTTTCCTTTGCCTTCGCTCACCACATCACCTGGACTATAGCCGAATTGTGGGCCTCAGTGGAAGAGTTTCGCAAAGTGACTGAGGACCCCCATAAGTTTACAGAAGAATTTTAGCATAGTTACTCACTCGTACCAACCTGCTTTCTCAAGATTTGTATCTATTAGTTCACAGGCTTGTCGGTGAGGAAAAGGCCAAACACTGGATGGAACTAGCCCAGTGAGAACAACCTGAAGGGGACTGAGAGAAACAAACCCCTAACTTTTGGCAAGACGCTAGAGCACTTGCTGGAAATCTCCACCAGGCAGTAAGTTAGATTGTCAGAACCTGCTGACTGGTACAAAACTCAGGCTTTCCCACAAAAGCCCGATCAACCTGTTCATGTCTATTATAGTCAACTTCAAGTTGTCTTTTGTTTGTTTATTTTTTTTAACATTTTATTTATTTATTTTACAGAGACAGAGAGAGAGAGATCACAAGTAGGCAGAGAGAGAGAGAGGAGGAAGCAGGCTCCCCACTGAGCAGAGAGCCCGATGCAGGGCTCCATCCCAAGATCCTGGGATCATGACCTGAGCCGAAGGCAGAAGCTTTAACCCACAGAGCCACCCAAGCACCCCTCTTTTGTTTTTTGTTATTTTTTTAAGACTTATTTCTTTATTTTTGAGAGAGCACAGTCCATGGCAGACTCCCCATGGAGCGTGGAGTCTGAATCAGGGCTCGATCTCACCACTCTGAGGTCATGACCTGAGCCACAATCAAGAGACAGACACTCAACCAAATGAACCACCCAGGCGCCCCTCCAAACTGGCTTTTTTTTTTTTTAATTTTAATTTATTTGACAGAGAGAGATCAGAGGTAGGCAGAGAGGCAGGCAGAGAGAGAGAGAGGAGGAAACAGGCTCCCTGCTGAGCAGAGAGCCTGATGCGAAGCTTGATCCCAGGACCCTGGGATCATGACCTGAGCTGAAGGCAGAGGCTTAACCCACTGAGCCACACAGACACCCCCAAACTGGCTTTTAAGAATATTCTGGTCTCCCTTTAGATGTTGAAGTCACCTCATGAGTGGCAGTCAACTCTGTGTTTTTTAATAAACTGGACCTTTTTAGTTAAAAAGACCAGGTTGGGATGGAAAACCAGCCAGTCCAGATTTAGGAAATTTGGCAAACCAGCTCGCTTGCATCCTAGATGAGTCAACTGAAAGAAAAACTTCTAAAATGCTCAATTTTCAGGTCTGGCAAATGAAGGTTCTAAACAAAACCAGAATTACCCTATTTTCTGCTATTATTGCCAAGAGCCAGGGCACGGGGCCCCTGGGTGGCTCAGTGGGTTAAGCTTCTGCCTTCAGCTCCAGTCATGGTCCCAGGGTCCTGAGTTCGAGTCCCATGTTGGGCTCTCTGCTCAGCAGGAAGTCTGCTTGTTCCTCTCCCTCTCCCTATTTATTTATTTATTTATTTATTTTAAAGAATTTATTTATTTATTTGACAGAGAGAGAACACAAGTAGGCAGTGAGGCAGGCAGAGAGAGGAGGAAGCAGGCTCCCTGCTCAGCAGAGAGCCTGATGCGGGACTCGATCCCAGGACCCTGGGATCATGACCTGAGCCAAAGTCAGTGGCTTAACCCACTGAGCCACCCAGGTGCCCTCTCCCTATTTATTTAATGATAAATAAAATCTTTTTTAAAAAATGGATCCTGTGTCCAAAATGTATTAGACGCCATACTTTTGTCAGGTGCTCTGCCTGTTACTAAAATTCTGGAGCATTCCAGACTCTACTCCCTGGAGGTCAAAGTAATCCACGTCAATGATATTTCCACCAAAAATGCTACTTTTAGGGAGACCAATAGCCAGACCTCTGTCAGAGTCCAAAGATACATTCTCTCAAATGATAATTTTGGAAAAACTGATAAGAGATATTCAACGTTTGGCCCCAGAGAGGGAGAAACAATATTGAAAATCTAAAAATGGTTGGCTTGATAAAAAGAGAGAATTCTGGATTGGACCAAGTAACAATCTGGCCCTACCAGAAGTTCTAAAATTCCCAGTAACACTGGAACATGCATTAAACCATTGGTCTACTGACACAGTAACAGTGTTCATGAATCAGTATTGGTGGGGAAAGATGCATAAAGCCAAGGAACATGACTACCTTGCTTGTCTTACCTGTCCAAAGTATAGCTCAAGGAAATCTGTTCACGCAAATGAATTTCATACAGCTTCCCCATCTCCTAGATATAAATATGTTTGAGTCATGGTTTGTGTGTTTTATCACTGGACCAAACTTTTGTCATGTAGACAAGCCAATGCTTCTGCTGTTGGAAAACATTTTCCCCACTTAACTTCATAGTGATCAGGGAACCCATTTTACTGGTTAGCTGCTTCAACAAGAGTGTGCTCTTTGGCTGGTTTTTACAACACTTTCATTGTGCAAAGCACAGGAACTGTGGGAAGGCTGTCCCAAGATGAGCCACTCTGGCGTGAAGATTATTATTATTTTTCTTAAATAGCTCCACACCCAATTTAGGGCTTGAACTCACGACCCTGAGATCAAAGGTAGCATGCTCTACCAACTGAGCCAGCCAGGCACCCCAAGATTATCTTGAGCCGAAGGCACTGGAGACCCTGCGGGCTCAGAAGAAATATTGGCCATTCCCTTAGCTACATAGAAAAATACAACTGGGGGTCTTTCTCAGAATAAGGGTTATTATGAGAGATGACTTTTATCTGCATGGCCCATCTGTAGGGCAGGGCAAACATCTCATTACAAAACATCTGCCCTTTTGATTGCCCTGGGAATTGCATTCCTTTCCCCTGAAGTCCTGGACCCTTATCCCCTTCTCCTTAGTTCTGGATGAACTATATACCTATTCTGCCTGTTTCTGGAATTTCCATGTCTATTTGGAGTCTCTGTATATAAAAAATCAAACTGAATTTTCTCCTGTTAATCTGTCTCATGTCAGTTTGATTCTTAATCCAGCTAGAGGGACCCCAAAAGGGACAGGAACTCTCGCTCTCAGGCAATCCCATCCTCAGTCCTGAGGGTTATCACACACACTAACAGACTATTAAGACTCAGTAGGCAAAGGGAGCCTGGGTGGCTCAGGTCATGATCCCAACGTCCTGGGATGGAGCCCCTCAATGAGCTCCTTGCTCAGCAGGGAGCCTGCTTCTTTCTCTGCCTGACTCTCCCCCTGCTTGTGCTCTCTCTCTCTCTCTTTCTGACAAATAAGTAAAATTTTAAAAAATCAAAAATAATTTTTTAATAAAATTTTATCAAATTTTTAATAAAATTTAAAAATTTTTATAAAACTTTTTAATAAAATTTTAAAAATATAAAGAAAGCAGCAAACCCAGATTGGGCCTGCACACCATCTGAAGCCCTGCTTCATCAAATGAAGATTTCCTGGTGGAAGCAGACAACATCCAGATGGACAGCTTTCCTGGGATGCCCAGACCAGCCCAGATACCTTTTTTTTTTTTTTTAAGATTTTTATTTATTCACTTGATAGAGACACGAGAAAGGGAACACAAGCAGAGGGAGTGGGAGAGGGAGAAGCAGGCTCCCACTGAGCAGGGGTCTCAAAGCGGGGCTCGATCCCAGGACCCCGGGACCATGACCTGAGCCGAAGGCAGACGCCTAAGGACTGAGCCACCCAGGCGCCCCAAGCCCAGATACCTTTTTCTCACTCTTGCCTCTCCTAGATTTCCCGTGAAAAGACACTCTCTTTGTCCACATTTCCCAAATGCTTGTGCAGGGGGAAACTTTTCTTTTGATCATGGACTATTGGGAAGAGCCGCGTCATGATCCCGCGTCATGATTTCATGTGCCGTTTCTGAAGGGTTTGAAGGTTCAGAATTCATCCAAGTTCTTCTTTCATCTAAACTACTGAGTGCTGCTGGGTTCTTATCTAAATTCATGGTCTCTGAATTTACAACTTTGTGGACTATATAATTCAAGAATATTTATTTTCAAAACAGTTTTTTTTTTTGAGATAACAGCAATACTTTTCTAAAAAAGTCTTTGAAGAGGGCGCCTGAGTAGCTCAGCTGGTTGGGTGACTGCCTTTGGCTTGGTTCATGATCCTGGAGTCTCGGAATCAGGTCCCGCATGGGGGGGGGGGTCCCTACTCGACAGGGGGTCTGCTTCTTCCTCTGACCCCCCCCTTCTTGTGCTCTCTCTCTCTTTCATTTTCTCTCTCTCTCTCAAATAAATAAACAAAATCTCAAAAAACATATATATTCCTTTGGGGAAAAAAAATGTCTTTGAAGATGTGCTGTTTTGCAAAAGTTCATCAGCTGTTGCTTCAAGTTCATACCTTCACTGTATCTTCCCAAAAGCACTCGGTTAATTCTTTCTGTGGGCTTTTGTAGTATTTACTATTCCACTGTCATGACTGCTTTAAGCAGGGACATCCAGGAGACATCCATGAGTCTGGGTTTGCCTTCATAAGGATAAACCTCTCTTCCCTAGGTCAGAATGTGTCAATAAATATTTTCAGTTGGGTACCCTCCAGACCTAGGGTCCTGGTTTAGGACCAACACACAGTTTGGAATTGTGTTACTTTTTTCACAATTTTATTTACTTGTCAAAGAGAGAGCACAAGTGGGAGAGCAGCAGGCAGAGGGAGAAGCAAGGCTCCCCACCAAGCAAGGCGCCCGATGTGAAACTCTATCCCAGGACCCTGGGATCATGGCCTGAACCCAAGGCAGATGCTTAACCGACTGAGCCACCCAGGCGTCTGGTGGAATTCTGTAATTTTTGATTCTGTATTTATCTTTTGGATTCTGTACTCACTCTTTTGTAAAAACAGTGTACCCGATAAGGTGATGCGGGCTCAGTATTTCAACATGATCTCCAGCACATGCAACCTTAAGAAGATACAGACCTGGGAAGGGAAGTGCAAGAGACTTTACCCTCCTCACCCTCCTTGTTACTCGAATGTGGCCTTAAATGGTTTCTAGGTGCTCTGCACTTTCCTTCCAAAGTGGGACATTACAATCAGGAAAGGTCCTTCCTGGTACTGAGGGACGAAACCACTCTATACAAAAAAACCCTAACTCTTGATCAATGATGCTTTCAATCAAAGACTCACAAGGTGGAACCAGGATGCTAGAAGGGGAGGCTGGTAGGGGGAACCCTACTATTCAAGGTCAGCTATGGAGAGAACTGTTAATTACAGATCCCTACCAGAAATATCTCAACAGGAATCATTTCCAGGTCCCAAAGGAGAAAGATGTACATTGCATCTGCCACAAGAAATCAACCACCCCCGCAACTCAGCCAGAGAGAAACTATCATAACCCTTGAACTGTTCTCTCCAAGGGAGTTGTTGGTTGTTTTTTTGGTTTTTTTTTTTTAAGATTTTATTTATCTGAGAAAGAGAGAGCATGAGCAGGGGCTGGGAAAGGGAGAAGTGAGCTCTCCGCTGAGCAGGGAGCCTGATCCAGGACTCGATCCTAGGACCGCTGGGATCATGACCTGAGCCGAAGGCAGACGCTTAACAGACTGAGCCAACCAAGCACCCAGCAGGGGACTTTTGTTCAGAATAAACCCTCCCAACATCCTTCTTTACAAAATAATGTTCCTCTCTTGTTTGTTGGACTCAGCTATGGTTTTTGTGTAGCATGCTGCTCCTGGATTGCCATTCTCTGCTATTCCTGCATAAACCCATCTTTTGCTGATAAAATAACTGGGAGTTTTTATTTTGAAGGTGAGCAGAACAGAACAGAGCTGTAATTCCACTTCCTGGTACTGCGTTGACTACCTGTTTCCCCATCATCCCCCTAGTATGTGTTCAAATGGTTCAGTCTTGAAACCGTATCTGCAGACTTCTGGTCCCCTACACTTTAGCATATTGTGTACTGATTTGCCACCTAGTGGCTGTATGACCTTGAACAAGTTGGTCCCCGTTTCTCCATTTCTTCAACTGTAAGACCCAGGTAATAATCAAACCTTCATGAAAATTAAAGGACTGTGAAAATAAAGAGGTTCGTGTGAACCATCCTGACACAGAGAAAGCAGTTAGGTAAAGCTGTTAATATTATCATCAACCTTTCAGTAATAGCAGGAAATGTGTCTTAGTGGGTAAAGAGCTTACGCAAACTTTGAAGAAACCTGAAAGACTTTATGAAGAATCAGACTGATAGATTTCATTAAAAACAAAGATAGTGGGTGCCTCAGTGGCTCAGTCGGTTGGGTCCTGATCTCAGGGTCATGATCTCAGGATCACGGAATGGAGCCCAGGGTTGGATTCTGAGCTTAGCACAGAAATTGCTTGAGATTCTCTCTCTCTTCCTCTCCCTCTGCCCCTCACCCTGCTCATGCTCTATCTCTCTCTCTCAAAAAAAAATAAATAAATAAAAATAAAAATAAAGATGAGAGTATGAGCTTCACATACAGTCTTGCAATGGGAAGACCTCTCACTAATGAGAACTTTATCCTAACACAAATGGAAAATATGACTGTACCAAGCCTACACTAAAAATGGACAAACAGAAAAAGAAATTCCCTGGAGAATAGGATACGGTATTTTTCTACTGGACAATTAACTCTTTCTTAGAAGCTGCAGTAGGGACAAGAGGATGTGGTTGTTCCAGTACATAAAAGATGACCAGTGCTGTGTCCTCCATTTACAGAGTTCTACTGAGCCCCACAGGTGGGAAGAATTGTAATTTCCTGGGCCGACATCAGAACGGCATAATTTTTAGATTCTGAAATTGCAGAGTTTTCCTGCCACTATTAACCAGTCCTATTGTTATTTTGTTTAAGTAATAGCATGTTTGTCCAAGAAAAGTAAATAATATAAACTAATATAGACTTTCTTTAAAACACCTATTTTATACATTCTGATGTTAAAAATAGGTGTATATTTATCTATTGTATTGTTATTATTTTTAAAAGATTTTATTTATTTATTTGACACAGAGAGAGAGATCACAAGTAGGCGGGGGGAGGTGGGAGCAGGCTCCCTGCTGAGCAGAGAGCCAGATGCGGGGCTCGATCCCAGGACCCTGAGATCATAACCTGAGCCAAAGGCTGAGGCTTAACCCACTGAGCCACCCAGGTGCCCCATATCTATTGTATTATTTATGGGTTTTTTTGTCGGTTATAGCTATGACCTGCAATGGTTCTCTAAAGAAGCTGGTCACTTCAAACCAGGGATTGATTCAGATTTTGGAGAATCTATTTCACAAATGGGTGAACATTTCCAAGAGATTGGTTTTGTAAAAAAAAAAAAAAAATTCTAGTGGCAAGTTGATTTACTTTTGTTGACTCTCTTATTCCAAGGTATCTTGGTCCTTATTTCTATGCATATATTTTTAGCAGTAGTTAAACAGAACCAATTGTCTGTAAGTCAGAAAAAAAAATACAAAGATTGGAAGAATGTAAACAGAATTTGAGATCATAAAGATTCAGAGTTTCATTATAATGTTTTCTAAAACAGGAAGGTTTTAAGAAATGTTCAAACTAATAGTTTGCTATACAATGCTTAGTAGAGAGTCATACAATCAGAGAAATAAAAAAGGCAGAATATTTTGCCAGGGATTTTAGGTGTTGGGTTTTGTGGAAAAAAAATATATATATATGTATATATATGTATATGTATATATATATATGTATATGTATATATATGTATATGTATATGTATATATATGTATATGTATATATACATATATATATATATCTTAGAGGATAACAAGAAAGCATTGGAAGTCTAAACCCTAGAATCTTTCCAGATTTAGATGAGTTTATGGTTTACGATAATGTTGATATAGCCGATGATACAAAAGAATCTGTGCCCCTATTTATTTCAGTGAATTTAAAAGGAATTTATAATGCTAGTAGGAAATCGCTTTAGACCTGGGATACCACTGAGAATATAAGAAGGAGAACTCTCTTCCTTTTTTTTTTTTTAACACTTATTTATGTATTTATTTGAGATAGAGTAAACATGGTTGGAGGGCCAATGAGAGAGGGAGAAAGAAAATCCCAAGCAGATACCTCTCCACCCCCATCAAGTGCAGAGCCTGATGCAGGGCTTTATCCCACCACCCTGAGATCATGATCCATGCCGAAATTAGGAGTCAGCTGTTCAATGGACTGAGCCACTCAGGCGCCACTCTTCCTTACTTTTGAAACAGTTAAACAGGTGTAACCCATCATAGACAAAACTGTCAGATTATAAGTTGTATTCCCATTAAGAGTACTATCATAACAAGAAAGACGTATTGACATGATCGAAGTGAAAGAAAAATTTTGATATGGTTAAGCTTAGCAGATTCCTGGTTTGGTTTTGTTTTTGTAAGTTTTATTTATTTGAGTAATCTTTAAAAAAAAAGATTGAATTAAGCAAAATTCCAGACTCAATTTTAGAACATCCAAACACAATGGTGATTTTTTAAAATATAGATTGTTGGTATTGAATGTTGTCTAAAAATCAGTGAAGATGAAATTTCAGCAGGACTTAAACTGGCAGAACATTTGAGAGCCAAATCAGTGGCTGCTTGCTATAAATCAGATCTATTCTTTGAAAATAATTTTTCACCAATTAAAATCTGAAGACAGTTTAATATGCTAATATTTTAGGTATGCCTATTTCCCATAGTAACTTATAATTTAATCCAGTTCATACATTTCCAGTTTCCTTTTTTTTAATAGATTTTATTTATTTATTTTAGAGAGAGAATGACAGAGAGAGAGAGAGCATGAGAGAGGGGAAGGGCAGAGGGAGGAGCAGACTCCCTGCTGAGCAGGAAGTCCAAGTCGGAACTTGGCCCTGGGACTCCAGGATCATGACCTGAGCTGAAGGCAGTCACTTAATCAACTGAGCCACCCAGACACCCTCCAGTTTCTTTTTTTATGTTTTTTTCTCTCTCTCTTTTTTAAGATTTTATTTATTTATTTGACAGAGATCACAAGTAGGCAGAGAGGCAGGCAGAGAGAGAGGAGGAAGCAGACTCCCCATCAAACAGAGAGCCCGACGTGGGGTTCCATCCCAGGACCCCGGGATCATGACCCGAGCCAAAGGCAGATGCTTTAACCCACTCAGCCACCCAGGCATCCCTCTGTCTAGGTTTTTAGAACAGACATTAGAATAGCCCATCTGCTCACTGAATTTGTTAAATAAAGAAATGACTCCTTTAGAAAATATTTATTTTAGGATTTTATTTATTTATTTGATAGAGAGAGAGAATAGGAGAGGGAGAATCAGGCTTCTCAAAGAGAAGGGAGTCCGATGCAGGGCTTGATCTTGGACCCTGGGATCACGACCTGAGCCAAAGGCAGATGCTTAACAACTGAGCCACCCAGGTGCCCCTATAAAACATTTAAAAGTAGGGGTGTCTGAGTGGCACAGTCGGTTAAGTGTCCGGCTTTTGGTTTCAGCTCAGGTTGTGATCTCAGGGTTGTGAGATCAAGCCCCCCATCAAGCTCTAGGCCCATTGCAGAGTCTTCTTGAGATTCTCACTCCCTCTGCCTTTCCTGCGTGTGCTCTCATTTTCTCTCTCTCTAAAATAGATATGTCAATCTTTTAAAAAAAGAAAAATTTTAAAGTTATGTTGGAATTCAAAGACACAAAAGTTTTGCCTGTGAAATTATGGCAGAGCAAGGCACAAATGTGGGATAGTCATTTGGGGGGAAGGAAATGATGACTTCTACTCATTTATACACCTGCCAAAGTTGCTCCACGATCATTTTTCTGGCCATGAGCATCTGTATGTCAATATCATCTTTTTCCAGTTAAGAATTTCCTAAGTTCAAGGTGCTGAAACATCTTTTTCAGGACCTCAGTATTGTGATTGATATTGTAAAAAAACAAAAAAACAAAACAACAAAAAATACATAAAGCTTCCAAACCTTGATAAGATTGTATTAAGCACGGCACCTGGGTGGCTCAGTGGGTTAAAGCCTCTGCCATCGGCTCAGGTCATGATCCCAGGGTCCTGGGATCGAGCCCCGAGTTGGGAAATCTCTGCTCAGCAGGGGGTCTGCTTCCCTTCCTTTCTCTCTGCCTACCTCTGCCTACTTGTGATCTCTGTCAAATAAATAAATAAAATCTTTAAAATATATATATATAAATGTACTGACACATATTTTCCCTTTCACCTCTGGAACTAGTATGACTTGGCTGGGCACTGGCTGTACGCCCTACTTATATTCCTGAAAGGAAAGTCCTGATATTTTGTGTCTTTATTTCCTGACTGTATGTGTTTCCCTTCTTTAAATTTGTAGCAGAATTTCTCCACAGAACAGGCCCAGGTCTGTAAAAAATAGTATAGCATGCTAAGATTGGGAACTATCAGATCTCTCAATAAATGGGTACTTTGTAAAATAAACCTTGCTAAAATGTCATACGAGAAAGGAAAAAATAAAGCCCTTCATAAGAATCATCCAGAATATAAAAAAGGTTCAGTGCTTACTAACTGAAAAATAAGTCTCCAGATGAAGGCTTGGCAAAGCTGTCAGGCCACAAGAACAAAGTTTTTTACTCATTATTTACAGGCCACTGAGTTGGTTCTGTAGTCAGGAGTCCAACGCATGTCCTAATACGACAAAAGTAACACAAAGATTTTGTGCTCCCTTAAATGCATATATGTCTATTAATAATTTCTCAACAATTTTTTCTTTCTTTTATATTGGTGTAGGTTTTTTAAAAAAAGATTTTATTTATTTATTTGACAGAGAGAGAAATCACAAGTAGGCAGAAAGGCAGGCAGAGAGAAGGGGAAGCAGGCTCCCCGCTGAGCAGAGAGCGGGGCTCGATCCCAGGACCTGGAGATCATGACCTGAGCCAAAGGCAGATGCTTAACCCACTAAGCCACTCAGACTCTAGAGGGGTCTTTTGTTTGTGGGATTATTTTATTTTATTTCCCTCCAAAAATAGAGTTTTTCTTATGTCAGCATCCTATATATAGCAATATTTCTCAACAGATTTTTTTTTTAAAGAGAGGATGGTGGGATTGGGGCCAGAGAGAGAATCTTAAGCATGTTCCGTGCCCAGCACTGAGCCCAACATGGAGCTCTACACACACCCCTGAGGTCATGACCTGAGCCAAAATCAAGAGTCGGATGCTTAACAGACTTAGCCACCCAGGCACCCCTCAACAGAAATTTTCTAATCAAGTATCCCTAATGTCAAAAGAAAGCAAGCCCTGGGGTACCTGGCCTGCTCAGTCAGTAGAGCATTTGACTTTTGATCTCAGGGTTGTGAGTTTGAACCCCACCTTGGGTATAAAGATTACTTAAAAATAAAATCTTAAAAAAAAAAAAAAAAAAAGATGGGACATCTGGATGGCTCAGTCTGTTAAGCATCTGCCTACGACTCATGTTATGATCCCAGAGTCCTAGGACGGAGTCCAGCATCAGGCTCCTTGCTCAATGGAGAGCTGCTTCTTCCCCAACCTGCCGCTCCCCCTGCCGTGTTCTCTCTCTGACAAATAAAATCTTTAAAAAGGTTTTAAAAAGAGAAAAAAGGTGCTTATCCTGGAGATATAGCACAAAGCTTTGTCTCCTATTAAATGTATATGGATATTGTATTCTACCCTATAATATCTTGTGCTTATTTTGATATTCATGAAATTGTTAAAAATATAAATATACAAAAAAGAAATATGAATATTTCATATAAAAATTTCTCAAGTGGGCGCCTGGGTGGCTCAGTCAGTTAAGCCTCTGCCTTCGGGTCAGGTCATGATCTCAGGGTACTGGAATCGAGCCCCACATCGGGCTCTCTACTCAGCAGGGAGCCTACTTCCCCCTCCCCTGCCTGCCTCTCTGCCTACTTGTGATCTCTCTCTCTCTCTGTGTCAAATAAATAAATAAGGGGGCGCCTGGGTGGCTCAGTGGGTTAAAGCCTCTCTCTGCCTTTGGCTCAGGTTATGATCCCAGCATCCTGGGATCAAACCCCACATCGGGCTCTCTGCTCAGCAGGAAGCATGCTTCCTCCTCTCTCTCTGTCTGCCTCTCTGCCTACTTGTGATCTCTGTCAAATAAATAAATAAAATCTTTAAAATAAATAAATAAATAAATAAATAAGATCTTAAAAAAAATTCTGAAGTTTCTTACTACTAAGAAACTGAGCCTCCTTGAAGGTGTACCATGGTTATATACATGAAGTCTTTGTGTTAAAGTCAGCCACATAGTCTAATATTTCTGAATAGCCACAAGGAATGAATTTTTATCTTGGGTATTTAACTTGTTAAATACAATCTGTTTTCTCATTTTATATTCTACTCCATTATACCTGTTTATTTTCATATTTGTATTTTAAACTACTTGCTATCAGGGAAAATTGACACTGTAGGAAGATGGACCATGTTTTATCTTGTGACATCCGGTATCCTTAGCATATTTCTGGGGTACCTAGGTTCAGAAGTAGTGTTATTGGTTGACCAAGAAGTTCATGAAACATTGTTTCTTAAACTTTTAGAAACACTTACAAAGAAAAAAAAAAACAGTTATAAAGAGAAGGTGCTGCTTTGTAATGTATTTTTTAAAGATTTTATTAATTTCAGGGCGCCTGGGTGGCTCAGTGGGTTAAGCCGCTGCCTTCGGCTCAGGTCATGATCTCAGGGTCCTGGGATCGAGCCCCATATCGGGCTCTCTGCTCAGCAGGGAGCCTGCTTCCTCCTCTCTCTCTCTCCTGCCTGTAATCTCTCTCTGTCAAATAAATAAATAAATCTTTAAAAAAATAATAAATAAAAATAAAGATTTTATTAATTTTATAAATTAATGGGGGGGGATGGGAGGGAGAGAGCATGAGCCAGGGGGAGCAGCAGAGGGAGAGGGAGAAGCAGACTCCTTGCTGAGTAGGGATCCTGATGCGAGGCTCAATCCAGGAACCTGTGATCATGACCTGAGCCAAAGGCAGTCACCCCAGGACAGCCACCCACACTCCCTTGTAATACATTTTAAAAATCAAAGTACATATGATATGAAAATGTTGGGGTTCTGAGTGAATAGTCGAGAAAGAATTCTTGAGACATCTCTGGATGTCTCAAGCAAATAGGTGGATTTATTAAAGCATGGGGATAGGACCAGTAGACAGAAAGCTGCACTTGGATTGTGAAGGGTGGCTGAGGATATACTTTCAAGTTGGGAGGGAATCAGGGGTATGTAAATCTCTAAGGAATTTTGGAAGCAAGGTTTCCAGGACCTTGAAGGGGCAGCTATTGTTTGGAAAAGGTCATTTACTACTGTTTAGTAAACCCTCAGTCACCAGACCCTTCAGATGTCTATCACTTGGCCATGTGCTTGGAGGATGATTGCTAACGTAGATCTTGGGGGGGTGGTAGAGATAAAGGAAGTTTCCAAAGGAATTTGTATATGTTAAAGTAGACCCATAGGATCCAGAGGGATTGGGATAATGATAAAGCTAAGACTGCCTTTTGTCCTTAACAAAGTAGTAACACTTAGGCAGTTGATTTCCTAGAGGAAGGTCACTCTGCCTGTTTCAAGGACTTGTCAGTGGGCTGTACATTCTGGGGAAATTTAATTTTTTTCTTTTGCCTTTGCTCCCCACATCACAAATGCTGGGTGTATGGAAGTAGAGAGGAACTGTTTATATCGTCCTCACAATTTTTCTGCGCATCTAATCGATTCTAAAATTAAAAGGTTATTTTTTAAAATATTTATTTTAGAGAGTGAGAGATACAGTATGAGAAGGGGCAGGGGCATAAGGAGAAAGTATCCTCAAGCCAACTCCCCGCTGAGCAGGGAGCCCCACTTGGGGCTTGATCTCATAACCTTGAGATCACAACCCAAGCTGAAATTAAGAGTCAGCGGTCTAAGCAACTGAGCCACCCAGGCCCCCCCTTCTCTGCCTACTTGTGATCTCCCTCTGTCAAATAAATACATAAAATCTTAAATTTAAAAAAAATCGACCTTTCACAACTGAGGGACCAACGGTCAGTTCTTGGCTATGACTTTTAATAACAGAACTTGAATGACACTAGGTCTTATACTAGTTTTAATATTCTCTCGCCCACTTCTCAAGCTTCAAATGAGCTCATTTTTAATCTACTGTGGTTTTCGGGCTCCAGTGGATCCTCCTATTTTTGACACAGTCTTCCTACCTTACTCTGTTGGGATTAGTGGAAAAAGCTGTTATTTAAGTACTCCCAATGGTCTGGGCAAGCAGGTGATCAAAAGTGGTAACAATGAAGGGGAAGGACATGTAGAGTGTTAAAAGCCTCAGGAATTCACTTCTAGGGGCGCCTGGGTGGCTCAGTTGGTTAGGCGACTGCCTTCGGCTCAGGTGATGATCCTGGAGTCCTGGGATCGAGTCCCACATCAGACTCCCTGCTCAGCAGGAAGTCTGCTTCTCCCGCTTATCTCACTCCTCTCATGCTCGCTCGCTCTCTCTCGCTCTCTCTCAAATAAATAAATAAATAAATAAAATAAAAAAGAAGAATTCACTTCTAGGTCTTGTATTAAAGAATGTCACTACCAGCAAACGGATAAGATGGGAACTAAGATTTAACAGGAGATCCTAATCTGGCCAATTCACCAAAACAAAGAAAACGCGTGACCTCCTGGGAAGGGGGCAGCACTGGGATCCACTCCCAGCTGGGGAAGGAGTTACCATAAAGAGGGCCCTTGGGGCACTTGGGGGGGCTCAGTGGGTTAAGCCGCTGCCTACGGCTCAGGTCATGATCTCAGGGTAGAACGCGAGGGGTATGGGGAAAAGAATGCAGCTACTTCATTCCCCCAAAGCGGGGACACAGCCCACAGTCCCCAAACGTAAATTCCCACACTCGTATCCCCACCTGCCAGACTCCGCGCTGGGGAAATCCGGGAGTGACGCAGCGGGCAGAAACACTGCGCATGCGGTGAGGATTGGCGCGTGGGCCACGGGGCGTACCGCGCATGCTCCCCTCGCTGGGGCGGAGCCTCGTTTTCCCGCCCTCTCGCCCCGCCCCCTGCGCGGCGCACCCCCCGGGCGTTGCCATGGCGACCCGGGGGCCACAGCAGGCGGACGGCTGCACAGCCAGCCAGGTCTCTGAGGACCTGGCGGCGGCGGCGGCGGCGGCGGCGGCGGCGGCAGTGGCGGGTCATGGAGCTTTCAAGAAACAGCGTGGAGACCAGAAAGCCCACGGGCCTCGGGCGCTGCAGGCATTTCTTCTGGTTGGGCGTGGTCTTCGACACGGTGGGCGCGACCCTGCTGTTCACCGGGGTCTTCGCGCACCTGCTCTTCTACGACCTGCTGCTCTACCTGGGTTCCATCATCATCTTCTTCAGCCTGCTCTGGTGGGTCTTCTGGTACACCGGCAACATCGAGCTGACCGCCGAGGAGTCCCTGAAGGAGCCCTTCCACGTGCCGTCCTCCACGGCGAGGAACGCGCTGAGCCAGCGCCTCTCTCACACCCTCTGCAACGTGTCCCGCAGCTTGACGCGGATCCGGCGGCGCTGCGCTCCCAGGACCTTCCTGCTTAGATCTGCTTCTCTGAGTATGACCGGCCCGGCCCGGCCCGAAAACCAGCTGGAGCAGGAAGATCGGGGCAAAGACGCAACGGCAGGTGCCCAGGAGAGCGGCGACGCGCAAAACCTGGGCAGCGAGGACCTGGGCCCCAAACCTGAAGCTGTCGTGAGTTCGGAGGGAGTTCGCTCCCCAGGGCCTGGTGCTGGGTCTCTGGGCGCCGAGGCCCGGCTGCCAGGGCCTGTGAAAGGATCGTTTTTCACTTATATAGCGGCGCCCGAGTTCCCTCCGTCTCCTCCCGACCAGCCTCAGCCTCTAGCCGTCCTCTCCTCCAGGAGCCTGCCTGCTGTTCCCTCGGCCTCCACCCGCCAGCCTCTAGCTCTCTCTGTTTCCAGGAGCCAGCCTGTGGCCACTGTTGCCTCTGCAGGCCAGTCTGCTGGCTGCAGGCCAGAAGCCTCCCTGGCTTCTACCAGCCCTCCTCTGCTCACTCTTGCCTCTGAGAGTCAGCCTGCTGTCCTCTTGTCCTCGATGACTCAATCTACAGTGGTCCTTGCCTCTCAGAACGAGCCCTTTGTGCCTGTGGCCTCTTGGGACCACTCCTCAGTTTCTCTGGCCTCTCAGGTCCATAACTTGGTGCCAGTGCTTGCACAGACCAACCTCCAGATCCTTTCGGCCTCTCAAAGCCACCCTCTGGTGTCTGCGGCTGCACAGAGTCACCTCCAAGTCCCACTGGCCTCCCAGAGCCAGCTGGAGAATATTCCCCTGGCCTCTCAAACTCCGTCTTCAGGTGCTCAGGCTCCCCAGTCAGAGGGCCTGGCTCCTCCTGGGTCTCTGATCCAGGTCCCAACATCCCAGTCTTTACAGGCCCAACCTGTGAAACTTCGGATCTCCCTTGCTGTCCAGGACTTTCAGGCCTTCTATCACAACCAACAGACCCCCCAGAGCATCTCTTCTGTCCAAGAGATTTCTCCCAGCCAGTCTGCGCCTGTCCAAGAGTTTCAGAAGAAGCCAGTTGCACAGGCTTTTGAGACTCTGCCACCAGCGGTCCAGGAGCTAAGTCAGGAATTCCCTGCCACCGTGTCCCCGCCCCCTGAGTCCCAAGCTCCAGCTTCTCAGGCCCAGCAATCCGTGTCCCCTGAGAGCACAACCGCCCCTGCCTCAGAGATGAAAAGTAGCCCTCCCTAGTACAGAACCAGACCCCAGCCATAGGCCGCTCTGCCAAGTAAGTGCCGTGGGCAGAAACTTCACCTGTAGTATTCCTTGATTGTTTCCGGGTCTGGGTTCTGATGGTTTCCTCAATCCCTTCTGCTGGAAAAAACCAAGTGGAGGCAAATGACCTGTTCCTTGGGGGATTAGATCTTTTCCACTTTGGTAGGGTTTTTTTTTGTTTGTTTGTTTGTTTGTTTGGAGGCAAATAGCCTGTTCCTTCGGGGATTAGATCTTTTCCACTTTGGTAGGGTTTTTGTTTGTTTGTTTGTTTTGTTTTGTTTTTTGTATCCACTTTGTTAAGTTTTTGAAACCTGGTGAGGTTAAGGTCTTACCTACTCTATCAGAGTGAGATTGCTTTCTTTTTATTTAGGCTTTGTAAGGGCAGGGTCATTAAAACATTCCATCAGGACCTGTGGTGCAGTGGGGAAAGAGACTTAGCACTGCTTCTGAAACAGAATGATTTTTGGTGGTAAAGGGACACAGCATGAAATAGCAGAGAGCCCTTCAGTGCCCTCTCAGTTCTTTTTTTTTTTTTTTTTTAAGATTTTATTTATTTATTTGACAGACAGAGATCACAAGTAGGCAGAGAAACAGGCAGAGAGAGAGGAGGAAACAGGCTCTCTGCTGAGCAGAGAGCCCAATTCGGGACTCAATCCCAGGACCTGGGATCATGACCTGAGCTGAAGGAAGAGGCTTTAACCCACTGAGCCACCAGGTGCCTGTGTTCTTGAGCAGCCTTCATGATTCTATCAAGGAGAGCACCTTAGTGTGGACTTAGTGATCTCCAGCAGCTCTCCAACATTTTGGTAGGCAACAGCTGCACCAGCTAGGATGTAATACTATGTATATTCAAGTTATTTCAATGGATAACTTCTATTTATGCCAAGTCATGCTGGTTTTTCTATTTGAAATAGTGATCGTTGCTTTTCAAAATACATTTATGTAAAAAAAAAACAAAACACTGAAACAATTTAAAGGTAAAAAGTAAGTGTGTAGTGAAACTTGAATGATCCTTAACTTTGGAAACCATTTGGCTGTTTGTAAATCCCATGAGCTTTCTACTAAATCGAAAGACCCTTGGTGCTAACCTGTTTAATGAACTCCACGGTTGAAGCTACTGAGGACCAGTTCCACTGAACTCCCCAACCCCTTATCATTTAGAAAGGTAGAGAAGATCATGTGAAGGTCAAAATTGGTGAGCCTACTTCTCAGTCGGTTAAGTGCTGCCATAATGGTATTTGGGCTGAGAATCCATTTCCTGGTCTTTCTCTTTAATCCTGTTCCATAAATTACCTACTCTGGAGGAGAAATAGAGAGCAGAGCACTATTTGGAACTTATGTTTTTTTTTTTTTTAAGATTTTATTTATTTATTTGTCAGAGTGAGCACAGGCAGACAGAGTGGCAGGCAGAGGCAGAGGGAGAAGCAGGCTCCCGCTGAGCAAGGAGCCCGAGGTGGGACTGGATCCCATGACACCGGAATCATGACCTGAGCCGAAGGCAGTGGCTTAACCAACTGAGCCACCCAGGCATCCCTATTTGGAAGTTATGTTAATGCTCCTTGTTTAAATGCTACCAATACGTTATCCACAAGGTTATTTCCTATTGGTTGGTTTCATTTCCGGAGTAGGGAACAATTGAATATTCAGTGATGTCAAACTCTTAATTATCTTATAATTTTCTCGAACTTTCCTTCAAGAGAGTGTATATAGGTATACACACACATATATATTCTACAGATAATCTGTAGGGACAGAGCACTCTGGCTCTTTTGGTTTGTACAGTTTGGACACTCAGATCTTTTTTTAAAATATTATATTTATTTATTTGACACGGAGAGATCACAAGTAAGCAGAGAGGCAGGCAGAGAGAGATGGGCGGGGGCACGCAGGCTCCCTGCTGAGCAGAGAGCCCGATGAGGGGCTGGATCCCAGGACTCTGGGATCATGACCAGAGCAGAAGGCAGAGGCTTGAACCCACTGAGCCACCCAGGCACCCCAAGATTTTAAAATGAAATAAATTCAGTGACTCACGTTTATTTTTATTAAAAAACAAAAATAAAAAAGCAAAACACTAACAAACCACAGTCATTCTGGAAGGAAAAGATTTAGTATGACTGAAAGTGATCATGAATTTTTTCCTGTTAATCGTATCCTTTCATGAAATTTATATGGTTGAATTAAGTCTCAATGTAATTCTTGAAGGAGGCTTAAGCACTTACTAGCTGCCAGAAATATTGGTAAACACGTATAGAGGTGAAAGGGTGCAGACCTTGGCATCAGAAGGCTTTGTTATAAACTTAGTCCTCTAACTTAAAGGAACAACTGTAAAGAGGAGAAAATTTTAGACAAGAAAGAAAAAGGGGTTTTCCTAGTAATTCTTAGTGGAAGAATTATTTTTTGATAGGAAGAGCCATGAAGTACCCTTCAAATAATTATTTTACTGACCAGACATTTACTGAATCTCCGTTAAGTGCTAGTCAATCACATTATGTCCTAGGGATTCAGAGTTAAGTAAGAGTCCTCTGCTGTCCACATGCTCACTATTTATCAAGGAAGAAAGAGATACAGAAATAATTAGTGCAGGGGTGCCTGGGTGGCTCATTTGATTGAAGGTCAGACTCTTTGATTTCCGCCCAGGTCATGATCTCAGAGTGGTGAGATCTAGCGGCGCATCAGTGTTGGACTCTGACCTAGGTGTGGAGACTGCTTAGGATTCTCTCTCTCCCTCTCCCTCTTCCCCAAACACCCCCCCCCACCCCAGTTTAAAAATAAATAAATAAATAATAAAAATGGGAGGGGAGGGGGGGAAGAAAAGAAATGACTCATGCAGTATGCGATAACTGAAGTCTAGTCCCAGCCTTTCAGAATACAGGCATAGGCTACATGAGGGATTTTTTGAGTTTGATCCCAAAGTAAGCATTCATTGGGTGAGGGAGATGGGAAGAACATGGCTTGCAAAGAGAAAAAGCATCAACGAGAAGGCATAGACCCATAAAAGTCCATGACTTGCGGGGGACACATTTGGGAAAGGGTAATCTGATGCTGTAGTCATGGGTTCTTGGGACTCGGAGGCTGAGGTAAGGGGAGAAGCTTTGAAGGCTTGTGAAGAAGGATAAGGGGTATTAAAATCAAACCTGTGGTCTCTGTTGTAAGGAAATGGCAATAGGCCAATAATGAGATAATAATTGCCAAGATGTCTCCCAGTTAGTTTTGAGCGGAAAATGGACCTCTTAGATGCTAGCAGCAGTTTCTAACCCAAGTGTGGGCTCCATGGGCGTTCATCTCGGAAAACACTTTCTGGTGTTTATTTACCTGTACGTACCTTTTTTTTTTTTTTTTTTTTTTTTTGCTACTACGATGACATCAGGTAGAAGGAATACCAAATGTTATGACACATTGCTCTATATTGACTGTAAGATACATATTACCTAAAATAAGTGTTGACACGTTTTTTTTTTTTTTTTTTAAGATTTTATTTATTTGACAGACAGAGATCACAAGGAGGCAGAGAGAGAGCGGGGAAGCAGGCTCCCTGCTGAGCAGAGAGCCCAATGCGGGGCTTGATCCCAGGACCCTGAAAATCATGACCTAAGCGGAAGGCAGAGGCTTTAACCCACTGAGCCACCCAGGCGCCCTGACACATTTTTTCTATAAAGGCCCAGACAGTAAATATTTTAGGCTCTGTGGGCCAAGAAGCAAAATCAAGGATATTATGTGACTGTTTATATAAGAAGAGAGAAAGCTACCCTAGTTTGCCTGGGTAGGCGGAAGAGTTAGTTACTTTGACCCCAGTCACAGCATCTGGAGGCCTTCCCCTAAGAGCAACTGGCCTGGGACAGAGGGGCAGGGCCTGGCCTGTAAGGCCTGCAGCTAACCTGGTGCTTCGCTCTGCCCCAGTGACACCCAGGCCTGAGGATGGAATTCTCTGCTCTCAGAGAACCTGGCCCTGTCATCTTGGTCAGCTGGCCTGAAGATGGGTCATTTCCAGAGTCTCTGACTCCCAGCTTCAGATTCCCCTGTGTGGTGCCTAGCATTTGCCAACACTGGAGTCTAGAATGTGTAGGTGGTGGTGTTCAGGCCCTGAGCAGACCCATGGCCAGACAGGCAGCCACTGGGAGCTCTGAGGGGAGCAGGGATGGAAGCTGACGCCCAGGTAGGTCTTGGAAGCTCTCAGGGGCTAGGCCACCGTGACACAAAACCGCAGAGCGAGGAGGGGTTCTCCTGGTATTTGGTGGGTAAAGGCAGAGGGGCCGCACACCATACACGGTGCACTGGCCAGCCCAGCCCAACACAGAATTATCCCACCCACAACACTGTTACTGTGAGGTTGAGGAACCCTCATCTAGAATAATTTAAAAAACTGCTCTCCAGTTCATGGGGTGCTTAAGGAAAGATCTTATTCTCAGAGGACTCATTAGCTTTTCAACAGTCATGGTATCTTTTAGACCATGAAGATTTTATTCACCTTTGTTTTATTTATCTTTATGTAAATTTATTTTTATTCACTTTTGTTTTATATATCTTTATATCTTATATTCTCATTTTTTTTTAAGATTTTTTTTATTTATTTGACAGATTACAAGTAGGCAGAGGAGATAGGCAGAGAGAGAGAGGAGGAAGCAGGCTCCCCGCTGAGCAGAGAGCCCGATGTGGGGCTCGATCCCAGAACCCTGGGACCATGACCCGAGCTGAAGGCAGAGGCTTTAACCCACTGAGCCACCCAGGCGCCCCTATATTCTCATTTTGAATCAACACAGATGTGGCAGCATTTATTAATACCATTTATTGGGGGTGTTTATAACAGACTACACATTGTACCAAATAATTTACAGGCTGCGTCTTATTTCCCATAACAATCAGGTAGGCACCATTATTGTGTCCACGTCAAGGAAGGTAGACTTGATATAGATTGAAAAGTTAAAGCATTTTCTCAGTGCCACACAGATAGCAGAGCTAGAATTAATGTGCAGCAGATATATGATTTGTTAAAAGGTATAGATTATAAGTTTTCCTTCCACGTTAAAGTTATTAATGAGCCTTTTTTTTTTGGTAAGCCTGTCATTTGTAACACTCCAGATCGGTCTATGGGTGACTTCAAGGTTGAAAACTTTACTCCCAGAGAGACAATGAATATCAAGAATTGTTCCACTCTGTTTATAAATATGACCTCACATAAAAATTGCTTTTTTTCTTTCCAGAATCACCGAAGTTTCCACAGATTTAGGTTCCAACTTTATGAAAGCACAAATACATACCTTAACCTCGTTTTGGAAACCTCTGTGTGGGGTCCTGACCTGTCTCAGACCAGCAGGCCTCCAACGCTGCTTCTGCCAAGTATGTTTGTGTCAGTGTTGGGGAGAGTTTTCCAGATTCACGTCATACATTTCTTTATTGCCAGAATTTTAAGCCATAATAAACTATGCTATTCCAAATGAACTTTGTTTTTAAATAAGTTGGTTTTTAAAATAGACTCCTTGTGAAAACATTCCAGCGTTCCAAGTGGAAAAGAACGCCTAGCATACTCTGGGTAAAGGTGAAAGTAAGTACGCTTCCCACAGAAACGGACACTGGAAAGTGTAAGTCGGTGCATTTAAGGGTACTTTGTGACCTCGCTAATGAAGAGAAAACTTACAATCAGTGCATTGTAACATGCCACAATTTATACTTACATGCTTATTTTGATTTAAGGAACAAAAATTTCCCATTTTCCCAAGTATTTTAAAATCTGATTGGATTGTATCTTTTAATGATAAATAAAATGCATTTGAGAGTATCCTCCTCTTACATTCCTTCTTTGTATCAGTAGATTATAGATGCGAGAATGCTCTAATAGATGGGTAGTTTTCTCTTTTTTTATTTTTTAATATTTTAAATTTTTTTCTTTTTTTCTTAGATGGATCGTTTTCTTTTTAAATTTCTAGTAATAGGCAAAAGCATTCTTTTTAAAGATTTTATTTATTTATTTGACAGAGAGAGGTCACAAGTAGGCGTGGGGGGAGGAGCAGCCTCCCCGCTGAGCAGAAAGCCTGATGGGGGGCTCGCTCCCAGGACCCTGAGATCCTGACCTGAGCTGAAGGCAGAGGCTTAACCCACTGAGCCACCCAGGTGCCCTGGAAAAAGGATTTTTTAGATGGTACAGAACTTTTGATCAAAACTTCCAAAAATTTAAGCTGTTTTTATATTTCTTTCCCTTTTTCTATCCTATACTTCTATAGTCCTATATTTGTAATTTAAAAAAAAATTAACTCAGACAGGAAGACCATGCATTGCAGATACTTGGCACAAAGAATACTGGAAGGACATTACACTAAGTGAAGTAAGCCAGTCACAGCAAGACAAATACTATATGGTTCCACTTATATGACATTTGTCATATGACAGAATGGAATTCACGAGATGGAAAGCAGAGGGGTGGCTGCCAGGGGTTGGGACTGGGGGTAGGAACAGGGAGTTGTATGATAGGTAAAGCCTTTCAGATGAAAGGAGTTTTGGAGATCGGTTTCACACTAGAAAACTGCACATTTAAAAATGGTTAAGATAATGGGGTACCTGGTGGCGCAGTCGATTAAGTGTCTGCCTTAGGCTCAGGTCATGATCCTGGGGTCCTAGGGTCAGGGGATCCCTGCGTTGGGCTCCCTGCTCAGTGGGGAGTCTGCTTCTCCCTCTCCCTCTGCCCCTACTCCCTGCTCGTGCTCTCTCTCAAATAAATAAATCATTAAATCTTTAAAAAATGGTTAAGATGGTACATTTTGTGTATATTTTACCACAATAAAAGAAAATAACCAGATTAAACTGGCAGTTTATAAACCAGCTGACATTTATAAATTTCTTTTTAAGGAATAAATATACGCAACAGTTGAGCTTCTGGATATAAAATGTATCAGGTAAGCAATACGTCAGGAACTAGAGTTAGGAACTTAGAGAAAAATCACTTTTAATGTACTTCTGAACAAAGGACAAAGGGTGTGGTAGAGGGGTGTGCAGGCAAGTGCGCCCACACTTGCAAAACCCTACAGAAAACCTTTACTAGGATTGGACTTGATTTTTTTTTTTAAGATTTTTTAAGACTTTATTTATTTATTTGACAGATAGAGATCTCAAGTAGGCAGAGAGGTGGTGCGGGGAAGCAGGCTCCCCGCTGAGCAGAGAGCCCAATATAGGACTCCATCCCAAGACCCTGGGATCGTGACCTGAGCCAAAGGCAGAGGCTTTAACCCACTGAGCCACCCAAGTGCCCCTGGACTTGATGTTTGATACATAGAGGCTGTCCTTAAGAATTGTGATTAGTGGACCTCAGGTGCTACCACAGTGCCTAGAAGCACCTTGAAAGAAAACTAGAAATGGCTTTTATTTATTTATTTAAATTTTATTTATTTGTTTATGTAAAGCTTTTATTTATTTATTTGAGAGAGAGAGAGAGAGAGAGCACAAGTTGGGGAGAGCGGCAGGGAGAGAGGGAGAAGCAGACTCTCCACTGAACAGGGAGTGTGACCCGGGCTGGATCCCAGGACTGCGCAATCATGACCTGAGCCAAAGGCAGATGCTTAACCAACTTGAGCCACCCAGGCTTTTATTTTAAGTGGCTTTTATTTTAAAAACAGCCCGTTTTCCTGGTTTATATTCCCTACATTAAAAGAAAAAGATTGTATGTATGTATGTATGTATGTATGTATTTAATTTCTTTTAAAGATTTTGTTTATTTATTTGACAGACAGAGATCACAAATAGGCAGAGAGGCAGGCAGAGAGAGAGAGGGGGAAGCAGGCTCCCTGCTGAGCAGAGAGCCCGATGCGGGACTCCATCCCAGGACCCTGAGATCATGACCTGAGCTGAAGGCAGAGGCTTAACCCACTGAACCACCCAGGTGCCCCTGTATTTAATTTTTGAGAAAGATTTTATTTTTAAGTAATTTCTACACCCTATGTGGGGCTTGAACCCACAACCTGAGATCAAGAGTCACATGCTTCACCGAATTTGTCCGTGAGACTCCCCTTTCCGTACATTTTATTTTATTTTATTTTTATTTATTTGACAGAGATCACAAGTAGGCAGAGAGGCAGGCAGACAGAGAGGAGGAGAAGCAGGCTCCCTGCTGAGCGAAGAGCAGGATTTGGGACTCGATCCCAGGACCCTGGGATCGTGACCTGAGCCGAAGGCAGAGGCTTAACCCACTGAGCCACTCAGGTGCCCCTTTTCCATACATTTTAAAAGAATGTTCTGGGCGCCAGCATAGCTTGGTTGGTTGAGGGCTGGACCCTTGCCATTGGCTCAGGTCATAAGTCTGTTTGTCTTCTTCTCCCTCTAGCCCTCCCCTTGTTTACACACTTTCGCTCATGCGCTCTCTCTAAAATAAATGAACAGATCTTTTTAAAATTTTTAAAAATAGAAATGTTCTTATAGAATGAACCATTTTTAAAATTTAAGTCTTTGACTAGGTAAAATATTTCTATATTATAAAATTCAAAAAGCATAAAATGGCATATGGTGAGGCTTCCCTGCATCCCGCAGCACAGTGCTACTGATAGACGTTAAAAATGTTATTAGTTTTAAGGGGCACCTGAGTTGCTCAGTCAGCTGCGTGAATGACTCTTGATATTGGGCCAGGTCGTGATCTCAGGATCATGAGATCATGCCTGCATAGAACTCCACACTGGGTGTGTAGTCTGCCTAAGGTTTTCTCTCTTCCTATTTTGTTCTCCCCCGACTTTTAAAAATGTTATTAGTCGTCTTTTTTTAAGATTTTATTTATATATTTGACAAAGAGGGATCACAAGTAGACAGAGAGGCAGGCAGAGAGGGAGAGAGAGAGAGAGATGGGGAAGCAGGCTCCCTGCTGCGCAGAGAGCCCAATGCGGGGCTCGGTCCCAGAACCCTGAGATCATGACCTGAGCCAAAAGCAGAGGCTTAACCCACTGAGCCACCCAGGAACCCCAAAAATGTTATTAGTTTTTTGTAAATCCTTTCACTGAAAAAATATATATAATTATATATATAGTATATATATATTCACGTATGTATAAAGTGCTTGCATATTCCAGTATTTCTTAGCATACTTTTCAGCACCTTGCTTTTTTTTTTACTTAACACACATCTTGAAGATCCTTCCCTTTTGTGCAGTTAAAGACTTTGTTCTTTTTATGAACACAGTATTCCAGTTAGTGGATTTTTAATAATTAATTTGTTTCCTACTCATGGACATTTTGGTTATTTCTAATCTAATGAATGTTTTTAAATAATACAAAATTTGGACCTAATAAATAGATAGGGACCAATCTATTCTAGGGACTAATGATTTGACCATTGACTTTAAGAATTTCAAAGGCCATTTAGTCTTGTCCCTCACCCCTACTCCCTTGAAACAAACACACAAATAAAAATCATAAAGAAAACAAGGGACCTGCTTCAGATCTTGTAGGTAGCTCATGGCAGAGTCTGGGCTAAAATCTGACAGCCCTTGGTTTGAGTCTACTTTCCAACAAATCTGTATAATTAACATTTTACTGCATTGTTAATAGCCTCCTTTAAAAAATATATCATCTTAGTGGTTTGAACTTGAGTTCAGAAAGGATAATGAGGCATTTTACTTCACTGTTCCCTCACCACCAGAACATTTTAATTTTTAAGGACGTGGTTCAAAAAGAAAAAGCGAAGGGTACCTGGGTGGCTCAGTCTGTTAAGCATCTAATTTTTTATTTCAGCTCAGGTCATGACCTCAGGGTTAGGAGATCAAGCCCCACCTCAGGCTCCCCACACTCTCTCTTCCTCAAATCTTTAAACAAGGCAAAGTGAAATGGTACTAAATAGTGTTAACGGCTCTTTGTTGAAAAGTAAGTGTTCCTCCCACCCCTGACCCCACAGTCTTTCACGGCCCTTACCCAGAAACAATCAGTGTTACTAATGTCTGGTGTGTGGGATACCTATTCAGAGACTCTGTGCAAAACCCTGCACACACACGTGTGTGTGCGTATGTCTGTGTAGCAAGCAGGACACTCTAGATCTCATTCTGTGCCTTCCCGTTTTTGCCTTTTAAAATTTCCCTAAAGTTGTTAATATGCAAGTTAAATCTGGTTTTACATGTTTCTAACACCTTGAAGGCTGGAATCCTCTCTTCTGCTTCTCCCACCAGACGTATAAAATACGCTGAAGTATTTTGGAGTTGGTTTTATTCTTCTAGTAATTAAGGTCATACTTGACCTCCTTCTGAATAGGAATCAGAATCAATGTGTGTTCTGTTCAACACTACTCCAAGCATTTGATGTAATGTATACATCATTATAAAGTCTCAAAATAGGAAGAGAGAAAACCTTAGGCAGACTACACACCCAGTGTGGAGTTCTATGCAGGCATGATCTCATGATCCTGAGATCACGACCTGGCCCAATATCATTTAAAATTGTTGGCTAGAGATAATGATAGTGAAAAACAAAATAACAGAGTTCAAAGAGTCTCATTTTTACCGTTGGTCTTACCCAAGATTTCTAAAACTGGAGTTACTACACAGTGATTAAATTGATGTATTTTTATTTAGTATATACTAAGCGCTAGGTACCCCATGGGACACAAAGATGACTCCGTCTCTACAGAAGTTATTTCCTTTCTCTCTATTTGTGCTGTTGTACATCCAGAAATTAAGGGGCTAACTAACTAGTCTAGAACTAGATAAGCTCAAAGTAATCAGGCATTGGCTGCAGTTTTTAAAATAGAACGTTTAAAAAACCATGGGAAACAGACTGTATTCTAAGTCACAAGATGCACAATATGCAAGATATTATTGCCGGGCAATTTATGAATTATTTTCTTCTCTCCAACAATCATCTATCTCATCGGTCAGTTTTCACCTGGTTATGACTCTATCAAGTATCTCAATATATCTCATATTTACAGGAAACTAAGCGGGCAAATACTACTGTCATTTACTAAGAACCTATCCTGTTCTGCTCACTGTGTCATACTTTGTGGTTTGTGCTTTATGTGCTCCAATCTAATCCTAACACTAGCTCTGAAATAGCTTTAAAAAAAAAGTACCTATCCCCTGGGTGCCTGGGTGGTTCAGTCCATTAAGTACCTTTGGCTCAGGTCATGATCCCAGGAGGCTGGGACTGAGCGTGGCATCAGGCTTTCTGCTCATTGGGGAGCCTGCTTCTCCCTGCTTGTGCTCTCTCACTCCTTCCCTCAAATTAATAAACAAAATCTTTAAAAAATAGTTATCCCCATTTTATAGATAAGGCAACTAGAGTTCTAAGAACATAAACCAGTTGCCCAGAGTAATAGAGTAAACAACAAAGTTGAAATTTTTATCCTGCTCTATTTGACTGTGGGTTCTACTAACGGGTAAAATTTAGCAAAACTGGGGCGCCTGGGTGGCTCAGTGGGTTAAATCCTCTGCCTTCGGCTTGGGTCATGATCCCAGTGTCCTGGGATGGAGCCCCGAGTCAGGCTCTCTGCTCGGCAGGGAGCCTGCTTCCTCCTCTCTCTCTCTGCCTGCCTCTTTGCCTACTTGTGATCTCTGTCTGTTAAATAAATTTAAAAATTTTTTTTTTAATTTAGCAAAACCAATGGGACAATTTCAAATATAAAAACATTTAAAAATTAACCTTGTTACTGAGCTAAGTTACCCTTCTCCCATTTTGTATGAGTTAATATAGTTCATTGCACTAGATAAACATGGAAGACTATAAGCTTTTCCTTTTTTAAAATTTTTTAAAATTTCAAACATGTTTAAAAATGGGCTCCATGCCCATTGTGGGGCTTGAACTCATGATCTGGAGATCAAGAGTCACATGCTTTACTGACTGAGCTTTACTACCCCAGACTATATACTTTTTAGTCATCTGCACACACACACAAAAAAGAGAAAGAAAACTGCATTTTGACAAGTGCCAAAATTCATAAATTATTTTACAGTATAATATATATACAGTATGATATATGATATATGTATTAATTATATTACAGTATTATATATATACTGGAGATACACAGTTGAGATCTTGCATTAGTGAATGGAGTTTTTAGAAAGATAATTGATTCATGAACTAATTGTTGACTCTGGAAAGGGGAAAGGAACACATGGGATACCTCCCATTGGTTTTGCTGTTTAGAAATTGTTGACCTGGATCTTTCCAACCATTCAGCCATTTGGAAAGCTTTTTTTTTTTTTTTTTTTTTTTTTTTTTTTTGTAAACATTTCTTGAGCATTAATAGCTACCCTCTCATCCACAGCAAGTAAATTGGAAGCCATTGGGCACAATATGACCTCACCTGTCTGGATTAAGTTAGAGAAGGGCACTTGACTCAAACTTAGTCAATGAGAAATTCTTTGTTGCCTTAATATATCCTTGTATCCTTAGAAACAAAGTCTCCTTTTTTGCTTAAGCTAGCTCGAGATTGTTTCTGTTACTTTCAAGCCAAGAAGCTTGAACCAACAGAATTGCTCTAGGGATGGTTGTAAAATTCATCTCTCAGGGAAGACTGCTCTTTTGAAAAACAGTTTAATGGGTCTTCTGGGTATATGAAAGTAAAGCAAAGGTTCATTCTGGAATGAAGGAGCTCAGAACAATTATGAACAACTGCAATGCACAGTGATAAAAAGGAATGACTTCATTGTGGGCAAGGCTGTCTTTGCAGGCTGCCGTGTTAATGCTTGTTTGCCTTTCGTCTTTGTGTGTTTGTTTGTTTTGTTTTGTTTTTTTTGTTTTTTGTTTGTTTGTTTTTTTAGTACATGTGCTGCCAAAGCAAGAACTCATTTTTATTTTATTTTTATTAGATAATCTCTAAACCTAATGTGGGGCTTGAACTCAAGACCCTGAGTTCAACCTACAGACTGAGCCAGCCAGGTGCGCCAGTCTTCACTTTCTTTGATTAGAGCTGGAGATAAAAAAGAGATGGGACTCCAGGGAAGGCAAGACTGGATAAAGAAAGCTTTTGTCCTGGCAAGATGAGTTGGCCCATGGAATAGGGTGACTGAGTAGAGGACCCCCAATGAAGGGACATGACCAAAGATCTTCAACAGTGAATTGTGCCATTTAGCTTTAAGACTTTCCTTGTATATGTAGAAGCTTCCTTAGAAAAATTGTTTAACATGGAATCTAGTCTTAACTGTGCTTTGGGAAAATAAGGAGCTGTGCTCAAACTTAAGGGAAAGGTATTGCTTGGGTGTATATTGGCACAATCACTTTGGAAAACTCTTTCAACTGTGTCTCGAATCCCCTCCAAGCCAAAAATTCTACCCTAGAAACATTTCTACACACATGATTCAGGAGACTATACAAGCATATTCACAGTAATATGTGGGGGTTGGGGGAGGAAAAAATAATCTAAATGTTGGTGATAAGAAAATGGATATATAAATCATCGTATATTCATATAATGGAATGCTGCATGGCAGAGAAACACAACAGGGATGGATTGAAATCAAAAGTATAATGCAGAATGGAAATAATTTTATCATGGAAAGATAAGCAAAAGTATATACATATATATATATAAATAGTTTAGGAATATATATGGTAATTACATAAGAAAAGTTGAAATGGTTTTAAAGTTAGGGTAGTAATTAGCTTTGGGAAGAAGCAGAGAGAAGGTGGGACCTGGGAGGAACATACAAGAAGCTTCAACAATACAGGTTCAAGTTCTGTTTCATAAATTGGGCCATCATTCATCGGTATCCATTTTATTATAATATATAGCCTGCATTAACATGTTTTTTCATGCATGCCAGGCTTTTAAAAAAGAAAGAATAAAGTAATTGTCAAATTGTTTGCCAGTGCAGAGTTAAATTTCTACTGACAGTGAGAGTGCCAATGAATGTGATTTAATTTTTTTTTCCTTCTGCTTTGGGGATGGAGGGCATGAGATTCCAACTTCCAAGTCTGTCTTGGAGTATCTGTGAATTAGGGTGCAATTTCTTCTGCTCTCAGGACATTGATGATATCTCACCAACATTCCGAAGGAACTCTAAACCAATGGCATAAGAAATGGTGGGACCGGGTCGCCTAGGTGGCTCAGTGGGTTGAGCCTCTGCCTTTGGCTCAGGTCATGATCTCAGGTTCCTGGGATGGAGCCCCGCATGGGGCTCTCTGCTCAGCAGGGGAGCCTGCTTCCTCCTCTCCCTCTGCCTGCCTCTCTGCCTCCTTTTTAATCTTTCTGTCAAATAAATAAACAAAATCTTAAAAAAAAAGAAAAGAAAAGAAAAGAAAAAAATGCTGGGACCGTATGGAGTTGGCAGAGAGTTACTGATTTTACACTGTTGCAAGATAGAACAGTGCTTTATATTTAACAAGTTGCTGTCGTTGGTTTAATATCCTTTTATGGTTCTATACAGTTTCCAAGGGTTGCAACATTTTCCATTCCTAGAAACTGAGGGTAGGGGCAATCCCTCTTTCCCTCTGCTTCCTTCCCACCCACCATGCCTTGGCACCTGCTGTTCCCCACGCTGGAAAACCTTTCGCTGCTTTGTTATCTGGCCAACCCCTGGACCTCCCTTAAAAATTTAAGTTTTAGGGCGCCTGGTTGGCTCAGTGGGTTAAGCCGCTGGCTTTGGCTCCGGTCATGATCTCAGGGTCCTGGGATCGAGTCCCGCATCGGGCTTTCTGCTCGGCAGGGAGCCTGCTTCCTCCTCTCTCTCTCTCTGCCTGCCTCTCTGCCTATTTGTGATCTCTCTCTGTCAAATAAATAAATAAAAAATCTTTAAAAAAATTTTTAAGTTTTAAACAATGAGGGTTTTGAAGGGCTGGGGGGGGTGGGAAGTTGGGGGAACCAGATGGTGGGTATTGGAGAGGGCACGGATTGCGAGGAGCACTGGGTGTGGTGCAAAAACAATGAATACTGTTACGTTGAAAATAAATTTTAAAAATTTTTAAAAATTGAAGTTCAAAGGCTAACGCCTCTTGCAAACTGTCTCGTCTCACCCCAGACCACCACAGCGCGGGGATTTCTGGGCAAATCAAACCTCATCCCCAAGATGCGTTTGGACGTCTGCGAGGGTAGCGCCAAGGGTACAGAGCCCAGGATGCTCCGTGGAGCAGCCTAGTTCGAATCCCCCGGCTGCCCCCATCGCTGCGCGGGTTTGGGTTAATTAGAGCCTCGGTGTCTTGACTTTGACCGAGGGATGCTTTGACTCCGACAAGGTCATACTCGTGGAACCCGGTGACCGCTTAGCACCTCCCGGGGGGTTCTCGCGCTTCCTTCACGACCCCGGGAGCTGCTCGGAGCCGCCCAAGATCTCTCCTCCGCCAGCGCGGTGGCCACTCCGAACCCCGCAGCCCGCGGAAAGTCCTCCAGCTGCGAGGAGGGGCCCTGACGCGGAGCGGGGAGGAGAGCGAGCTCTGGCGGCGCTCTAGCCCGCCGGGAAGCGCCGCGCTCTCACTCGCGAATCCTGATTGGCTGAAGGCCGCCGCTCGCGCGTGCGCCTTCCGGGCCACCGGGCATGCCCGGAGGAGCACGACTTCCGGTGCGAAGCGCCGTCGTCGCGCTCGTCCGGCCCAATGGCGGCCCCGCTGCTTCACACGCGGTTTCCCGGGGATGCGGCCGCCGCAGCCTCTGCAGTCAAGACGCTGGGCGCGTCGAGGACCGGGTGAGAGTCCGGGATGCTTCCTTCTGCGCCTCTGGGACCGAAGCCCAGGGTCCGGGGTTAGGACAGCGGGTGTGTGAAAGGGCCTGGGGCAGAGCTGAGGGAATCGTGGGAGCAACGGGGAGAGGCTCATCTCAGGTTCTCGGGAGTAAGGCCAGGCCCCTATAAGTGGGTGGTAAAGGTGGGAGAGGGGGGCTGGGAAAATGAAGCTGTTCTCCGTTCCGGAGTCCCCATTGCTCCCCACGGGGCTGTCTCGTCGCGCCCCAGGCCGGGGGACTTACCTTCTCCTTTCCTCATCTCTCCGGCTTCTTCGTCTAGACGTGGAGAGAGTTCCCTGAGCTCTTACTTCTCAGGCGAACGTTGTCTTTGATGGCAAATGAACTCGTCATTTTCTGTTGATGTTTGCAATTAGTTTCCACATACACGGTTTTTTTTTTTTTTTTTAAGTCTTCCTCAACTGTTTCTTTAAAAAACGATTTGTCATCTGAGAGAGGGAGAGCGAGCTGGGGGAGAGCCCCCGGGAGAGCGAAATCTCGAGCCCATCTCCCCGCGGAGCTCAGCGCTGGAGGTGGGGCGCGGTCTCAGGACCCTGAGATCATGACCTCAGCCGAAATCAAGAGTCCCACGCGTAACCGACTGAGCCACCCAGGCGTCCCCGTCTTTCTTAACTTTGAAAGCACCTAATCCCCATAAAAAATTTTGGGGGTTAACTTTTGGAGTCATTAGTAGGTTGCTTTTTTTTTTTTTTTTTACCCCCCCCCCCACTACTCCGCTCTGAGTAAAGGGGGGGAAAAAAAACAAAACTTTATGAAACACTTAGCAATTGTATCCTTCATAGTATTTATTAAGTGCCTATACTTTTGTGGTTATACAGTCAAAAACAGGAGCTGTCAAAAGAGACCTCTGCTGTCAGCAGAGCTTAAGGAGGGAAAGACGGTGATCAGGCAAGCAAATAAATAAAAGAATAGCGTGGTTTCGGGTAGAGGTAGCCTGAAGAGATAAAAACAGGGTAGTAGGGGGAGTGAGGTGATGGATCCTTTGAATTTTGGCCCCCCTGACATTTGACCTTTAGCTTGAACCAAGACAGGAACTCCGTGTGTCTAGATCTGGAGCACGAGTATTTCAGATAAAGGGAACAGTAAGAGAAATGGGAATCAGCTTGGCAAGTCTGAAGAATAGCAAGGACACTATGGTCGCAGCATGTTAAGTGGAGGTGAGGTCAGGTAGGTAGGGGCCAGTTGAAGACAGTGACACAGAGTTTGAAATTGTGTTCTTTTTTTTTTAAGATCTTATTTATTTGACAGAGAGATCACAGGTAGGCAGAGAGAGAAAGAGAAGAGGAAGCAGGCTCCCTGCTGAGCAGAGAGCCTGATGTGGGGTTCGATCCCAGGACCCTGAGATCATGACCTGAGCCAAAGGCAGAGACTTAACCCATTGAGCCACCCAGGCCCCCCGTGAAATTATATTCTAAGTGAGGTGGAAGACCTTTGTAGAATGCAACAGGAGAGTAGAGTAGCAGGATCTGTTTTAAGTTTTGGAAAGATCATTAGATCACTGATTGAAGACTTTGGGAGGTTAAAGTGGAAGCAAGGAGGCCAGGTAGGAGGCTTTAGCAATAGTCCGATGGAATGATGTTGGCTCCATAAATATTGACTGTTACAATTTTTATTATTCTCTGTCCTGCACTTAATAGTGTGATAATCTTGGGTCTACAGGCTTTCAGATATGCTCACATTAGAAAATGATTTCTTCAATTCTCCCCCAAGAAAAACTGTTCGGTTTGGTGGGACTGTGACAGAAGTCTTGCTGAAGTACAAAAAGGTAAGAGGCGATAATGTGAGGTTTGGTGTCCTGTCTCCTGCCCACTCCTGCTTGCTTGCTTTAAAAGATTATATTTATTTGACAGAGACACAGCAAGAGGGAACACAAGCAGGGGTAGTGGGAGAGGGAGAAGCAGGCCTTTTGCAGAGCAGGGAGTCTGATGTTGGGCTACATTGCAGGACCCTGGGATCATGACCTGAGCTGAAGGCAGACACTTAATGACTGAGCCACCCAGGTGCCCCTGCCCCCTGCTTTATTGAGATGTAATTGATACGTTGAGGTTTAGTGGTTCTTCTTCTTCTTCTTCTTCTTTAAGTTTTATTTATTTGACACAGAGAGAGAGATCACAAGTAGGCAGAGCAGCAGGCAGAGAGACAGAGGGAAGCAAGCTCCCCGCTGAGCAGAGAGCCTGATGTGGGGCTCAATCCCAGGACCCTGAGATCATGACCTGAGCTGAAGGCAGAGGCTTAACCCACTGAGCCTCCCAGGCGCCCGAGGTTTGGTTAATTTGTTGCTGGTTAGGATACACTCAGGTCTTTATAAAACTAAAGACCAGCAGACGTAATAAAGTGAATTTGAGATGTTAGTCTTGAAGTCAGTTATTTAATAACAGCATTATATTGTCAGCTTAGAATTAGAGTAATAACCTCTTTGCTGAGGTTGTATATCTTCACATGCTTTACTTAGAGAGTATCTTTAAAAAACTTGAGCAAGTGCTAGAATAAAAGTCATTATTAGATCAGAGCATTTTTCTTTCTTTACAAAAAAAAATTTTTTTTTGAAGATTTTATTTATTTATTTGAGAGAGACAGTGAGTAAGAACACCAGAGCAGGGAGGGTCCGAGGGAGAAGCAGACTCTCCACTGAACTGGGAACCCATTGCTGGCTCGATCCTGGGACCCCGGGATCATGACCTGAGGTAAAGGCAGACTCTTACCTGACTGAGCCACCCACGCACCCAAGAGCATTTTATATCTTAAGGAATTCCTACGCATTGTTTGGGACAATAAACCAGCTCTATCAGTAGTGGTTGGTTTTGTTTTTTGTTTTGATTTTGTTTCAGTTTAGAAGTGCTTCTACTAAATCTCGGTGATGGAGGGAAATTATGAATGTTTGTTTTTATACGTATAAGCATTTTAGATCTGCATATGTGAATGGATGGTATCTTGTGTCATCAGTTGTTGTATTTAGGTGTCAGTACACAAGTATACCTAAATGTGAACAACCTTTCAGTATTCATTTTTACTTTTTTCCAAGCTGCCTAGCTGCACTTACATGAGTTTTTAAATGTTTGGAGTTAACAATTTTATAGTCCTGATGTGTGAAAGTTATGATGTTCCTTTTGTAATAGTTAAAAGTCCTGCTGTTCATCTTTAACAGGAAACTGAAGCAAGCAGAACTACTTTTTTTTTTTTTAACCCTGTTCTTGTTTAGGGTGAAACCAATGACTTCGAGTTGTTGAAGAACCAGCTGTTAGATCCAGACATAAAGGTAATTAATTTACATTTGATTGTTAGCAGAATTGTTGCTACTTCGTACAGATTCAGTTTGCACTTTTGGTCCACTTCCATTCTCTAGAACTTGCTCTCTCTGTATTATCCCTCACTGTAATGCAGCCCCTCTCAACCAGGGGCACTTTTGCCCCCAGGGCACATTTGGTGTTGAACTGGAGACATTTTTGGTTGCCCGGTCTTGGGGAGGGAGGGCTACTACTAGCATCCAGTGAGGTGGGTGACGGGGTTGTGGCTAAAAGTCCAGCAATGCACAGGGTGGCCCTCCACAACAAAGAATTTTCAAGTCCAGGGTGTCAGGTTGAGATTGAAGTGCCAGTTCTCAGATTGAGATCTGTGCTTTATCTTTCCTTTCTGGAACCTCTTTCCTCTCTGCTCCATGCTGCTCTCCTGTCTCTTAACTGTGAAAACAAAAACACAAGTTGACTTGTCTTTCAGGCTAGTTCCCTTTTCAGTGTTTTTGGAAATGTTTCAAGAGATGTACCTTTTAAGATATGTACCTGTCATGTAGGCACAAGTCAGTGAATTTTGTTTCCCTTTTCTTCCCTGTATTTTCCAATTTTGGAAAGAGTTGTCTCTTACAATGGCCCTAGTAGTCCTATTGCCTGGGATCAAATACTTACATGGTTTTCCCAGTGTGTGATCTTGGGCAACTTGTTTAACCTCTCTCCCTTTGTTTTGTCTTTGTAAAACCAGGGAGACAGTAGAGAGGGGTCTTTTAAATGTAGAGGTTTTAGAGGATCCAGTGCGTTAATATATGAGAAGCACTTAGAACAGCCCCTGACACAAAGGGCTTTGTAGTTGTTAGCTCTCGTTCCTGCTGACAGCCTGCACTTTCTCAATTCTGTGCATTTTTAAATCGACTGTGAAGTCCTCTGTTGTGATTACCGGGACAGAGAATACCAGTCCTTTCTTACATGCTGATTTTAGCGGACTTCTCCCCCCGCCACCAAAGCCTCACATGAACTTGTAGCAGTTGACACTGTTGGCTGCCCACTTCTTAAAACCTTCCCTTCAGTTTCTGAGATCTTCTGTCTTCTTATCACTTACATTTAATCATTCCTGTGACTGGTTCTTAAATTTGGTGTTGGTGAGGTTTCCAGACTTGACGCTTTCCTTCCTCCGAAGATTCTTCTTTCATGATCTCCTTAGGCCGTCGTGGCTTTGGAACTCACCCATGGCCTGGTTAACTTCCAGGTTTGTATCTACAGCTCAGAGTGCTCATGTGGGCTCCAGACTTGTTTGTTTTAAGGGTTTATTTATTTATTTGAGAGCAAGAGAGAGAGAGAGCAAGCAGGCACACAAGCAGGGTGGGGTGCAGGGAGAGAATCTCCAGCAGACTCCTGCTGAGCACGGAACCTGACATGAGACTTGATCTCAGGACCCCCAAGATCATGACCCCAGCCAAAATCAAGAGTAGGATGCTTAACCGCCTGAGCCACCCATCCTCCCCTTCCCAATTTGTTTCTTAACTGCTAGCCCACAAGTATTACAAGTGCCTCAGATTTAGTATTTTCTCTCTCCCAAATGCACTCCTCTATAGTCTTCTTTATGGGCCTAACTGACGTGTTGCTGACCTAGTTCTTGAGCTAGGAACCTTGGGGTCTGTCTCGACTTTGTCTCCTCTCATTTCCATTGATTCACCAGGGCCTTTGGAGGAAGAAAAAAATCTTTCAAGGCTTCTTGCATTGTTGGTACTCTTTGGTCTGGATTCTTCCCTTTACTCCTTTAGGTTATCTACATTCCGTTCTCCTCCGGCTCCCCGTATTGACCCTCCCCTCCCCCGCCAAATATTACCCTCCACAGTGCAGCTTAAATAATCTCTAAAGCATATACTAAACATGTTATTTTCCTGAGGGAAACCTTCATGGCTTTGCAGGAAAGCCCACCTTAGCATGATCTGCTGCATTTCTTTGTATGTTCGGTCTCACTACTTTATTCCATGGATTTGCCACTTTTTTCGTCTTCTTTTCTTTTATAAATTTTTTTAAAAAGTCATCTCTACACCAAGCATTGGGTGCCACTTCTTTTCATCTTTATCTCTTTGCCTGTGCCTTTTGTGGCTGCAAGAAGGCCTCTGTATCCACTTTAGTTAGTCCCTGTGGGAGCATGGGCTCTGGCTTCATGGCCTCGTCTACTGGCTTTGTGACTGAGAGTAAATATGCAGCATTTCCGTGCCTCATTGCCCCCAGCTATAAAGTGGGAAGCAATGTTAGCACCTGCCTCATGGGATGGTTGTAAGGATTAAACGACTTACTATATGTTCAAATCTTAGAACAGTGGCTGGCAGTAATATAAATTACTATATTAGTTTTACTGTTATTATTACTTTATCTACAAAATTCCTGTTTGAGATCCAGCTGAAGTATCCCCCCCCCCCAAGATTTTATTTATTAGAGAGAATGAGCAGGGAGAGGGGTGAAAGGAGAGAGAGAGACAGACTCCCTGATGAGCAGGGAACCTGAGGCAAGGCTTGAGCGTAGGACCCTGGAATCATGACCCATGCTGAAAGCAGACTCTTAACCGAGGTGCCCGTGAAGTGCCCGCTTTAATGGAAATTTCTTTGGTTCTCTCTAAGCTCATGGGTGTTCATTCACTCTGTTCCCCACCCTTCCAGCACATCTTCCTAATTACAAATCTGACTTACAGGGACTTTGGTGACCATTTATCTCTGCCCCCTTTTGATTCCCAGATTTGTCTGTTGACTTGTTTGCCATATACTCTAGCTGAAACGGAACTACTTTTGGTTTTCTGAATACATGCTTGTTGCTCTATGAGTAATGGAGCCCCCAGAGAACATTCGGTCTGTTGAGAGACAGCAGAAGTGTCACTTCCTGTTTGAAGCTCTCCCTGACCCTTGCGTTCTTCCATTGGTACAAAGGACTATTTTCTTTGTGTTCTGTTGTTGTTTTTAGGATTTTATTTGTTTAAGTAATCTCTTCGAGCGCCAGTGTGGAGCTCAAACTCACAACTCCAAGATCAGGAGTTGCATGCTTTGCCAACTTAGCCAGCCAGGTGCCCCACTGTAGTGTTTTTTTTTTGTTTTTTGTTTTTTTTTTTTTAAGATTTTATTTATTTATTTGACAGAAATCACAAGCAGGCGGAGAGGCAGGCAGAGAGAGAGCAAGAAGCAGGCTCCCCGCTGAGCAGAGAGCCCCATGCAGGGCTCGATCCCAGAACTTTGGGATCATGACCTGAGCCGAAGGCAGAGGCTTTAACCCGCTGAGCCACCCAGGCGCCCCCCCACTGTAGTTTTTATCAGCAGTTCTCATTGTATCTTGATGTACTAACAGTTGCATCATTTGTGTCTCTTGTTAGTTCAGAGAGTGTTGCAAGTGATTTTCAGTACTAAAGCAGCAGAGTCTGCGACTAGTTTACTTTAAAAGAAGGAGCAGTTCAAATGCTAGCTTTATCATTTTGTTGCACCTTTTTTTTAGTGGAAAAGGGATAGGATAGAGTTAACTCATTTTTTATTTGCACGTACCTTAGCTTGTCTTCTCTGCTTCAAGCCTCGGTGAGCTACCAGTAAAGTTACCTTTACTGGTTGTGGACATGATGAAATTACCATAGTGCACATGAGTTGGAATTTCCTTGATTTTACTGCCCGCTTACTTGGGGTTTCATCAGGAAAAGGTCGGTCCCATTGAAGTTTGTTGCTGCACATCACAGACGGTCAGCGGTTGAATGAATGGGGATGGGCTCCTTCTCTTTGTGGAGCAAGGCATTGTGGGAAAGTGGACAGTGTAGTTTTTGACCCAGTCAGACAGGTTTGAACCCAGTTCTTTATTAGCTTCTCAAACGGGCAGGTTGCTTATTAATTTCTCTTGGCCTCAGTTTCCTCAGCTGTAAAGTGGGAACACCAGCAGTCCATTTTAAGCATTGTTAGGGTTGGTAAGAGATGCACTTGTGTGCTCTTGGCACCATGCCTGGAGCCTGCTGTGATCTCACTAAGTGGCGCCCCCATCAGTGATCTGTAATTGCAAGCACAGCCCTGGCTGGTTGTCACGTAGGTACAATATGGTCTGTGATAATCTCCCTAGAAGCACAGCACTGTCTGTTAATCGTCTCTTGTGATCGTCTTTTGTTTGTTTATATGGTCCTTTCCCTCCTGAGCCTGAATCAGCATTAACCATTTCTTTCAAAATTGGGGGTTTATAGTTTGTTCTTATGTATGTTGTGCATATGCATTTATACAAACAATATGTTTTATGTTTACTTAACTGATAACATTTTATACATGGCTTGTTTTCTTTTAGCCGTTTTTTGCATGTCACTAGACGTTATTAATAACGAACAGTTATTTTCTTGCCTAAAAAATGCAGGCTCCCATGCTGAGCAGGGAGCCTGATGCAGGGCTCGACCCCAGGACCCTGGGATCATGACGGGAGGCAGACATTAACCGACTGAGCCACCCAGGCGCCCTGACACTTTTTTTTTTTGAGAGAGAGAGAGTTGGGGGGAGAGAACATGCACGAGCCGGGGGAGGAAGCAGGGAGAGAGAGATTCTTAAGCAGGCTCTATGCTTAGTGCAGAGCCTGATGTGGGACTTGATCTCAACAATACCGAAATCATGACCTGAGCCGAAATCAAGGGTCAGACGCTTAACCAACTGAGCCACCCAGGTGCCCCTATATGTAACAGATCTGAATATGTGTGTGTGTGTATTAAAAAAATATATACTTTATATATATAATATTTATTTATATATATTATTATATTTATATATTTTATCATAATATTTGTATTGTATTATACATTTAAATATAATATATATAAAGTGTATATATACATAAATATACAAATATATAAGTATATATAAATATATAATATATAATAATAAATATATTTATATTAATATATTTATATTAATATATAAGTATATATAAATATATATTTATATATATAAATATATACTTAAACATATTTATATATAAATATATTTAAATGTATAATATAATATAAATATTATATAACAGATATATACACACACACACTTTTTTTTAAAGATTTTATTTATTTATTTGACAGAGATCACAAGTAGGCAGAGAGGCAGGCAGAGAGAAGGGGGAAGCAGGCTCCCTGCTGAACAGAGAGCCCTGCTGAACAGAGAGCCCGAGATCCCAGGACCCTGAGATCATGACCTGAGCCGAAGGCAGAGGCTTAACCCACTGAGCCACCCAGGTGCCCCTGGATCTGAATATATTTAAGTCTAGTTATAGATTGGCTTGAGAAGAAGTTACATGTATTGACATCTCTAATTAATTAGCTTAGACTGAATGTTAACATGTTCACACACCAGCATGAAATTAGAGGAAATTGAGGTAACTCTTGGTCCTTATGGTGTTACAGTATTTGAATTTGCTATCATTCTGCAGTTTGAAAAATTCTCACGTGTCAACATTTGAGGTGTTTCCACTTAGGGCAGACAGAAGCAATCAGAATGAAATATTGCATTTAATTCTCTTTCCTGTGTGTCAGAGTTCATGTGTTACTTTTTTTAAAACAGGGAAAGGTATCGTATCGTCCTTTTGTTTTGATACAAACTAAGAAATTTTTGGTTCAATTTTGGCTTCAGTACAAGTTTGTGACTTTTTTCTCCTAATTTAAATATTATTGTCAGGTGCTTGGTGCAAGATAGGTATCGTCTTTTCAGTTATTTTAGAGGATTTTGTGATTTTGACAGGACTTTTCTTTGTTTGCCTTAAGGATGACCAGATCATTAACTGGCTGTTAGAATTCCGCTCTTCCATCATGTACTTGACTAAAGAATTTGAGCAGCTGATCAGTATTTTATTGGTAAGTTGGCCGCTTATGTCATTGACTAGTTTGTGATTCAGTACTTTGAAAACAGAACACATTGTATCAGTAAAATGTTTCTTTTGTGTGTCTCTCCCTCCCACCCCTAGAGACTGCGCTGGTTGAATAGAAGTCCGACTGTGGTGGAGGAGTACTTGGCTTTCCTCGGTAATCTTGTATCAGCGCAGACTGTCTTCCTTAGACCCTGTCTCAGCATGATTGTTTCTCATTTTGTACCTCGTAAGTGGTGCTTTGCTTTCTTTGCTTTTTCATTTTTTTAAACACCTCTTTATTAAGATACTGCCCTCTCAGAACCCTGTGGGGATTGTACCAACATGGAAAATTCTGAGATGCATATTGGCAGCAGTTTGGGTACCTCTCTGTTCCCTGTAAGGATTTCTGTGGCGGCATCTATATTTGTTGCTGTGATTTTTTTTTTTTAATGTAATTTGCGTTAGTGAGATTCTCAGGAAGTGTTAAAAGTCAGGAATTTTTAGCTTTATCTGTAAAGTTACTTGACTTTTTTTTTCTTTTTCTTTAGACTGCACATTCAATCATTGTACTAAGTTTGGACAATGGAAAAATCACTTTTTTGTGTACCTGTTGATTGTTTAGGTTGGTGACACAAAGAATGACGTATTTTTGTTTTTCCCCTCAAAAGCCCGAGTGGTCATTAAGGACGGTGATGTCGATGTTTCAGATTCTGATGATGAAGATGACAGTAAGTATAAAGAGGACTAAAGCGAGGGTTTCCTTCTGTGTCTGGCAGAATCATGCTGAAGGTTAAAGTATAGAGGCAGCTTTAGGATTTATTCTAATGCTTAGACTGCAACAAATGACAACCTCTGATAGACTCTTTTTTGTTACATTCAGCAGTCACATGTAATCAGTTGCCCTTAGCACATTACTTATGTCATCAATCTACTTAGTCTTCATTGATGGTTGGTTCTGGAGAAATATCTTAAATTTAATATTTTGCTAATAAATGACTCAGTTTTGGTTAGGAGGTGTTTTTAGCTAAAAAACAAAAAACACATAATTTTTTGGTTTTCAGTTTTATCTTAATGCTCATACTCTCACTTTTCTCCTTGTAGATCTTCCTGCCAATTTTGACACATGTCACAGAGCCTTGCAAATAATAGCAAGATATGTCCCCTCGTGAGTATCCTTTTGCTTCTTTCTTTGATCATGGTCTTTAAGTCTCAAGAAAATGGTAATCAGTTAGTGGGCATTTACTATGTTCATAGCATCAAAACTCAAGTTGTATGGTACATGTTTTTGTATCCTGTGATAGAACATTCTACAAAATGGCATTTTAGTTTTCTCTTCATTGTCTGTATTGAAATTATTTAAAAATTGATTTCCGAATTAAGGACTTAATTTAAATTATGTAAATTCTTAAAGCTTGTGTGCAAATTTTCCTCCACATTTTGTATAGTGGCTGAAATTTTGTTTTTATCTTCAATAAGATGTGATACCCCAAAATTTTCAGTGAACAGCCCATGTATCATTCCATATAAATAAAAATTGCAGTTCTAATTTTGTATGTTGATTATATTAAAAGAATTCTTTTCTAAGGATTTATTTTATTTTAGAGAGGGAGAGCCTAAGCAGGGGGAGGTACAGAGGACGAGGGAAAGAATCTCACACAGACTGCCCTCTGAGTGTGGAGCCTGACGTTGGGCTCCATCCTACAACCCTGAGATGAAATCAGGAGTTGGTTGCTTAACCAACTGTGCCACCCAGGCACCCCATATTTGCATTTCTAAAAAGTTAACAGTTCTAAGAAAAGCCTGGGTTTCTTTTGGAAGGGTGGACTTCACGTTCCCCTGTGTCGCGGCCAGCGCGACAAACCGACTAGGAACGTGAGGGTAAGAGGATGGTGAAAAGAAATGAAGAGACAAAGAGATGGGGGCAGGAGGAGCACCAAGGAGGATGTCCCCTAGTGCCCAAGTTTATTTTGCAGAGCTCTGATTTATACCACACAGTAAGGGAATCACCTCCTGTACATCTGGTGCTAGTTTCTATTTTGGCCTGAGAGTAGCCAGCCATGCAGAGATATCAGACAGCCTTGACCTTCGTGGTTTGGACACCTAGGCCATAACACAATATTCACAAAACACAGGAGCCTTATTAACTTAATCTTGAGACAGCAGCTGCAATGGCAACAAGCCAAACCTTACAGTGTTCTCATAACAATCACCAGGGGAAAACGGTGGCACTCTAGCTCGCCACCCATGAAAGTCCTCGGTTGAAGAGGTTCCCAATAACTGTTGCTGTATTGGGTTAACCCCTTCTAGGCACCAGGCTCCCAACACCCCTGTAAGTTTATTATTTGCTAACTTAAAAAAAAAAATGCTCAAGATGATACTTTTTTTCTGCTTTTTAAAGTAAGATATGTGGGATGCCTGGGTGGCTCAGTTGGTTAAGCAGCTGCCTTCGGCTCAGGTCATGATCCCAGTGTCCTGGGATCGAGTCCCACATCGGGCTCCTTGCTCTGCAGGGAGCCTGCCTCTCCCTCTGACTCTGCCTGCCACTCTGCCTGTGCTCGCTCTCTCTTTCTCTCTGACAAATAAATAAATAAAATCTTTAAAAAAAAAAATAAAGTAAGATATGTGGGAAAGCACTATAGAGGGAAACGTTTAGATTTTAAACTGACGCTCTGTTGCTTTTGTAGGAAAAATGATTGATTTGATTTGCCATTGATATCAAAGTTAATAGGAGGCTGTTTCCTGCTAAGTTGATGTAGATCTTCTCTGAAGCTATGTGTTTATGTCAAGTTGTGATTATTTGAAGTAGTTAGTGACCATTTGCTTCCTGCATCCATATTTACTCTTAGAATGGAAATGTCACCTTCCAAGAAAGTCCAGTTAACATGGATTGATCTTTAAATTTTTAAATTTTTTTAAATAGGACACCGTGGTTTCTTATGCCAATACTGGTGGAAAAATTTCCATTTGTTCGAAAATCAGAAAGAACACTGGTAAGAAATCTTTTCATGGGGAAAATAATGGAAAAGTTATCACTTAGTTTTACGTGATGTTTTTTTTTTTTTCTTAGCAGTTGTCTTCCAGATTAAACTCAAGACTAAGAATTTGACTCAGATTCCTTTCTTAGGAACTCACTGAGGATCCCCAGGCTCTTTTTCCCTTATGCAAGTCAGGGAAAGAGTCCATTTCAGAAATATCTGAATAGGCTTAGTGATAATATAGATAAAAATTGCTAGAAGGTAATAGTTTATACATTACCAATTGTAAACAAGCCTTATTTGCACATGAAGGCAGAACTGTCTATGGATGAATTTTTCCCAAGTTTTGTGTAATATTTAGATGACCTGTGGTTTTCAGTAATGACTAATGAATAGTGGTTTCCTACTAAGCATGCTTTTTTTTTCTAAGTAAGGTATTATGTGTATTAAATACAGAGTTAATAAGGTTTGCTAATGTTTGTGATAGTCTGTTTCAAGTGGCATATTATAAATCTTGTATCTCTTATGACTATTGATGTAAAAATACTCAACAACCCACTAGAAAATGGCATTTAGCAACATAAAGAGTTAATGGACTATGGCCAAGTGAAATTTATGCTGGGAATGCATGGTTCGTTTAATACCTGTTAAAATCAGTTAATAAAACACACCATGTCAGTAGAATAGATGGCAGGAACCACATGATTATTTCAGTAGATTCACAAAAGTATTTGAGGAACACCAAAACCCTTTCATGACAAGAATAGAAGGCAGCTTTTTCAACAGGTAACATCCCTCTCAATGGTGAAAGAGTGAGAACTTTCCCCTAAGATAAGGAACAGAACAAGGATGTCTGCTTTTGCCACAGTTGTCTAACAAGGGCACACAGGAAAAGGAAAAGACACCCAGATTGGAAAGGAAGAAGTAAAAATGCCTCTATTGACAGATGACATGATCCTGCATTTAGAAAAATCCTGAGGAATTCTCAAAGCACTATTAGAACTAAGATGAGTTCAACCTGGTTATAGAATACAAGATCGGGGGCACCTGGGTGGCTCAGTGGATTAAGCCGCTGCCTTCGGCTCAGGTCATGATCTCAGTGTCCTGGGATCGAGCCCCGCATCAGGCTCTCTGCTCAGCGGGGAGCCTGCTTCCCCCTCTGTCTCTGCCTGCCTCTCTGCCTACTTGTGATCTCTCTCTCTGTCAAATAAAATAAATAAAATCTTTAAAAAAAAAAAAAAAAAAAAAAAGAATACAAGATCGGGGCGCCCGGGTGGCTCAGTGGGTTAAAGCCTCTGCCTTCGGCTTGGGTCATGGTCCCAGGGTCTTGGGATCGAGCCCCGCATCAGGCTCTCTGCTCAGCAGGGAGCCTGCTTCCCTTCCTCTCTTTTCTCTGCCTGCCTCTCTGCCTACTTGTGATCTCTGTCAAATAAATAAATAAAAATCTTAAAAAAAAAAAAAGAATATAAGATCAATATACAAAAGCCAGTAGTACAAGATAATTTAATGGGGCAAACAAGTCTTTTCCACAAGTGGTTGTGGGACAAGCGGAAGTCTACATGAAAGAATGAAGCAGGGCCCCCCACATGTTAAACAAAAATGACCTCAAAGTGGGTGAAAGACCTAAATGTAAGCTAAAAAAAGGGCTCTTAGTAAGAACACATAGATGAGCACTTTTGTGACCTGGGATTAGGCAACAGTTTCCAGATAGGATGCCCAAAACACGAGAGCCACAGAAAACCAGACCAATTCGACTTCCTTACAGCTAGTCAGCTCTGCTTCAGGACCCCTTCCAGAGAGTGTAAGACCGCTCAAACCTTGCGAGTCGTATAGTGGATAAAGGAGTAATCTAGAATATACGAAGCACTCTTCCAATGTCTTGATAATACAAAGGCAAATAACTCAAAAAATGGGCACACGACCTGAGCAGGTATTTGTCCAGAATTGATAATGCTTACGGTCAATGCGCAAAAGAAAAAAGGTCAACATCGCTAGCCATCAGGAAAAGGCAAGATGAAACCCTAACAAGGTTTCACTTCACAGCCCCTGGGATGGCTGTACTTAGAGGGACAGACAGTGACAAGTAGTGGTGAGGATGTGGAGAAGTCAGATCCTTCCCTTGTTCCCTTGCTGGTGAGAGTGGGGAATGGTTGGTGCTGGAAGTGCTTTGGGAAGGCCTCTAGACCGTCCCTCAGAAAGGTTGAACAGAGAATTGCCATATGACTTAGCATTGCCACTGCTAGGTGTCTAACCAGCAGAAAATACACGTCTACACAGCACTTTACAAGATTATTCAGAAGCAGCATTATCTCTAATAGCCAGAACATGGGAACAACCAAATACTCATGGGTCAGTGCATCAACAAAATGTGTTACATGTATACAGTGGGTATTATTGGGCAATAAAGCAGAGTGGCTACGAAGTGAGTGAATCTTGAAAACATGCTAAAACGTCACATAGCAGAAGATTCCACTTCCATGGCAGGTCTAGAATAGGCAGATCGTTAGACAGAAAGTCAGTCAGTGGTTCCCTAGGGCTTGGGAGGACGTACACTACCCAAAAATGCCCTGCCCTTTTTAGGTGATGAAAATGTTATAAATCAGTTGTGGCGACAGTTGTATAACTCTGAATATACCGGATACTGTTGAATTGTACACTGTAGATGAATGACGTATATCTCAACAAACCTGTTTTTTTTTTTTTTTTTTTTTTTTTTTTTTTTTTTTTTAAAGATTTTATTTATTTGACAGAGAGAGATCACAAGTAGGCAGAGAGGCAGGCAGAGAGAGAGAGGAGGAAGCAGGCTCCCTGCTAAGCAGAGAGCCCGATGTGGGACTCGATCCCAGGACCCTGAGATCATGACCTGAGCTGAAGGCAGCGGCTTAACCCACTGAGCCACCCAGGCGCCCCTCAACAAACCTGTTTTTAAAAATGCTATAGAGGTATACAGATTACAGATTTAATTAATGGGGGTGTGGTGGGGGGCGTTTGGCTGGCTCGCCAGTGGAGCGTGCAGCTCTTGAGCTCAGGGCTGTGAGTGTGAGCTCCACATTGGGTGTAGAGATTACTGAAAAATAAAATCTTAATAAAATCACCCTCCCCAAACAAATTTAATTTACTGGGGGGTAATTAGATTAATTAGACTGAACGATGGAGGAACTGTATAGTTTCTGTGTTGCTGAATAGTCTGTTTTTTTCTGTTTAATTGAAATTAAAGATTGTGTAATTAATGTTTTCTTATGTCATTATGAAATACCCTCTGTTGAAGTGTTTTGTCTTTTTATGTTTTAGGAATGTTATGTTCATAACTTACTAAGGATTAGTGTGTATTTCCCAACCTTGAGGCATGAAATTCTGGAGCTTGTGATTGAGAAGCTACTCAAGTTGGATGTAAGTATTTGATAATCGGTTTTTCTCATTGATTTTCGTTTATTAAATACGTAGTCGTAGTACGTGAAACAGTAGTAGCAATGATGGAGAAGAATCCACATTTCCACCTTTCATTTCTTTGAACATTTCTGGAGCTTGGTGGATGTGCTGGGTTATAGAGATGGCCCCATCTCTCCTGGTCGGGAAACAAGGCATTAGATGGTCACAGCCATGTGAAAGTCCAGTCGTGGTAAATGCTGTGACTGGAACACACGGTCGTTACGTGCTGGTAAACCCGATACCGTGCGAAGGGGTGAGGAAGGCGTTCCTAAGGAAGCGATGTTGAATTCTTAGACCTTTTTTTTTTTTTTTAAAGATTTTATTTATTTATTTGACAGAGATCACAGATAGGCAGAGAGCCAGACAGAGAGAGAGAGAGGAAGGGAAGCAGGCTCCCCGCTGAGCAGAGCCCAATGTGGGGCTCGATCCCAGGACCCTGGGATCATGACCTGAGCTGACGGCAGAAGCTTTAACCCACTGAGCCATCCTGGCGCCCCATCTGAGACCCTTTTGTAAAGAGGCCTGCGGTGGGGTGCAGTGGGAATGAAGGAAAGTCCTGGATGCTAGTGACGGGGGAGAAAGGGCGAACTGGTCCTTGAGACTGGGTTGGAAGTGGGGAGGTAGAGGGTAAGAGAGCGCTTGCTCCCCGGGGAGTAGAGGCGGTGTTAGCAGTTAGAAGTCAGGAGGAGGTTGGGAGAGGAAGAGTTCGTTGTGGATGGATTGGGGGGCAGCTGGGCACCAGACGGAGTGGTAGCGGTGGGGAGGGGCCGGGGCTCACTGTGCTGTGGTGCTGGTGACGTGGGAGACAGGAAGTGTGCCGAGGGGGAGGGAAGGCCAGGGCAGACACCTGCAGGGGATCTGGGAGGAGGAAGGGTTTAGTCAGTGGTGTGAGCTACTGTTGATGTTTTTAAGAAGGCTGAACAGAGCCTAAGTCCTTGGAGTTGGTGATTAGGGAGTCTGTTGCCTTGTCCCTGGAGGGGGAAGCTGCGTTTCGGGGGGGGCAGTGTGTGTGGTTGTCGAGTGGGGCTGTTGGAGGCCTTGGTGAGGGTGTAGGAGGGGGTGGAGCTGGGCTGTTGGTGGACGGCAGAGTGGGAGTGAGGGAGGAGAGCCCTGGTACCGTGGCGGGCCGAGGCCGCAGTGCAGCAGGCCTGGGGAGAGCTGGAGGAGGGTGGGCAGGCTGGTGCGCGGCTCACTGGGAGGAAAGCTGTCCGGCCTGCTGCCTGTGCCACCTGTAGAGTCTTCCCATGGGTCGCACTGGGCAGCGGTGGAGAGCACATTTAGAAAGAGGTCGTGCAGAGAGAGAAAAAAGGCAGGATTTGAATGTTGTGTGGAACAAGGTGTCTGAAGGACCATATACCAAAGTGACTATTCACTAATTCAGGTTGACTTGCATTTTGTCATTCTTCTGCTCAGCTGACGGATGATATGCTTCTTGTACAACATGTAAGAGTTGGGATGCATGTTGGGTTTGTGGAAGCTGATTTAGACCAGCACACTGCATTTCGTAATGATTTTATGGAAGTGTGTAGTGAAAGGGTTTGATTTGTAGTCTCGTAAATTCCTTTGTGACCCGGGCCAGTTCATAGGTTTGCACCATAATTGTATATTGAGTCACAGTATCAGAAGGGATGCTCCTGTGGACTTCTTTAAAGTATGTAATGTGAGGGGTGCCTGGGCGGCTCAGTCCATGAAGCGTCTGCCTTCTCGGGGTCCTGGGATTGAGCCTCATGTCTTCTCCCTCTTCCTCTGCCTGCTGCTCTGCCTACTTGTGTGGTCTATCTCTCTGTCAAATAAAGAAATAAAATCTTTCTCCTTTTTTTTTTAAGTATGTATAGCAGATCAATTTCCAGTACCCAAATAAAGTACTTGTATTTTTTTTTAAAGGAAGAGAGGGAGCAAGTTGTGGGGGGCAGGGTGCAGAGGGAGGGAGAGAGACTCTCATGCAGGCTCCACACTGAGCACAGAGACCACTGTGGGGCTCGATCTCACAACCCTGAGATCACACCCTAAGCCAAAACCGAGAGTTAGATGCTTAACCGACTGAACCATCCAGGCACCCCAAAGTCATTGTATTTTTTATTTTACTTTATTTTATTTTTTAAGATACTATTTGAGAGCATGAGAGAGAGCAAGCATGGAAGCAGGGTAGGGGGGTAAGGGGAGAGGGAGAGGGAGAAGCAGGTTCCCTGTTGAGTAGGGAGCCCTGTCCCAAGACCTGGGATCATGACGTGAGCTGAAAGCAGACACCCAACTGACTGAACCCCCCAGGCACCCCCGAAATAGTTGTATTTTCACTGCCATCATTTTTCCCCCTTTGTTATAATGTAGGTGAATGCATCCCGGCAGGATATCGAGGATGCTGAAGAAGCAGCTGTTCAGACTGGCAGTGGGCCAGATGCCACCGAAGGACTCTTCAATATGGTCAGTGTCCCCCAGGGTGGGTGGGGGTGGCTGACGGCCCCCCATCTTCTCCAAGGCTTTAGGTTAAACAGTTGTTGGGCAGACTTGGAAGTGAGGTTGAAGTGAACGGCTGCCGTCCGGTTGCTTCCTGTCCAGCCGACTTCGGTTACTTCCAGGGCTTTGAATGTGGGAGTGGTGAAGTAGGTTTCATTTTTGTTCTTAGTTTGTGTTTTCTGTTGTTCTGTTTTCTGTTTTTTGTTTTGTAAACCACATATAGTTTGTGAAGGAGTGATACATAGGAAAGCATACCAGTGTGATTTCTCTGTTTTATAAGTCTTAGGCCTTAATGCAGTACTTCTCTGCCTGGGGCTAGGCTTACTGGAGGAGGAGGGCTTGAGAGGGGCATTTAGGTCACTAGGGACAAAGGGCGTGAAGAAGCAGGAAAGGGCAGGGGAGGGAACTAAGCGAGAGTTTGCTCCCAGTAGGAAAACAGCTGCAGCCTGATGACCCCAGATCCCATGTGGGTCCCAGCTTGAAGTCAGGGAGACAGACTCCCGTGACCCCTTGTCAGCTGGGCACTTCAGCTGGGGAGGGGAGGAAGGAGTGCAAGGCTGTTCTCCAGAGAACCGGTGCTCCCAGCAGCCGGGGCACGGGTGCCCTGTCCTGGGGGAGGAGACCTGGCACCAGCAGGGCCCAGCACAGTGGGTCCCAGGAAAGCTGTGGTGCTCACGTGGCCTTGTGCCGGGTGGGCCTTCCCCGTGACTCTCCGGCTGGGCTCGGAATCTTTAGAATGCCATTAGGGGTTCCGGGTCACACCTTTGGTGGGGAGCCTCTGCCTAGGGCGGGGGCCGGTGTCTTGTCTTTGTTTTATCTTTCAAAGGAAATAATCAGCACTGGGAATTTTCCCTCTTACCCCTTTTACCCCAGTTTTTAATATCCGTTTGTCCCTTATCTTCAAAGGATGAGGATGAAGATACTGAACGTGACGCCAAGGCTGACCCTCAAGGGCTCGATCACATGGTGCATCCTGTAGCCGAGCGCCTGGACATCCTGCTGTCTCTGCTGCTGTCCTACCTCAAGGACGTCTGCTTCGTAGATGGTAATGACCCGCACTCGTCGCAGTAGCCGCAAGTGAACTCGGCAGCGCCCCGGCTGTGTGCTGGGTGTTTCTCCTACGTGACCGAGTCCTCCTAGAGGTCCTGTACAAATCCCCGTTTCAAGTACGAGGAAAGGAGGGTCTAGGGAGATCCCGTGACTGCCGGTGTGACACAGCTGGAGAATGTCGGGACCGGATTCGGGCTCAGCTGAATTTGTCTTCAAAGCCCCTGATGGTTTCACTGACTGTTGTAGTTGGGGATGATTCCTGGAGTTTGGTCAGTTTTAGGTGGAGATCAAAACACACTCGAGTTGCTCAGGACATCTAGGAGTAGCGCACGTCAATACAGGGTTGGTGCTAGGGATGGAGTTTGGGGGTGTAGTGCTGTGTTATGCTGTGAACACTTCGGGGCACTTCTTGCCATCCTGGAACTTTGTGCATCTGGAGGCTTTGCCATGGAAACAGGATTCTTCTGTTCGCATTGTGAAGATTTGAGAATGATAGTTGGCCACTCAGAGTAATTTCTAAGATTGGAATCTGAGTTGACTGTATTATTATTTTAATTTTTTTGTGGTTATTATATAGTTGAGAGAAAATTTGCGAACTCTAGGAAAGGATTAAAAAAGACAATTTAAATGTCTGCGTTTGTACTATTCAGAGAACCATTATTAGCATTTTGATCTATGTTTTTCTTTTAGGTTAGCATGTGGATATTTAGGAGTGTGTTTTTCACTGGGTTTGGGGCTCGTGCTGCACACAGTGATTCATAATCTGCCCTTTTCCCCCTGCTGTGAACATTTTCTCTGATCATTCACTATCCGTCTAGGCTGCTGTTGATTGTGTGGATTTAACTGGTCTCTTATTTTTTTTCTCCCTCCCCCCTCTTTTTTTTTTTTGAAAGATTTTACTTACTGGAAAGAGAGAATGAGCAAGTGAGGTGAGGGGGAAGGGTAGAGGGAGGAGAAGCAGGCTCCCTTCTGAGCAGGGAGCCTGATGCAGGGCTCGATCCCAGGATTCTAGGATCATGACCTATGCCAAAGGCAGACACTTCACCGACTGAGCCACCCAGGCACCTTCCCCCATCATTTTTTTGCTATTATAAATGTGTGATGAATATCCTGTGTTTGTGTGTGTGTGTGTGTGTGTGTGTCTGGTAATGCGCCCGTGATCAATTTCTGGCAGTAGAATTAGTGGATCAAAGGGTTCTGCTACATAAATAGTAAAATTGCCCTTTAAAAGGGCTTCCTATTTATGGCACCACAGCGGTGTGTGAGGGGAGGGCCTGCTTCATTGTCGGTGCCGGATTAGTATAGTTATGAAGGAGAATCTGTGCAAAATAAAAATGGCATTTTGTTACAAACATAGCTTAGTGGATGATGTTTCTTACTGGTATCTTATTTTTAGAAATTTGGTAAACGAAAGTGGCAGCTTAAAAATGATGTGTAAGGCTGAAATGTGAAACTGTCTCTTTAGGCAAGGTAGATACCAACAGAACAAAGGATCTGTATCGAGATCTCATAACCATCTTCGACAAACTCCTGTTGCCCACCCACGCCTCCTGCCATGTACAGTTTTTCATGTTTTACCTCTGCAGTTTTAAACTGGTGAGTACTCTCAGCATGGTCTTATTTTTTTCTTGCCCATGATTTTCCCTTAAAAACTGGGGTGAGTGTGGGGGGAGTTGGGAAAGGACACAGGAGGTGAGCCTTTTTTTTTCTGAAGCTCACTTTTCTGATGCCTCTAATGATAGCTCTTCCTAGGCCAGGTGCTCCGAAAGTGGCATTCTGCGTTTGCTCCACTAGGTGGTGCCCTTCCCTCTCCTTCCAGCCCTGGCTATTAAAATCCCGTGGATCTTTAACTGTTTCTCTCCTCATTCTCTCAGTTGATCCTAACGAGCCCCGAACAACTTCTAAATCCAGAGTTTTAAAACTTTAGGCATTGGCTTTCTGTTTGGGGGGCGGGGGAGGAAATATGGACTACTGTTCCTTTGCCACTGTTTTGTAGCTTTCTAGAAGTGTCAGGAGAGTACTGGGCATGGATAAGAAGGTTAAATTCTTTGCCCCGAAGTATGTGTGCCCCGAAGCTTTTGAATATAGCTATTTGGGGAGAAGTTGGAGTTTGTGCCTTTTGTTTAAAAAAAAAGCTTTAGTCTTTTTACTGCGATGAGCATCATTAGTCAAACACTGTCCTTGAATCTGTGTCTGTGTTTCTGGGTAAGGGCTTGGCACTGTCACAGTCCTGCTGCACGGTTCCCCCGCGAGTGTGGCTTGTCCCTGCTTTCCATTTCTGGCCGAATGGCGGGATCAGTTGCAGATTCCAAGGCCCTGTCACTGAGCCTGTGAAATCTGTAGGGTTGTATCTAAATTTCAGCTTGTTTGGGAAACTTTTTTAAGGCTGGGGAACACCTTTAGTTTTTAATACTATCATCTCAGAATGTTGTAAAATTAAGAACCATGAGAACTGCATATATTCTTTATCTAGCAGTATGACAGATACACTAGCACTGTCCTCTATGGTTGTGGACAGTCTTAGGATTCCGATAGCCAGAGATTTCTTCAGCATTAAAAAAGATTAGAGCATTAAAAAAGATTTTAAAAAAGCATTAAAAAAGATTCTCTTTTTATAGGGATTCGCAGAAGCATTTTTGGAACATCTCTGGAAAAAATTGCAGGATCCAAATAATCCTGCCATCATCAGGCAAGCTGCTGGAAATTATATTGGAAGCTTTTTGGCAAGAGCTAAATTTATTCCTCTTATGTAAGTAACCTAATTTTCCAAGTGCTTTTTCATGTCATGCTTTAAAAAGATTATAGCATTGTTTTAAGTCAGAGAAATACCTGCTCTAATTTTTGTCTGCCTTTAAAGTGAAAAAATCTATCCCCCATTCTGCGTAAGACGTTTACATTTCCAAAAGGCAATTTCAGAATAAAATGTCTCCTTTACATATAAAGCCTCATATGGAAAGCTTCTGTCCTCTGTTTTGCATAGTTACACTTGAACATGAAGCCCCATTTGTCTTCATGGATATTGTACAGTGTTTGTATACTGTTTTGATTCTTTTTATAGGTTTGTCATTTTTCATTTACATTCCGAATCAGTTGTATCTTAAAGCTGAAGAAAAAACTCTTTTAAAGGTAATAGAAAGATCTGTTTAGGAGGCCAGCTCTGGGCCTACTTCTTCCAGTGATGTATTTGGGCCAGTCCCTGACCACCGATAGCCCTCTGTCCACTCTACCCAACATTGTAGGCCATAGGACTTCATCAGAACCCTATAAGGAAGGGCGAAGTCAGTCACACACAGTCTCTTCCTTGTAAGATGTTGCTAAGTGTGCCCTTTCCTGCGGCCGTATTGCTCTGAGAGGGCAGGGAGGCCATCGGAGGAGTCCTTCAGAGTCCATAAGGAGACACGGTCCATCCCTTGGGGCCGCGGGCAGCTTTAGGGGCCTGTTCTTGCTAGAAGGTCGCAAGTTCTACTTTAGAATTGAAAAGCTGTCTTCCTGCCACCCATCCATTTCCTTCTTTTGTTTGCTGCTTCTCTGTGCCCACAGGGAATAGACGAAGAAGCCTGCAGACTGACTGTTCTTTGCATGTAGTGAGGCAACTGTGTGTTTTTATGTCACTCTTGGTTTTGTGTGAAGCAAGTGAAGTTGACTTGGGTTTTTCTTGTCCCTAGTACCGTAAAATCGTGCCTGGATCTTTTGCTTAACTGGCTGCACAGATACCTTAATAACCAGGACTCAGGAGCAAAGGCATTTTGTGATGTTGCTCTCCACGGACCATTTTATTCGGCCTGCCAAGCTGTGTTCTACACTTTTGTTTTTAGACACAAGCAGCTTTTAAGTGGAAACCTGAAAGAAGGTCAGTGGTGTGGGGTTGATGGGGGTGAGCTGGATTGTTCTGGAATACTGGCAGTCTTGAGAAAGTGGGGGTCATTTCTTTTTTGAGAATTTGATGAAAACTGTGGAGTCAGAATACTGCCCATGCACTCAAACTTTGACACATAATTTCAAGCAGCCCTTAGACCCCTAAAGCCGTAAGGCCCCTGTTGAGCAGAGAATGGCTTGGCGGTGGAGCACCTCTGTTTTAGAGGGTGACGTCTAGGCTGATTGTGAGCCGTGAGGGGGCTCTTCCTTGGGTGAGGCCCAGCACAGTGCTTTCTGCTGGTCCTTGTGTCGGCCTGGGGAGGGCGGGCATCGTTCCCCCCTCCCAGGGGGACTCTAAGCAGACACAGGATATTGATTGGCAGGATTAGATGAATATGATTCTGAAGCTCAGGGTCATAACAGTCAGGCTGCTTTGTCTAGGGGCTTAACCGTTAACCTACCAGTTTGCGGTTTTGCTAATTTCTAAGGGTTGCATAGAATTAAAATCTACCAGATGAAGTTTGTTTGTCAGGTTAGTGTGACAAGAACAGTACCAGTTAAGTCCGTTTAAATGGTTTTTTTACTTGCATGAATAACTCAAATGGTTTAATAGGCTGTTTCCTCTAAACCTCAAAATCTGACATTCCGGGCTGGGTCTCTGGTTGTTGTGGGGGCTGTTGTGGGCATGTTAGGATGGTTAGTGCCCTCTCTCCACTAAATGCTAGTAGCACCCTCCTGACCGCTGCCCGGACTGTCCATTGTGACCACTAAAACTCTCCAGACACTGCTACAAGTCCTCTTGGGGGCACAGCTGCCTTGAGAGTTGAGAACCACAGCTCTGAACTGAAACTTGTGTGTGTTACATTGTATTGTTTACTCATATTCTGTTACTTCTCAAAAGGTTACAGCTAGTTATATAAATGAGGAATAGGACAAGGTTTTAGCCCTACTTAAGCAAAGTATCTGCTGTTTGGGGTATAAATAAATGGTAAGACTTGGTTAAAGAGCATGTTCTTGTAAGCCATGATGGTATCCCATTTTTAGTTTTATCAGAATATTCATCAAAGAGGGGGCACTTGACTAGCTCAGTCAGAAGACCGTGTGACTCTTGATCTCAGGGTTGTGAGTTTGAGCCCCACATTGGGTGTAGAGATTACTTAAATAAAACTTAAAGAAATACATTAAAGAATTATCTAAAAAAATTTACTTAAGCATAAGTTGGTTTGCTTGCAAGGTATCTTTTACTAATAGAGGAGAGAATTCTGTGTATCTGTTCTAGGAGAGTGGTGTCTAACTTTTACTTCTACCTCCATAGTTTCCTTGTAAGCATAAAAACAGCTATCACACACAGGAATAACTTGCTCAGCTTCACTGGTAATTTCAGATGTGCAGCAGGTCCTGCTGTTGGCTTGCTCTCGTCAGATTGGCATACATGTCTGTCTGACGATGTCGGGAAGGAAGAACACCAGATCATAGTCATTACCTCTCGGGAGTAGAGAGCGCACTTGTTGCCTTAGCTCCATACTGACTTCGAGATTAACTGAGATCAGATCACATGGTTTTTTTTTCCTCTACAAACTCAGAATATCCTGAGTTTACAAATACCTAAATTCCAAATTGTCATAGAAGTTTATAGCCCACTAGGGATGTGCACTTACTTCCAGGTCTTTGAACGAATACACTGTTTTCTTTAGAAAAGTTGACTTGGGGGCGTCTGGGTGGCTCAGTGGGTTAAGCCTCTGCCTTCTACTCAGGTCATGATCTCAGGGTCCTGGGGTCTCTGCTCAGCAGGGAGCCTGCTTCCCCCACCCCGCCCCTGTCTCTCTGCCTGCCTCTCTGCCTACTTGTGATCTTTGTCTGTCAAATAAATAAAATCTTAAAAAAAAAGTTGACTTAGTCACAAGTGGGTGTGGTTTGGCCTGGTGACTTTCTCCAGGCTCGTGTGTATGTGACTGCGTGGCTCTCACCTACTTGAACCATTTCTGTAAGTGACTTTGTGAGAAATATTTCTGGTGTGTGAAGTACTCCGTGCTGCTTCAAGGTATTTCGACTGTTAAGTTTGTACATTTTAACAAATGTGTTGTTTTTTAATCAAAGGTTTGAGATACCTTCAAAGTCTAAATTTTGAACGTATAGTGATGAGTCAGCTAAATCCCCTGAAGATTTGTCTGCCTTCGGTAGTGAACTTTTTTGCTGCAATCACGAGGTAAGTTACTTACACTTTATGGGTGGAAATTACTTAAAAATAAGTTTATGTTAGTATCAGTATTGTACAGTTCCACTACATTTCTGTGAAATTAGTAAAATTAGTCACTATAAAACACATAAAAACCTATAACCCCATCATTTTAGGAAGCATTGTCGTTAAGCTTTTGTTTTTATACTTCGATACTATGGGAAGTTGCTAGTGCTTTGTGTTCAGAGATGATAATTAAGCAGAGGCCTCAGCACTTAGAAATGAGTAAGGCGACTAGGAAGTGGAGAGGTGCAGACCGAAGGTGTTTCTCAGGGTAATACACAGAGACCAGCCGCAGGAGGGGTACGCAGCGGCCGGAGAGGGGCTGGCGAGTGTCTGTCCTGTCAGGCCGTGCGCGGCAGGGGCTGGGTCCCCGCGCACCTGGAGGCGCATCACGCAGGACTCCCTGCGTCCTCCCAGTCCGGGTGGTAGTGCTGAGTCCTGCTTCAGTCCGGGATGGTGGCACCCTGGGGAGACGGGCCGACCTGTGAGAAGGGGCTCCCCGAGGGCCGAGCCGGTGCGCAAACGCAGGCGGTCTAGTGTTACTCCCCGGGTGATTCTGCTCTTGGTACACAATGAGTTGGGGACTTTGAGCCCTTGATCCGGGTGTTCAGGGTAGGATCATAGCTTAGAATCTTCAGCACGTAAGGGTCTGTTCTGTTAGAGACGGAAATAACTCTTCATCCCTAGTCCCTTAGACCACCTGCTGCTCTTACTCGGTAATCTTAGTTTTCCTCTGCTGGGCTTGTAGTTCGGGGTCTTCTGTCTCCTGGGATTTCAGAAATGATAACGGGATCAAGGAAAGGAGCAGACGACGAGCAGGAGTACGGCGGGGGGCGGTGTGAAGGGTCCCAGCACAGTGTAGGGGAGAGCAGGCGGCCGACGAGCAGCAGAGGCAGGAGCCGCTAGACTGTTCATGGCAGGGAGCCCGCTGTGCGAGAGGCTGCGGGTCTGGGGTCCGGAGTGAGGCCGAGAGCAAGAGGTGGGCCCAGAGGTCTCTGTCAAACTGATGCAGTGGCCTGTGGCCGCTGTTTCACTTCCCTAACGGGATGGGGATTCCTGTGGACCCATAACTTGCATTTGATTTGATCTGCTGAGTCTTACTCTGTCCATTTGTTTTTAATCAATTGTTTGTTGGGATTTAGGCCATTACATTTTGAGAATTGGGGGCGGCAGCTTAGGGGCCTCGTTACAGGCGTGTCCGGTGGAGCCCTCACCCCAGTGGCCAGGCCTGTCCCTCAGCAACCACTGTCCTTGGAGCACCCCCTTTCCGCCAGCCTCATTCTCTTACAGGTTGCAGACGTCACTTAGTTTGCAGCATCTTGCAAACCATAAGAATCCTCCCTCAAACACACTGATTTTTAGTGAGTCGTGCGTATCCTAAGCTTGCTGGCGGTGTAGAGCGATGGCCACACCTTCCTGCTCCTGGGCAGGTGTGTAGGCAGCAGGCCTGTAAGCTGCCCCCTAAAAGCATCGCTTCCTTTTTTACGTTTTTTTCCTTGGACGTGTTCTTTGTGACAGCATCTTTGTGGTCAGCCTGGTTGTCACACAGACAGGCACCTCCATGCAAACTTAGCCGCAAGGTTAACTCATGTCTCGGCTCTGTTCCGCAGTAAGTACCAGCTTGTCTTCTGCTACACCATCATCAAGAGGAACAATCGCCAGATGCTGCCGGTCATTCGAAACACGGCGGGCGGCGACTCGGTGCAGACCTGCACGAACCCACTTGACACCTTCTTCCCCTTCGATCCTTGTGTGCTTAAGAGGTGGGACTCTTAGCCTGCGACTGGATGGGGGGTGGAGGGACTGTATGTGGGACATGTATTTGCTGGGGGTTTTTTTGTCGTAAGTGGTGCTCCCGCTGTTTATCAGTGGCTCAGGGTCCCCTTCATGTGTTTCGGATCCCCAAGGCAGAGAAGACCTTTTAGAGGCTGAGGGCTGTGCAAACCTATAGTTCAGGAAGAACCCCAGATTGACACCAGAGGTTTCTCATTTACCTTTTGTTTTTCTGTAAACCAGTTGGTTTCAGCCTGAAAGGGACTGGGCATAGAGGTGCCTGGATGGGAAGGGCCTTTTGTGACTCAGAATTTTCTGCCAGGTGACTTGTTCCTTCCTTTAGAGAGCACATTCCCCGCTGTTGCCAAGGATGAACGGCAGCCGTGTAGTTTATCTGGGTGGGTGATGGTGAGAAACCTCCAGGCCAGTCTTGAACTTGGCGTTTGTATAAGGAAACAGGATTTCTGCGTGCTGTGCAGTTTCTCACTAGCAGCCCCACATTTAGGATTGTCTGGTCTCCCAAGGCATGGTTGACTGAAGCCACCACATTGGTCTTTTTTCCCCGACTAATCTTCAATAGATTTACCGTAGGAATATGAAAAAATGAAATTCCAGAGTAATATAATTTTGTTTTCATTTGGACATATTCTAACTCATTGTCGGTCCTGGCAGAGTTGAGAAATAATTTCACTTGAAAATAAAAAGATGGAAAAAAGAAAAAAAGAAAATAAAAAGATGAGAAACAGTAGCTGAATACGCCTTCTGAGTAGATGAAGCTTTACAGACTGGGAGCCCCATTATGTACGGTACTGACATCCAGTATTTTTTTGCACGACAATTATTTGAGCCGTAGTTTTTATTTTGGATAGTGGATCCTGTGAGAGAAGAGCCAGACATATCTGACCTTTAATGTGGCCTTGAACGTGAATTTGAAATTGACCTCTGTCCACAGGTCGAAGAAATTCATAGATCCTCTTTATCAGATATGGGAAGACATGAGTGCAGAAGAGCTTCAGGAGTTGAAGAAACCCATTAAACAGGTAAGTTTGTGACTCAGCACCCTGGGAAGCTCCAGTGTGGTTACAGACCACAATCAAATGGTCAACAGCAATGTCACACTTAAAAAACACATTTTATTAATTCCGCCTTTGCAAAAAATCCAAACTCAAGTTATATTCTTCTTACCAAAAGAATTTTTTGGCTTTTTGATGAATGTTTAGACACTTGGTAAGTGAACTTTGCAAAGTGAAGGTTAATCAGCTCAGCAAATTCACATCTTCGTGTGATCACCACCACCAAGTACCAATCTCAAATTTATTTAGGTCTCGTTTTTCATAAGTAGTCGTTGGAAACTCTTTTTTTTTTTTGTATTTAGCTTGGCTTGGTGGGGGGGATCGTTCCTTCCCTCATTCACACTGTGTTAGGCACAAGGGTGAGGACGCTGAGCAAGAAAGACGTGTGCCACTGCCCTCTATGAGCTTAAAGTCTGTTCAAAAAAATCAGACCTAATGAGTCGTTACAACGTGTGACGGACAGTTGCGTGGGTGGTTGGTAATGAAAAAGGACGCGTCAGGGGAAGCTTCCAGAATTAAGATACGTTTCTTTACTTTCCTCTTTCCAGAAGTGGCATGTTCCTGAGAGGAACTCTTGAAGTTTCACACCGCCTGGTGTTCCTACTGATAACCTCTGTTCTTTATGCAGGAGGTGGTGGAAGATGAGGATGATGATTTTTTGAAAGGTGAAGTTGGGATCACTCCAAGCTCCTTTGACGCGCATTTCCGAAGTCCCTCGAGCAGTGTGGGCTCCCCTCCCGTGTTATACCTGCCAGACCAGTCCCCTGTGATCGCAAGGGTTTGTGATTGAGATGGGCATTCCTCCCTATCATGCCCGTCAGCACCAGGGCTCACCCTGTTTGGACTAGAGTGAGGACATGCCTCAGGCATCTTACTTGCAAAGTAGACCTACTCTGCCGTCCGAACGGACGCGGTTTTTTTCTTTTTTACTCCCCTCCAGACAAGGAAAAGACTGGATATCATGTGCAATATTTTAGAATGGAGTTGATGATAAATGTTGAGGACTTGGCTGTTTAATGTATATTTTATTTCTGTTAACAGCTTTCGGACATCATTGTGAAATTTCTAATACTGGCAATAGCCTATTTTAACCAATTGCATTTTTCATACAGGTTTTGTCTGAGCCGTAGTCACAAGACTGTATTGATCTGATTTCTTTTCAGTGAAAAAATGCTCTATGTAGACGCTATTCGGTGTCTTTAAAATGATTTACTTTGGACACATTGTTGCGCCTCAGCGGGAACTGGATCTGTGTGTTGGGATTTCAGTGGGGAGTGGGTGGGGGACGGGAGGAAGGTGCGGAGGGGGCCAGAGCTGGTCCCTGATACTGGAAGTTGGAGCTGTCAGAGAAGATCCCCAGGGACTTTGGAGACCAATGAAATCCTAGAGAGAAGTGATGGAGGATTTAGGGAAACAGACGCAGACAAATCATACACTCTTGAGTTTAAAAATGGATTTAAAAGAAACACAGAGTTTGGGGGAAATGGAATTCCCATGCATGGAGAGTGGGGTTGGATTTTTATAAAACGCAGCACCTGACATTTTACCCTGGGGTTCCCAGGAGCTATTAGAACGGAAACTACTCATTTTTAGTGCAATGTTACTTGGATTTTTTTTTTCTTTTTTTTAAACTAGAATCAGTTGGTCATTTTGAGAATTTCTCTGTGCTAATGGGGCGGGGAAAGGGGGGTTTGGGTCATCTGGTGGGATGGTTTCGCTAGCAGCAATAGACCAAGGTCCCAGCTCTGGCTTCTGTCTCCTGGCTCTTCGTACTGTGGATTTCAGCTCAGTGAGATCTTCCTCTGGGGAGGCTCTTTTTGTACTTTTATAACTAAATACTGGGAGGGAGGAGTCGACACAACCTCACTTTATGACACGTGTGCAAACACTGCTAGATTCATTTTGTAGCCAATGCATATTTTAGCTTCATTCCTTATTTGTGAGCTTTTTTGTTACTTGTGAAAATGGACATCTCTAAACATATTTATTTTTCTGCCACTTTTCCTATTATTTAAAGCAAGCGATATTTTCTTGATCACAAATATTTTGTAATGAAATACTTTCTCTTTCCTAGGGCTTTGTATGCTCTTGTATAATTATATTGATGGCAATGTAGAGTAAATATGTTTTTGGAAAACAAATTTTTATGGGTTTCAAAAGTTTTGGATATTGCAGATTTTCTTTTGGTGACTTGGTGGAAAGTGTTTCGAGAACCTTTGGGTTCTCTGTTCCTTTAACTGTTGGCAAAATGGTGGGGTTTTTGTACCCTGGGTAGATGAGTACATGAAAGTGTGTCCCTATAAGGTAACAGTAAGTGGGCCTTTGTGGGTTGAAAAGTGCTAATGTAGTTAAGGCTATCTTTGTAAACAAATCTGTTTAATTTCAAAGGAGTTGGAGGGAAAAGATATTGTGGAAATAAAACAATGGCATGGTTAATCTGGACCTTTGGTTCTTACACCAGTAAAGGAGTCAAGGGAGGTACCCCAATAAAGAGGCTTCTAACACTGATGTCGTGGTTTCTGTGCTTTTTACTGATCTCTGTTAAAGCTCTGTGAGAAACTGCAGCTGAGCCCTTACTCCGTCAGGGGCAGAAGTCACGCCACAGCGGCTGCGGGTGCTGGGAGACGAAGTACATGCTGGGGACGAGAGCGACTTCGAGGAGCAGCCAAGTGTCAGGGACTCTGTGGGCACACCCAGCCACTAGAGTCCCCCAGGCCTGAAAGGGTTCCAGCAGAACAAACACTTATTTGAAAAACGCACATGCTTTAAAGGAACATCAACGGGGGGGGGGGGGGGGGGGGGATTGGGAAATTTCCTTGGGAATTCTAGAAAAAGGATTTTCTATTCCTCTTATTGAAAAGTAGGCCTTCATTCGGGGCAGAGTTCCAAGGTCTGTCCTGTTGTCTGTCTGCTGTGGTTGGCTCTTCCTTAATGAGAAGTGGTGAATTAGCAAGTGTGAAAGGGCCAGGGACTTCTCAAGTGTCACGGATAACACAATCGGTGTTTCTCTAGCCAGCTGTGTGACCTTGAACAAGTCTGAGCTCCACTAGGAGCTGTAAGGTGGACGTAACTATTACCGACCATAGGGTTGTGAGGATTCAGTGAAAATGCATGGAAAGGCAGTAGCTGTTGGGCTGCCTCGTGAGAAGGTAGTTAAGCAGGAAGTACTTCCATGGCAGCGTCTTTACGAGGCAAGGGTAACGTTCACTCCATCCACACCGGTTGCCTCCTTGGTACCAGCTGAAGAGATCTCACCTGGAGAGAAGCGGCCAGTGTTTGCCACCTGCCAGGCATTGCTTCTTAGTTTTGGTCCTAGAATCCCCCTGGGAGCTTTGAAAAATGAAGGTGGTGGAATTCAGATGTCACTGCAGTGTTTGCTCCGTGAGGCGGCTGTTCATCTCACCGCTAGTTTCGTAAAGTTGCCTTCTGGTTACCGTAATGTGGAGTTGGGTCTGTTTAAGGAGTATTAACAAATTTCATAACAGAGAGCCCCTAGGTGAGAGGCCTCGCACCCAGATAACCCGTCCTCAGTAGGGACTAGATGGTATCTTGTTGATCTTCATTCCCAGGGTTCTGAGCCCATCAGTGCGGGCCTCCTGGACGCCAAGCAGCAAGTGCTACTGATGAAGTCCCAGAACCTAAGTCAGGTTCGGTGGGGTGAGGAGGTTCGGAGCCGACGACTAAAGAAAGAATTCTTAAGACATCGTTGGTGCAAAATTGTGGTTTATTAAAGCACGGGGACAGGGCCCGTGGGCAGGAAGAGCTGCGGCTGCCCCGGGTTGTGAAGGTGGGCATGTTATATACCCCACGGTTGGGGGGGAGGTGGTGAAGGAATGGGGGATTTCGACAGAGTTCTCACATGCTAGGGAGGGTCTACAAGGTGCCGGGGGGAGTCTTTGCCATTATGGCTTGATCAATGTCGTCTTTAGGTCAGGCACTAACATCAAGATAATGGGGGATTCTTGGTGGGGCATTATGATCCGGCCATCATCTACATTCCTTTCTACCCCAATCTCCTCCAGTTTATGGTGGGAGGGGGACATTAGGGCTTCAGGAACCAAGAGTTATTTGCCTCTGGAAATTTGTGCTATTGATAAGGTAACCTCCCTGTTTAGGTCTCTAGGACATCTTGTAGAGCAAGGGAGATTCCTGTTCTGCAGGACTGTGATCCCTGCAAGTTAACCATTTATCGTTTTATGGCAGTCATGGGTGCCTGAGGAATGCCACACATATGGAGGGAGCAGGTGAAGAGGGGGTGCAAGGCGCCAGCTTTTGCTGTGTCCTCAGCCAGCCTCCTGCTCCCTCATCACTACTGAGGGTTTCTGCGTGTGTGGGGCTTGCCAGCTTTCAGCTCTATTTTCGCAGTTCAACGTTCATTGTTACTGAACACAGTCCTGTGGAGGAGCACAGCAGCTTCTGCAACTCAGGTAACCTGCTCAAGGTCACGACAAGAAGTAGTAGAGCCGTGATCTTGACTCGAGACGGTCAGATCCCGGAACCCACACTCCGGCCAGGCTGGCCGGCCCGCGAACCGAGCCAAGCAGGGCGCCAGGAGCTGAGGCCCCGCCTTTCCTGGGCGTCCACGCTTTCGGGACTACATTTCCCAGCGCTCCCTGCGGAGGGGGCCGGTCGCGGGCCGCCCCCTCCCGCTTGGACTACATCTCCCACAGGGCCGTGCGGCCCCGCCCTCGGTTTCCCCAGCCGCTCCGGGATGCACCGCCCCCTGCCCCGTGGGACTCCAGTTCCCGGCGGCGCCCGCGGGGGGCGGGGCGGGGCGCGGCGGGGCGGCCCGGGGGCGGGGGCCGCGGGCGGCCCGGGGCTGGGGAGGCCGCCGCCTCCCTGGGCCTGCCGGGGCGGCCGCCTCCGCGATGCCGCTGCTCGTCGAAGGGCGGCGAGTGCGGCTGCCGCAGTCCGCCGGGGACCTCGTGCGAGCCCACCCGCCTCTGGAGGTGAGCGGGGCCCGGGCCGGGGGCAGGGGGGCTTCGAGGCGGGCCCGAGGGACCGCGGCGGGCGGGCCCGACCCCCCTCGCCCCGCCGCCTCCAGCCGCGCTCCCGGAGGCAGAGTTTAAACTTGGCGCAGCGGAGCGGCCGGCGGCACGTCGGGAGCCCCGGCCGCCGGCCGCGACTCTCTGCCCCGGTTCGGGGCGTCGGTGCGGCTTTCCCCTCCCTGGGACGTTCGAGGGCGTCCGCCGAGGCCGGGCGAGGGGCCGGCGGCCCAGAGAGGTCAGGCGACTTGCCCGAGGTGGCACAGCACGCGGGTCGGAGGGCGCCCGGGGACTCCGCGACCGGGGGCAGGCCGGCCCCCACCCCCAGCCGGGCTCGGCCGCTGGAGGCCAACCGGGCAGCGCCCCTGCGCGCCGGCAGTCGTGGGGGACCGCGCCCCGCGGGGAGCGGCTCCTCCCGGCGGGGCTGCGGCCAGGGGCATCCGGCTGCTCCCCCGGGCTCCTTCCTCCCCACCCCCCACCCCCCACCCCCCACCCCCCACCCCCCACCCCCCACCCCCCTCCGACCCGAGGCTTAGGGCCCCCGGGTATTTTTAGCCAGAAGAAAGGGCCCTGCTTTTCCCCCAGCTGAGCCTTGTCGAGGACCACGCCCTGATGGAAGGGTTCGGTTTTGTTTCGTCTTCCTGCTTTTGTCCTCAGCTAGTTCTCCCTGAACCCTCAGTCCACGCTTAGGCAGGGAAAGGGGTTCTTAATGCAAACAAGAAACGGGTCCAGGTCCGGTTGAGGGGGAATCCGTCAGCTCGTGGACTGGAGTCCGTTCGTTCGTCCTGAGCTGCTGCTGTCTGTCGGGCACCGGGTGCGCCTGTGTGTCCTACAATCAGGGCCGAATGCTTCCCCGCCGAGTGAGAGGGGCTGGTCTTAATCACAGAGAGGCTCCGACGCCCTGGGCTGCTAAGTGCCCTACAGGAAGAATGCCGGTTTTCCCTCTGAGAGGTGAGGCACGGGAGCTTGACATAGCCCCCGGGGGCTCGCGGAAGGTCGCTTTGGGGTTTCCTGTTCTCCGTTGCACACTTTGGAATTATTTTGTTTGCATACTTGTGTCGATCTGTCCCCCCACCACCCCCACCCCCCCGAAGTGGGCTTCCTGAACAGTCTGTGTCTGTTACTGCTCCGTGTCCTCCGAGCCTAAGGCAGTCTCTGGTCACGAATCTGCACTTTGTAAATACTTGTTATATCCATGAATGAACAGAGGAACCCCGAGAATGACCCGAAGGATGGGGAGTAGCGGGGGAAAGGGAAGACTCCGTGGTCCCCAGCCTGCAGGTCAAGGAAACAGCTGTGATGTTAGCACCTGGGGTCCGAGCGGACACCGGGCCCTGTGCGAAGCGTTTTCCTGGGGCTGCATCGCTGTTACTCGTTAACTGTTACGAAGTCAGAGTAGGACTCACCAAGGGGAAAATCTTTCAGCTGCCTCCAGAATTTAGGTGACACTCTTTTTATGTTTCTCTGAGAATCTGTGATAAAAGGTCAGAAAAATGAGAGTCCCAAGCGTCAGGCTCGGTGGGGAGTCCGGCCCGGCCTGTGTAGGGGGACGGGGGCAGCGCGCATTCCGGGAAACTGGGGGTGCTCACCGGCCTTTGCAGCAGTCTTGGGGAAGAAGGATGGGCGCAGGGGGAGATGGAGCAGGGGGAGGAGGGTGAGGGCATTCTAGCTGAGCTGCGTGGCCAGGAGGGGAAGCGCCCCCAGGGCGGCTGGACTGGCCAGGGCAGAGGGCGTGAGTCGACGCCCCTGGCGGTCCCGGGTCAGGAGGCGTTTCGGTGGATCTTTCAAAGAATAAGCAGTGGGGGGAGAGGCGAGCTTTCATTAAGTTTTCTGTAACAAGTAGCCTGTCCCCTTTGTCAGAACATATAAATGTCAAGAGGACCACAAGCACAACCACAAACCACGGCGTCCTGGTACCCGTCTCGACAGAGGGTTTTCTTTATATACGAGTGATGTGCTTCTGAAAGTGAGCGCAAACTGCATATTCTGGTCGGTGATGTGTCTTTTTCATGGAACGATGTGGCCTGTGCCGCGGTGGCAGTTAGAAGCCGGTCCCTAGCCAGGCCCGGCACAGAGCAGCCGCCGCCCCCGTCCCTGGAACTGGGGGACTGGGCCCCACCTGTGGAAGCAGGTGCTCTCACTAGGCCTGTTTTAGAGATGAGCCCATTTGAGAGATGAGCCCTTGGAGGCACACACAGGTGGAGTGAGTTGCCCAGAGTCCCGAGCCCTAGAAGTGGCGAAGCCGGCGTGGGGACCTTGGTGGCCTGCCTTTGGCTCTAACGCGGCTCTGCTCAGTGTGGACCCCGACTCTCCCCACTATTTGGGGCTACTTAGGTGCCATTACCAGGTAAGACCATGGAAAGCTCCGTTCCTCAGCCACACTGGCCATGTTTCAGGTGCTCGACAGCCGGGTGTGGCTGGTGGCTACTCTGTGAGGCAGGGCCGGTCGAGGTCATGGTCCGCACCCCAGAACATTCCTTCAGGGCGTGCGCTCTTTGAGCCTTTGCTTTTACCAAGTCCCCCCCTGGGGCTCCGTAACCGGTGCCCCCCAGCACCTTGCTAAGTGTGGTGCCGTAGGATTCCAGGACGTGAACGCACCGTAACTTAGTTCCTGCCTCTGCACGCAGGATGTTTCCAAGTCTCCTGCGTTACCGACATTCACAGAGCTCAGTCTTCCTCAGCCTGTTATGGTTCCCACCCGTGGAATTGCTGGACTCGAAGGGGTTCCGAGCAGAAAAGGGGTGTGACGGAGCCACGTTCAGAACTGACGCAGGGACGGCGGCAGCCATCGGGGAGGGTAGTGTGGGTGGCGAGGGGGACCTCGGGGTCAGGGAAACAGGCAGGCAGGGGGCAGCCCCCTAGTTAATCCTCTCGCGGGCTAAGGAGCAGACGGCATCATTCCCTGCTCCCCAGGGCAGGAGAATTTGCAGGAAGAATGGACAGACTCCAGGAGTAGGGTAAGGGGACACTGGGTCATTCTGTAACTGGCCAGGACCGGGGTCAGCAAACTGCAGCCCCCGGCCTGATGCGGTGTCTGCACAGCCCGTGAGCCACGAGTGGCTTTTACATTTTTAAATGGTGGGGGAGGAGGTGGAAATCCAAAGAGGCGTATTTCGTGACCTGTGAAATGACAAGTTAATTCAGATTGCGGTGTTGTCCATCAGTAGAATCTTCTGGGTCCACGGCGCCAGCCCGGTTGTTTATATGTTGTCTCTGCTGCTCTCGGGCTGCATGGCAGAGCCTGGTGCTTGCAAGACGAGACCACACCAGCAGAGCCCAAAATAGTTCCTCTCGGGCCCTTTTCAGAGAAAAGTTTGCTGAGCCCTGGCTTCAGCGAGCCGCGCGAAGGCACAGGAGTTGGGAAGTGAGAGGCTGCCGGGCCAGGGGCTCCGTAGGGATCTGAGTGTCCAGAGAGCGTCGGAGGTCCAGAGGACGGGGCTCCTTCATTTCGGGACAGGGTGGGAGGTCACCAAGGAGCTGTCGGTGTTTTTCCACAGTGGGGACGTGTGGCTAAACTTTTTCTTAAAATTGGGAAACCAAAACAACATGTTCTTTTCGCTTTGTGGCAGCATCTCGTCTTTTTTTTTTTTCTTTTTAAGGATTTTATTTATTTGACACAGAGAGAGACAAGTAGGCAGGATGGTGGCAGACAGAGGGAGAGGGAGAAGCAGGCTCCCCGCTAAGAAAGGCGCCCGATGCGGGACTCGATCCCAGGACTCTGCGATAGAGACCTGAGCCGAAGGCAGAGGCTTAATGACGGAGCCTCTCAGGGGCCCGGGCATCGTCTGTTCTGATAATGAGTTTATGTGATTTCTGGTCTTGACTTTGCTTTCGGGCGGTGACCCCTCGTGAAGGTGGCCTGCACCCTCCTTCCCGCAGCCCCGAAAGAATAAAGCCAGGGGTGTGTGTGCAAGGAATACCGGAGAGGAAACGCTGCGCTCTCCCGGCTCTTGCTCTCCCTGAAGGTGAGAAGGCGCCCTGGGTGTCAGGATGGCCAGTCCCGCCGGTCCCTCTCGGCCCCACTGACGCGGCAGGTTCTGGCTCCTTCTGGTTGGTTCCACGGAGGAGCCGCTGTCCTGTTCACAGCTGCCTTGCTTCCACTTAATGCAAGTTTGCCAGAAGAGAACAAGGTGTAACTAATCCAGCTGATCGTGGTTAGTGAGTGAGTTCATTTGTTTTTACATCTTGTGTTCTACGAAAGTCTGCAGCCCGGGTGAGCCCCAGCCAGGAGACAAGCCTGTGAGCCCCGAAGGCTCTGCTGCAGGCGCCACGCTGCACGCACCCGTCTGCCCACTGAGATGGGGATTTGTTCCCTTGCTTGTCGCGAGTAGGAAGGAAGTAAGGACACAGCCCGTGTGTCCTATAATGATCGCAGTGTATGTCCACCTGATGCCTTTGAAAAACTTCAGATGGTTTCATTAAAGAATTGAATGCCTGTGGGGTTTTTAAAAAAAAAATTTTTTTTTTTTTTTAAAGATTTTATTCATTCTACAGAGAGAGACCGAGAAGGAACACAAGCAGAAGGAATGGGAGGGAGAGAAGCAGCCTTTCCACTGAGCAGGGAGCCCGACACGGGGCTCGATCCCAGGACCCTGAGATCATGACCTGAGCCAAAGGCAGAGGCTTAACGACTGAGCCCCCACAGTGCCCCTAATTACTATTTTTTAAAATGTGTTTTTAGGCTTAGAGTCTAATAAGAGTATTGAACCTCTAACTCCAGTGTAACTGCCGTCCTGGGGGATAGGTTCCCTTCGGGCGCGCCGTCTGGGATCCTGCACTTGCACGCACGGGTCTGTGGAAGAATTCAGGCTCATGTTCAAGGAGAGGAAGTCCTGACACCTGATGGTACCCCGGCCTTTCCACGGGGTGGCGAACTTCCGGCCGCTCATTTCCGGTTTTCTGCACCGGTAGGGACTCCACCCAAGAGCATCTGCAGAACTGAGCTTCCCGGGTGTAGCGGCCCCTGAGCCCTGCCGTAGAACTGGCACACTTAAGAGCTTTTATGTTTTGGGGTTTTTTTTTTTTTTTATACTTTCGCATGTTGTCCGTGTACCTCGCCGAGCCACCTTCCTCTGTAGTCCCCGGTGTTGCTGGCCGCCCGGCCGTCGTGAGCCGCGTGGGGAGGTGCGTGTTTGGGGTGCATACTCAGTGCGGGGGTCCCACAGTGGGAGGGCCAGACTCGGGACGGGGACAGTCCTAGCCTCCCTCCCACAAGGGCTGTGGCTGCAGAGCGGCTGGGGCGCTCGCCCGGACCCCCCGATTCCCTGCCCAGTGCCAGAGCTGGGCAGAGTCTCTTGCTCCCGAGTTAGGTCTCGTATTGTAGGTTCATCAAAGCCCAGAACCGCACCGTTCCTCCGCCTTGTCCCCTGCAACAGCCGCCGCTGCCCTGTGAGCCTGGCCCGTCCTCTGCGCAGTGCCCACGCGCCGAGCCCTGCCAGCCCTCGCTGGGTACTCAGCCCTACTAATTGCCATCACGATTTTATTTTATTTTTTTTCTTAATTAAACAGGAAAGAGCCAGACTTCTCAGAGGTCAGTCTGTTCAACAAGTGGGACCCCAGGGCCTTCTGTATGTTCAGCAAAGAGAGCTGGCAGTGACCTCCCCAAAGGATGGTAGGTTAGGAAGCAGTGAATTGGGCGTTACCCCCCAAGGCTACTGGATATTTTATTTTCTTTCTTTTTCAAACAGGCTCCATCTCCATTCTGGGTTCTGATGATGCTACCACTTGTCACATCGTGGTCCTGAGGCACACAGGTAGGGCGAGAGGCGCGAAGGGAACCGTTGCTGAAAGCGGCCGCCCACGTGGGGCCATCAGAGCCCGTGCCCGAGTGTCCCCGGGTCCCCTCCGAAGCCCAGCCCCACTCCCCTTCTCTTGAGTCTGCACGGCATCTCCCGGGGCCCTGGTCGGGAGGCTCCGTGGGCAGCACAGGTGTTTCTGTTCCTCCTCCGTCCAGGCTGCCCCGAGGGATGCGGTCCGGAGAGACCAGAGCAGGTGCGCTGTGCGTCCGGGGTTCTCAGTGGGAATAACCCGAGTCATTCCTCCCTTCTCTCCAGGTAACGGGGCCACCTGCTTGACCCACTGCGATGGAACGGACACCAGAGCGGAGGTGCCCTTGATCATGAGCTCCATAAAGTCCTTCTCCGATCACGCCCAGTGTGGAAGGTGAGCTCCACGCCCGTCCATCCCGCGCAGTCGGGAGCTGTGCGCCGTGGTGTGGAGGGGCCGGCCAAGCGGAAGGTCATGGCCATGGCCGGCTTGCTCCAGGGAAGCACAGCTGGCACAGCGCCGGGCCCTCATCTGTGGTTGTGGGGTGACGGGTACAGGCTGACGGTCCCGAAGGTCTGACTTGGAACCTCCAGCGGTCTCCTCGCTCCTGTGCTTTTAGAGGTTCACCTGTCGGACGTCGCTCTGTTAGACCCCAGATGCCGTTCCCTGGGTTCATTCATTCATTCATTCGTTCGTTTGCTCTCAGCCATTTGGCAGGGACTTCCTCCCAGCCAGAACCCGTCCCCAGGCCACAGCCACAACCACAATAGACAGAAGCTGCCCGGGGCGCTCACATGCTAAGGCGGGGCGGGGGGGGGGGGTGCCGCGGGAAGCCCCACGGGCTGGTGCGCACCCGGAAGGGCTGGAGGCCGCCCAGGCAGGGAAGCTCGGCCCGGGTTTCCTTCGTGGCAGCCAGGCCAGGCCGGCTTCAGGGGCCGGTGAGCCGCGCAGGCAGTGCCTGATTTCCCTGTGCCCTGGGCCCCACCGGCAGGAGGCATCCTTGTGCGGTTCTGGAACTGTCAGTGCGCTGGCAGGGGTGCGGCAGGGTACCCTGGCAGGCGAACCCAGAGTCCCCAGGCTAGCCCTGTGGATGTCTCGGCTCCTCTTGCTGGCTTACGTTTGTGGGGGCCCCTTGATGCTTGTCCTGGTGCTGGCGACGTGGCCAGTTCAGGTTCCGACCTCAGGAAGATTTCGTTGGTCCTGGAAAGTGCTGTCCCTCGCTGGCCCTCACTGTCCTGGGCTGCGGACAGATTAGCAGACGAGGGCGGGGAACACAGTGTCCAGCAGGGGAGCTGGGCGTTTCCAGCCACGGGGCTCCTCAGGGCTCTGCTGTGCTCGTGTGCGCGGAGACCGTCCTAGGGAGGGTCACCCCAAAAGAGTGGCATGGTGTCCCCAGCTTGGAAAAGCTGGTGTACTGGGTACACACATGGCTTTAGGAATAGCCCCGTTTCCTTCTGGAAATGGAAGTGCTACTCCCTCCTTCCGGGTGAGGTGGACGGGACATCGTGCGGTGAGGGCCCCCCACAGCCCCCGCAGCGGCTGCCGCCTCCCCTACCCAGCCCTGCACCCTCTCGGGCTGAGTGTGTTAAGAGGTTTCTGGAAGCTCCTGGCGCTGGGTGGGTGAAAGTGTGAGGCAGTCCTGTCCCTGCAGAGCTCGGCGTCTCGTGGGCAGACGCAGCTCCCCTCGGCCATCAGGGCCCCTGGGCGGGGTCCCCAGAGGCTCGCGCAGCCCTGGCAGCCACACCCGTTTCCCCCAGTGCCGCCCAGACGTGTCCTCCCTGCGCCACGGCCCGGACGCGGCCCGGAGGAAGCACTGCTGTAGAGCGAGGCTTCGTGGACGCGGAGAGCTGAGATCCCAAGCACACCCAGGGTCCCCGTGGCTGTCGTGCGGGCCTCTGACCACCGTCCCGTCTCTTTGCCAGGCTGGAGGTGCACCTCGTGGGAGGCTTCAGTGACGACAGGCAGTTGTCACAAAAACTTACTCATCAGCTTCTTAGTAAGTGCCGTGCTTTCTCCCCAGCTCTGATCAAAGTCTGCACCCCCTGTAGCTTGGGTGAAGTCCTCATTCGTGCCACACCCCTGGGGGGGGGGGGGTCCCTGCAGCTTGGAGCCCTGGGCATGGCCCTGCCGGGACTCGTGCAGAACAGAGCTAAGTTTTCCGGGGCGGAGTTTTCTCGTGCAGAACAGAGCTGAGATTTCCTGGGCACCAGCAGTCGGCACCGTGCAAAATAGTCGGCACTGAACTATGTGAAGACAGAACCCTGCTCTGGGCAGGAACGTCCGTCTTCATCTGCAGAATATTAAAACCAACGATGCCACTGTAGTCCTACTAAAGTCGCATGAAAAAAAGCCCCGCTCTGTCCCCGTGCTCACACGCAGGGGACCAGATGCTGCTACAAGCTGCGAGCGAAGCGACCTGGCCCCGGGGCTTCAGTGTGTAGGTTTCATGTCCTTGGACGCAGTAATTCCCACCTGGGACTCTAAGAAAATCATCTGTGTTGTGCATAGAGCTTTAGGCCTAAAGATGGGCAGTAAGAACATTCTTTACGTTAGGAAGCAGTTAAATGTCCACGAGTAAGTAGTTAAGGAGCCACTAAGCAAGACTCAGGATTACCTGGCAGGCAGATGCATAGTCGGGACACAAAGTTGCTCCCAGTCCCGCAGCCCCCGGTGTGGGCTCAGCAGGGCACGGGCGGTAAGGAAAGGCACGCGCTGGGATTGTGGCCGTTAATAACCCACGCACTCCTTACACTTGCCTGTATTTTCCTTTTATTTATTTTTTACAGTGATAAGCCTTTTTATGACTGTTGATCGGGACAGAATTTACTTAATAGTAAAGAGCTTACGAGTCAGCGGTCCCCCCACTGCCCTCACCAGGGGGTCAAGAGGGGATGGCCCAGTCGGTTTCCTTTGGGCCCGAGGCTGGGAACGGGCCTGTCACTCGGCAGGTGGGGTGCGGTGGCATCAGTCGGCGGGAATCTGGCCTCTGCAGACGGGCCAGGTTGTGGCTGGAAGGTTGGACAGGCATGGCTCGGTGGCTGCTGTCCCTCCGGCCCTGTCCCGCCTCGCTCAGCCTGTGCTGCTAACCGAGAACTCTCGTTGTAGGTGAATTTGACAGACAGGAGGAGGACGTTCACTTAGTGACGTTATGTGTGACAGGTGAGTTCTGCCATCCTCCCCAAGACGGGTGCCCTCCCCCTAAAGTAAGACTCTGCACGAGCACCTCGGTCACGGGAGATGGTCTGGCAGCGCTTGGCTGACGCGTGCCCCACTGGTATCCTGTGCGGCCACGACCACCCCCAGCGCCACCTCCTGACCCTGACCCTCCTGACCCTGACCCGACCTTCAGGGCCACTCCCCTCTCCTTCCTGGGGCTTTTCAGAGGCTTCTCCAGCTCCTGGGAAGGAGCAGCAGCCACCACGCGCGGCAGACGGCGGAGGGTGTGGCGTGCCGGGAGGATCCAACTGGGGATGGGGCTTGCGGACCCCAGCCCCACGGCTGAGGGACTTGGCAGGGACACAGGAGAACCGTCCCTTGCATGTTCTGCTTTTTTTCCCCTTTCTGTGGTGTGGGCTCCTCCGAGGCTTTGATTATGGAACATGAAAGCAACTGTTGAGTATTTCTTAAACATTAAATCTTGAACTTTTTTTTGTTGTTGTTAGAATTAAATGACCGGGAAGAAAATGAAAACCACTTTCCAATCATTTACGGCATCGGTAAGTAGTAGGTTTCACCGAGGGTCAGAGGCCAGTCCCGTGCTGGCGGGAGCACGTGGTGAGCCCGCGGGGGCACCGTTTCGGTTCCTGTCCTGGCTCCTCTGTGGGCCCCACGGGGGGGCCCGGGCAAGGAGCGTGCCTTCTCTGACCTCTGTCTACGAAACCAAGAATGTCCACACCCTGAGGCCATGAAGGACAAACAGGGGAGCCGGTAGGAGGCAGACCCGGGTGGCAGTGGTAACGGGGCTCCAAGCAGCGGGGGCCTTTGCGTCTCCCACCGATAAGCGACCTCGTAAGGTCTGGTTGTGAACAAAGTTCCTCCTAAGGAAGGTGTAAAGCTCTCCCGGCTCCAGAGAAGCCGGAACACAAACACTGGATCTGGCCATGATCCCAGGCCACACTTGTGCCCCGGGCCAAGCAGGGGGGTCGGCCACGTGCCCGCCGGGAGGAAGGGCAGGCTGCTGGGGGCGCCGCGCAGCCACCCTGGGTTGGGAGCACAGTCTCCCCGCGGCTGGCCCAGGCCCCAGCGGTGCACGCGGCGGGCTCGGCTGGAAGGCCGTGGTGTCCCTCTCCACAAAGGGGGCCGCTGGAGACCCCTCACAGTGGAAATGGAACGAGAGGACTCTCCTCTCTCGGGGAGACTCTGCACTGTTACAGGTGTTGGAAATGTAAGATCACGCGAACTTTCCATTTGCATCTTAAGTCAAGGAAAATGTTGTTTGTCCCCCGCAGCTGTGAACATCAAGACCGCGGAGATTTACCGAGCATCCTTCCCAGACCGGGGCCCGGAGGAGGCGCTGCGGGCTGCCCGGGCTTTAACAGGAGGACCAGTGAGTGTGAAATCATCTTTGTGTTAAGGGGTTCGGGGAAGAAAGGGCATCGCACTCCAAAGCCTCAAGTTTTATAGACCTTAGAAGTGAACACTTCATGGGAGTTTCTTTAAAGCGATGAAATGATCAGGGGTCACCTCTCTCCCCTCCACACACAACACGGACGAGTAAGGAATGGTTTTAGGTTGCAGGCGCTCGGCCTCGAAGGGGCACAGGGAAGGAACGGGCGCGCCCAGCATCCGGTGCAGCGAGAACGAACCCCTTGTTGTTGGTGCAGCCTTGGCCTACACACGACTCACGAGGAAAGGAGAGCCGGGCAGCGGGGAGCGGCCCCTGCCTCTGCACCTCGGCAGCCACACACGTGTGGACCACGTCCTTAAAGGGCGATCTGCCGCCACAGGTGGATTCGCCCACCAGAATCATCAGGTCACTTTCCACAGGTCTGATCATCAGGGATGCTTTGTAATACTAATACCTTAATTTTGAAGGAAAAAGAACCACCCGAGCCTTACATGTCATTTAAAAATGCCTGAAGGGTTCTCTGGCCCCTTCCTGGGGTGAGACCAGCCCGCGCAGTCACAGCCCGCGAAGGGACGTGCGCGCTGACAAGGTGGGGACGTCCTCCTGGGACACGTGTGGGTTCAGAGCGCGCTCTGGTCAGCCTGCGCGCGGCTGGGAGACGACTCCTGCGCTCTGTCTGGCGGCACCATGGCCTGGGCTCCGCTAACACCTGCACCCAGTCCAGTCTCAGAGCCCAAGCCCGACGGCTGCCGGTTAGAGGCCCTGCCCCGGCAGCTGCGGGGCTCAGGGCCCGGTGGCCGGCAGACACGCACTTGAACGTGGCGCTCTCTCGCTGCCTTCGATTGGGCGGCGGGCGGCCTGTGCGACCTGCTTCTGCGTGGCCGGGTCCGCAGCTGCTCCCCGCAGTGCCGTGGGCCGCTGCAGGCCAAGTGTCTGTCCCTCTGGGCCTCAGGTTTTCACCCCACGTGGGAAAAACGTGGTCTTCCTAGAGGACTGTTTTTGGGACTGAAGGAGATTCCGCTTGTTACTCACCCAGGGCCGGAGTAGCTTCTGTGAGACATTTTCGAGAAGCTTGTCCTCAGGGTAACCGCGGGGCTGTGGGCCTACCCTGGGCTGGCTTTACTGGCGGGCTCTGAGGAGCGGGGAGCACGCGTCACGTTCTGCCCCTGAAATGTCGTTTTAGATGATTAGTATCTACGATGCAGAGACCGAACAGCTGCGTCTGGGGCCGTACTCCTGGGTGCCCTTCCCGCACGCCGACTTCTGGCTGCAGCAAGACGACAAGCAGATACTGGAGGTGAACACTTACGGGTTGGGTAAATCTCCGCACGCTGGTTTCTTCATCTGTGAGGAAGAAAAGGTGCTTAGAGCAGAGCTGCTCGGCTCGCGGCGGGCAGCAGTTACTTCTAGGCTGCGGTGGGCAGCCCCCGTTGAACTTCTAGGTCAGCGGGCAAGTCCCGTCCCAGCCGCGCGTCTGCATGGGTCGGGAGGCGGATGGAGCCAACCTCCTTGCCCCATTGGCGCGGGACCCCTCCTGTCTGGTCACTCTGCAGTGGCTCGATGCTCGGTGACCTGAGTGTCCAGGTCCGGGTTTAAGAACGTGGAGACCCTGCCACAGCTCCATCAGGAAAGGGAGAGAAAGGGAACAGCCAGGTTGTTCCTCTCTCTCATACGCACAATCTTCTCTTTCCAGAACCTTTCCACTTCGCCTCTGGCTGAGCCGCCCCACTTTGTGGCACATATTAGGTCTACCTTGATGTTTTTAAAAAAACACCCATCTCCCACCAGCGCACTGTTTCCTGGAAACAAGGCTCTGCTCTACAAAAAGAATGAAGGTGGCTTGTGGGAAAAGATCTCTTCTCCCGGAAGCTGAACGCGGGATCACCAAAGCAAGCAACTTGCCGGCCTGACGGACCACCGCGGGGCCTGCAAAGAACACGCATCCGAGTCTCCATCTGCCGCGTCCTAGGTCTCCCTCCTTACTGTCCCTTCAAATGACTTTCAAAATAAAATCTTATTTTGGCAAAGGCATTTGTTACAGGGGTTACTTTCTGCTTCTCGGAAGCTGACCTCCAGCCTCTCCTTTTTGGTAACAAGGGCACCAGAGGAGCCGCCTGCCTCGTGACTCTACAAGCAGTCGTCTCAGATGCGCGGTGAGTGCCTCTCCTGCTACGTCAGGGAGTAAAGGGAAAACGGTAAGTTTGTTTTAAAAACCGTATTTAAAATGCACTAAAATTCTCTGAAAATTGATGCATCTCACAGAGGGGTTTTTTGGCCCCCCAAATGTTTTAGAAGCGTCATTTTCAAAGCTGGTATCCTACTTCTAGATGAATGCTAGGTTCAGAATCTGGTCGTCTGCTCTGCAGTATAATCAAAATAATCTGCTAGGAGATTGTATTTAATGAGAGCTACACAAAGCCACTGAAGTCTGTTCTGTCAGGTGTAAGGTCATTAAAATGCCCCAACTGTGATATATGCCAGTCCTACCTGTAGAGACCTTTAGCTTCTGAAAAGGCAGGCACGGGGTCTGATCAATGACTGTGTACAAACTGAACTCACTGGTAACAATTTCAAGAACCTTTATTGAAACCAACATTCAAATAGTGTCTTAAGGGTGAAATTCTGTTTCAGCAAAACCAATTTAACAATTCCAAATATATATAAAAACGTTTAAAAATTAATCTTGTTAAAGGTGATAATTTCCCCTTTCCCCATTTTATCTGCTATACTTCATTGCACCAAATAAACAGGGAAGACTAATCATCTGTACCCAAAAAAAAAAAACCATGTTGACAAGTGCCAAATGTCAGAGATCACATCCAATCAGAGTCTAATTATAGGCTTAATATGGTGTAACTAAGGCTTCCAACAGGACAGTCCACAAGCCCAGTGTGAATCCCCACTACCTTGAGGCGGCCGTAGCCTGACTTGGCCGGCCTGAAGGCACAGGGGCCGTTACCTAGGATAAATGAAGAGGCGCGGTAATTCTGGAGAAGTAGAAACGGGCAGTAATTAAGGGCTTACTTCTAGTTATTTCCGCAGTGGTCTGGCTTGCCTAGCCTGGGCAAGGGGACGTTGCTGGTTCTTGTTTCTGAGCTGGGCCCAAAGAGGTGAGTTGCTAGTGGGGAGAAGCCACAGAAGCTCCCATGTCAACCGGGTCAAAGATCTACTTGTTCTAGAATTGGAACTTAGTTCACATTGGTTAAGAGAAGCATCTCTATCAGGTTTTCAGATATTAAACATAGAAATGAGCACAGCCTGCACCTGTGTGCCAATTTAAAAGCTTTACCCATATTTAAAAATATACATATATATGGTCAAGAGTTTTACAGTTACTCTTCATAGATAGTCCTTTAATGTGTTTACAAATAGTACATAAAGGGAGAAATGACCTGTGGCGGGGGGCTCCCGGCCCCCACAGCCCTGGGGAAGCAGCAGTGGGCACAGGAGGCCCGGGCTCGCTTACTATCCCACTGAATCCGTCTCCGTCGAGCTGAATCCACACCCGCCGAGCGCTGCGGCCCCACCAAACCGAGCGCCCGCCCCGCCCGCTGTCCCCCGCACTGGGTGGCGCGAGCCCAGCGTGCTCTTAACGAAAGCGGCCTCAGCAGAGAGGTACACGTAACCGCATATAGCGTCTTACACTTGGGCCTAGAAAGGCGAGCGCGAGTGTTCCAAGGGGTGGGCACTTGAGCTCTAAGTGTTGTGAATCAAAGTGTTTATGTAACGGGGGAAACCGGTGCAAACTACAGCTGGGCAGACAGAAACGACAGGAGTTGCTCCACAGACCCATGGAATGAGACAATCAACTGCCCTTCTAGAAAGTCTGGCTTTCAGGCACAGATGTGTGCAAAAATGCCAGTTCCGCACAAACAACAGTCATTTCTCTCGCATTAGCACGTGGCACGGTTCACATTGTCAGTAGAACTTCTTCCCTGAAACGATACTACAGTCTCCAAGCACAACACTGACTTTTATCTTAAGCTCTCCGGTTCTTCTACCTGCGGACGGTTGTCTTCTGGGCGCTGGGCCCCGCTCTGGAGGGCGCCCGTCTGCTCGGCGTCCTGCGGGGCGCGAGTGCTGGGAGGGGGCTCGGGGCCGCCGGGCTCTGGGGTGTCGGGCTCGGGCGCGCCGCTCAGCTGCTCCGCCTTCTCCAGGTCCTCACTGTGGCTGACCGAGCTGGTCTCGCTCAGAGCGTCGGAACCTCTCAGGGATCTCCTGAAAGGCTTCTGGCCTAGAGAAAGTCACGGACCGCGCTGAAAGCTCCCGGCGCGCTCCCAGAGCAGCCCTGCGATCCCCAGCCCGGATGCCCCGGAGGGAGGAGGTGAGGAATGGGCAGGAAGCCAGTGTGGCTCAGGCCGGTTGACACCAGGTTAGACACGATGCCAGCCCTCGGGACCCTACCGCCCCATGAGGCGCTACAGAGAAATTTCTCCAAGTTAAAGCTCCAAGCAACTGCCAAGGTTAAAATGAAGTGAGTCTTAAGAATAACAGGACTTTGGGTGAAAGCACCAAGAAAACAGAAGGATGCAGGTAGCACTGAGCAGGAAAAGCCCCAGGACGTGAAGGTCTACGTTCCCCAGAGGAACTGCCAGTTCTCAGGGTTCATACGCCCCCGGGAGACGTCCCGTACCTGGAAGTCTCTGCTTTGTGCGTGTGCCCGTGGGGGTCTGCGGGGGTGTGACGCCTGTGCCTTGTACCTTGTAGACATAGGTGTGTTCCGTGGACTCCAGGGAGCCTGCCGAGGAGAGAGCGGTAAGCGCGTGCCACCCGGGGAGCTGACCCAGGCAGTCTCGTTCCCCAAGAAGCTTCCTCCGGCCCTGCAGCCTCGCTCAGACCAGCAGAGCCTTTGGGTCTCCAGAAACGCACCGGGAACTGGATAAGGCCCCGCAGGAGGTGGAGGGGTCCCCATCCTAAACCTCCCCAGGGATCCTGCACCGCTGGGACGGTCCTCGGCCGGCAGGGTGGCAAGAGCATGCCTGGGGGTCCACATGCACGTGGGGAAGGCGATTTGGCCACAAGGAACAGACACCTTGCTGATGGCTGAGGCCTGGCATGTCAATCAGATTATGGCCCGAGGACACCCTCATTTCCTAGGGAGGGACCTCAGGCTGAGGGCACTGTCCCCCACCAGAACAAGAAAGGAAGAGAGCGACAGCGGGACATCCTTCCCGGCAACTGCTACTACTTGCTGGCTGCCGGCTGTGAAGTAAGCTGGCCCGGGCTCCAGACTACGACCTTCTCGTCTCCCGAGAAGCTGGGGCCCAGCACGCAGACTGCGGGAAGCACTCGGCTAAGCGCCAAGCCAAGGGCGCTGCGTGGAGGACGTGACGGGCCGGGGAAGCACGTTCCCACAGGATGGTGGGGGTCTGCTCTCATGTCGCCGCAGCCAGGGCGCCGGAGAGGAAGACAACACCGTAGTGTCCCCGGGGCAGATGCGTCCTGGCTTCTGGGACCAGTTCCTGGCACAGACCCAGCGCCAAGCTCGGGCGGTGTGCGCACCGGGCTCCTCCACTTGAGTGGGGCATCCCAGGAACCAGGATAAAACTCGCAAAATCAGTGAGACCTGGGATGTTGGTCAGTCCTACCTGCTGTTAAGTTAAAGGTTCTTCCCTTCTGTGAAGCTTGTACCGGAGAAAACCAGTTGAGCACGGACCCCACGACGGGGATCTGCCGCAGCACCCCCTGCAAAACACACGCGCTGCTGCTCACGGCCATCCCGCGGGCGGCCCCGGCGCGGCGGCGGCTGGGGGGTCTGTCTCAGGCTCACCTCTTCCAGAAGCCGCTCTTCGTTTGCCTTCTGCAGCTGAACCTGGGCTTCCTGGATCCCTTTTCGAACCACCTCTGTCATGTTTTCTAGAAGCTGTGTTAGGACCAAGAAAGACTTTACTTGTCCAAGATTGCTGAAGATTTTGTTTAGAGAGAGAAAGAGTGTGAGTGAGAGTGTGTGTGTGTGTGTGTGTGTGTGTGCACGTGCGCGCACAAGTGTGGGGAGGAGCAGAGGGAGAGAGAATCCCAAGCAGACTTTGTGCTTAGCCCAGAGCCCAGTGTGGGACTCGATCCCATGACCCTGAGATCATGACTTGAGCCAAAATCAAGAGTGAGACACCCGGCCAACTGAGCCACCCAGTTACCCCAGCTGTCGAAGCTTGCCTGAGACCTAGAACTATTACCACAGCACAGGCGACATTTTTCAGAAGTGTAGTAGTAAATGAAATCTTGCACTTTTAAGTGTCAGGATAGAAAGTAAAATAGTAAATTAAACAGAAGAGGATAAAATGCCTGGATAAGGTAAGACACATGTTGGTGGCCAGCCTCATCTGTCAGGAAAGGGACGAGAGAAATGTGATCTGTGTCCCCCCGCCAGAAAACAGACACGCGGCTCAGCACTCACGGAACGGAATTGGAAGTGACAGATTGAGTCTAGAAAAACCTTTAGGAAGTCTGCCTGCGACTGAAGAGAGCTGGCTCCTCAGCTCACAGCCAGCCTCCTCTCCCTTCCCTAGCGGGAGTGGCCCACGCACATGCTTTGGTTTCCTCAGAGCCATCTTGCCTTAGTTCCTTTTCTCTGCTTCTAAGGGATCTCTACTGACTCAAGTACCTGGTCTGCGGAACATCCGTGAGGTCTATAGTCTGGTCTCCTTAACAGTTGGCCAAAAGAAGGTCTCTTACTGGCAGGAAGTTCTGCTGTGAGAAACATGCGCCTCACGGAGCCCCCGGAACAGCTACGCTTGGGAAGTCTCCCCTCACCCTGTCAGACAGGGGTGACTCTGTCTTCCGAACGCTCTGCGACCCCAGCTTCTCCCCCACGGCACCTACTGCCACGCCTGGCTTTGCGGTTCTCGGCCTCCCAGCTGTGAGCCCACCCGGGGCAGGGGCTGTGTCCCGTTCCCATGGGCTTCTGGGTTCCGGGCGCAAGGCTTAGCTCAGAGGAAGCCTTCACACACTTTTCAGGAACAAACAGGTATTTCTGAGGGGAGCGGCTTCCTTTGGGACCTCCGCTAGCTGCCTCGAGAGAACCCAGAAAAGGAATGAGACGTGGATTAGTCTTACAGACCCGTGAGTTCTCCTCAATTTCTCGGGCTGTGACTGCAATGGTCTCTACCAGTTCCGAAATATCAACATCGTCACTCGCCATGCCAATGTAGATGCAGCTCTTCATGCTTTTGTACTCAGGGCCTGCGGGAAGATACAACCAACTGACTCGGTTCCCCCGTCCTGGGGCCCAGTTTCCTGTACGACGGCATGACCAGGCACAAAGGAGCCTCCCTCCCCGGGCGAGAAAAGTGCTAATGGGGACACGGGATGTCCGGACAGGCTGTGGGAGCGGGAGGGAGCCAGCCCACCCTAGAAAGAACTAAACCAGCATTTCCTCCCAGGAAACAGAGCCCAAAGTCCCTTAACCAGTCAGAAAATGGCCTTCCGAAGTTCAGAGTTGACTTATAAAAATAGTAGTTACCCATTTTAAATGTAAGGTCGGATTCCAGTTCATTTAACTTTTTCAGGAGTGCAGCATGGATTTTTTCCCCTTCTGGATCTAACTTCAAACTGCTCTTGTCATCGTTAGCATGTTCGTACCTACAGACGAAATCAAGTGACAGTATTTCAGTCTGAAAGATCAGACGCCTCTTCACACACAGGACTGCGAGGGGTCTAAGCTCTGGCTGTTTCCAGGAAGGTGAGACACTGGGCCAAGGAGCCTCGGAGTGTCTTAGGGTCAGACACTGTCAAGAACATGGCAAGGAAGGCCCAAGTCTCCAGTCCGTGAAACTTGAGAGGCCAGGTCTGGAAGCCTCGTTTGTAGCAGAAGCAGGGAGTGTCCCGGAAGGGACAACCATGTGCACCAAGCGACGGAGGGCAGAGCCGTGTGCTCGGCCGATGAGCTGGTCCCTGGTCTTAGTGATCTGTGGCTCCCTGTACCCCGTGGGAGTAACCATGAGCTGTGCACTTATAAGCACCCCTCGCCCCCAGTCACCTGCGAGCTGGTACAGAAAATACAGGGATCGCTATTTTACCGAGGGCAAGGGCGGCCACGCTGCGCTGCGCTGGGCTTTTCTAAGCGTCCAAAGGGTCTCACTCAATTTCTAAGAGATGCGTACGCTGTGCCCATGCAGAGCCGGTCCACAAAATGACACACCCACGGTCTCTGTACGGCCAAGCGGGACGAACACGTACCTGACAACCCCTATTCCAGGCCAGTTCGGGTCATCGACGTGCAGGAGACCTGCTGTGGCTGTCACCTCCTGCTTGAACTCCTCCCGCAGCTGCAGTGTGCAGGTCAGGACGGGCAGCTTGCTCTGCGCGCAGGCCACGAGCTGATCCACGTCCTCCCCCCGCGTGCCTAAAACTGAAACCGTCCCCAGAGAGCTCAAGGAATGTGTAAGAACATGGAGGACAACAGAGGGCAGGGCTCCCCTCTCACTGTTCGGGAATTCGGCAGCTACGGGGACATCTGGTTAGCAGGAGCTGAAACAGTAGAAAGGGGGAAAAAAAAGGCTACCAAGCCCCTCTGGAGAGAGCGGGCGTTGGAAACGGACACAGCCCGCTCCTGCAGGTTAGGACACGGAAGACAGAGTGAGCCCCGGCACCACCCATAGTGACACTCGGACAAAGAAATCAGATTCTTCTCACGGACTCAGAGCATGTCACGAACAACGTACGACACGCTAGAAAGGCCGAGGCAAGCACATGGCTGTCGCCGCACACGAGCATCATGGGAGGGAGGATTCTGGCAGGGGTGTGCAGGAGGCAGGAGGGCGGGCTGACCACAGCTCCCAGGACAGCCTGACGCCCCCACGGCTGCAGGACCCGACATCACTACCCCCGCATGCGACTCAGACAGGGCAAGGGATCCCACTGAGCCTCCGTAGTGCTGCCCCGGTGTCCTCGGCTCGCTCCACTGGGTTTACAGACTAAGCCTCTGGGGCTCAGGCCCCACACAGCAGGTGCAGAAATCACTGCAGACAAGGCCACTAGCCGTCTTCATGGCAGGCTTTTCTTTGCAGGACAAATGCCCACACCCCTCTACTTTGAGGCTTTAGATCAAGTATCTTTCCAAAAATGTTTAAAATATCTGATAAAGAAAAAAATCAAAGATTTTCAGAAAATCTTTTAAATCATCTCAGAAAACAGAATCATCACAGTTTTTAATGCATCTGTCAGCGATTTCTCAGTCCCATGACCGGAGGTGGCCCCACCTCCGGCCCCCCCAGGGCAGGCGGCATCCCAGATGGGCGCAGGTCTGGACGGGAGGCCCCTCGCTGTGGCGCCCACATGTGTGAAACGGCCAAGACGGGAGCGCGCCCAGGACGGTCCATCGTGGGAGCCCACGTACCTGCAGCCGTCTAAAACAGCGGCTCTGTGCAAACCACCTGGGGAGCTCTGAGGCCACAGCCATGGCCTCTGCCCCACAGACCCGCATCTCAGCAGGCAGGGCAGCCCCGGGGTCCGCAGCTCCACGATGCAGACTGAGCACCACGCAGGAGTCAGCAAAGGGCCCCAAGACACCAAAACACAGGGAGACTCGAGAGACTGGAGAAGGCTATTTCTGAGAAGTTACTCTGGAAAACTCATCTACCTATGCGTAGCGCAAAGGCAAAGAAAAAGCCCCTTCGAAGGTAGAGCGGAGTACCCCACGGAACAGCAAACGAAGCCACAGCCCGGACTTGAACACACAGTTCACCGCTGCTCCCAGAACCAGCGCGGGCAACCCCCAGAGACCCGTTACCTGCCGCGGTCATCAAAGGGCTGAACCGGATGCACACGCCCTCCACTTCCAGGTCCATGACCGTGAGGCCGCTCGTGGGCACCAGCTGTCTGAGCTGCTCTCCTAGCTGCAGGGACAAGGGCACGGTGATGAGGCTCCCCCAGGGAGGGACCCGCCGGTCTCCCCACCCTCACCCACGCTCACCCCCCAGCCCCAGGCCCGGAGGCTCCCTGGGGCAAGGCCTCCGAATTCTTTTGATTCTCTTTGAATACGTGTGGCCACTTCATTTAAACGGATTAAAAGTTCTACACTTTTTGTTGCTAAAAAATACAACTTCAGTGTAGAAAAATCTAGGAAATACAGGCAAACCAAAAGAATAAAATAAAAATTACCCACAGCACACCACTGAGAAGCACCCACTGCTCAGGTCTGATAGACCCATCCGGGTGTCTTTTTTCTGTTGCCATAAAACACGACATTCTACGTACTGGGCAGTAACCTGCAGCCTTTCGTGTAAGCTACGATGACCATTTCCTTTCTGCCATAAACACCCAGCGACATGGCTTTTAATGGCTATTCTGCCTGTCGTCGTATGAATGGATCCGGACTCATCAAAGCCCCCAGGTGGGGCCTGACCCTGTTACACCACATGGCTGTGGTGGACACCCTGACACTGTTCAGAAACATTCTTTACACACAAATCCGGGAAGCACAATTTCTGCATCGAATGGCAGCAGGAGCACAATGTCCTCGGTCTGTGCCGTCCGATAGCCAGGTGCTGGGGTGCGTCTGGCTCACGAGCCCTCTGACACCGCTACAGACGCTCACAAGGCCCAGGCGGCTGCCCCACAGTCCCCGTATGGCATGTGGTTTCGAGCCGTCCTCAGCGGCCGAGAAATGGTCAGCCGAGGGAATCACGCTGGAAGGCCCCGCCCGAAGTTACGTGGCCCGGGGACCGGTGATCCAAGGAAGAGCCTTGGAGGGAAGCCCTGGGCCTCCACGGGAGCGTCCCTCCGGGGTCTGACTTCCCCGTCGTTAGCAGTGAGCACGCGCGCCCCCAACCGGGCTGGAGAAGAAAGGGCACCGGACCGCGGGTCTTACCCAGCGATTCAGGGCGTCACAGCAGTGTCTTTCCCGGCCGACTGCTGAAGGTGCTGCGCTGGGCATGGAGACGGCTCTGGGCACTGGATCTGACACGGGAGTACAGGGGAGTCACCTTCTAGAAACACAGCGCTATATGCACCCCTCAAACCCTACTTCACTGAGCTCCCAACATGAGCCCAGGGAGAAGTTGCAAACATTACAGAAACTAAAATGTGTAGCTCGTGATAAATGAGTAAACAAAACACGGTCATCCTCCAAAAGGAAGGAGGTTCTCTCACAAGCTCAATAGGGATGACCTTGAGGACATTCCACTAAGTGAAACAAGCCGGTTACAAAGACGCATGCCGTAGGACTCCAGTGACAGGAGGTTCCCACAAGTCAAACTCAGACGGTGGATGGGGGTCGCCAGGGGCTGGGAGGGAGGCCGGACATGGGGAGTTAGTGCGTAATGAGTGTGGAGCTTCAGTTTTTAAGACGTCAATGTTCTGGAGAGCTGCTGGACAGCGACGTGCATACATTTAACCCCAGTGGACTGTACACATAAGATGGTAAACTTTTCCTTTTACCATAATTAAAATTTTTTGAAAATGTGTATCAGGGGGTTTTAAGCTTCCACATTTTTTTCCTCATGAAAAATATAATGCTTGAATATAGTCTCACAAATAGAATTCTTAATTTCATTTAAGAAGTCTTTCTGGATGCCTGGGTGGCTCGGTCGGTTAAGTGTCCACCTTCAGCTTGGGTCATGTTCCCACGGCCCTGGGATCAAGTCCCACATCAGGCTCCTTGCTCAGTGGGGAACCTTCTCCCTCTGCCTGCTGCTCCCTCTGCTTGTTCTAACAAATAAATAAAATTAATCTTAAAAAATGGAAGAAAGAAAGAAGTCCTTCTTTCAAGGAACCTTGAGAGGAAATGAAAGTCTAACACTTTAAGTCACCAACTAGTCTTATCAGCCACTGTGTGAGGTAAATCAGAGAACCCCAGAGGACCCAGAGTGGGCCTCACAACAAAAATTATCTCCTTCCATCTAAATGGTCTGTGTGCCTGTTCGTACCAGGTGCTGTGCTGAGCACGTGGGATATAAGGCAGACAAGGCTTCTGTCATCCTGCTCTTTCTATTCTATTGAAAAACACCATAAAGAAAAAAATTAAATGACCATATTCTGTTGCTGGTGGGAAGAAAGAAGGTAGGGACTCTGATATAGTCACCTAAGACAGGACAGACACAGAAGGCCTCTTCGAGGAGGCTGTACATTCTGGAGACCTGAATGAAGACAGGGAGCCAGCCAGAAGGCTGAAGGGCAATGTGCTTGAAGCAAAGGGAACAGCAGTTGCAAAGGTCTTGCTCTAGGACAGAACAGAATGTTCTAGAAATTCAAGACCAATCTGACTATAGCACAGTGATCAAGATGAGAGGTGGCCTAAAGGAGACAGCAAAGGGTAGACCCCACAGGCCTCACAAGGTACAGAGCTTGGACTTAATTCAACAGAAACAGTAAGATGCTGAAGGGTCTGGCAGTGACCAAGCACCATGGGACTGCCACATCCATCACCACCCACTCTGCATTCAGAGAATGATCTGGAATGAGGTGTGTGCAGTCCACAGAAGTGAGAGCTCAGTTCAGCGGGTACTGTGGCTGTCCAGAGGACACATAACTGTGCCCTGCGCTAGGATGGTGGCACTTGGGCAGCCTTTAAATATAGCCTCATGTTATTCCCAATGTCAACTGCCCATGTCTTTAATGTATGTTTACCCTGTATTTTAAAGTACTTAACAAATAAACTACGATAAGCACAAAAAAACAAGATTCGAGGGCCCTACTTCAGATACTCACATTCACGGTATCTAAGTGTGTATCCAGATCTCTATTCTCAAGGGACTCTGACCCATTCATTCTAGCTCTAGTCTAGGGACTAGCATTTGGAAACCACTGCTTTGATCATAGGAAACGATCAACAAAATGCTAAGGCATTTAGGCCTGGAGTTTTTGTGAGGTGGTGCTTTGTTGTTGTTTTCCCAGTGAGTGAGTGCAAACACAGGCGAGAGCGGGGTGGGGTTGGGGGGGACAGAAGGAGAGGGAGAGACCTCAAGCAGGCTCTACACCCAAGGTGGAGATCACGACCTGAGCCCAAATCAGGTGCCCCTGAAAATTATTAACATTTTCTGAAACAATGACTGAAGATTTTAGCAGTCAAAATATTTTGGACTATCTATATACGTTGTAATGGTCTAAAATGTGAAGCCCTTAAATACAAATACAAAACCAACACTTTTTAGAATCACTTACCTGAGCCTGGTAATTCCTGGAAAAACCTGAACACCACAACTGGAGAACTGAGCTCATCTTCCACCTGAAAAATCAATCTGCTATTACCAAGTAACATTAAATCCCAACACCTGCAAAATAAAACCAGGGGTTTGAACAACAGGCTACAGATAGCATGTTTTCTTAATCAACATGTAAAACTCAAAGGTTAATTTCAGCTGCTACAGAAACAGCAATCAAGGGTTTAGTAAAATTCTTAGAAGTAATTCTCAGCCGGCTCCGAGAAGGCTCTCCTGCACTGTGACATCTTGACACTGAATGGCGCGCTGAAATTAAAGCAGGAGGAAACTGCGCCACTCCTGAACGTAAGCCTGCCATTAAAGTCAAAGGAGGCAAGGAAAAAGTATAACCAGAATCAGTGTTCGGAGAGCTGAAGCTTTCAAGAATCCAGAAATTAACGCTAACTCAAGCAGGACTGACTGTAACTTTTTTTCTTTTTCTAAGATTTTAGAGAGCAGGGCATGGGGGTTGGAAGAATGGGCTCCGTGCCCAGTGTGGAGCCCAACATGGGGCTCGATCTCATGACTCTTGAGATCATGACCTGAGTGAAACCAAGAGCTGGACACTTAAGTGACTGAGCAGACATCCAGGTGCCCCTGACTGCAACTTTTTATATTCACAGACAAAATATTCTCACATTGTAACACTCTCAGAACAGGATGTAAGTCTTGCTGGCAAGAAGATAAACACAGTCTCGAGCTGAAGCTTCCTATCTTCTCCATCACTGAAGGGGTTCTTATATTTGGGACAGGTCAGATGACTAACTTCATTAATGGATTTCATTACAGACAAAAACATTCACTGCATTAAGATAAGCCAGCATGAAGTTCATGTCCACCATTGCACACACACACAGCGGGCCATCAGCTCCATCAGAGGGTCAGGATACAAAGGGAACAGCAACACCCTTGACAGAATATGGCACACAGGGACAGAAGATCTCTGAGCATTCAACAATTCTAGTCATAAAACCTATTTCCTGGGGTGCCTGGGTGGCTCAGTGGGTTAAGTCTCTGCCTTCAGCTCGGGTCATGATCTCAGGGTCCTGCGATCGAGCCCCGCATCCGGCTCTTTGCTCAGCGGTGAGCCTGCTTCCTCCTCCCTCTCTCTGCCTGTGATCTCTGTCTGTGAAATAAATAAATAAAATCTTTTAAAGCAAACAAACAAACAAACCAAAAGCCTATTTCCTATTTTCCAGGGCACCAGGGTGGCTCAGTCAGTTAAGCATCTGCCTTTGGCTCAGGTCATGATCTCAGGGTCCAGGGACTGTGCCCCTCATCGGGCTCCCTGCTCAGCGGCGAGCTTGCTTCTCCCTCTCCCTCTGCCCCTCTGCTCGTGCTTTCTCAAATAAATAAAATCTTTAATAAACAACAACCACCCCCCCCCCACCTATATTCCAAGGCTCTCCATGGTAGAAATGCTAACATCCAAAGCCAGGAAGGAGCTGGCCCAAGGTCTTCTCTACTAACCTCTCAAAGGATCACACGGATGTGACTTAGATCAAGCAGAGTGTGTATCCAACCTAACAACCAACCGGGCTGATTCCTGCGCTCACCTGTCATCTCCTCTGCCTGTCACGTAAATACATCTAGTAATACTTTAAAGCTGGAGGGGCTGAATGTCTAAATAGAATGGAGCAAACCCAAGATGAAAACAGCCACAAAAGCAGCAAACTCCTACAGCCAGTCCCCATCCTCACTTAGGATAAGGCAGGACAATTTGAGTACCGAGACTTCTATATATAGTTTAATACAGTCCTTGGTTTCTTGTTTCTTTGAGCTCGGTGGTCTCAAATGTCAGTGCATGAGAAATACTGTCCAGGGTTACGTGCACAGAATTCTGGATCTAGCACACGGCAGACTGAAATGCTGGATTCAATATCCTGATAACCCATAAAAACCTTTAAACCACGGCTAGGCTCAGAAGAACAGTGAACCCAAGAAGAAGAGAAAGCAAAGAACATTGTCGGCCGAGCCGGAGCTAGAGGAAGGGGAGCAGACAGAGGAAGGCGGCTTTCACATCTAGTGTCTGCAGGCCCATGTGCGGATGGTGCTCAAGGACCCTCGAAGGACGGTCCTGAGAGGAAAAACCACCCGCTGGTCAGCAAGAGGCTTCCCGCTGCCTGAGGCTCTGTCCGCAAGGGAGAGAAAATTCTCTCACGAGAGACCAAAGCATCAGTGCACACCGCACTGGGCTTGATGTCCTAAGTGGCACAGGAGTCCTAAAGCTGTGGACCTGACGGGACACGGACCTGGACCAGTCACACACGCAAAAATATCTAGCTCACAATGACAAGTTACCACACACACACACACACACACGGAGCAGGAATCAGCAGACACGATCCAGGGGTGACCCAAGATTAAGCAACAATCAGAAACAGACGGTGACCACCATGCTTACAGAGAAATGGAGACCATGCTTACAATTAAAAAAAAAAAAAAATGACCAAAAGCACCAACTTGAACAAGAACTAAAAAGAACATGTTGGAAGGAAGAAAAAGTCACTGAAACACAAAGCAAATGGCTGACGCAGATGAGAGGCCACTCAGGAGCAAAGAAAGGTCTGGAGAAACTCCCGAGGCGGCAGCAAAGAGGCAGCGAGGGGACGTGTCAGAGGGACGGGCGAACACGGAGCGACGAGGTTCAGTATGCTGCCAACTCAAGGTCCAGAGGGAAGAAGAGGTCACAGTTGAAAAAACAAACTTGACAGAATCGATTAGGGAAAAAAGGAACCCTCACGTTTAGTAAGTGCAAGTCCCAAGCAGGAGTTCTTAGAAAATCGCCATTTAGACCCACCACGGTCAAAGTAGCAGAACCCAAGGACAGAGACGATCTTAACAGCCAGCAGGAATGTCAGCTGCACACAGGGGCCCTGTGAGGTTTCAGGGGTAAGGGGGAAACACTAGCTTCCGAGCTTAGAGCGCAGCCCACGCACCCAGCAGAGCCGGTCAGACAGACAGTGGCCACAACGCCGCTGCTGAGAAGACGGGCTCCGCCCCCGGAACGAGCAGCCGCCCCAGGTATCCCGGCGGCCAGACGAGACCCTGGGTTGCTGAGCAGGGGAAGCGTGGCTGTGCTGTGGGGCCGGGAGGCTCCTGAAGGGTCAGCCATCTGACCGGGGGAGGAGGCCCATGGGGCCTTGGAGAAGAGCTACGGTGCTGCAGACACAGCTTGTCTTAGACACGCTGGGTGCAAGTCCTGGCTCAGCCACCTACTACGATGGGACTTGGGACAGGCAGCCACAGTGAAGACAGAAGTGGCGTCACTCCGCCACAGGAACGTCCAGCGAGGACTCAATGCCTGGGACTCTATGGCAGCGCCGCCCAAAGACCCAAAGCAAAACCATCCAGTGATGACTGGTAGTTCATGAGGCCTTACATTCTTCATCCCGCTCTGTCTCACGTTATCTGATCTGCTCTTCGTAACCGGTCACCGAAGCAGGACGAAGAGTAAGTTCTCCTGAAAACTGACCGGGAACAGAACGGCCCCCTGGGTAAGAACACGGGCCTTGCGGTGTGAATCCGAGCTCCACCATGTCCTAGCTGTGTGGCATGAGCAAGTCACTGAACTGCTCTGTGCCTGCTTCCTCACCAGGAAAGAGGGGACAGCCATTGTGACCAACTCACAGAGTGAATTTATTATTCATGCTTAATACCTACTCCCGGCCAAATACTAAACTTGGCACAGTGTGAAAAAGCCAAAAGACAAAAGTCGCTGCCTTTACAAAGCTTTTACAAAGCAAAACAAACAAGGAAGACACACATGGTCTCAGGTAATAAGAACTGCAATGAAGGACACACCCGGGGACAGAGTGATGGACGGTGGCAGGGCTGGTTTACACAGGACAGTCAAGCAGGGCCTCTCTGAAGGCATGACATTTGGTTTTTGTTTTTGGGTTTTTTTTTTTTTAAGATTTATTTATTTTTTTTTGAGAGGGGCGGGTAGGAGGAGAGAGTACGAACAGGGCAGAAGGAGGGAGACAGAGAATCCTTGAGAGCCCAACTAGGGGCTCAGTCCTAGGATCCAGAGATCAAGACCCGAGTGGAAATCAGAAGTTGGATGCTCAACCGACTGAGCCACCTAGGCACCCTGAAGACATGGTATTTGAACTCAGATCTTTTAAGGCTAAGAAACGAATGAAATGAAAAGAAGGGAAAGGGATAGTGTTTCCAGCTAGAATGAAGAGACTCCAGGGAGGGGTAAATGAACGAACGCCCAGGCTCAGTGCCGGACACAGCGCACCGCACGCGTCTCACTCCCAGCAGCTGGGAGAGGACGGTTACCGCAGCGGCAGGGCCGCATGGGGCTGGCCAGCGGCTGTACGTCTCCGGAGAAAAGCATCCACTGGAAGGAGGGCTGGGGAGGGTTCCCGGGCCTTACACAGATGCCCCAAACCCACTGGGGAGTAACCAGCACCAGCACAATCTCCCAGCCTGGAGGAGGAAGGAGAGGGAGAGGGGACATGAGGAGCCCAAGTGGGCTCAGCGAGGGAGGGAAAGAAAGTCCCCTGGCCCAGCATTGCCGTGACTCCTGCCGTCTTGCTCCTGCTAGTCCATAGTCTGGGCTTTTCCGTTTACTAAAGGAGTCCAACCGACATACCTTCACTGACAACTGAGCTCACGGGCTTAGGCAGTTAAGAAAGAGTGACTCAATGTCACAGGGCCTCAGCACTACGGCTGAAATTAGAACCCAAGTCTCCTGATTTACATGCATCTCTCTGCTTCTCCAATGGGCCACTGTCCTCTTCCAAGCTAGAATTTGGGTCATCTCAGGTCAACTGAGCTCCAAGCTCCTACTCTGAAGCAAACGCAGAGCAGCTCTCATCTGGCACTGAACGCAAATTGTGTATTCAATGGAAATCTACTTTATTAACTTGAACCCCAAACTAACTCAAGTATTAGTTTTACACTTAACTGTGTCCTGCAGCACCCAGTGACCCTGTTTTAAATTAGAATCTGACCTATATCTTCTGAAATTCTAAAAATATGATGAAGAAAACATGCAAACATTCAAGCCTGTACTGATACTTAGTTATTAGCCCTGCTAAACCCTCACCTCCTTGTCTGGTAACTACCCCTAGACAGCACTCTCTGACAGTCTGGCATCTTGTAGGGAGATACCCGGGAAGACGAGAGCAAGGTCACGTGCTTATCTCTTCCTTACTCCCCACTCGGTGCAAATGACAACTCTGGTGTCAGAAGGTTTATGAAAATGTCGTCAAAATACTGTGAGAGACAAAATGACTTTTCATATCAGGAAGATGGGTGTTTTAAAATCGCTGTTGGCAAAGTCAATCGTGTTTGTGAGATCTTTGTGCATTTCTAAATGCATTTTTTGTGTGTGTGCATTCTATTTAACAGAGTAAGACTACAAATGATTATATGAAAAGCACCAAGGGGGTTTTAGCAAATGGTAAAAATTTCTAGGGTTTGTGCTTTCTAAGACTTAAAGTCATTCATGATTCTCCTCCAAAGAATGCGGTTTTATTAAAATTATCACAATGATCACTCTAACTTGAACCTTAACTATTTACTTCAAAAACAGATCAAATTATATACTCTACCAGGATTTTGATGTGGTTCACTTTCTTCAAACCTTCTTGTAACCGCTGACTCTGCAAAAGACAAAAAACAGCTAATAATCACTGTGATTTCATTACATTATATGTATTTAATAATTACTTATTGTAATTTCAGTAGATAAACATAACTTTTATTTTTTTTTAAAGATTTTACTTATTTACTCCACACAGAGAGAAAGATCACAAGCAGGCAGAGAGGCAGGCAGAGGGAGAGGAAGAAGCAGGCTCCCCGCTGAGCAGAGAGCCCTATGTAGGGCTCGATCCCAGGACCCTGAGATCACGACCTGAGCCAAAGGCAGAGGCTTAACCCACTTAGCCACCCAGGAGCCCCAAATGTAACATATTAAGAACTGGTTTTCAGGAGGGTCTTTGAAGGCCTGCAAATCTTTCAGTTAATGACTCCTGAATTAGGCTGCCAATTCTTGCTTTTCAACATCTGCAAACGTTCCCCCATCTTTCAGTTGAAAGTTACATGTAGTGCTTCCAGAAAAGCTTTTTCTATTAGACACAAGTGAATTTCTCATATTAGCAACATAAGTCATTCATTCTTTCAAAACCTACTCAGTACATGTCAATAAGTACAAAAATGAACAACCGTATCAAACTGAAAAGCTTCTGCACAGCAAAGGAAACCAACACCAAAATGAAAAGTCAGCCTACTGACTGGGAGAAGACACTTGCCAATAAATTATTTAATAAGGAGTTAATGTTCAAAATATATACAAGTCCTACAACTCAAGGGGAAAAAACCAAAATCCGATTGAACAATGGGAAGATGTGAATAGAGATTTCTCCGAAGAAAACACCCAGACGGCCAACAGGTACAGGAACAGATGCTCGGTATCCCCCTCGTCAGGGAAACGCAAGTCGAAACCACAATAAGCTGTCTGTCAGAACGGCCAGTATCAAAGAGAAAAGATACAACAAAGGTGGGCAAGAATGCGGAGGAAGCGGCAAGTCCTGGAGCACTGCTGGCGGGACGCAAACTGGCACAGCCCCTGCGGCAAACTGTACGGAAGTTCCTCAAAAACTTAAAAACAGAACCACTGTATGATTCAGCAGTTCCACTTCAGGATATTTATCCAGACAAAGCAAAACCCTCCAATTTGAAAAGAAAACTGCACCCCCACGTTCACTGCAGCATTGTTTACGACAGCCAAGATACAGAAACAACCCGAGTGTCCATCCGTGCATGTGTGAGTAGAGAGGAGGTAGTGCAGAATCTACACACACAACGAAGTTCTATTCACCGTAAAAAAGAATGAAATCTTGCCATTTGTGACAACACGAATGGACCTTCAGGACAATACGCTAAGTGAAATAAGTGAGACAGAGAAAGACAAATACTGTATGACAACACTTATATGGGGTATCGAAAACAAAAAAAACCCTATAAGCTCATAAATACAGAGAACAGACTGGTGGGTGTCAGAGGCAGGGGGTAGGAGGGTAAAGATGGGTAAAGGCGGTTGAAAGATACAAATTTCCAGTTGTAAAATAAGTCAGTCACAGGGATGTCATGTTCGGCATGGTAACGATGGTTCTGAACTATACTGCGTATCTGCAAATCGCTGAGAGTAAATCTTCAAAGTCCTAATCACAACAGAAGACAATTTTGTAACAATGAATAGTGACACGTGTTAACTGGACTTGTAACTGTGGCGATCACTTCCCAGTATACACAAACACCGGTTCGTTATGCTGTTCATTAGGCTGTCCTCCGAAGACTGATAAAACGTTACATGCCAGTTAGAGCTCAAAACCCCCCCAACAAAGCTACACAAGTGCAAAGGCACACAAGACACAGAACAGGACACTGGGGAAGAAGAGCCAAGGTAAGCGAGGAAACGCTGTTCAGAGAACAGGTCTACAATACACACACCTGAGTTCAAAATCTCACCCAACTCCATCTGCCACTTACTAGCTATGACCTTGGACACCTTGTTCAGCCTCTCTGTGCTTTGGGTCCGTCAATGAGAAAACCAGGAGGGTAGCTACCTGACAGGGTTGTACGGCAGGACCTGGAAACTGCCTCTAGAACACCATGTGCATCGCCTGTGCGATGACCCCCTCCTCGTTGTACTGCTATCTCCGCCCCAGGTCTTGTTACTGATGTGGGATCAACAAGCAGATACTTCACGGTGTTGGGTTCATTCATTCCGCAGTTACTTACTGAGCATCAGACACTGGAAAACCCCTCACGAAAACTACCCAGTACGCCGTTACCCATGGCCTTCGTGTCTAGGGACGTTCGAATGAGACCGCGCACGCGCACTGCTGCGCGCAGAGTAAACACTCTGTAGCTGCTTCCCAGGAGGAGGATAGGGACGGTGATGACGATGATGATGGGAGGAAGTGGAGGAGGAGGGTACCCGGAGAGGCATGACCATACAGATCACCACATGTGCTACGTGTCCCCGCAGTCTCACGCACACTCGGAGCAGCGGGGAGTCAGCGACAGGCCATCAGAGGCACTCGGCGGTCCTGGGACCAACTATAGCGCTTGCTTGCAGGAAGGCAGAGCCGCAGTGACCTCCATAGCTTGGGAGCGGACGTCTCATTATTTTCCTGTGCTCTGCAACCATGAGGGAATTGAGGAGCCCTCCCCTGACGCCCAGACCTCCCCTGCAGTGCCCGAGTTACCACGGCAACAAAGGCCTCTCCCTTCTGAACAACCAAACCTCAAGACATGAGCCGACAGTCCAGTGACCACATTTTTTCCAAAATGTGCTCCTGTAAACTTAATGAACAGAAACCTCAAAATCATCTCATGTAAAAATCAAACTACTTCATTTACAGTGTTTCTGCTGCATCAGAAATGAGTGTGAGAATGAACGATCCTGACATAACAAACCCGAAGACAGCTGCTACAGGGACGCGAAGACACTAGTTTCCCCTAAACATAAAAATGACACGTGAGGAAGTACTGATTCCACAGAGCACATTTAAAACAAAGATTTATTTTTAAATCAGTCTGCATGGGATCAAGCACTACTGAAAGAGCCTCACAGGTCTGAGCTCATTCAATCCTACAATCTCTTATTACATCACCCGTCTACCAGGTAAGCAAACAGGCGACGTCAAGCTTCCAGACGCAGCTCTCAAACGCCATAAACATGACTTTCTTTGCTATCTAGAGCGTAATTACATCTTCACAATGAGAACACCTCACGGAAGGAAGGAAAATTACAGAACTGTCCCCAGTGCCTTGCCATTTGGGAGCCCAAACCAGCTGGTATTAAAAATATACAGCCCAGGGGCGCCTGGGTGGCTCAGTGGGTTAAAGCCTCTGCCTTCGGCTCAGGTCATGATCTCAGGGTCCTGGGATCGAGCCCTGCATCTGCTCAGCAGGGAGCCCACTTCCCCCTCTCTCTCTGCCTACTTGTGATCTGTCAAATAAATAAATAAAATCTTAAAACAACCACGCAGCCCATCTATCACCAACCCGTAGCAGCCGTATCTCCGCCCCCCCGCAGAGACAGCCAGTCAGGGGCCTCCTTCCCCCCCACCCCCACCCCCCTCGTATGCTTCCTTCTCCAATCCTTGGCTCTCATCTTGTGACTCCTCCTCTCATCCTGTGTTCACACGAGCATTCCTCTGAACTCATTTCTGTGGATGCAACTGCTGGGACACCCCTGCAGTCCCTCCCAGAACTTTGCACAGGAAATGTACGCATGCTCTCCGGTCCCTTCGGAGAAGCCAAATCCAGGCAACAAGGTCATGGACGGAGGGGGAGGCAACGGGGCCGTTTTCTGTCACTGCTTGTGCCACAGTATTGGTGGCTCATTTAAACTTGAGGTTTCTACTCACCAGCTGGCAGGCGTGCTTAATCCTCTCCACAATCCCATCAAGCCCCAAGTACTGTAAAGACAACCACAGCGGCAGGGCACGGAGTTTGTCCGCTGGCTTGTTTGATGTAAGACCGGCAACTAAAGTCTAAAGAAGCCAATATGGTTTTAGTGATCAAAGACAACGAAGACACAGATTAGTCACCATTTTCCTCTGCACTTAGTGGGTGTCAGATGCTACAGCAGGCACTTGGCTGGCCTCTGATCACCTAAAGACCCCAGGAGGGGAGTATTCTAGACAACCCAAGTCAGAGAACTTGCTTTCAAGGGTTCACAGCTCAGATGTAGCAAAGCCAGGATGAGAATCCAGATGGGTCCCGTCTCAGAGCCAAAGCTGTTCTGAGTATCCTCAAACAGGGGACCATTATCAACTGAGCAAGACATTAACTGCTTTAGTAAGAATCACTCAAAACTTATTTTGCATAGGCCTGTCACTGAGGGATCGGCTATTAAGAACCACTTCTTGGGAAAAATACGCTACAATTTTCTAGACAATGGAGATAGAGAGCTTTAATGACTTTTAATAGGTCACTTCTGGGAACCTTTTCTAAGGAAATAATTTGAAGTACAGAAAGATGCTCATTATTTTAGTAACAAAAATTTGAAAACATCCTCAAAGTTGACAAAAGGAGAATGATTAAATTGAGGTAAGTAAAAGAATATTACACAGTCATAAAATGTCATAAAATGTTCTTCATACACATGGGGGCCTCTGAGAATAAATAAAAAAAAACATACACAGTACTGTTTCATTTATGTTAGAAACATTTTTTTGATTAAAAAGAAAGTCACAGAACTGGCATTAAGGAAATTTTTCACTTTTTCCATGTTTTGCTCCCAGACTCCAGAGTGATTAGCCACTCCCCAGTCCCTCCCAGTGAGAGTGAGCTTACCAAGGCTGGGTCGTCGTGTTTATAAAGGGTGACCGCAGGGACAGCTGGCAAGCCCAGCCATGGACCTGGAGTCAATGTCATGCTGTCACATTTGGTCGCAGCCTACCAAAGAGAAAACAACTTTTTGCTACAGACTGTCAGAATCCATTAAACCCAATGCCCTCCTCCATTCATTAAAAAACATGAAAAGCCATCAGGGATTGTTGTTGTTGTGTTTAAGTAGGCTCCATGCCCAGCACAGAGCCCAACACAAGGCTTGAACCCACGACCTTGAGATCAAGACGGGAGCCAAAATCAAGAGTTGGATGCTTAACCAACTGAGCCACCCAGGCGCCTTGGGGATTAAGTGATTTTAAATCCTTCTTAAAAACACAATATTTATTAAATCAGTCACATACCAGCACTGATGAGGAGACATAACCTAGAGCCAAGGTTGCCAGATTCACACTGGAAGAAAAAAAAAAACACAAATTATTTATTGCTGCTTATTCACTGAGTTTATACTTTAAAAAAAAAAAAAAAAAGGCTGTGACATTAAACTGACATTAAACTGACATTAAAATGTCTTTCAGCGGGGTTATAAACATATCACCAGAAAATGCAGTATATACAAATTTCAGCAAAACCTTGAAAATGCACTTTAATCAAATGTGTTTCAGGGGATGTCACCTGCTGATGCAACGTAATGGCTGTCTTATTTTTTATCTTTCAAACCTATTATTTTCCAGTCATCAGTGCTTTCCCAGAGTGACAAAATAACCCAGCCCATATGGTGTGCCGGGGCTGGTCTCCTGTAGCTGCCCATTATCATCCCCTAAGCCACTCTGGGAAAGCACCCCCACCTCCTCCATCAGACCACAGCTCTGGGTGGAGACACTGCCACCTGCTCCACGGGCGAGCATATCACCGACATAATGGAAGTGGTACCTTTCCCTGGCCACGGTGAGGGACTCAGTAGGAGACTTTTGCTGGGACTTCTGACCCTCAGGACGAAAACCTGGAGAGCAAGCTGCGGCCACTGCAACTACTTTGCACCAACATCGCAAAGTCTCTATAGGAGGCACCAGAGAGGAAATGAGGCCCAGTGACGGGGACAGAGGGTGGGGGGAGGAAGATGCCGAGCCCTGGCTGATGCTGCGCCCAAAATAATCCTAACACCACCTTTTTAGTTATGTAAGCCGATACAATCTCTTCTCGCTCATGCCACTCTGGGTTATTTTGTTACTTTTACTACCGAACCCAAAGAGCCCTTAAAGATAAACGTTAACAACAAAGTTAAGAGCCTGGACGCCCGCCCCGATGAGCACTGCGCACAGGCCCACCAGAGAGCCAACCTCGCCCTCCACTCACCCCTCCATGTGAAGCCACATGCCATACTGCTCACAGAGTTCCTTTAAACGTCCAATCTTGTCCGTGTGCCCTACTGCCGCAGTTCCTAGGACGAAAGACACAAAAAAGGATACTAAAAGGAACACGTACTTTCTGAGTCTTTACAGCATGAGAGAAGCTTTGAAATACATTATCTCTCGGAAGAAAGTAACATTACATCCATTTCATTGAGATTAGCTATGTGAACTGGCTTAAAATCAACTTTTACAAGTTGGTTATTCAAATTCCGACGTGTGCATAGTCTCCACTGTCTGTATCTATAGAAGCAAGCTTGTTAATACTGTTATTTAAAACCTCTTTATTAAAGCTTTTTTTTCCCCTACCTACTTGATGTTCTTTCAGGAGAGAGGTATTCAAATCTCTCACTAAGATAGTGGGTTTGTCCATTTATGCTTGTATTTTATCAATTTTTCCCAAGGTTTTCCTTTATCTATTTCCGTTATGCTCATCAGCATTCGTAACTGCTGTGTCTCAGTGGATTACATGCACTGTAATTAGTGTGGAGTCTACCTTATCTCACACTAACACGCCTGCAGTACTTTCGTTCTGTCACTATGTGCCCAAGATACCCATTTTCACGCTTGCTTTTTGTCACTTTCTGGGTTATTTTTATGTAGGTGTGTCTATTATAAATGTAAATAAATTTGCGGGTTGTTTTTTTTTTAACTCAATACGAGAGGTTCTTTGTTTTAAAATAGACCATGCACTCTAAAGTCAGCTGAAACATACTGAGCGCTTTACCCTGTGCCCTGGTTAAGTCCGTTACACTGCAGGCTGGATGGGCGGGTCCCTTTTCCCGGAGCGTGAGTAAAACAGGACTCCGTGCTTTCTCCTGACTGTCCCAAACTTCCAGTTACCAGCATCCCACCTTATTAGGTTGCAAACCCTCACCAACTGCCTCAACAAACACAACCACTGCAAGTGGTTCTTTTGCAGGATTTAGGTCTATAAACCATTTCTAACTGATTTTTGTATATAGAATGAGGTAAGCAAAAGGTTCAGGTTTTTTTTTTCCCCCATGTGCATATCTCCTTGTCCCAAAATCACTGGTGGAAAAGACCTACCTTTCTTTCTTTGAAATACCTTGGCATCTTTGTAACACGTCAAGTGACCCTGTACATGTGAGTCTATTTCTAAACTCTATTGTCTTCAATTAATCCCACACTGTCTTGATTATCTGTGGCTTTATACTAAGTCTAAAGGCCAGATATAGCCTGAGTCTTTGAATTTTGTTCTTTTTCAAAATTATTTTGGCTATCCTCAAATCCTCTGTATTTCCACATAAATTTTAGAATTGGCTTATCAACTTCTGGAAGAAATTGAAGCCTGCTGAAATTTTGTAGAATCTACAGATTAATTTGGCAAATTAAGACTTCATAATATTGAGTCTTTCCACAGATGCATATGCTGTATCATTCTTGAATTTCTCTCAGCAACATTTATAGTTTTCAGTGTACAAATCTTGCATATATTTTATTATATTTATCCATTAAGTTTTCATTTTTTTGATGCTATTATGAATGGCATTTTTAATTGAATTTCAATGGTTTGTTGCTGGTATACGGAAATCCTGCAACACTGATCAATTTGCTTATTTTCAGAAATTTGCAGAAAATTTGCAGAAAAGCCAATGGCTTTTCTGTAGTTTCCTTACGACTTTCTGTCTATATAATCATGCCATCTGCAAGCAAAGACAGCTGGTTTTTTCTAGTACGTGTGTCACATCGTTATTTTTCTTGCCTTACGCACTGTCTAGAGCGTCAAGTACAATGCTAAATACGATGAGGGAAGCAGAACAGAAAGGGGTGGTTGAACTGCCATGTTCAAGGTGGACATTTAAGGATGACATTTTAAAATTCAATTTAGAGGGGCGCCTGGGTGGCTCAGAGGGTTAAGCCTCTGCCTTCGGCTTGGGTCCTGATCTCAGGGTCTTGGGATCAAGCCCCGCATCGGGCTCTCTGCTCAGCAGGGAGCCTGCTTCCCCCCTCTCTCTCTGCCCCCCTCTCTGCCTGCTTGTGATCTCCCTCTCTCTGTGTCAAATAAATAAGTAAATAAAATAATAAAATTCAATTTAGAAAGGAAGCACACGAAAGAGAGAAGTACTTACAACCTAAATGAGAACAGACACACATCCAATAAACTGACTCCCCAAACAAACCCACAATTAAAGGGAATAAAAAGAGCCCAGTGTAGTACTGTAATTCTCACCACGGTGCTGATACAAACTATCTTAACTATGTGGCCCACAAACATTACTTTAGACTTTTTGTTTTTAAGGCTAAGTACCTAGTCTTTTTCTCATATCTGAAATGGTAGATTGAGTTCATAATACCCACCAGCATTTGCTACAAGCAACAGGGGCAGTTTTCCTCGTTCTATATCATCTTTAATCAGTTTCTCCAGGAAGGCAACATCCTAGATAAAAAGGCAAACCACAAAAACATGAAGCAACTTGCATAAAAAGCTATACAATAAAAAATTCTAATTTTCAAAAGAAGCAGATGACTCTCAAAATAAATCATGCAAATCAGTTCTTATCCTTTTTTTTTTTTTTTAAGTAGGCTCCACACTATGACCCTGAGATCAAGACCTAAGCTGAGATCAAAAGTCAAATGCTTAACCAACTGAACCACCCAGGCTCAACTCTTATTCTTGACCATTTTTCTATTTTCACTGATCATAGAGACAAAAATCAAATCGTTTACCTTGAAGACTAAGTACAAAAATCACTTAAATGAGATCAAAGTTAAAAACTGCATATATACAGGACAAATATTTCCCTAATTTTAAATACTTATGAGAATATATTCTCTCAATCCCCCCAAATAGCCAAAAATTTATTTCCAATATTACTCATTGATGGATCCAAACCAGAAGATCAAACTATCTTGGAAAAAGAAAGAGGGAACCCTAAAATCTATGCCTTTTGTTTCTGGCTTCAGTATGAAAAGGCTTAACACTTGGGCGTCTAAAAATCAGCAGAATAGGGGGCGGGAGGGAAGGAAAAAAAGAAAAGATGAAATCAGAGAGGGAAACGAACCGCAAGAGACTCTTAATCACAGGAAACAAACTGAAGGCTGCTAAAGGGGAAGTGGAGTGGGGGACGCGGTAGCTGGGTGATGGGCATTAAGGAGGCCACGTGATGTCATGTGCACCGGGTGTTATGTAAGACTGATGAATCACTGACCTCCACCACTGAAACTAATAATACACTATGTTAATTAATTGAATTAAAATTTTAAAATTTTAAAAATTAAGGAAAAAAGGCAGAATCCAACTCCAACCCCACATTACAATAAAGAACCTCATTTTCAAAATCTGCCATTTATAAATCCAGACAACAATGATAACCTTTCAAAGGATGAGCTTTAGAAGAAATTCTGGTGCTTAATTGGACTCCCAGATTACTACTTAGAGCACGTGATATAGTAATGAAAAGATTCCTTAAGAGGCAGGTGTTCCTGATCTACCTATCACCCAACCTTCATGGACATTCAACCCCAGAAACATGTACTATGCAGTGGAAAGATAAAAGTGATAAATGAACAGGCCAATAATTATCTGGAGGCGAGCAAACAGAATTCAGTCGAAAGGAAGACAAGGTTTCAAAAACAATTCTGTATTATTTTACAAACCAAAAAGAGAACTCACCATCTGATGCTGGGATCCAAACATGGTGTTACATGGCACACGACACAAGCAGGGGAAGGGCAACCCAAGCTACAAGAAGAAACACACCATTTCGTAAGAAAGAGCTCTGCCACCATTCACTTACGCCCCCTAAAGAATGTGGCTCTAAGAAACTCAAAATTACCCTTTTTAAACAGTATCTCTCCTTAAAAACTCTTAATATTATGAACAGATGCTGAAGTACATCTAGAGAGTCAAGTTTAAAAAAAGAGTGAATTTCCAGGAGCAGAAATTCTTTTTTTTTTTTTTTTAAGATTTTATTTATGTATTTGAGAGAGTGCATGCTTGTGAGAGAGCACAAGCAGGGGAGGGGGAGAGGGAGATAGAGAGAAGCAGGCTCCTGGCTGAGCCAGGACCCCGATGTGGGGCTCTATCCCAGGACCCCGGGATCATGACCTCAGCTGAAGGCAGAGGCTTAACCAGCTGAGCTACCCAGGCGCAGAGATTCTTGTAAGAAGATACAGACAATGTAATATCCTGTGTCAACAAAATGAGTAACTATCAACTTGTGTTCTAAATGGGTAACTATCTTTGTTATATTCTAGAATATACCAAAAAATAAAAACACATCCAAACCAAGAAACAACCAAGCTCTAAGCATTTTGGGAGATAATTTAGGATCCTTCCTCCAAGCATTAGTGACAAATAACACCAGCAAAAGGCATCCAAAGAACAGGATCTCATTTACGGATCCACCCACTCCTAAAACAGCAATAAATATGGATCAGCAGATGTACATTTCTTAAAAGAAACGCAGTCAGTGCTATGAATGGAGATAGTAATTGTCAAATAAATTTTATATTCTTTATTTTTAGCTTCCCAATCCTTGAGGAGTTTATAGTTTAAGAAATTTTTAAACAGTGGCAGCATATTGTCCTATGTAACTAAGACTTGGTAGAACCATTTCGAGACCAAAAATTTAATGAGCACACTTTCTCCCCCTTAGCGGATTTTCTTTTAAATTATGTAAATGAAGCCCAAGTCAAACACACACACAAAAATATAGAAGTTTAAAGTGAATATCCCCTCCCACCCCTAAGCCATCAAGCCACTATTGTTAACAAATTAGGATAAAACCTTCTAAATATTTTCTAAGTATTTATAAAAATATTTTTTGAGGGGCACCTGGGTGGCTCAGTGGGTTAAAGCCTCTGTCTTTGGCTCAGGTCATGGTCTCAGGGTCCTGGGATCGAGCCCTGCCTCAGGCTCTCTGCTCAGCGGGGAGCCTACTTCCTCCCTCTCTCTCTGCCTGCCTCTCTGCCTACTTGTGATCTCTGTCAAATAAATAAATAAAATCTTTAAAAAAATTTTTTTAAAATATATTTTTTGATATGAAAAACATGCACATGTACACTTTCTTTCTTTAAAGCAAGCTCTGTGCCCAACCCAATGTGGGGCCTACACTCATGACCCCGAGATCAAGAGTCACATGTTCCACTGACTGAGCCAGCCAGGCACCCCACACATAAACACTTTAAAAAACATGAATATGACCACTGTATATATACTATTCTGCCATCTTCCTGACTTAACAAAATACCTTTATACATTTTTTTTTTCAAGTAAGCTCTATACCCAGTGTGGGGCTTGAACTCATGACCCCAAGACTAAGAGTTGCATGGTCTTGTGACGGTATACCGGTGCCCCCATACAGCTTTTGAAAATGGATTGCTGTTCCTAAGCATTGGGAATGTCCCAATTCCAACTGGAGTCACTGTCCGAATTGTCCCAACCGTCTTGCTGACCCAAGACAACTGTGGGCCCATAAGAACCTGGCCTGTAGTAGTTAGGAAGTAATGTGTTCCAGGTTTCTGTAAGGATATTATAAATCTGCTCTTTCTGTATACACTCAGAAGAGGACATAAGGGGCGCCTGGTGGCTCAGCTGGTTAAGTATCTGACTCTTGGTTTCGGCTTGGGTCATGATCTCAGCCCATGTCGGGCTCTGCGCTTTAAAATACCCACCGTTGGGACGCCTGGGTGGCTCAGTTGGTTAAGCAGCTGCCTTCAGCTCAGGTCATGATCCCAGCATGGTGGGATCGAGTCCCACATCAGACTCCTTGCTCAGCAGGGAGCCTGCTTTTCTCCCTCTGCCTCTGCCTGCCATTCTGTCTGCCTGTGCTCGCTCTCTCCCCCCCCCTCTCTCTGATAAATAAATAAAATCTTTAAAAAAAATAAAATAAAATAAAATAAAATACCCACCGTATACCACCTTACCTGATTACAAAGGTACTGGCCCAGGCCAGGCCTAGCAGCAGCGCTAAGATATATGACAGGCTTTTTATTATATAACACATTGAAACCATCCACTACGAAGTCTTCATAACGAGAATGAATAGCAAGCCTGCAGATCTTTGCAAGTCCTTCTCTTTCTTCTTCGTGGAAATAGGCGCAGCCATTTTCATACCTGTTAAGAGACAGCCATATATCAATATGGTCTTATCGTTGGGTAACTCACATTTTACAATCCTAGTCTTATAATCCTGGAAATAATTCCTTTTTAACCTAGAAACTGTCACTTAGAATGGTCAGAGGGAGGTAGGGGTCACCTGCATCATAGATGGCTGACCATACCTTACAGCTGGAGGCTACAAGGAACAGAGGAAGAGCGCCTGGACGGCTCAGTCAGTTGAGCCTCCAACTCTTGATTTTGGCTCAGGTCGTGATCTCAAGGTCCTGAGACTGAGCCCTGAGAGGAGCTCCCTGCTCAAGCAAGGAGTCTGCTTGTCACCTTCTCCCTCTGTCCCTCCCTCTGCTCGCTTACTCTTTCAAATACATAAATCTTTGTTTATGCCTCAGAACAGAGGCAAGGATTCTTCATCTGTACTCAACTCCACACAGAGCAGCGACTATGATGTAAAAAGGCTGAAATCATGGTTTTGGCTTATTCTACAAGAAGGCCAGCATAAATAACACACTCAAACTTCTTAGCAGTTTTAGCCCTAAAACATCCAAAGTAAATAAAATTGTCAAAAATGCTAGGCAACCCAACTTTTGCTTTTGCTATTATCTGCCTGGGGCCAATTACTCTTCTCAGTCTGCTTTCTAGAGAAGGAGAGAGAATTTCAATTACAGGTGGTAGACTATTACTAGAAGAAAATTTCTTCTTTGCAATACAGTTACCAATACCGTTTATATTCTCATCAGGCCAAGCTCTTTCCCAACATCTGAAAGTGTGTCTCTCACGTTAAATCTTACAGGGTTAGGCAAACATCTCTTTTTTTTATAAGTAACAGCATAAACACAAAAATACCACTGTGTCTTCTACTGACTCCTCACCTGCTATAATTCCTTAATAATGCCAACAGTATCAGAGCATAAAGCAAATTTCCATCTCATAACACAGACTCAAATTCCTTATGGCAGCATTTCCCTTCTACTAAAGCCCAAGCTAGTATTTTGATTAAAAATACTTGAAGCATTTTTCCTACTCTATCTTCTATCAACATATGCCAAGCAGGAATCCTAAAAATAACAACTCTGACATTATCCAAACTATATGTGCATATGTTCTTGGCTCTTGACATATGCTCATTCCTTCGCTCATTTAATCCTCGTAACAATACCATGACATAAATATTAATGTTATCCCCATTTAATAAAACTGAGACATTCAGAGATTAAGAAACCCTTCAAGAGGAAAGGGAAAAAACAGACATGAACTTAAGTAGCACAGCTCCAAAAAAAAGTCTGTACCTAATTCATGTGTGTCCTTACCTGAAAATTCTGCATAGCCATAATGTAGTGTCTGAAAGTATCCTGGTCGTAAGTTTTCTAAGCTTCTCTTTGTCCAGGGTCGAAATATAAGCTCCCAGACTATGCCCCAGCAAAGCTATATGACCTTGTTCTCCAATATTCTGGATTCTATTAATCAAAATGAATCATATTAAAAGAGTATTTATTTAAAATTTTTATTATTTTAAATTTAAAAAATTTATTTATTTAAAATATGAATAAAACAAAACATAGAGACACAGGGTTTTCACAGAAATCTGTCAGACTTGAAATCCACTTAATGGCCTAGAAGTCAAATATTCAGATAAATTTAGGAAATTCATGTATATAAAGTACTGATAATCTGGGGAACAAAAAGATTTAAAAAATTCAAATCCTAGGAGATTTATATCCTTTTTATCGAGTATCTGCTAAATATACAAACTGTGAATAATTTTCTGTCCCCATTTTTTTTTTAATTACATGTCAGCCGTAAGAACTACAGAGCATAATACTGAGATACACTGGGCAGAAAATTTTCTCAAAGAATCATTAGATGAAGATCAATTTCCCCACATACACACTGTCTGTGGGCTGTTTATAACAATACAGCCAATTCAAGGAGAACCACGTAGCATTTTATGCATAATTAAAATGGAAGGACTAATTTCCCTTATAAAAAGTATAAATCGGTAAGAATAAGACAAAAAAATTGGACAGGATACTGAGCAAAGGATGTATTTCATAAAAAAGGAAATATAAATGGGCCTTAAAAAATACATAAAAAGAAACCAAACCTGACTCATAAGGAAAATGTGAACTAAAATTACGCCGACATATCACTGCTCACCTTGCGGACTGGCAACCGTCCCTAGGTCTGCTAAGAGCCTCATAGGCAAGGTGTGGGCAGAGAGACATTCTCATGCACTGCTGGTGGGCCTACAAACTGGCATAATTCCACAGGAAATTTGGCAGTATCTATCAAAATTACAAATATACAAACTACCTGGCCTAGAAATACCACTTTAGGACTTCGATCCCCAGAAGCCCTCGTTTGTATGATAAATGACGCACGTACAGTTACTGGCAGCCGCAATGCTTGCGACAGTAAACATGAACAGGAGACCAGTTAAATAAAATATGGTTCATTCATCAAAAGGAAAACTAACCAGCTCTTACAGGTAAAAGGTCTTTGTATACCAATAAATAACGAACGCCAGGACATAAATGAAAACAGCAACGTGCAGAACAACATACAGTATTTACAGAGTGGAGGGAACGGGGACTTGCTTATGTACACATATCTCTGGAGAACACACGAGAACAAGCGTGGAGGGGGAGGGGAAAAGTATGAAGGAAATTCCCCTTTTCATCCAAGGCCTCTGTAATTTTGGAATTCACATCAATTTTGGGTTCAGGTAACACATGCCATCGTATCACTGACCGAAAACTGCCTTTTTTACTGTTTGAAATTTGAAAAAGGAGAATGCCATTACTTATCTCCCCCCAAATTAAATTTAAAACAACTAACTATGAAACTAAATAAATAGCTAAGTTAGATGAATAAAAATAAATGGATGATTCACAGACAGCGGGGCCTGCCACCAACAGATTCAGCTGCGGCAGTTCTCAGCGGTCCGCAGTGGAAGCATGAAGCAGAAGCCAGCCGCGGCAGAAAGCCCTCAGCAGTGTTCTCTGGTCTCTGTGCCAGCCCCTCTCTACGACTTGATGCCAGAGAAACTACAGGATTGAGTCTGAGTGAGCGCCTTCCTTTTGTGAAGTATGTTCCCTAAAATATATTAAATGTCTCTCCGAAAGGGAAGAAATGACCACTGTGTTAATATCACACGTAACTCTGAATGAAACATAGCTCTGTTTTGGCAACTTGTAAGAATGCAATCACTGTTTACAGGGGGAAAAAAAAAAAAGAATGCAATCACTATCAAAATCAAGAACACATAGACCTTCAAACGGAAGCCGCCAACCGTCCCACATTACCGGGCACTCTGGGGTTCCTCGTCTTCATCTCCGTGCATCAGGTTCTGAACTAACTGGAGGAGGCTCACCATGTCTTGTCCACTGCAGAACGAGAAGAGAGCTGACGGGGGCGTGGAAAGAGCACACATCCCTCCCCACTCTACCTCCCTCACTTGAACCAGCTCTGGCGAGTTGCTCTTTTTAAATTGAGCATCAGAATGTGCTTGAGATACACTAGACATCTTTGAAACACAAACCTCAAATGAACCGAATTCGCAATATAACCATGTCATTATTAAATCTTCCACCCAAACAGGAGATCGATCTCTGAAATTTCACCAGTATTATGTCAGCATTATTTCTCTACCTGTTCATTTGAGTCCAAGGAGAACATTTAATAAGCATGTTAAAGAACCAACACAGTCTTTTTAAGATGCTGGAAGGTCACAGTGGGACTAAGACTACTCCGAGGCTACTGGTATAGCTAGTTTCCCTCCATGGAGGAGTCTTGCCTGGTTGTTCTAACAGACTTAAACATGTAATGCAAGCATCTCTTCTTACCCCGACTTCCCCAAGCAGGGAAACTGGAGATCTACTTCGACAAACAGTTTTACTTCTCTCCAAGATATGTTATTAAACGCTTATTACGTGAGGGGTTGAAAACTTATGAGGAGAATCTGAATGGCTACGGCAGTAAGCAATGACAAGGTGACTTGTAGTAACTAATGTAAAAATAGTACCACTCCACTAATGAGAATAGGACTCACAAAAAGGTTCTCTTTTGAAAAAGCAGCACAGACAAAACAATGCCCTAATTAATACCCCTTCTCCCCAAGGTGCTGACCTTCATGTGAGAGGGGCTCTGGCCCTCGGACACTGTGGAGAGAGTGGGGGCTAGGCACGTGACCTTGAGCAAGCTGCTGAAACTCCCTCAGCCCCACTACAGAACTCTGAGGACACCATCAGTGCATGGAGCACGTTTATCCCGTGCCTGGCAAACACGATCTCCCATGTGGGTGTCAGCATTATTAAGTGTGACTGCTCCCGCTCTGTGGCTTTAATGCCCTCCCATTCTGAGAATTCGAGAAGTTCCTGCTACTACCTCTTGCAGGGAAATTTCTGGGAGATCAGCAGAACCCTTGCATTCCCTTCCAGAGGTGTGCGAAGAGGGGGGTGGCAGGACTTGATTTGTATTCTCAGCTGTAGAACTCACTTCACATCCAAGGGCTTCAGATCAGCACGGTCAGGCTATAGGCAGGAAGCCTATCTTAAAATGCTAGTATCTGGTGTGTTAGACAGGATACTAGTTGACACAAGTGGTCCTTCCTCTATGCTTCTCTTTTGCAACCTTGTATATATTCACATACAGGTCAAAGGACAATTGAAGGGAGTTGTACTGTTTACCTATGTGCAGTTTCCTGGTTATAAAAAAAAAAGCTTGAGGGAAGCTGGGCTGGGACTTTAATTCCAGGCTGAGTCTTAATATCCGGTGAGTATCTTAGGTACACAGCTACTTATTTTTCTGATCTTTGCCTACTAGCTTCAACCCCACACACTGGACAGATTGGCTTAGTTGCCAAAAAATATATATATAAATCACAAAAGATTGAAGCTGACATTTTCATTTTACTGTATTATAAAAATGATATGTCTTATCAAATTAACGTATCTCTTACCACAAAGCCCAGTCTACTGAATAGAGGACAGGTTTCAAGGATGAACTAAGTATGACAGTTGAGTTACAGAATTTTAAGTTTGTGCATCACTTTTGAGTCCTGAAGTTCTTAAATTCTGAATGGGAAATTAAATGCTGAATGGGAAAGGGTGAGAAGCAGGCAGATTCAGTATTATCACAACTAGCCAACGGCATTCTGGTTTTCTGATACGACACGGTACCATATAGGACTCTCAATTTGCTCTGTGCTTATCACAACTAAAATTATCCATCAACTATAGTCTGGAAATCTCGATTTAAAGAAAACACATACCCAACTAAAATATGTATCTTCATTGTCACCTACCTGCCTTGGAGTGGCCCCGGAATATCTCCTGATGATTTCTTTCCATTTTCTTCTTCTGTTCTTCTAATTTAAAGGAAAAAAAATGATTGTTCTATCTTATCAAATTTCTAAGATTTGAACATATAAACATGTGATGATGTTGCCTTTAACCTCTTAGTACCTGACATAGGATTTGAAATACATTTTCCACATCTCTTGCCCTATTCCTGTTGCCCTAGCCCCAGTTTGGGGTACAGTTTGAATTTCAGGAGAGGAACATGAAATGAGTAACACTTTAACTCATTTTTTGGTTAGCTGATGCTCTACATGACCTAAACATAGAGCAAGGAGCATTTATAGAATTCAAATCAATCTGTTAAGTAAATGAAATTCTTAATAGGCAGAACTGAAAATTAGTAAGTCCTGCCCCACAATTTCAAAATCTTTTAATTACAAAGTACCTTCTATGCAAAACAAACACCGTCTTTAAAGTCAGATGAAGCTAAGCTAAGTGTGACATTGTGAAACCAAGAGGTGTTTTTACCAGCAGGAAACCAGTGCCACCAGCTTCACAACAGGCTGAACACGTTTAATAGGGTCACTTCTGTTCCAGGCTCACCTCTGACTGTCCTCTAGCATCTTCATGGCCTCTTTCAAGTTTTTTCCCATCTCAGCTAATGTAGGGTCTGCTATCTGGGCAACAAATCAAAAAAGGTTAAATTGCAATAATCCTGTATTACTTCTGCAACATAATTCATCCAGAAAAATTAAACTCAAGTCAATTTTCTTCTGGGGTTATTAAAAAACACATGGATCTATTATAAAACACATGAATTTGTTTTAAAATACTTGTTTTACAAGTTCTCTATTTTTGTTAAAAATTTTTAAAAGATTTTATTTATTTATTTTAGGGACAGGGACAGAGTGCATACGTGTAAACGGGGGGAGGGGCAGAGAGACAGAGCATCCCAAACAGCCTCCTCGCTGAGTACTGAGCCCAACCTGGGGCTCGAGCTCATGACCCGAGATCACGACCTAAGCCAGAACCAACAGTCAGATGCCTAACCAACTGATCCACCCAGGTGCCCCTAACATACATTTGATTTTAAAATTCCAAAGTACAAACAGGTAAAAAAAAAAACAACAAAAAAACCACCATTCCTACTCCCTAGGGGAAGCCACTCAGGTGTGACGTGTATCTTTCTAAACTCACACACCACCCCTATGAAGTCCCGCAACTTGATTTTTTCTACCTTACAGTGAACATGGTTCCATGTCAGTATATATCCACTTCACTTGTCGTGGTGACACTATACCTGACTCTATGGCTATTTCATCATTTAGCCCATCTTGAATTAATGTTAGATGATTCCAGTTTTACAATCCTAGAAGCCAAGTATTCTATTTGTTTTATCGCTGTAATAGGCTGAAAAATGGTCTCTCCAAACAAATTCACGTAGTACCCTGGAACAGGTGAATGTTACCTTATATGGCAAAGTCCTTGCGGATGTGATTAAAGATCACATTAAAGATCAGATCTTTAAAGTTAAAGATCTAGACATGGACTGTCCAGGTGAGCTCTAAATGCAGTCACATGCATCCAGCTAAGAGAGAAGTAGAAGGAGACTACACACACACACACACACACACACACAAGAGAAGACCATGTGAAGACAGAGTAGAGGGAGATTTGAAGTTCTGGTCTCAAAAACTGGAATGATGGGGCCAGGGACCAAGGAGTGAGTACTGGCAGGCAACATCAGCTGGCCCAAGAAAGGAAGGGACTCTCCCTTCGAACCTATGAAGGGAGTTCAGCCCTGCCCACACCTGACTTCAGCCCACTGATACAGATTTTAAACTTCTAGCCTTCAGAACCGTGGGAAAACACTTTTCTGTTGTCCTAAGGCACCCAGTTTGTGCTCATTTGTCACAGTAGCCACAGGGTACTAATATCCTCATAAATCTGGAAGTGATTCTGGGGCACCTGGATGGCTCAGTGGGTTAGAGCCTCTGCCTTCAGCTCAGGTCATGGTCTCGGGGTCCTGGGACTGAGCCCCACATCGGGCTCTCTGCTCTCCCCGCTGAGCAGACAGCCTGCTTCCCTCTCTCTCTCTCTTTCTGTCTACCTCTCGGCCTACTTGTGATTTCTCTCTGTCAAATAAATAAATAAAATCTTAAAAAAAAAAAAAAAACAATCTGGAAGTGATTCCAAAAACTCTGGAAGCTTCCACAGCCGGTCACAGTGAATGCCTCCAGAGTAGGGAAACTGGAAGGACAAGCATCAGATCAGAGGGAGTCTTTTCAGCTCAAGTCTTTTAGTTCTTTTCTGGTTTTAGTACCAAGTGAATTTTTACTTCCAGTCAAAAGATAACCAAGACAATATTCTAAAAAATCTTGCAAAATTAAACACACAAACTCATTCTCCTTTCTTACTTCTTAATCTCCCTAGCAATCTTAAGGCAAACCAGTTGTCTTGAATCTCCAAACAAGCTGGGTTACAGAGTTACGGAGGCTTTCTTTTGTTCCCCTCTTACCCTTCGAGTGTATTTCAACTGTATTTATGCTTTTTTCCCTTCAGACTGCCTACTGTACCTAATCATAACTTATATGGAGTAAGTGTACAATAGGTTGTTTTACAGTTAGTATTGCCATATCTCCTCAAAATTGTTTTGTTTTGGAGCACCTGGGTGGCTCAGTTGTTAAGCATGTGCCTTTAGCTCAGGCCACGATCTCAGCATCCTGGGATGGAGCCCGCTGCCATGGGGCTCCCTGCTCAGTGGGAAGCCTGCTTCTCCCTCTCCCACACCCCCGCTTGTGTTCCCTCTTTATGTCTCTCTCTGTCAAACAAATAAATAAAATCTAAAAAAAAAAAAAAAGTTTTGTTTTTTTCTGTTTAAGAGAGGGATAGAGAGACTCTTAAGCAGGCTTCATGCACAGTGCAGAGCCTGACATGGGGCTCGACCTCACAACCCAGAGATCTGAGCCAAAATCAAAAGCTGTACACTTGCTTAACTGACAGAGACACCCAGGCACCCCTCTCCTCAAGAAATGCTACTCAGTTTATCCATGTAAGTTCGGAAAAATGTTAACTTTAGGGATCTAGCCCAAGGATTTTCCATTTGTGTTCTTCGGAGTCTTAAGACTTCCAGAAAGAACTTTGGGGAAGTGGGGACGGACAGGGAGTTGGGGCTTTTAGCTCCCTGGCCCCGCCTAAGGAGATCAGATCTGTTTTACAACAAGAATTTTAACTTTCACTTGTAGAAGAAATCACTGAAAAAAAGAAGAAAAAAGTGAAGTATACCGTGTATACCTCTGGTGTACCATTTGAGAAGTGAAGAAACAAAGATTCAGAGAGGTAAAGTGACTGGCCTAAGGTTACAGAGCAAATGAGTGACAGAGCAGTGCCAGAACCCTGGTTTCCTGACTCCTGTTTCTGACCTTTCTGGTACATCACACAGACCCCAAAACAGATTACAAAATAACCGCGTAGCCACGCCCAATACGATTTTACACAGGATAGAAAAATCATTTTAAAACTGGTGTTTGCAAAAAAAAAAAAAAATTCACAATTTTAATGTAACCATAAGATGGGTTACAAAACCTTATCTCAAATGGTCTCTGTGTTCTCAGTTAATGATTGTGAGTAGGATGAGGAACAGATAATGGTCAAGAGAATGCATCTGAACTCCTCCATCTACTGGTCATGTTCCTCATTACCCTTACCCTCTGTGACCCTCCAGGGTGTTCCCAATCCTCTGGCCAAATGAAAAGATAAACAGGTCTGTTTGATCAACCATACATCCCTATTTCATGCTTGTAACACTTGCCCTGTCTGAAATGTTCTTCTGCCTTTTATCTTTCCAGCTATTAAATCACAATTCAATACTTCCAAGAAACTGTGATGGATAAAACCACTTCACTCTCATATTCTCTTTAAAGACAGCAATACTGTTTTTGCTTAACCATAGACTCTGGATCTGGTGCCTGACAAAAAGAACTGTATTTATGGGAACAGAAACACGTGTATATGGAACAGAACATGTGAAACCAGGGCCATTCTAATATGCAACTGCCATTTATCCTTATGATTCCTTGACATCCTTTACTGTGGATTGTTTTAGAGATGATCTTTCCAGTATATTCTCTCCAATTAGATTATAAGCTCCCTGAAGGCAGGGATTCAGACTACTCATTTTGAGTGTTTTTGCAGGACTAGAGGCCTCAAGTCGGCTCGATTCTTGGACTGTCATGTCACATCTGAAACCCGTTCGGAAGGCAGAACATAATGGGCATCAACACACCAACTCTTAGTATGACACAGCTAGCATTTTCCTATAGGACTGGAACATGGTTTTTCAGTTGAAAGTAGACAAAATAGCTGACTTAGTTTAGAACTCGCTTCTTATGAACAGTACTTATTTTTAGACATGAGAATTCACATGTGATGACAAGACACACTGCGAAAGGCAGGAGGGAAACGCAGCTTCGCGTTCTCCGGTGTGAGTCTCTCTGTACAGAGCCTGTGCTCACTGAGAGGAATGGCTTACATTGAAATTGTTCTGGCTCCTCCTCTCATTTAGGAAGCGAAGTAGAGGGTGGAGCAGGCGGCGGAAAGTGGGTGACTAGGGAAAATAACATTTATAGTTAACTTTCAGTAAATTAAATCTGAGTGTGATGGGACTCCAATGCCACACACCCTCAAGGGCTTGTTAACTGGAGAAATCCAAAATATAAAGTGTTACCCAGCTGCAGGATAATAATATGCTCCGTCAAGGAATGCTCTAAGAAAAATGTGTATTTGTTCATTGGTTCCTTCAAACTAAAAACCATGCCTCCTCGGGCTTCTAGTGAGGGCAGCTGTGATTATCTAATTCATATTTCTTATCCTCAGTTCCTGTTACAGTGCCAGACAAGGCAGTTGCTAATACACAACAGAAGGGCAATAGCCAGACACAAACCTAAATGTGTGAATGATTAAGCTTGTGTATCAGGAGATGTCTGGGTGGCACAGTCAGTTACGAGTCTGCCATTGGCTCAGGTCACGATCCCAGGGTCCTGGAATCGAGCCCTACATGGGGCTCCTAGCTCAGCGGGAGCTTCTCCCCATCTGTGGTTCCCCTGCTTGTGCTCTCTTTCTCTGACAAATACAATCTTTACATACATACGTACATATGTGTAGACTCCTTATTTAAAAAAAGGTATCTATTATTCAGTATTTAGATTAAGATTGTTTTAGGCTCTTGAGGGGGAAAAGAGTAGTATTTTGTGCTAGGTTCCTAGGAAGAATGTCCTATCATTTTTTTTTTTTTTTTTTTTTATTCCTTAGCACCAAGCACAGGATGTAGCACAGAAAAAGGGCTCAATGAGATCTGTGATCCTTGTTAATTACTAACAGTTACTGGACTGCTTCCTATATTCCAGGCATTATGCCAACTAAGACTTTTATATGTATTATTTCCTGACTAATCCAAAGGCAGTTAGTATGCTTTAGGGCTGGAATTTATTTTTTTAATTTAAATTCAATTAATTAACTTAGTGTATTATTAGTTTCAGAGGTAGAGCTCAGGGATTCATCAGTCTTGTATGACACCCAGTGCACATGACATCAAGGACCCTCCTCACTGTCCATCACCCCACCCCCCCCACCCCCCTCTACTCCAGCAACCCGCAGTTTGTTTCCTAAGATTAGGAGTCTCTTATGGTTTATCTCCCTCTCTTCATCTTTGTTTTATTTTTCCCTCCCTTCCCCTATGATCCTCGGTTTTGTTTCTTAGATTTCACATATGAGTGAGATCATATAATTATCTTTCTGACTGACTTATTTCACTTAGCATTATATCCTCTAGTTCCATCCACATTGTTGCAAATGGCAAGATTTCATTTTTCGATGGCTGAGTCATATGCATTATGTATACATCCCACGTTTCCTTTATCCATTCATCTGTTGATGGACATCTAGGCTCTTTCCACAATTTGGCTATTGTGGACATTGCTGCTATAAACACTGGGGTGTAAGGCCAGAATTTAAAACAAAGCCTATACTACCCTAACCACTCTTAACTCTTAGTGGTTAGTGCTCTTAACCACTAGGCAATACTGCTTTTCAATTTTATAAAATAAGTAAACAAAGCAACTCACACTTTGAAAAAACCCTGTACTCAAAAGTCTTAATTAGAGCTAAGGCCTCCCACCAACCTTTCTAAAAGTAGGCTCCACCCCCAGCATGGAGCCCAAAGCAGAACTTGAACTCATGACCCAGGGATCAAGACCTGAGCTGAGATCAGGAGTCAGGTGCTCAACCGACTCAACCATCCAAGTGTCCCAGACCTGGTGTTTAAGATAATCCTTCCTTGATTAAAGTTTTCAGCTAGATAAAGTGTATCAGAAGGCTCTCCCTAGTGGGAAAAATTCAGTGTCAACTAGATGACTAGATGACCAAAAACTTACCTCCAAACCAGGACATTTTCAAGAGTGAAGGAAGCAGTGTTAATAATTAAGCCATGACAATAGGTATAAACTGGGAGAGTCCTGGGCCAACCAGGATGTACAGTTACCCTGGCCTTGACTAAAACGTTCATTCCACAGCTCATGCCCTTGTTCCATCCAGCGGAGCCCATGGAAATGTCTATGGTCACGGCTGTCTGAGTTACAACAAGGTAAAATCAAAGACAACGTATAATTTGCAAAGAGTGCACCTGAAGTCCAAGTATTGTCAAAGACTTCTTTTCCTACCTATAAACACATCTGAATCCATTTTCCCTCATTGAAATCTTGAACAAAGTGACCTGACTGAAGATCTGGGGCCTACCAGGAAGAACTTCAGGAAAAAAGGTCCCTCTGTTAACGAAAAGGTCAACAGATTCCAACCAATCCTTTAGAGACCAGGGGCCTTTAGCCGATTCCTTTCCATTGTCTTTCCTACCAACCTTAAGCAAGCCAATCCAGGCTGTAAAGTATGTCAGTGTTGGGGGGGGGGGGGTTTCAGATGCTTTTCTAGGAAAGGGAGCAGGAGGTCAACCTAGACTTTTGAGCTAGACACCCATGGCCTCTGCTCACCCAGGTCCCTAAGTCTTAAAGAGGGTTGCAGCAGTCAGACTGTTGAAACCGTGCAACAACGCATTTACAAAGTGTGTGTACCTAATCACGAAACCACTACATGCTCATTACTGACGCACAGACAGCTATTAGACTGTTAGCACAGACAGCTATTAGACTGTTAGTTGTTAGATTGTAAATTCATAAATTATATTTTCAGTTACGGCTGATTCTGCTGTGTAATGAAGTAGATTCAGTATTTTTGCTTCAATTATATCTCACAAAAGCACATGGTATGGCTTAATGCAATTTCAAGGCTAAAGATGAACCATTCAATTGTTTGTACGATAACTATCACAGAACTGCAACAGCTCATTTTGTAAAACAAGCTCCACCATTCATTATTTTACAAACATTTAAGAGCCTTTTTTTTTTTTTAAGATTTTATTCATTTGACAGACAGATCACAAGTAGACAGAGCAGGAGGCAGAGAATCAGAGAGGTAGGGAAGCAGGCTCCCTACTGAGCAAAGAGCCTGATGCAGGGCTCTATCTCAGGACCTTAGGATCATGACCTGAGCCAAAGGCAGAGGCTTAACCCGCTGAGCCACCCAGGTGCCCAAGAGCCATTTTTATACTAGTTGATTTTCATTACTTTCAGTCAGTGTGGAAGAGCAAAATACCCTGCCACTATCAGAAGAAATACTACACTTGTAATGTTAAAACATCATGAATTAAAGTTCTCAAATGTTGGAAGAAAAAAGTCAAGAGTCAAATGCAAGGGAAAACAGTAAAAGAAGTCATGGAGTAATTCTCAAGTTTTCCAAAAGCTAGTAGAAGTTCTAAATTTATCTGGAGTGGGGCTGTAGGGATTAACGAAAAAGAAAAAAATCACTTACTTTTGCTCTAGGCTAGAAATGTATTAATTCAGTATAAAATAATGCTGGCACTAAATAATAATTTGGAAATACATCCTATTTGTTTTATTCTATTTCATTTTTTGAAAAAGATTTATTTGTCTGAGAGAGAGTGAAAGCACAAGCAGAGAAAATGGCAGGCAGAGAGGGAGAAGCAGGCTCCCCACTGAGCAAGGAGCCTCATGCCGAGCTTGATCCCAAGACCCTGGGATCGTGACTGGAGCTGAAGACAGGTGCTTAACTGACTGAGCCACGCAGGCATCCCAAGTTCTTTTTCATTTTTAAAACCTGCTGATCATGACCTGCTAAGTTGATTTGACATCCCATATACAGGATGTAACCTGTGGTATGGAGGTTGGGAGTTATTACCCAGCAGATAAATAATCATTTGTTAATAAAGTTTATTTACCAAGAAGTTGTTTATGAGAACCTTTCAAAAGTGGAAACTGCAGTAGAAAAATAATTTTAGGGCATAAAATTCGACAACAACTGCTCTACAGTCAATTTTAGAATGTTCTCACAGCTTCCAAGCAGGCTTAATCGAGCTCTTGTATACATTTCCTCAGGGGAACCAAGTGTGACAACAAGAATCATATACTTACTTTCAAATGAATTAGGAGAAAAAAATAACACCTTGAACCCTGAATTCTTAGACACTACTATTTAGTAAAATCTAAGTTTAAAAAGGAGGGCAGATTACAGAACAGAAAGCGTATCTGGGACCCACTGTTAAGAGGCACAAGGGAACTTTTAGGGGAGATGCGAATGTTCCATATCTTGATCGTGCTTGTGATTCTATGTCTGTGTATAACCAATAGCCAAAATGCAACCTGGATCATCAAAGTGGGTATTCTTATTACACATAAATTGTCCCTCAATTTTAAAAAGATGGGTGAACCGATTTTAAAGTCAATTTAGAAGAAACATTAAGAAAATAATAGTGTAAATGGCATACTGATGTGGCAAAATTCAAAAATGGCATATAAATAACAGCTATTTAGGAAATACAGAGCTACCCCTTTAAAAAGAGACAGACCCGGAAGAAAGGGGAAAAGGAAGCCTAAAATGTAATCTTAAAATCTAAAAAAGCACAACATTCATCAATAGAAGTGATACTGTAGTTTTAATAAACGTTTTCATTGGCGGAATGTTCATAATTGGGGAGTTCGAGGACGATTACCAAAGAAGAACTAAGGCATATGAGAATGCCAGCTGCTCATAGTGGACAGAAGACTGTGGTGTCATCAAATGCTAGTTTACAACATATGCATTAGACATGTTAAAAGAAAAAATCACCACCTTGGAGTCTGAGTGGCTCAGTCGGTGAAGCATCTGCCTTCAGCTCGAGTCACGATCCTGGGGTCTAACCCCACATCGGTCCCCCTGCTCAATGGGGGGTCTGCTTTTCCCTCTCCCTCTGCCTCCCACCCCACTCGTGCTCTCTCTCATAAATAAACAAAAATCTTTTTTAAAAAATCACCCCCTTTCTTCAATCAAAGCAATCAGAAAAACTCTAAAATCCTGCTTGGGTTTTTTTTTTTTTTAATTATTTTATTTATTTTATTTGAGAGCAAGAGAGCGAGAGAGGAAGCATGAGCAAGGAAAGGGGCAGGGAAGCAGATGCCCCAATGATCAGGGAGTCCAACTCGGGACTTGACCCTGGGACTTGATCCCAGGACTCAATCCCAGGACTCCAGGATCATGACCTAAGCCAGAGGCAGCCGCTTAACTGACGCAGGAGCCCCCAAATCCTTTCTAACATACTAACTACTGTGGCCTTCTACATCTTTCTACATCTTTCTTTCAAGGTGAATCCCAGAGAGTGATAATCATGCAATTATCATCAACTCTTAAAATCATTTCTTTTCCTCCCCAGTGAAGACACAGTGTCTGCTATCCAGCACTAGCTCGACAAGCACTCCAAACACTACACATCTCTGAGCAGCACCAAGCAGCCGCTTCAGGAACACAGCTGTTCCTTTCAGGTCAACGACAAGAGAAAATTTCTGACAGGGATTCTCTGGGAAGTTGATACAGTGCCTTGCAAACCTGGCTTGCTGTCTTGGCATCTCAATTTCTCCATTTGTAAATACTTTTGCCTGATTTCAACAGAACAGTTTTTCACTAAGAACTAGGCACTACTGGGTACCTGGGTGGCTCAGTGGGTTAAGCCTCTGCCTTCAGGTCGGGTCCTGAACTCAGGGTCCTGGGATCGAGTCCCACATCAGGCTTTCTGCTCGACGGGGAGCCTGCTTTCTCCCTCTCTCTCTGCCTGCCTCTCTGCCCACTTGTGATCTCTGTCCTAAATAAATAAAATCTTAAAAAAAAAAAAAAAGAACTAGGCACTACTGTCTGTGTCTTCTAAGAAGTGGATACTCTTGGAAAACCTTTTTAACTATCACGGACTCTGCTTGAGTGTGTCTGTGAGAACAGGAAGACATACTGTAATCACTGGCTCATTAAGGAGCTTAAGATTCCTAGTTGAAGAATATTCAAATATTCCATCGGGCATTAGGATCTAATCTTACCAATTCAAGAGAAGAGGCAAAACAGAACATGTGGGGAAAAGAAGGGGCAAAAATAGACAGCAGGGAAGTAAGAATCTGGTAGAGGTAAGGAGGCAGCAGTCAGTAACATCAGATCAAACCTGTCACAGAAGCATGCAGAGGGTTTAGAAAGGCATTCGGATCACTCGCTTTAAGATATGTGTTGGGAATGCTAGGGATTCAAGTCTAAGTTTCAACAATGTATTCCTAGAGACCACTCCTCTGAAGAATCAATTCATTCAGGCTTTATATATATCATGAATAAATGCTTCCCAACAACTACACAGATGGAAAGTACCACACACCAGGCAAGCTCTATTTCTAAGACGTTTACTAGTTCATCTGGAATCACACATTCATTCTGGAACACACAAAAAAACTGCCTACAAGAAAGCAAGCTAGAGTCCCTTGAAAATAGAAGTCTTTCGCTGAGATGTGCTTCTCATAGGGAGTGCTTCCTAGGACTTGGTGGGGATGGAATCAGAAAGATAAAGATACCCATTATCCTCACCAGTATCACTCTGTCCCTTACTGAATGGGAACTCTGTAGGGCTAACGCTCCTAGCCACATCTCTGAGGAAAGGAACCCACTGATTCTGAAGCCTTTGTGTGGTATGTATGCATCTTCAGACCTTCAAGGTTGAACTGTGAAAGTGCCTACATTCAACTGTTTTTAATGCACAAAACCCACACAACCTCATAGGCTTCCACCTAATACAATGTACAGTCTAGTAAGTAATTCAGTCTTGCTAGGATCCTGAGATCACTGTGGCTAAATGTTCCATGTCATGGAGTCCCATTTTATTTTTTAAGTAGGCGCCCCACCCAGCCGGGAGCCTAACACGGGGCTTGAACTCATGACCCTGAGATCCTGACATTGAGACCTGAACTGAAATTGAGTCGAGACTCAACCCAACTGAGGCACCCCAAGGAGTTACATTTTAAAGTGCTTTATCTTGCTGTTTCTGCTTTTCCGCATATAGGAAGAGGTTTTTATTAGAAGAGCGTACTCCTCCCTCAGTTCTTTTAAACTCAGAATGCATTTTCCACAGAAATAAAAAGTGGACAGGGTCCCAGGCTAGACTGCAAAGACTATGCAACTTTAAGGCAACTAAATATTTAGCATTTAATAAAGCAAAAAACCACAATAACAGAAATCAAACAAATAATAAAAATTAATTAACATTTTTGTTTTGAATATTGCTTGGAAAAATAGATGTAAGCTAGATTTTAGATATTTTCAAAGTGACTGGAAACATATTTTTTAAATATCTGATTTAAACTTCAAAATGTGAAACAGGTTTCCTTTCCCTTATGATCTACCAGCAATTAATATGAGGCACAATTGTATTGTAAAGTAAGCGTTTACATTTTATTTACATTTTTTAGAAACTAGAAAAGACAGGGTTCTGATAGTCTACCTAAAGAATCTCTTCTACAAAAATCTTTCCTGGCCACTCAATTCCATGCATTTCCCTTTTTATCCTTAATACTTTTTATCCCACTATGCTATATAAGGATTTGTCGAAACAGGTATGCCCCTACCAGAACATAACCTCCTGCGAGGATCAGGTCTTACTCACTTCATGTCTCTCTCAGCACGGGGCTCTGACCATAGCTGGGCTTCAAGAAAAATTATAACTCAAAGCAGGCCACTGCTTTAGGTGAAAACAGCTGACATTAAACACAGGCAACTCCTCTCTATAATTTTAACTCATAATCCTAGATCTGGTGGCACACACAACAGCCTGGGGACCATCAACGGCTCGGTCACTGACTGCCTCTGCAATCTTGAATAAATCAAAAATCCCCGAGGCCATAAATTTTCAGGATCAGGAACTTTGTACCATATTTTCCTGGACACCCAGCATTTGATAACCACTTACCACTTTGGCCACCGAGCACCTGTATGCAAAACCCTTACACGAGCATGATATAGGGATCAGCTTTAAATGAATGTCAAAATTATAGGCCATCATCTCCCATCCCTTTTCTTGTAAGGTCTACAAAGCCAGACCACAGAAAATGGTTCTTCCCCCCCCACCTTTCTTTCATTTGAGAATGGTTATTTCAAACATGGCTAATAGGTATTCCTTTTGTGAGCTTTTAAAAATACAAAACAGGAATAGAAATTCTGGTAGTCTTTATCAGTAATAATCAGGAATTCCAGTCACGCTCCTATTGCTCCTTAAAAACTTACCATCAGTAAGATGAAACAATTTTCCAAAAACAGATCCAACGAGGGTGGGGGAGAAATTTTGCTTAGAAGGAGTACAGGAAAAAATAATGGGTTGGGTTACAATTATTTTGATCAGAAGCAGGGTCAAAGTTGCCTCTTGCAGAGACAAAAAGTAAATATACAACAAATAAACGAGCCCCACTCTCTAGTGCTGCCCAAGAGAATCGTCTATGGTCATGGAAATGTTCTATGTCCGCTCTGTCCGGTTGCACAACCACAAGCCACACCGTCACTCTAGAGCACTTGAAAAGTGTTGACTGAGGAACTGCATTCTAGATTTTAATCTTAACTAATCTAAATTTAAGAAGCCAAAAATAGCTAGTGTATCCCCTACTGAATGGTGTAGCTTCAGATTTTCTAAGTCCGTGGGTCTCAACCAGAGGCAGTCTCCCCACCCCCCCAGGGAACAACTTCTTCATTCGCCGACTCTGGTTCTCACACTACAAGAAATGCCACTGATGGAGACCAGAGATGCAGCTCAACATTCTACAATGCACTGGCCAGCTTCTCCCAAAACGGCATTAACCAGCCCAGCATGCCAGCACAGCAGAGTTTAAGTTTACTCAGGCTGGAATTAAAGTAAATGCAAATAAACTGCAATATGCTTTGTCCAGACATAATACCCAGGAAGAACGAGCTTTTTTAAGGAACAGGAAAAGGTCTGGGCTGTTGTACAAGTTTAAAGGAGCAGGTCTTTACTGAAAAGTGTATGCAGGTGTGTTAACTTAAGATCTAAAGCATCAGAATTGTTATTTCCTGTGGCATTTTTTAAACTTGATTATTAACCTAAGTAAACACTGTGAGACTATGCGACAGAGCCTTGCCCCTTAATGAGTTGGACACAGAGTACTGGGAGACTGAGGCCCCTAAACCTACTCTTCCAGTCTGAATGCCTTGCCCCTTCAATTGACCTGTCTTGGTTTCTTGAGACCTCACTAATTTCAGATACAGCAGAGAGTACTGGGAAAGAAGAGCGGTCAGGGCAAGAAATCGGCTCTGTCATGGCAGGTCTCACATCTACATATTACCTAAAGCGAAGGCAAGCGTACAGAATTATATTTGGACCAAAGGAAATGTACTGACTGACGGTACTACATGAGGACGGACTACTACATTTAGAGAGAGCTATTACTTGAAATTAGAGGATGGGAATCAAGTAACATTGTGGTTTCTGTAGCCAGTGTAAATTATGCAAGGATCCGTTTAAATGGGATCATTCAGGACTGCTCAATAGTTTTATATTAGCAATGTACAATTTAGCAGAACAGCCTATCTCTCAAAGAAACAGGAATAGCAGACACAACTCAATGTTTTTACTTTGATTCAAACTGTTTTTCAGAACATGAAACCCTCCATGTTCACATAGCAATTCTTTTTCTTTTCTGCCCACTTAGCACCAACCGAAATCGCTCATTAGATGTGAACAGGGAATATAAAAATAAGACACAGTCTTAGTCCTCAAACAGTTGCATTCAGAATTTCCACACTGGCCTAAGGCAGAAACTTCCAGCCCACACATTCTGAATTCCTCAGAGATCACTGCCATTTTTGTGAATGCTCCAGCCGTAGGCACTCTGGAATTTCATCGCACTTCAGATCCTCATTTGGAGTTTACGATCCTTTGGCATCAATTAACATTTATAGGGAGAAACCAGTATAATCGACTAATTAAACGCCAGAACAGTAGTATTTAAAGTGGGATTCCAACCCACTGTTTTTGCAGATTTGCCTGTAAGAAACTGTTCTTGGAGGAAAGGTCACACCAGTTCTTTAGGTTTCCAACTGAAAAGACACAACACCCATCCTGTCTTATGAAACTGGACAGGAAACAACACAGAAGAGGCAATTTTAGTATCATTTTATATTCAACTACTGGCGTAACACAGGTGACCTAGACCAGGGGTTCTCAGCCTCAGCATGACTAACATTTTAAGCACATATTCTCTGGTATTGAGGCTGTCCTATGCAAGGTGGAATGTTCAGCAGCATCCTTAGCCTCTAACCACTAGGTGCCAGCAGCACCTCCAGCCCCCCCTACCCGCCCCCCCCCCCAGCTGTGACAACCAAAATGTCTCCAAACAAGCTGCCAAATGTCCCCTAGGGAACAAAACTGCAATGGTGGTTGAGAATCACTGACCTAGCCTGTAACTCAAAAGTATCACAAGGTAGGGATGCCTGGGTGGCTTAGATGCTAAGCATCTGCCTTTGGCTTTGAGGAGAACCTGCTTCTCCCTCTCCCTCTGCCTGCGGCTGCCCTTGCTTGTGCTTGCTCTCTGTCAAATAAATTTAAAAAAAAAAAAAAAAAAAAGGTACCACAAGGTAGACACTGAGTACTAATCAAAAGCCTGGAAAGACTTTATTCCTAGCCAGCAAAACACATAAGGTTAAAAACATAATCTTTTTCTATTCTTGACTGTCTTCCACCCAATTTATAAGAAACCTTCCACGCAATTTATGAGGTGTAAGCTATACATCCGGCTGAACTGGTACAATCACTCCCTTCAACTTTCCAGTGACAAGAGAACCCATCTACAGCAGATGCCACACTTGGCCGGGGGAAGGGAGGGGGACACCATGACAAAGTGTGACATTTCTGCCAGTTCAAAACCAAAATAAGGCAGCACTGCTCCCGAACTCTGCATGCACAAAAGAACAAGGTCTGCACGAGCAGACTCACAAGCTCGAAGACGAAGAACGTGGAGGGAAGACAGGTATCCAAGCACTGGTTCTCATCTACCAGCCCTAAATCAGGGACCATTAGAATCCATCGCCCTTGCCGGAGCAGTGAGCCAGGTACATCCCGCGGCTGCTCCCCCAGGGCAAACCAGAGGAAAGCGAGGCTATCTGGGCACTTCGGATTCCCAACCCACTCCCCCACAGGAAAGGGGGAATAGCAGTAACCCCCAAAACGCAACTCACCCCCTACAGAAGACCCACCCCTTCTTGACCTCGGGGCCAGGGGAGGGGTGGGCTCTTCACAGGTGTTCACAACTACAGCGTCAGAATCCCGTGCGGGAACTTGTTAAACGGGCAGATCCCCGTCCCGCCCCCACGGAGGGTCCGACCGCACGGCCGAAAATCTGGCTGTTTACCAACGGCCCCAGGGGATCCCTAGTCACGCTGAAGTTGGAAACCCCCTGCTTCAACACTGTCTCCCCGCTGACTTGGAGACCACAGAAAACCTACAGGCTAGCAGTCGGCTCCGAAACCACCGGAGCTTCTGTCCACGCTCTTCTGGGGCCGCAAGTGGCTAGCTGTCACCCGAAAGGAGGAACGGAGCGCGGGCAGGCCCCAAGGTCGGCCCCGCGGCTCCCGCACCGGGCTAGGGGCAGAGCCGGCCCGGCCTCTCTCGGGCCACGGGGACCCGAGGGGCTCCCGGCCCCATGACGTGACCAGGCCTCAGCCGCGAGCGCCCAGCCGGACGCCCTCGCGGCCAGGCCTCCTCAGGCAGGGCCAGTTAGCCCCTGGGCCCCTCCCCGGTCACAATGGCAGCTCGCGACGGGGAAACAGTCGCCCCGGAGCCAGGAGACCCCGGGCCGCAACGCCGCCACCCACCCCCTCCCCCCAGCCCGAGTACGGACCTTCTCCAGGGACGCGTCCATGGCTGAGGCGGCCGGCGGAGCCCGATGGAGGCTCCGCGGTCCGAGTGCTACTTCCGCCTCCCGCGGCCCGCCGCGGTATCCACGCTGGCAGCGCTGACGTCCCCCGCGGCCGCGGCCGGCGGGGCGGAGACGAGGAGGAGCTGCCTGGCGTCGCCGCGGGGTGGGAAATCTGCCGGGCTGGGGGAGGCGGGGAGGCGGGGAGGCGGGGCGGGCCCCTCGGGTGGGCGGGGCCCCTCGAGGGTGGGCGGGGCCCTCTGGGCTTCCGTACCTGGCCGTCGCGCCGGCCAGCCCTAACGTTCCCAGGTGAAGGGGGGAGGCACTGTGGAGTCGTTCCCAACACTCAGAAGCCCCTCGCGGGCTTCGGGGTAGACATATCATAACCGCCAGTGATCACTCCTGCGCTGAGAGTCTGGAAATGCTAGGGACGCACCTGTACTTCCGGGCCTAGGCCTCCAAGCTGTCCCCACTGTCAACATCCCTCAGGAATGGAACAGGCCATGCACCACGGAAGGGCGGGGCTGGAGCGCGCCCCCGCGCCTGCGCAGGATGGGCCGTGGACTAGGCGCCCCAGGAGTTTGCGGGGCTCCAGGTGTAAGGTTCTCCGCTCCAAAAAGGTGCTGGTGCGATCCGGGGTGTTTGTCTCAGATCCTCCCGCAGGATCCAAGACGGAAAAGACTTGGAGACAGCTGGTCCAGCTTCCTCCCTTATGTGGAGCCGTAATTATGACTTGTCAGGTGATGATGATGATAATAATAATAATGCAAATAATAATAGTCCGCTGCTCCTGTTCCACTTTATAGTGCAATGACCCTGTGATGGAGAGGTCGTTATCCATTTCCCAGTGCCCGTCAAGGTGGGATCCAGACCCAAGCACCCTCACTGCGGCGCCTGTCCAGTATGCATCCTGCCTCCATAATCGCTCCCCTTCTTGCCGTACAAGCCTGTTTCTCACGAATGCGAGAGGGCATGTATTTGCTTATTCCTTTAATGAGGAAGACTGCAACAGACTTGTCTACCGCGTTTGCAGCCACTAAAGCACTTCACCAAAGACCGATGACGTTACAACCACAAAACCATGCCCTTTCTCGCCTTTTCTGTGCGCGTCTCTAATGAAATCTGCGTAAATGACTGGGTCGCATTTTCAGTGTAGTAATTACATGTTTTGTGCTATCTAATTTGTGTTTGGTAAATTGCCCAGTTATGTTAATAAAATTGTTTTCTACCGAAAGAAGCCTTGTGTGCCGGTTCAGAGCAAAACAAATCACTTTTTCCAATTTATTATGAAAATGTTTAGGGACCCTTGGGTGGCTCTGTCGGTTAAGCATCTGCCTTCTGCTCGGGTCATGATCCCAGGGTACTGGGATGGAGCCCCACCTCTGGCTCCTCGCTCAGCAGGGAGCCTGCTTCTCCCTCAGATTGTCACTCCCCCTGCTTGTGCTCGCTCGCTTGCTCTCTGACAAATAAATAAAATATTTTTTTAAAAGGAAAGAAAACAGTCGAACATTTAGAGAAAAAAAAAGAAAATTAGGCAGTGAACAGCCACGTGCCCACTTTCTAGATTCTACAATGAACATTTCCCTGTATTTGCTTGATTTTGTAAGCATCTAATCTATTCATCAATATGTCTTCTGTTTTGATACACTTCAAAGTTGCAGACATCAAGATAATTTCACCCCTGAACATTTCATCGTGGATATCATTAAAATTTCGTAATTTCTAAAGCCGCTAATGCAAAACCAAGTGTCTTTGCATTACCATACAAAGTAGATTGTACAAAACAGAAACTAGAGAGATGAAACTAACATTTTCTATTCTGAAAGTAAACTTTAAAACATGAAAATTATTCCCCCCATGAAAAATGGGAATAACTGGTTTAATATTTACCCAAATAGTACTGCCTTCGGCAGCACATACACTAGTATTCACCCAAATATATTTGTCGGCTGCCACCTTGGACAGTTTGAAAGTTTTAAGTGATTTTTTTTAAGATTTTATTTATTTTATTTGACAGAGAAAGCTCACAAGTATTTGCCAGAGAGGCAGCCAGAGAGAGAGGGGGAAGCAGGCTCCCTGCTGAGCAGAGAGCCCAATGCGGGGCTCGATCCCAGGACCCTGAGGTCACAATCTGAGCCGAAGGCAGAGGCTCAACCCACTGAGCCACCAAGGGGCCCCTTAAGTGTGATATTTAAAGACTTGGAGTGTTCAATTTTATTTCGCGAAGAAATAAAATAAAGTAACAAAAACCAAGAGGTGGAGAGGATAGGAGAGCTGGTGCAAAGGGCAATAAATTTCCCATTTTATAGAGGAAGGAAACAGTAGATTTTTTCTAAATTAAGTAACAGATACAAAGATTTTTTATTTACAAAATAGAAGGCGAAATCTATGGAATGGGAGTGGGGGTTTAGAGATGAAGGAAAAGAAATTGGCACTATCCCATTTTATATTATTCTGCATTATCGGAATTTTTACCATTAGTATTTCTCTTATGAATTGAAAAAAAAAAGTTAAGTAAGTTTCCTGTAAAAAATAGATTTCAATCATTCTTTAAACCTTACCTGGAAATTTTGGACAGAAGTCTGCAATTCCTAAAGGCAACTTGAGGTGGCAACGCTGAGACCTTGCTTCCTTAGCTTCGTCAAGTTCATGAACACAGTTAAAAAAACAAAAACAACAAAAACAAAAACAGGTTTTATTGTTAAAATATAGGAAACAGCTTAAAAGAAATGGATTGTCCTTGACTAACACCCTATAATCACCATCCCCTCCCTGAGAGGAAACTTCTCAGACACCCCATAAGTCATCTGGGAGCCCCTGCCCAAAACAAATCTGGCTCCCCCCAACCCCAAGAAAAAATAACCACTTTCTGACCTTTACAGCAGTCATGTCCTTACAATTCCTTTGCAGTTTTATCACCCAAATGTGCATCCATAAACACTATAGAAATATATCCATAAAAATATATACATAGTTTCTTAACATAGTCTCTCTTTATATTTTGTCATATATTTATATATGTCATATGTATGTCATATATATATTCATATACATATATGATATATATAGTCACTTTTAATCCATAGGTTTTCCTATATCTTTTCTCTTCCCTTTACATTTGATTTGTTGAAGACATCAGGGTTACTATTCTAGAATTTTCCTTAGCCTGGATTTTCCTCTGTTCTCTGTATTTCCTGCAAATCGGTATATGGATCTAAGGCATAATCAGGTTCAGGTCTGAAGTTCTGGGGACCTACTCAGAGACAGCTGTTGTTCTCTTCATCAACAGGTTTGTAGGGCGCCTGTGTGGCTCAGTTGTTTAAGCAACAGCCATTGGCTCCGGTCATGATCCTGGAGTCCCAGGACTGAGTCCCTTATCGGGTTCCCTGCTGAGCAGGAGTCTGCTTCTCCCTTTGACCCTTCCCCTCTCAAGTTCGCACACTCTCTCTTTCTAAAATTTAAAAAAAAAAAAAAAATGAGGCATGTGCTACCTGGTTTTCTCTTTTTGTGTTGTTAGCAGGCGCTAACATTCTTTACTTTACATTAATTCTGACCTAAATGAGAAAAGCTGTGAATTTTCTCATGCCACCCACATTTTTATATCCAAGGAAGTTTGCCAAGATATGATTCTTATCACCCTTTCGTGGTTGTTTGACGTAATTTTAGACTTGTAGGAAAGTTGCAAGAGGAGTACAAAGAATTCTCTTAAACTCTTCACCCCAATTCCCCAAATGTTTTAATGTTCTCTTTAAATGAATACATGAATACAAACACACACGTATTTTTTCCCTGATTCATTTCCTGGTTGGTTGCAAATGATGTCCTTTCATCTCTAAATAACTTAATGATATTACTCTATTCATATTTGGGCAATTTTCCCAGTAAAGTCCTTAATTGAAAGTCTGGAATAGGGGCACCTGGGTGGCTCAGTGGGTTAAGCGTCTGCCTTCGGCTCAGGTCATGATCTCGGGGTCCTGGGATCAGTCCCGCATCAGGCTCCTTGCTCAGTGGGGAGCCTACTCCTCTGCCTGCCTCTCCCCTGCTTGTGCTCTCTCTGTCAAATAAATAAATACAATCTTTTTAATTTTTTTTTAAAATAAAGCATTAGGAAAAAGTCTGGAATAGTGTGCCCTTGAATAATTCTTTTGTCTCCATGTATCTCACAACAGGTAGTAGTACAGGTCAAATATTTTGTAGACTGTCCATCAATGGGGGTTTCCAACTATTTTTAAGAAAATCCTAATGTTGATATTTAGAATGCTTTGTGATTTTCCTCCATAAATACCTTGTATGGACCAGAGCCCCACCTGATAGAAAAGTAGATGAATTTCTTATTATTCACAAATCTCAGATAATAAATAACGGTGTTTTCCTCCCAAGAAGCCTACAAAAAGTTATAAAAGCGTTCTTTCAACTGTAGACTTATAAAGCAAAGGTATAAACAGTAGATTACGCAGGGGCCAGCTTTTCCCTGGTTCATAGACGAACACACCCTACGAGCTCAGATCCTTGACCTAAATCAATCTGGGCTCTCTGAACCAAAGAGCTCCTCAGGCCAGTTGCTTAACATCATGCTGTTTTTGCTTCCTCATCTGAAAATTCAGGTTATACTCCTCTTTTCATGCTCTTCAAGCATCCTTGTGGCCTTTACATCAAAAAACAAGCAAACAGGGACACCTGGGTGGCTCAGTTGGTTGGACGCTGCCTTCGGCTCAGGTCGTGATCCCGGAGTCCTGGGATCGAGTCCCGCATCGGGCTCCCAGCTCCACGGGGAGTCTGCTTCTCCCTCTGACCTTCTCCTCGCTCATGCTCTCTCTCACTGTCTCTCTCTCTCAAATAAATAAATAAAATCTTAGAAAAAAACAAAACAAAACAAGCAAACATCCACCTCTTCTTTCAGTTACGTTTATGGTCTCAATTTTCCTCACACACGTACCACCAACTCATTTCTTTTTTTTCTTTTTTATTTTTTTTTTTAATTTATTGGACACAGAGAGAGAGAGAGAGATCACAAGTAGGCAGGGAGGCAGAGAGTTGTGGGGCGGGGGGAGCAGGCTCCCCACCGAGCAAAGAGCCCGATGCAGGGCTCGATCCCAGGACCCTGAGATCAGGACCTTAGCTGAAGGCAGAGGCTTAACCCACTGAGCCACCCAGGCGCCCCCACCACCAACTCATTTCAATCCATCTTCATTCCACCCAAACCTCACTAAAGTCATCCCCATCCATGATACACAATATGTCTGCTGCCTTGGATCCAAATAATGGCCTCCTTTTGGAAACTGAGACTCCCCTTGTCTCCCAGGATCAGATCTCTCGGTTGTGCTCTCTGCCTGCCTCTTCTGCATCCTTCGTCCTCTCTTCGACAATTCATCGCTGGATTTCCTCTTTTCTCCCTCTGCCTTGTGTCCTCCGCTCTTTCCCTCAACATCTACACCAGTGTTGTTTTCAAACTGACAGTCAACTCGCTGATGAGTTGTGAAATCAATTTAGTGGGTCGTGACTAGCAATTTTTGAAAAACTGAAATGGAATAGAAAACATCACGGTGCATTATGGGGAGGAGGGATAATTAGGAAACAATCCAAATGTCCATCAACAGGCAAAAAGGAAAATACTTCTTGCCTATTTGTGCGACTCCAGCCCTATGAATACTGAACACCATAAAAGCCAGCATTTTCTGTAAGGATCCTGGTGGCACACAGTAATTATTTCAGGCTTTGGGGACCATTCAGCTTGTCACAACTTTGCAGAGCATAAAGGTACTCATAGACAATATGGGAACAAATGGGCCAATGGTATGTCTCAATAAAACTTTATTTATGGACACGATTTTGAATTCCATACCATTTTCACACTATGAAATATTCTTCTTCTGTTCCCCCCACCACCCAGACATTTTAAAAATATAAAGTCATTCTTAGTGCTTGTACTTTTTTTTTTTTTTTTTTTTTTACACTCCTCAGAATTTTATGTAAATAGTCGGTGGGCCAGATTTGGCCCATAGACCATAGTTTGCGGACTCCTACCCTAAATGAACCTCAGAAACATTATGCTGGCTGAAAGAAGCCAAATACAAATGAAGACATACACTGTGTAATTCCAATTACATGACATGCTAGGCAGTGCAGACTCACCTGTAATGACAGAAGGCCTGGGGCCAGGGATGGAGGGGAATTAACTGCACATGAGTGATAGAAATTTTTGGAGGTGATAGAAATTTTATTTTATTTTTTTTTAGATTTTATTTATTTATTATATTTATTTATTATGATACAGAAGGACACAGTGAGAGAGGAAATGCAGGCAGGGGGAGTGGGAGAGGGAGAAGCAGGCTTCCCGCTGAGCAGGGAGCCCAATGCGGGGCTTGATCCCAGGACCCCAGGATCATGACCCGAACCGAAGGCAGATGCCCAACAACTGAGCCACCCAGGCACCCAAGAAATTTTTATTTTAAATTGTGGTGGTATACAGAGGTATACGCCTTTGTAGAACTCATTGAACTGTACGTGTAATATGGATATTTTTAATTATATGTAAAACCTACTTCAATAAAGTTGGTTAAAAATTATCAGAGTGTATCACATGCAATAAGGGTCACCATGTTTCTGAAACTTGTGACCCCGCTACATACATTCATAGTTGGGCGTCGAACTCATTCTCTTCGGCCCACAACAAAGAGCTCCTCGACATTCTCCTTCCAGTAAAGGCACCATCACCCACCAGGGGGTTTCTCCTTCCCCCAACCTCTTCCAGTCCTCTTAAATATCCCTCACAGCTGTCCCCATCTCGATCCCCACACTTGGACGGAGCCATACCGAAGCAATCTCTGTAGCCCCACCATCCTGAACACACCCATCAGAGTAGCCTGTTAAACAGGAAAATTGGATCCTCTGCTTAGAAACCTTGGGTTGTCCATGAAGTGAAGCATGCCTCTACAAATGCCCTTCCCATGGTCTGCAAATATGGTGGGGTCTCTTTCCACCTCCTTGGACCTCAGCTCTCATTTCTCCCTCCTCCCCCTCCTCCTTCTCTTTCTTCACCTTTTTTAGATTTTATTTATTTGAGACAATGAGAGAGAAAGAGAGAGAGAGAAGGAGCAGGGAGAGAGAAGCGGGCTCCCCACTGAGCAGAGAGCCCGACGTGGGGCTCCATCCCAGGACCCTGGGATCATGACCTGAGCCAAAGGCAGAGGCTTAACCACCCTGGCGCCCCTCCTTTGTGCTTCTTTTTTTTTTTTTTTTTTTAAAGAATCTATTTATTTATTTGACAGACAGAGATCACAAGTAGGCAGAGAGGCAGGCAGAGAGAGAGGGGAAGCAGGCTCCATGCTGAGCAGAGAGCCCGATGTGGGGCTCGATCCCAGGACTCTGGGATCATGACCTGAGCCGATGGCAGAGGCTTTAACCTATTGAGCCACCCAGGCGCCCCCTCCTTTGTGCTTCTAATACAGCAAGCTCTTTCCTGAGAAGTGGTTTTCTTTAACTGGATTGTTCTTTCCTTCCTTCCCCTTGTTAAACTTCTAATCTCTTCAGTAGAAGTTTAAGTATCATTTTCTCAGGGAAATATCCTAAGTGTTCGTATAGGCAGTTGTACTCCTTCCATGTACTTATTAGCACAATTGTAATTATCTGCTTAATGTCTGTCTCCCTTGATAGACTGTAAATGTTATTTCTGCAGAGACAGAGTCTGTCTGTACTATTATTTTGTCCCCAGTAACTAGCAGGTAGACTCTAAAAACGGTTGTGGAATGAATGGATGGATGGATAATGAATCTACACCCTGGCACAATGGAAAGATTTTATTTCCAGACATATCCAGTGTTTCCAATCTGGTTTTAATGAGTATTACATATGAAAGACATTCCATGGGCCAAGCAAGCAATTTTACATCCCAAGTCTCCTCCATAGCCCAGTGTCTGGAACATAGTGAGAGTTCAGCAAATGTATGAATTTGTTTATTGAATGAATGAATGAATGAATGAATGAATTTATTAATGCATTAATTCAACAAATACATTCTCAGAGTCCACTGTATGCCAGGCAGTCTTCTAAGAATCAGGAATACAATGATTAAAACAGTCTCTGCATTTGCGAATCTTCCATTGGAATGAAGAGATAACAAACAGCTCTGTAATATTAAGTAACTGAAGGGCACCTGGGTGGCTCAGCGGTTAAGCCTCTGCCTTCAGCTCAAGTCATGATCCCAGGGTTGTGGGATTGAGCCCCACGTCCAGCTCCTTGCTCAGGTCATGATCCCTTGCTCGCCCAGAAGGCTGCTTCTCCCTCTCCCACTTCCCTTGCGCGTGTTCTTTCTCTCACTGTGTCTCTATCAAGATAATAAATAAAATCTTTAGAAAAAATATATTAAGTAGTTGTAAGTGCTATCAGAAAAACAGCAGGATAAGAGAATAGAGAGTAAATTATGAATGAATCCATCCCTCAGGCTATAAATTCTGTTCCAAAACATGGAAAATTAGCCAAACCAGCCACTACCCTGGGCAGTTTATCATGACTTTTCAAGACCTTGAGGAAGGCATTCCCATTGATTTTTCTATTACTCGAAGGACCATTCTTTGATGTTTGAGCAGTTCGTGCCATTCACAGACCTATTATCCTCCAAATATCATGTGAGCAGGGCTGGGCATGAGGTCTTGGAAAATCTGAAGCAGGTGTGTTAATATTGATGCAGCCATATGGCAAAAAAAAAATTTTAACTGACATTTTAAGCTCCATTTCAACTTATGTTTTAAGACTCTTTCCTCCCTAAAGTAAAACTTTAGATGATACTTAATATTTTAGTTGACATGTTAAAAAGGTAAAATAGTGTAAAAAAGATAAATTCTACCTTTCGTTTGTTTCAGATTTATTTATGTTTTATGAAATAATTCAGCCTTCTCTGAAACTTTGTGTCCCAAAAGATAATGAACAAAAACATTTATAGTAATTAAAAAGGAAAAATGTGCAAATGGTCAATAAACACACAAAAAATCAACATTACTACTGATCAAAAAATGCAAAAATCAAGTGAGATAGCATTTTAGCTTATTAAAGTAACAAAGTTTTTTTTTGTTTTTAATAATATCTACTGTTGGGGTGCCTGGGTGGTTTAGTCCTTAAGCATCTGCCTTCAGTCAGGCCATGACCCCAGAGTCCTGGGATTGAGTCCCACATCAGGCTCCCTGCTTGGTGGGGTGCCTGCTTCCCCTCTCCCAGTCCCCCTGCTTATATTTCCTCTCTCACTGTATCTCTCTCTGTCAAATAAATAAAATCTTTAAAAAAATAATATCTACTGTTAGAGGTGCCTGGGTGTCTCAGTCAGTGAAGCATCTGCCTTTGGCTCAGGTCAGGATCTCAGGGTCCTACGATTGAACCCCACGTTGAGGGCTTCTGTCTCTTCCCCTCCCCCTACTTGTGCATGTTCTCTCGCTCTGTCTCTCTCTCTTGCTTTCTCTCAAGTAAATATATAAAATCTTAAAAAAATAAATCCACTGTTAGAGTAGAAGAAAATAAATACACTTATTCGTTACTGATAGAATTTCAAATCGCTACTAAACCTTTTATAGGTCCCAATGACACTGAACAGAATGCAGTTTGGGCATTTATCATCTTCTGACTCCAAATGCATTATTTTTGCTTGCTCTGTAGCAATGGATCTGGGCCCTGCAAATATTTGCTCCTTGTCAGCTGGTGCAAGGCTAAGTTTTGTCAGTAGAGGGCGCCAGGGAGCCACTGCAGGAAGAAAGGGTTTGGATTCCAAGTTCTTCCTGGTTCAGTGCCCAGCTCCTGCAACTGGTCTTGAATGTGAAGAAAACTACTGTGTGTCTTCTCTACTCAATTCTCTATTACAACACTACTTCATTTCTGACACCAGATGTGTGGGTTTTCCATTCACCAAGCCATTTTCTGTGTCCTACCATTTAACCCAGTTCTGACACTGTCTACCCAGACCTCATGTGAGATCCCACAAGGTTTCAGTCCCACAGCTTGTCCTCCCCCTTCAGATGCCCAATGCAAGAGGGTTGTTTCTCTCTAATCCCATGGTCAGTTTCCCTGGCAACCAAACCCCCACACCTCCTCCCATTCCCCCCCCAGAGGCTTTCCAAAATCCACTTCATTCACAGAAACCCCCTGGTTGAAAGGGGCTTGTTATGGATAATAAGACACCCCTTTCAACTTCAAGGCTCTGGGGCTATTTCAGGAACTGAGGACAAAAGACCAAATACTGTAACAAAAAAAATGCTCTCTTATCACTCAGGAAATTCCAAAAGTTTTAGGAGCTCTCAGTCAGAACCAGAATGAGGACCAAATATATATTTTTTATTATAAATCACAAGATCCCATGTTGGCACCCCCAGCCCCCAGTGGTTTTGCAGCAGAGTACCCTGCCCCATAAAAGCTTACCCTAGAGGGCAGATTTCCAGCAAGTGCCACCCAGCAGGGCACGATAGCCACTGACATTGCCATTCCGTGAGCCAGGGCTGTGCCCTCCCAGCAAGGTCAGGATATCAGCCCTGGGAGGGCAGAAGTGTCTTCCTTGTCTGTTTTATTTCCGTCCCGGCGGTAGCGCTATCCCCGTACAGCTGCTCCTTCTAAACTCTAGACTTCTCGTACTATCCAAACCCTTGTTATTCCAATTCCCCATGAACAATTCTGCACAGAGTCAATCCTCATTATCTGTGGATTCCATATTTGCAACTCAACTACTTGCAAAAGTTTATTTGGAAGCCCAAAACCTATCCTTCTAATACTCCTGCTGTTACTCAAAGTCATGATTCAACATTCGCTAATTTAAGTGTTCATAGCAACTTTATAGAATATAACTATTTTGAAAAATAAGAATTGACTGTATTATACTTCCTCATTTTAAAAAATGATTTTATTTAAAATTTTTTAAAAGATTATTTATTGGGGTGCCTGCGTGGCTCAGTGGATTAAAGCCTCTGCCTTTGGCTCAGGTCATGATCTCAGGGTCCTGGGATAGAGCCCCGCATTGGGCTCTCTGCTTAGCAAGAAGCCTGCTTCCTTTCCTCTCTCTCTGCCTACTTGTGATCTCTGTATGCCAAATAAATAAATAAATAAATAAATAAATAAATAAATGTTTTTTTAAAAAAGATTTATTTATTTATTCGACACAGAGAGAGAGATCACAAGTAGACAGAGAGTCAGGTTGAGAGAGAGGGGTAAGCAGGCTCTCCGCTGAGCAAAGAGCCCCATGCAGGGCTCGAGCACAGGACTCTGAGATCAGACCGGAGCCAAAGGCAGAGGCTTAATCCACTGAGCAAGTCCAGGTTGTCACATCCCTAAAATTTTTTTTTTTAAAGATTTATTTATTTATCAGAGAGAGAGGGAGAGAGAGCGAGCACAGGCAGACAGAATGGCAGGCAGAGGCAGAGGGAGAAGCAGGCTCCCCGCCGAGCAAGGAGCCCGATGTGGGACTCGATCCCAGGACACTGGGATCATAACCTGAGCTGAAGGCAGCTGCCCAACCAACTGAGCCACCCAGGCGTCCCCCTAAAAATTTTTTTATACAGTTTATTTATTTATTTGCCAGAGACAGAGCATGAGAGAGTACAAGCAGGGGGAACAGCAGAGAGAGAGGAAGAAGCAGAGTCCCTGATACGGGGCTCCATCCCAGGACCCCAAGATCATGATCTGAGCCAAAGGCAGACAATTGATCAACTGAGCCACCCAGGCGCCCCTGCTTTCCCTGCTCTAATTACGATGTGACCTCTCTCTGATCAGATCAGATGGGTAGAGTACTAAACTCCTTCCCAGATCGGTATTCTACTAATTAGTTATTTCTTCCACATATTAGTAGAGTTATACATTTCCTATAGTAACTGGAGTTTCAGAGGTTCAAAAAAAGCATAATTGGAGAAGAAAAGCCTTCGTAATTAATTCACCTTTTATGTGGAAATTCTTAATTCATTAGTATTTTGAATAGGCAGTATCTTTTCAGCTACCTCTAATGTTGGGTTTTTCATGATTTCAGATTTTAAAATTTCCTCTTTTTAATGCATTTAGGAGGACTTACTTGCAAAGCTATTTCTTTTTTTCCTAAAACTTAACAATGGAAAATTAATGAAATAAATGTAATTGCTCTATTATCCGACACCAACTGTGGGCAGAATAGTTACTTAAAATAAAGCTGGTGAAAACAGAGTTTCTGAGCCAGAGAAAGGCTCTACTTCAAATATTTCTTCCAAATGGCACCATTTCAAAATACCAAGTTGTAGGTTGGAATCTCAAGTCCACCATCCCTGTGGAGAAATCCATGCAAATATTTTAGTATTCTATTGGGGGAAGGGTAGAAGGCTGAGGAAGTGTTCCAGACTTGCTAAACGAGAGCAAAGAACAGATACAGCTTTAGCCTCAGTGTTTTGTTCCAGCTCTGGCCAACATCAAGGTGTTCTAAAACCCATCCTATGGATCCAAGCACCTTTCCCATAATTTGTGTCAATGTCAATGTCAAGGGTGTGAGAGTTTCCTGGGTCCTAGAGACAGAAATTTTAGGCATGGCTTTTTCACATTAGAGCTGAGATGTAATGATTTCATGACAGAATTGCTTACTGTTGTTCTTGCTTAAAGGAGAAACTGAGGGGCGCCTGGGTGGCTCAGTGGGTTAAGGGCTCTGCCTTTGGCTCAGGTCATGATCTCAGGGTCCTTGGGTTCCAGCCCCACATTGGGCTCTCTGCTCAGTGGGGAGCCTGCTTCCCCCCCCCTCTCTGCCTGTCTTTCTGCCTACTCGTCATCTCTGTCTGTCGAATAAATAAATAAAATTCTTTTTTAAAAAAAGAAGGAGAAACTGAGGTTCTGGTGGGAAGCAGGCTTATAGCTTCTTCTCTCTAATGTCCCATCTGACCTTCTCCAGCTGGAGCACCTGTCCTTTATCTCTGAGTGCATGTTCAGACAGGGAGTAAAGTCACGGCGGTGCCTCACTCTTACCTTCATCATTTCAACCCCATTGCCCATCCAAATAAAAATAAATTTTTAAAAAGATTTTATGTATTTATTTGAGAGAGAGACAGAGCACGAGCAGGGGGAGGGCTTAAAGGAGAGGCAGACTCCCCGCGGAGCCGAGAGTCCAATACAGAACTCGATCTGATCCGAGGACCCAGGATCATGACTTGAGCTAAAGGCAGACGCTTAACCAACTGAGCCACCCAGATGCCCTCTCTTTTCTTTTTTACTTTTGAGGGTTAGCTTTGACTGACTGCTTTCTCCGTTTTTTGGAAAACAGCCCTGTCTTGCAGCCTTTTAAGCACAGAAGCCTTCTGTTTGTTAATAGAAACTTCAGAGAAATCTTAAAGAGGAGATCGAAGATTTTAGACACTGTGGCCCACAGGGTAGTTCTCACGAATTCCCCTCACTTAAATAATAGGAAATAACCACTATTACAATAAGCTTCATTGTAGGGGTGCCTGGGTGGCTCAGTCATTAACCGTCTGCCTTCGGCTCAGGTCATGATCCCTGTGTCCTGGGATCGAGCCCCACATCAGGCTCCCTGCTCCGCGGGAAACCTGCTTATCCCTCTCCTGCTTCTGCTGCTTGTCTCTCTCTTTCTCTGTTAAATAAATAAATAACATCTTTAAAAAAAAAGTTTACAATAAGATTCACTATAATCATCCTAATGTATTTTTAATGTGATCCATAGTCGTTCATTGAGACTCAGCTCCCACATGAGAGCTTACTCCCTGCTGAAAGGCCTCCTCGAAAAATTCCTCTCTTACATTTTCACAGAGTGCTGTGTTCTCCAGCTATCGCCCACTGCTCAGGGATATTAATGTCACATGGAATGCGTTGCCTCGTTATTGCCGGAGGGCTCTGAATCACAGCGAGCCCAGATGATGAAGCACCGATGTAATGAATTAATTTATCTTAGAGCATCTCCTCCTGTTTGAAGGCTATGCAAGTCCTTCAGCATTTGCTTGAGCAATAACTTGTCCTTAATAATCAGATTTTTTATTGTTTTTAAGAAGAGACAAGTATATCACAACCCATGTAAAACCATCTCAGCTTCTCAGTATTTATTTCTCTTTCTTTCAACTCCCATTAAGCAAATACGTTGAGCTGCTTGATAAAGACGACCATAGATTTTGGAGGGTCTATGTCCCTGCAGATGGTTGGCATGTCCCCCTCCCTCCCTGGGTTTCTAGGAATGAATGGGTTGATGCATTGGATGCTTTGTAGGTAACAGACCCAGGTGTGGGTTCCCCAGGATTGTCGGCACCACGCTCTGGGGTGCCAGATTTAGCAAAGTAAGCTTATAAAACAGAGAGTGCTCCGTCCACTTTGAATTTCAGATGAGCAGTGAAAATTTTTTAGGATAAGCCTAGCCCAAATATTGCATGGGGTATACTTATACTGAAAAACGTATGCATTGTTCATCTGATAATTTAAAGTTAACTGGGTCTCCTGTATTTCACTTGACCACTGCCCTAATCGCTCCCCACCCCACTTTCCTGCTTCCGGTCTCCAACCTTGCTCTAGTATTCTAACAAATTTGGTCAAGGGAATGGTGTAGGAACCATCAGGGAAATTTTCTTTTTCTTTTTCTCATAACAAAGGCCACAATTTCTTCTAGGCAGCTATCAGGCTTTTTTTTTTTTTCCCTAGATTTTATTTATTTATTGACAAATAGGCAGAGAGAGAGAGAGAAAGAGAGAGAGGCAGGCTCCCTGCCCAGAGATCCTGATGCGGGGCTCGATCCCAGGACCCTGGGATCATGACTTGAGCCGAAGGCAGAGGGTTTTTAACCCACTGAGCAACCCAGGCACCCCGGGTTTTTGTTTTTTAATTAACATATAATGTATTATTTGTTTCAGGGGTACAGGTCTGTGAGTCATCAGGCTTACACAATTCACAGCACTCACCATAGCACATACCCTCCCAAATGTCCATAACCCAGACACCCTCTCCCTCTCCGGCCACCCCCCCCCCCCCAGCAAACCGCAGTTTGTTTCCTGAGATTAAGAGTCTCTTATGGTTTGTCTCCCTCCCGATCCCATCTTGTTTCATTTTTTCCAAACCTACCCCCCACGATCCCCTGCCCTGCCACTCAAATTCCTCCAATCAGAGAGACCCTATGAGAACTGTCTTTCTCTGGGCAATCAGATTTTTTTAAAAGGCATTGTGAATACAAATCCTTGCCACAAGTGCATAGTTTGCATATGCTTGGCATATCATAGTGCTCGAGAATATTGATCTATTGACTGACTGAATGAAAAAGTGCCGGGGCAACAGAGAAAACGGGCAATTTCATTTCAGCTAACATAATCAATGGCTGTCAGAAGCGATCAGAGGGTTTACAGAGAAGGAAAACATGATAAGGGGGTACAGTAGGCCGAATAATGGCCCTCTAAAGATGTCCACGCCCGAATCCCCAGAAACACTTTATTTTACACAGCAAAAGGGACTTCGTAGATGACCCTTGAGGTAAGGATCTTGAGATACGGAGATTATCCTGGGTAACCCAGATCGGCTGAATGGAATCACAAGGGTCCTTCTAAGAGAGAGACAGGCAGGTCAGAGTCAGAAATGATCGTGCGACAGCAGAATGGGGGTGGGGGGGGCGGCCTGGCTGCTGACTTTGAGCAAACAGAAAGGGTCAAAGAACACAGAAATTGGCAGATTCCTAAATATTGAAGAGAATGGGTGTATTAGCCAACCAGGGCTGCCAGAACAAAATACCACAGACCAGGTAGGTGGGTTAAAAAATAAAATTATTTTTCTCACAGGTCAGGAGGTTTGAAGTCCATAGTCAAGGTGCCAGCTGGGCTGGGTTCTCCGGAAGCCTCTCCCCTTGGCTGGCAGGTGGATTCCTTCTCTCACAGGGTTCCCCCATTGTCTTTCCTCTGTGCGTGCACTGTCCTGGTGTGTCTCTGTGTACACATTTCTTCTTCTTATGAGGACATCAGTCAGATCGGACTAGGGTCTCATTCTTCACTCAATTACCTCTTTTTTTTTTAAGATTTTATTTATTTACTTGACAAAGATCATAAGTAGGCAGAGAGGCAGACGGTGGGGCGTGGGGAGAAGCAGGATGCCTGCTGAGCAGAGAGCCCGATGCGGGGGGGGGGGGGGGGGGGGCTGGATCCCAGGACCCTGGGATCCTGACCTGAGCCGAAGGCAGAGGCCTTAACCCACTGAGCCACCCAGACACCCTCAGTTACCTCTTTTAAAGGCTCTATCTGCAAAACCATCACATTCTGAGATACTGAGGGTTAGGGCTCCAATATACCCAATTCAGCCCACAACAATAAGGTGGACAAGTGGAGGAAGTATTCAAAACAACCCATCAGTCCCCCAGAGTGATAGTAACAATGCAATGCAATGCAGAGAGATCCGGGCTTGGATACCTGGAGAAAGAACTTTAGTGGGACAACTGGCATTGATTTGAATGAGGTCTGTAGATCAGGTAACAGTATTACATCAGCGATTATTTTCTGGTTTTGATCATGGTACTATGGTTACGCAAGATGTCAGTATTTAGGGAAGCTTGGGTGATGCCTATATGGGAACTCTGTACTATTTTTGCAACTTTTTTCTAAGTCTGGAATAATTTCGAAATGAAAAGTTAAAATTAAAACAAATTCAAATGAGGGGCGCCTGATGCTTTCCCTCTCCATCTGCCCCTTCCCTCCGCTCACGCGTGCTTTCTTTCCAATAAAATAAATCTTTTTAAAAAATTAAAATGAAATAAAATAGGAATAAAATGGGTAGAAGGGAGAGAGAGAAAGAGAATAGGTTTGGAGGCGTCAGGGAAGGAAGAAAAAGCAAGGAGGACTGAGTTCCTTGGGGTCAGAGATGGTACCTTGAGGTCCCCATTGGACACCCCCCACCCCCGCTTTTGGAACACTGCCTAGGAGCTCAGCATGTTTTGCGAGGCAATATTCAGTGAGTCACGCACTGAAGAGAAGGCATTAGGTCCCTCCAGCCTCCCTTCCCATTCACGAAAGGCTTCATATTTCGGGTTCCGGATTTGTCTCCTAAGTGACAGGACACCGGACTGCGTGCGTTGGAAGCATGAATTCTTTGCATATAAACATTTAACATACACCGTCCTCTGGGTAACTGGATTTTGGTATCCCTTCTTTCGCACTTTTCTTCCCATCTCGTTCAACCTTTTTTTTTTTTTTAAAGATATAATTAATATACCATACACTTCACCCCCCAAAGAACCGCACACCCGCCCACTCTCTGACAACCACGGGTCTATTTTCCGTCGCTAAGCATTAGCCTATTCGGGACATTTCATGCAAATAGATCATGCATTCCGTGGACCGGCCGCGTTTTTAAAGCTCAGCCCCACAATGGCTAGTGGCCAGGGGATTGGACGGCGCGGGTTGGGTGTGCTCGGGGCGCCCAATGGCTCGGGAGCATCTGGGAAGACAGGTGCAGGTGGCGGAGGCGGCGCGGAGGGCAGGGCCGGCGGGCGGGCGTGGCCCAGAGAGCCGGCGCGGCGGTCGCTGGCGGGCGCCCCCCGCGCGGGCATGGCGGCTTGGTGGCCCGCGATGCTGCGCGCGGTCCGGCGCTACCCGTGGCCCACGAACGTGCTGCTCTACACGGCGCTCTTCTCCGCCGGCGACGCGCTGCAGCAGCGGCTACGGGGCGGTCCGGCCGACTGGCAGCAGACGCGGCGCGTGGCCACCGTGGCCGTGACCTTCCACGCCAACTTCAACTACGTGTGGCTGCGCCTGCTGGAGCGCGCGCTGCCGGGCCGTGCGCCGCGCACCGTGCTGGCCAAGGTGCTGTGCGACCAGGCGATCGGCGGGCCCGTGGCCGTCTCGGCCTTCTATGCCGGTGAGGGGCTGGGATGGGGATTAGGGGCCAGGGCGAGATCCGCCGGGGGTAGGGGAGCAAAGGATCCAAGGTTGGGTGGACTGGAGGCCGGGGCTGGCGGGGCCCAGGGCTGGGGGCGGCAGGGGACTGGGATGGAGCGGGAGCCGGGGGCTCTGGGATCGACTAGGGCTGGAGGCCGTGGGGGGCGGAGGTGGAGGCAGAATTTCAGGATGTTTCCTGAGAGGGCCAGGGTTGAGGTTCCAGAGCTAAGTCTGGGAACCAGAGATAAAGTGGGAGAAGTTGAGAGGTGGTGCCCCCGGGGAGTGAAGGGGTTAGGGTCCCGGATTGCAGCTGGGACTCTAGGGTTGAGTATAAAGCTTTCAGGGGGGCCGGGGGCATCGCCTAAAACTGGAGGGAGGCAGGACTGGGGTTCCATTTCCTCCTGGAAAAGGTCCACATGAATGTCGAGGCAATCACAGCCTGTGGCCATGGCGGCTGCCACAGCTGTGACCCAGTCGTGGGACCGGGCTGTCCTGCTCCAAAGAAAATCCCCTCCAGGGACTATGGCCCTCCTTTCCCCTGACAGACACTCCTTTTCAACACACCAAGCAAATGCAAGGGGCCTCAAGACCATGGGAGCAGAGCAGGTGGAACCTGAGGTAGTAACAGATTCCCCCCAGAAACTTCATGCTCAAGGCCTTAGTCCTGCTTTGGTAACAAGATTTTTCCTTTGGGGTTCTGTCCCTCTGTGAAAATCCAAGAAAATGTGAGTGGACCTTGGACCCTGCCTTGGAGAGCTCTCTGCCTGTGAAAGTCCTGGGAGGCCCCACCTCAGAAAATCGCCCTGGGGCCAAAGGCCAGACTTTGGGAATCCTCCTTAGGGCCTTAAATACCAGAAACAGTGGGCGGGTTTCTGTGGCCTCCACCCTCTCTAGCATTTTCAATAGCCTGCAAGGGAGGGGGTGGGGGCTGTCACCAATTCCCCAAGAAAAGCCAAGGGTCCTGGGCCTGGCATTTAGGGATAGAGAAGGTCTAGAGACCCAAGAAGGTCTTCTTTGCAGTAGCTGCTAATGCCTTCTAAACCAGGTCATGGGAGTCACATCAGTGTCTTGAAGAGACCGACCCTGCCCTTTGGATCTTATTTTGGGGAGCCAGGTCTGGTTCCTTTTCTCACAAAGCCCAGAGGAAGCATGAAGGACCTGGGAGTCTCAGCCAACCGCAGGGCCGATGGGGTCTGTGGGGGCAGCAACATCCAGGACCCAGGGAGGGGGCGCTGCTGGGTGCCTGGTCCCACGGTGTGACTTCCAGGCCACATCTGCAGAGGGGCTCCTCAGGTCCCTCACTACAATTACCTTGAACCCTAGTGAAGGAGTTGGGACCTAGGGGCTGGGCCTTTAGGAACTCAAACAACCCAGGAGGCAGATCCTCTTTGTTCTTGCCGTGTTACAGAGAAGGAAACTGAGTCTCCAAGGAGGTTAACCGACTTGCTGGAAGACAACAGAATCCAGATCTCGGTCTTGAGTGTTGTTATGTCTGAAGCCCGGAAGGGGCCCCAGGAGGCCGGTGATTTAAATCTGAGGCTCCTGACTCGGATTCCGACCCAGATGGCTGCTTTGCTTTGCTTTGTAGATTTCTGGCCCAATTTCCTTCCCTCTCTTCGTGTCAAAGCGAAGGGGGGTGGGGTCGGGTGGATGTTTGTTCAAGGCATTTCCGACTTGGAAATTGCCTATATCAGGTGATCCTTTGTGCTGGAGCCACCTTGGGGAGCTCGGATTGTGATGGAGAGGTCTGGCCTGGAATCCACACCTCGGTTGGACTTGGACTTGGTCCCGTAGTAACCTCCCTGAGCTTCTTTTCTGCCTCTGTAACTCCCAGCCTCAGTGGATTGTTTAGGTGGGTGGGAGGGGCAGGTGTCCAATGAAATAAGGCATAAAAAGTGCTTAGTGCTTATTAATTATTATTTAGTGGAACCTGATACTACCAATTTGGGCCTGGGTATTATAAATCCTGTTCTAAGAAGCTCTTGCAATTGACTAAAAAAACCTCACTCATTTCCCCTTCCTCCTAATCGGATTTTGAAGGAGACTTTTTAAAGCACTTTTATTTTTACTCCTTTCTAAAATAGGAGGATTTTTGTCTTTGCTCCCTGAATTTCTTCTCAGGGTTGTTGAACATACAAAGTTTTCAGGATGTTTTTAGAAAGGCTGAATTCGTGTTCTGCTTTCACATTCTGATTAGAAGGCTGATGGGAACTTGGTAGTTGCCAAAATACCCAAGATCCATCAGCCTTTTTTTTTTTTAAAGAAGGAAATTAAATTTTTAGAAATTTATTTATTTAAAGATTTTATTCATTTGAGAGAGAGAGAGATTTTATTCATTTGAGAGAGAGAGAGAGAGAGAGAGCATGCATATGAGTGGGAGCTAGAGCACAAGCCAGGGAGAGGGGCAGAGGGAAAGGGAGAAGCAGACTCCCCAATAAGCAGGGAGCCCCCATGTGGGGCTCCTTTCCAGGACCTTGGGATCATGACCCAAGCAGAAGGCAGATGCTTAACCAACCATCCAGGCACCCTAAATTTTTAAAATGTTAAACATTTTACAAAAAGTTTGGAAGACAGAGGAGAAAAGTCACTGATCGTTCTGCTATCTGAACACTGTGAATTCTCTTACAATTTATATATAACTCATTTATATATAAATACAGATCTTTCTGCTGTCTCTTTGGTACCCTGCTATTTTCACTTCATATTTATCATTCCTTTAAGATTTATCTAATTTTATTTTTTAAATTCTACTTATTTTTTAAAAAGATTGATCTCATTTAGAATGGAGGTCATGTTGTTGTCAATGTCAGGTCAGAAGGGACATAATGATCCAGAGGTACTGTGGGTACTTCGCATATGAGAAGAGAAAACTTGAACTGTTACAGTTTTCTTTCTACTGAGTCTTGCAAATTTCCGGTGGTGTGTGTTTTTACAAATAGGTATGAGTATTCTCCAAGAAAAGGATGACATATTTTTGGACCTGAAACAGAAATTCTGGAATACGTACAAGGTAAGACAGACTTTGGAAAGGCAACCAAAATCTTTTAGTATATTTGTAACATTAGATACATTTTAAGAAAACTAATTTTTTTTTTGAAGATTTTATTTATTTGAGAGAGAGAGAGCAGGAGAGAGGGAGAAGCAGACTCCCTGCTGAGCCGGGAGCCCAATGTGGGACTCAATCCTGGGACTTCAGGATCACGACCTGAGCCAAAGGCAGTCGCTTAACCAGCTGAGCCACCCAGATGCCTTTTAAGAACTATTCTTAAGGGTTCCAATTGGTTGGCACAAGGGTATAGTATTTTGACAGAGAGATCTTAAATTTGTTTGGAGAGAGAAATGAGAAGAAGCTTTAAGAGTGTCTCTAAGTTAGGAGAGACACGGGTGTCTCTGAGTTTTGGTCAATGTTCACGAAGATTCCTGTTTTTTAAATTTACTCTTGTTAGTGACTACAGTTTATTTAGTGAATTTTGGAGCCAAAGAGGCTATTGCAAAATAGGAAAAGCAGAATGTGAGTGATGAATGGAATCGTTCCGGGGCCAATGTTCCCAGGTGTCCATTCTGCTGAGTCCTTGTGAAGGATACCGTTCCCCAAGATTACTTCTAGACTTAAAGCAAGTTGCCTGTTGTACTGTTTGCTCAGGGCAAATATTCACACCCCAGTCCAACAAATATTTATTACCTTACTCAATGAATATTTATTGAGCAGTATCCGTGAGGCCTGCCAAAAGCAGGGATGCCTTCCATCTCTCGCCAACAGGAAGCTTGATTTTTACTAATCCCAATGAAGTGAAGTTTCAGGATTGTAGAATATACAGACTGGCCTTGGGCTTTGCATGTACTTAATTCCCTATCAGAAGCCGTGCCAAGCCCACCTGCTATTGCCTTACTCCTTCTGGAATTTTCTGTTGACACTGAGCCCCAGCATCACCATTGTCGCTTGATGGTTGCAGGGAGATGACAGGGAGTGTGGCGGCCACATGCTCAGGGATGGTCCTGTTCTTCCTTTTAAGGGGAAAGAGTATTCAGAACTTGTTACTTCTCCTGGGGCAGAAATTATGAGCCTGTTGCATCATCCGAATGCGATTTTCTTTGGCTCTATTTTGGAAAAAGGAACATGTTTTCCCACTAGGTCATGGATCCTGTGGAGGTGTATACATTTAACATTTAAGAAAAGAGCAAGCGAGCAGAATTGGGGAAGAAAGAGGCTTTAAACGGGGATTTGCAGATGCTTCAAATTCTCCTCCTTTAATGAAGACACACAGGCCCACTTTGTTGGGTGTTGAATGTCATGCCAAGGATCCTGGATGTTGGCAATAGTGGCAAGAGAAACCAGCTGGAATGTTATGGTAACCAAGTTCACATAAGACACAGGGAATGGGAATAGGGATGACCGGAGAGCTATTGAGGAGGCAGAATTGGTAGCTCTGGGTGAATGGTGGTCGGGGTAATGGGCAAGGACCATCGAGGATGACCCACAGGTTTCTGGCTTGAGTCACTCCATGAGTGGTGACTCAATACTTGAGAGAGGACATAGTGAGCCAATTGGAAAAAGAAAGATAGATCATTTCAGTTTGAGAAATGCTGAATTCTAGGAGGGCCACCTGGGTGGCTCAATCGATTAAGCATCTGCCTTTTGGGTCAGGTCATAATCTCAGGATCCTGGGATCGAGTCCCACATCGGGCTCCCTGCTCAGTGGAGTCTGCTTCTCCCTCTCCTTTTGCCGGCTGCTCCCTCTTGCTTGTGTTCCTCTCAAATAAATAAATAAATCTAAAAAAAAAAAAAAAAAAAGAATATGCAATGGAGATTTCCAGGTGCACAGAGGAGAACCCAGAGCTAGGGATGTTAGATACGGGAGAAGATGGGTTAAAACTAGGCTCTCAAGTCAACTTGACCAATGAAACCAAGAGCACGAATGGTAGGAGTCAGAAGACAAGAAGCATCCAAAAATAATGTCACTAAAGGCTTTCTTGTAGCCCAAAGGATATGTGAGTAAGAGGAGAACTGTTTTGTTTTGGGGTTTTTTTTGGTGGCAAAGGAGTCAACCCCCTGCCCAATCCACATTCTTAGGATGAAGGTAGAAAGGACACTGCCTAGTTTCTTTGTTGCTGACATGTAGGTACTATTTGAGATTTTGGTTGACTTGGTGGGGGGTTTTTTTGTTTTGTTTTGTTTTGTTTTTGTGTTTTGCAGATGACATGCCATTTCTGTCTCTTTCCACAAGCTAGGGTAGAGGGGCTCCGGGGGGCTCTTAGAAAGAAACTTATCTGATAATTACATTCATCTCTTTCATCGTTTTTGAAAACTTTAATTTGGAAATAATTTCAAACCGATGGAAAAGTAACATGAATAGTTCCAAGAATACCCTTTACCCATCGTCACTGATGGTTAACGTTTTGCCTATTATTACTTTCTGGCCGGATCCATCTATATCCATCCATCTTTCTGTCTGTTTCCTGGAAGCATTTGAGACTAAGTGGCATACAGAATTACCCTTTACCCTAGGACATTTACGTATCTGTTTTCTAAGTATCGATTTTCTAAGAATAAATAGTTCTCTAGGAAGCTCCAGCAGAGTTAGCAACTTCAGTACATTTAACAATGGTAGTGAGCCTTTTATCTCATTCACCTTCCTTCTGCCATTTTTGTCAATCGACTATCTGATGGCCTTTATAGCATTTCTTTTTCCTTTTAGAGATTTTTAAAAAAATTTTATTTATTTGACAGACAGAGATCACAAACAGGCAGAGGCAGGCAGAGAGAGAGGAGGGGAGCAGGCTCCCCGCTGAGCAGAGAGCCCAATGTGGGGCTCGATCCCAGGACCCTGAGATCATGACCCGAGCGGAAGGCAGAGGCTCAACCCACTGAGCCACCAGGCGCCCCTCTTTTTCCATTTAGTACAGGATCCAATCTAGGGTCAGGCAGTGCGTTTAGTTGCTGGGCCTGTTTAGTCTCCACTAATTGGGAACGTTTCCTCAGCCTTCTCTTACCTATTACAACACTAATATTTTTGAAGAATGCAGTTCTGTTCCCCCTCCCCCAAACAACAAGAACCAACAAAACAGCAGCAACAACAAATCATTCCCTTTTGGGGGGCATTTTGTAATACACAAGAATGTCAGTTAAATTTATTCTATAGTAAGAAATAATAGAATATATTATTTGCCTTAAATCTTTTTTTAACAACAACAAAAAATCAAACATTTTAGATAAAATAGTCACCTATGGCTCTTACTGCCTGAAATAGTATAAGATATTATTGCTTTTTAAAAAGATTTTATTTAGGGCGCCTGGGTGGCTCAGTTGGTTGAGGATCTGCCTTCGGCTCAGGTCATGATCCTACAGTCCCAGAATCGAGTCCCACATTGGGCTCCCTGCTCAGCAGGGAGTCTGCTTCTCTCTCTGACCCTCTCCCCTCTCATGCTCTCTCTCTCACTCTTTCTCTTAGTAAATAAATAAAATCGTTTAAAAAAAAAAGATTTTATTTATTTATCAGAGAGAGAGAGAGAGGAGAGAGTGAGGAGGGGGAGGGGGAGGGAGAACCAGGCTCCCCACTGAGCAGGAAGCCCCGAGATGGGCTCGATCTCAGGACCCCAAGATCGTGACCTGAGCCGAAGGCAGACACTTAAGTGATGAACCGCCCAGACACCCAAGTAGAACATATTATTAACAAATCATTCCATGAAGAATGACAAATTTAAAACTTGACTGATGATCCTTTTATAAATATATTCCCGCAGCATTTGCCTGGGCTAACGTATACATATATGTTGTTATTTTGAAAGCGGCAGTTTAACAGAAATGGTGCTGATTCTGGACGCCTTCTCATTCTGGACCTGTGACTAGAACTCCTATAATCGCCTCACACCTCCAAGCTCTTTGCACTGCTCCCACCCTCTCCTACTGGAGGGACTCTAAGGAGTCTGATGTAATCAGCTTAGTCTGAAATACAATCTCACCTCTGGGTTTTATCTGCCTGGTATTTCTTAATCTTCTGCATTGCTTCTTTGTGATTAAAAGGCATACTAATTGAGTTTTTCTGTATTCCAGAGCGGTCTGATGTACTGGCCTTTTGTGCAGGTGAGTTTCCAACTACTCAGAATGCTAACTAATGAGGGCACCTGGGTGGCTCAGTCATTAAGTGTCTGTCTTCAGCTCAGGGCATAATCCCAGGGTCCTGGGATCCAGCCCTGCATCGGGCTCTCTGCTTGGTGGGAAGCCTGCTTCTCCCTTTCCCACTCCCCCTGCTTGTGTGCCCTCTCTCCTTGTCAAATAAATAAAATCTTTTAAAGAAAATATTTTAAAAAATGCAGACTGATGGCAGAGGTTGACATGGAGCTCTAGAACACTCTTTCTTTCTGTTGCAGCTGACCAACTTCGGCCTGGTTCCTGTTCACTGGAGGACGGCTTACACGGGACTCTGTGGTTTTCTGTGGGCCACCTTCCTTTGCTTTTCACAACAGAGTGGCGATGGCACGTTCAAGTCGGCTTTTGCCTTCCTTCATGTAAAGGAGGCCAGTGCCCTTGAAAGGTCCCCCAAGGAATGAGAAGCCAAGGACTCCCTAGCAATGCCGATTTCTTTCATTCCTTCCTTCTCTCTTCCATCTTTCTCTCCTCCTCCCTCCCTCCCTCCCGCCCGTGCAGGGGCTCGCCTACAGATAACAGAGTCTCCTTACCAGTTACTTGCTCCATTTTGGAGACTGACTCTCACATAGACCCCATGGTTTCATTATCCATGAGTACTTAAAATTTTATCCAAACCTTTCTTTTCCCCCCATTTTGGTCTGAAAGCCTCACTTCTCTAATATTTTTACTCCTCTAATTCTTTGGTTAATATTGGTAACAGTGACGTCGTGGCACTTTGCAGTTGCTCCGATTTCTATGCTTATATTTTAATGCTGGTTGATTTAAAGAACCTGTTTTGATCATTTACTTAACGTCGAAAATCTCAGGTTATCCCCCACCCCCAACACATACTTTTGGGTCAGTTTAACTTTTATACCAAAAGTAGTCCTTAGAGAATATTTCTATTTACATAGAGCTCAATCGAAGAGAAGACTAAATAACCAAATTTTTTTCTCTCGAAATACTTTATATAATAATTTATGGTTATACTGATGGTCAGTTCTGTAAATGCATTTTATGCTGTCAAAAAATGGTATCTGATTGGTGTGTCCCATATGGAATGTATTTTTCAGAGATCTTCTACTTTTGTAAATTTTTAGTTAAGTGCTTTTTAGTTAATGTGTTCTAATTTTGAGCCTATTCAGTTGACTGAAGGACCCCATTTTTCTAGACAATAAGAAATTTACAAAATTTCTGGCTTCTTAAAGACATACATTGAATGAAGTTTCTATGAAAATGAGCAATTTTTCTTCCTCTGGAAAGAAAAACTCTATTCCATAGATTTCCAGGGAAAAGAGTTACCCCAAATTTCACACTAAGATTATATTTAAAAACAAAAAAAAATCAATGCTTTCCAGGAGTACCTGTGGCTCAGGTGGTTGGGCATCCATTTCTTGATCTTGGCTCAGGTCTTACTCGCTCAGTCATGAGTTTGAGCCCCAAGCTGCCTCCACGATGGGTGCCGAGCCTACTTAAAAAACAAACAAACAAACAAACAATGCTTTCCAATAAATCGTTATCAGTAATCTTTAAGCTAGACATGACAAACTGGATCCAGACTTTCAGATTTACTCAGTTTGTCTAACCTCAAAACCAGTGGATCTAAAAGTGATATGACTATCGGAAGAAGTTTCAGCAAACTTCACCTAAGAATTGTACCAAAATGCTGCTGCTTCCAGTGAAGTCTTTTTTTTTTTTTTTCAAAGATTTTGTTTATTTGACAGACGGAGATCACAAGTAGGCAGAGAGGCAGGCAGAGAGAGAGGAGGAAGCAGGCTCCCCGCTGAGCAGAGAGCCCGATGGACACTCAATCCCAGGATGCTGAGACAATGACCTGAGCTGAAGGCAGAGGCCTTAACCCACTGATCCACCCAGGTGCCCCTTCCGGTGAAGTCTTGTACGAATTTTAAGGTGGGAAGCACTGGGTTGTTAATAATACATTCATCTTGCAAATTTGTATTTAAGATTAATTGAGAACATACCCTTCAATTTTTTACGCACCTAATTCGTAATATAAATTAATGTAGGTTCTAAGTATCTCATGTCTATGATTTATTTGAATTTAATTGGTATTAACCTATATTACCTTATTGGGACAATAGTAAGGAAATTTCTAGATACCTTCTAAAATAATTTGTTACCTACACTGTTTTGAAAGTTGCTAATATAACGGAAAAGCTGTTCCATCACACTTAAGACGAATTCTTAAGTTTAGAAATTCATTAGAAATTGCATCTTGAGGGCGCCTGGGTGGCTCAGTGGGTTAAGCTGCTGCCTTCGGCTCAGGTCATGATCTCAGGGTCCTGGGATCGAGTCCTGCATCGGGCTCTCTGCTCAGCAGGGAGCCTGCTTCCCCCTCTCTCTCTCTGCCTGCCTCTCCGTCTACTTGTGATTTCTCTCTGTCAAATAAATAAATAAAATCTTTAAAAAAAAAAAAAAGAAATTGCATCTTGAGTAACTATGCGAAATTACTAACTGGCGATTTCTTAGATGAGCTTCAATATTACTTTTAGGATGGAAGAGCAGTGTTTGCATTTTGTGTCAAAGTCATTGGGAAAACAGACCTTGTTTAAATTGTCGAGAGGAAGAAGGCTTATTGTTCATAAACAAGCACACCTCATCCATCTCTACCCAAACCCGTGCTGCTGTATGCTGTAGAGAAGGCACAGCGTGTGTTCTCCGCATTTCTGCAAGTAATGTACTTAGGATTTTTATGCAATAGTGCTTTTCTGTTTTTGTGGGTGAAATGGAAGATATTCCAACTAACGCAATGTTTGTCTATTTTAAAAAGCTGCCAGTCTTGGTATAATACACTCTGAACCTTCCCAGGTTTGCCACTGGGCAGGTGGCCCCTACCCTTCCTCCAGATTTTCCTACTCTGTTAAGTGTCTTTAACTTGGTTATGTGTTGTTTCAGCAGGTTCTTCTGGCCCCTGTGCTTGCTCGGGCAAAGGGAAAAACCCATTATTCATTGTCCTTGACAGAGTGGAGACAGACTGGATTTTCAGTTTCCAGTATGTGTGGAAAACAAAAGGGAAATTTGAAAGGGGAATCTGTGAAATGTCGAAAGCATTTACAAAATTTTAAACATTTTTTAAAAAATTTAAATTCAATTTTAAATTCAATTTAAAATTTAATTTCAATGAACATAGAATGTATTACTGGTTTCAGAGGTAGAGGTCAGTGATTCGTCAGTCTTTTACGACACCAGTGCTCATCCCATCACGTGCCCTGCTCATGTCCATCACCTGTTAGCTCTCTTCTCACCCCACTCCTGTCCAGCAACCCCCAGTTTGTTTCCTATGATTCAGAGTCTCTTTCGGTATGTCTCCCTCTGATTTCATCTTATTTTATTTTTTTCTCTCTTCCCCTAGATCCTCTGTTTCAAAAGCATATTTATTTATTTATTTATTTATTTTTTAAAAGATTTTTATTTATTTATTTGACAGAGAGAGATCACAAGTAGGCAGAGAGGCAGGCAGAGAGAGAGGAAGGGAAGCAGGCCCCCCTGCCAAGCAGGGAGCCCGATGTGGGACTCGATCCCAGGACCCTGAGATCATGACCTGAGCCGAAGGCAGCGGCTTAACCCACTGAGCCACCCAGGCGCCCTCAAAAGCATATTTAAAAAAAAAAAAAAGCTTATAGGATACTGAATTCTGATCCTCTTGTAAGTTAGCTTGAACTCAGGGATCACAAATCCTGCCGTAGGTCCAGGCTTTTGGGCTAGCTACCCTGTGGCTCAAATAGCGTCTCCCGGCATTCCTTTTTTCTGACTCCCTGATTGTCACTGATTGTCACCACTGACCACCACCACCAGGGAGGCTATCTCCTTGGCCCTGCTACCATTAAAATTAAGAGTGCCCCCATCCCATTTTATTGGACACCTGGTTTCCATCTCCAGGCCCGGAAATGGGCCTCTTAGGTAACTCAGAAACGATGTCTCAGTCGAAGGGAGACCTTTCTGTCCACACAAATGGATGTGACCATTGTTATCATCCACCAGTATAATCGTAACCATAACCATGATGATAACTGTGTGGAAAGAATCATGGTCTATTCTAAGAATTATGGACTAGAAGTAAAAAGATGGATAATCAAATTCTCAGGACATTTAGTTCAATCCATCATTCAGTGCTTGAGCAGTGCCTGTGACAAGTGGTCAATGGAAAGCTTGGATATTATCCAAGCAACACCACCCAGCCGCAGGTTACTGGCATAAACAGTGGGTACTTTGAAATCATGCTGCCCTGGGTAATCAAGGAAGGCTTCCTGGAGGAGATGCCTAAGCTGCGTCCTGAAAGGATGGAAAGTCACAAGACTAAAGACCTGTAAATTGGAATGGGGATGGAGGATCAGATGAGAGGAGATGAGATCTTGAAAGAGAAAGCCGAGAAAAGGCCTGTAAGTTCTAACATAGCGGGACATTTCCATCGACTCGTTCCTCAACTTTGGGTAATGTAAATGGTCCTAGCCAGCTTACTTGTGTTTAAATATCATGTAGCACCTGCAACTTCTCAGTCTTTTTCATTTGTAGGAGAATTAATAAAAGTGATTCTCTTTTATCGATATCATGGTTGGGGGAGACAGAATTAGGGAATGTGAGAGTTTGTGTATGTTTAAAAATGTCCCGATACTGAGTTTGAAAGAAGCATGCAAAAATATTTTTCTTGGAATCTGTGCAGTAGGTGATTCTGTAGACAAAGTAATTGATTATTTTTCCTAAAGATTTATTTATTTGTTTGAGAGAAGGGGGTGGGGAAGGGGCAGAGGGAGAGAGGGAGAGAGAATCTCAAGCAGACTGTGCTGAGCACTGAGCCGACTCAGGGCTTGATCTCAGGACCCTGAGATCATGACCTCAGCCGAAACCAAGAGTCAGATGCTTAACTGAGCAATACAAGTGCCCCCCCCAAGTAATTAATTATTGACCCCCCTATACAGTCAGTGAATTTGGCCTTGGGGAGGGGGCTCATACAAATGAGGGGATGCTTCATGAAAACCTTTTCTCTTTTGTATGGATGCTTTGGGGGCCAAAATAAAAACTGTTTCATGACCAGAAGGTATAAATACAGATAGGGTTCAAAGAGGGAAGCATTTTCACATTCTAGGACTTCATTAATAATTATAATTTTGGTTCTTTAATACATTGAAGAAAAATATATTTCTTTCACAATAAAATCTGTAGATAAAGAGATCTAACTTTGCCGTTTGAGGCTGTATCTAAATAGGGTCCCCAGATCAACTATGTTAACCACAACCAACTAAATTAAAGGTAGGTCGTCTCTTCAATTGAGGTACATTACCCAGAACTACAATTTCTAACTCACGTATCACTGCTTGATACTTTACTTGTTTACTGTTCTTCTTCCAAGGATTGTCATCCCTTAGACTTTGTTTGAAGCTCTCAAAAAATACTTTTCCCTGGGGCACCTGGGGGGCTCATTCATTGGGCATCTGCTTTCGGCTCAGGTTCTGATCCCAGGGTCCTGGGATGGAGCCCCACATTGGGCTCCCTGCTCGATGAGAAGCCTGCTTCTCCCTCTCCTACTCCCCATCCTTGTGTTGCCTCTCTCACTGTGTCTCTGTTAAATAAATAAGTAAAATCTTAAAAAAATATATGTATATATATTTTTTCCCTGTGTGGGCAATTTGCTTTTAATTCAGTGGCACTTTATGTGAATTTCTAGAGTATGTGCCAAAACAAATTCTATCCAGAACACACGCAACATATTCTGGAGGCAGCTTTCATTTGGAAATTAGATTCATCTTCTGAAAGTATTAGAACGTTAGTAGATTTTTGTGTCTCAAGATTTAGACTTTGCATTGGCTACCTTCAATCTACTTTACTGATAATGTTTGGAACCTAAAAGAACCAAATCACAGAAAATGCAATTTATTTTTTTTTAAGGTTTTATTTATTTCTTTTGAGAGTGAGTGAGCAAAAGACCACAAACGGGGAGGAGGGGCAGAGGGAGAGGGAGAAGCAGACTCCCACTGAGCAGGGAGCCCAATGCAGGGCTCCATCCCAGGACCCCGAGATCATGACCTGCGCTAAAGGCAGATGCTCAACCGACTGAGCCACCTAAGTGTCCCAGAAAATGCAATTTAAAAACAATTGAAAGGGGTGCTTGCTGGCTCAGTCAGTTAAGCATCTGACTCTTGATCTCAGCTCAGGTCTTGACTCAGGGTTCTGAGTTCAAACCCCGCACTGGGCTCCACGCTGGGCATGGAGGCCACTTAAAAAAAAAAATTGGAAATTTTCCTTTTAATACTGTTAATGGCCAATAAGTGGAAGGGGGAAATCTGGAGTTCAAAGATCAAGTGTGTGCTTGGAGTTTAAAGGTAACAGGAAGAGCTGTGAACGGTAGCCAACCAAGGGGAACAGAAGAGAGTAATTAATAATTGAGTGACATTTTGGGTGTATGTCAGTTCAAAGCGTTTCTTTTCCCAGTTCCCTTCCCCTCCCTAAGTCTGTCTTTCCTTACATAAAATTTTTTTTTAAGATTTTATTTATTTATTTATTTGACAGACAAGTAGGCAGAGAGGCAAGCAGAGAGAGAGAGAGAGAGAGGGAAGCAGGCTCCCTGCTGAGTAGAGCGCCTGATGTGGGGCTCGATCCCAGTACCCTGGGATCATGACCTGAGCCGAACGCAGAGGCTTTAACGCACTGAGCCACCCAGGCGCCCCTCCTTACATGAATCTTAATTCATCCACGTATTCTTTCGAATGGCTACACCTTCGATCCCTGCCCCCAACCACGACCGCCACCCTAACCCTCCAGGAGAGAATCAGGGCCATGACAGGGACCAGAGCACTGAAGCGATGTGGCAGCCTTGCTTTTTAGAGGGTCGTTGGCAGAGATCTCCTCTTTGGGAGAATTCTGAAATGAGCAAACATTCGGAGGCAGCTTCTACTTGCAATTAGGCTCATCTTCTGAAAGTATTAGGAACTTAATGGATTCTCGCGCGCCCCAAGACTTAGACCTTGCGTTGCCCAATTTCTTTTCAGAGCTGTTCTCTTTCCTCCAGGTGCCCTTTACCCACAGTCTCTCAGGCTACAGTGCTGTGTCTTCCAAATTAGTTCTCATTTCCTCTCTTTGCCTCTCAAAACTCCCATTCTCTTCATGTGGCTGATTTCGGCGGGATGTAGAGACGTCGTTTATTACACTAATTTGCTGAAATGTGGATGAGAGCCTTTCTAGCTGAGTTTTTTTTTTTTTTTAAATTGCTAGCACAAATCTCTGGATGGAATTTCACGAACTGTTGCTGGGGTGGGAAGGGGTAGAGAGAAGAGGATGTATTTTTGGCAGAAGACTTTGTGATACAAAGTTACACGGTGCACTTCCCACTGGCTCAGAGCCAGCCGGGCAACGATGCTATGAACTTTCCATAATGGGAGGCCGTGATCTATTTGTATATCTGTGTGTCCTACCAGATCGTGGGCTTCCTGAGGGAAGGATATATTTCTTATATATATTTGTATCTGAAGTGTCCAGCACACAGCAGAAACTCAGTTGGATGAAGTTATGTAGTTTGTGGATTTCTCATCTGTTGTTTTTTGCTGGTGCTGAGAAATCTGCACTGATAGCACTTTTTTTTCTTTTTTTTACAAGATTGCTATTTATTTATTTGAGAGAAAAAGAGAGAGAGTTGGGGAGAAGGGGGAGAGGGAGAGGAAGAAACAGACTCCCTGCTGAGCAGGGAGCCTGATGGAGGGTGTGTGTGTGGGGGGGGGGTTGATCCCAGGACCTTGGGATCATGACATGAGCCAAAGGCAGATACAGACTGAGTCATCCAGGTGCCCCCAGACTATTACCACTTTCATTTTCATCCCATTTGCAGGCAGCTCTCCTGTGTTAAGCTCAGCACAGCCTAGACCTTCAACCTGTTCCATCTGTAGGCTCAGACAGTTCTGTTTTCTTCCGGATGCTTAGGACTTGTGGGCTTTGGTTTCCCCGTGCCCATCTTGCACATGTCCCCAGAAGGACGTCTCTTCACATCTCTACAAGGCTGGATTGTTTGTCTTTGAGACTAGGTGGAATTATGGTAGTTGGACTCTCTCTAATTACTGAGAAATCTTTTGTGATGGTTAATTTTATGTGTCATCTTGACTGGGTCCGGGGAGTTGTGGATATTTGGTCGAACATTCTGGGTGTTTCTCTGGGGTTGCTTTTGGATGAGGTTAGCATTTAAATCAATAGAATGAGTCACGCGGATTACTTTCCCTAACATGAGTGGGCCTCATTTCATCCACTAAAAGCCTGAGTAGAAGAAAAAAGACTGATGTCCCCCAAGTAAGAAAAAAACTCTTCCTCCTGCCTGCCTTCAAACTGGGACGCTGGCTTTTTTTCCTGCCTTTGGACTCAAATGGACACATAGGTCTTTCTGGGTTTCAAGGCTGCTGGCATTCAGATAGGGACATGCCATCAGCTCTCCTAGTTCCCATGCCTTCAGACTCCGAATGGAACTAAACCATCAAGCTCTCCTGGGTCTCCAGCCTCTAAATCACATGGTAGAGGAACTTGCCTCCACAGTCATGTGAACAACTTCCTTATAATAAATCCATATGTATACACACACACGTACATCCTATTGGTTCTCTTCCTCTGGTGAACACTGACCAATACCCCCTTGTTTATGTGCATTAGTATTCCATGGTTCGTGGTTCATGCCCTGTGGTTGTCTGTGGACCATGATCACCAGCTCGTAACTGTTACAGAATTACAATGAACATTACTTTCTGGGAGCCCTGAAATCATACCATGTAGGTGGTCACCCACCCTGCATCTGTAGCCTCTCTAACAGGACCACTAATTATATAATCTGAAAACAGAGGTTCAGCCAGATAGCCAGGTAACTGGCAAATAACTAACTGCATATTCACTTAGCTTCACAGTGGATGGAATGTGCGTGTTGTGAGTTGTGTGAATGTTGGGGGTGGAGAATGGATTCTAGTTAGACTGTAAGCCCTTTTGGCGCTCAGACCATTAAGGACTCCACGGGCTCTCTGCTCTCCCTCTGCCTGCCGCTCCCCCTGCTTGTGATCATTCTCTCTCTCTCTCCTTGTCAAATAAATAATAAAAATCTTAAAAAAAAAAAAGTACAGCAAATGACTCTGCCTATATTGTGTTATTGTGCTGTGAATATTCTGGGAAATATGTAAAGGAAAGGAGATTCATATCCTGTAATCTTCCCTAATCATCTCTATTGGTAATTTGAAATTTATGCCCTTCCTTTGGATTGGGATACAAGTTGTCCTTATCTGTTTATATGTGTTGTCTGTCACGGAATTCTTTCTAAACGTTTGGCTTATTTCCTATGTATGTACAGACGTACATATTCTCACAGAGCTGAAAACTTAGAATTGAAATTTTTCCCAACTGGTTTCTCAAAAGCCATTCTTTTTGAGCATAAGTAAGAAAAAAAACTGCAGTATTGGGTTGCCTGGGTGGCTCAGTGGGTTAAAGCCTCTGCCTTTGGCTCAGGTCATGATCCCAGGGTCCTGGGATCAAGCCCCACATCGGGCTCCCTACTCAGCGGGGAGCCTGCTTCCTCCTCTCTCTCTCTACCTGCCTCTGCCTACTTGTGATCTCTGTCAAATAAATAAATAAAATCTCTTTTAAAAAATCACAGCATTAGGATTCCTCTTACTAATACCGTGGAGGCAAATTTGAACTTCAAGTTACTAAGGCTACTTTTTCCACCATCTAGTGCTGACATGGCTCCTTTGGTCTGCAGTCTGCTATTTTCTTCTTTTGTGATTTAAATTCTTTCCTCTGTCTTGACGGAAATAGATTTCCCTGCACACAGTCCAGGAGAATGTGTTCGTTCTCCACTGAGAAGATGCATTTGAAATATGTGTTGCATTGCTCTGGCGTTGAGTTCAGCAAACCTTGGTATGACTGTCCTGTTTGTGAATGTGTATACTCACGGGCCTCAATGTCACATTGATCTTTTCTGTGGCTACTCTTGCCATATTTACTGCATCTTCATTTAAGGTTCCTTTCTGTTGCTTCACTATTAGAATCAAACTGTTGTGGTGGGGTCCGGGGGGGCTCAGAAGGTTGAGCGTCTGACTCGTGGTTTTGGCTCAGGTCATCATCTCGTGGGTCCTGGGAACGAGTCCAGCATTGAGTCCAAGCTTGGCGGGGAGTCTGCTTGGACGTCTCTCCCTCTTGCCTTCCTCACATGCACGTGTTCTCTCAAATAAATCAATAATCTTTTAAATAAATCAGTAAGTTTTTAAAAATGTTTTATGTCTTTATTTGAGAGAGAGAGAGCAAGCAAGCAGGGGAAGCAGCAGGCAGAGGGAGAGGGAGAAGCAGGCTCCCCACTGAGAAGGGGGGACTCATCATGCAAGGCTCGATCTTAGGACCCTGGGATCGTGACCTGAACCGAAGGCAGCCGCTTAACCGACTGAGCTATCCAGGTGCCCCAGCAAATAAATAATTATTTTTAAAAAAGAAACTGTTGTAGGTAGAAGAGAGAGAGACACATGAAGAAATAGACTCTTAACTCTAGAGACCCCACTGATGGTTCCCAGAGGGCGGTGGGTGAAACGAGAGATGGGGATTGAGGGGCGCACTTGTCCTGGTGAGCACTGGGTGACGTATGGAAGTGCTGACTCGCTATATTGTACTCCTGAAACTAAAATTACACTGTATGTTAACTATCTGGAGTTAAAATTAAAAAAAAAAAACCTGTTATGGGTATAATGGACATAGTAAGCAGCTATCAGCTATATAACACAATGCTTGCCTTTTAATTCTAAAATGTAAACGGGAATTGATCGTATGGAATTAACTTACACATAAAGTTCAGGTTTGTTAAATTTTCGTGTACCATTCTATCTGAATATATTCTGTTTAAGAGTTGTAAACTGAAAAATTGAAATAAAAACAACTAAACCAAAGTGAAAATATTCCCTGTTCACCTGATTTCTGTAATAGCAGACTTCCAAATTGAAAATCAGGAGAATGTTCTTAACAACAACAAAAAAATTGTGTCAGTATAGGCTCTTGTGCATTTTTGGCCAGTTTTCCTTTTTTGCTACTAAAAGAAAGTGGGGGGGGGGAATCAGTTTATGCTGGGGCTGAATGCCAGAAAAAAATGCTTTAGTAATACTTAGAGGTCTTAATAAAGAAACATGAAATATTACATTAATATACTGAACAGTAAGATAAAAACCCACCAGGCAGAAATTATAATCTGTCACATTTTTGCAGACTGTTTTTTACTCCATTATGATAAATAATAGGAAAATGAATCACGATTTCCAGGATTTGGGCCAATAACAAATTTGTGAGGATAAGGTTAGAGAATTTCCTGCAGGTGATGTGTGAAAATTTTGAATAGAGTTAATGACTGCGAATGGTTTATTTTATCCTCTGGGAGAAATGATAAAAAGTGATATCTACATCTTGAGTCATTTCTCAACGGTTTGGAGCAATGATGCTTTCACCTGAAGAAATGAAAAGCTCACAAGGAAAATAAGAAACTATATAAGATACTCAATTGTAAGGTGAAGGCTAGAGGAGGCAATTTTTAACGGCAAATGCAGAGAAAGAATGATGAACGGTACTCGCCAATGTTAAAAGGGAAAAATTGACAATTCCTTTATTTCTCCCCTACACTGCCCCCCTGCCATAGACAGGTTTCTTCATGGTTCTATCAGAACGTCTGGTATTTGCTCATGCGTCCCCTCTTAGGATATTATGTCTTTGCCTCTTTTTTTTAAAATCTGAATTCCGCTCATAAATCCACTTCTGGGGGTCAGGGCGGGGGGATGGCTAAGTTAGTATTCATTCCTGTGCTGGCTTCGGTCAGTATAGGCTCAGAAGGCTCTGCCTGCTGTTTTTTCTCCCAGGGTTAGGGAAAATAGGGCCTGTGCACACGGGGTAAATTAGTGGGCTGGGCCACTTCAGAGCCACAGACATGTCCGTCTTGCTGGAAAGCAAGCACGCACGCAAAGAGAATCACCCTGTAGATCCTGCTCCCGGATCAAGGCGGGCGTTGGCTTAGGCAATGATCTGCACCATCTTCCAACATGGGTCTAGCCCCTCCTTGCTGGTGAGGTCAGTGCTCACACTGGAGCCTTTGAGAGCTCATTCAACTCCTCTCCAGACACGGTCTCTCTGTTTCGAGCCCTCCTCAGACCTCTCTGCTCTGTCTCCCCGTTCCATTTCACCTCCATCTGCCTACCTCCTAGGGCATGGTGATCTGAGTCTTCGTTGATTCTCCACAAATCTATTAATCATTGCCAGAATTTATGCTTTGAGCCCTTTGGGACTCGACTTTTGATTCTCAGAGGTAAATTACTAGACTGTAAGGGATATTTAAAAGTCATCCTTCCATGATAAGTTTCCAAAGCCCGTTTTGAAATCCAGGAGCTAATGATTGACTAACTTCTGGGTCATCTCTGCTTTTTCACTGTGTCTTCCTTCCCATGAGCTGCTGGGGGTAGGGAAAGGCCACGGACACCATACATGGTGGTGGGGAACTCAAAGCAATTCACTATAGCACCTACTACTCATTCATCCATCTATCCTTTTTTAAAATTTTTCTCTTTTTTTCTTTTCTTTTTTTTTTTTTGCAGTAGGCTCCAAGCCCAGCATGGACCCCAAAGAAGGGCTTGAACTCAGGACCCTGAGATTAAGACCTGAGATCAAGAGTTAGACACTCAGGGGTGCCTGCGTGGCTCAGCAGGTTAAAGCCTCTGCCTTCGGCTCAGTTCATGGTCCCAGGATGCTGGGATCGAGCCCCACCTCGGGCTCTCTGCTCAGCAGGGAACTTGCTTCCCTTCCTCTCTCTCTGCCTACCCTTCTGCCTACTTGTGATCTCTATCTGCCAAATAAATAAAATAAAAATCTTAAAAAAAAAAAAAAAGAGTCAGACACTTAACCAACTGTGCCACCTGGGAACACTTTCCATTTATCTATTTATTTAACAAATAATTAGTGAACTGAGTACCTACCTACTCTATGTTTTACACTCGGTGCTCAAAGCCCAGCCCCAAACACCTTGCCCTGAGGCCATCTCTGCCTGTTCTGACTATGCCTCTAGCTCTTCTCTTCTGATTCTCAGACCATGTACCACCCAACCCAATGCTTAATAGTACATTATTGTGTCTTTTAAGTCATCCCAATTATTTTTTCCTCCCAACTAAATTGAAGCTCATGGACGTTAAAGACTACGTTTTAGATTTGTTCTGTATCCCTCCAACCCAGTGCCTTTGCCCAATGGCGTTCAGGAAATATTGGCTGAGTTCTGTGTAAATGGGCACTGACATTGGCATCCTTGCATTCATGCAGAGAAAGCTCCTGAAATTTGAGAAAATGGATTTCTTTGATTTTGCTAGCTAATATAATCAATAATATGCCATTAAATCTCAAGCTGGTGGAGAAGGAAGAGGAGAGAAAGGTTCTCAGCTGGGGATGAGTCTGCCCTCCAGGTAGTGTTGTCAGATTTAGCAAATAAAAATAAAGAATACCCAACTAAATGTGAATTTTAGATAAACAACGAATAATTTTGTGGTCCAAATATGTCCCAAAGGTTGCATTTGGGGCATATGAATAAAAATATTTGCTGTTTATGTGAAATGTATATTTAACTGGAAGTTCCGTGTTTTATATGGCAACACTACACCTAGGGGTTATTTGGCCATGTTTGGAGATGTTTTGGGTCATCACGACCTGGCGATGGGGGGGACGTGCTGTGGGCATCTAGTGGGTAGAGGCCATGGCTGCTGTCAGATGCCCTACATTTCACAGTTAGCTCCCACAACAGAGAATTATCCTGCCCCAAATGTCTATTGTATCACGTTGATAAACTGTTCTACACGTATAAAGAAACTAGTTCCAGGATATTTTGTCTTTGGGGCACTGTGAACACAGCGCTGAGGGTCTCTGGCCTTTTTAAGCGTGTATAGAAATGTTTGACACTTGGAATGTGTGGGTATAGACACACACATATGCCTTTCAGGTATATCCATATACATATATGTAGATACACACAGAGGTATAGCTTCAAAATACAAAAACTCTCAGAAAATTAAAATGAATAAACTTATATGTCTTTAAAAAATAACAAGTTTTGGGGCACTTGGGTGGCTCAGTCGGTTAAGCTGCTGCCATCAGCTCAGGTTATGATCCTAAGATCCTAAGGTCCTGGGATGAGTCCCGCATCAGGCTCCTTGGTCAGCAGGGAGCCTGCTCCTCCCTCTGCCTGCCGCTCCCCCTGCTTGTGCCCTCTCTCTGTCTCTGATAAATAAGTATTTTTTAAAAAAACAAAGAAGATTTTTAAAAAATCATGTTTGCTAATCATCTGAGCTCAAAGCCCATAATTCTAGCATCTCTATTCTTTAAATGTATTTTTTATTTAAATTCAATTAATTAACATATAATGTATTATTCATTTCAGGCTATCATGTATATTAAATATGGGATGTGGGTGCAGTTTAATACATTTAACAGTATGTAAGGTAAGCCTCTAAAAGATGGGGTGTCTGGGTGGCTCAGTCAGTTAAGCGACTGCCTTCGGCTCAGATCATGACCTTGGGGTCCTGGGATCCAGCCCTGCGTCAGGCTCCCTGCTCACTGGGGAGTCAGCTTCTCCCTCTCCCTCTGCCCCTCTTCCCTGCTTGTGCTCTCTCTCTCTCTCTCTCAAATGAATAAAATCTTTTTAAAAAATAGAATAAAAGAGAAAACATACTTCCACACATAAATAAATAAATAAATAAATAGGAGTCCAGGTTTTACAGAGGTTTAAAAATAGCTCTGCTGAAGTCCAAAATAGTGTTTCTGGGTCGGCACACGGAAGAAGGATGAGGTTTCAAGATAGAGAGGATACCAGAATGTTAGGTCCACTTAAAGATTATAGTTGAAAGAGCCATAGATGACTGGTTTGAAAGCACAGGGTAATTAAGGACAGAAATTAGAGACAAAGAGGAAAAAAGAAAAAGCTTTTCTGGGGACCTCTGGCTGGCTCATGGGTAAAACAAGCAACTACTGATGCCAGGGTCAGGAGTTCAAGCCCTGTATTGGATGTGGAGTCTACGTAAAAGTAAAAGCTTTTCTGCATTACCACAAATAATAGGAAATAATTTGTAGGAAAGTGGCCCAAACCCTACCCTCCTTTCTAGTCATCCAAAGGGTGAGCCATTTTACATCACTCCCCCAAGAATTAACCCCTGCAATAGCTCTTCATCTCAAGCTGAAGAAGAGCCAAGATTCTCACAACAGTTCAGAGATCTAACTCCAAACCACACACCCTAGTGTCTTGTCCCTGTCTTTTGTTCTATGTCTTTTATCTTTTCCTCACATTGTCCAGGAACATTTATCTCCCATGTTGCTGTATAACAAATTGCCCCCAAATGTAATTCCAACAACTGACATTTTTCTTCTTTCATGGAGTTGCTATGGGTCAGAAATCTGGGATTGGTTTAGCTGGTGGCTCTGGTTCAGGGTCTCTCAGGAGATTACAGTCAAACATCAGCCGGAGCTGCACGTTTGTTGTCCCTGCACGGACAACACTGACCAGCACTAGAGGATCTGCTTCCCACCTCACTCTTCTTCACTGTTGGCTGGACGCCTCAGTTCCTCATGACATGAACTTCTCCGCAGGGAGGCTCCCAACATGGCTTTCCTCAGAGTGTGAGACCCAAGAGAAAGAACACTAAAGAGAACGCCAACACATGCTATTTAGGACTTAGTTGTCAAGACACACTTCCACTTCTGCCACACTCTATTCTGTGCTCTTCTAAATCCAGCCTTCAAGGGCATGAATACCAAGAGGCAGGGATCACTGGGGGCCATCTTGGAAGCTGGATTCCATAGGGTCTTTGCATGGGCTCTTCCCTATGACAACCTCATGGCCCAGGTTTCTCATTCTCTCAGGTTTCTCAATTCTTTGCTCTGATGTATCTTCTCAATAAGGTCTTCTACTCCCACCACCCTGGTTAAAGGGTCACCAGTTCCCGTTCCTCTTATACTCTCCCAATCCTTCTTACTCTGATCAGCATTATTTTTCAATGGCACCTAACATCTTTTACTACAATAAATAGGTTATTTATTTATTACATTTATGTTTGTTGTATGTCTCCACCGTTCTCTTCCCTCAAGTTCCAGGTGGACAGGGGTTCTTTATCTATCATACCCACTGATGTATCTCAAGCTCCCAGAAAAACATTTGGCATATAATGGGTACTCAACAGATATATTTTTTAAGATTTTATTTATATATTTATTTGCCAGAGACAGAGACAGAGAGAGAGAGCACGCACAAGCAGGTGGAGCAGCAGGCAGAGGGAGAGGGAGAAGCAGGCTCCCAGCTGAGCAGGGAACCTGATGTGGGGCTCAATCCCAGGACCCCAGGATCGTGACCTGAGCTGACGAAAGCAGACGCTTAGCCGACTGAGCCACCCAGACGCCCCACTCAATAGATATTTTTCACCAAATGAAAGAATAAAGAGCATAAGCAGAAACAGTTTATTTAAAATTTTAGAATTTTCTGATGTCTCAGATAAATAAAGCATGTATCAGAGACTCTTTATCTCAAAAGGGAAACTGGAACTTAATCAAGTTTAGCCTTCCACAGGGTAGAAGAAGATGGAAATGAGAGATAAACCAGAAGTCTTTTAATAGATGCATGCGGGTAAGAATGGACAATTCTGGCCCACAGAGTGCTTTTTATGGCACCCACAAGGTTGGAAGACTTGGAAGATTTCATATTAAAAATTCTGGGTTCCTTGCATCATCTAAAAAATGGGAAGATCTGGCCCCATGGTTGCTGTGGTCTCCATTAAGCGTTGTGCAATAGTATCTTCCCATTAGGAAGTTCACCATCGACTTCCACTCCTATGGTCTTACAACCCCCAATGTATTTATTTCCATCACCCACCTGAACACTGTACTGGGAGGGGGCGATCCCTGTTTCTGATGATACACCACGTTGGTGACGTTGGCCAAAAAAAACACACATTGAGCTTAGTTGATAAAGAACATAAGACAATGAAGGGACACAGTTCTGTGACAATATTTCCCGCATCTGTCCACTGATATAATGAGGGACCTATTGGTCAGAGATGGTCTAATTCCGTCTTGCTCACTATTTAGCACATGATATATTAATAGTGGTAACATTTGATGTGGTACAGTATGATTCAGATTTTCTGTTCCATTTCTCATGGCAACAACAAATGTTTTCCTTCTGAGTCAGCATTACCTAGATGCTACTGCTGACCAAAATTAGACCATGTATTCTCAACCACATAAATACGAGCCGTTGAGGATTTTCTTAATATTGATGGCGTATGTGGGTCATATAATTAGCCTACGTTTATAGTTCTGTGATCTATGTTTGGCTGCTACAGAGCCAGAAGGGGAAATGCAAGAGCATTTTCTCTGTTATGCAAACATCATTACATTATAATGAATAGGTAATTTAAAATTGGGCTGATGAGTCATATTACAGTAATCCAATATTTCCTTTGTAAAGTCCCTGAGGTTTATACAAGGAAATCTATTCTAGGAATAACAACGGGGATGATGGAGCTTGTGCCTTTCAGCACCTCAGTCTCTATTTACTAGTTGTGTGATCCTAGGGACAGAGTTCAACCTTCTGTAGCCTCAATCTACTCAGGATTAAATGAGATTAACGGTGTGGAAGCTTGAAGGACAGTACCTGAACATAACAGGATCAATCCAGGTCAGTATATTTTTTAAAATAGAGATTGATTCTTAAGATTCACTAAATGATAGACGAGCCCTTCTCTTGAAATTTATGTCCCTGTGTAGTAGGGGATTACATACTGGGTGCACAGAGGATGATTCTGGAATAGACATAAATGGGGAAAAGAAGAAGATTGATCTTTTTCCTTCCAGCTCTCAAGCCAGGCAAAAGGGACCAAGGCCCTTTATTTGGCATTTCTTTTCTGAATTGACAAAAAATTATAGCAGACCCCTAAAACATGTACTGGAGTAGATCCCATTTTTAATCCCAGTCTATAATTCAGCTGTATCCAGCTCACTTATCTTACTAACGCCATGAAGCAGCAAGAGTTTATGTTTTCACCTTCCCCAAAAGTCTTTCTTTCTCTTCTGGTTAAGATAATTCCTGTAACTTTATCACTTTGTATTTCCCATTCCGATCGTGAACATTAACAAAGATTTAAGCTATGGCCCAGCTGCCCTATGACACACGAGGGAATTGAGGTAAGAGGAGGACCCTGTTCTCAATAGAGAGACTTATGAGCAAAATAGAGCTATCAGATTTTTTGTTTATTTAAGATTTATGTATTTATTTGAGAGAGAGAGAGAGAGAGAGAGAGAGAGAGTGAGTGGCGGCAGGCACAGAGGGAGAGAATCCCCAGGCAGGCTCCCTGAAGAGCATGGACCCCATGTGGGGCCTGATCCTACAACACAGAAAATCAGGACCGGAGGAAAAAACCAAGTCCCACGCTCAATCCACTAAAGCCACCCACGCGCCCCTTAGTGCCACCATTTATTGTGTGCCCAAAGACTGCTGACAGGGCTCCGTGCTACACCCTTCATCAAGCACTAACAGCCAGTGGCGCAGTGAATAGTTACTAGATGCTTCTCCAGCATTCACTCTCCACTCACCCTCCCACTTTCTGTTGGGGATCTCAAGGATGCTACGCCCAATCCCGGCTCACGCAGGGGAGCACATGACCAGGGTTAAGCCAATCGGTGCACTTCCTGCCCCTGGTGCGTGATTGGTTCAGAGATGGCCACGTGACCCACTGTGGTCCAATTAGAGTGAACTGCCTCCCTTCTGCTGGGAAAACCAGGACCAAGGCCTGTATGCTGTCGTCGTCGGGTTTGGGTGCTAATACTGGACGCCTGTAAGTGCCGTGACCCTTTTTATTAGCATGAAGGCAGGGCACATAAAGAAGCAGGTAGCACGGCAGGAATCTCAGACGAACAATGAGGATTTCATCATCTCCGGACCAGCCTATGCTGAAAGCCTACCCTGTCTCCCGGCTTCTGTTACAGAAGCTGATGGATCTTCGTTATTGTGTAACCCGCCGTGAACTGGGTTTCCTCTGACTTGAAGGAAAGCATCGCACATGATCTCATAGTAAATATCAGGCCCATTTTCATAGCTGAGCAAACAAGAGTATTTGTCTCCATCACCACGCCAATACATAGCAGAACTATGATCTCAGTCAAAGTCCGACGGACTCCGAAATCCACGCTCTATGACTGTACGTCCCGCAATCCTAACGCAGTGTAAGAGGTAGATGAAAAGTACCGTAGTGACAGAAAGGAAGGAAGGATCAACTCCCGTGTGTGTGTGTGTGTGTGTGTGTCTGTGTGGTGGGCGTGGAGATATTCCCGGAGGAGGAATGACGTGTTCAGAGGCATGCATGGAGTGACTGGCTCGTGACATATACCGAATCAATGTTTTCTGTTTTATCTTCTTTCACCCATTTCTGAAAAATACACATTGCCAGAGAATCCTAACCTGAGGGTCCCCATCTCTTCATGGGGCCTTGAAGACAACACAGGCAACTGAAAGTAAAGTTACCATTCTAAAGCAGAGTTGCACAGATTAATTCAAACATTCCTCCTTTACCGTTCATAAGAGCTGTGTCAAACCACTGTGGCTACTCCTTGCCACTTGGTCAGCAAGTCCCGTTGTCCCTTTAATGTCATTTTGATCTAGACCCTCCTGCTGATATCACTGCCATTGTTCATTGTCATGTAAAGCCTTGCTACTCAAAGTATGGTCCACAGACCAGCAGCCTCAACATCACATGGGAACCTCTAAGACTTTCAGAACCTCCTCTAAAACCACCTGGATCAGAATGTCCATTTTAGCCCATTAAACTTTGAGAAGCACTTTTGTATTTTACTGCCAGAGCCTCCCTGCCCCTAATTTTATGTCACCTCCTCTCCCCACCCAATTTTCCTGGGAACCACCAAATGACATTTCAGAAATACCGACTGTGCCACTATCCTGCTGAATATCAGTGGTTCCTTCCATGGTCCCCTTGTGGCCTTCTCTATATTCCTTTGACCTAGGTTGTGACTAGGTCACAAATGTGACTCTTTTCTGCCTGGGGAGTCTCATCTCTTGCTGGCCTTGACTCCTACCTATATGGCAGCTTAGTTGTGGAACAGCTCAGTGGTTGAACACATGGGCCTTCGGGTCACATAGACTTGGGTTCAATATCTGGCACCACCCAGGGTGACTTTGGAAATCTCACTTAACCTCCCTGAGGCTGTCTTTGTCTGTTAAAAAGAAGGGGGGACAAAAGGCATGTGTGTGGGTATACAAGTAAAGCCAACTCACTGGCTTGTAACATGCATAGAACCCAGAACTCTGAGCCTGGCTCAGAGCAAGCCCTCAATAGAGCAGCCATTTTGGTTTGGACTTCCCCAAACTCATTTGCATCTTTTTTGTATCTTTCCACTTGCTGTTCCAGCTGCCCAGAACTCTTTCTTTCGCTCTTCACTTGATCACTCCTATCTGTACCTTAAAACCTAGCTCAGGTGTCACCTCCTCCAGGAAGCCTCATTTGTCACCTTTGCCATCTAAATCAGTGCTTCTTGGCATTCGTGGCTTACCTCTATCATGACACTCTTCAGAAGTGCCGAATTAGGGATGCCTGGGTGGCTCAGTTGGTTAAGCGGCTGCCTTCGGCTCAGGTCATGATCCCGGCGTCCTGGGATCGAGTCCCGCATCGGGCTCCTTGCTCCGCAGGGAGCCTGCTTCTCCCTCTGACTCTGCCTTCCACTCTGCCTGTGCTCGCTCTCACTCGCTCTCTCTCTGACAAATAAATAAATAAAATCTTAAAAAAAAAAAAAGTGCCGAATTACACAGGTATTTCTTTAATAAAATGGGCAATCATACGTATTAACAAATGTAGCTTGTTTATAGACAGAATCTAACAAAACAGGGCATCCCCAGGGAAATGAATATACAAGGTCTTCGTTGAAACGTTTATGTTCCTTCTCATGAGAATGTCCCAGGATGCACTTTGTGACACGGTTTTAAGAACCTTGTAACTGATATCCAACAAGAGGGTTCCTTGTTGAGAGAAGTGTGGGAAACACAGGGACAGGGTTACACAAAGTCGCATAGTTCTCAGAGCTTCTAAGGTGCTAATATTCGTAAAGAATTTCCAAGAAGGTGATACATTATGCACTGGCCAGCTGCCCCGGCCACAGTTTCTGCCAACTACTGAACAATACTTCTTCATGGATGAACCCTGGAATCTTGCACGTTCTCTGGCACTGAATTCAGGCTCACAATTACTTGTTGGAAGAGTAAATATTAAATGTATATTGCATTGTCCATGGGGAGACATCGCTGGAACTCAAATTAGTTCAACAGTAATAGAAACAGAGAGGAAGGGACAGGCTATTGGTTAACCAATGTCAAACCACTCAGCCTAATATCAGCAAGATGTGTAGGTCGAAATACACATTTTCTGGCTTGAATGACTGGCTGGAAGAAAAATGTCATCTGCTGTGGCTGGTTTTGAAGAGAAGGGATTCGATGTGAGGTGCTTCTGGGACATTTAGTCTCTAGTGGAGCTGTCCAACAGAGTTGCTTATACACATCTGGAAATACAGATCTGTGAACTTGTGGCTCCTCTACTCACTTTGCTATTAGGTTTATGTCAGCCTTTTTCTAAGAGAGTACGTGACCTGCCTCGGGGCTGACGGAAAATGGTAGAGAATAGAACTGGGTCTGTACCTACACAGCCAGTGTGGATAGGATACAAGGATTTTGCTCCCTGGATGGAGCAGTATTGTAGAGCATCTGGGAATATCAGCCTCGTGTACAGAGGGGGGCTCCCAATCATTCCACATGGAATAGTCAGGTGCACATAGAACAGCACAGAGCATTTGTGTTATGACATGCCTGTGAGAGCTATACACAAATCAGGGAGTTTTTAATAGACTTCTCTTCCACTTACTTAGTTCATTCATTCACTCAACAAACATTTACTGAGTACCTACTGTGTGCCATTCTGTATTCCAGCTCTGACGATTTGCAAGTGAATAGAGCATAATTCTACTCCATGGATAGACTCATGTAAACATGTGAATTGTAATAAGCTGTAGTACACACTTTTTGTATAATTATTTTAAAAATATTTTATCTATTTATTTATTTGAGAGAGAGACGGAGAGGGGGGGAAGAGAGCACATGGGTGGGGGAAAGGGGAGAAGGAGAAGGAGAGAGCAAGAGGCAGATTCCCACTGAGCACAGGACCCAACCCTGGGCTCATGACCTGAGCCAAAGGCAGACACTTAACTGACTGAGCCACCAAGGGATCCCCATGTAGTACACAATTCTGGTGAGTATAACTTGGCAGGACAACTCTGGAGGACAGTTTAACAAAAGGCATCAGGTGCCCTTGACAATGTATATATCCTTTGACTCGGCAATTTCACGTTTAGGAACTCCTCCTAAGGACAGAAAGGATGTCTCCAGAGCTTTCACTGCAAGACTGTTCTCACAGTTTTCTAGATCATTCCACGAAGCTGGGGATAACCTGAATTCCTCAAAACCAAGGAGATAGGTTACATCAATGATTCTGCAGGCAATGGGAATGCAATGGAGGATTAAGCACACGAGGGGCACTGAATGTGTGTGCGCTCCTGGATAATTTTAGAAGCAGTGTGGAGAATGGTCTCTAGTCGGGGGAAAACAGAGAAGATGGTTTTTGCAAGAGTCTAAGTGAAAGATGACGCAGAAGTGAGCTAAAACAAGGCAGTGGAATGGAGGGCACAGTTGGATTTGCGAGAGCTGTCCACGGTAGAATCAGTAGGATTTGTTGACCAACTATGGTCAGGGGGAGACCACAGCACATTGGAGAGTGAGGTACTGAGGAAAAAATGTGAGATTTCTAATTCAGGTGGAACATATTTGGGCAAAGACCTAAGAACCTGATCTTGAAAAATGTTCGCATCTTGAGGTTATAAACCTCTTTTCCTGGGCCTTGCCATTGGTGATTCCTTGAATGGAAAGGAAAGCTTTGAGAGGTGGTGTGAACTGTGGGTAAGTGGCCTCTGGAACTGGTGGGCTGAGATTGAATGCAGGTCCTGCCTTTTATTGTAAGCAGTTTACTTACTTATTAATGAGGAATTCTCTGAGTAACAAGCCTCTATGTCATAGGATACTGTTTGGAGTATAGAGTTAAGTAGAGTAGGTCTTGGGGTGCCTGGGTGGCTCAGTGGGTTAAGACCTCTGCCTTCGGCTCAGGTCATGATCCCGGGGTCCTGGGATCAAGCCCTGCATTGGGTTCCCTGCTCAGAGGGAAGCCTGCCTGCTTCCCTCTCTCTCTCTCTGTCTGCCTCTCTGCCTACTTGTGATCTGTCAAATAACTAAATAAAATCTAAAAAAAAAAAAAAAAGAAGAGTAGGTCTTGTAAAGTGCCCAGTTTGTAGTAACCGATCAATAAATGTCAGTTAAAAACAAAACAAAACAAAAGGGGTGCCTGGGTGGCTCAGTCAGTTAAGTGTCTGCCTTCAGTTGAGGTCATGATCCCAGGGTCCTGGGATCGAGTCCTGCATCAGGCTCCCTGCTCAGCTTCTCCCTCTGGCTCACCCCTTTCCATGCTCTCTCTCTCAAATAAATAAATAAAATCTTTAAAAAGTATTAAACAAAAACAAAAAACTAGAAAAGCGCCATAATACAGAGAGAGTCCCCATGCACCCTGGGGATTTTTCTCCGACTCCCTCCATACCCTACACAGGAACATAGCCTTGGCTTCTCTCATAATAACTTCACGTCTCAGCATGGCTGAAACACCTGATGCCCTCCCCTTGAGCATTTCGTGCAGAAGCACCAGTCCCAGCTCTCCAACAGATGCAGGATTTCAGGTCTTAAGTCTTGGATCTGTATTTCCTTAGCTTCTTTTCTCTCTCCTAAGCCTCCTTCAAGAGTGTGCTTGAAAGCACACAGTGTGCTTTCTGGAACTCTCTTTAACTCTGTTTGCTCCTCCAAATCCATTTCCCTCTTTTGTCAATTTTACCAAGACGGCTGGCCGGGTATTTCCAAGAGGTGGCGGGGGCAGGGGTGGTGGAATGCGGGGGAGGAACAAGGGCTGCGAATGGAAATCAGAAGCCACTGGGGTCGGGGCCACCACAAAGGATAGTTTTAAGTAGGAAGGGGTGAAGAATGAGAAGAGAAGAGCCGGGAGGGGATCAAGACCAGAGAGGTATCCCTGAAAGCCGTGAGCGATGGGGAAAGAGCTCGTAAGGGAGATGGAACCGTGGGGGCTGGAACCAGGATGAGCAGAAAAGAGGAGTTCTGGGAGGCAGGTGCAGTGGGAGTTTAGAGAAGGGTCTGCTTTGCAAGGCTGTAGTTATTTGGAGGGATCAAGCAGGATGATGATTGAAACAAAGAGAATGGATATAACAAGAAATGGGGATCTTGAGCCATTTCAGTGGAATGGAGAGAGGCGACTTGCCCAAAGGTTATGAGCTGGGCAGCGGTGTAGCGAGGACCCCCCACACACTAGAATGTTAGTGGTGTCTCTTGTGTGTTTTGAAAACTAAGGATATGTTATTGCATTGTTCAGGAGACGAAACCCTACACCCCAAGCTCATACTTTTGTGCTTAATCCAGTATTCACTTCTCCCTAAGCTGGGAGGAGGTCTGTCAACACATTTGGTCTATTGTACCCCATCTGTATTTATTTGAGATGCCTAACAAACACATCCAGATTTGCTTTATGGAAGCTTATGAGCTCCTAAGACATTGATCACAGGCTTTACAAACAGAGAACTGTGGGATTCCCAACTCTGCATGAAGAAAAGTACACAGTTCTGCTTTGGAACCAACCCTCCTGGGCCCCCAGCCCTAGGCAACCACTCACCTGCTTCCTTTCTCTATAGAGTTTCTATAGATGTGCTTCCTATATAGACAGACATCCCAGGCACTCCATATAAATGGAATCATGCAATACACATGTGGTCAGTTATGACTGGTATCTATCACTTAGCATAGTGTTCTCAAGATTCACCCATGTTGTAGCATGCTATCGACACTTTTTATGGCCAAATACTATTTTACCTTAAGAAAATGCCACGTTTTATTTGTCCATCGTTGTTGATGGACTTTTCTGCTGTTTCTAGCTTTTGGGATCTCCAGAATCGTGCTGCTATGAACATTGGTGCACACATTTTTATATGGTCGTATTTTTTCATTTCCTGCGGGTGCATAGTCAGGATTGGAATTGCTGGGTCCTATGGTAACTGTGTTTATCCTTTTGAGAAAGTGTCAGGCTGACTTCCAAAGTGACTTCTCCGGGGTACATATCTACCCGTAACACGTGAGAGGTCCAATTTCTGTCCAGAGTCTGTTTTAACAGATCTCTGCTTTGTCTTGGAGACCTGAGTAAATGCCCTCAAGGTGAGAACTCCAAACCATCAGCCAGCACAATGTAGTAGCAGGAATAATAATACAAACAGCAAAGATGATGACAGTTGTTTTGGGGCCCTCCGATGTCACGACACACATGTTCTCATTTTGCCATGGCGGGAGTCCCCCCGCACAGTGTCATTAGAGGCTGAGAGTTAAAGAAAGTGAAGCTCAGGGAAATGAAATGGTATGTCACACGGGGTAACGCAGCTGGCAGGTGGCGGATTCAGGGCTGGAACTTAGATATTCCAGATTTCAAAAGCCTGCGTTTTTGAGCAACATGCTGTTCCGGATACGCTCGGGGTTGCATCCATTTACAAATTGTTAACATGCCGAATAAAGGATCAAATTACCAAGATGATATTGCATTATTTTCCCTTTCAATCAACCCAAATGACAGTTATACAAGTGTGTGGCACTAGCCCTTTGTAATCATCCAGCATCCCCTACGAGTCTGGCATTCCCAGAAGAGAGAGGCGCAGAGCCAGGATGGGAAGCCAGGGCTGGAAGAACCACTTAATAATTCCACACAGATGGTTACTTCAGTCAGTTACCGACCTTGAAGCATTACCACCCTAGACTAACACAAACAGACAGGGTTCTGGGCATGGCTGTGGCAGAGCTCCTTTTGTCCCCTAGGATTACGGAATTGTATTACTCACACATTTTTAGAAACAGAATTCATCCGCCTTTCAACGATGCAACAGCACGTGCTCAGTAGAGATGACTGGAGAATTCAGAAGATTAAAAAGGAAAAGGTTTCCCCCAACTTTCCACTCTTAGAAACAACTACTGTGAATATCATTGTGTATTTGCTCCTAGTCCTTTTATTTTCCATGCATTAAAAAACATTACTGATTCTTTTTCTTTTTATAAAAGTAACACCTATCCCTTCTGGGAACATTAGAGAATTCAAACAAAACATTATTTGTTATCTTGACGGTCCATAGGTAGTCACTCTTAATGCTTTGGTATATGTCATTTCAATGTTTTCTTTTGGGGCACCTGGGTGGCTCAGTTGGTTAAGCATTTGCTTTCGGCTCAGGTCAGGATACCAGGGTCCCGGGATGGAGTCCCACCTTGGGCTCCCTGCTCAGTGGGGAGTCCACCTCTCCCTCTGCTCCTCTACCCACTTGTGCTTGCTCTCTCTCTCTCTCTAATAAATAAAATCTTCTAAATTTTTAAAAAGGATTTTTATTTATTTATTTGACAGAGAGAGATCACAAGTAAGCAGAGAGAGAGGGGAAACAGGCTGCCCACCGAGCAGAGCGCCCAATGTAGGACATGATCCTAGAACCCTGAGATCATGACCTGAGCCAAAGGCAGAGGCTTAACCCACTGAGCCACCCAGGTGTCCCTCAAATAAATAAAATCTTAAAAAAAATAAGTCTTGTTTTATTGGGTATGTATATATGTGAATGGATAACAAAATTGGATCACAGCATTTTTCATTTAATTTCTACTATTATCATTTTATGAAATACTTAATATGACTGAGATCACAGTGTACACTTGATCTTAACAAACGATCAAAAACAACAGCCCATACTTTGCATTACACCGTGTTCTCTACTTTTCCATCTTAAGTTTTGGTGAACGTTGTGTTACAATGTTTCCCTGTGATATTTCAAACTTTTTGTAAACATAATTTTACATTAAGTACAGAATTTATTTAGCCATTTCCCTTTTGTTAGATACTAGACTTTTCCCACATTTTACAGAAATTATAAGAAATACCTTGTGCATATTTTTCTTAATATTTCAAGTATTTCTTAGGGTAGATTCCTAGGAGTTGGATGATTGGATCTAAGAGTCTGGCTATTTTTTCTTTTCTTGTGTTTTTTTTTTTTAAATTATGACATTAATTTTAATTTAATTTAATACAGAAAATTAGAATAACATGACAAAGATCCCTGAACCTACTGACCATTTTGTCTTCAATTTTATTTATACACCCTTTTGTTTAGTTTCTTTAAAAAAAATATTTCATCTATGTATTTGAGAGAGGGATTGTATATATGAGCAGGGGAGAAGTAGGCTCCCTGATGAGCAGGATGAGTTGTGGGGCTTGATCCCAGGACCGTGAGATCCTGACCTGAGTGGGAGGCAGATGCTTAACTGACTGAGACATCCAGGTGCCCCATTTAATTAGTTTTTAATACTGAAATATAATTTCCACACAGTAAAGGGCATTTATATTAAGTGGTTTTCTCAATGAATACCCATATTCACATATATATTATATCCACGTAAGTCATATATATGTGTTTGTGTATACACACACACACCCCACCATGTCATCAATCATTTCAGTACATTTCTAGTATTTTAACGAATCCCTCTTCTTGTGTATGGTTCAGTAGCCCCCTTAAAGTAGCCACCTTTCTGACACTTATCACTATAGATAAGTTTTGTCTGTTTTTGAAACTTACAGGATAGAATCATGCAGTATGTACTATTTTCCATCTGGTTTCCTTAGTTTAATATTAAGTCTCTACATGTCATCCCTTTTTTGGTAGTAGTTTGGTCTATTCCATTGATGCGGCTATAATCCCCCCAAATAAGTATGTATTGCAATTGTTAGTGAGGATGTGGAGAAGTGAGATCCCTCCTACATTGCGGGAGGGAATGTAGGATGGCTCAATCACATGGAAAGCAGTGAGACTGTTTCTCAAAAAGCTAAACATAGAATTACCATATAACCCAGCAAATCCAGTCTTAGGTACCTTAAAATAGGTACTTGAACAGGTATTTCTATGCACACGGTCACAGCAGCACTATTCACCATAGCCAAAAGGTAGAAACCACACACATGTCCATTGATGGATAAACCAAAGGTGGTATATTCATACATGGCATGGCCGTCCAAAGGAAGGAAATACTGATTCATGCTACGGCATGGAGTACGCAAACAGTACGCAAAGAGCAAGAAGCTGGACACAAAATTCACACAGTGTATGATTTCATTCATGTGAAATGCCCAGAACAGGTAAATTCATACAGAAAGAAAGGACTGGGGGTTGCCAGAAGCTGGAGGGAGAGGGAATATGGGATCACTACTTAATGGCCGTGGAAGTTTCATGAAAGTGTAATGAAATGTTTTTTCTTAATATTTTTCTTTAAGGTTTGTGTTTTGGGTTCTTAGCTAACATAAGCTTCTATTGTGAAAGAATAAAGATATTCTTCTATATGATCTTACAAATTTAAAAAAAATTTGTTTTTTCTCATTCAGGTCTTTAATCTACCTGGAATTTTATATATGATATGTATCTATATTAGGAAGTCCAAGGTTGACTTTTTTTCTTTTTTTAGTTCTCCATTTGGTTAGGCAACTCATTTAGTGAAGAGTCTATCCTTTCTGTACTCATTGGTAATGCCTCCTCTGTCATATACCAGCTTTCCATATATATGTGGGTCTATTCTGGGACTCTTGATTTTCTTCATATGTCTTAAAGTTTTACAATAGGTTTTAAAAAATATATTTTATTTATTTGATACAATTCTTATGCTTTATTTATTTTTCCTGTCTAACCAGACCAGAATCTCCCAAAGTGGAGATGACAGACATCCTTGTTTTGTTCCTGACCTTAATGATCAGGCACAGAGAGTCAATAGTAAATGTCAAATGTTTGCTGTTGATTTTTTATAATGACTCTCTAGAAGGTTAAGGAAATGATCTTCTATTCTTAATTTGCTAAGAAAAAAAGACAGACATATATTTGACTGCTGATTTTTTCAATTTTTTTTTCTGTACCCCTTAAGGTCATCCAACAGGTTTTTCTTTTAATCTGTTACTATGGCATATTCTATCAATAGATTTTCTGATTATGAGGTCATTTCTACATTTTTAAAATAAACCTCATTTGTTCACAATGTATTTTAACATTTAGAACATTTGTACCTGTGTTTATAGGTGAGTTCACTCTATAATTATTTCACTGTGCCATTTTAATCTAGGTTTGATATCAAGGTCATATATTATCCTCATAAAATGAGCTCTGAAATAATTTTTATGAAATAAGGATTATCCGTTATTTTGTTAAAGCTCACCTATAAGGGGCACATGGTTGGCTCAGTGGGTTAAAGCCTCTGCTTTCGGTTCAGCTCAGGTCATGATCTCAGGGTCCTGGGATGGAGTCCCGAATCGGGCTCTCTGCTCAGCAGGTAGCCTGCTTCCCCCTCTCTCTCTGATGCCTCTGCCTACTTGTGATCTCTGTCTGCCAAATAAATAAATAAAATCTTTTTAAAAAAATTTTTAAAAAGCTCATCTATAAAACTGTGTGGGCCTGATGCCTTTGAGGGACTAAGGAGAAAAATAAATTTTTATATTAAGAATTCAGCTTTTGGGGTGCCCGAGTGGCTTAGTTGGTTAAGCAGCTGACTCTTGGTTTTGATCTCCGGGTCCTGGGATTGAGCCCCGAGTCAGACTCTGTGCTCAGCGGGCAGTTTGCTTGAGGATTGTCTCTCTCCTTCTCCCTCTCCCCACCCCACACTCACTCTCTTTCGCTAAAATAGACAAATCTTAAAAAAAAGAGAATTCCGTTTTTGAAACAATTATTGATTTTTTTTTTTTTTTACTTCTTAAATGCATTTTAGTAATTTACTTCTTAAAAAAAGTTATCTATTTCAACTGGTTTTAAAAAAAACCTTCCTGTATTTGTATCATGTATCCCTCTTCATTCTTAATTTTACTCATGAATACCTATCCTGGTGGGTCTTGAGTAGTTTGCTTTTTTTTCTTTTTAATTTTTATTTATTTATTTGACAGGCAGTGATCACAAGTAGGCAGAGAGGCAGGCAGAGAGAGAGAGAGAGGAGGAAGCAGGCTCCCTGCTCAGCAGGGAGCCTGATGCCGGGCTCAATCTCAGGATCCTGGGATCATGACCGGAGCTGAACCAAAAGCAGAGGCTTTAACCCACTGAGCCACCCAGGCACCCCAAGAGGTTTGCTTTCTTTACTAGTAATATTCCCCCCAAGGAATGAGATTTTGGTTTTATGGGTCTCCTCTACTGCTTCTTATTTTTCCATTTTTTAAATTTATGCTCTTGTTATGATTTTTTCTACTGCACAGGTTTTTTTTTTAAAAGATTTTATTTATTTATTTTAGAGAGAGAGAGAGTGGGGTGGAGGGGCAGGGGGATAGGGAGAGAGAGAGAAACTGAAGCAGACTTTGCATTTAGCATAGAACCTGACGCTGGCTTGATCTAACGAACCTGAGATCATGACCTTAGCCAAAATTAAGAGTCAGACTTTAGGGTACCTGGGTGGCTCAGTGGGTTAAGTAAACCGCTGCCTTCGGCTCAGGTCATGATCTCAGGGTCCTGGGATCGAGTCCCGCATTGGGCTCTCTGCTCAGCGGGGAGCCTGCTTCCTCCTCTCTTTCTCTCTGCCTGCCTCTCTGCCTATTTGTGATCTCTGTCAAAAAAAAAAAAAAAAAAGAGTCAGACTTTAATCAACAGAGCCCCCAGGGCACCCCATCTATTCTTTTTCATCAAAGTCTTTTGAGTTGAACACTTAACCCATTTTTTTTTAACCATTTTTAAGGGTACAGTCAGTGGTAATAAACTCATTCATTTGTATGCAGCCATCGCCATTCCTCCCCCAAATTATTTTCATCTTGTAAAACTACAAATACTCTACCCGTTTAACAGTAATGCTCTATTCTTCCCTCCCCCAGCTCCAGGCAATCAACATTCTACTTTCTATCTCTATGATATTTGACTCCTCTCAACAGCTCATATAATTGGAATCACACAGTTATCTGTCGTGACTGGCTTATTTCCCTTAGCATCGTGTCCTCAAGGTTTATGACATACTGTAGAACGCCCTTCCTTTCTAAGGCCAAATAGTATTCCATTGTATGGCTAGACCATGTTCTGCTTATCCATTCATCCTTACCCACTTATTTTTAGCCTTGTTTTTTTTTTTTGGAGTCTGTTGGAATTTATTTTTTAACCTAAATTCATTTACTTATTATATATAATTTATTATAATTAATAATAAATTCTATCTTATTACAAGTTATATATAATTTATTAATCACTTAATTATACATAATGTATAAGTATACAATTATGTAGTAATTATATATAGTGTAATAATTATAAATTACATATAATAATATATAATATATTATATATACTATATTATATATTTTTATTTATATGTATAAATATTTTTATTGTATTTATTTATTTTTATTTTATTATAAATAGGGGCGCCTGGGTGGCTCAGTGGGTTAAGCCGCTGCCTTTGGCTCAGGTCATGATCTCAGAGTCCTGGGATCGAGTCCCGCATCGGGCTCTCTGCTCAGCAGAGAGCCTGCTTCCATCTCTCTCTCTCTGCCTGCCTCTCCATCTACTTGTGATTTCTCTCTGTCAAATAAATAAAATCTTTAAAAAAATTTATTTTATTTTATTTATTTATTTTTTATTTTATTTATTTATTTTTTATTTTATTTATTTTTATTTTATTATAAATAAAATATTTTATGTATCACATTTATTTATATATAATATATATTTTTTCAGGGGTACAGCTCTGTGACTCATCAGTCTTATATAATACCCACTGCTCATTATAACACATAACCTCCCCAATGTCCATCACCAATTTTTTTTTTTTACTGTAGGCACTGAAGGCTAAACATTTACTTCCACCAAAACTTAACAAGTTTTGATATGTGGTACTTTCATGGTTATCAGCTCTAAACAGTATATGATTTTCATTTTTATTTCCTTTTTCTCCCATGGGCTATTTAGAAGTTCATTATTGATAATAACTTTTTTTTTTAAGACTTCCCCGCTCATTTTGAGAGAGAGAAAATGTGTGTCTGTTGGGGGAGAAGCAGAGGGAGAGAAGCCCCAAGCAGACTCCCTGCTGAGCACGTAGCCCAGTGTAGGATTCGATCCCTTGATCCTGAGATCACAACCTAAGCTGAATCCAAGAGTTGGACACTCAACTGACTGAGCCACCCAGGTACCCCTATTGATAATGACTTTTTAAGGATACTTACTACCAGTGGCTAAATACTTTTCTTAAACAACTAGGCCATGCAACACTTCCACAAGCTAAAAGGATACAAAAATCACCCCTGATGACATCTTAAAAGCAACAACAACAAACAACTCATATCCTCCAGCCTCCTTCCCACCCCTCCTGCCATAGAGAACACCATATCACAGCAGTGTAAGAAATCAGTTGGCTAAAGAGGCTATGTCCGGATTCAGTTGCTGACCAGGCCCCTTGGTAAGCGTGAAACTTGGAGCAAACCATCTTTTTGCACCTCAGTTTCATGCTCTGTAAAACAAGGCTGAGAAAAGAGCATCTGTTTCACAGTTATTAGGAAGTTTAGCACCCTGCCCTCATTCAATAAACTCTTCCTCATTTTTATCAATCTAGCTGCTGATTTTACTTTGTATTCTTAATGCTTCCATGCTGTGTTGCTAAGATAAACCTCTGAGTTTCTGGAAAGTAGAGATCCGTGATCCAAGCAGTTTTGTTATATTTGTGTCCAAAATATGTTCATGTCTCTCTCAAGTTCATGCAAGCACCTAGGGAATTGATACAGGGCATCGGGGTAGCAAGACTGTCCCATTCCACATTCTAGTTACATGCAGAAGCAAAAGCCCAGAGATTCTCACAAAATTGCACCCGACCAAGCTCAGAACCCCACAGATTCAGGACTACACTCTAGCTTCTGCACACTCCCCACCAAAGATGGATCCATCGCCCACAGGTAGAGAGGCGCTCACCAATCCCACTCAAAACCTAGCAGCCCGCTGACAGATCACAAAGCAGCGCAGTGCCCCGGCAAAGCATCACCACCGGCTTCAGCACGGGAGGGGGCTATGTTTTTACTTCCTTTGGGTTGGTTCGGTTTTAGTTGTTGTTTTTGTTGTTCTTCTTAGAGTTATCATCTGCCCCTCTTTCTCTCTACCCAACCCCCCAGCCCCTCTCGCCTCCAGTGCGCATGCGCCCCACATCCCCCCCCCCCCCACCCGCGCTGGGTACCAGTCAGCGCTCCCCGGCCCTGACGGCGGAAGAGATGTAGCAGCGTCACGAACGCCCGGCCCCTTAAAACGCTGCTGGCTGGAGCCGCCTCCCTCCCTGCAGCCCGCGGCGGGGATGGAGTAAAGGGGGACCCGTCGACCTGCCCGCGGGGATCAGCGATGGAGTTGAAGCAATCTCTGTCCACCCATCTGGAAACCGAGAAGCCTCTTAGGCGCTATGGGGCGGTGGAGGAGACAGCGTGGACAGCGGAGGGACTGGGGAGAAGTGAGTACTCGGTTGGAAGCGGGGGGGAACCGTTGGGGATCCGTGCGCTGGAGCCGGTGGTCGCAGGAGCGCAGGGATCGTGGGGGAGCGGACCAAGGGGAGCGCCCCCGCAGCGGGGCTTTCAGGGCTGGGGGGGATGCGCAGCGCTGCGCAGCGACGCGCTCTTCCGCGAACCTTTTGTTAAGAGGAACCCTCCAGGCTGGGCTTCGCCGGGAGGCTTGGGAAATCTCAAGGCAGCAAGCCGGGAGCCTGGCGTGGACTCGGTAGTCCCGGATCCGTAAGCTCGCAGCTGGTCTTGGAAAGTAAGGTCTTGCCTGCAGCCGAGATTGGAGAGTCGGTTCTCCGGTTCTCCGCCTGGGATGCGCTAGGACGCTGGAGCGGTCGGACCATCCTGGAAAGCGCCCACGTCCCTGGAGGGGGGAGTGTCCGCTGGGTTTCTGCCGTGCTTCTCCCCTCGCGCCGCGAGGTTTAGGGCACACCTGAAACCCCCAGCTTTTCTTCCCCCGCCTTCTCCTGGGTCGCGGGTGGGACAGAAGGGGTTAGGGGAAGGTTAACCCTGTGTGCGCCCTTCTCCTTTCTCCCTTGACTCATTCAGTCTTTCGTTTGGGTATAATCCTAGAAGGCACTTCTGAAACGGGCCGACTTTATTTGCCGAGTCTGTCTACGGTATTTAGGTGTCCACAGTGTTTGCAGATAAACCAAGGATTTTTGTTGTTCATGAATAGGACGCAGCGGTTAAAACTCGTGCTTTCGAGTATAGAGGCAGCCGCAAGGGCCCCACAGGGGCACCAGCCCTCCCTGCAAAGCTAGGGCTCTCTGTGGTGCCCCTGTCTTTCCAGGGCTCCCCCTAGCACGCTGCCTCCTGCCGGGCTGGGAAGGGCCTCTCACCCTTCTGAAGGACCCTCAGCTTCCTGCCTTGGCTCTGGGTAACCGTGCTCATCTCCAGTCGCAGAGCTACGTTGGAATCAAAGTATTGAGTGTGCTCCTGTTTTGACTTGGTAGAAGACGGTGTGGGTCCATGCATGCGTGTGTGTGTGTGTGTGTGTGCACGCTCCCTCTCCACACCTGTTACGGCAAATTCAGAAAATCTTCCTAGAATGGCTCAACCGTCTTCTGGTTCTCAAGGGTTCAAGTTGAAATCACAATCAAATGCCTTCGTTCTGCACCTGGCACCCACAGTGCTCCCAACCTCTTTTCTTGCTCCTTTTAAAATCTGGATCCTTCCTCCTCTTTCCTCTTTTCAAACCCCGTTGGCTTTGGTACTTTGGCGTGACACGGGGGCTGAGGAGCTCTGCTTCCTACAAGCTCAGAATAATCCCCACAATGGCTGCCTTTTATTGCTAAGACAGACATGCACCAGGTTCTGTGCTATAAACTTTAAAGGCATTATCTCATTCAGTCCCCACAGCTATGTCCCGGGTGAATTCTGTGACTCCCCATCTGCAGCTGGAAAAAGCACGGCTTGCTAGGAGCCGTGACGGTGAAGTTTCAGAGGCAGGATTTGAACCCAGAGCCCCTCTCTGCTTTTAACATGAAGGTTTATTGCTTTCACAGTTTCAGGAAGCTCTCTCAAATCTGTGTGAGTCTCAGAACATATACAAGTACACGGCCACCTTTTTGGTCTCTGGAGCCCCCAGTGGCCTTGAAAGAATGCTGGGTCCTTGCAGAGTGGAAGCCGTGTTCAAATACGCTCTGGGTTTGAATGCTGGCTCTGCCCCTCGCTGCCTATGGGACTGACTCAAGGCACATTTCTAAGCCTTACTCTGCCTCTGTTCTCTGAAATGGGGATGGTAACAGGACTTACCTTATAGCTCCACTGCAAAAACCCAGTAAGAAGGTATATGTCGAGCTCAAGGTTTAAGAGCTCAGTACATGTCAGCTGCTTCAATTATTTTATTACTACATCTGTAGAAGCAACAGATTCCATCCTTTCGTCCTTTGCAAGGCACTGCATAAAGAACACACTGGACTCAAACTGCCATGATGGTCAGTTCCCTAATCATTCTCTTACAGCTTTTTATTTTCTCACCATTTTGCTAGGACAGTTTTCAAACATACAGGAAAATCACACTGAACACCTAATGTAAAGCATATTAGCTCCTGAAATTTTTATCCTTCTGAGTCTTTGGCTGCAAACCATTAAAAGCCTAGTAGAAAGGCTTTCTCATCTTCTCTGTTCCAAACCATCAAAGACTCTGACTTTTGCTTCCTATTCACATACAAGACTACAGTTTCTGATCTCCTTTTGCATGGATCCCCAAATCTGCTTTTTTCCCCTCCCGCTTGAACTTGAAATATTCTTAAGGCACCCATCCAGAGTCCCCTTTTGAATCATAAATCTGTGGTTGTTATCTTTAGAAAGCTTTGATCTCTGGACTTTTGTCTGCAATCTGACCTTTTTTATTTTTAAGTCTTTTTTTTTCTTCTTCTTCTTAAAGATTTATTTATTTGAGAAAGAGAGAGAGAGCATGAGCTGGAGGGGCAGAGGGAGAGGGAGAGAGAGAATTTCAAGCAGACTCCATGCCCACTGCAGATCCCCACGCAGGGCTCAGTCCCCAAACCCCCAGGTCATGCCTGAGCCGAAACGAATGGTCAGACACATAATCAACTGAGCTACCCAGGCACCCCTTAAAAACAATTTAAAAAGGGGGGAAAAGATTGCAGAACTGGTCATTTTCAGGATAAGTTGTATGAACTATTATCTTCAATTTTAACTATAGTTTTTAGATGGAAGATACATTTCGTATGGCAAGAATGGGAGTTTTGAAATCTGGTTAAATGGGTCCAAACCGGTTCTAACACTTTGTTGCTTTGTTAGAAATTGGTGAAACTGGTGAAACTCTCTGTGTGTCAGTTACTTCATCTGTAAAATGGGGATATGTTGGCTTGAGATGTTGGGAGCTTCTCCAAGGTGAAATTCAGAACCCCCACACATGGAGAGGAAGGAAGGAGAGACAGAGTCAGGATGTTCCAGAGAGACAGGTGGCAGGTGTAATCAGCAAGGAAATTTATAGGTGGCCGCAAGGCAAGTAGATCTCCATACCTACCCACCAGAATCTTAAATAGTTTCATAGTTTCATGCAGGCCTGAATAGGGTTCAGTTATATATACTTCCAGATGGTCCTGGCAACACCTTACTCTTTCAAGGCTGTGCCCTTGGAATAGCTCCTGCTGTGAAAATGCTTGTACATTTCAAGGACAGGGGAGGTAGTGAGGAGTCTGCAGTTGCTGGGGGGGGGGCAGTTCTTGGGTCAAATGGTGGTCATGTCCTCTCCATAACCTCCCCCAACAGGATGATAATCATAATGATCACTTCAGGCTGTCAGGAGGTTTAATGGAATAATGTATATATTGCATTCAGCACAGAGTCTGGCACACTGTAGGCGCTCAATGCTATAAGGCTGTTGTGATAGGACATAAGTGGATGGTGCCCAACAGCATGGGAGAGGGTTATTCCGAGCTCACCAGTCAGTTCTTGCTTGTGTCCATTGCTTTGTAAATCGCAGATAATGACTGTGTATACACCACGTTCCTCCTCGTGGGAATGTTTGGAGGAATGGCTTTTGAACCCTTGCAAACCACCTGGTATTTTCTCCTTTGAGAAGGATTCGAAGCAATTGCTTGCATCCACTTGAGACAGCATTTTGCCCCTAGCAGCGAGTTAGGGTTTTTTTGTTTGTTTGTTTTTTTCTTTTTACTCAGTTGGAAAATGGATAGTGACATTTCAGTGTGGTTCGATGTATAAAAATATTGCTTTCAACCAACTGTAATTAATTGAGAGAGACACAAAGACAAGGTGACTTCTGAAAAAGCGTGGTGCTTTTTAAAGCACAATTGTCTGTGGTCATAGCCATTTCACAATAGGTTTTCATGTCCCCTAAAGGGTGATCAAGATTTTGGACAGAGGAAATGTGGGGTGTGGGGGTGGGTGGGGTAGGCACTGGAACAGCGGGGAGGAAATGCCCTTAGAGGTAAAAGCATTGGCAAAAGCACGGAGGTAGAAATAAATGAGCTGAGAGTGGGGGACTGGAATAAAGCAGAGAACTGAAACACCAGGGGAGGTGACAATTATTTAAAAGTCCAAGGGTGTGTGCTGACTAGCAAGCAGGTCATTCCACTGGCCAATGTTTCAGGTATTAACAGTGGGGGGGTGGAAATAACATGGATTGCCGGCGATCTACGTAATCGATTCTTGGCAAAGGTTTTATGTTCCTTTCATCTGTCTGATTAACAATGCTAATTTTATTGTCTCAGTTTTATTTTGTCTGGCATTTCTTTTTTCAAGTGTACAGACTAGTATGTGCACTTCATTAAAAAAACTGAAATTCATCTGAAATAGAAAAATAAAAAGTGAAAAATGACTTAATTTGTTCCTCCCGCCCATTCCCCATGTATTCATTCAACAAATAGGTATTGAGTGCTTTGTGACTGCCAGAAAGTGTTCTAGGGGCTTCAGATACAGTGTTGAGCAAGGCAGACAAGGTTCCCACCCATGGGGAGCTTCTGTTCAGGGAAGTGAAGGGGTCAGATAATACACAGGCAAACAAATAATGTAGCTCAAATGGTGTTACATGGGAAATAATAGGGGAGGAATATTTCCCATCTGGTGGTCGGGAAATGCTTCTCTAAGAAGGTGACATTTTGCCAGTAAACGTCAGAGAGCAAACGCAAAGGTCCTTGCCTTGTTAGAGGAAGAGACAGAAGGCCAAGGTGGCTGGCACCCAGAGAGTCAAGGAAGACAATGGAGATGAATCAGAGGGGAGCCATACTGGGTAGGGACTTGTAGGTTGTGGTTACCAAAAAAAGTACATATTTTATTCCTTTTATGGAAGAAGCTACTGCTGAGTGTTAAGCAGGAGACTAACATGAGCTGGGTTTTGTATTTTAAAAGGTCACATAAGCTCCTAGATAGAGAATAAGACCACAGGGGCAAGTGAGGGTCAATGTAATTATCCTTTGCTGTGGTCCTAATTTTTCCTTCATCAATCCCATTGGTAAGTGGTAGGAATTTCCATGAGTGTGAAAGGTATGACAAGGGGTAGGGCAGCTCTGGCTGTCTGGTGGGAGACCAAGCTCTGGCTTAAGATTGAGGAACTGTGACCATCTCTGCTCTAGGCTGGATGGACAGCAAATGTGTAATTTACAGCAGGAACTATGTAGCAGGAACGCGAAGATTATGAACTTGATGGTTATCTAGTATGCACGTGGATCAAATCCAATTATTTATGTTTCTCTGTGTTCATACTGCTGTTTCATTGTTTTAAATTTATTTATTTGAGAGAGAGTGAGAGGGAGAGTAGGAGCAGGGGAGAGGGACAGAAGGAGAGGGAGAAGCAGGCTGCCCTTGGAGCAGGGAGCCCCATGATCATGACCTCAACCAAAGGCAGGTGCTTAAATGATTGAGCAACCCAGATGCCCCCGTTGTTTCATTTTTGCAAGCATTTCTTTCTTATGTATTAATTGAAGAAAAAACTATTTGTGCCTCTTCTTGGTCTCTGATTAGTTATTAAAGACTTATTAATAATAATGGTAGTTAATGAGCTCTAGCTGTGAACTTGAGCTTATTAAATTCTCATAACAACCCTATTATGTCAGCTGAATTCTCACTCCCCTTTTACAGGTGGGGACATCAGGGCTTCAGGAGGTTGAGAAACTTGTTCAAGGTCCCAAAGCTGGTACGAGGCAGAGGTCAAGCCCCCTGCCACTCTAGCCATCTGTGACTGTAAACGTGCCTCGCCTGTGTCTGTTATGCCTAGCATAGATGCTGCAGAGAATAAAAATGAGGTAAGACACAGCCCCCTATCCTTAGGAAGCTTCCAGATTTGGGGAGCGTGGAGACACAGAAGTAAAGAACAGCATAATCTGTAATACCAGTAACAAGAAACGAATGTGAAATGAAGGGACGGGGGAAAATGAGGAAAGAGAGCTCTGCTCTTCCTTGGGGACCCCAGCGTGACAGCAAGGACTGTCTGCACTGGGCCTGAAGGTTAAGCAGGGTTTCAAGGGATATTAGTGGAGAGAAGGGCATTTCAGTGAGCTGCCCAGCCCCAGACAGAGAAGTGGGGATCCCTAAGGCCAGGGTCCATGCACTAGGGTCCTTTTATTTTTTTTTCCTGTTTCTTTCTCATTGGCTCTCAAGTCCTGGGACTCAGGTCTGTGTGGTTCACAGATGTCAATCTCTATTATCTGGAAGAGCCTGCGAGTTGGAGACCAGCATGGGCAGATGGTAATCATGTAGCCACGCAGACCAGTGCTCACAGAGCTCCCACAGGGATGCTGCCCAAATGGTTCATTTGTTCCTCCACTATTCACTTACACGCCAGGCTTGTGCCCCTGTGGGGGTGCTAGCTTCAGAGGAAGAGAGAGGAAAAAGACCCAGGCCCCACCCTTAAGGAGTTCTCAGGTTATCTGTGTTCCAGGCCACCTCCTGCTGCATTTTCGCCTCATGATCTGAGCCCAATCACCTACCTTCCCTACACCTCAATTTCCTCCTCTGAGAAATGGGAGTGTACCAAATACCACTGGACTGTTCTGGGGTCTGGAGAGAAAGTGGTTCTTAAAGCAGCCTGAAAAGATGAACAGTAATTCAGGCTCCTTGCTCAGCAGGGAGCCTGCTTCTCTCTCTGCCTCTGCCTGCCACTCTGCCTGCTTGTGCTCTCTCCCTCTCTGACAAATAAATTTAAAAAAAAAAAAAAAAGATGAACAGTATTTCATTAGTGATTGCAAGGAACAGCATTCCAGGCAGAGGGAACAACATGTGTGAAGACCCAGACTGAAGCAGCAGGATGTAGAAGGCTCACCACATTGAGACAAAACTTTCCTGCAGGGTCCAGGGGGGCACATAAGGACCAGATTCTTAGAATAAGTTTGAATGAATCAGAGTCAGACTTACTAATAATTACTTTTTTCTTAAAATGTCTGTACACATAGGGATGGTTAAAGGAGAAAAAAACAATTATTCTAAGGGAAGTAGAAGGGAATGATTATAAAAACTAACCCGCACAGAAACTTCCTACATGCCTACTTCATGGATGTGTTTATATACATCCTCTAGTTCAATCCTTACAAAACATCTTGTGATGTGAAGTACACGGAGATTATTTATTCCATTTTACAGATGAGGAAATTGGGACTCAGGGAGGTTCAGCAACTTGCCTAAGGTCACTCTGCCCATAGAGGGCAGAGTTGGAACTTGAACCCAAGCCTGGGAGACTGAGTCCTGCTCCCTTCTTGATGTCCTGGGAGTGGCTGGGGTTCCTATTCATTCAGACGGGTAAGGTCACTTAGTGCTTCTAGTACAGCTTCGTGTCTCCTAGTACTGATTCTGAATTCTTGGGCAACAGAGGGGCCGATTAGGGTCGGGTTTGAGAGTGGAACTGCTGCCTACATTTGAATCCTGGCTTTACCCCTCATAAGCTATGTGGTCCTGGGCTGCTTCCTTAACCTCTCTGAAGTTTGGTCTTCTCCTCTATAAAATGGAGCTAATCACAGGACCTGCCGCATATGGTAACAAAGAAAATCCAAAGAGGAAGAGGAGTCATGAGGGCTGAGGTGGGTTGAACAGGGTCGCTACCCTCAGCCAGAGTAATCATGCCAGGTGTCTGGAGCAGGACAAGGGACAGAGGTAACATTTAGAAAGTAGCATTCAGAAAGGCTTGTCTGGCAGTGGTTGCACCCTGGATGGAAGGGCAGGGAAGCTGGAGGGTTCTGGAAACATCTGGTCATGAGGTCACCTAGGCTGGGTTCTTAAAGCAGAGGCAGTGGGCGGGGAGGAAGGGGTGAATCAGATATCCCGAAGGGAGAAGACATTAGTACTCGATTACAGGGAGGAAAGAAGGAGGGTCTCCTACGAGCCACAGTGTGGTAGGGAGGGAATAACTGTGTGGTTAGCCTGGAGTCTTAGGGTTCAAATACACTGGCATCTGTGCTGCCCACTCTCACTTTCAATAGGGCTCGAAGAGGTGCAGGCGTTGTGTGTATGGGGAGAATAATGACCCCGTACATTCATACAGCACTTTCTAGTTCATACTTTTCCTGTGTTTTCTCATTTACTCTTTACAGGGAAGGGCTAAGAGCTGGAACTGTCTTGTCCTTTGGGATGTGGGTTAACAGGTTAAGGACTCACCCCAGGGAAGGGGTTAAGCCAGTAAGGACTGAGCAAGGATCTAATAGTGGAGGTGATTTGCCCTAGACCAAGGTTTCCAGATACATTTTTTATTTGTGTAACATACAACCAACTGCATTATAAATGATATGTCTTGGGGCACCTGGGGGACTCTGCTGGTTAAGCATCTGACTTTTTTTTTTCTTTACTTAAATTTTTTTTAGGTTTTCTAAAGAGAGAAACACACAAGCAGGGGGAGCAGCAGGCACTGGGAGAAGCAGGCTCCCCACTGAGCAGGTAGCCTGATGCAGGACCCGATCCCAGGACCCTGGGATCATCACCTGAGCTAAAGGCAGATGCTTAACTGACTGAGCCAACCAGGCACCCAAGCATCTGACTCTTGATTTAGGCTCAGGTCATGATCTCAGGGTTGTGAGATGGATCCCTGCATCAGGCTCCTCATTGAGCATGGAGCCTGTTTGAGATTCTCTCTCTGTGTCTCTGCCCACCCCTTCCCCCACTCTCCTGCCTCTCTCTCAAAAAAAAAAAAAAAAAAGAAAGAAAAACAAAAACAAAAACCCAAAACAACAAAACCCCAAAAGCAAAGAAACCCAAATGGTAATACTTGTGTCTAGATTCCATAACATCAAAATTGCAAAATAATCACAGTTCTGTGCATTTACTTGAAATCCCTGAGTAGGTCAGTCATTCATTCACCCACTTGCCCATCTACCCATTCATTCCCTCATCCAGTCAACAGCATATTTATTGCTGGCCTCTTATATGCCGATTATTGTGCTAAGCTCTTGAGAATATTTTATTGAGTAGCATTTTGAGTAAGATGTTTACAGTTCCTGCCTTCAAAGTGATTTAAGGTCTACTGGCAAAAATAGAATTACCATATGATCCAGAAATCCCACTTCTGGGTATATATTTGAAAGAAATGAAAACAAGATATTGAAGAGATATCAGCACTCCCATGTTCATTGCAGCAATATTCCTAACAGCCAAGATTTGGAAACAATCTACATGTCCACTAACAGATGAATGGATAAAGAAGATGTGGTGTATATATCCAAAGCAGTATTATTCAACCAGAAGAAGGAAATCCTGCCATGTTCCCTTTGAGACAATGGATGGTCCTTGAGGGCATTAAGCTAAGTAAAATAAATCAGACAGAGAAAGACAAAGACTGCACGATCTCACTTATATGTGAAATCTAAAAAAAGAAAAAGAAGAAAAAGCCAAGTTCAGAGAAACGTAGTAGAGAAGCAGTTGCCAGAGGCTGGGGGATGAGGGAAAGAGAGAAAGGGGTTGGTAAAAGGGGCAAACTATCATTTAGAAGAGGAGTAAGGGCAGAGGATCTAATGTAAAACCTAGTGACTACAGTTGATAACACCATATCCTATAATTAATTGAAACTTGCTAAGAGTAGAACTTAGATGTTCTCTCTCTCTCTCTCTCTCTCTCACACACACACACACACAAGATCAGTAGGTCACGTGATGATGGATATGTTAATCCCTAGATGATAGTTCTTTCATACTGCATCTCCGTAACAAATCACCACAATGTGATCTTACGAGATCTTACGATATTGTCAGTTACACCTCAACCAAGCTGAGAAGAGGGAGTCTACAGGGAGCGGTCCCTGTTTCCAGGGGTGCTGAACCAAAGGACCAAGAGATGAGGCTGTCCCTCTTAGTCCTTTGGAAACAGGATTCAGGTCAGTTGGGTGACCCAATGCGTTCTTAGTGAAATGCTGTCCAGAGATGAATTCAGTTGTTTTGCTAGATGTGTATTTCTGAAGGCCTTTGAGAAGATGAGTCCTAATGGGGTCAAACCACATTTTATGGGCAAATCCAAGTGCAGTGATGTGATCCCGTCTTCTTGCAAGAACAATGATTGCAGAAACCCTGGATGTCATCTGTCGCTGTTCAGTGCTGAATGCGCAGCATCGACCACATTGGCCGGCACTTAGAAGCCTCTCATTCAATCAATAGTTGCCGAGTTAGGGGGCTGTTAATCCACAAAGACTGAGGTGCAAAGGATTTAATCATGTTTTGCAAACCTCTGAAATCATCAAACTAAAGAGTAAAGTTAGCTGGAATCTTGGTCTGAATCGTCTGCCTGTCCCCTGGTTTAGACAGTTTGTTCCCGGGGCTGTAGTTAGATGAGCAAGCGCCCTTGCTTTCCTGCTTCCAGGGAAAGAGGCACGATTTTCAGATCTGATACAAAATAACAGGAATAGGCACTGGTTATTGCCAAGTGGCCCTGTACTAACAGTGTCACGATGGGAGTAGGCTTGGCTAGGTGCTTAATGTCTGAGTCATATCTCCTTGACAATTAGATGTCCACAGAGGCGGGCACGCCGCTCAGAGTTGCTCAGATCTTTTTGCAACCACAGAACCAAAACCCAGCATGGCCACATTAAATATACCAGGCCATTAAAAGACCTTTTAATTTCATGCAGAGAACAGAGTCATCTTAGACGCCGCTGGTGGAACTGTTTGGAGTGTTCCAGGCTTTTTTGGAAAGCCACCGGATAACATCTATTAAAATTTAAAATGCTCAGATGCTTTGACCTAGCAGTTCCGACTCCTGGGACTCTGTCCAACAGAAATAAAAACACCAGCATACAAAAACATATGTGCACAAAATTTTTTAAAAAATGGACACAAAATCAAGGCCCACCAATAGCAGGATACATGAATAAATTGTTCATCTTCGTGCAATGCTGCAAAGCCATTAAAAAGGAAAAAAGGTAGAGGAAGACCAGTTGTCTTAGAAGTATGATTGGGGGGGGGGGCACCTGGGTGGCTCAGTGGGTTAAGCCGCTGCCTTCGGCTCGGGTCATGATCTCAGGGTCCTGGGGTTGAGTCCCGCATCGGGCTCTCTGCTCAGCAGGGAGCCTGCTTCCCCTTTCTCTCTCTGTCTGCCTCTCCGTCTACTTGTGATATCTCTCTATCAAATAAATAAAATCTTAAAAAAAAAAAAAAGAAGTATGATTGGGGGAGGAAAAGGAGAGCCAGGAAAACGTGTGTAACAGGATCTCGTTTCTGTAAAACAAAATTTTCTATGTCTCTGTCTCTCTAGCACATACAATATATAGCATTTATGTGCATGCGTCTGTGTGCGGTTTTATTAGGAAGAGAAAAACACAGAAGGATGCATAGTAAGTTGATGCCATAGGCTACCTGGGGGAAAAGACTGGAGGCAGGGCTGATGTGAGGGAAGGAAGAAGAGGCGGCAGCCATCAGCCAGGGAAAAAAGAAAATTAAACAGCTATTTCCCTGGCAATTAAAAAAAAAAAATCCTCTGATATTAACACACTTATCTATTTGTGCAAAGTTACACATTTGTGGGGTGGGGAAGAAGCATCCTAACGTCAGAAAGGTTAAAATGTGCTGGGAAAGGTGGGTCCCAGAATTGAGAGAGAATTTCCTCGGACTTAATCTTCACCACAGTCCTACAAAGATCAAGCAGTGTGTGTGTGTGTGTGTGTGTGTGTGTGTGTACAGATATATATCCAGGAGCTTAGAGATGGAAATCTTGCCTCATTAGTCAAGAATGAAGGGATTTGAATCTCTAGACTTTCTGGTTAAGAAGTTCATACCTTTTCCTCTACAATGATTTGTAAATGTCCAAGCATATTAAATTCCATTGCAATTTCCCATATTTTAAAAAAGGAAAGGCATCTGCAATAGTTTGTGGAGCTCTATTTTAAGAATCTGGGTCATCCCAGGGTGGACCATGTTCCTTTAGATCTTCTCTCTTTGCACTTCCCAGTTTCCCCCTGGTGGTTCCCAGCGCTGAGAAATGAAGCCGCTCACTCCCCATAATCCAGGTCTCAGAGACAAATTTGGGAAAAAGGCAATAATCAGGAGAGGCAGAGATCTAGAGGCTTTCTTCAACTCCTGTGTTGCTTCCTGTTACAGCTCAGGATGCTGTAACAAAAGGCCACAAACTGGGGGGTGGGGGGGTTATGAAAAACAGAAATTTCTTGCTTATGGTTCTAGAAGCTAGACGTCCAAGGTCAGGGCATCTGCGGATTCTGTGCCTGCTGGGGACCTGCTTCACAGATTGTCTCGTAGCTGCGTCCTCACATGGCTGAGCATAGAGGGAGTTCTCTAGGGTCTCCTTGATCAGGGCACTAATCCCATTCATAATAACTTCACCCTCAAGACCTAATCACCTCTCAAAGGTCCCACCTCCAAACACCACCACCTTGAGGGTGAGATTTTTCACATATGAATTTGGAGGAGGGAGGGCAGAGACATTCTAGCATCCTCCTTAGTCTTGGAAGGAATTAAGATAGCTGGAAGTTGGAGATCTGTCCAGGCTCCTACTCTAGGGGTGAAATGCTTTTACCAGGTGGCCCTTAGAAAGTAGCCATCATTTTGACAAGGAACAAAACTGATTCCCATTTTGGTTCTCTTTGGTTTTTGCATGCCCAGCACCCCATGTGACAAGTTCTCCCACTGGGGTGTTTGCAGTGCTGTGTTCCTGCTGGAAACCAGCCGCCCACCGAGCAGGGATCCGTCCATCTTCAACCTGTTGCCACAGACCTAGGGAAGGTGTTCCCAGAGCACGTCCTGCTGGTTAAATCCGGTGCAATGCCATCCGCCATCCACCATCTATAAGAGCGGCTCAGCCCCGGCCCAGGGCGGCCCCGGGCTGGGTTCCAAGAGCTAAGACGTCTGCTTTCCCAGGGATCAGTTCTGCCTTAGAGCAGGGTTTTTGTTATTTCCCAAATGCTTAGCCAGGACTGGTTTAGTTTTATGTGTCTTTCTTCTCTACAGAAATAGAGATTTTTTTAAAAAAATGAGATAAAACTCAACAATACCATAAAATGAATGCTGAACACTGAAGTGTACAAGTTAGTGGCATGTAGCACGTGCACCATCTTATGCAACCCCTGCCTCCAGCTACTCCCAAGAAAGCGTGTACCCATGCAGCAGTCCCTCCCCATGCACCCTTCCCCTAGTCCCCGGCAACTGCTTTTTGTCTCTATGCAGTTACCTTTTCTGGATGCTTCAGATAAATGGAATGGATCAGTGTGTAAGCTGGCTTCTTTCACTGAGTGTAGTGGTTTTTTAAAAAAGATTTTATTTATTTATTTGAGAGAAAGAGCACAAGCAAGGGGAGCAGCAGGCAAAGGGAGAGGGAGAAGCAGACTCCTGCTGAGCAGGGAGCCCGATGTAGGGCTCCATCCTAGGATCCTGAGATCATGACCCGAGCCAAAGGCAGATGCTTAACCTATTGAGCCACCCAGCCACCCCCTCATTAAACCTAATTACCTCCTTATAGGCCTTACCTCTAACTACAGTCACATGGGGGGGGTGGTGCTAAGGCCTTAAAACAGGAATTTGGAGGGACAATTAAGTCCCTAACAAGAGACTTGGGATTTTGGACTGGACATCATGTTTTAGCATCATGAGGTCTTAGGGCTGGAGGGAAATTTGTGGAGTTCCTTTGTCCAGGATTTCTCGACCTTGGCCTTACTGACATTAACATTTGGAGCTGGATCACGCTGTACTGTGGGGGCTGTCCCAGGCATTGTAGGATGGCCAGCAACATTTCTGGCCTCTGCCCATTAGACGCCAAGTAGTACCACGCCCTGCACTCCTGCCCAATTGTGACAACAAAAAACTACCTCCCAACATTGCCAGATGTTCACGAGAGGGGAGGACTTGTCCCCAGTTGAGAGGCGCCGTTCAGATGTAATTCCTTTTTGATACAGACACCCTAATTTTGTGATGCGGACGATTCCAAAGATTTTTCTACCCCATCTCTGCACTTTGGTCCCAAGGTTTCTGGCCTCTTTTTCTCCACATGCCTCACAGTTTTCTGTTCACATGCACAGAAAGTACTGTTGATAAAAACTGTATGGGCTGTGTTCAGGAGTAAGCCAAGAGAAACCCGATTATGAGCTCCCTAAAGCCTAAAGAAATCTCCCCATGCAAAATGGATTCGATTTTCCTCAAGGCATTCCTGCCTGGGAGGATTTCTATTCACTACAAATTGAAGTGAAGAAGAAATTGTCGCTTACACTGACAACAAAGAAAATGTTTCAGGGAGATAAACATCAACTCTTAGCTCTGCTACCAAAATGAGGGGATTTATGTCAGCCTGGAGAACATGGACTCAAGGTTTTCTCTGGAAAGCTCTGTCCAGGGACTGACCATTTTTTTTTTTTTCTCTATTACTACCCCAAAGAGTGCACAGACCATAATGAAAGGGACCAAGAAAACAGCATAATGGGTACAGATGACATCTCCATTCTTGTGAACTGAAATGAGCCCTTGGTTTGGTGGGGTGGAGAGGAGACGGAACACATGGTTCCTTTAATATACCGGATGAATTTCTTTAGCGTAGACGTGTCCTGAGAAATTTATTTATCAGTATTCCTGTATTCCAGTATTTATTTATCAGTATTCCTGATGATTTGGGTGTCCTCTCCTCTTCTTAAGAATGACTGTGTGGGGGCACCTGGATGGCTCAGTGGGTTAAAGCCTCTGCCTTCGGCTCAGTCATGATCTCAGGGTCCTGGGATCGAGCCCCGCATCGGGCTCTCTGCTCAGCGGGGAGCCTGCTTCCCTTCCTCTCTCTCTGCCTGCCTCTCTGCCTACTTGTGATCTCTGTCTGTCAAATAAATAAATAAAATCTTTAAAAAACAAACAAACAAACGACTGTGTGTATGTGTCTGCCTATTAAAGTGTTTACGGTTCTAGTCCTTCTACAGGGCATAAGACAAAAATTGTTATTTCTGGAGATAGCCTAGCTCTGTGTGATCCTCAGCTCTGACTATACATTAGAATCCCCTGAGTAGCCTTTAGTACAGTTAGCCCACTTCCTCACATCCCTTTTTTATAAAGATTTTATTTATTTATTTACTTATTTACTTGAGAGAGAGAGAGAGAGGGAAAGTGTGTGTGTGTGTGTGCGCGCACGCACGCGTGTGCATGAGTGACGGTGGGGGGAGGCAGAAGGAGAGGGAGAGAGAAAATCTCAGGCAGACTCTGTGCTGGGTGCAGAGTCCAACGTGAGGGCTTGATCTCACAACCCTGAGATCATGACCTGAGCTGAAATCAAGAGTCAGATGCTTAAATGACTGAGCCACTCAGGTGCCCCTCCCCACTCCTTTTTCAATGGACGAGATATTCCTGCCCCACAAGGACGGTGATATTCCCAAATGCTCAAGCTGCGCAGAACCAAAACTTGAACCCATTTATCCTGTCTATTCAAAAGGAGCTAAGTAAATAAGAGTTCCCTTCCTTTTTACAATATTATTTTATTTTATTTATTTGAGAGAAAGAGGAAGCATGAGCAGGGGTGAGGAACAACAGGAGAGGGAGAAGCACACTCCTGGCTGAGCAGGAAGCCCCATGCAGAGCCTGATCTCAAGGCCCTAAGATTATGACCTGAGCCAAAGGCAGATGCTTAACCAGTTGAGCCACCCCAGTCGCCCCCAGAGTTTCCTTCCTAATAAAGGAATTCCTCCCCCAAACCTGAAAACTCTCAGTAAAATAAATTACTCTCAGTAAAATAAATTACTAAATCCTCAACTGTAACTCTGTCCTTGTTCTTGGCAGAACAATTCAACCCACGAGTCCTGTTGCCCTAGATCTGCCATCCATTTCTGAATACAAAAGATACTACTGCTATTATGATTAGCAAACATGGTTCTAAAATTTGTCCTGGATCGAGAGAGGCATACCCAGTATTAGATGGACCAGCCTCTCCATTAATGTAACTCCTTTTCTGAAACACAATCATCTATATTTAGAAAAGATAATTGTTTGCTTGTTCATGTTTCTCAAAGAAACAGCCGGCTACTACACGATGATGTGGCAGTAGCAGGAGAAATTCACCCACAGTTCTAATGGGGCATAGGGCAAGAGACAGGGCATATTTGAGGGAACACAGAAAAACATTAACGTATCTTTGTTATTGTTAAAAGGTAATTTTCAGGGGCGCCTTGCGGGGGGGGGGTGCTCAGTTGGTTTAGCAGCTGACTCTTGGTTTCAGCCAAGGTTGATCTCAGGGTGGTGGGATCGAACACCACGTCCACCTCTGGCTCCACACTCAGTGGGCAGTCTGCCCGAGATGGTCTCTCTCTCCCTCTGCGCCCCCTCCCCCGTTCACACACTCTAAAAATACATAAATCCTTAAAAAAAGATAATTTTCAGAAAAAGGTAAAATCACAACTCTCATGATGATATAAAAACAAACATGTCACAGGGCACTGGGGCTCAGCTGATTAAGCATCTGATTCTTCATTTCAGCTCAGGTCTTGATCTCAGGGTCAGGAGTTTGAGCCTTACTCTGGGCTCCGTGCTGCGCATGGAGCCTACTTAAAAAAAAAAAATTATATAACAGGAGAGCCTGGGTGGCTCAGTGGGTTGAGGCCTCTGCCTTCGGCTCAGGTAATGGTCCCAGGGTCCTGGGATTGAGCCCCGCATCGGGCTCTCTGCTCAGCGGGGAGTCTGCTTCCCTCTCTCTCTCTGCCTGCTCTCTGCCTACTTGTGATCTGTCTGTCAAATAAAATCTTTTAAAAAAATTTATACACACACACACACACACACACACACACATATAGAAAAGAAAAAATTTTTAAAGACCTACATGGTGAAGATTTTATTCTGCTCAGTCCTGGGGGGAACCAAGTAGATGTTACAACCTGAATTCAACAGTCTGAAGAAGAGACTAATATACAGATCAGGAATATCGATACGACGGGGTAACAGAAAGTAAATCTGGGTTTTCTTGAAGGAGAGATAAGTCAGTCGGACCTCTACTAGCTAGCTGAGGATTTGCAAGTGCACGAGCATTATTTTTGCCTCATTATACTACTACTTACAGAGCTGTAAAACAGCTCAAAGACAAGGAAAGACCAGAATCAGATAACCCGGGAGGCGAGCCCTAGGTACATAATCTCCCTTCCAAGCCCTTTCCCCCTTACCCGACCCAGGCACACTCCTCAAGAGGAAGCAGGGGGAGATCAGGTTCTGAATTAACCAGCTTTCCCGCACAGAGAAAGCGACACGTTTTCAAGAGTTAACGGTTAGGAAAATCATCCTTGAGAGCTGAAAATGATTTCAAATGAAACCTGGTCTGGGGAAAGTCTGTACTTGCAAACGAGTCCAGAGGGGACAGAAAAATGAGGGAGAACACAATCTATTAATTATCCAGACGTTGATCTCTTGATGCCAAACATTTTATGGACTTGAAAGCACCATCCAGATGTTCAGCTTGAGAGGCTAAGTTGCTGCTCAGCAAATGAAAATTATCTCGTGTGTGTGTGTGTGTGTACACATGTATGTATATATTTTCAAGTTCATGTATGTATGTATATATTTTCAAGTTCAGGGTCATTTCCATATATCCTGTGACATATCTCCCAACCCTGCCTGGTTAACAGATCTTCCTTTCAAAGAAGACACTGTTAAACACGGGAATTGGCACACACTAGGAATTCCGTGCGTGTCTGCCGAATTGCATTGCAGTAATTGATTCCTAAGCAACTGAGGCATGTTGCTTCTTTTCCAGGAGGAGGTAGGGATACTGGGCAGGATGTTCACAAGCTTCTAAAAATGGCCCTGAGAAAGAAATCACTTTGGCCTCTGTGGGACTGGAATCGGGTGTCTCGATTTACAGTACGTACTCAGCTGCCACTTGTATTATCTAAAAATAAAGCCAAGCAGCTTGGAGTTGGCAAGGGAGTCCAAACCCCTTGGTGTTCCATTACTTACTAGCTTGACATACGCAGCGGCTCGGTGTATAAGATCTGGAGACTCCTCACAGAGGCAAATCGGAGGCAGGGTTTAAAGATAGAAATCTGTGCATCCATTTGTCTTTTTGCCACATTTATGAAATCCGCCATCTGGACGCTCGTGGTCCAATAACATGATCTCTCATATGACCGGAGGCCTTTTCTCAAAGGCAGCATTTCCTAAACCGTGTTCTGAGAAAGAGCAGCTGGTAATAGGTTTTCTAAGAAAAAGGGAGGACTCGGGCGTGAGCTTGGGAATTGCTGGGTGAAATTTAGTGGCGCACAGATCTTGATGGTAGGGATCTTCAGGCTAAAGCCCGCTGTGAATTTCAAAGGTGCAGGACGTGCCTTGGGGCTGGTGTCCTGCCCTCACTTCTGCCCGCTCTGCTGCTGACCAGCATTTTTATCCCCCTCTTTTTTGGCTTATCTCCTCTTTCCCCCAAACTTCCCATTGCCTTTGACATCAAGGGCAAACTCCTCTACCATAGACAGATAGATAGACAGATGGACAGATGGATAGATGGATGTATAGATTTTTTTTTTTTTTTTTTTGAGAGAGAGAGAAAGAAAAAGAGAGGGGTAGAGGGAGAGAGGATCTTAAGCGAGCTCCACACCCAGGGCTCGATCTCAATCTCATGATCAGAGCTGAAATCAATTAGGCATTTAGGCTGGGCACTTAACTATCTGAGCCTCCCAAGTGCCCCACCTCTACCATTTTTTGTTGACTGTCCTTACTTATTTATTTTAAGGTTTATTGGCGTGAGAGCAAGAGTCAGTGGGGGAGGGGCGGAGAGAGAGGGAGAGAGACAGAATTCCAAGCAGGAATTCTGCAGTCCGCCCAGTGCAGAGCCTGAATCAGAGCTGGATCCCACCACCCCAAGATCATGACCTGAACCGAGATCAAGAGGCAGACACTCAACAAACTGAGCCACCCAGGTTCCCCTCATATTTACTTTTTAATTTGAGGATAATACACCCTGCCTGGTCTTCCCCACCCTCCTTAATCCGCACCTTCTCTCCCTCCCGACAGACTTATTTCCCTCCATGGTCTGCAATTCACCTCTGATCTGCGATCAGCTGCCTTCACATCCTCATCTGTAAAATGGGACTAATACGTCCCTATCTCATCATAGTGATGGAGAGTAATCAGTGGAGGTGAGGCACTGAACACAGTGCCCAGCACGTGATAAGGGCTTGATCATAGCAACTGTTATTATTACTGTTGTTGATATTGTTGTGACTCCCTTCTTGGTGCCGTGCCACCCTCCTTTCTTGTCTGCTTAAGCGTGCTCCTACCTTGCCTTGTTGGCAGGTCCAGTGAATTCCCTGCTTTTGCAGCTCCTTTCCTGCGGTGTACACAGTGGATCTCTGCTCCTTCTGTAAAAGAAAATACCAACATAGCCCCCAGGTCCCACCCAGACTGGCTCCAAGTCCCACCTACAAAGAATACACATGTTGCCAAGGTTTCAGGCTCCCCTCCTCCAGAAGCCCCCATATTGCCTTCCAGTCCCCCCGTATTTCGAAGAATTTCTTCCATTTCTGACCTCCTGTTATACTTCCTGTCCTGGGTCCTTGATCTGCCTCACCCCATTGATCCTAATCTCCCCTAGAGCAGGAAACAAGCCTTACCTTTATTTTAATCTCCCTCTAGCGTTTCAGCCAGGGGTTGGCAAACTCTTTCCATGCCGGGCTAGACAGAAAATACTTTCGGCTGCACAGTCCATACAGTCTCTTTCAAAATGACTCGGCCCTCCTGGTGGAACCCCAGAGCTGCCACGCACGAAAACGCCCGAATGAATGGGCACAGCCATGTTCCTTATGAACTTTATCTCTGGACACCGAAATTTGGATCTCATGCCATTTTCCCACGTCGTGAGATTTTCTTCTTGGGATTGTTTTTTCCCCCAACCATTTAAGTGGGCGTCTTTGGCCTTCAGGCTTGTCAACCCCTTGCCTAGACAAATGCCAGGCAGAGAGAAGGCGGTCAGATCCCAAGTGACGGTTTGTTTGCTGCAGGAGAAAGTTCTGGCTGCTTTGCCTTTGCTGTTGTGCCTGCTTCTTCCAGTCACCAGTGGCAGGCTTTCAGCTTGCAGAGCTTGTCCTGCAGGTGGGGAGAATATGTTGCCCGAGAGACCAGTTGGCGTGGTTTGGTGTTTCTCTCATAGGTGCTCGTCTGGGGGCTTTCCGTACATAGGAGATAGGACTGGTTGACAAGCCAACAGAAATCGACTCTGGATAACCGAGAGGCTTTCCATGTGTGGGGGTAACCCCGATCAGCTTAAGGGGCTGCAAACAGAGTTTAAACAATGAAATAAAAGTGAATAGAAAATATGAGGATGCATGTAAGGCACTAAGGGTAAATATTAATTTGATTCTTTTTTTAAAATTTTATTTATTTGACAGAGAGTACAAGTAGGCAGAGAGGCAGGCAGAGAGAGAGGGGAAGGAGGTTCCCTGCTGAGCAGAGAGCCCAATGCGGGACTCGATCCCAGGACCTTGGGATCATGACCTGAGCCTTTAGGCAGAGGATTTAACCCACTGAGCCGCCCAGGCAGCCCAAATCTGTGCGATTCTTATTTTACTTCTGCTTATGAGCGTATGTGGATGCCGGGACCACTCTGTGTGGGTCTCACTGTGGATCCCATTTATGTAAGCTTGCAGAGCAGAGAACCTTAAGGAGAAAAAAAAAGGAGTTTATTGGAAGCGCGCGGAAATCGTTACAGAGTAATAATAATTTTTAAAAAGGCTAAATAGCCAGGTTTTGAAAGGAAGAGGACCCATGATCACTCCCGAGTTCTGGGTACAAAATCAATCAATCCAAGTGGCAGAAAATTCAAGCTGACTCAGCACACCCTTTCCTGGCTTCAGTCTCCAGACCCTGTGCTCAAGATTCAAACACACAAGGAGAGGACAGAGAGACAAATCTCTGAGTTAACCGGTGTCAGCTGTGTTGCCTGAAAAAGATCTGACCTCCTGTGTGCGAAAACTCCCGAAATGAGAACCTAGAAAGGCAGGCCGGACCCTACAAACTTTCCCAGTGCCTCCTCCCGATACTGACCTTTGCAACTACCCTCAGGCAGTGGGCCCCCCCTGGTCACGGTCACAGGACCGGCTCCATGAGCCAACAGTGGCTGCAGGACGGTTGGGGGAAGCCACACTAAGGTCACAGACAAATGCCTATGTTAGTGTAGCTCCACCGGTACCCAAGCCTGGGCTAGCAAGGGGGTGGCATCTTGACTGGCGGTCCCAGCACACAGCACTGCACAAGCAAGAGAGACTCTCACAAATACAACGGAGGTGCATGCAGGGCCAGGGAAAGGACAATGGGTTTGCAGAGCAGAATCTCTCCATCCCTCAACAGATGACCTCCCTCCCCAGGGCGGAGGCTGCTTTTCCCTCTCCCATAAAAGTACCTAGGTTTTTTATTCTGATAACAAGAAGATGAATGCTCATTCTTTTTTTTTTTTTTTACTAGATTATCAGTTTATTATAAAAGGATATAGTTTAGGAAGAGCCGATGGAGGAGATGTGTAGGGCGAGGTATGGGGGCGGGGTGGCGAGTTTCCAGAGGCCCGTCTCCCTGTCTGTCCACACGTTCAGCAGCCCCGAAGCTCTCTGAACTCTGTCCTTCTGCGGTTTTATAAAAGCTTCATCACCTAGGCACGGTTGAGTCATAGTCTTTTTTAATTAAAAATACTGCAGATTATCAAAGAAAGCAAATGTCACTTAAAATAATGCTGCCGCCGTCAGATAGCCGCTGGCGACATCCTCTCAGGTGTCCCTTTGTCCTCCTCCCTTTCCTTCCCCTTTGCCCACACCCGCCCCCCCCCCCCCCTCCTCTGAATCCAAGAGAGACAAATCACAGTTTGGAATCGGGTCCCTTTTCTCACACATTTCCACGGTTCTAGGGCACCCCCCACACACACACACACTATGGACAGGAGGGAGGGTTCTTCTCTTTTTTAGTGTTTGGAGGCAGAGCTGCCTGCAGCTCACAGCAGGTGAAAAGGGGCAGCTCTTTCTCAGTGAGAAAATAGTCCTTGACAAATTGGATGTAACTCACACAATTTAAAGCCACGGTAACGAGAATGGGATGCAACCGAAAGTCTAACTTGACTCAATAAACACACGTTCTGATCCTTTGTGTACAAATGGCTTGCTGGGCACTGGGAGAGGGAGGAAAACCAAGGTGAATAAGGCAGAGTCACTTCCTTCCAGAAGCTCACCTTCCAGTAGGGGAGAGAATGACAGACAATGGGCCACGCCAGCCAGTGGTAAATGCGGGAAAACGTGATTAACATGCAGCTATCAAATTGGTTGGTTCTCATACATTTTCATTTCACAAATAGGCGGCATCCGGTCTGTCTTGCATTCCAGCCTCGCCTGGATCCCCTCCTGGTTGGTTGTTTTACTCTCAGTTCCCAGAGTGGGGAACCTATTCTGCAGGGGGCCTTTGCTTGGATTCTTGCCTTTCTCACCTGGCAAACTCCTCCTTTTCACGCTTTTAGGTGTTCAGTATCAGTGTCCCCCCTAAAAGGCTTTCCCTGGTCTCCCGCAGGCTCAGTGCCCTTCTGTCTTGCCAGTTTCCTTCCCATCACACGGTTACTCTATCCCTGACTCTGTTACAGAGGGGCTCACACGTGCTCTGTTTCTCCAGCGCTTGGCAAGGACTCAATTATTACTGGTTGAATGAATGAGAAATAAGTAAACGCGTCCAATGGGAGAACACACTTTTTGAAAAACAAAATCCAACCGAATACATTTTAAAGATCTTACGGGCTTTAATCACGATTCGGGCAGCAGCCAATCTAGTAGATAGAACAGAGCTCTGAAAAGCGGTACAAGGTAAGAGATTTTATAGCCACAAGGGAGCAGGAAGAAGAAAGTCGTACTAGACAAAAAGGTGGGTTGGTTATGGCATGGTTACTGTCTTTAAGGGGATGGCACAGGTTTGCCAGGTAGAGGATGTAACTAATCTATCAGGCAAGTCCTGATTGGTTTAAGGTTCCATTTCTGGGAGAGCTAAAACTGCAATTAAGTTAAGTCTCAGTGGGGCCTGGCATCAGTGATTCCATTTGGGGTCTGCTGTCTAGTTTCTAACACACTCCAATGAGAAAAGGGAACTGAGACTCATTGTCCTGATTCAGACAGGGCAGCTCTGATTAGTTAACAAAGGGAGACACTAAAGCAGTGTGGAAGGCTGGACTGAATCTTGCAACAGAAAAAGAACATTAATGGGAAGAGTGGTGAATTCAAATCAAGTCTGTGGCTTAGGGAATAGTATTGCACCAGGTAAATTTTAAGTAGACTCCACACCAAGCATGGAGCCCAATGTGGGGTTCGAACTAACGACCCTGAGATCGAGACCCAAGCTGAGATCAAGAGTTGGATGCTTAACTGACTGACCCACCTGGGCATCCCTAAAATTCTTCATTCGACACACGTGCCATTGTTCTGGAAGATATTAATACTGGAAGAAACTGGGTGAAGAGGACATGGGAACTTTCTGCAGTATGACTACAACTTTTCTCTAAGTCTAAAATTATTCCAAAATAGAAACTTCATTTTAAGAAGGGAGGGAGATGAGAAGCAGCAAAGAAGTCAGTGTGTGGGTATGACCAGTGGTGCAGAAGCTCTCTGAAAGTGTGAATATTATTATCTTGTTCTGACCTTTGTTTAGAACTTCTTCCAGAATGCTGGGATAGTGTGGGTCTTTGCTTCTGGCTCCATGATAGCCAATCCAGAAAGGTTTATCTGTGGTTAGTAAACTCATTCAAGTTTTGGAGGTATGGGATAACACTTCAGAGAAGGAAGCAGAGGGACCACACTGAGCTTTCTGTTCCCTCCTGGGCAGTGACCTATGAGGGGTCACTCATTTTCAAGGCTGAATGAACAAAAAAGTCAACCACACTCAAGAATACGAGGAAAAATATTTAAAAAGTTTTTTATTCCCATGTGCCAAGTTTTATGGCCCAATTTTGTATTTTCAGAGAAATATCAGGTCTCCCCATTTTTAATCACATTTTAAAATTTTTTTAATTATTTATTTGAGAGAGAGAAGAGAGAGCCAGAGCATGAGCAGGGGGAGGGGATGAGGGAGAGGGAGAAGCAGACTCCCTGCTAAGCAGAGAGCCCAATGCGGGGCTCGATCCCAGGACCCTGAGATCATGAGCTGAGCTGAAGTTAGATGCTTAGCCGACTGAGCCACCCAGCCACCCCTAATCACAATTATTAAAAAAAATAAGAAATTCTCTAAATAATAAACCCTAATTTGATGCTAACTGAATAATGACTAACTCTATTTCTCCTACACTTGTCGAGCACCTCAATTCAGTCTAGGACATTTATCAAGGTTCTACTGAGTGTGTGGGACAACAGCAGCCATTATTGAAAAAAACAAGAAATCCTACCTCTGGGATCAAATAATTTTCAGTCTCCTAGAAGAGGGTCTTTTGTGATATCAAGAGTGTTTTATTTTTATTTTTTTAAGATTTTATTTATTTATTTGACAGACAGAGATCACAAGTAGGCAGAGAGGCAGGCAGAGACAGAGGGGGGGGAAGGCTCCCTGCTGAGCAGAGAGCCCAATGTGGGGCTCCATCCCAGGACCCCAAGATCATGACCCGAGCCGAAGGCAGAAGCTTTAACCCACTGAGCCACCTAGGCATCCCAAGAGTGTTTTAACTCTCAAAAAAAAAGGGCACATGGGTGACTCAGTCAGTTAAGCCTCTGACTCTTGGTTATGGTTCAGGTCATGATCTCAGGGTTGTGAGATCGAACCCCATCTCAGGATCCAAGCTCAGCGGGGAGTCTGCTTAAGATTTTTCTCTCTTCCTCTCCCTTTGCCAACCTCCCCCTGTGCCCAGGCACATGCACATGATCTCTCTCAAATAAATAAATAAACCTCTTTTTAAAAGTTTCATAAAGTGGCACCTGGGTCGCTCAGTGGTTGAAGCTTCTGCCTTCAGCTCAGGTCATGATCCCAGTGTCCTGGGATCAAGCCCCGAGTCAGGCTCTCTGCTCAGCGGGGAACCTGCTTCCTCCTCTCTCTCTCTGCCTTCCTCTCTGCCTACTTGTGATCTCTGTCAAATAAACAAATAAATAAATAAATATCTTTAAAAAAGAAAGTCTCATAAAATGAGCTTGCAAAATTAATTCCTTTGCATTGCAATAATAAACACATGCAGTATACTTGTTTAAATGTATTTTGCAAAGTCAAGTTATACCTAATCAGATCATAGTGTCAAAACTTATGTCTCATTTTGTTAATGCCTAACTGATTTTTCCTTCTGTCGTCTAACTTGTAATCATTATAAGCTTAGCCATGGCCAGTATTAATTATTAACTGCATTGATGGAGAGCAGTCATGCTTGAATGTGTCCTTCTCAAACAAGCCACTGGAAGGGACCAAGAAGAACTGTCAAGTTTCCGGCCCTACTTGCCTTCCTTCGGGTCCGTTTCTCTTCTGAACTACATATTAAAATCACCTATGCCCAGACAACAGCTCAATCTCAACACAGATTCTAATATCTGGGAACATGCAATAGGCTTTTGACCATAAATGACTTTGCATGAAGCTACAAGATCAAGATCACTACTCTGTTATACTGTGAACATGGTGGGGGCTGAGCAAGAAAAAATGGAGCTCAACACTCAGCAAATTACATTCGAAAGACTCTCCTTTGAACAGAGCAATAGTTCAGATAGTGGAATCTGGTTACAATGAGTATTTTGTGAGAAATCATTTACATGGGCTCCGAAGCATCTACAATCTCTTGCAACAAAGAAGGCTTGAAATGAATAGGGGAAGGATAGAAAAATGTCACCTGAAAAATGCACAATGATGGCCACCACCAGGGTGTTCCAAAATCTTGATTGGCCTGGGACTGCCCCCAGTTGAGCACTGATAAGTCCTGCATTCCAGGAAGCCATCAGCCCCAGAGCAATCTAGGCTAGTTGGTTGCCCCTACTACCTGTTTTATGGAGATTGCAACATAAGAAAGTGTTTGCTACCCAATGGTGCACAATACAACTGGTCACCCCTGCTTATCCCTGACACGAAAGGCCAGGTACTGTGATGCTGGAGGTAGCTGCTTCAAGAACATGGCCCCCAAGGAGAAAAATATATGCATGGAATGAGCCGGTATACTGGATGCACATGAGCCAAGTCAACAAAGCAGGCTGATGTTAACTAGATATCAAGATAGGAAATAGCTTTATTTTAAGGAACAGTCCTTCCCCACAATTCCGGGTTGTGAGTTCGAGCCTCACATTGGGTGTATAAGGAACGTTCCTTTGAAGCATTCACTAACAAGGCAATTTAACCTCTATACTGAAGCCAGGACCTTCTGGCCTGATTTTCCTTCCATTTTCTCAGAAAGGACTGTAGTTAATGTTTGACTGTTCTTTATAGCAATTTCTGGCTAAACAAGTTGACATTTTCCTTTCTCTTCAGGCAGTGGAGAAGTAAGAGATTGAATTAATTTTGTGGTATTTATTGCAGGGGCTGCAGGAGATGCTGTCACTAGGCTTTTAAAAAGTCTTTTAAAAGTCATATGTGCTCATTATAAAAATTCAAGCAATACAGAATGTAAAAAGTAGAAAGTCAGAGCCATTTCTCACCCTTAAACTACCCCCAAATTTGGTGGACATATATTACCTTAAGTATTTCTTCAAGGAAAGGAATTATATGTAGTAAACATAGCCTAATTTTTTCACTCAAAATATCATGGCCAACTTCCTATGTCAATAATACAGAACTAGCTCATCCCCCCATCCCCAACTTTTTTAAAAGATTTATTTATTTGACAGAGACACACAGAGAGAGCAAGCAGGTGGAGGGGCAAAGGGATAAGGGGGGGCGAGTGGACTCCCCACTGAGCAGGAGCTGGACTCAGGGCTGGATCCCAGGGCCCCAAGGTCATGACCCGAGACAAAATCAGGAGTCTGATGCTGAACCGACTGAGCCATCCAGGTGCCCCGTAGCTCATCCTTTTTGATGACTGCATAATCTTCCAATGTCTGGGTACCCCTAACCAGTTCCCTACTGATGGACATGTAAGCCACATAATATTTCTGCTCTTATTGTCAATGCTACAGTAAATATCTTTTTTAGTTTCTGTCACATCTATCCCATTATTTCCTCTGTTTAAATTCTTAAAAGTGGAATTGCTGGATGAAAGGTGTTCTGTTAGGTTTAGATTGTGAGAGGTATATGTAAGTCTGAATTCATTTTGTGGGGTTCATTTTGAAACTATATTAAAATTTCTTAATTATGCCAAAAGAAAATGTGATTCAAAGTGAATGTGATGTAGTAGAAAAAGTAGCAGACTAGAAGCCAAATTCCTTGGTTCCAGTCCTTGTTCACCCCAACCTAAATGTCTGATCTCTGACAATTCCCTTAAGCTGACTCTTGTCTCCCACTCTCTCTTGTCTCGTGAATCTTCCAAATAATTGACAGAGTCATTTTGTACAATATGAGTGTGACCCACTGTTTAAATCCATTAGGAATTCAACATTGCCTTCAGGCTGCAGCTGAATTCCTTTCTAGCTCCCTAGCAGCTTGCCTTTCTAGTTTTATCTCCTTCCACATACCCTACCAGGACCTTGGATGCAGCTGCCAACATTTCCTTATATTACTTGCAAGGCTTACAGTTTAACATGTTTCCAGGCTGTGTTTGAGGTTGCTCCCTCCTTCTAGAATACACAGTTCCCACTTCTCTGACCTGTTAGTTCCTCCTCATTCTTCAATAAATAGCCTGGGCTTCTTGCCTCCTTAGAAGGATTTCCTGATCTCCCCAAGTTGAATGGGTATCCCTCCTTTTGGCTTTCATGGACATAATGTATTATCCCATGCGTCCTCGGTAATGTAGCACTAATCATACTGCACTATAATGGCTGACTGTTTTGTCTGGGTCACATCCCTCTTTAGAGGGCAGAAACTAGGACCTGCTCATCTTTGAGTCCCCAGCGTCTATCACAGTGACTGACACAAGTAGGTGTTGGCTAAATCCTTGCAGAATAAACAACTGATCTGACAAAGAAGTGATTAGATTCAGTGATACAAAATTCTGTAATTTTATGAGAATTAAAAATTGACAGGAGCCCCAGAGCAACCACTAAATACCTCAAAATAAGATAGTGATGGGACTCCTTGGTAGCTCAGTTACTTAAGTGTCTGCCTTCAGCTCAGGTCATGAACCTAGGATCCTAGGATTAAGTCCCGCACTGGGCTCCTTGCTCACCAGGGAATCTGCTTCTCCTTCTGCCTTCCTCTCTCCTTCTCTGACAAATAAATGAATAAAATCTTAAAAACAAAACAAAGATGGTGGAAAACAAACAAACAAACAAACAAAAGAATTAAAATGGCACACTAGAAAATAGAAAATAAAAGAAGTCCTTAAAGGAGCAACAGAGGAATAAAAAGACACAGAGAAAACAAATAGCAAAATGGCAGGTGTAAATCCAATCACATCATTATCACATTAAAGGGACACCTGGTGGCTCAGTCTTAAGCCTGCCTTCCACTCAGGTCATGATCCCAGGGTCCTGGGATGAGGCCGATGTGGGGCTCTCTGCTCAGTGGGAAGCCTGCTTCTCCCTCTCCCCTTCCCCCTGCTTCTGTTCCCTCTCTTGAATGTCTCTCTCTGTCAAATAAGTAAATAAAAAATTTTTTAAAAATCACATTAAATGTAAATGGATTAAATGCTCCAATTGGAAAGCAGAGATTGTCAGACTGGAGGAGGGGAATGGGGAAGACCCAACTACATGCTGCCTATGAAAGACAAATGTTAGATTCAAAGACACAAACAGGCTGAAAAGGAAAAGATGGAAAAATATATACCAGGCAAACACAGGAGAGCATGAATGATTCTACTAATGTTGAACAAACTAGACTTTAAGACAAAAAAAACCCAAAACAAAACACTAGAGACAAGGAGGGACATTTTGTCATGATGAAAGGGTCAATGTAATAGGAAGTTCCAACATTTATAAACAGAGATGCATCTAACCACAAAAGTAGAAGGGAAGAGTAGAATGAGTGGTATGTGTTTTCAGAAGCATCCCCTGGAACCTCTCCAAGTTCTTTTCTCTATTCCATTCAAAGGCATCATGCTCAGGTGTACCATAGTGGGGTCTCTGATGCAGGAAAGAAATCACAGCAGCATCGGTAGGAAAGAGCCTAAGGGAGGAGGCACCATCATTTTTAGGTGGGGCAGTGGGAGGGTGTTCGAGAGCCCATTCTCAACACAGCGCCCCTGGTCCCCAGACTTTTGTTCTCTTCTTCTCTTCTCAGGTCTCTGTTCCCTTGGTTGTTCTCCCATTGCCACACGGCACATCTCATTAGCTCTGGTCTTGATGCCACCAACCTTCCATTTTCTGCATCGAATTAGCACATTTTCTACTTTAATTCCTGTCCCACTTTCAGATGGATAGTACCACCTTCTGGTGTAACCAGGAAGCCCTAATTTAAATGATTGCTTTAAAATTCCCCTAGCCTTCTCCAACTTCCAAGGAAGTGGACTCCCAAGAAGACTTCTCTGAGGGGGGTGAGGATTCTCTGATACAAACTGGAAAAGTCCAGAGAGGACTAAACAGCCCTACCTAAGAAAAAAACCCTAAAAACTACAGGTACAGGGAGTTGGGGGCAGTGCTTGGGACCCTGGAGCCAGCTTGCCAGAGAGGGGTGGGGGACAAAACTGGAGGAGATTCAGGGAAGTATCAAGGGTATACGAGGAAAAGAGATGCAAAGTAAGAAGACATTTAGATATTTTGCTCTGGGATGAGTCAGATAACCATCTCTCCCTAAAGCTTCAATTAAAGAAAAAATACATTACTTCCTGTTGGAGTTGGGTTTGTTGTCTTTGTTTTTCATTTTAATTTTTGATGTTTTTATGTGCCAAAATCAGCCTGAAGGTGGTCAAAGCAAGAAGCAAGGGTGGGCCACATTGAGACTAGGCAGTCAGTGTGACCCGTCAGCAAACCAGCTTAACACACCAATGACTACTGGCTGAGCACCTACCTACCAGCTCTGCCTAGTTCCAGGGATTCCAAGATGAATGACCCACTGTGCCTGCCCTGAAGGAATTTATGGGCTGATGAGAGAGACAGCCACATTAATACATAATGATCTCATATGTTAAGTACCTCATAAGAGGGAAAATCTGGGTACATTGGGAACTCAGAGACTTCTGGCGCAGCCTGGGGAGCCCAGGAGGGCATTCAGACAAATGACCCCTGTGCTCAGGTGACCGGATGAGGAAGGAAACCAACAAAGTCACAGAAGTGCAAAGCAGAGTAGTGCTTCCGGAAACTAAACACAGTTCATTGTCAAGAGAACGTACCTTGCATGGGTTCTATTCTCACCCTTCCTTCCTCCCCTCCCCTTCCTCCCTTCCTTCCCAACCACCCACCCACCCTCCTAACCTCTCTCATTCCTTCCTTCCTTCCTTCTACCTCGCACTCATCCATTCACCGAAGAGAGTTCATTCCATGCCCTCTGGTTTCAAAACTTGCTGCTAGAAGCCAGGAATAAAACACGGGAGAAAGGAACCTACCCATGGCTCTCAATGGAGCTAATGATACCAACAGAAATCTAATTTCCACCTGAGTTAAGTGCTATGCAGGAGAAGTCCAGCTGGGGCTGACAGATAACAATGCCCGGTTAACTTCGAATTTCAGACCACCAAGAAATCATTTTTGAGGTATAAGTATATCCCATGCCACATCTGGAACATACTTATACTAAAACATTGGTTTGTCTGAAGTTGGGAGTCAAGGGTGGGTCTGGGGCACAGACACGGAGGTGGTCGGAGGCTGTGTGCGTGAGACCTGTAGAAAAGAAGCCTTTGCCTGGGAGAGGAGTCCAGGAAAAGGAAGGTGCTTCTGGAGGAGGAAACCACAGGAACCAGAGCAGCAAGCAGCCTGGACAGAGAAAGCATTTGAGAGAGAAGCCCCCACCCCCCGGCCGGGGATGGAGGATAGAGATTTAATTCACTGGGACGTGGAGAGAGAAGCAATTGAAAAATGAATAAATAGATCATGTTTTTAAGGAGGATGCTATAAATGTCAGGTATAGTGACTCAGGTTATTGATTCTAGAAGATTAGTCAAGGGGCAGCTGTGCACCGGACTCGCTCAGTCCTTCTGTTGCCAGATGTCAAATAACTCAGACGCGGGGGCTGGGAAGCAGACAGGCCAGGATTCTGAAAGCAGCAGAGTCATCCCTCAGTGCGTGGGAGTTGGCCTGTAAACACGCATCCACAGAGAGTCTGAAAAACTGGACAGGGTTCTGGGAGGCCCATTTGTTTCCGCCTGAATATAACGTGTTGCCTAACCGATCCGGCTGAGGGACACCATTGCGGAAACCTCTCAGGAAAGGAGAAGCAAACGTTCCTGGCTATGCGGCGACAAGGCCAGGAGGTGAAGAGGATGAGTGCGCGGGCACCTGGGGGCTCAGCCGCTGAAGCCTCTGCCTTCTGCTCAGGTCATGATCCCAGGGTCCTGGGATCGAGGCCCAGGTCGGGCTCCCTCCTCAGTGGGGAGACTGCTTTTCCCTCTCCCCCTGCTTGTGCTCTCACGCTCTCTGTCTCTCTGACAAATAAAAAGTAAAATCTTAAGCACCCTGGACCCAACCTGCTGCTGAAACCATAGGGTAGCAGGTGACCTGAACCATAATACCCCATAACTGTGCATCCGGCCAACTGCCTGGGGCAATGGTTCCCAACCTGGGATGAAGTGGCCCCAGGGTGCTTTGGCAATGTGTGACACATTCTTCCCTGGCCCCCTTCCAGGGATAGATAGAGGGAGACAGAGGTAGAGGCGGGGTGGTGGGACCAGAGGGAAAGAGAGAAACCCAAGCACACATCCGCACTGGGCACGGATTGGGGCCCAAACTCAGGACCCTGAGATCATGACCTGAGCCAAAATCAAGAGTTGGAGGCTTGACCTACTGCGCCACCCAGGCGCCCCCGTCTTAACTGTCACAACTGGGGCTGAAGGCGTGCTGCTGGCATAGACACATACTGCTAAGCCTGTGATGTGCGGGTCAGCCCCCCTCCCCCCAACGAAGACTTATTTGGCCCCAAATGTCAATGTGCTGAGGGCGAGAAATCCTAGCAGGGATGCACCGACGTGGGGAGGAGCGGAAACGTCATTCTGAATCCAACGGCAGGAACGAGGTCCTGTGCCTCCTTCTAATGGCATCATGGGTGGCAGGGTCTTTGAAATACCTTTAAAAGCCTCCATGGAGGGGCGCCTGGGTGGCTCAGTGGGCTAAGCCGCTGCCTTCAGCTCAGGTCATGATCTCAGGGTCCTGGGATCGAGTCCCGCATCGGGCTCTCTGCTCAGCGGGGAGCCTGCTTCCTCCTCTCTCTCTCTGCCTGCCTCTCTGCCTACTTGTGATCTCTCTCTGTCAAATAAATAAATAAAATCTTTAAAAAAAAAAAAAAAAGCCTCCATGGAGTCACTGTTAACAGCAGAAGCAGCCGGGTCCTAACAGGAAGGCTGAAGAAGCCCTGGGGGCAGGAAGATGTGGAGGTGAGGGAGGGGGCATAAAAGGCGCTTCTCTTTGCACACCTGCGGTGGCTGCCCTATCACAGGACCACCGAACAGCCTGCCCTTGGCTTTCACACAGCCTCTTCTGGTAAACCTTCGCTGTAGCCTTGAAAAAGATCACAGTAACTTCTCACCTCACCCGAAAAGATACCACTTTGGGAGAATGCAATTAGAGTCACCCTCATGCCTCACTCTCCCTGCTACCCCACACCCCTCCTCAACCACCCCCCCCACCCCCGCTCCAGCCACAGCAAGTGCCCTAGTGGTGAGGCTGTGGGTTTTCACATGGGGAGATGCCCCAGCATCCTGAAGCAAACATGAGGTTCTTTCTGTATGTGTGTGTTTTGTTTTGTTTGTTTGTTTGTTTTTAAATTTCAGGCACAAGAGTAGCACAGAGAAAGCCTAACACTCCCATATCTATCGTCCAGATTTGGCTATTGCTGAGATCTTTATTTCACATCAATTAAAAAAAAAAAAAAACCCTTAAAAATTCAGCCGAAGATCCCTCTTTTTTTCTCCCCCCAAAGATTTTATTTATTTAAAGGAGAGAGCAGGGGGAGGAGCAGAAAGAGAGGGAGAGGGAGAAGCAAACTCTACACTGAGCAGGAAGCCCAAAGTGGGGGCTCAGTCCCAGGACCCTGGGATCATGACCTGAGCTAAAGGCAGATGCTTACCCGAGTGAGCCACCCGGGCACCCCTGAAGATCCCTCTTTCATCCCCTTCCTTTCCAAAAGTGACTCCTGTATCCTTCGTATCATGCTTATGTTTTTACTGTATGATGTATATATCCATAATATATCCCATATATATGGAATATCACACTGTACATATCTTTTGCCACCAAACATTATATTTTAGGATTTATGCACAGTGATACATATAGACCAATTCTTTTTTTTTAACTGCTCAAAGTATTTATAGTCTATGAATATACCACAAATTCTTCACCCAATGTCCTATTGATAATATCTGGGGAGTTTTTGATTTGCCCCGTTTAGCAAACACTGCTCTCATGATCATCCTGGGATGTATCTTTTTTTCCGGCCCAGAAACAAGAGTTGAGGCAGGGTATTTATCTGGAAGGGAAAGGACTAAGCATAGAGTATGCCCATCTTCAGTTTTAGCAAACACCCTCAAACTCTTACCCAACTGTGACTGTACAAATTCACAACCCTCCCAAAAGGGTATGAGTAGCTGTCTTTTTTAAATATCTACACTGAACAACCGTCAGCTCTCAAGATGATTAAAAGTTAGCCAGTCTGATATTTATTATTTTATTTTTGCATTTTCCTGATTACCAGTGAGGTAAAAGATCTTTTTATATGTTGACAGGACGTTTGAATTTCCTCTTCAGGGAATCCTCCATTCCTTTCCTTTTTTTTTTTTCCCTCCTTACCATGTTATTTTACTTGGTTCCTGATCATAGGTATATTTGTGGGTGATAAATACCTTCACTCAGTCTGGCCTGTGTTTTGTTTTGTTTTGTTTTAACATCTTAGAGATAATTGTGCTGTGCATGCAGCTGTTAAGAAATCCTGGTCTACCTTCTACCCGTGTTCACCCAGTGGAGAACTGTGCATAACTATGGGATAATATAAAAAGCAGAAGGCTGACATTTATCCAATCTGTTGATTTAATTCAGATTTCCCCAAATTTATAAATACTGTGTATATATATTAGTGTGTATGTGTATGTTAAAACTATACAGTTTTTGTTTTGTTTTTGTTTTTTAAACTATACAGTTTTTTTGAGATTTATTTATGTATCTGAGAGAGAGAACGTGCACATGTGGGTTGGGAGGGCAGAGAGGGAGAATCTTCAAGCAGACTCCATGCTGAGCGCAGAGCCCCACATGGGGCTTTCATCTCATGACTCATGAGACCATCTGAGCCGAAAGGAACAGTCAGTTGTTCAACTGACTGAGCCACCCAGGTGCCCCAATTTTGTTGCTTTTTCTCTATTGTTTTGATGTTCTTGGTTCACTGATTCTGCTCTTATCTTTATTATCTTCTTCTTTCTGTGTTCTTTGGGTTTTTTGCTATTTTTTAAAATGTCCTTGAGATAGGAACTTAGATTATTGATATGAGAACTTTCCTCTCTCTACTAGAATTTCCCTCTCTCTACTGTCTTAGCTGCATTCCATATATGTTGACATATTATATTTTTATTTTCTTCTTTTTTTTCCCTTTGCGGTTTCTTTTTTGAACCAAGGATTATTTAGAAGTATATTGTTTAATTTCTAAGTGTTGAGAGTTTTTTTTGTTACATTCCTGTTACTGAATCCATTATGTTCAGAGAACATAACTTGTATGCTTTCAATTGTTTTAAATTTGTTAAATTTGGGTTTGTGGTCCAGATGTGGTCTATTCTGACTAATGTTCCATGGGCACTTGGGGGGAAACTGTGTTCTACTCTTGTTGGCTCAAGTGTCCCAGAAATATCAGCTACATTGAGTTAATCGACAGAGCTCTTCAGTTATTCTCTATCTTTGCTGATTCTCTGTCTAGTAATCTCATCAGTGCGTGGAACTGACAGTGGAGGGTTGAAACCCCTAACTATAACTGCGGATCTGTCCATCCTTTACGCTCTGTCAGTCCACTTCATATATCTTGATGCTTTAATGTTTGGTGCATAAATAGGGTTGCTATATCTTCTTGATGGAATGACCCTTATATAATGTCCCTCTTGTAATTTTCTGTGCTCTGAAGTTTACTTTATCTGATATTAGCATAGCCACTCCTTCTGTCTTTTGATTAGTATTTGTATACTTTTTTCTGTCATCTTACTTTTAATCTGCCTATGCTGTTGTATTTGAAGTGAGGTTTTTTGCAGATAATATATTGCTGTATCATGTTTTTCTATTCACTCTGCCAATTTGGGGGGGTACTTTAGTTGATATATTTAGACCATTTAATTTAAGATAATTATTGATGTGTTAGGACTTAAGTCTTAACTCAATTCTGCTAGGAATCACTATGTTCTTCACTGCTATGCACTCACAGTTAAAAACAAGTAGACATCAGTTTCACTTAAGACTGTCTTGATGCGTGCGTTAGTCAGTTAAGCATCTGACTTCAACTCAGGTCATGATCTTGGGGTCCTAGGATCGTTCCCTGCTCAGTAGAGAGTCTGCTTCTTCCTCTGCAACCCTCTTCCACTCGCGGTCACTCTCACAAAAATAAATAAATAAAATCTTTAAAAAAAAATGTTCTTGGTGAAGCAATAAGAATTACTAATTTCTTGGGGCACCTGGGTGGCTCAGTGGGTTGGGTCTCTGCCTTCTGCTCAGGTCATGATCTCAGGGTCCTGGGATGGAGCCCTGCATCAGGATCTCTGCTCAGCGGGGAGCCTGCCTCCCCTTGTCTCTCTGCCTGCCTCTATGCCTACTTGTGATCTCTCTCTCTCTCTCTGTCAAATAAATAAAAAAATCTTTTAAGTTAAAAAAAAGAATTACTAATTTTTTTGACTCTGGACCCTTGAGAATGTGTCTTTTAAATATTCTGGATAATGGGATGCGAAGGACGTATAAAGCACTGAAGGAAAAACACTGCAATTGTTTGAACTAGCTGCTTTTTTTTCTGTATAGAGTGCCATTTTTACTTAAAAGAATAACTGACAATTTTCAAGGCTTGGATGTCTGCCAGACAATTTCTCAAAAGTGAATGAAGTGAGCCTGTCACTTCAAGGAAAACAAGTGAGAATATTTGTTGCCAGTGATAACACTTGAGCTTTCAATAGATAATCAGGGTTTTGGAAAACTTGCCTCTGTTCCCATGAGCTTGACAGCTTCCCAGTACATGACTTCTTGGATGACACTGGTAGTAATGTGAAGTAATGTGATTTTTCTGACGAAATGCATCAACATTTAGAGATTAGCATAACTCAATGAATCAATATTTTCTAAATGACCAATGCATGACATTAAAAAATTATGCCTGGTTAAAAGATTTCTTCAAAGAGTAAGATAGACCAATGGATTTTCATGTAACACTATAAGAAGTTCATTGATATAGTTTCAGAATCCACATTGCAACTAACCTTGAAGATACTACTTCGTGAGTTTTGGTCTAGTAGAAAATAAGAATATCCACAATAATCTGGAAGGCTATTAAAACTACAATAGCCGGGGCGCCTGGGTGGCTCAGTGGGTTAAAGCCTCTGCTTTCGGCTCAGGTCATGATCCCAGGGTCCTGGGATCGAGCCCCACATCAGGCTCTCTGCTTAGCGGGGAGCCTGCTTCCTCCTCTCTCTCTGCCTGCCTCTCTGCCTACTTGTGATCTCTGTCTGTCAAATAAATAAAATATTAAAAAAAAAAACTACAATAGCCAATGACAGAGACAGCCTAAGTGTCCATCTACTGGTGAACTGATGATGGGGTATATGTATGTACAATGGAATATCACTCAGCCGTAAAAAAGAATGGACTCTTGCCACTGACAATGACACAGATGGAATTAAAGAGTATCATGCTAAGCAAAGTAAGTCAGTCAGAAAAAGGCAAATACCACATGATTTCACTCAAATGTGGAATTTAAGAAACAAAAGAAATGAACAAAGGGGGAGAAAAGAGAGATAAACCAGGAAGCAAACTCTATAGAAAATACAGCTGATGGTTACCAAAAGGGAGGTGGGCAGGGGTGGAGTGGGGTAGGTAGGTGGGATGGGTGAAACAGGTGACAGGGATTAAGGAGGGCACTCGTCACGATGAGCACTGGGCGTTGTATGGAAATGCTGAATCACTATACTGTACACCTGAAATTAATACTATGCTGTATGTTAACTGGAATTTAAATAAAAACCTTTAAAAAGGCTATTAAATTACTTCTCTTTGCTAACCACATAATCCCTGTAAGGCTGGATTTTCTTTATGTGCTCCAACCAAAACAAAATCACAACAGACTGAATGTAGAAGCAGATAGGAAAATAACCAGATGTTAATGCAAAACGGTGCCACTCGTGGAGTTTTTCTTGTTTGGAAAACAGGTTTTTTTTTTCCTAATTAAAAATGTTATTTATGTTAACATGTAATGAGTTTGTGGCAATTATTTTTAAATGAATTAATAAATATTTCTAAAAGTTCTCAGTCTTAGGTTATTTATATAATAAATGTTGATAGATGTACAAACAAAACTCTTTGAGTCCTCAATAATTATTTTAAAGCATTGAGAATTACTGATGTATGGCTTGAAACAGAGATATAATTTTATTTTTTTCTCATGTGAATAACTAGTTTCCCCAGGACTGGGGAATCTATCTGTCTCCACTGATTTATAATGGAACCTCCTGCCTTTAGCACATTTCCATATGCTTGCATGTTGAGACCCTTTTTTATTATGTTTTTCTATTTCTCTGTCTACATGTCAGTTCCACGGTATCTTCATTACTGTTACCTAATATTATTTTGCTATCGGGGAGAATTTGCCCATTTACAATACAAGTCTTCCCATCTATGACCAAGGTATAGATTTCCATTTTTCTCTTTATGTTCTCCAATAAACTTTCATCACTTTCTCTCTGAAGATTTCACATATCTTATTAAATGTATTCCTACAAGAACTCTAGTTTTATTTGGTGTTGTGATTTTTTAAATGAAATTTTTAATTAATAGTTACTGGAGTATAGGAATCTCACAGGTTTGGGGGGATATTAATCTTATAACCAGCAACTTTACTAAACTTTTTATAATATATATGCTCTTAATTTTCTTTGCGGACCATCATGCAATCGGCAAATTAACACTATTTTGTTTCTTTCTGTTTCTTATACTTTTTTTTTCTCATCTTATTGCACTGGCTCAGCCTTCAAGTGTAATGTTAATAGTGGTGATATTGCGCTTCATCAAATGCCATGACTTACTGAATCTGAATTCCTGATGATGAAGAAGGGTGTCTGTGAAAGGGCTGTGCAGGTATGCTCTTAGGGTCATGGTGTGTGGTGGATGAGGCATTTTAGCATGGTGGTTAGAGCATGGCTTTGGGAGTCACGTGATCTGAGTTCACATCATAGTTGTGTCTTGTTCTAACTCTGGGATCTTGGCAATCATTTGATTTCTTACAACCTTGGTTACCTCACTTGTAGAAACTGAATAAAAATAGGGGTACCCGGGTAGCTCAGTTGGTTAAGTGTCTTATTCTTGGTTTTGGCTCAGGTTGTGATCTGATGGGTGATTGGATCGAGCCCTGGGTTGCGCGTGGAGCTTAGTGGGGAGTCTGCTTGAAGATTCTCCCCCTCTACCCCTCTCTTGATTCATGCTTTTTCTCTCTCTCACAAATGAATACATAAATCTTTTAAAAAAAGAATAAAAATAGAAACTTATGGTGTTTTTGTGAAGATGATATAAAATAAACGTCGGTTTTTGTTTTGAGCCCCTCTACCTTGGAGAGGACAATTAGTCTGTTACTGAGTTCCCATGTGGGCAGTGGTGGATTTTGTCAAGACAACCAAGCGCATTTTATTGCTCTTTCCCTTAGGTCAACTATGCAATTATCTCTTCTATCTTACATTCAAGTTCAAGGGAGTGTATGTGCCTATTCTATAAATATTTATCTCTTTGTGGAGATCCCTTGAAAGGAAGGAAAATATAGGGATAAAACAAACTTAAAATACTTTTTCCTAAACACATATCACAATTGTCTGTTAAATCTAGACAACTCAGCATCTACTCGAAAGACTGAATTTGGAAATTCATTTCACATTTCAGAAAGGCCCTTTGGCAATATTTAACAATATTTTAAATGAACCTCTCCTTCGCCTCAGGAATTTCCCTTTTATTTGTGTTTTACACATATTTGCATGAATGCATAAAGCTCTCTATAACAGAATTTCATTATATTATTGTATCTAGTAATGAAAATGTGGAGACAACACAATGTCTATCAATAGCGAAGTGATCAAACTTTGGTAGAGCTTAGCTTTTTTTTAACCTTTTCTTTTAAAAAAAATTGTACTTGTTTGAGAGAGAGAGCACAAAGGGAGAGAGGTGCGGGGGGGAGAAGCAGACTCCCCACTGACTGGAGAGCCTGACTCTGGGCCCTGATCCCAGAACCCTGAAACCATGACATGAGCTGAAGGCAGACACTCGACTGTGTCACCCAGGTACCCCAAACTTTTTCTTTTTTTTTAAAGATTTTATTTATTTGAGAGAGTGAGCAAGAGAGAGCACAAGGTAGGGGAGGAGCAGAGGGAGAGAGGAACAAAGTCCCCACTGAGCAGGGAGCCCAATGTGGGACTCGATCCCAGAACCCCTGGATCATGACCTGAGCTGAAGGCAGCCACTTGACCAAATGAGCCACCCAGGCACCCTGGTAGAGTTTTAGAGCAAAGTACTATGTAGCTATATAGAAAAGACTGTAGTAGATCTATTTTGAAAATCAAGGAAAAGGTCTTCAAGACATGTCAATTAGGTAAAAACAAAAAACAAGTTGTACAACATGTATACTCCCATTTCTTTAAAAAATAAAACCAAGAACCCTGCACACGTGCATATATGTATATGCCTGCCCAACTATCACCAATGGTTGGTTACCTCCAGGAGAGGCTTGGGCATGGATGAGAGATGTCAAGGGAATACTCTCCTTTCCTTTCTTAGTATACTTCTAGAATGTTCCATTGCTTGTATAATTCTAAAACTGATCTTAGCCAAAAGGCTGAGAAGCGATTATTGCTTGTGTAATTCTAAAACATCACTGGGACCCTGAACCAGACCTTCTGGGAAAGACAGACAAGTTTCCTTGCAGGATATAATCCACTGCCATTGATATGGGCACGATACCCACAGCTCCCCAGCCTGCCCAAGTGGCAGAGTGACCTTGAGTAGGAGCCAACCTTGAGAGAAAGACAAAAAAGGCCAGGTCCTACTCTGAGGAACTGCCTAGAGGTATGGGATGATGCTGAGGCTACATCTTCTCTATTTCTAAAGGAAAAAGTCTTTGCTCCACATGGACTGAATTGGATGCCTTGATGTCAGTACCCACAACAAGAACCCAGGAAGTGAGCAGAGATGCTCTTCCTGATTGCCTAGGGTTGGAAGTAGGGAGTGAGATGTCTTGGTGGCCATCAGAACCATCTGCTGATATGGCTTTGAGTCCTGTCACCTTCTGTGGAGTAACTCCCTTTGGAGCGGCAGCCTAGGGACAGAGTGCTGATCCTGGAAGAACCTAGTTGCTTTCTACACAGAGCAGCATGGAGCTGAGTCAAGCTCACATTTCAAGGGCACCTGTGGAAGCAGCCATGACTCACTGCCCCCTCCAGTTTCACACCTGGAGGAGGATATCACTGACAGAGAGCAAAGAGAGGTGACTTCCGGGGGCTGGGATGTAGGAGTGTCCTATATTTAAAACAAAAGCCGAGAAACAAAAAAGGTTATACAGGATTCTGAAATAGCATTTACTGCCTGTGTTCCCAGTTACAAAATTAATCCATGTGCCTGATAATATTTCTAGTTCCAGTTATTTTAATTGGGCATTTATCCTAAGTCAGACACTGTGCTTTAGACTTTACATACATTATCTCATTCGGTCTTTGTAACAATTTGATGGGAGAAGTCCTAATATTATGTCCATTTTACTGACACGAAAACTGGGGAAAAAATTATAAAATGTAAGAGGAGTATTACCCACAATTCCACCTTCCTAAGTTAACCAACATCCTGATGCATGTTTTCTGTCCAGTCATTTCTCCATATATTTTTTCCCCATGCATCTAATAATAGGCAACTCTTCACTTTTCCATATTACACCTTTTTTTACTTGGTACCATATATTGCAAGCATATTCTCAAGTCATCAAGTATTTATTCTTCAATAACTTGATTTTAACCATCCCTTGCAGCTCAACATTTCACATTTCCAGTTTTTCACATTGTAAAGAAGGCTGTTATGGGTATATATCTAGTGGATTAGTCTTCCATGAAAAACCTGAGGAGCGTAAATTCTTTTTTCTATGGAGGTATAACTAACATATAACATGCTATTAGTTTCTGGTGTACACCATGACGACCCAGGATTTGTATATACTGTGAAATGATCCCACTCATCTAATGCTCGTCCCCACACACAGTTATGCATTTTTAAAAATTATTGTCATGAGAACTTTTAAGATCTACTCTCTTAGCAACTTTCAGGTGTACAATACGGTAGTATTAACTGTAGTCACCAGCTGTCCATCACATGTCCAGGACTTACTTTTTTATTTTTTTGAAGATTTCTTTATTAGGGAGAGAGAGGGAGCATCTCAAGTAGACTCTGTGCTGAGCGCGGAGCCCATCTCGAGGCTCGATCTCACAACCCTGAGATCCTGACCTGAGCCCAATTCAAGAGTCGAACGCTGAAATGACTGCACCACCCAGGCAGCCCAGGACTTATTTCTTTTATAACTGGACCTTTCTACGTGTTGACTCCTTTCACCCATTTGGATAAGTTAATTTAAAGGAGAATTCCAAGTGTACGTGCTTTTCCTTCTATAGAAGATAGCTCTGCCTGGCTGAGTCTAAGCCTGGATCAGATCCCAGCTCTCTGCTACTCCCCAGCGCTGCAATCTTAGACGGCTCATTTCCCTTTCTGGGACTCCCTCCTCTATCTATAAAACAGGGTAATGTATTGCTTCCTCCTTGGAAGGCTTGCCCAGAGGATAACTGATGTAATTAAGGCTCACATCTTTATTAGGCTCAGGGAATGACTCTTACCCTCTTCCTGCCTCCCGACCTCCGCAGGACAAGACCCAAACCATCCGTCAGGATCCAGCACCAATGCCACTCCCTCCATGAAATCTTTAGTCTCTTCCCGGCTAGAATTACGTCCTTCCCCCCGCCCCTTGTTCTTTTCTTATTTTTGGTTTTAAATGGAAGCAAAATTCACAGAGTGTAAACTTAACCATTATACAGCGTACCCCTTAGGGTGCTTAATACATTCACAATGTCATGCAGCGGTCACCTCCACCTATTTTCCAAACATTTCGTCCCCAGAAGAAAACTCATCACTTCTCATACACCCCCTCTCCTGGACTACTCTTTCTGTCTCTCTGGATTTGCCTGTTTGGGGTATTTCCCCCTAAAAGGAGTCATACAGCTTGTGGCCTTTTGTGTCTGGCTTCTTTCACCATCTTTACTTCTCTGACATTGAAAATACTTGTTCTAGGGGCGCCTGGGTAGCTCAGGTGGTTAAGCGTCTGCCTTTGGCTCTGGTCATGATCCCAGGGTCCTGGGATCGAGCCCCGCATCGGGCTCTTTGCTCAGCCGAGAGCCTGCTTTTCCCTCTCCCTCTGCTTCTCTCCCTGCTTGTGCTGTCTCTCTCTCTCTCTCTGTCAAATAAATTAAAAAAAAAAAAAAAAAAGCAAGGGAGGGAGGAAGGAAGAAAATAGTTGTTCTACACTTGCTTTTCCTTTTTCCTCATGAATTTCTCTCTCTCCATGGGCTTCAAAGCTCCTCCGCCCAAGACGTCCTTCTGTGTGTTCCCGACACCAACCCTCAGACCCCGCCATCCAGCAGGCGGTCCTGCCCGAAAGAAGCCCCGAACCTGCTTCGCTGAACTGAACGGGAAGTGCGGCCCTGCACAAGTCCTCCGCCTCGGAGGCTAAAGAATTCAGGGAAGACCCCGGAGTATAACAAATCATTACTCACTGTGAAGTGACTCAGAGCAGCCTGGCTGGCTTCGTCCTCACGGGCACGATCCCTCTGGGCTGCTCTTCCGGTAGACCCCCCCACTTCCGGTAGACCCTCCCGCTTCCGGTAGACCCTCCTGCTTCTGGTGGCCCCGCCCCTTCCGGCAGTCTGACCACAAGTCCAGAGAAGGGCTTCAGGCTCTGAGTTAGAGATAACTAAAGATGAGCTCTTCCGCGTGCAAAGTGGAGACCTGGTCGCAGGAAGAGCATCTCCTTTCCGGGCTCATGTTCTTTCAGTGGCTCCCTACTGCCTTCACCCGCGCAGCCGTGGGATAAATGGATTGTGCGGGTTCAAGCCTGGGACCACAGAGTGGGGGCACCTGGGTGGCTCAGTCGGTTAAGCATCTTCCTTTGTCTCAGGTCATGATCCCAGGATCCTGGGACAGAGTCCTATATTGGGCTCCTTGCTCAGCGGGGAGCCCGCCTCTGCCTGCCACTCCCCCTACGTGTGCTCTCTCTCTAATAAATAAGATCTTAAAAAAGAGAGAGAGAGAAACTGGGATCATGGGGTTCTAAGCCGTTGCTTGGCTGATGGGGCCCTGAGACGGTGTGAAGTGGATGGATTCAGGATAAGCTTTAGGAGTCCAGTTAACAGACCTGTGGAGGAAGAAGAGAGAGGAACCTTCAGCCTTGTCTCTTGCCAGTTCCTAGCTCAAATCCTCAGCTGCCCGCCCTGGGTTCTCCTTTCCTCGTAATAGCTAACTCCTTCTTGGAGTGTCACATTAACCATCACTTCCTCAGGGACACCCTTTTTTGTTGTTGTTTTTTAAGATTTTATTTATTTATTTGACAGATCACCAGTAGGCAGAGAGGCAGGCAGAGAGAGGAGGGAAGCAGGCTGTTGAGCAAAGAGCGGATGTGGGGCTGGATTCCAGAATCCTGAGATCATGACCCTATCAGGGACACCTTTCTAACCCCTAAACTAGGTGAGGCCTTGATGCCTTCCCCTCTCCCCGCCCAAACACGTATGTACTGTATTGTAATCCTGGCCCCTGTGATCGATGAGGAGAGAGGGAGGCCCTATCCTTTTCACCTCTGTGTCTGCAGCACTGGGGGCAGCATCGGGCATGTAGTTGGCACTCACTAAACAGTGGGTGCAAGAATGGCTGTTGTCACCTTCAGTCATTGCTAGGTGTCTGGAAGGTCTAGGGCAGGAAGCCATCAGCCCTGCAGACTATAAGATGATGGTTGCATTACTCAGGGCTCTCAGGTTCAAGCAACACGATGAATTCAACTGCCTTAAGCTAAAGAAGGAGGTTACTGGGGGCACCTGGGTGGCTCTGTCCGTTGAGTGTCCGACTCTTGATTTGGGCTCAGGTCATGATCTCCGTCCGGGGAAAAAAAGTCCCACCCAGCAGGGAGTCTGCTTGAGGATTTCTCTCCCTCCTTCTCTGCCCCTCCCCATCCCCCACTTATGCTCACTCTTGCTCTCTCTCTCTCTCTCAAATAAATAAATAAAATCCTTAGAAAAAGAGGTTATTGGCTTATGAATAGATTTCAGGCATGGCTAGATCCAGGGGTTCAGAACCTCATCAGTTCAGTCATGGGTCAGCCGGACGGAGTGTTTTCATCTTCTCTTTATTCTGCATCTAGCAAGTGTTAGATTCTTTCTCAAGACAGGTGCTTTCCATGTGGTGACACCAACTGCTCCAAGCTTATGTGACCCATCAGCTAGCAATCCTAGCAGGGACAGTCATCTTCTCCGGTAGTTTCACTAAATGTCCTGAGACTGACTCTCATTGCTCCAACTGGGATAATCCATCCATCTGAACCAATTATTGTAGCAGTAGAGGGAGAGGAAGAGGTGGCAGTGGAATATTTTGATTGGTCAGTTTCTGGGTCACGTGTCCAGTCCTCCAAAGGAAAATCAGTAAATGCACAGTAGCTGGGGCAAAAGAAAGATGTCATTCAGAGGTCACTGGGCTTGAGGAGCTGGACTCGGAGGCTGGGGGCCTGATTCTGACGTTGCCATCAGTTAGCAAATCTCTGATTCTGACGTTGCCATCAGTTCGCAAATCTCTGCGCTATTCGGGTCCTTCATCCATAAAAGGACAGTCACACCCATCAAATGCCAATAAGTACCAGCCCCGGGAAGACATCGCTCCCTTTTTCCAACCCCCTTGCTTACTTTCTTCAGAAAACAGTTTGGATGATGTCTGAACCGTTTCGACCTGATGTGACTTACAAGGAAATTATGCATGTGTTTTATATCCATTCCGGTCATTTCGGTAATTGGTTCTGAGACACTGTTTATCTCCCCCAGCTCCATCCCAAGTATAAACTGCCATTTCCAGCTATTTCACTGGAGGAAGATGGGGAAGGATGCTTGTTTCCTTCTTGGGAAAAGAGAAGGGACGTAAACAAACATCCACCAGAAAAACAAAACCAAAGCCTGAAACCAATTTGCCAACTCCCAGATTGTCCATTTTAGGCATATTCAACTAGTTTCTCCACCTGCAAACCAGTAATTCTTGGGAGCTGGGCTAGTTAGTGCACAACTGAGGGAGTGATTAGAAATCCAGAAAATCCATTATTTGAGAGGCCCATGCTGATGATTCAGAAGATATAAGATGTTTTGCCTTTAGCTGGGCTATGTGTGAGGATCCTTTCGGGTGTAGGCATCTAAAACCCATTCGACTTAGCCAAGGGGATATTGTTTAGGATTTGGGGGTTAGTTAGGATTGCCCAGAGAAACTCAACATGAGCTATATATCTATATCTCTGTATCTATCTACGTAGATAGATTTTTCTCTATATATAAACATATATATACATATAAATATATAAATATATATATATACATATATATATATATATAGTTTATCATGAAGAATTTGTTCATGTGATTATGGAGGCTGGAAATTCTCATGATCTGCCATCTGATCATTGAAAACCCAGGAGAACCTGGGGTGTAAATCGGTCTGAGTCCAGAGGAAGGCCTGAGAACCAGGGGAGCTGATGATATAAACACCAGATCTTGGGCAGGAGAAGATGAGCTATGCTGTCCCAGCTCAGTCAGTGAAGTAGAAAAAGGAAGGGGTGAATTCCTCTTTCTTCTGCCTTTTGTGCTGTTCAGGCCTTCAACGAATTAGACGCGGCCCACCCACACTGGGCGAAGGCAATTTCTTGTTGCCTCTTAAACCACACAGGTTGGAACTGTGCAGATTCTCTTTTATGAGGATATTTTTCAATAAATGCAGTACAGTCCTACAAATGTATTTTCTCTTCCTTATGATTTTCTTAATACTATTTTCTTTCTAGCCTACTTTATGGTATATGATACATATAATGTATGTTATTGTTTATGTTACTGGTCAAGTTTCTGGTCAACAGTAGCTTATTCCTAGTTAACTTTTGGGGGAGTTGAAAGGTATACATGCATTGGACTATGTAGGGAGAGGGGTGTCATTGGCCCCTGTGTTGTTTGAGGGTCAACTGTGTGGTGTGCCTAAGTAAATTCCCAATGACAGTGAGATCTTGTTACAGTCACCTCTTTTAGATAAAGCTGAGATGGTCTACCCCATAGCACAGCACAGGTTAGGGGGCCAGAGTCCTGGGGTTTGAATACTGGATCCAATATTCAATGACTATGTGAACTTCTTAGGCAAATTAACCTGCCTCCATGTCTTAGCTTTCTCATTTACCAAATAGGTATGATAATAGTACCTACCTGATACATGGGTTGAGACCATTAAGTGTGTTAATATAAGCAAAATGTTCAGAATTCTGCCTGGGAAATAGTAAAGACAATAAATAATAACTATTATCTTTACAGTAAAGTTTATTTCAATCATGGCTTGGATTATTTATCAGATTATATGAAAAAAATAGAAAGTGCTAGAAAGAGAAGTTTTGTGAGTATGGAAAAATAGGGCTAAGTAACCATTACTAAGATTGAATATATCATTGCTGTTGCCTTTGAGATTATTGCTTGAATTCTAGATCGAAATTCATTTTACAACTTTAAAACCTTAAATAGGAGTTTCTTCTAAACAAACTTGTGGAAATAATTAGCTATTCTGCTCATGTTACCTGGCAAGGAAGACCAATTGTTTTTGGTTTTGTTTTTGTTTTACCAAGTTTATCAGCATAAGAAGTTTGGAACTTAAAACCTTTGACATCCTCGTTTTTTGTTTTTAAGATTTTATTTATTTACTTGACAGAGATCACAAGTAGGCAGAGAGAGAGAGGAAGAGAAGCAGGCTTCCCACTGAGAGGAGAGCCCAATGCGGGGCTCGATCCCAGAACCCTGGGATCATGACCTGAGCTATAGGCAGAGGCTTTAACCCACTGAGCCACCCAGGCGCCCCGACATCCTCGTTTATAAAAGACAAGTCACAGAGTCACTTTTCCTAAATGTCTAAAGTACCCCCTTTGGAGAAGGGTTTGCAAACCTTTTCTTAAAGGGCTAATAGTAAATATTTGTGTCTTTGAAGCCATATGGTGTCTATCCCAACCATCCAACTCCGTGTGAAAGCAGCCATAGACGACACATAAACAAATGGGCACATGGCTATGTTCCAATAAAGCTTTATTTATGGACACTGAAATTTGAATTTTGTATAATTTCCACATGTCATGATCCAGTCCTTTCCTTTCGATTTTTTTCCCCCAACAATTTAAAAATGTATCAAAACCAGTTTTAGCTCCCAGGCTGCACAAAACCCGAAGGGTCTAGATCTGGCCCTCAGGCTGCAGTTTGCAGACCCTGCCTTAGGAGCCGGGTGTGCAGGCTTTCTGGAGGAAGGCGGGTGGGAAATACTAGGACCGCCCTTTGCTCCATAGCTGGGTTACTCTAGTGGCATTTTTCAGCCCCCGCTGCTCAGCCTCACACGTTTTTGGATGTTGAGTGGGATGCCTGGGTGGCTCAGTCATTAAGCATCTGCTTTCAGCTCAGGTCATGATCCCAGGGTCCTGGGATCAAGTCCCTCATCGGGCTTGCTCCACAGGAAGCCTGCTTCTCCCTCTTCCACTCCCCCTTCTTCTGTTCCCTCTTTCTCTGTGTCTCTGTCAAATAAATAAAATCTTCAAACAAAAACCAAAAAAAAAAAAAGCCCTCTAAGCACAATTAAAAAAAAAAAAAAAAAAAAGATGCCAGGTGTTAGTGTGACTCTCTACAGGAGACTCCCAAAATGTTTAAGCAAAAACAGGACACAATAGGTTCTATTTATCCAGGAATGGTTGATTCAGGGTTTCAAAATACCTCATTTGTTGCTGCCCATCTCTTGGTTCTTTTTTTTTTTTAAAGATTATATTTATTTATTTGACAGAGAGAGAGAGATCACAAGTAGGCAGAGGCAGGCAGAGGTGGGGGGGAAGCAGGCTCCCCGCTGAGCAGAGAGCCCGATGTGGGGCTCGATCCCAGGACCCTGAGATCATGACCTGAGCCGAAGGCAGCGAGCGGCTTAACCCACTGAGCCACCCAGGCGCCCCCATCTCTTGGTTCTTGACCTCCTTCCATGAAGGCTTTGCTCTCAGGATCCATGTGACAGCAGGTTCATGTCCAGCAGGAAACTGGACAGAGTTTCTCTTCCTGCAAGAGTTCACATAAGAGTTCTGGACCGGATTCCTTGTGTTTTGTCATGGGGCCCCTTGCCCATCAGAATCAGCCCCGGTGGCTAGGGACACATAATGCTATGCCACTCCACAATCCCCAAGACTGGGGGCCGGTGGCCTCATTGGTTCCCCAATGGATGTCGGGGTCTTATTACCAAAGAAAGGCGAAGCATGCAGGGAGGCAGAATCAACAGATGGCCACTGCATGTCAGAGACAGCACACGATGACATTTAGAGCTGAAATGCCCTGATCAAAATGAGCCTGCAGCAGGAACTTGCCCTTTAAACTCCCTTGTCTCAACGAATTGCTGGTCTCCCCTTAGGCAAAATGTTTTTTGCGGGTTCCAGCTTCCCTCGGAGCAGACCCTCTGGGCTTGGCACAGCTGGAACCATGAAAAGTTTTATTTTTCATTTTCCATGCATTCAGGTGGCCTAGACTCCTAGTACTCTGTTGATTGAAATTCTGTTTGGGGGAAGCAGTAACTTGAATAGCTAACAGGCTGGCTCAGCCCCTCGTCCCTCTCAGGCAAGGCAGACCCAGTCCAACTCTAGCTGTGCTCCAAATAGCCCCTTCCTGACGTGGGCGCTGCATGATTCATACTGGAGTTTTCCAGGCTCACGGGTGTTGTTGACAGTTTCTCCTGCTCTTCTCTACCCCATGGCATTGAGCTTTTCCTACCTTTTCCCAAATACCTTTCACTACTTCACATTCACAGTGGGGTACTCTTCATTCCCAGGCTGTTTTTCTCCCCCAACTTATGCGAGAACCAGACTTCAGCCCTCAGTTCCTGGCACCCACTTTAAGAGATGCCAAGCAGTGGGGAGGTGCCTAGGTGGCTCAGTCAGTTTAGTGTCTGCCTTCAGCTCAGGTCATGAACTCGGGGTTCTGGGACCGAGCCCTGCATTGGTCTCCTTGCTCAGTGGGGAACCTGCTTCTTCCTCTCCTTCTGGAGCTCCACCCTGCTTGTGCTCTCTCTCTCTCTCTTTTTCTCAAATGAATAAGATCTTAAAAAAAAAAAAAAAAAAAAGGCACCAAGCAGGTGTAGGGGAAGAAAAAAAAATCTTTTTCTTCTATGCACATTAGGGTCCTGGGCTGGGGGTCTGTAAATTAAACTGACAAAAGATGGATTTACAAGAGAGGAATGAACAGAAGTTTGTGACCATGTGCATCGCACATACACACGGCCTCCATGGTGAGCAGCTCATGGGAGTGGTTAGAATTGGGACAAAAGAACAATAAATTTTTAGAGAAGTGACAAGTCACTTGACTTGGAGCTGCCAGGCAGTACATCGTGGGGAGGTAAATGAACGTGGGAAATTCATGTCAGGGAAGGGCTAATTTTCAGCAGAGTTTGTTTTATAGATTTGTCTGGTAATGATAATGGTCTAGAGTTCTCTCTGGTGATTAACCTCTGCCCTTCCTGATAGTGAGGGGAAGGATACACCTCTGCAGACTGACGTCCTACTTTCAGGCAAATCAGGGAAGGGCAGAGAGCTTTCTTTGTTTCTCATTCGTTTGCTTTTTTTCTTGAATGCCTTTAGCTCAAAACAATTCTTAGGCCAAGGGCGCAAATTTGGGGATGCCACATTCTGCTGGCCTTCACAAGGAACCTTCTGGATGCCCTCCAGGGCTAACTGAGGACTGGGCTGGTGTTTCGGACTCCACTGGGTGCGCTTGGGTGTACGCCCCAAAACACTCTGCCTCCTCATGATTTGAATGCCACACCCCAGGCCGGTCGACCCGGGTCTGTGGGAAGAAGATGGGACGCCAGCGGGCTGTGGGCTGTCCCACTCTCAGAAAGATCCACAGGACCAATTGCTGCTGAGTGGGGAAAAGCAGCAGGCATGTGCCTAATTGCATTTGAAATGATTGCCTTGGTTTTATTTTATTTTATTGCATTTACTGATTGCTCGCAATGACCAGGCCCTGGGCTAAGCACTTTGCACGGGTTGTGATGCATTTAATCTGAGGCAATGGCAGGAGGCTGGGCTGGCTTCCCCTGGGCTGTTCCCTCCGCTGTGTGCTCTCTTCCAGGAGAGAGCAACTGTGGAAACCACCACCAGATCTCCTCACTGCCCCCGTGAAACGGCCTTCTGTAGGTCAACCGCCAGGAATCCAGCCCTGGCCCTTTCCCATCACCTCCTCTGGCCTTTTCCCATAGCTGCCTCCCACAGCGCTGCTCCCCTTTCTCATTTTGCTCCAGCAACATGGACCTTCTCTCTGTTCTTGAATATGAAGCCTGTAGCCATTGAGGGCTTCGGCACCCACAGCTTTGTCTGCAGTAGCGGTCCTTCCTCCCATCTTCTCAAACCTGCTCCTCTTGGCCATTCGATGGCAGCCCAGATGTCATTTTCTCAGAGCAGCCTTCCCAGACCCCAGTGTCAGAAGGGGTCCCCCATCCATCGCTTGGTAGCTCATAAGCACATATTTCTCGCTATGTAATCCAGCCAACTTAAAGGATCCTATCTATCTCCCTTGCTTGTTGCCCATCTTCCCCCAGTAGGAAGGAGGTTTCATTTCCATAGGCCAGCTTCTGGAACATTGGCTCGTGTATGGTAGTTATGTTGAACAAACAGAGAGTCACCCAATTACATGGGAAGCCATGTCATTTGTCCAAAACTCCACAGAGGAAGGGCCACTCGAGGGGACAGAGCGCTGAGTGTTCAAAAAGGATGAATGAACTGAATGAAAAAAATCAGAACCTATGAAAAGAATACGATCTGGTTGAACCTCTGCCTTGCTTTGGTGTCCAGTTTTGTTTTGTTGGCGTCTTCAGTTTTTCTGAAGTCAAGTTGACCCTTGGACGTAATTTTTGCATCTCTTGAAGCATTGCTGGGAGGAGCTGGCTCGATGCCACCCCTCCAGTTCAAGCGGAGACACACAAGAAATTCTGGGCTTTTGCTCCATTTGCATGTGATCCTCTTCATCTTTTACCGTGGGAATATTTTTCTTCCGATTTTGAAAATAACACCGGAGTCTACCCGCAGGGAGGTGTACGTAACTTCCCACCCTGTAAATGTGGGCTGTGCTTGGTGACTTGCTTCCAAATAGGACAGTATGGGAGGTAGTGGGGCGGAGGGCAAGAACAGCCTTCCAGTGGAGGGATCTGACAAATACTACTTGGCCAGGTGGTCAAGGTCCGTATCAGCATGGATAAGTCATCTTGAGAACATGTGCCCTTGATAGAAGGTGATGAGAATGGCTGATCCCCTCTGTGGTCTTCCTCTTTCGAACCCATTGCCTCAGTATAAATATCAGAGAAATAATCAGACAAATCTCAATTGAAGGACATTCTCTAAAACAGCTGGTGAGTACCCCTCCAAACTGTCAAGGTCATCATCCAAAACAAGGAATACTGTCACAGCCAAGAGGACCCTAAATGTCATGGTAACCTGAATGGAATCGGGAATAGAAAAAGGACATTAGGTAAAAACTAAGGGACTCCGAACAAAGTCTGGATTTCAGTTAATTAAAAAAAATTTTTTTTTAATTAAAAAAAAAAGTCCTAAACTCTTGTCTCTGTGATTGATCTCCATGGTGGGGCCATGGCATACTTCTCATGCTGGACTTCCCATCCAGAATCTCCATCTCCACTTTGGCTTCTCTTTCCTTCCTCTCCCATGATCCAGCTCTGCCCCTGGCATCCCAGCGTGCCTTCTGTGTTGGTGAATGTTGACCTTGGCCTACCCATGCTCGCATGCAGTCCTTGCACTGGCTTCCTTGACTGAGGCTCTCTGACCCTAAGACACCTTGAATCACACCCAAATCACCCCTATTCATACATGGTTTATCCCATGTGATTCCCCTCTCTGGCATTCTCTGAATGAAAATAATATTCTCCAAGCAGTTTATCCCTAAGTTTCCAGCCAGTGAAGGATGAAATGAGCCACATGATTTCCAGGCTAGGCAATTTTTAAAAACTGAAATATTACTTTAGACAGTTGCAATTAATTTTCCTCTAGATCCCAATAATTTTAGCCCCACCAAGCATGGTTTTAAGCAGCACCATCTGGTTCTCTAGCCATCCTTGCGTGACCTTCACCCTTCACCTACTTCTGAATTGGTTTGTAAATTGCAAGTGTTAGGGAGTCTTAGTAGAGATGCATGAATCACAGCTCAGGATAGATTCATAATCGTCTATATTCGTGAAATTGTTCTGAGATTGCTGGGCTGGAGGATTTTTTTTTTAATGGGCTTTGAATAATAGAATGAACCTGGAAAAGTACTACAGAAAATATTAGTTGCCTGTGCAATTTTATTTTTTATTTTCTAAAGATTTGTTTATTTGAGAGAGAGAGAGAGCATGAGTGGGAGGGGCAGAGGGAGAGGGGAAGAGAGAATCCTGAGGCAGACTCTGTGCTGAGCATGGAGTCCGACACAGGGCTTGATCTCAGAACCCTGAGATCACAGCTGGAGCTGAAACCAAGAGTCAGATGCTTAACCAGCTGTGCCATCCAGGCACCCCATGTTTATGAAATTTTAATTAGATAATCATATTATTATTATTACAAGGTTATCAATTTCCACAGTTTAAATTTGACATCTCTACCAACTCCCGCTGAATTAGTAAGAATATCTGATTCTCTTACATGGTCTCAAAGGACTTTTGAAACCAACCCAAGCCCTTCCACTCGGGGCTGGGAGAAATATGACAGAGCTGTTTGGTGACTCATTGAAGGTCACTTAGAAGTGTTGGAGGGAGGATGCCAAGTAATGAAAAATGACATTACACATTGTCAAATAATCTGCCAGAACTCATGTGTCATCTCCTTCAAAGTCCCACCTTGATGGTAACACACACATTATTCAGATGAAAACCTTTCTAGAAATCCTCCTTTGGATCTGTAGTCCCAGTCTGTGTTGAGATCTTGTCAACAGCCCAGTAATGATAAAGCTTTGCCTTGGAGAAGAAGTTTGATTTTTTGGAACTACCCAAAGTCGTTCCAAGCCAGCTTGTGCAAATAAAGTGGGTAATCAGATCATGCGAATATAAAAACATGAATTTAAATGCGCTAAACTGCTTTTCTTCAGTGGCTCATAAGCTGATTTGAAAGTAATTATCAAAGAGTTTGTTTATTAATATCTCTCAATATTCCAGAAAGGATTTAATAGTCATGTAAGAGTCTAAGAAGTTTTAAAAGGCTCGAGGAATGTTGGTATTATTAGAAACATAAAGCATTCCAAGATGATTCTTTGAAGGATGATATTCTAGAATTTTTTTTTTTTTAAAAGAATTTATTTCCATTACCTTAGTATCACTCCTCCACCCCAGGCTTAATGTTGGTTTTGTGGATGATGTAGGTGGGGCACAAGATTTTTGGTGCTTCTCATCCTTCCTAAGAAGGCATGAGATGGGATGGTGTATGAGTGGGGTATTCCCAATGAACAGAGTTCTGGGACAGAAGGTAAAAGGGAGAGGGGCTCCCAAAGGACTGATCTCCTCTGTGCTTTGCCACCCATAGCTCCAGCTGTGATGGTGTCTGTGGTGGGGTGCTGTCTCTTTTGATGATGATGGTGATGGTGGTGGGGATGGTGTGGTTGTGGTGATGGCAATGATGGTGGGGATGGTGACGATGATGGTGACAGTGATGATGCAGGTAGTGATTGTGATGATGGTGATGGTTATGGTGGTGATGATGGTGGTAATGGTGATGATGGAGATAGTGATTGTGATGATGGTGGTCACGGTGATGGTCATGATGATAATGATGGTCATGATGATAATGATGGTCATGGTGGTGATGGTGGTGGTGGTGGTGATGGTGATGATGGAGGTAGTGACTGTGATGATGGTGGTCATGGTGATGATGACGGTGATGATGATGGTGATGATGATGGTGACGGTGAATGATAATTGACACTCATCAAGATCTAACTTGGTCTTTTTGATGTACTAGCCTTAAAATCTCTGACTCAGCCCTCACTATGACCATTGTGTAGTTTCTATTATTGTCCTCACTTACAAGTGATGGATAGCTTGCATAATCCCTGCACCAACTGTGCAAATAGTATGGAATGAACTAATATTGTAAGCAAGTATTGTTAGACCCACTTTAGTGAGAAAGAGGAAACTCAAAAGAATTTAAATTACTTGTCCAGGGGCACTAGCCAATAAAGGACAGAGCCAACATTCTGAGTTGATTCATGTCATCAGCTAAACAATACTGTGCCATGGCTGCTGGAACTGAGCTGGGTGACATGGACAATGGCCAGTGAGCTAGAAAACAGTCTCTCTGCTTCATTGTCCCACATCCCTCACTGAGGTCCCCACCCTACAGACCATAGTTTCTTCCCTCAAAGATGATAATGACCCGGTACTAGGACCCTCCATGTAGGTTTCTTCGGCCTTCTCTATTACATAGACTGTGGTAGGCTCAATAATGGCACCTCCAAGATGCCCACAGCCTAATCTATGAAACCTGTGCATATTACCTTGTATAGCAAACAGGAAGTAAGGTGTTCCTAGGAGCTCTCCTGAAAAAGTGGATCTAAACCAGTGATTCTCAGCCAGGGACACTTTTGTCCCCCAGGGGTTATTTGCAAATGTTTGAAGACATTTGGGGTTGGTGGGAGGATGCTCCTGGCGTCTAGTGGGTGGAGGCCAGGGACACTGCCAACATCCTACTGCCCCTACATGCCCCCTGCTAAGGGGGCATAGGACAGCCCCCTTAGCAAAGAATGATCTGGCCCTAAATGTCAGTAGTGGTGAGGATGAGAGACTCGGGTCTAAACAAAATGCTTGGAGGCTGCTGAGCAGGGCTGAGATTAAACCCTTGCCATAGCTTCAGTCTCTGACTTTTCAGAGCAAGCCTTCGATGTTCTCGTGCTCTACTTCCTTATCCGCATTTTACAGATAAGGACACTGAGGCTTAAAGAGGTTAAATCATTTGCCCAAGGTTGGCAGTTAGAAAGGGACAGAGCCAGAGCTTAAACCCAAGTCGGCTTGGCTGTGGCTTGTGTTTTTTAACCCCAGGGCTGGGCGCGCATTCTCCCAATAACTTTTGCCATTTGGACAAGTTAGATGTGGCTGAGAAAACAGAAACTCAGGGAAGCTAAACAATTAGCCCAAGGTCACAACAGAGACTAAGAACCATAAGGTGCAGAACTTGTCTCCAGAACAAGGTCTGGAGACAAGTCAGCTTCCTCAGCTGCAAAACCTTCCTTGCAGGGTGATTGTGAGTATAGAGTACATTCAGGAAGGCCTGGTGCAGCGGGAGGGGCATGCAGGACCCAGCGGCATCCTCCTTCAAGAGGCAGGCTGCGGTGGGGGGCGGGGAGGAATGGAGCAGCCGGGAGTGCTGGAATTAAAAGCAGTTACTGCATCTTCTTGGGAAATGATGACTCATTAAAAGCAACCGCCTGTTTCCTATAATATTCCCGTTATAGCGAGAAGGCGAGATGCTTGGTGCATCCCTTAAGGCAGTGTTTGGGGGTTGAGATGAGCTTCTTTCCTCCATGAATGATTGATGACAATAAAAGGCAGGGGTGTCACCAGGAGCCTTAGAAGTGCATCAGGATATAGTAATGGGGCTTAGATATATTTCCCTGGGATTTAAGACTAATGGGTCAGAAGACATGCATGGGTACGCTCAGTGGTGAGCCAAGAATGGCTCTCAACAGAGGGTTGCTAGGAACCCTCTGGACCCTACTTCCAGGGCAGGTGGAGTTGGAGGATTGAAGTCTTACCTAGAGGGACAGAGGAATGGCCCAGATGCAACCTGTTGATCTCCAGATCTGAGGATCCTCACCCTGTCTTCTTCCCCGTGTCAGTCTGGCTTCTTCCAGGGCAAGGACATGTGAGGGTAGTCAGAATGATACCGAGCACCCTTTATCATGCCAGGCATAGCATCAAGCACTTCACATCTTATGTCCCCTCCTGAGCAGCAGCTCTGTGAGATGGGAGACCTATTTTACCCAAGAGGAAACTGAAATTAGGAGGATTAAGTGGTGAGTCTGGATCACACACTCGGCGATAGAAGCAAAACTTGAACTAGAATCTGTCTAGATCTACTACCATCGGGGATTGGGTGATGGTATACTAATGACCTTCCTCCCTATATGTAAGGTCCTTCCTAGAAGGTCAGCTCAATGAGGGCAAGGATCTTGTCTGTTTTGTTCCATCCCCGTTGCTTAGAGAAGTAGCTGGCACAAAGTGGGTTTCCAATGCATACTTATTAAAGGAATAACAAGGGCAAATATCACAGAGGGAGTTAGAGAGAGAACTTGTTATGTGCCTGGCACTTTGGCAAATTACCTACGAAATGGGTGTGACTGTTCCTGCATTGCAGATGAAGAAACTGAGGCCCAGAGTCATCAGTGGATGAGACCAAGGTCAGCATAGGAGCCAACCCTGAGACCCCAAAGCCCATGCCCATAACGATCCCCTTTGCTTGCCCCCTTCAAAGGCTGTCCTGGCTCCCACAGTGCCTGTATCCACCAACTCTTTTCCTTTGCTTGCTCTTTCTTTCTTTCTTTTTTTTAATCTACCTTGACTTATACCTGCTTATGCTAAAATTCAAATAGAGCCAAAAGCAATGCAACAACATCAGTGTCTTGGTGATGCTGGCAATGGCGGGAGAACTAGGCGAAGGGTATATGGGAAGTCTCTGTGATATCTTTGCAACTTCTCTAGAAACTTAAAATTATTCCAAAATGGGAAGTTTATTTAAAAATTCAAACAATGGAGGGGCACCTGGGTGGCTCAGTGGGTTGAGCTTCTGCCTTCGGCTCAGGTCGTGATCTCAGGGTTCTGGGATCGAGCCCCACATCAGGCTCTCTGCTCAGCAGGGAGCCTTCTTCCTCCTCTCTCTCTCTCTCTGCCTGCCTGTCTGCCTGCTTGTAATCTCTGTCTGTCAAATAAATAAATAAAATCTTTAAAAAAAATTCAACCAATGGAAAAGGTTGTATTAGGTGGGAGGGGCTCCTCGTAACACTGAACCCCCAACCCCACAGCCAATCCCCAAGGCCCTTCTCTCAGGTGTCCTTCTGAGGGCATTCTAAGGATGCTAGATACTTCATAAATGCTTGTTGGGGCTGAGATTAGTATGTCCACTCACGTAATTGCTTCCATGATATGAGCTGGGTTGGAATAATGACTCAGTTGACTGATGCATCTTTGGATGAGAAAGTTGACGCATGGTTGTGACTTACTGTGTTCTCATTCCATTGTCCAGAGACAACTCTGGAGTGTAGGCCTCCTGCTGTTTGTCAAGGGACTCTCAGAACCCAATCTTGATGTGTCCGGTCACACCCTGTTGGACAGGGCTATGAGACTGACTGAATGACCTCTAATACCCTTGCAACCCACAGGGCTAGAATCCCAGTGTATGATTGCTTTTCTAGGGTGGGTGACCGGGGTACCCCCAGTGGTACTCAGATGCTTCTAGCATCAAACAACATCAAATTACATGGTTGCAAAATCATTTTTTTTCCTCCCCTAATTATCAACATTTATGATTACCAGAGAAAGCTTTGCCTTTAATACCTCCTGGGTACTTACTCACTTTCTAGGACTTGCTAATCCACCTAGCTGAGAAGGAAGAATTTGGCTTCAATCTGAGCTTTTAGCCGGAATTTAACAACATTGGTTTGTTTCCACTGGAATTATTTTTATGGCTACTTCCCAATTATGCTAAGTAATAGTGACTTATTCTTCACGGATACAATACGAATTTCCTTTAAGGAGCTTATTTGAGTGGAAAAAAAAAGCCAATCTAAAGAAATATTGAGTAAATGATAATATTGTGTCTCTGCTTGGGCAGCTTTAGCAAAATTCCATAAACTGTAGGGCTTAAGCCATGAATACTGACTTCTCCTGGTTCTGGAGGCTTGGAAGTCCAAGATCAAGGCACCCACAGATGTGGTGCTTGGTGAAAGCTCCTCCCTGGCTTGTTGAGAGCAGTCTTCTCGCTGTGTCCTTGCATGGGGGAAAGCCGAAAGAGAGAAAGTCAGCTCCGTAGTCTTGTCTGATAAGGACGCTAATACCATCATGGGGCCCCACCCACATGACCTCTCTAACGCTGATTACCTACCAAAGAGCCCAACTCTTAATACCATCACACTGGGGTTTAGGATTTCAACCTATGAAATGAGTCAGGGGAGGGTTGGGGTGAGAACAGCCATTCAGCCCATTGCAAATCCACGCAGTGATGGACAGTTTGGAAAAGCTTATCTGTAGCCCTTCGATCTGCAACGTGGGTTTTGAACTCAGACACAGGTCGGAGTTCCAGCTCCGGCACTCACTGGTTCAGTGATTTTTTAGCCCATGATTTACGATCTCTCTGAGCCACATCTTAGCAGTCTGTAAAGCAAGGGTAATAGTGCTAGCATATGGTACCAGGTGCATGAAAGTTACAAAGCAGAAAGAAGTAGGGGATGGTCTGGGGGATGCTGAGTTTAAAGTCCTGTTTGGACCCATGGTTGGAAAAGAGACTATAGGGAAGGCTTCTCTGTTCCCTGGCATGGCTTTACCCTTCCTTGCCCACATTTAAATCTCAAGCTTCTAGGAGATGGCCCGCTTTCATCTACGACCACCACCACTGCTCCCACCCCATCCCTGGACTGCTTTCAATTTTCGAGGTATATGGTGAGACATGCAGGTGCATCTCAGTCATGCCCAGTGCTCAGCTCTTATTAGCTGGCGCTGCAGGGCTTGTGAGCCATGCGTTTCCCTGATGTGGCATTTGGGGATAAAAAGATGGATTTAGCTGCCTCATCCCCCAGAAGTGACTCAGCTCCCGGGAGCTCAGTGACGGCAGTCCCAGTTGGAGCCCTGGGGACCTCCTTGGTTTAGTGCTTGGCGCTCTCTCTATACAGCAGTCCTGGAGACTCATGGGCACGTCTTCTCTAGCGTCTCTGTCATTTTTTTTCCTTTAAGATTTTATTTATCTGTCTGAGAGAGAGAGACAGAGATGAGAGCATGAGTTGGGGGGTGGGTGGTGGATAGGCAGAGGGAGAAGCAGACTTCCTGCTGAGCAGGGAGTGGGACTCAATGCAGGACTCGATCCCAGGACCCTGGGCTCATGACCTGAGCTGAAGCCAGATGCCTAACCCACTGAGCCACCCAGGCGCCCTGCTTGTCCATCTTCTTCCAGGATTTGTCCTCCTGGACACGCTCATCGGCAGCTGTTGGATGCCTGCCCTCTAGCTGGGAAATGTTGCCGGGAAGGTTCCCATCACGCCAGCTCTGTTTGCAAGTTCAGACTGAAAAGCAACCGACTGTGTGTGACGCTCATTTATTTAAAACCTATACCAGCGTTTCTCAGGGTCTGGCCTGGAGGCTTTCTACGGAAGTTCCCTGGACATGACTCCCCAGCCCTGTTTTAGCCTAATCCCTGGGGGGAACCTCTCGGGGTAGAAGCAGAGAATCCGCCTTTTTAACAAGCTACTCAGATAATCACCACGCCTGCTAACACTTGAGAACAGCGACTCCCCATATGCTCAATTTTCTCTCTTGTCAAGATGATGATGATAGTTCTTAAGTGGGGAGGTAGTTCTTAAATGAATGTGATTATTACGACAAGGGCTCTGGAGTAGGACACATCTGACTGGAAATTTCAGCTCTTCTTATTCCTTTTCTTTTTTTTTTTCTAAAATATTTTATTTATTTATTTGACAGAAAGAGAGATCACAAGTAGGCAGAGAAGCATCAGAGAGAAGCAGGCTCCCTGCTGAGCAGAGAACCCGATGTGGGGCTTGATCCTAGGACCATGAGATCATGACCTGAGCCGAAGGCAGAGGCTTAACCCACTGAGCCACCCAGGCACCCTTTATTCCTTTTCTTGAGCTTCAGCTTGCTTGTCTGTGAAATGGGGGTGCTATTAAGTAGGGCTATTTTGAGAATCAAATAAGGTGATTTGATCCTAAAATCCAATAAATATTCAATCAATGTTAGCTCTTTTTGTTACTGGGTAAATCTTTTTTTTTTTTTAATCTTTAAGCAGGAAATTATAGTATCTACCCTCTAGGGCAGGTGTTTTTCTATAAAGGGCCAGACAGCAAATATTTGAGGTTTTATGGACCATGTGGCCTCTGTCGCTGTTAAAACTCTAGCATTCTGTACTTGTAAAGTGGAAGTGGCCATAAATAATATGTAAATGAATGAGCATGGCCAATGCTTCAATAAAACTTTATTTGCAATATCAGGGAGGGGGCCAGTTTTGGCCCATGACCATAGTTACTAATCCCTCACCCAGGATGCTGTGAAGATTAACTGACATGAGGCTTATTGTGAGCCCAGCACAGTGCCTGCTCCTTTCTCCAGGAGAAGGAAAGCACTCAGGAGTGAGACTTTTCAACAGAGGTATCAGCCCTATTCTCGGCCCCAGGTCAAGGCTGAATGTTCCTCTCAGCACCTGGAGACTGGCTGAGCCATTTCCTCCATCCTCCCTCGAGGAGGGAGGTAAAATGCCAATCCATGGGGTGTGAGTAAGTCTTTGTCCCACATTTTGCCCCGGGGTACGTGGCCATTTTCAACCTCTGTCCATGGAAATCAGACTGCGCATCTGAACCACAAGTGAGAAATGAGGATACTTATCTCTGCAGGGTGGTTAATGACACACTTTCCCAACCACAAATGTCTTTAGCCCTGGCCCAGAGGCTATATGATGTGCTTGAGACAGAGAGAGAGATTGAGCCCTGGGTTTGCATTCTGTCTCTGCAATGTTCTGATTGTGTGATGTTGGCCAAGTCCCTTCCTTCTCGAAGCCTCTGATTCATCAGGTATAAAATAGGGATGGAGTGAGATCATATAAAGCCTCAGCACAGCATAGAACATGGTAGCTACTGGAAAAGGCAGGAAGAGATGCTAAGAGGTAAAGAACTCATTCAAGGTCACGCAGCTATCACTGGCCTCAGACCACGGATCTCTACCTCTGCCCCTCCTCCTGGCTGCTTCCTGGCACCCCGGCTGCTTCCAGCGAGGGCTGGCTCCAGGAGCAGTGATCAAGGCTCCCCAAGAGGGGACGTGGCCTTCAGGGAACTTGCAAGCCCATGGCCGTTCATCCCTGTGCTGGGTTAAATAGTGCCCTCCCCCAATTCACATCCGCCCAGAACCTCAGAATGTGACCTTATTTGAAAATAGGGTCTTTACAGAAAAAGACCCAGAAGGGACATGCAGAGCCACAGGGAAGATGGCCCGTGAACATGGAGGGCAGAGGTTACAGCAATCCTGCCACAGGCCACGGATGGCCAGGAGCTACCAGGGTCTGGAAGCGGCAGGGAGGGACCCTCGGCAGAGCCTTTGGAGAGAACACAGCCCTGCTGACACCTTGATTTGGGACTACTGGCCTCCAGGACTCAGAAAAAATAAATTCCCGTTGCTTTGAGCCAACCAAATTTTGTTGATCTGTTCCAGCAGCCCTGGGAAACTAAGACACTGACCTTGACTCTAAGATGAGGATGGACAGCAGGAGGTGGTCTTAAAACATCTGCTTGCACAAAGGGCAGCGGTGATGGGGTGAAGTACCTGCGTTTGGAGGTAGTTGAGGGCTCAGCTCCTTCCCTTGCCACCTCTGAGCCTCTGTTTCCCTCTTTGTTCCACAGAGAACATCTTGATCCTGCTGGTGTATGGTGAGGACTAAAAGAGAGAGCAGGGCAGAGCGGGCTGGTGGTGATGGCCAAGGGCATGGTAACCACACATGGAGGCTGACCGGCCTCCGTTAATTTCATCCTCGCAACTGCCCTCTGGTGTCCTCACATGACTCAGGGGGAAACTGAGTCACGAGATGTCAACTAACTCTCTAGGGCCACACAGGGAGTGAGGGGCAGAGCTGGGACTCAAAACCGAGCCACCTGAATGCACCCCCCACCCCACCCCTGGTCCTTACAACCCTCTATTGCCCTGTGCCCAGAGTCCATGCTCCTTCAACATGGCCCTCCAGCCTGACTGGAGCTGGGCACACAGTAATGCTCAATAAACCTTACTGCTTTTATCCTGTGTCTTCCCTCTTCCCTCTTTCCTCAGGTCGGCCCTCAGTGCCCCAGCCCCGGAAGCCATCCGGTCTCAGGGAGGGGTGGCCACAATAAGTCCCCAGATCTGATTCCGGGAGCCTTGAGGTCCTGACTCAGCATGTCACATGGACAACTCCTAAAATTCCTCCTTGGACATCTGAGACAGCTCTGATCCCCTTCCTTCTCCCTCTTCTTTCTGACTCTTACCCCTTTCCTTCTCCCTGTCTCCACTTCCACCCCCGTTTCCACCCCCAGCCCAGCCTGACCGCAGGCTCGTCTTCAGGACATGCCATGCTTGGAGGGCTGTGGGAAGGGTCTAGAGAATAACCCCGATTTCGCATGTCCTCCATCTGCCCACCTCCCCACCACCCATCTAGACACTCGGCCCTCCTCCCGGCTCAACACCGCGCCTTGTCCATGCTGGAAAACCCGGGAGTTCTCAGAAAGTATAAAGAGAAGCAGATGTTCCTCTGAGGGGCCGAGCCGAGTGGAGACAGGATCTCCAGCGGGCCCAGGGTGGCCATACCACAGTTTCTTTGCCCTGACTCATTTCTTGGTCTTGCCCCTTGGTTTCTCTCTTACAAATTACAAAATACCTCCGAGAGCATTGGCGAGGTCATTCGTTTCAAGGTCAGAATCACTGGTAGGTCATGGCCTTCCTCCTGCTTCCTCAGCAAGACGGAGAGTTCTGAGGGGTGGAGGGGAGGCTTATGGAACAGACGTGTTAGGGGGCACATGAGGGAAGGCAATTTACCCCAAACCTGGTATCCAGTGGAGAACCGAGGGTCAGGAGTTTCCCACAGATGAGAAAGCAGCCGTGTGGGCTTCTGGCAGCGGGCAACGGTTCGAGATGCAAGCCGGAAATACTCAACTTAAGGGAAATCTGCAAATCACAAATCCCCAGGCCCTAGGTCAGGGGTCCAGATCAGGGGTCAGGGCTTCAGGTCGTAGGAGGGAGACAGGTAGAGAGAGGGCAGCTTTCCAAACCTTCGACTTGGAGGTAAGGAAAAAGACAGACGGCAGGCAGCAGAAGGTGCTGGGCATAGAAGGAGAGAGAAAGATGTGGGTCGTGTGCAGTCGGCCTCCGTTAGAGCAATGTTATGTCCCCCTCTCTATCTGTTTTTCTCTGTGAAAGATCTTGGGATACTGCAGCCTTTAAAACCAGCCATTCACACCGGCAACGTGGCCTAAAGTCACCCCTGAGATGCACGCAAGGACTGAGCGTTGAGGATGCTCGTCACAGGGCTGATTATGGTGGGGGAAATGGAAAACAACCTAAACGTCCGGGGGCTGGTGGAGTGATTCACGATACAGCCACAAATAGAAGACCACGCCACCTTTCCCACTGCTGTGGGGGGCGGGGGGGGACCATCCAAGGATGTGGGGAAATGCTCCCGATAGGTTATGTGAAAAGAACAGGTAATAAAGTGTGAGCCCCTAGCTTTCTATGGAACTGGACATGGGTAATGGTGGAAATACAGATATACAAGGGTGTGGGTGTCTGTGGACATTTTTAACTACTCTAACATTGTAGCATACATTTTTCCAGTTTTCTTTTTTTTTTTTTAAGTTATGGCTGTTGGGGCATCTGGGTGGCTCAGTCGGTTGAGCGTCTGCCTTCAGCTCAGGCCAGGATCCCAGGGTCCTGGGATCGAGCTCCGCATCAGGCTCCCTGCTCAGCGGGAAGGGAGACCATGAGATCATGACCTCAACTGCTTCTCTCCCGCTCCTCTCCACTCATGCTCTCTCATAACACTATCTCTGTCTCTCTCTCAAATAAAAAAAATAAAATCTTTTAAAAAAAGGATGTGTATTTACTCCGTATTGCAAGTTTGTACCCTTAAGAAATCTTAAACTACATCAATTGTATCCGCCCTCCCATCCCCTGGTAACCACCGTGGTACTGTTTTCTACAAGTCTGACTTTTTAGCTTCCACAGGGAAGCAGAGCCGTACAGTATTTGTCTTTGTCTCCCTTTCCTCACTTAGCATAAGGTGTTCAAGATCCATCCATGTTGTCCCAAAGGATATCCTCCTTCCTCGTGGCTGAGTACTATTCCATTTGGAAGCTTCATTTGTAATGAAATGCAAAATTCATTTGCAATGAAATTCCGTTCTGTCCCACAGGAAAGCGTGTAAAAAACCCAGATGTATTACCCTAAATATGCATACCGCATATATAATATAAAATCATCTAGTTATTCTAATCATATAAATTATCATATATAGTTATATGATATATAGTTATTCTAATATACAGTTATTCTAATTATATAAATTATCATATATACGGGCGCCTGGGTGGCTCAGTGGGTTAAAGCCTCTGCCTTCGGCTCAGGTCATGATCTCAGGATCCTGGGATCGAGCCCTGCATCGGGCTCTCTGCTCAGCGGAGAGCCTGCTTCCCCCACCCCCTGTCTGTCTCTCTGCCTACTTGTGATCTCTGTCTGTCAAATAAGTAAAATCTTCTTAAAAATAAAATAAATGATCATATATATATGTACATATATATATGGGAAGAATGTACATCAAATAAATATGAGGCAGGAAGAATTTCCATCAACATGTAGATTGTGATTCTCTCTGGGGTTCTCTTAGTGGGGGTATGGATGACTTTTTCCTTCATTCCTTTATTTTGCCTAACTGTATGACCTGAATTTTCTACAACAAACTCGTATTCTTCCTATTACTATTCCTTACCTTACTTAGTATTCCTGTAAGATACTAGTATTGCTGTAAAAGAATGATAATAAAATGATTTTCTGCCTGAAGTTGCCCTTGGCCTTGAAGCTGGGACAAGGGACAAAGAGAGGCTCAGGAGCTGGGACCAGTCAGGGACCGTAAAGCCACACAGATACCCGCGAGCAGGTTTGGTGAGCCCATCTGAGCCTCCCCGTGCCATCCTAACAGGATTCCCATGGAAAGCGTGTTTTCTGGTTTCCAAAGGTTTGACTCCTAAATGCACAGGTGTGGCTCAGAGGGCCATCTGGATGCCCTCGGGGTGCGCCCAGGGAGCTGGGGCTAGGCTGCTCCCTGGACCGAGGACAAGGATGGTCCTCAGAAACCGGGTGGCCTTGGGTTCTTGACACCCACGTTTCGTGTCTCCTGCGCAGATCAGCTGGACATCATCTCCATGGCAGAGACAACCATGATGCCCGAGGAGATAGAGCTGGAGATGGCGAAAATTCAGCGCCTCCGGGAAGTCTTGGTCCGCCGGGAGTCTGAGCTCAGGTTTATGTGAGTGCCTCGGGTTGGTGGCCGAGAAAAGGAAGTGGCGGGGAGGGGAGGACCCCCAGAGAAGCTACCGGGGCCAGGCGCTGGGATAAAGGCTTTATGTATATATAACTGCCTAGAGGAATGGGTATCAGAGTCTTCCATTTTATGACTGATTGATTGATGATTTACTTGGGGGGGGGGTGTTGAACATGAGCGGGGAGGGGCAGAGGGAGAAAGAGGGAGAGTCTTAAGCAGTCTTGGTGCTGAGCGCAAAGCCCAGTGCAGGGCTCCATCTCACAACCCCAAGATCATGAGCTGAGCTGAAACCAAGAGCTGGAGGCTCAACTGACCAGACCCACCCACGTGCCCCAAAGAGCCTTCATTTTTAAACAAGACCTTGAAGTTGGGATTGAATTCAAGCCGGTCTGACTCAAAGACTCCAAGAGCCCAAGCTGCTTCTATGTTTGTTTCTGAGAAGAGAAAAGGGAAGAGAGATAGGCAGACACGGGGACCCAGTGGTGGTACGTGTGTCAGTGTCGTTAAGAGCACAGCCTCTGGGTTCAGAGAGTTAAGAGATCCAAGAAAGTTGGGAGAGTTGGGGGCAGGTTCTCTCTGAGCTTCATTTCCCTGACTTGTGAAATGGGGGAAAATGATAATACCTCTCCTGGGGTCACCGGCACTGGAAAAAGCAGCAGCATCACACCTTCTGGGTGGGCGCTGGAAGGTACATATTCCATTCTTTCTTTCACTGATTTCACTGAGGCCCGTTATGCAATAAAAATACGAATAAAAAACACCTTCCCTTTGATCTGGGGATAAGCGAAACTAATACATACATGAATGTGGAGAAACAATCCCTTCCTCCTCGTGAGTTTTCTGTTTTTTGGTTTTTGGGGGTTTTCGGGTTTTCGTTTTTCAAAAGAACTTGAGGAAGGATTGGTTGTGTGGGAGAAGCATTGACTAAGACCAGGTGTTTGACTAAGTCAGTGATTCCAACCCCCAAGATAGCCAGGACCGAGCAGGAGTTTCAGGTGCCTGTGGATCACCCAAGTACAGAGGAGTGGCGGAAAGTTCTGGGTCTTTGCGCGGGACACCACAGAACTAGACACAGATTCTCGGGGACAGCCCTCAGAGAGGCTAGTAATGGGTCGAGTCACCCCATGGAAACGAGTAGAGAGAAACAGCCAGGATCCACGCATAGGATGGGGCAATGCTGACATCTCCGTGCAGACCCTCCTTCTGGATGGACCCCGGGCAAAGGGAAAACCCAAGAAGTATGGAATGGTTGATAGTTCAGTGGCAGCAAGAGAGTTGGGGATAATCACAGTCTCTAAATAATACAGGTGTGCCTTAGAGGTATTGTGGGTTCGGTTCCGGGTCCCTGCAGTCAAGCAGAACTCGCTATAAAGTGAGTCAGGTGAGTTTTTTGGCAGACAGTGAAGTCTGCTGCATGGATGGATTCTTCTTTTCAAGAACAATTTCTCTGCTGCCTGTGATGCTCCTTGAGGACTGGAGTCAGTCCTGATCCCGTCTTTGCTCGTCCGCGAGAAGCAGCTCCTTATCTGTTGAAAGTTTTATCAAGACATGGTAGCAGTTCAGTCCTGTCTTACGGCTCCACTTCTCATTCCAGTTTTCTTGCTAGTACAGCCACATCTGCACCGACTTCTTCCACCGAAGCCCGGAACCTTCCATTTTTAAAAAATGCGGGATCTCGAGGTGTGCCGGTACATGCAAATTAAGTCTGTCTTCCTCCTTTCTACCTTTAATCCCCATTCATAAAAATGACCTATGCTAATAGTAATGGTCTTTATTAATTTTGACAGATAGTTTTATGACTGTTCTTCTATTACTTAACATATAACCTTTAATTGGGGCACCTGGGTGGCCCAGTCAGTTAAGCATCCACCTTTGGCTCAGGTCATAACCTCAGAGTCCTGGAATTGAGCTCAATATTGGCTGCCCTGCTCAGCGGGGAGTGTGATTTTGCCCCCCCCACCTCAAATAAATAAAATCTTTAAAAAAAAAAAAAAAGATTCTGTCTCTCCCTCTACCAATTTCTGCTCTCAGGTGAGCTCTCTGTCTTAAAAAAAGAAAAGAAAAGACGGAGAACCTCTGAGTTCCCTTCAGGCCCCCAGGTGCTCAAGAGGGAGCAAAGGTTGCTCTTGGGACTGCAGGAATAATGGCCGTCACTTTGCATTTACTGACCTTTGCATCCCGTGTGATTGTGCGCATGCTCACTATCCCCAGCATCTGGCCCAAGCCTGGCACATGAGCACGCAATGACAAGAACGACTAGCGTGTAGGGTCCAGCTCTGGGCCAAGCATGGCCTGACATTCTTGACTCACTGAATTTCCCCATCGTGCCCACCTAGGATAAATTGAAAGCAGCTAGGCTCACCACTGTACCACCCATGCCTCAGTAGATACTGGAATAAACCAAGTTATTCAAAGGATACAGAAGGATGTCAGTGTAGTCAGGACCTAAGAGGGGGCTCAGTGCCATTCTCCAGGGGAGGGACCCGCTCCCGGGCCCCCAGGGAATGGGGAGACTTGTTAGGAGCCTGTAGACAATAGTGGGATCTACTGAACAGCTCCCCCACCAGGCCCAGCCTGGAAGTGTACCCACCTTATCAATCTCCGAGGTGTGCGATGGACCCAGGGACCACAGGATGGAGATCACTGCCCACGCAGACCTGAACAGGGCTAGCAGGCCAGGTGGGGGCCATTCTTGAATTCAGTTTCCTGTCTCTTTCTCGGAGCCAGGCCTTCACACAGCTATAGGGCTCCTATTCTCTCGTCCCTATTAGAAAAGAGAAAATCGGAGGTTAAAAAATTTGCCCACGGTTGCATTAGCTAATCAGAAGCTGAGCTAGGAGTCAGTGATCCCAGAGTATCGATTCAGTGAGTGAATGAGATAAGGGAGGAACGGGGGTGGGGAGGAAGGATGGAAATCCTTTACGGAGTATACACCACAAGGGTAGGAACCTTTTCATCTTCCTCACTGTTCCATCTTCTCAGCCTCTTGAATAGGGCTTAGCATTTATTAGGGCAATTAATATTTGCAGAATATGCACATTCCATCCTTTCCCAACAACTTCCCTACACACACACACACACACACACACACACACACACACACACACACACGAGGGCCCCTGGCACAGTGTAAGAGGGAAACAGAATTTCAGACCATACTAAGCATTTTCAGGCTCAGGCGGGGAAGCTCTGAGTGACAGGAAGGTGACAGCCGTTGACTGAAACTGTCCCAAGGATTGTAGCTGTAATAACCAGGATGAGATTGGTTTTGTCACACCTGCTCCAAAGTAATCAAGTTAATACCCATCGGCTCCTATGGAGACCATGGGAGTCAGACCACATTTCACGGTTGCCAGTGTCTTCTCACTTTTACTGTCTCCCGCTGTATTGATTGTTTTATGAATGGGCCCAATGGCTGCTGCCCCAACACCCCCAATGTTTAACATTTTTCTTTCATGGACTTCCATGTTCTTGTCTTGCTGGTTCAACCTCTCTTCTCGCCAGGATGGTGAGGAAGTAGAAGAGTGAGATTCACCTAATCCTCGGGGAACTAGCATGGATTCAGGAGAAGTAGAGTCAGGGGTTGTCCTGGCTCTCCTGTGTCCTCAGTGGATGACCTTGGGCACATGACAGAGCATAGAAGAGCTGCTGTTTACTCTTTATTCCCTCTCTTCTTTGCCCAGCACTTCTAGAATGTGAGGACAAACTCCTCGTTGGATGCCCACAATCCCACAATTGTGCAATCCCACGTTGGGTTTTGTCTTGTTCCGCCATCTTGAATTAAGTGTGGTGGAAATGGAAAGGATTTTACTGAGGGAGGCTCAGTGAACCAGACTCCATCAGAACTTTTCCACACTCTTTCTCTGGAGAGAAGCAATTTATTTGGAACCCAAAATGATGAGCTCTAACTTAGATAGATGGCCAGGTTTGCAAGTCAACCTCCCAGGAATTCTTGGCAGTGCTCTACAAGGTTCTCAGGGGGCACAGCAGTCAACATTCAGTGAGCCCTTCCAGCGGGCCAGCCCTGAGCACACGTGATCACACCATCTATGAAAAGTACCTACTAATGAAAGGACGAATCAGGGCAACCCCCTATTTTTTTTTTAAAGATTTAATTTATTTTATTTATTTGTCAGAAAGAGAGAGCGTGAGCACACAAGCAGGTAGAGAGGCAGGCAGAGGCGGAGAGAGAAGCAGGCTCCCTGCCCAGCAAGGAGCCCGATGCAGGACTTGATCCCAGGATGCTGGGATCATGACCTGAGCCGAAGGCAGCAGCTTAACCCACTGGGTCATCCAGGCTCCCTAGGGCAACCCCCTATTCGCCTTGACTAAGAGCCACAAGGTCAGGCTTGGGGAAGGGCTATGAGTGGACCTTGGGGGGCAACTTATCTTCTCCACCTTCCTCAGCGTCTCCTCTGGTTTACAGATTGCTACATGGCAGCTGGAGCTCTCCCACATGAAGTTTGGTGATTTTATGAGCTTCATGTGAATGAGTCAGTAAACCCCATCGTATCACAAACACACCCCTGTAATAGGTAGCAAATGTCCGGGAGGTAAAGCCTGGAGTCCCCTTTGTTCTCTCCGTGATCCTCCGTAACCCACCTCCCGTCCCTCTGTCCCTCTGCCGCTGCCCTGGGTCCCTACCACTCCCTCTCGCCTGTCCCACCTGGACTGTCGCCAAGCTCAGACTCCTGTTCTCACCTTTAATTCCAGGCACTGAATCACACCATTAGCTTTTCCTAACTCAGCAGCCCGTGCTCGCCTGCCTGGGCTCTCCTGCCGTCTCCGAACAATCCCAGCCCTGCCGTTTCTCTGGGCTTCAGATAATTAAGAATCTTACGCCTCTGAGCAGGGGCAGGGGGTGGTTATCTTCATTTTACACCCGCTTGCCGGATTTTCATAAAAGGGATAGCGTGCTCTGTCTCTCGGCTTGCCCTGGGTTTTAATCAGGGAGTGTCAGCCGCGCAGTGGGGAGGGAAGGCGGGCTTGTGCAGGATGGATTTCAGGGGCATAGCACTCACTTTCTGCTGTTTCCAGAGTCACGGCCTGAACCCCAGTCACTTGGTTTCATTAAGTAGTATCAGCATGGTGGAGAGGTCAAGCCCTAGGATCCAGATGGCAGGGAGTCCAGTGGGTAGGATAGAAGGTGCATGGGTTGTGAACAGCAGCGTTCCGAGTACTTGCTAGGCTGAACAGCATTCTAAATATTTCATGTGCATTGACTCATTTAATCCTCACCACAACTATAGAGGTAGGCAGCAGCCACGTCCCACCCCGCTACTTCTCATATTATAGAGGACGTGGAAACTAATGCACAGAGAGGTCGCGTAACTTGCCTGGGGTTGCCCAGCATTCATTAAGTAGCAGATACTGGTTTCTCCCAAGTATTCTAGGTCCAGCGTCCATCCCAACCACCATGCTATGGGGGTCTCTCAACTGACTTTGAACCCCAGTTTCTTTCTTTTTTCTCCTTTAAAGATTTTATTTATTTATTTGACAGAGAAAGATCACAAGTAGGCAGAGAGGCAGGCAGAGAAAGAGGAGGAAGCAGGTTCCCTGCTTAGTTGAGAGCCTGATGTGGGGCTCGATCCCAGGATCCCGGGATCATGACCTGAGCCGAAGGCAGAGGCTTTAACCCACTGAGCCACCCAGGCGCCCCTGAACCCCAATTTCAACTTGTAACCAACCGTGTGGCCCTGGAGCAGATTTTTAGCTGTGTTTCAGCTTCAGTTTCTCCCTCTGTACAGTGGGGCATCTACGCTTTTCTGGCAACAAGACAGCCGGAGATGAAAAGAGAGGACGCGTCTGAAAGTAGGTGGCTTTTCCTCCTGAGGAAATAAGCAAATCCTCCCTTTCACTGTTAACGCCATGCTTTGAAAGATCACAGGAGATCAGGGTGCTGAGTCATCCCCAGAGAACACCCAGAACAAGCTCTTCTCCCCGGGAAGCTGGAGAGCGGCTCTCTACCAGTAAGACCAGCTCCACCCTCGGGGCCTTGACTTTATTATCACCCGTGTTATTTTTAAAAATGTTTTATACACCTGCATTGGTTTTTTTGTTTGTTTGTTTGTTTGTTTGTTTTTTTGGTCTTCAACGAGCTGGCGATTCTCAAGTCCGTTAGGAAGAGCTTCAAGCCAAGGGCAAAACGAAGCCTGTGCGTTTATGTAACTTGACACATCTTAGCCACGTTCGGGAATTCTGCCTCACACCCGTTGCACTCTGGGTTTTAAATAGCATCCTCTAAGAACAGGTCACTGTTGACAGAGCCACTGTAGGTATCAGGTGGGAAGAGATGCTCTCAATGCAGAAGATCTGAAAAGCTTTTTTTTTTTTTTTTTTTTTTTTGGACAAAATGTGCACAGATTTGAGGAGTTCGGGGTGGGGGGGAAGGAAAGAGGGAGGGGTAGGGAACTGGAGGGAGAAGGAGAGAGGATGGAGAACATTGCAGGCTGGACCTCTGAGTGGAAAGATCCTCCTGAAGTTCTAAGCATGCCAGGAGGTAGGGATGGGCGTGGGAAACTGGGCTGATCAAATGGAGAAAGATTATGTCCCCCACTCGACAAGTATCTGCTGTTCCAAGTTGCCTTTTGCAGTCAGAACACACTTCAGGAAAGGAAACTCTTCTCCCTGGGAACTCAAGACAGTCTTACCATCCAGGACTTGGTTCTCTTACCTCCGAGGATCTGAGCGTCCTGTGTGCTGGTGAGCTGGGAGGGAGATCACAACAGTAGGCTCTTGTGATGGTGAAGTTTATGTGTCAGCTTGACTCGGGCTGTGGGGTCGCCAGGCATTTGGTTTTACGTTATTCTGGGGAGTCCATGCGGGGAGTTCTGGGTGAGACGAGACATTTGGATCAGTGGACGGAGTAAAGCAGATTTCCTTTCCCGGAGCTGGTGGCCTCGTGCAACCCACTGAAGGCCTGAAAAGAACAAAAAGGCTGAGAAAGCGGGAAATTTGCCTGCTTTCTGCTACGATATTGATCTTTTCCTCCCTGTGGACTTGAACTGAAAAATCAACTCTTCTTGGGGCTTGAGCCTGCCAGCTTTTGGCCGGGAGCTATACCATCGGTGCTCCCGCTTCTCCAGGTGACTGACGATAGATCTTGGGACTTCTCAGCCTTGATGATCAAGTGAGCCCCTTCCTTATAATGAAATAATCAATCGCTCAATCAGTCAATCAAATCTCCTATTGCTTCTGTTCCATGGGAGAATCCTGACTACCACAGCCCTGTTTATTCTCAGAAACTTCCATCTGGATGCTTTCTCTGGATAGCAAAGACCTAGGAAGTTGGCAAAGGCTCATTAAGATGAAGGGATATTGGCTCTAGCACTTTGTAGAACAATCTGGAATTACCTAGTAAAAATGAGCATGTACTTACTCCACAACCAGTAGTTTCTCCGTTGGGGATACCCTGGAGCGGCTCTGTTATGACTGGGCAAGCCCAAGCTCCATGTGGCTATTTCAATTTAAATTCATGGAAATAAAATGAAAAGTATAGTTCTTCATTAGTGCAACTACATTTCAAGGGCTCGTTCATCGACTAAGCCTAATGGCTGTTCTATTGGAAAGCATCCGCACTGTTGTACATTTCCATCAATCTAGTACTGCCCTAAAGAAACTCTCAGACTGACTCGCTCTCGGACACACTCTCTCGGTGACCGAGCCACCCAGGCACCCCTACCTGACCCTTTTTAAATGAAAAATGCTAAGAAACGGAAGCAAGTTTATGATATTTGATATCTTTGCATCAATGTCTCAGATACATCGAACCCAGTATGTCCAGGTCCAAACTCATGATCCCCGCGCCATCTCCCAGGCCTGCCCCCACCAAGCGCAGCTCTGCAAGTGGCCCGGCACCACCATCTACCACGGAAATGCCAAATGCTGAAGTCAGACATCATTCTTGACTCCTTCTAATTTGCCGCCTTGCGTATTCAATCCATTCCCAAACTGAGTCCATTTTACCCCCTAAAGTAGTTTTAAAAACTGTCCACTTTCCTCCTCCATCGTCATGGCCAACACCCAAGTGCACATTCCCACCTGTGTCCCTGATCTCAAGAACCTCCCAGCCTTCTACCCAGCTGCCCTCTGGACCAGGGTACCACAGCCAGAGGGAGCCTTTGGAAATGTAAATCAGACCATGCTCCCAGTTTTAAACACGTTCCAGAATGTGTTAGTGTGATCAAGCCTACCTGATACCGCCAGGTCCATTCCTGTCTCTTCTGCTTTCTGTTCAACCTTCATCGTTCCTTCGCCCCAGCCCCTACCCCTGATCTGCACCCCACGCACACTCCACGCCCTTTCCTGCCACTGAGGCCATTTTCCATCCCTCTGCCTGGACCCCTTCTCCCACCATCCTCTTTGCCTGGTTGACTTTCCCTCTCCCTCCAGAGCTCAGATCCAGAGAAGGAAAGCCTTCCCAGGACTTCCCGGTCTGTGTCCAGTGTTATCCCACAACCACCTTCCTTTTCGTAGAAGACTTTCCCTCCCACTTAGACCTCCGTGCATTGGCATGAGTATGTGCTCACTGTCCTTCTCCTCCCAGACACTGGCCTTGCTGAGAACAGAGGCTGATCTGTTTTCACTCCCAGCACGTGCCCAAACTCAGAGCAGGTGCACAGTGAATACTTACATTATCGATGAACAAGAGCTCATCTTCCCACTTCTCCCAGTGCCTGACCCATTGCAAGGGCTCCCCTGGGGCTGGCAAGTCCAGATAGTGAGAGGGGCCTGGCCCTGCGAGGGTTAGACAGATGGTGGATCCAGTTCATAGCATTCCAGCGGAATGACAGCATGACACACAACTTGCCGTGTAGACACTTTGCAAAGTGTATGAGTTTTTCCCATGGCTGCTGTAACAAAGTCCCACAGAGTTGGTGTCTTAAAATAACGCACATATATGCTCTTACACTTCTGGAGACCAGAGGTCTGAAATCGGCATCACTGGGCTGAAATCAAGCGTCTGCAGGACGACGCTTCTCCTGGAGGCTGCAGGGGAGAATCTTTTTCCTCGTGTTTTCCAGTTTCTAGAGCTGCGTTTCTCACAGTCCTTGGCCGGTGGGTCCTTCTGCCCCCGACAAAGCCAGCAGAAGGGAATCTTTAAATCTCTCTCTGTTGACATCATCCCATCTCCTCCCTCTTCTCCACCCAAATCTCACTCTGTCTCGCTCTTATGAGGCTGCTTGTGAGTACATTTAGAACCCACCCAAATAACCCAGGGAAATCTCTCCATCTCAAGATCCTTAATGTAATTCTACCCGCAACGTCCCCCATATTCCTAGCTTCCAGGGATTAGGCCATCATATCTCTGAGGGACATTATCTCCAGCAGGCCACATTAGGAGAGACAGATAGCAAATGGCACTGGGGCTCAGCATGGAGCTGGAGTCTCAGCGTGGCCACGATGGTGACAGATAGGGCCGTGGCTGAGCTGAGCAGAGGGGAAGGCACTCTCTACATGGAGAATGTACATTGCTTGATCTTATGCTAAATTCTCATTATTTTTTGAAATCTCCCAAAGAAGGGGCATCTTATGAGACAGAGAGAGGGAGAGGGAGCGCCTTGGTAATGCACACATGGCGGCCTGACAATTAAGGGTTTTCTCACTCTCACTGCGTGTTTCTGGAGCAGTGCTGATTTGAATGGCAGCAGAACTTGAGAAGGGCTCGGCAGTATCACTTGATGATCTCAGCGGAGGGTTCAGCTTTTCCTTAGCGCGTATGGAATCAGATAACGCTGGACTGGGCTGGCTTCATTTCCACATTGTCTCTTCGCATGAGAGCCAGCCTTCCCTTGATATTTCCCAGGCAGGATGCCCACAGAGAAAAGGAAGGACGGAAGGTACAAACAGCTTAGAGGGTGTGCCGTCCATGAGCTTTGCTGGCCCCCATCCTCCAAGAAATGTAAATATCCTGATTCACATCTTTCACTTTATTTAATTGGCTACTATTCATTGAATGATCAGATACGTGGATTTTTTTTTTTCCTTCTGGAATTCTGACCCACTCTGGGTCTTTCTTTCCTCCATCCCTTAAAATCCTCAGGTGTTTTGAATTATATGAAGTCAATCCAAGACACTCCTAGTTGGGGTTCTGCCAGTGGGAAAAAAGCCTGTGTTGTCACTTCTGGGTGTCCTCATCTTGGACAGCATGGCCTTCTGATCAAGGGAGAGACCTATACTTGCTCTAGGTTAGATTATACGTACGTTGGAACTCTAAATCTGCCATTTAACAGGCTGTTTAGTCTTGGTCAAATATTTAACCTCTCTGAGCCCCAGCGGTCTCACGTGTCAAACGGCAATGGCTCCAACATTGCACAGGGTGGTTATGGGGAGTAGAGGAAGTCATTTATACATGAAGTGCCCGGACCGTGCCTGCCACAATGTTAGTACTCAGGAAATGTTACTTCCCTTTGCTTCCGGAAGAAATCAAGTTTGGAAAAGAACAGATGCCTTTGTAAGAGCAGACTTTGGGCCCGCACTCTTGGTTACTAGTTGTACAGTTATTTATCTTGAATAGGGGGCACGGGAGAAGGGAGGGAGATTGGAAGGTAGACTGAAGCTCTCCTCCATGACAAGGAATTTCAGACTGGAGAGAAGGCTCAGGGGCACTTGAGATGTGTCTCGAGACAACTGAAGGACTGCCTGGTAGAAGAGGGAGTCTGTTTCTTCTTTGTGCAACCGGGACCAAACACAGATGCCGCTGGCGAATCAGGTTACCATCTCAGCCTTGAGAGAGGGCACCCCAAACACTTGGAGCTGTAAAAAGTGGGAGACTTGGGAGATCTTGAGTTTCCACACCTGGGGATGTTCAAGTGTTGATTTATTCCTTCCTTCATGCAGCCGGCATCTATGCTATTACCATGGGTCAGGTCCTGGGAACGTGGGAATGAACCGTGTAGATGAGAGCTCTGTCTTAATGCCATCTGGGGGAGGACATTAAAAAATGCATGACTCCTGGGAAGGATACGGAAGCTTCAGATGGGTGATGGAGAGGAGGGACAGTGAGTGCCAGGATACTCTGCTCAATTCTTAAGGTCTCTGCCTCTCCTTACACCCCTCTGCAGGCCAGAGCTGACTGGTCCAGACTGACTCAGAGTCTCTCTCCTTGGGATACAGGGAGACTGGGCCAGTTTGGTGAGGGACCTGCAAACCGAAGTCAGTGGATGAGCACAGAAAGCCTGTCTTTGGGAAGGAAGGAGGATAGCACAGCTGCCTCAGGGTAGCAAACAAGAGACACTGTCGTCTCGGAAAGCAGAGAACGATCTCGGCTATGACATTCCCATTCCAGTCCCCAAGCAGCTCAGCTGAACTGGGCCTTTCTATAGGATGTTGTATCTTCTTACCCCCTGGGTGTCTGCTGTTCGGACCCTTGGAGAAAGGCCTCACACTTGTGTGGCCGCAGCCTGGGGAAACCCCAAATCTTCCACTGTGCTGTTAGTGAATTTCAGGGTTTCCCTGCTCAGCTTTTCTCTGCCCCCAGGCTTGGTTCCCTGCATCCTGGAACCCCATCCGCGTGGGTAGGTGACTTGGATGCTTCACCAGTTTCCATAACAACAGAACAGGACAAAGCCCTATGCTACTTCCACAGGTCATTCGAGGAGTTGTCTAACTAAACATCCAGAAAGGGCTTGCACTGAGCCCTTCACAGCTATTTAAAAACCCAGCTTGACATTCTCAGCTAATGGGCTCCTTTTAGGCATCTTGTACCAAGCGATTGCTTTTTCCTGGCCCTTCTCTACTTCCAGGGCCCTGGCTCATCCACCTAGCTCAGACCTCTCCGTTCCCAGGAAGACAACTTCCCCTTCCTGTCTTTTTTTTTTTTTTTAAAGATTTTATTTATTTATTTGTCAGACAGAGATCACAAGTAGGCAGAGAAGCAGGCAGAGAGAAAGGAGGAAGCAGGCTCCCCGCTGAGCAGAGAGCCCGATATGGGGCTTGATCCCAGGACCCAGGGACTATGACCTGAGCTGAAGGCAGAGGCTTTAACCCACTGAGCCACGCAGGTGCCCTTTTTTTTTTTTTTTTTTTTTTAAAGATATGTTTCAGGGAGGGACAGAGGGAGAGAGAGAATCTCAAGCTGACTCCATGCCGAGCATAGAGCCTGATATCAAGGACCTGGGCCAAAACCAAGAGTCAGATGCTCAATTGACTGATCCACCCAGGTGCACCCTTCCTTTCAGTCTCACGCAGAGAAACTTCACCTGCTTCCAAAAAGCCATTGTGCCAAAAGACACCTAGGCTCTTGGACACATTACCCCAGCTGTTTGTCAAGTTAAGATTCTGAGCAAAAACTCTTTCTTCCCCAAGATAAATCTGGGCACCAGCTGTCAAAATGATAACATTTCTCCCCATTTTTTTTTTGGTTAAACTATCTTTCATCAGATGAGCTTGAGACGATTTCTGTTCCTTCTAGCCCATGCTGGGAGGGTCTGTCGAAACCATAGCTCAGTGAGGAACCCCAGAATCCCATTCCTTGTCTGTTTCCGGGTTAAAGGTGGGAGATCCGAGAGGCAGACAGGAAGTGCAGTGTTGATTCACTGAGGGCCGCCATGTTTGGATGAGGAGGCAATCAGATAGAGAAGGCATGGAGGTTCCGGCTCCTCCTGACTTTCGCCGACTTCCCAGCCAGCTTGTCATCCCCAGGGCTGGCCCTGCTGACTAACAGCAGTCCTCCATGTTTTAGACCCTTGGAAGCCAAAACAACAGCCTCCCAAAGACCCCTCCACCTGCCTTCCCTCTACAGCCCCACCTTGATGGCTGTATGTACCTGGCTTCTCATAAGGCTGGTGACTCCTCTGGTCTTCCGCCACCCCTCCCAGACCTGCATGTCCCCAACTCCTCCCACGATGGTAAGAAGTCCAGTTCCTACCGTGTATCCCTTGCCCCATAATTCATGGTGGTTCTGCTTTCCCGAAGGAGCCCTGACTGACACACATCCAGAGCCTTTCCAGAAGAGACTCATCTTATTTTCTTTTCCTAATTTTTTCTTGATGAGAATTGGCCTCAGTCTGAAAGTGTAAAATCTGCCCAGCGTTAGCATGGCTCCTGGAACGGCAGTAGGTACCTCTCTTTCCAGTTGCTTCTAACCGTGATCAGAATCAGAATGAAATGTATGTTTGTGGTCTCTCGTGGCTCATGAAAATCCCAAAGCCATCTGTTGTCTTCATCCTCGTGTCCGTTATCAAAATACACTGATTAGGCCTTTAATTGAACCTGGTGCCGTATTTATCGAGAAACTCACAACAATTAGCTTTCTAAAAGCTTATCACCAGAACCCGAATATATAATCATTCAGCGACAGTCACTTTCAACTTGCTCCATGGCCTACCTGTGTTTGCCCTCGAAAAACCAAGACACAGTCTCCTTTTTTTTTTTTAATTTTTTCAAGAGATCAAGTGAGCGAGCTGAGAGCTAGCAGAGGGGGAATTTCTGAGCTTCTTCACCAAACTGCAGAGGGATTTGGGGGATCAGAATAGAATAGGATCAATGTGGATTCTGGAGCCGGTGGTGCAGGGAGTCACTCCCAGCCTTACCATGGACGGACTGCGGAAACTTTAAGCTTTGAGTCCCTCATCTGTAAAACCGGTACAAATATAATTCACACCCTTTGGAATGAAGAATAAATGAATGAATGTGCATAAAAAACTAGTATAGAGCCCAGCTCCTGTAAGCATTTTCGATGTAGTCATGAGAAAGCTTATCCATGCCTTCTGTGACCCCAGGAGGGAGTCGAGGACCTTGAGTTTGGCCGGGGACAGAAATAGTGCAATTATAAAATGAGATCTGAATTTCACTTTGAAAGCAGCACTTTAGAAAATGCCTGAATAAGCTAACATTTTGGCTTCCCGTGAGGTTTCCCCAGATAGAGCTTGGTGAGCTGGACCAGGTTATGAAAAGGGACCTCTGCACCCGCCTTCCCCCGGCAGAGGGTGATTATCCGCTGTTGCTCCTTGTCTCCAGGTGCTGGTGCTACCTCTTAGACGCGCTAGGACTGGCCTTTCGGATTCTGGGGGGAAATTCCACCTGCTGCTAGGACAATTTAGAGAGGATATGTCTCAGGCTGTGATGATCTCGGATTAAATTCAGGGAGACTTGCCCAGGGCATCATTAACTGCCTGGAGGAGTCAGTCCTCCAGCCATCTGTCGTCTGCCATCTCTCTGTCTGGTTTTTCCTTTGTCACATTGAGCCATCTTGAGAAACTTGGAGAGGACCTCTCCTCTTGCTGCGTTGGCACGGTGAATGAGAAACACAGCGTGGTCAGGGGTTCAGTGTTGGGGCTGAACCAGCACCAGACTTAGAGATGGTACCTGGGTTGAGATCTTGGCTGTAGGACCAAGTGCTGCTGGGGAATGTGACGTAGTCAGCAACAGCTAGAGGAAGCCTCCTGGAGCGATTGAAGGTCAAGAACTTTGTTTGGGTAAGAGCTGATATCCCAGGGGAGCCAGTCACCTGCTCTGTGATCTTGCGAAATTTGCTTACCTTCTCTGTAACTCTTTGGTTTAGTGTTTGATGTTTTTGAGCAAATACACATCCTTCTTCCATACCAACTTTCTGATTCTCTGACCCCAGCGGAATATCCAACCATTTAATTCAATTTTGACACCACCTACCTGGAGTTAGGGTCGGATCCCACAAGTTAAAGGGCTCATTCCCTGCCAAGACTGCACTCACTTCAGATGCTGGTCACAACTACCGGGCATACCTACACTTCTGTCCAGCCAACTACAATTTTGGGGTTCCCACATCCCTCACCCTAGATTGGATAATTCGCTAAATTGGCTCAGAAAATTTAGGAAAGCATTTTTGCTTGTGTTGACTGGTGTATTTTGAAGGCTACAACTCGGGAACAGCCAAATGGAAGAGAGGCGTGGGGCACAAGACAGGGATGGTGGGGTGATGCCGAGCTTCCATACCCTTTCCAGGCACACTAGCCTGCCCAGCCCATGTGCGTCCACCAAGCCAGAAACTCCTTGAATCTCACTGTTCAAGCGTTTTTATAACTCAGTCTGCATTTCTTTCCTCTCTCTCTTCCGAGGCTGGGGAGGGAAGGAGGGACTGAAAACTCCCACCTTCTAATCACAGGTTTGGTCTTTCTGGTAGACCAGCCCCTACATGACACTAACGTGTAGTTCCACTCTGATCACCTCATTGGCAGGAACTCGGGCGTTTTGTTCTCAAGGGGATCATTAGGAATGACAAAAGACACTCCTTTCCCTTGGGAAATTCCGCCCAGGGTTTTAAGAGCTCTGTGCTAGTCGCTAAGGACAAAGACCAAATATATTTTATGATAGTTCCACTGGGATACTTCCCAGACCCACAAGTGGAGGCCTGAAACTACACAGACCACCAAACTCTACATGTATACCATGCTTTTTCTTAAGACATACATTCCTATGAGAAAGGTTCATTTATAAATTAGGCACGGTAAGAGATTAACAGTAGCTAACAATAAAACAGAACAATTATTAACAATACAGTGTATAAAAGATATGTGAATGTGGCCTCCCTACATCTAGGAGCTGACCCTTGTTGAAGGCATTTGAAGAGGCTCCTAATGGCAGGGATGGGACAAAGGTCGGGGGTCCTGGGGCAGAACGGGACAAGCTGGCGTGTCTGTGGAGCACTTCTAGTCAGTGTGTTGCAGTGACATTTGTCAGGGCTCCGGAGTCAGACAATGAGACTGCCTCCTTGCAAATCTTGCCTTCGTCCTTTGTCAGCTGTGTGATATTGGACAATTTACTCAACCTCTCTGAGCCTTCTATAAAGTTAAGAATGATAATACCTGCCCTATAGATTAAATGAGACAGTGCGGGTCCAGTTCCAGACCGGGGTCCGTGCTCAGGTGAAGGCTAGGGGCTGTTAGTACTAGACGTGCTAGTAGGTTTGGCAGAGGAGCTGGTGCACGGGTGGGACCTCAGCAGATAGCCGAGAAAGGACTGCGCAGGAGGGCCCCAGCGCCACCCAGAGGGGGGTCAAGAATAGAATATTGATACCCAAATGCAAAGCAGGATATGTAATTGGATTTCTCGGCGGGGGGCAGGGAGGTGTGACTCACCCCCTTTGATAAATGCTGTTGCCCTCCTGAGGTCTCTATCATGCGATTTGGAAAATTTTCCACCTGCACTCGCTGTCTTGAGGTCTCATTTTAATAAAATTCCAGGACTGTGTGTACTCTGGGCCCGCCTGCCCGCCTACTTTTCTTGATCACAGGCTGACTGCCATGTGTCAGGCACAGGTGACGTTTGAGAAGCATGGAGGGAGGAGGCAGAGTGCTTTAAAGGGTGCACATGGGCGATTTAGGGAGAAATACAAGTGCCCAGGTGATTATCGGGGGTGGGGGGAGGGGAGGTGGATGGACAGTGGTAGGACATGGGGTCTTGGCAATGAGAGTGTAAGAGCACCTGACCAAGCCCGGAGGCATTGGCAAGGCTGTCTTGGGGGCTGCTTAAAAATTAGTCTGAGTTGAAGGTGCTCTGATCCCGGCAAGATTGAAGGGAGAATGGGCTTGAAGACTGCCGGTCAGGATTCGCACAGACCTGCAGGTGGGCTGCTAGCCCCAAATGGGCTCTCCCTGGCTACAGAGGAGGCCAAAGAGATAAAAGGCCATGGAGGGGTTTCTGTTATGGTTACAGTGACCCAAGGCTGGCAGGGTTTGGCTCTGCAGAAAGTGGTGTTCCGTGGTAATTTTAAAACAAAAACAAAATGTCTTAAAAAAATTTTTTATCTACTTATTTGAGAGAGAGAGAGAGCACAGCAGGAGGGACAGAGAGAGAAAGAGAGAATCTCAAGCTGACTCCACACTGAGCACGGAGCCCCATGCAGGGCTCGATCCCACGACCCTGAGATCATGACCTGAGCCAGAATCAAGAGTCGGCTGCTTAACCAACTGGGCCACCCTGACCCCGCAAAACACAAAACACTTTAGAAGTCATCAAGATACCATACCGAGCGTCTTTTCCAATCACAGTGGCTTCAGATAATACATGCATATGGTGAAAAAAATAATTAAAATAAAGAGAAGCAAATGAAAGAAATAAAGTTTCCTTCAAAATCATCATCGTAACATTTTGAATGGAATTTATGCATCGGTCTTGTGCAAAATTGGATCCTAACCTTTGTGAACCATTTTTATATGGTTTATTCTCTGATATCAATCACATCTCTCCTGAGCGCCATTTTTAATGCCTGTGTTATGAATTCCATCATAAATACATCCCATATGTAAGTCAGCAGTCTGCTATTATCGGTGGATAGTTAGGTTGCTTTTTGTTTTTTGTGATTGCAAATAAGGCTGTCCTGCACATAATCACTGCTAAGTTTTCATGGTACCCTTTAAACGACCTCTTTAGGGGTGCCTGGGTGGCTCAGTGGGTTAAGCCTCTGCCTTCAGCTCAGGTCATGATCCCAGAGTCCTGGGATTGAGCCCTGCATCAGGCTCTCTGCTCAGCGGAGAACCTGCTTCCCCCTCTCTGCCAGCTTCTCTGCCTACTTGTGATCTCTCTCTCTCTGTCAAATAAATGAATAAAATCTTAAAAACAAACAAACAAACAAACAAACAAATGAATTCTTTAGGATGAAACCTTATAAATGGAATCAGTGGGCTCAAGAGTTTAATTGTTTTCAAAGCCCTTGACGCAGTTTTCCAATTGTCCCCAATTTTCTCCACCCATTAGCCCATGGGCTGTATTTGCTATTTCGTGTTTTTTTTAAAATAATTTTTCATTTTTTAAATTAACATATCGTATTTGCTATTTCTTCTTGAGGCTTTTCGTCCCTGTCTTCTCAGGCTCCCACACTGCAAGAAACCCGTCAACAGAGGGCTCTCCAGTGGCCATGGGGAGAGATGAGTCTAGAAGAGGCAGCAATTACTCTAACTACTGAGGCCTTCAGGACACTTCCCATTTCCCTCGGCCCAAAACGACCCCCCCCCCCCCACCGCCGCCCCTGGGCTTGGAAGTGAACCTCTTGCTGAAACTCTGGCCTCCCTCTTCTCATAGAATTGCCAGAGAAAACACGGGATGCCATGTTAGATCTGAATTTCAGATAAACCACAGATTCTGTTTTTAGAGCAGGTATGTTCCAAACAAATATTGCCTGAGCCATTCTCATACTAAAAATTATCCGGTATTTATCGGAAAATCCAATACAATTGGGTGCCTTGGTTTTTGTTTTTTGTTTGCTAAATCTGGCAACCCTAATCCCTTAGCATCTTCCCTCATCAATTCTCTGTTGGCTGTATTGTCTTGAGAGGTCCTCTTGAGAAAAGCTTGCGGGTTGGCTGGCCATAGCTTTGTAATGGTTGTTGAGTTCTTCCTTGCAGAGGTGGAAAATTATACATGGAACCACGTGCTGTTACTGGGCATTTATGGTGATTCTTTTTCTCTCTTCCCTCCTCTTCTCTTTTCCCCTCCCATCCTCATTGTTTGAGCCTGAATCTTTATCCACATCTTTAATTCTTTTTTTAAAGATTGTATTTATTTGAGAGAGAGAGAGAGAGTGCATGAGCAGGAGGGAGAGGCAGAGGGAGAGAGAGAAGCAGACTCCCCGCTGAGCAGGGAGCCCAGCGCGGGGCTCCATCCCAGGACCCCAAGATCATGCCCTGAGCTGAAGGCAGATGCTTAACCAACTGAGCCACCCAGGCGCCCTATCCACATCTTTGATTCTTGGTGAACCACTCAGCCAAGGGACTCAGGGCTAGCATTAGAGAAACCCCGGGCCAGAACCCCTCTCCTCTTCCTAGTTTGCTAAGCCGTCCAAGGGAGAACATACGTCTCAGTCTAGGCTCTATCTTGGTAGGAGATTGGGGAACAAACATAGCAAATAAGGAATGAAATCTCAGAACTTTGTGTCTCCTTTAGAGAGACAGAGGACACACAGAAGGACAAATATGGTTGCAAAAACTGCCAGATTACGGTAGCTGGTGCCTGCAGGCAATCTGTTGGCAAACCTTCTATGCTTTGGGCACAGCCCAATACCCCATAGGAGCCTGGAGCAGAGAGTGGGCTGGACCGTTAGTGAAAAGCAGCAGGACCCAGGAGAACCCCACTGGCTTGCTGCGTGGCCTTGGTGGCTGGCCTGGGTCCTCAGTGGCTGGTGCAAGTGAGAACTGAGTCAGGAAGCCCAGCACACAGTAGGCTCTTAGTAAGTATTTTCTGGATGACTGATTTATTAGATAAATCTGCAAATCAATGCATCCAGGATCAATATTCCCTCTCTGGGCTTCTTCATTCATATAAGCTGAGAGCTCTTCCAGCCCCCGCAACTTGATTAGTCTCTGATTAACACATGGTTCTTTCTGAAGATCAGGACACAACAAAACATTTCTACAAAGAAGCAGCCAGTAAAAATCTGAGAGTCCAGCAGGCCACAGTACAGTCTCTATTCCGATGACCTCTGCTGTAAAGCGAGAGCCACCAGTGACAGCATGTGAACGAATGGGCATCACTGAGTTCCAGTAAAACATTATTTATAGGCACTGAACTTTGAATTTCATGTAATTTTCATGTGTCCGGAAATTTTATTCTTCTTCTGATATTTTGCTATTTAAAAATGTAAAAACCATTCTTACCAAGGGCCGGCTGGAAGGCTCAGTCACGTTAAGTGTCTGACTCTTGGTTTTGGCTTAGGTGGTGATCTCAGGGTCGTGAGATGGAGCCCCCTGCGGGCCTCCGCGCTGAGTGTGGAGTCTGCTTGAGAGTCTCCCTCTCCCTTTGCCCGCCTCCCCACCGCATATGTGCATGCTCTCTCTCGCAAAAAAAAAAAAAAAAAAAAAAGCAAAAAACCCAGAAACAGAACAACAACAATAAAAAACCCCTTCTTACCTCATGCAATGTACCAAAGCAGACGGTGGGCTGGGTTTGGGCTGTGGGCCATAGCTTGTCCACGCTGCTCAAGATTCATGAACAAACCTGTCCTCTACGAAGTCTCCTGAGTACTTTGAACAGAAAGTTTAGAGTGAGGGTGCTCTTTCTTCTCGCTGTGTACATACGGGTCCCCACATCTGCCAGACTGGCTTGCACAGACCCATTGCCGGGCCATGCTGTCACTCTAGAACCTAAGATGACTCCCATGGTCGTCCTTTGTAACCCAGACCCACCAAGATGTCCTGTGCTGGTGGATGCTTCACGGCCACATCCTCGGGGACACCACGCCCTTTTCTCGAATCAGTATTTGAGTGAGCTTCCCTCTTTCCATGAGTACCTGGCACCCACCCTTCTTCCTGACCATCCAGGTTGTGCTCCTGTAAGTGGCCCTCGAGCTAAGAAAATTGCTCCCCCGCAACTACTCTGATCTCTGTCTTCCCTGAACTCCTCCCACCGTATGGCTTGGAACCTGCATATTCCCCACTGCAGAGACCAGACTGCCTACGTTCAAGTCCCTGTCACCTACTCCGTGACCTTGAACAAGTTCCTGACATCATGGGAGGGGTGATAATAATAGTACCCACCTAGGAGGGTCGTGGTAAGAGTTAATTGAGATGTTTTGTGGAAAATGTTTAGGCCAAGGCGCTGGGGTGGCTCGGTTGGGTAAGTGCCGTCAGCTCAGGTCATGATTCCAGAGTGCCAGGATCAAGTCCCTCCTTGGGCTCCCTGCTCAGCAGGGAGCCTGCTTTTCCCTCTCCAGCTTCCCCTGCTTCTGCAGTCTCTGTGATAAAATTTAAAAAAAAAAAATTTTTTTTTTTAAAGGGAGTATTTATACGGTAACAAAAGATCAGAAATACCCTTCCAGGCCTTCACCAATATTGCTGATAATTTTTTCAGGTCAATTGTTAATTGACATGCAACATGCACACAGAAAAGGGTACAGACCCCCACGGTTCAGTGTGAGGAGTTTTTTCAGTGTTAGTAATTTCCTTTGACTCAAAAAGGAGCTGGTCTAGAAAAGGGGACAGAAGAGTCATCTGCGCTCCAGGGAGGTGACATTCTTTTGGGAACAGAGGGTCGCATCTAGAAACAAGGGTAGGGTTAGGGTTACAACTGAAGGAGAAGCCACTTAACACCCAGACCTTGAACTTGCCTCAGGGAGCAAACAGGCAGCTTACTTCTCAGTCATGCCTCACAAAGATGTCCCTCTCATAGATGTGTCACCTAAGCCCGTGGCAGGCACCTGTCTGGGTCCTTGATCCCTGCCAGGATGTGGAAAGGCAGCTGAGCCCACGGGCTCCCTGGAGATGTCTCAGTGCTTCTTCTCCCTCTGGGGACAGCATCTGAGCTCATTAATCCAAGAACACTAAACAGATGCCCACATTCGTCATCTCCAAGCCATTCGGTTTGAGGACATGGAAATAGCTCACAAAGGTGAGGCTCTTTCTCTGACGCAGGAATGTTGGCAAAGATTTTTCAGGAGTGTCTGCGAGGCAACAGCCAAGGCTGGAGGGGCTGACAGAAGTGGCCTTCTCCTGTGCACATACTAGATGTGTGCAAAGCTCAGGGCTGCCTGCTCTAGGCCCTAAGCTTTCTTCACGTTCATGCAACCCAAACACAAGGGTGTCATTCCGTTTCCAAGTGAGGGCAGTGAGCCCCAGAGCAGTGAAGGGACCTGCCCACAGGGTACAGTCAGTGAATGGTGGAACTGAGATGGGCACTCAGGTCTGGCTGGCTCTGGGTGCTAGTAGAATATGGCCCCAGGGGTCACCTCATTTTATACATGAGGAAACTGAGCTCCTGGGGGGAGGAATGGCCTGCCTGAAGTTATTATGGTATAATAAGAAGAAAGGGCACTGCAGCCCTGTGCCCCTTTCCCGTACCTTGCTCTGTGTTTCCTCCTCCTCAGGCTGTTCACCTGTATCCTTTGTGATATTGTTTATAATAAATCAGCAAATGTAAATAACTGTTTCCTCAAATTTCACGAGCAGTTCTAGCAAAGTACTGAACCTGAGGAGGGGGATCACAGGAACCCCAGTTTATGGCCAGTTTGTCAGAAGAACAGGTGATTGGGGCTGGCAATCAGTATCTGAAGCAAGGGTAGGCTTATGGGACAGAGCCCGTAGTCTTGGGGTCTTGCTAACCCGAGGCAGCGAGTATCAGAGTTGAGTCAAACTGGAGGACACCTGCCTTCAGTTGGACATCCGTCAAGAACTGCAGAGTTGCTCGGTGCAGAAAAATGCAACATTTGATGTCAGATGTGTAGAGTGTATAGAAAAACAGAATTTTCCTTTTGGGAGAGGTTTGTGGTGGGACGTAGGCTGGGGTCCAGGCTCCAAACGCTAGACTCATCTCTGGATGAGTGTTCCTGCCATCCCCAGAATGCCAAACATCCACATTTTATAAAAGAGCCAGATAGGGCACCTGGGTGGCTCAGGTCATGATCCTGGACTTCCAGGATGGAGTCCCACATTGGACTCCCAGCTCCTTGGGGAGTCTGCTTCTCCCTCTGACCTTCTCCTCTCTCATGCTCTCTCTCACTCATTCTCTCTCAAATAAATAAATAAAATCTTTTTTAAAAAATTTCTTAAAAAAAAAAAAAGAAGGAGCCAGATAAATATGATTTTTTAAAAGTCGGGCTTCTCCTCCATCAGTCTATTTTGACCTTCACATGGCGGTCTCTGCTGTATTTCCACTAGGCTCTAGACCATGTTATTTTCAAAGGTATTTTGTAAAGTAGGTGCATTATTATTCTGACAGAGCTTGATCACCTCTCCAGCCCAGAGCTGGTAAAATGACCGATTTCCTCCATTGTCCCAGCATGAAAGGCTGGGATGGAGAATAGCACAAGTTGGCTTCTTTTCCCTGCTGCGTTCATCAGGTTCTTGGAGATGACATCTCTCTCTCTCTCTCTCTGGAACAAGCTGGCAACAGTAGAGTTTGGTTTCCAGGACTTAGCTCTCTTCCTGCAGAGAACTGGACTAACATGCCTTACTCGAAAGGTCCAGCCAAGCTTCAAAAGTGCTTTGCATGAACTACTGAAATGCTTTCGTAACAATATAATTTAATAGGACTGAAATTCCATTCATGCTTGCATTGAGCAGTACATATATTTGTTTTAGTCAAAGCACACATACCCATGCACATGTATCAGTGAAAATGTCTTCAACTCTAAGTAACAAAACATTCTCTTAATAGTGTCTTAAATCTTAAAGCTCCTGGGTGGCTCAGTCGGTTAAGCATGCGACTCCTGATTTCAGCTCAGATCATGATCTCAGGGTGGTGAGATCAAGTCCCATGTTGGGCTATGAGCTGGGCATGGAACCTGCTTCAGATTCTCTCTCTGCCCCTCCCCTCCCCCCAATTTTTAAAAACCTAATGTCTTAAATCTAGGATGGCCAACTGTCCCTGTTTGCCTGGGACAGAGCAGTTTCCCAGGACATGGGAATTTCAGTGCTGAAGCTGGGACAGTTTTCAGGCCAACCAAGACAGCTGGTCACTCTCCTTAAATCATAAGGACATTTAACATTGCCTTACCAAGAAGTCTGGATGCGGGTGATCTGAGCGTCAGCAAGGTACCTCTTAGCTCCCTTCCCCTTGTCACTCTCGCCACAGTGACTGCAGAAGCATCAGGACGAGGAGCTGGGTAGCACTCGGGTCTCTGATCATCCTTCCCAGGAGTGCCCCCAAGCAGACTTCCTCTTCTATCTCATTGGCCGGAAGTGGGTCTCATTGCTACCTCTAGCTGCAAGGGAGCCGGGAAAAGTGGATGTCTGGCGAAGGCAGACGGGATTGCCATCACTCTTGCCGAGGACTGAATTCTCCCTCCTCGATTCCTATGGTGAAGCCTTGGTTTCCAATGTGATCGTACTTGGAGGTGGAGCCTATGGGAGGAGCTTAGGTCATGAGAGTGGAGGCCCCATGAATGGGATTATGGCCCATAGTGACACAAGGGACCCCAGAGAGAGGATCTCTTTCTTCACCATGAAGATTTAGCAAGAAGGTGGCCATCTCCAAACCAGGAAGGAGGCTCTCACCAGGAGCCAAACTTGGCTGATATCTTGATCTTGGACTTCTTAGCCCTTCAGAACTGTGAGAAATTAACGTTCATGGTTTAAGCCACACAATCTATGGTGTTTTGTTATGGCTTTGGGCACGTTGCTTCATTTCCATTTCCTCGTCTATAAAATGGAGATAAAAACAGCTCTCCCATAGGACGCCCGTGACGATATAGATGAGTTTATGGGTAGAACGTGCTGAGACACTGCCTAGCCCATGGTAAATGTTCGGTACATGGTGACTTTTTGTTTTTGAGGATAAGAGCAGGATCGAATAGAGATTTTTATGAGGAGCTGTGTTGTGACTCCCCTGAGAGCTTCTGAAGAATTCCTCACCTGTTAATGGTGGTGAATTTGAGTGTGTTTGGGAGAACTCAAAATCATGCTGACTGCAGCTTTGAGATGGGCAGAGAGTGAGTGAGAAGGCCTCCCAGGGCAAGCCCGCCATACTTGAGTTACAGAAAGGAAACTCAACTGAGCATGAGCTGGCACGAGCTACACGGAAATACTTGGAGTGGAAGAGTGGCCCCTGGGTGCAGGGGAGGTCAAGGTCATGCGTCATTTTAGTTTCCTTCTTCATACCCATTGGTGTTTTCTAAAACCTCTGCAGAGAGCAGGTGTGTCCTCTACGATTACATAAGAATTTATTTCAAAACTTTGATATAGAGGAAAATACCCAATAAGGATGATTATTTTTAATATTGAACATGTTCCATTTATCACCTATTTCCCCAGCGTTATTTTCTTTCTCTCCCTGCTTCTTTGTCATAGCGAGTAGTTGTACTAGACACAAATTACCGAGCACTTTACCTGTCCCAGGCACGTGCTCAGCCCTTGACATGGGCAGCAAGACTGTTATTATGCCCATCTGAAATATTTTTTTTTAATTTATCTATTTGACAGAGATCACAAGTAGGCAGAGAGGCAGGCAGAGAGAGAGGGAGAAGCAGACTCCCCGCTGAGCAGAGAGCCTGATGCGGGGCTCGTTACCAGGACCCTGGGATCATGACCTGAGCCGAAGGCAGAGGCTTAACCCACTGAGCCACCCAGGCACCCCTATTATTCCCATCTTAAAAAGGAGGAAAGTAAGGCTCAGAGAAGTTCAGCTGCTGGTGCATTGACCCCTTTGAAGGAGAGCTCTTGGGTACCAGGGCTCTTGCTTCTGACCACAGTCTGTCTCTCTTTTGTCCCTTTCATTGCCTTTCCTTCTTTCATCTCTTGAAAATGATCAACCAGGTACCTGTCTCAATTCTGAAGTCATAACCCATGATTTTTCAGCGAGAGAATGACTGACATTCAGACCAGATCATTCTCCACTGAGGTGCCATCCTGCGTGCTGTGGGACATTTAGCAGCATCCCTGGACTCTACCCCGTAGATGCCAGCAACGATCCCCACACACCAGCCCCAGCTGTCACAACCAATGTGTCTCCAGACGTCGCCAAATATCCCTGGAGACCAAAATCATCCTCATTAGAGCCACGGATGGAGGCTGATCTCAGCAGTCGATGTGGCAAAGGATTCTGGAGGCCCTCCAGTTGAACGATCGCCGACGAGAGCCCATGGGAACAGGCTGTGCCCTACTGGCAAGCCCCCAAGCTCACTCGAGGCAGCTGCCACCTGCTAGGACATTTCAGGGCAGGGCCTGACAAACGCTTGGGGGGCTCTGGCAACAGGGAGATGATTCTGCGGCTTGTCCCAAAAGCTGGGAGCTAGGATCAGAAGGAGTAATAATGGGCACTCCTCGGCCAGCAAAGGGAAGGGGGCCCCATGCTGGTCTGTGGAATGCGGGCAACAGATCCGTGGAAGGAGGTAGGAAATCAGCAGGCTCAGAGGTGTTGATTTCTAGTCCTTGTCCTGGCCCCTCCGTGCCCCCAGCCCCTCACTTGACTCTTCTTTAGAGCATGTGACGTTCTGTTGTATTTGTGTTCACGCTCTGTCACCCCACCTAAATTTCAGCTCCCAAGGGCAGAGGAGCCTCGGAGGCTTGGAGCCCATGACTGCCCATGGCAGGCACAGGAAATGTTCCATAAAGACGTGCACAATGAAGGCAAATACCCTCCACGCCCCACGGGGCAGCGATCTGAAAATACATCTTAACAGCCACAGCTGTGTCAAGCCCGTCGTATGCAGTGGCGCCACTTCTGAGAATCCACGGCCCCCACTCCGAATAATCCAACGTGAAGAAAAAGCCTTGTATGAATCCATGTGTAGTCAACAGTGGCTCAAATGGCAGCCCCCAAAAACCCAACCTAAGCCTCTGCTTTCGGCTCAGGTCATGATCTCAGGGTCCTGGGATCGAGCCCCGCATCGGGCTCTCTGCTTGGCAGGGAGCCTGCTTCCCTTCCTCTCTCTCTTTTTGCCTCTGCCTACTTGTGATCTCTCTCTGTCAAATAAATAAAATCTTTAAAAAAAAAAAAAAACAACCTGAAAACCCCACCTAAGTAGTCAAGATAAGGGGATAATTAAAGCAGCCTTGAAAAATACACTTGGTGAAATTCCAGATTTGTGGTATACATACCGTGCACAACAGTTACAAAACTGTGAAGCAGTACTTACCTGGCAGGAGAGTTACTGTGATCACGAAGATGTTTTTCCCAGGGCAAGGGTTACCCATTGCACTCTGGATATGCTGACCCCTGCGATTTCCCCAAATGTGGGAAACTCGAGTGCATAACGTGTGGTAGTGGGGGACTGTGTTCACGCTTTCCCCTGGGGAAAAAACAAAACAAAACAAAACAACTATAAAGCATGTTGCAAGACTGTCTGGGTAGCCCGATAGCAGAGATTATAGGAGTGAGCCTCCTTTCCTGGTGGGAATATGACGCATCTGGAGGGCAATTTGCAAGTTCCTAATTAAAATGCAAGTGTTGCGGCACCCGGGTGGCTCAGTCGGTTGAGCAGCTGATCCTTGGTTTTGGCTCAGGTCATGATCTCGGGGTCCTGGGACCGAGCCCCGCATTGGGCTCCTCGCTCAGCTTGGAGTCTGCTGGAAATGGTCTCTCTTGTTCCCTCTACCCCTCTGCCCTGTGAGCGTGCATGCACCCACACTCTCTCTCTCGAATAAATAAATAAATCTTTAAAAAAAATAAAAACGAAAGGTAAAATGCAAGTGTTCGTGTCCCTTGACCCAGTGATTGCATTTCTAGGAATTAATTTTTCTAGGGATTGATGTGTTTCTAGGAATTTATCCTAGAAACATCCCAGATGTCTGCGCCTAGGAGAATGGTAAAATAAATCACCGTGTATCACGATAATGGAATACTACACAGCCATTAAAAACAAGGAGGTATGCACATACCGACGTGGAGAAACGCCCAAGATAGATCATTAAGTTAAAAAAATTGCAAAACATTTTTGTATGATAGTAATGATGTCATAACTTATAGTATAAACATGAACATTTAAAAAATCTGGAGGAATATAAACCAAGGTGTTGACATTTTTTTTTTCTAAAGGACTGAGGAAGAGTTTTCTCTACATTGTGAATTTCTACAATGTCTGAAATTTTTAGCATAGCTGCTAATGGAAAACACTGGGCCAGCAGCAAAGAAGTAAGGATGTGAGGACCTAAAGCAATTCCATCAAGGGGTCATTAATAGTGATTGATCATTTCTCAGTAGCAGGGTAACACGCACTTTCTGTTTTTCTTCTTCTTCTTTTTTTTTTTTTTTTAAAGATTTTATTTATTTATTTGTCAGAGAGAGAGCGAGCGAGAGCGAGCACAGGCAGACAGAGTGGAAGGCAAAGTTAGAGGGAGAAGCAGGCTCCCTGCGGAGCAAGGAGCCCGATGTGGGACTCGATCCCAGGACGCTGGGATCATGACCTGAGCCGAAGGCAGCTGCTTAACCAACTGAGCCACCCAGGCGTCCCTGTTTTTCTTCTTTTTAAGTTGTTATTTATTTAAGTAATTTCTACACCTCACATGGGGCTCGGACTCACAACAGTGAGGTCGAGGGTCCCATGCTCTTCCCGCTGTGCTAGCCAGGCACCTCTGTTTTTCTTCTTTTGAGGGGGAACTTGTAGGAAGAGCGTGTGAGGCCTTTACAAAGGACAACACCCTCCCCAAACACTTTGTTTAAACTGGGTGATGCTCAGGGTCATAAGAACATTCTGTCAACGTAACCTGCTGTGGGATGGTGTCCTGTCTCCCCAGGATGGACGACATCCAGCTCTGCAATGACATTATGGACCTGAAGCAGGAGCTACAGAACTTGGTTGCCATCCCAGGTAAGCATGGGGGACTCCAGCCTAAGTTAAGGAGGCGCCCAGAGCCCCCCAGCCAGCCCGGTCTGTGCCCCTTAGGTCTGGAAGGCTGAGTTCATCTCTGCTCCTAGCACAGCCCCATTCTTGCTCCCTGTCAGGTAGACCTGGCTTCAAGTCTTCATTCTGGTCCCCTCCTTGACCTTGGGAAAGTCACCTTATCTGACTTTCCATTTCCTGGCCTCTGAAAATAGCGTAGTACTAGTCACAGCCCTTAACTCATTGGGTATAAATCTCATTGTGATACATTGAACATGGCAAGCCATGGGCTTAGCTTCACATCTGGTCCAAAAATGAAGAGTCCAGGAAGTATTAATGATTATTACTATTACTATTCTGTTTGGGGGTGGGTAGAGTATGGGGGTTACAAGCTCTGACTTTGGAGTCCAAACTAGATCTCTCGATTACTAATGAATGAAATGACCGGAAGCATCTTACTCCACCAAATTCAGTTTCCTCACCTGTCAGCTGGGACAATAATGGTATCTACTTCATAGGGTCATTATGGAATTGACTGAGAGGAAAAACATGTACGGTGCTAGACACAGTTCCCATCCTTTAAGTGCTTAAGAAATTAAGTAAGTGCTTAAGAAATTGTTACTGTTGTCCTTGTCGTTAACTAAACAAACTTGTGCCCTCTTATGTTTATACACTAATTCATTTTAACCTGATAGTAGCAAACCTATTACCTTTTGACCTAAGTTCCTTTTTATGGATCCTAATTATCTTTTCTAAACCCACAAATATTTAGTGAAAAGTGGCATGTTCAAAAATTTTTTATGAAATCTCTTTTACATCTTGTTTAAGATATTGCTCTATCTGCTTTGGTAGGTATTGGTAGGGTTGGAAAATATGGTTTTGCTTCAAGTATATGGAATAAAGTCAGATACACACACACACACACACACACACACACACACACACACACACATACACAGAGTGTCTACCCACTGCTTCGGATCTGAATTTATTTGGCCTCTTTTCCCAAGAGAGCTTTCCCTGCTCTCCAGGCTGGGTTAGGAATGAGGGTCTGGAAGGTGCTAATGGAAGGTGTATTGGGTGCAGAAAACAACCCTGTGTCAAGAATCTTGCTTTAGGGAACACCTGGGTGATTCTGTCAGTTAAACATCTGCCTTTGGCTCACGTCATGATCTCAGGGTCCTGGGATCGAATCCCACATTGGGCTCCCTACTAGGCAAGGAGGCTGTTTCTCCCTCTACCTGCTGCTTCTCCCCTGCCTGCCTGGGTTAGGTGCCGGGCACGTGACAAGACAAAATGATTCCCTGATCCAGCCACTCCCAAGTCAGTGGGAAGATGGGGCTTGGCGCTAGTGGTACCAGCAAGTAGTAGCTATGACTAGGTGGGAAGCATAATCGAAGGGGTTGTAGGTCCAGAGGCGCCTGGGTGGCTCAGTCAGTTAAGCGCCTGACTCGGTTTCAGCTCAGGCCATGACTGCAGGGTCGTGAGATCGAGCCCCGTGTGGGGCTCCACGCTCAGGGAGTCTGCTCAGGATTTTCTCTCTCCCACTGCCCCTCCCCCCACCCCACTTATGCACACTCAATATCTTTCTCTCTCTCTCTCTCTCTCTCTCGTGCATTATGGAACCGAGCACTGTTCTAATGCCTTCTCACTAGAACATGTAGGGCTGGGCCATTCTTTGTTGGGGCTGGTGGGGGCTCTGTTCTGTGTGCTGTAAGGTACTCGGCAGCAGCACCCCTGGCCTCTACTCACGAGATGCCCGTAGCAACCCCTGCCCCACAGCTGTGACAACCAAAGATGTCCCCAGGTGTTGCCAAATACACTCTGGCAGACCGGTGCAAAAATGCCACCTAAGGGCCCTTACCTTATATTTTTATTTGTTTAAAGATTTTATTTATACATTTGACAGAGAGAGAGAGCACAAGCAGGGGGAGTGACAGAGGGGGAGGGAGGAGCAGGCTCCCCGCTGAGCAGGGAGCCTGATGCGGGGCTCCATTCCAGAACCCTGGGATCACAACCTGAGCCGAAGGCAGACACTTAATGCCTGAGCCCCCTGCGTGCCCCGAGAACCCCTACTTTAGAGTCCAGGACCTGGCTTTGAATCCATGCTGGCCAGACAGGTGGCCTTCGTGTGGCAACTTAATTTCTCTGAGCCTTACGTTCCTTGTTTGCAAAATGAGGCCAAGAATGCCAGCCTCGCCATGCAGATGCTGTGGGGCGGGAGATGCGAAGCGTGGGAGCGCTCGGTCCATTCCTCTTCTGATGGCAGGGCGGGCGTAAGGGGCCAGCAGATCCTCCGGACGCCGCTGTCCCAGCGATCACTCGCCAGGTGCCAGGCACGGTGCGGGAGGGCGGCACTCAGGTACCGGGCATCTCCTCGAGGGACCAAACTCTTCTAGGATGGCTTGTCGACACGGTTGCATGACTCGATGGGGGACTTGTAATGCAGCGTGAACTCTATCTCGAGAACACCCCTACCACAGAAAGCCAAATGCCCAACGCAAAGCATCCAAAGAAGGGAGCAAGAACAAGGTCCAGACAGCACCTGCTAGAAATTCGATCCTGGGAGTGCGGAGCTCTGGCATGGGTCATTTCTTAGAGCCTCACGTGACGGTAGCAACACCAAGAGTGTAGAGCCACCCCTGAGGACGGCCGGTTCTTCTGTCCCGTTTTTATATCCCACCGAGAACCAGTTTCAAAGGTAGAAAAACCCACCGCAGCTGATGGCAGCACTAAATGGGCAATTACTGGAAGGGCAGAGGAGGCTTCTGGAGCCCTGGGCCATTGCATGAGCGCTCTGTCAAATTCCCTCAAACAGCATGAAACCACCCAAATTGATTCTCTTAGTTCCGGAGGCCGGAAGTCCGGAATCTGGGCCCTGCTCCCTCCGGAAGCTCTCGAGGAGAATCCTTCCTTACCTCTTCCCGCTCCCAGTGGCTGCGGGCGGTCTGTGGTGCTCCTTGGCTTGCGGCTCACTTGTTCCAATCTCTGCTTCTCTCATCCCATGGCTTCTTTCCTGTACATCTAGACGTCTTCTCCACGTCTCCCAGGACAGCTGTCATTGGATTTATGCTCCCCCTAGTGAATATGATCTCATCTCACTAAGTACATCTGCAAAAATCCTCTTTCCAACCCCACTAAACAAGACATTTTGGAGGGGGAGGGGGATACTATTCAACCCCAAACTGGCCTGAAGCTCAACCCAATCTCACAAGGGTTTGGAAACAAGAAAGTTGTTAGAATATTCCCTCCTTCTCTGTCTGTCTGTCTTTCTCTCTCCCCCTCTGTTTTGGATGAGCCAAGCAAGTCCACTCCATCTCCTTCCCATGATCTTATCACCCAAAAACCCAACTCTTCTATGTTTAGGAGGACAGATTAGCATAGCGTATCCTTCCTGTAAACAGATCCTCCTAGTTCCAGTAAGACCCCTTGTCACACATCACTTGCTTGAGAAACAGTGACAAAGATTTACGGTTATCCAGAAGGACCAAAACGGTAGGAGCAAAGAAGAGCAGACGGTCTTCTCTGAGCACTGACCCTCTTGCCTTCTCTCTTTCACAGCAAAAACAAACAAACAAAAACAAAGCAAAACCCCCAAAAACCAACTTTTTAGGGCCTCCGTGTCTTAATTTTCAGCCTCTGAGAACTCTGATGGGCCTAGCAAGGGTTGATTTCCAGGATCACTTTTGTCTCAGCAGAACACATGGGAGCTCCTGAGGCAAAGGAGACATGGGTGTGTGACCACTGGACCAGCCAGGGCCAACTCAGGCCTCAGGGGCTCCAGTCAGGGCCATGGAAGCTTCTAGAATACAGGTGGAAATGGATGGGAGCAGCGGTTCTTGGCTGATGCAGTCCCTGGGGTGCCTGGCTGAGCCAGAACAGGGACTAGGATGAGGAGGACAAGGACAGCCAGGTCACCAAAATCTCCAGTAACCACGACAAAGAATATATTAATGCAATATTTAGAATACCAAAATAGGGGCGCCTGGGTGGCTCAGTTGGTTAAGTGTCTGACTCGTGATTTTGGCTCTAGTCATGATCTCAGGTCATAGGATGGAGCCCCGCATCAGGTTCTGCACTCACCAGGGAGTCTGCTTAAGATTCTCTCTCTCCCTCTGCACCTCATCCTACCCACATGCACTCTGTCAATCTTTAAAATAAAGTAAATAAATCTTTTTAAAAAATTTTAAAATACTAAAACACACACACACAAATCCATAATAAACAAAATACCAAAAATTTAAATTAAGATCAGTACCCACACTCAGCAGGCAAAGTCCAGGGATGCCAAAACCTGCAGCGCAGAAGGAGTCCCACGTGAAGAGTGCCTTCCGCCTGAAATGTCATTGACTATCTGGCTAAGAATCATGGGTTGATAAGGTCATGGGACCAGTTAGCAATAGAGCTTAGGTCCTCAATGCCGGTTCCATTGATTCCCCCAGGAAATCAAGTTTTCCGAGGGACCTTTGTGTAGAAATTCACATATTAAAATTTTCTTTCTTCTTCTGCTTTCCTACCCCCCTCTCCCTACCTTCTCCTCCAACTCCTTGTCGAATCCTTCTGTGTATTCCCTGGCCCAGGGCCAGGTGTCTAGATGGATTCAGCTGAGTGCAGGCAGGGGAAGAAACAGTGCTCCTGACGACACATCAATAAAAGTATCAAGCAAAGAGATCACTGAATGGCCAAGAAATTCACACCTCTCCAGCCAGGGTCAGAAGATCATTCACCAGCTCCCCAGTGGTGGATGCAGATGTCTGGCTGGAGAGAATGCCTGGGGCCTTCTCTGCCTTGAGGACTCCTCTGGGACAAGCCAAGATATGTCATCTCACCTCCACGGCCCCCACTGTCTCCTCAGAACTGGAGAGGTCATGGCATCTTCCCTTGGACATAAAATTAGTGTCTCCCTCATACGGTTGTCAGAAAGGACTAAAGTTGTGGTTCTCAACCAGGGGTGATTTTGTCTCCCCTCCAGGGGACATTGGGCAATGTCTGGAGGCGTTTTTGGCTGTCACACCTGGGGTGGGGTACTGCTGGCCCCTAGTGGGTAGAGATTGGGCATCTGGCTAAACACCATGCAGTATACAGGAAGGCCTTTGCAACAAAGAAGGATCCAGTGTCAAATATCAGTGGTGCTGAGGTTGAGAAACAGGACTAAATGGAAACAACAAGCTCATGGACATAAAAATATAACAGCTGCAATTTATGAAGCACTTCTCATTTGCACACTTAGGCTGAGATTTGCTTTTCGTTCATTAAATAAGTATTTATTTCTTTTGTACCTGATTCGGTAAATATTTAAGAGGGGAGCATTTAGTCATTAAAACAACAGTGACGATATACAATGATCGCTTATAATGGAAGAAGCTGATGGTTCATGAGCCCTTACGAGATACCAGGCAGTGAGCCTACTTTCCTTGGTCTCTCTTAAAATTTGCAGCAACTTCATGATCACTTATGTGGAGAGACTGGATGCCCAGAGGGGTTGAGGGACATGCCCAGAGTTGCACAGCTAGGGAGAGGAGAAGGTAGGGTGTGAAAGCAGGACTGTCTGGTTCTATAATGGGTGTCCAGTTAGGAGGGCAGTCCAGGGAGTCCAGTTAGGAGGGCACACATGGTCCAGGAAGAGATGGCCTGGGCTAAGGAGGTGTGTTGGAGAAGACGAGAAGCCCAGTTGGAGAGTCACGTTGGTAAGCATGTGGAGATGTTGGGAATCAGGTGTGTGCTGCCAGCAAACAGGGGGTGAAGCTGGCAAGCTGGCAATTCTCATTGGCAAGGAGGTGGATAATGTTGGAAAGCAAAAGGATCACATCACCAAGCAAGTGGTGGTGCTTGGAGTGGTGAGTGGTGCATGGAGGCAGTTGGAGGATGCCTGGTAGAAGGTGCGGGTGCCGAGAGGCTGGTGGGTGATGCCTGGGGGCAAGTAGGTGGTCCCTAGAGGCCAGTGGGTGGTGTCTGCAGACAAGTCACCCAACACTTTTCATCTTCTGAAGGGGTCCGGGCAGAGGGAGCAGAAGCAGGTTCAAGTTTCTGCCTCTTTTTCTCAGTCATCTCTAGCCCTGACTCTCTTGTTCTCTCTTTGGCCTTCTAGGTCTTGGTATCTAGGACAGGACAAGAGCTATCAGGATGGATGATGCCCTTGTACACTTTGATTGGCCCTGGCTGTAGAGTAACTCCCTCCTACACCCCTGCCTGGGCCCTCTGAGCCCCTTGCCTTCTGCATGACCCCCTTGTTGCATCATTAACCGCCTCCTAAGTACCTGCTGCGGGCCCAGCTCTGTGCTAAGCCATTCACTAAGACCGCTGCCATTAAGCCCCACCATGTGTCTTTACAGGAAAGGAAACTGAGGCTTGAAGAGGTCCAGTTGAACTTGAAGATCAAGTTCACCCAGCGAGTGACATGGCAGAGCCGGGATCCCAACCCAGGCCCCTGGACTTATGTGCTTCTAGCATTTGCACTTGACAGTTTCTTTGCTGGTGTTTTCTTTTTCCCAGAAAAAGAAAAGACCAAGCTGCAAAAGCAGAGAGAGGATGAGCTAATCCAGAAGATCCACAAGCTGGTGCAGAAGAGAGACTTTCTGGTGGATGATGCGGAGGTCGAGCGGCTAAGGTGAGTTGGCTCCCAACCCAGCGCTGCTAGAACGCAGTCCTAGGTCTCCTCTCAAAGCCGTCTTCTGCTGCAGGGACTCGTGGCCTGGCCTGACAGATGTGGCCTCAACAAATGCTCCCACATACTGGGTCCAAATGAACCCCCAGCCTTCCGGTCTGAGGACCTGTTGCACATCCCAGGGAAACTGGATCCAGCTCCAGAAAGTCTTGCAAAGGCCTGTGGGTCCTAAGACAATGTTACTTGAGGAGGTGACCAGGGAGGAATTATATGACATGATGCGTGACAGAGCCTCCTATGCATTCTCTTCACTGACCTTTCTCCCAAGGCAAACTGGTCATCAAGGCCACTTCCTGAAACTTCTGTGGGTTTCTACAGAAACCCTGCCCCTTGGGCTGACTTGCTTCCTTGCCTGCCCTGTCCACTGCCCGGCTTTGTTCTCTTCTCCTCCCCCTCCCCAAAACCCCCTCACTGTCCCCCACCTTGGTGGCTCCAGCACCACTCCCTAGCTCTCAGGGTCTCCTATTTGCAGATGCACCTGCCACTTGATCTGGACAACCATGGGCACTGGAGGCACAGGGCACCCACTCAGAGGAAAGGAATGTTGATTCTTGAGTATTTTTGTCCTGGAGCCTTGCCTTTGGAAAGCCCCACAAGGACAGAGGCTCACAGGTCTTCTTCCAACCTAGGAAGCATCTAGCTCTTTATTGTCTGTCCTCCTGGGTCCTCTGAAGGCTGGAATGTACCTCGCATGGCTCAGCCAGGCTGGGCCTGCTGACTTTGTTCCTGATGACCCTTGGAAGAGTTCAGGTGAATTGCTGACACTTACCACAGACCTCATGGGAACACAGATGTGTAGGTGACTTAAGGGTACAGGGTCAGGAGAGGTATTACTCAGCTCACTGAAACCCCTGCAGAGGCTGGGTCCTAGCATGGCCTTGCCTTTGCCCTGGGATCTCACCTGAGCCCCAGGGAGATAGTTACTCCATTGTTGATACATGTCTGTGGTTCAGAGTAAGTTCTTCAGATGCAACATGTACACACCACGGACACATAACACACACAAAAAAAACATGGGCACACCACCGACGCATAAAACAGAACATACATTCCCCATCCACATGTAACATGCAGCATACACGTATCAGCCGCACATAATACACAGAAGCATACCCACACCAGCCACAGAGCCTGATGCGTGGTCCCACACACTTAACCTCTGGCCCCATTTCTTCAGTTCCCGGATGCTTTCCTTGCTTACTCTACTTCCCTCTTGTCTTTACATGCCTGTCTCCACAGGGAGCAAGAAGAAGACAAGGAAATGGCGGATTTCCTGAGAATCAAGTTAAAACCCCTAGATAAAGTAACCAAATCTCCAGCCAGTGAGTGCCTACATTCTTCTTCCTCCTTCCCCCATTCAGGAGAAAAGGAAATTTTAAAGAGGTCTGGGAGCCTGAGCGGGGACAAGAAAATACTTTCTAGAGATCAGACTTAGGCACACGATGGCTGCAGGTGGGGCCAGCTTCATGGGCATGCCTCCAAGGAAGCTGCCCAGGCCCCGATGGCCAGAAGGGCACTGTGCTTGTTTTCATGTTCTGCTCCTGCTATCTTGAGGTTCTTGATAGTTTTGGAACAAGGGGCCCTGCATTTTCATTTTGCCCGGGGCTCGGCAGACTGTAGCTGGTCCTAGCAGCAGCTATCTCTTACCAATTGTAGGTTTGGTGGATTTCTCAGAAGTTGCATGGCCACTGAGGCAGAAAGGTGGGGGCTGAGGCTCAGGGAAATCCAGCCTCTGTTGATAATCAGTGCAAAAAGGTTCCATGTGAAACAAGTTTGGGAAATGCTACATATCTGACCTGTTTGGTGCCAATATCTATTAGCCTAAAGAAGTGGTAACAGGTTCTACTTCTCTTTGTTGACCCAGTGAGGCTACTTTTAGTTATAGGAAACATACTCAATTCAAATTTGCAATAGCACGAAGGGGGATTTGTTGGAAGATGTGCAACAGGAACCAGCTTCGAGAACCAGACACTGTTAGAATGCCTTCATTTTCCTTCTATTTCTGCCCCTCTTTGTATGTGAGCTTCATTTTCTCCTACTACATGGATGGGCCTTCTTCCTGGGGCCTGCATTCCAGAACCATAAATTAGCAGCAGCAAAACAACACCATACATTCTCTCTCCTGGTATCCAAACACATCAATCTCAGGGGAAAACTCTGGCCCTTCTCGGATCATTTTCCCACCTCCTAGGGCTTCGCCATCATCAAGAGGCTGGGATGCTATGATTGGCCAGATCTGTGTTGCATGCCTGCTTCTGTAGCCCCAGAGACATCAACTGTTATCAGAGTGAGGGGACTGGAAATCCTGATAGGAAGATAAAACCCAAAGGCTGCCACCATTTACCATGGCCACAAACTCAGTTTTCCTTGACCATCTATTAATATCCCATGAAATGTGGGGTAGAGTACAAGGGAATAAAGAAAGAAGAAGGTCCCCTTTTTCAGGCCCCTAATATCACAAGGCATATGGTCCTTGCCTAAATCCAGCATCCTCAGTGGACTGTCTTTTTCATGAAAAGCCAATCAGAAAAAGTCCACCTAATGGGAGAGAGGAGGAGCAAGGAAAGCACGGTTATGAATAGCAAAAAGTAATCTGGCAAGAAATCAAAACACCCGGTTTTTTGTACCCCATGCAAAGGGCCAAGTGTCCAAATTTGCACAAATCTTCTAGTGCTGGGAACTAAAGTTGAAAAATTAAAATAATAAAAAGCCACTGAAATCTCTGGGGTCCCAGCAAAGTGATACAAAACTGCTCAGTTGAGGACCTTTCTGCATCCCACAATATGTAACCCACAGTTTGGGGGAAAAAAACAACAACAAACAACTCTATGAAAATGAACTGTTGATAAAAATTTTAAACCCATAAAGAACTGAACCCCATGAGTGGAGTCAGTAGATACCACAAAGAGAATGTCTTCCCAAGAACTGGAGATAACAAACTATCTAAAAGAGAAAACAAAGTATATTTGAAATGATGAAAGAGATAAGAGAAGGGATAAAACCCAAAATGAAATAGCAGGATGCCATGAGAAAAGAATTGGTAGATTTGCAAATAATTACGTTTCTTAAAAAACTGTCACAGAAGTAAAAACCTGTAGATTAAACAGAGCTGAAGGGAGAATTCATAAATTGGAAGACAGAACTGAGGAAATTAACCAGCACATAACACAAAGAGACAAAGATATGGCAAATGTCTTCTAAAACATGGAAGAGAGAATAAGAAAGTCCAGCTTACTTCAAATAGGCATTCTAGAAGAAGTGGTAACAGAAAACAAGGAGTTTTCTGGAAGGATAATGTATGACCAATTCCCAGAATTGAAAGACATGAAACCCCAGATTAAAGAGACTTGGACAATATTTCCCATTTATCCATTCACCAAATACTTTGAATGCCAGACCCTGTGTCAGGCTTGGCAGATACAATGGCGAAGAGAACTGAATAGGATAAGAGCTCAAGGCTGTGACTGGAAGCTGAGAACTGAAAGCCAGGGGGCTTCTAGGGAGGTGGGAATAGTTATTGGAACCATATAAAACACACACCAGCTCTCCACCGCACCTGATCTGTAGAGTTGGAGCAAGGCCTGGCTAGGGGTTGGGATGGGACAGGAGCTTCTGATGGTTGGGGCTCTCCTTATGTCACCTCTTCCTCTCTCCCTTTTCCCCTCTCTCTTTCTGTGCCCCTATCCTGCTGCAGGCTCCCGAGCAGAGAAGAAAGCAGAGCCCCCACCTAGCAAGCCCACAGTGGCCAAGACTGGGCTGGCACTCATCAAGGATTGCTGCGGAGCCACCCAGTGTAATATCATGTAGCCCCCCATGTGGGGTGCCCCCGGGGCCACGGGGAACCCCCCTCCCACCCTCTTGTCTTCATAGCCCCTATTTCACAGGGGCCCAAGAGCTCTCCAAGGCAGAAGGGGTTGAAGGCAAGCCTGTGACTGCCGCCAGGGGCCGTGGGCGTGGCGGGCAGGCCCGGCCGCCCTGTACAGAGTGTAGCAATAGGGAGTCCCTCACTGTCGCATGCCCCCCCCCCCCCCAGAGCATGCCAAACCCAGGAGTCTGTCTCACTGTTTATCCAACCACCAGGAAAGGTCCTCCCTTGAAAAAGTATATCTCCACTTCTATCTATCTATATCTAACTTACCGTGCGAATGAACTGGGAGAGGGGCATGATCCCCAGGTGTGTATAGTCGTGACTTTTCAACAATCTAGCACCATGTTGGACACATCCCCCATCCACCCTTCTAGCTCTGCTATCAGGCCTGCCCTGGATGGGCAAAGCTCCCATCTCCCGTCTGTCCTCTCCCAGGGGCTGTGCTCTGGAGGGCTCCACACAGCCCATGCGTCTTGGAGACATGAAGGCCCATCTGTAAAGACTGAGCTTGTGTGTGGTGTTGTGGTTACATCTGCTTCTTCCCCTCCTGTGTCTGGGCACGGTTCACATCGGGAGTGTGTCCATTTGCTCTTGGCTCTTCCTTCCCTTGCAATGTCTGCCCCAGGTGTGTGGAGCAAAGTGGGGATGAGGGCCTGGGCTGGAGCACAACCAGTGCTCAGAAGAGGTAGCAGAGTGCTGGAGGCTCCAACACCAGGCATGGGCAGATGAGAAGGGGACCCAGAGCTGATGCTGACTCAGGCACTCTCCACCCACTGGGGACCACTGGAGGGAGTGCCAGCAGGACACCACTCACCAGCCTAACACGAAGACCTCCGGAAACAGCAGCGGCAGGCGGGAGAGGTGACCTGACCCAACCGTGTCCCATCGTTTGGTGGTGTATTTTAACCAGCCTAATAATTCCACCTGTGTAACTTGATGTACATTTGTGACAGCCAGCCCGGCACAGCCCATGTGACCTCTCTGTGTGTGTGTGTGTTGTGACCGGCCTAACGTAGTTAGCGTAACTCAAGATTCGCTGATGTGCAACCATCCATCAGAGAAAATAAAAATGGAAACCACGTACACAGGATTTTTAACGTTTTTTACTTTTTCCTTGACTATGGAAGTTATCCACATACCCAGTAAACCTTTTAAAAGTATAGAAAGTATAAAGAAGTTTCTCGTTTTCTGTTTGTATCTCCCACAAATTTTCCAACTTGAGACCATGCTGCCCTTGTGGCAGATTTTCCTTCATGCAATTTTTTTTCCCCCACAATCAGCATCATATTGTACCATTTTATAACCAGTTTCTTTTTTCATCTGGTGTTATATCACTACCATTTTCCCACATCATTAAGACCTCTTTGTAACATTAAACACTCTTTACAAATATTTGTAATGGCTGCTTAGTAATCCATCTTGTAGGTATGCCAATAATCTATCTAACTAACCCTACCTTACTATCAGACATTTAAGCTGCTTCTACTTTTTCGGTATTATCAAGAATGTCATGGGGTACCTGGGTGGCTCAGTTGGCTTGGTGTCCGACTCTTGGATTTTGGCTCAGGTCATGATCCCAGGGTCCTGAGATGGAGCCCCATGTCAGGATCCATGCTCAGTGCAGAATCTGTATGTCCTTTTCCCTCTGCTCCTTTCCTGCTCGTGCTCTTTCTCCCTCTCCCAAATAAATAAATGAAATCTTAAAAAAAAAAAAAAAAGAATGTTAAGATAAATACCATGGAGAACAAAGTTTCATCTGAATTTCTGATTTTTCCTTAAGATGAAAGTAAAGCTCTTAGGATCACCTTTTTCAAAAACATTTGTGAATCTGTAGGTCTTTCAAGTTATAGCAGCTTTGCCTTTGACTCATACTATCTCAGACTGAGGACCCCAGAGCCTTGGGTTCCCTGGCCCTTGTAGTGCGCAGCACCCCCTCAGTCCCTCCCACTGTTTCAGATGTGTTTGTGCCTTAGTCCAAGCTTTGGCCTGCACACACTTCCTGCCACTCTGAAGCCGAAGAGGCTGCATTTGGCCACTGCCTGTGCCACCACACCAGCCTTAGGGGACCCCATAGCCTCCTTCTCTGCCCTAGACCAAGCATGAAGTCAGACTCTGTGAGCTGCCCAGGATGCTCCCATAACATGGTACCTCAACCAGGTGGCTGAAAACAACACAAATATATACCTCTCACAGTTCTGGAGGCCAGAGGTCTGAAATCAAGGAGTTGACAGAGCCATGCTCCCTCTGGCAGCTCTAGGGAAGCATTCTTCACTGCTTCCTACTCCTGGCAATCCTTGGCATTCCTTGGCTTCATCGTCCCAGTTTCCACCTCTGTCCTCATATGATTTTGTCCTCTGTGTGTCTGTATCCTATCCTCTTCTTATAAGGTGCACCTAAAACCCAGGGTGCTTTCCTGTAGATCCCTAGCTTACGGACTTCTGCAAAGACCCTACCTATTTCCAGATAAGGTCACATCCTGAGATAGCAAGTAGACATGAATTTTGGCAGGGGGATGGGTGGGAGACATGCTCTTCAAGCCACTCCATGGATGCTTCCCACTCTTGTAATAAAAACCCACAGGCTGCGAAGGGTCTGCTACTTTTCTTTCTTTGTAGAAAACATGGGTATTGAAGGCTTGACCTCAGACCAATTAGAGAGCAGTCACTCACTGATCCAATGAGCCAAAGGAGATCGAAAGCCTCATAAAAATCCTGCCTCTAGTACATCCCCTGAGCCCTGGGATATACCTAATTCATGTTCCTGCTATTTCTATTGATTTTTTTTTCAACAAACAAACAAACAAAACCCCCACCATTTATTCAGGCTTTCACACAAGAGCCAAAGAAAGTAATAATTCAAGGGGGTTTCCAGATCACCAGGGCTGCCTGCCAAGCCAGGAAACCTTGCATACCCAGACTCACTCATTTTGGAAGCTGGAGCAGTAAAGATGCAACAGGAGAAATGTTTACTGAGAGCCACGTGGGCCTTTTCTCTGCAGCTCCTCACATCAACCCCAGAGGCAGATGTTCTCATCACTTCTCTACAAATGAGGAGGTTGTTCCAAGTCCTTGGAGCAACGCCCTATGGATTGTTGGTGGTGGAATCATCATTAATCCAACCTTCTCCTGTAGCCTAAGAGGCCTTTGTTTTCCTATTAGAATTGAAACAAATCTCTCCCATCACCAACCAACCAACCAACCAAGCAACCCACCAAGCAACCAACCCTCCATCCCATTTTCCCCTGCAGCCACCATCTCTCTGTCCCTCTTCATAGCCTTACATGTTCCGAATTATCTGCCATCTTGCTATCTTCATTTCCTCATCTCTAGTCCCATCCTCAACCTATTTCAGTCTGGTTTCTGGCACTCTTTTGCCCCTGACCCCTCTCACTGGGGATGTCACCATGTGGTATGTAGGGAAAGAAAAATCCTTTCCTTTGCCTGTCTCACGTTCTGGAGTCCTTTCAGTGAGATGGGCCAAAGAGAAGACCAAGAGAAAAACAGGCAGGAGTGTATGAACACGGGCACTGCACAAGTACATGTGGGGGCACTGGGCAATCAACAACCCAACGAGGTCCTTGGAACTTGAACTTACATACCACCTGAACTAAAAGGGGAAGGGGTTCTGGGCTTCCGGGAGGGTAGCAAGTTATGGGAAGAGGGCCCAGAAAAGTATGGTAAACAAGGATTGTGTGGTTACGTTTGTTATGCAGAGGTAAGACCTGCCTTTTCCACGGATGAGACTCCTCCTCCTGGTGTGGGAGAGGGAGACACCTTTTACAAGTGGGAATTTCTTTTATAAATGGAGCTCTCCTTTATGAAAGGAGAGCTTTCGCTGCACTTGTTGGTTCTCAAGGAACTTTAGCTCAAAATAATCCATATGTCAAAAGGGCATGACTTTGGCTGGCGTATCCTGGCATCCCGCATTTATGTCGCATCCATGCAGTCAGCCCTCAGGCTAGCTCTCTGAGATGTGTCATGGCCCAGTTACGATACTGCCAAAATACCCCATCTCGAGGAGAACCCCACCACCCAGGAAGACCTCTCTTGGGTCTCCTTTCTCTCTTCCTTGACCTCAGGGCCTGGCCCTCAGCAGTCTGCTCTTGCCCACTGGGGGCCTTAGAAGGCCTTTGTCCCCAGACTGCTCCTGGATTCCTTCCTTCACCTAGAATAGACCTTTCTCCTGTACTCAGAACCACTTTCCCCACTGCTTCCTAGACTCTCCATCTGGAACCAGAAGAGGCACATCAAATGTGACATGTCCTAAACGAGGGGCCAGAGAACCGTCACCTCACCTGCTTATTGTAAATTGAGTTTTATTGGTGGGTAACCAAGAGCAATTGTGCATATATTGTCTCTGGCTGCTTTTGGGGCTACAAGAGCCGAGCTGAGTACTTGTGACAGAGACCCCATGGCTGACGAATCCTAAAATATTTATGGTGGCCCTTTAAGAAAAAGTTGGCCAGCCCCCATCCTAAGCTGCCTCAGTTTCCCCTATGGTTTCCCATTTCAAGAAAGGTTATGGCAGGAGGTGACCTGGACTCATCTGTTTCTCCTCACATTCCCCCAGTTCCCAAGTCTTTAGCTTTTGCCCCCCGAGTCTCCCTAGAGTCCGTGCACACCGCCATGCTCCCAGCATAACCGCCATCCCCTTTTGCTCAGTTACCCACAGGAGCTCTGAACCGGCCTCCTTAGCACCTGCTCGTGCTCCACACTGTGGCCGGCTGCTTTTCTGAGTCATACAAACCTAATTGTCATTCTGCTCTTTATAACAGTGCCTATGCCCTTAGGTTGAAATCCAGGTTCTCTCCTGTGGCTAAAAAGGCCTCAGCACTCTGACCCTCCCTCTATCCCTGGCTTCATCTCCGCTCCCCTGCTGTGCAGGGCCACCAAAGCTTTCTTGGGTTTTTATAGTTCTTCTGGCTATGCCGTCTGTTAGCCCCTCTCGCGGGCCCTCGTACGTTATTCCCTGTGCCAAGAACTTCTCGGATTCCCTGCCAGTTCTTTCTCTGATCTATCTGTGACCTTCTTAATGGGCAAATCTGGCAGGTCTCCAGCTCTCCCGCACCTGCCCCCCAACCCTTGTGGTCCCTGGGGCTGGGGCCTGGTTTGCAAAGCCATTTGTGAACCAGCATCTCTGGGGCCTTCCCTACCCCCTTCCTCCAGACTCCTCCAGCTTCTCATCCTTGCTCACACCGTCGTTTAAGGGAACAAACATAGAAGCAGCTGGGGAGGAAGAAGGAACACCTGGTTGGGTCAAGGCGGGGATTCTGCAGCATCCAACTTGACCCACACATCGCGTGGCTTTAAAAACTGTGTGAAAAGGGCCCGGGGGACATGGCAACAGGAGGGGGTTGGTGTGAGCAGTTTCAGCAAGGGGCCCAGAAGCCAGATGCATCAGGCAGGAGAGTGCCCCCTCCCCCACTGTCCCATTGCATTTCCATGTGACAAATGGGGAAAGTGAGTCTCAGCGAGGGGAAGTGATTAGCCCAAGTTCATACAGCATGTCCGCGGGAGAGCTGGGACCGGAGTCTGAGAGCAAGGTGAGAATCAGGCTCAGTGTTTTTCTCATTTCTAACTCCAACCTCACACCCCACTCCCCACTGAGCTGTCCTCAGATGGAGGTTAGCTCTAGCCACAGCCACAGCAGCTGAGCCTCTTCTGACCCTTTCTGTTCCCTGGTGGCTCGGAAGCCCTGACCTGTGGGAATGCACCAGCTCAGCTCGAGTACAGCTCGAGAAGAAACAGAACGCACCCACTGCCAGCAGCCAAGGCTCAGATACCTGCTACCACCAACAGGACAGCAGGGTGGGCATCATGGGCTGGGGCAAGACATTCGGGAAGGTTGTTTCAAGGAACAAATGTCGGGGTCATTCTTCCATCCGTTCACATGTTCAATTCCGCTACGGAACGGAACACATGGCAGGTGCCAGGGAACACCGATAAACCAGACAGGGAGGGTTCTGCCTTCCTGTAACTTACGTTCTAGCGAGGGAGATGGACATCCAACAGGAGCGCGGAGGTAGACCTGCTCAGTGGCGATGAATCTGACCAAAACCCAGTGACATGCAGGAGTAGCCAAAGGGAGAGCCATCTGGAAGGTGATGAAGGGCTTTGGCTTGGAGTCAGTCTGCCTGGGGGACGATGCCAGCTGCTGCTCTCCCTGGTTGATGTCTTTCCCTCTCGGCAACTCAGTGGCCAGACCTGTAAAATGGAGAGAACACACTGGGGCATTTATGAGACATCAACCGTGCGGGATGGCTGAGAACAATGCAGGCGGTAGATAATGCACTTCGAGAAGTGGGTTCTTGTCGGCCACGGCCGAAGGCAAAAAGCTGTGGGATCAGAAGGCTGCTCAAGCCTTGCTATGGTTCTGGAAGTCCTGGGGTGGAGAGGGTGAGTGAGACCTGCTGGGTCCTGCCTTCATGAAGCTGACAGGGAGGAGATGGCGGGCAGCAGTGACAAAAGTTATTGTTCCCTGAATGTCCACGGGAGCCCCATTCCTCATACTTCCCCAAGGTGTCTGCACCTTCCCTGGGGCTTACGGGGCCTCCCCACGACCTGGCCTGTGCCCCCACTAGCTCTGTACACCCCTCAGATCCCTTCCTATAGCTGTCCTCTCCCTCCTCCCGCCAAGTCCACCGTGAAACTCACCTCCTTTCATCACTCACCACAGAACCCAAGCTACATAAAGCCTCAGGACATGAAGCCGACCTTCTGGAATGTTTATGGAGGTGGGTGTGGGTTTACATCACAGCCGCACACGCCAGTGAAGGTCGGCAGCTCCTGTTCCCACCAGCTTTGCTACCAGCCACTCAAGGGCTCACCTCTGTCCCCAGTCCTCCTCGTGAGCAACTGCCCTCCCACTTATTGGAACAATACAGCTCGCTCTGGCCTTCACCCTAACCTGACTCCAGGCCCCAGGGCCCACTCTCCCCGCCAAGGTTTATTTCTCTATGGATGCGGTGGCTCGTGGCCTGTCCACCCACAGGAGCAGTAGCTGCCACGGGTTTGGGTTTTGATGAATGGTTGAGGACTTTCTGTCCCACTGAGGCCATGCGAGCATGGGAGGGGGCATCTACCGGACTCTGGGGTTCAGGGATGTCCCTGCAGGAGGAGGCACCTCTGCAGCGAGACCAGCACAGACAGGAGTAGGAGGAGGTGAGGCTGGGTGGGGACAGGAGGCCGCTGGGGGCTGCCAGGAACTCTCAGCGGCCACTTCCAGCCCCCTCCATCGTCCCCATGGGGAGCTGGAGCTCTGCGGTAGGAAGCTCTAGGTTGTAAGTAACCGAAACAGAAGACCAAGAGACCAAAACCTAAGAACATTTCCTGGTTCCTGGGCCAAGATGTGGGGTACCCTTGGGTCCAGGGGTTCAAGCACTGTCACCTGGACTTCATGTTTGTCTGCTCTCGGCCTGCCTCCCTCAGGATGGAGGGTGGGCTTTATCTTGGGCAGAGTCTCCTGGTGAGGCACAAAGGCAACAGCTCTAGGCGCTCATCCTCCTTGGGGCATCCTGGACCCCAGCATAGGGTCTTCCAGGTGTGGCCAGCATCAAGGTAAAAAATAAACTAAGGCATATTAAAAACATTAAGTTTGGGGCGCCTGCGTGGCTCAGTCAGTTAAGCATCTGCCTTTGGCTCAAGTCATGATCCCAGGGTCTTGGGATTGAGCCCCGCATTGGGCTCCCTGCTCAGCAGGAAGTCTGCTTTTCCCTCTGCCTGCGGTTCCCCCTGCTTGTGCGCGCTCTCTGACAAATAAATAAATAAAATCCTTAAAAAAATGTTAAGTTTTCTTGAGCAAAAATCAGCTGGAATCAGGCAGTATCCAGTGGAACAGACAGTAAGGCTCTCTGAGGAGCTGTTACAGGCAAGAGACAGCAGGAACCGGAAGTTCTACCAGGCACACAAGCAGGTTGGCTACTGCAAAGCCACCTCCCTTTAGGGGACGACAGGGGTCTAACAGGCACGTCACCTGGCTAGTGCTGATCAGACTATTCCTGATTGACTGGTTTAGGATTCCATTTCTGGGAGCGGCGAAATTGTCATCCAAGTCGCGGTGTGGTCCATGGAGCTTAGCATAAACACTTACATTTTGGGCCTGTTGTCCTGTTTTTTTTGACAGTCACATGGCCAGCCCAGAATTACTGGCTGGGTCAGAGGGGGTGGTTCTCTGGTCAGCCCCCGCAGCTTCCCGTTCCCATCTGGAAACCTGAGCGCGGAGGTGGAAGCTGGGTGGGCTGTGAGCCGGTCTATCACGGCTCTTGCGGCTTTGAAACTTGGTGGCTGACCCTCAGCGGGTTTAGCCCGGGATTCCTTTCATTCCTCCCCGGTCACTTCCTCCAGGATCGTGCGGGAGCCCCTGTGGGGCGGGCTTCCACCTGCTGGATGCTGGCAAGGACCCTGGGAAGCCGCTCCCTTAGTTCGGTTACTTTCTGTGGGGCTCCCTCTCAGCCGACTGGAGATTCTCCTCACGGGTTTGATGAACTAAGCTGCCATCTTGAGGGAGCCCATGTGGGCGGCCTCTGGATTTACAAGTGGCTTCCAGCTGTCGGCCCACAAAACTTGGGGTCCGCACTCAGGACGGAGGACAGAGGGGAGATGCAGGAGGTCGGCAGGGGTCGGGACTCATAGTCCATGTGTAAAATCCTCTCGTCCTCATGCAGGGAAGCGCAACAGGCTATTTGAGAACGGAGAGATCTTTCCTGATTCTGCATCCGGGCTCCACACCAGATCCAGAGGCTGCGAACACGGAGGGCAGGGGCCCTGCAGGGCCGTGGGCAGGCTTGTCTGTACTCACTGTGAGTGACATCAGAAACTCTCAGGGAGAAAAGAGTGGAGGTGGGAGTGGGAGTTCTCCGTGCCAGGCCCTGCAGCCCAGCTGGGAAGGCCTCCTGGCAGAGGCGGAAGCAGAGGCCTTCCCACGAGCGGCCTGAGGTCGGAGAAGATGGCGCCACCCTGCCCTTGACCTCTGCAGCACTCCTGGCCACTTCCACATGTGGTGGTGGCTGCCGAGCTTCCCCCTGCCTCCTCTGTGCTCAGAGTCCCCCATTTCCAAGTACTTCCTTCCCAGGAAATGGGGATTCTCCTTGTCTTGCTGACTTGCGATCTAAGCTCCTGGCCCCCTACATCTGAGAAGTGAGGGGGGCTCTCTCTCTTTGCAGCCATTTCCATAATTTGCTGACCATGTCCCATAGGCAAGCAGCTGTTTCCTCCTATTTCCCCAGGGGTACCTCCCTCTGAGGGAGAGATTAGAACTTTCCTGGGAAAGTGTTAATTCAAACAAGCAAATAGGCTCAGTCTGTCCCCCAAGAGCGTTAACAGAGGCAGCCTAGAGGCTGGCCGGCTAAGGCAGGAGTGTGCAGTCAGGCAAGGCAGTGGTGGGACCATGCTGACTGCCCGTTTATGGGATGGTGAGTAGGGGTGCCTGCTCCTCCCACAGTCCCAGAGCCAAGGTGTGACCTGTCCCAATCCACGAAGCAAGCTCATTGGTGGGGGAAGACAGTGAGGATGCTTCTGAGACACAACTGGGTCTCTGCCCATGTGAAGCTACTAGAAAGCAGAGAAGAGACATCCAGAATGCCAGGTTTTAGATGTGGACACCTGTCTCCTTGCACGAACAGGTGCGCCTTCATTCAGCCGGCCATCTTCGAAGCTACCACCCCCAGACCTCGTGGGGAACGCAGAGAGAGAAAGGCAATGTCCCATTGCAAGTCCCAATCCAGACCTACAGAATCCCCCCATGTCAGTTGAAAGGGGCATGGCGGCAGCTCAAGGTTTTCTACAAAGATCTACTACCACAAAAGATGTTTGGAAGGACTGCCAAAGGTGTTCAAGAACAGTTTCGTGTTGGAATTTTAAAAATGGCACTTCATCAAGACGCAATCTACCCCAACATTCAACGGTCTTCTAGGTCTTTTCAGACATCTTGCAAGTGGGGTGACACCTCCCAGTGGCAGGTGTCACAGTGGCCTCAGAGGAAGGACTTCAACATGGAATTGATGAAGGAAGTCTTCTCCAAATGGGCTTATTGGAAAAGCATGCTGGGCAGTGACCAAAAAGGTAGCCTGCAGAATGGATTTCTCTCCCAGGGTGAGAGAGACCCAAGGGATGATCTCAGGTTTCTACCCAGAGGGGTCTGTGGTTACTGGATTTGCCCCACAGGTGATTCCACACCGGAACCTGGCTGGAAACCTCCGAGGGCCTGGGGTATCAGGAATGCAGACACCTGTCAGGGCTGCGGGCTCACTGAGAAGGGCCCTGAAAATGTCAGACTCCTTCACTCTCCCCAAAACAGCTGGATTTTCAGAAGGGGTGAGAAGTTGGGGAAACCCTACGTGGCAAGAGGACAGGCCTGGATTGGCTTCCCACCCCTCCCCTCAGACAAATAACACAGCACTTGGCAAACTCAAGTTTGATGCTTGCTTTGTAGTTTATTGACAACTGTTTGGTCCCAACACACAAAACAGCACTTGAACCACAAAAAAAGTGTTCTAACAAAGTAGACAGTTAAGAAAAAACATCTCTTCCCCCAAGCCCAATCCGAAACAAACAGTGCAAGATGGGAAAGGGGGTTGTGGTGATAACTTTTTATCTTTTTTTTTTTTTCTTTAAACAGATATATCTAATCTGGTACATCTTTCCACCCAGAAATAAAGAATTTCTTTGTCTTAATTCTCATTCATCATTTCATCACATCATTTAATTAAAGCCTCTGGATAAAAAAATAGATAGCAATCAGACTGTCCGTTGTGGAGTACATCACGGACAAAACGAGCTCACGCTGTCTTTATTCTCGTATCTTCCAACAGCGACGGTTGGTCACACACGCGTCCCAGACTGGCTGGCGACTCCGGCTAACGGTTGGGTTCGACCACATTCCTGGGACAGCATGAGCCCGCGGGCTCCTCTCTGCTGCCCAAAGAAGCTGCTGAGGCTGTTCCTCATGACTTGTAATGGTACCTCTGAATGTTTTTAAAGTCGATCCCGCCTAGGCGAGCAAAACTAAAGTCCGAGAGTGCAAACTCAGCCTTAAGGAGTCTCAGAATAAGGCCACTGAGGTTCTCAACACCAACTTTCTCACACTGGTTAAAAACTTCTTAAAAAAAAAAAAAAATTGCTCATCTGCATTTGACTTCTTGCCGTACTATGTCTGTAGGACAAATGCCTTCATTCGGAGAGGCTTCGGGGAGGGCCGTCTGCTTGCAAGGCTTTTCCAGGGTCGTTCCGTCTCGGCCGGGGCCACGTCTGGAGAACTGGGAACCACTGGCTTCATTTTAAAGATTTTGGGGAACAAAAACCCACCTTGTAGAAATCTCTCTGGAGCCCTTGTTCTGTGGCATTTTATCAAAATGCTGGCTGTGAAATCAGAGCCCATTTTCTGGCTTTCTAGAAATTACAAAATACAAACATTTCCCCAAAAGAAACCATCTCAGTAGTGGAAGACCTTATGCCCACAGGTTCTTTCTGCTCTATGAATGAATCCGCCTTTTTGCCCAACAAATACAACCCATTGTAAATGTCAGGTTTCTCCAGGAGGGGTAAGAGACCACCCGTCACCTCAAGGCGAAGGTCATTCCACAGGGCAGTGCTCTCTCAAAGGCTGGCTTTTCCCAAATGCCAACATCAGACACCACAAAAACCCAAACATGCTTCCAACAGTGAGAACTAACAGTAGAAGCAGACACTATTAAAACACACTGAGCGCTCCCCCCAACACACTCACACATAAAGCTTCCCAGCTACCAAAACCAGCTTTAAAATTACAAATACAAGGTTAAGATGATCAACCTTGGCCTTCACATGTATAGATAGAATTTCTGTCTCTTCCTAGTGGAAAGAGTATCGATATCGCTCTGGTTAAAGCACCTCGCCCCTCAACTCTGATTTGTAATTTATGCATTTCATGCATATTTTAGAAAATCAGACTCTCTTCCCAACATTGCCCCTCGACACACAGTACTGTGTGCTGGAATTCAAATGCTGACTTTAAATTCATGACATCAAGACCATTTCCTTTTCCTTAACCTAATCCGCATCACACTGGAACGTAACATAAAAGGGAAGCTTAAAACATCCTCAACTGTCTAGAAAGCTCTTACATGGCACCCGGAAGTGGAAGCAGGGTTAAAAAAAAATCTGTGATGAAGCCACATTTGTCCACTACAGACATAGCTCAATAAAACAAACAAGGCACGCTTACAAGTCACATGGAAGCCAGGAAGCTTCATATCCAACCCGAAAACACATTCTCCCCGCCTCGCCTGCCTGCCCTTCTGCTTCCGCATGAGAACACACAGGGCCGCAGAGCAGGCTCTGTGCTATCACACGCCACGCACTTGATCGGCACCGTCTGGAAACATCAGTAAGCAAAGGCTGAGAGGCTATCTTAGGCTACATGTAAGATCCAACCACGGATGTGGCTTGAATGGCAGTAAAACCACTCCCTTCCAGCTGAGTTCTTACCACTTTCTCCTTACAGAACACCATTACTAATTAAGAAAAATTTGGTAAGATATATTGAGGATTCCTTAACAACTGCCAGGAAGGGTTTTTTTTTGGGGGGGGGGGTGTTTTTTTTTGTTTTTTGGTTTGTTTGCTTTTTCCAAATAATTGGGGGAGGGAAAAAAAGAAACATTTCAGCTCTAAAGCTGTGTTCAATGTCAAAGAAACCAAACGTTATGGGATAAATCTGATAAGAAATTGGCTTCTAGGGGGTTTGCATTCAAACGGAAAAGGCTGTGTTTTCTGAACCCACTTTTGTGTGCAGAATCAGACAGTGTTTCCCCATCCTAATTCTATGTTCAAAACGCGAGTCAAAGCTTGGTTATAGGTGCAAAGGAAAAATTGGCTGCCAATTTTACTCTATTTTTGGGTTGCTTTTTGGCTGGGCTTTCCACGGGGTCCTTGCTGGGCAGTGACTCTGAGGTTTCCGAGGAGGGGCAGGGAGGCACCGGGACAGCTGCAGAGATGCCAGAGGAGCTGGAGTCCGAGGCTGGGTTGTTACTCTTTACTGGTACTGGAATTTCAATTTTCTCTTCTTGGTTTAAAATCATAATTTCTGTAAACACCAAAGAGCAAACACATTCAGTTCTAGGACCTGCAAGACGTGTGGGGTCTTAGTTTCTCTTGTCTCATCTCAAAAAGTATTTTTAAAATCACCCACCAAACATCACGCCCATGCCGCAACTTCTGTTATCAGCTATGTGGCCAACAAGTCACGTGAGTCTGGTATTTATAAATAAAACTACACTTCAGCTCGCTCTCCCTGGGATTACAAAGTTCTAGAAAGCTCCATTTTGGGCTATAACTCAATGGGCAATGGTGTAGACATTTTTACCCCCAGTTTGGATTCTCTGCCCATTCATTTGCTCTGTCAGGTAGTTAAAGACCTATGAGCCTCATGGGACCTAACGACTTTTCCCATGAGGAGGGGCCTCAGTGTCAGGAAGCCCCGGGCCCATTCCGTTGACTGAGGGCTGTGCCCTGCATGGATCTAAGGTGGGTAGACAGGGAGAGAAATGCACAGAGGCAGAATTAGCCTGAAATATTCAGGCAGTGAAACACGGCCATTTTTCCTGCAGTGTTTGCAGGCTGCTCTTTGGCCGAGCCCCGCCTACACAGGGGGCCACTTTTGCTTCCACGAGATGTACTGCAGCTCAGACTCCCACTGTGTGTGCATGTGCAGGGGGCCCTCACACCAGAGGCGCGGAGAGGCCCGAGTGATGGAGGGGGCGCTGAGCCCCAGCTCCCTTCTCAGGCCGGCACGCAGGAGCATAGCACACAGAGCTGCCCACGCCATGTGGCATCTCTCTGTGGACCCACACATCTGCTTGAACTCACGCAGACTAAATGCACCGCAGCTGCAACCCCACAGGCGCACTGCTATCCATCTCACACCGGCTCCTGTTGTCCTTCTAGAGGAGCACACCCCTGCTTCTGTCACACACTACATCTTCCAGTGGCAGAAGCCACGTATATGTTTCCCTACCTCCTATTCTCCAGATAAACAGCCTCCGTTCCCTCACTGGGCAACACGAGGCTGCCTCTGGATTCCCCCTGGAACGGTAAGCAGAGTGGAGAAGCACCCCTAGTGAGACACAAAGGGGAAAAGCCTCGACAAAGCAGATGGCCACCTCTCCGGAGGCCAGGCGACACAACAGCAAGACAAGAGGCTTGGGGTTCAAATCCCAGCTCAGACACTTCCCAGTCCGGCACCTGGGGCTAGTGTGGTCCTTGGTCTGTCACCCATCCTGCAGGGCTGCGGTGAGGAGGAAGTGCGAATGTGCCGGGAGCCTCCTCCCACCGCAACCCCCACCCCCCAGGTCAGTGCTGGCTGCAGCCAGCTTCCTGTCCCTTCTCAGCCCACCGTGCAGGGTCCAGAGCTCAAGTCACAGATGGTCTTCCCTCCCCTGCTCATTCCACCATGATGCCCCAACCCAGGGCCATCATTGACCTGTAGGCCGGACCAGAGCTGCCGTGCACGCACGTGGGCCACCAGGTGTACCCACGAGCAGCTGCACCTTTACAAAGGCAGGCAACACAAGCCCAGGAAGCCTCCGTGGGCTTCTCCACGGCCCAGCTGCGTCATCCCTCCAGACGCACCATCGTTCCTGGGCTTGGGGCTCCCCAAGCCTGCCTGGGCTATGAATCCAACTCCGCAGGAAGACCGACCAGAAAAGAGGGTCCTGAATAATCAGTGTAGGTATTCTTGTGCCTGAAAATACGGTTTCTCCCCACCTCCGTCAAACTTTTACCATACAGGCATTGTGCTTTGATTTTTTTTAACCCATAGAGAAAAACCTCGCGACCGAAACAGCGCATCCTACCAGAACACTCCTGAGGGTGTTCCTCAAACTGAATGAGATCAGCAGACTGGAGGACCACAGGATCCGGTCTCAGCTGTGGGGACGGCAGGCACGAAGGGACGGGTGCACACAGAAGGTCCACAGGGGAGTCACTGGTCAGGCGGAGAAGCTCCTGCTCTGTCTGGTGGGGCCCTGGACAGAGAAGGCAGGCCGGGGCTCAACTCAGGACAGCAGTCTACCATGAGTCTGTGCCTGAGGCTTTCTTTCTCAGCCTTCAAGATGAAAAAGGCCAGGAAGTACTCCAGAACACAAGGTTAACAACGACAACAACAAAACCAGCAACAACAAAGCCATTAAGGGAAAGGTCTGGGTCATTCTTTGGTAAATGAAGTGCCACAAGCCAGGCTCTCCAGATTTGTGTTCAGAAACAGCAATGCCCCAAAGGGCCACACAAACACCAAAAAAGGCTCCACAATCAGGGGGAGGGGAAATTAAGTCCTGAGAAGAGGTTTAAAGTAGTTAAAAGGAGCAAAAGCTAGACCCTGGTTCTGTCACTCCCTTACTAAGTGATTCTGGGTAAGCTTTTTTTTTTGAAGATTTTATTTATTTATTTGACAGAGAAAGACACAGTGAGAGAGAAAACACAAGCAGGGGCAGTGGGATAAACATGCTTCCCGCTGAGCAGGGAGCCTGATGATGCAGAATTCCATCCCATGACCCTGGGACTAAAGGCAGACACCCAACTACTGAGCCACGCAGGAGCCCCTTGGGTAAGATCTTTAACCTCCCAGAACTTGGGTCCCGTATTCGGAGACTGGTGGTAACTTCCCTACAGGCTGTGCTGACAGCTGAGGGCGGGGAGTTGCTTCCCATGCTTTATGAAACGTGTAATGTGTCCTCCACACAAAGGTCACAGCAACGCTTCCAATTAGCGACTTACAGAATCATACAAAGATAAAAGTCTCATATGCAGCAATGGATTCAAACGTCTTTTGGTAAAGTTACAATTGCTACAGAGCTCAAGCTAGTCAATTTCTACCTACAGAGGAAGCTCCACATAAAATCTGAGTGGATCAATGTTCTCAAGAAGGCCCTGTGACAAAGACTCTCTCCGTCCAACTTGAGCCTGGCCCTTTGAGCCCTCTTTTCCACGAGGCCTTGACCTTGGCCTTCCATGTCTGTCTGGTCCTTACCGAGCCCAGTCTTGGCAAGCATCTTGGAAGTCAGTTCTGTGAGAACTCCGCACCCCTGCTCTCTAACCAAGGCCCTCAGTCCTCCACCTCTGATGTCTTCTCCTGGTGATGTGACCCCCCGCTGACCCCGCTCTGCTCCTTAACTAAAACGTCCCTGTCCATCCTTGTACTCAGAATTAACTTCCACCTCCCTCCTTGGGTGCAGCAGAGTTGACCCAATTGCAATAGTCTTAAAATACTGTTTTAGCAAATGTTCAAGAACCCGAACCATAAAATGCTATGAAGTGCCGGCTCGTTTTTCTGTTACCAATCCAACACAAGACTGCTTTGGAGAATATACGAAGACGGCTCACTGTGGTCCTTGCCCTCACCCACTCCCCAGCCCACACCCCACCGGTTCTCCAAGAACTTCACAAGCTTGGCTGTGTTGTGCCTCGCTTACCATCGCTGCCTGCTCCAAGTTCAAGTTCCATAGCTGTGCCAGATTCAGGCACCACCGAGATGTGCTCTGTGGCCAAGGGCTGGTTTTCGGATTGGGTGGGGGCAAGCCCAAAGGAACTCAATCGACCTGGGGGACCAAGAGCAGCCGTCAGAGGGAAGAGTCAGTGGCAGAACCGGGGTTTCTGAAGCAGGGAGGGGATGGGTGCTTACTTACATTTCATGTCATTTTTTAACACTACAATTCTCTTATGACCATGTCCTTTTATCCAGACCACCTGCAGGTAAGACATACTACTGGTTAAGCAGTGGAAAAAGGAGGGGAAATAAGCCCTAAGTCCAGGAAGAATGGGACCTGTTGCGCTGACCCTAGATATCTTAGAAGTCAGAAACTAACGTCAAGGAAAATTTTTCTATACTTTCTTTAACTTTTAAAGTAACAGAAGCTGGCAGAGACATGCACCTTGTAAGAAAACATGGAGTCTAAAAATGATGAGACTCAGCTTTAAAAATATTCTTTAGGGCTCTCAGAAAGACCACCTCCCCAGCACCAGTTCTGGTCTGTCAAAAGAGTTCTCACACAAGAGTCCTTCCTATTTCCTCCAGAAACTAAATATACCCTAAAAAAACTAATGGGGATGTTCAAGACCCCCCAAACTAAGCTCCTGGTCCTAATCCTGAAACAGAGTCCTCGCTCCGCCTCCTCAGCGAAGCAGGAGTGGCAGCGGAGGACCCTGGCTCCCAGCACCCCCACATGCGTCAGCACCGAGTCCGGATCTCAGCCTCCCTGGGTCTTTCGCTGCCTCCTGCAATACTTTCACGCAGGTTCGGTCTCGTTATCACTCTCACCTGGGCTGGCCACATCCAGGGTCCTCGCCAAGCTCCCCCCTCCCTTCCTGCTACTCTGGACACAGCACTGACACTGGTGTTTTCAAACACAAGCCCGAGGCTCTCCACTTCTCTCCTCCAGGTCCTTCTGCTCACCTGGAGGAGCAAGGCCCTCCCCAAGTGAGCTCCCACTGCACTGGTAGGCCTCCTCCTGGTTTTTAATACCCTCAACGTTCCACACTACTTGTTACTGCTTTGCATCTGCTTTTCCAATCCCCTCTGCCCAGACCATCCCATCTTCGTCATATAGTTCATGTCTATAAATCCTTGACATCTGGGCTCTAGAACGAACCCTGAGCCTGGGCAGGGCCCTGCCTGTGCCCCTCCTTGGGCTACCCACGGATGGCTGATCACACTGCCTTGTCACCTGCCAGGTGCCCCACTCTCCATTGCCTGACACCTTCCTGAGGAACAGAACTGCAACTTACTCACCTGGCATATACACATTTAATAAAGGCTTGCAGAACCTAGGAGAAACGCTAGCATCATCCCTTTCATGCCAACAGTATGTCTTTCAAAATGCCTGCCATGTCATTACTCTGGCAGCATTTCCTGACTGTGTTCAGGAGAGCCTGGGGCTCTCCCGGAAGACCCCCTCCAGGCTCCAGGGACACCCACCTGCGGGATTGCTCCCAAGAGCTCCTCCACGCTGCTGCAGCCATAGGTCTCGGGCTGCAGGGTTTCTCCGACATATTTGGTATAGGCCACGGAAAACTCATGGAGAAAAAGCTGCTGGTAGTGGTATGTATGAAGCAAAGAGCGCACGTTCTTGGCAAACAAGTAGAGGCTCGTAAGCCTCACACACTCCTCTGTCTTATCATTGGTGAAAACCTGATCCAAGAGAAAAATGCAGCATTAGAGATTCCCGAGTGGCGCGCCTGCAGGGGTCTCAGCAGGTTAAGTGTCTGCCTTCAGCTCAGGTCATGATCTCAGGGTCCTGGGATGGAGCCCTGTGTCGGGCCCCCTGCTCAGCGGGGAGTGTGCTTCTCCCTCTGCTTCTGCCCCTGAATTGTCCTCTCTCGCCCGCATGCTCCTCTCTCTCTCTCTCTGACAAATAACTAAAATCTTAAACAAACAAACAAACAAACAAAGAACAAACTTCCGGAGTGACTAGTCTTGCCCCGGCTGGGGAGTCCCGGCCTCCTGCTGAGAGTAAAAAGGTACCAAATCAACTGAGCCTGGGAGGAGGGGGGCGCTCATTCAAGGATCTCCGCCCACAGCAAGTGCTGCCTTAGAGCAAACTACAGTTCTCCCTGTCTGTCTCAGATGGCTGAGGTCTGGGGAAACGGCGTGTCAGAAAGGCAGGAAACTAGCAGATGTGCGGTCTCAAAAAAAAAAAGGAGACCGTAAGGAGGGGATGCAAACCCCCAGAGTGAGAGCACTGCATCAGACAGCGGGGACGGAGGCCAACGAACCCCCTCGCCCAAAGTGGGGATCCCAGGAACTCTGTGCTGCAGGATGACATCAGTCTTCTTTAAAAAAAAAAAAAAAAGATGGGGTGGGGGGGGTTAGAAGGAAGAAACCCCAAAGCTCTTCTGTCCTCAAGTCAACAAATTTCTTTACCATAAACCTTTCTAGAGTCTTTAATGTGCACTGATAAATCTCCAAGGGAAGGGGTATTTCCCAGCCCAAGCTGGCCGCGGAAAGCCTTCTGTCTTGGGTTATCCGTTCATGCTGCCTAGAACCACTATTCACGTAATAGATAATCAACAGAGTTTTCAAAATGTTGGATGTGATGCTGTTTTTTTTTTTTTCCTTCTTAAGATTTTATTTATTTGATAGAGAAAGATGCAGAGAAAGAGGGGATGGGGGGGTGGGAGAGAGTGGGAGGAGAAGCAGGTTTCCTGCGAGGCAGGGAGCCCAGTGTGGAGCTCGATCCCAGGACCCTGGGATCATGCCCCGAGCCAAAGGCAGATGCTCAACCACTGAGCCACCCAGGCGCCCCCCTGTTGGATGTGATATTGTGAGGACAAACCAGAGCTGGACAGTAAAGGTGGAAAACAGTTTTTATTCAAGAACTATCCCCAATAAAAGGAAAGAACCTCAGTGCAGAATTGGGCTCCAACAAAGAGAAGTGAAGATTTATAGCTGGTGGAGGGCTGGCGGGTGTTGGTGGATGGAAAATTACCAAGACATCCAAAGTCATGGTCTAGTCTAGAAGGCGGCTCCCAGGAGCCTGGCCTGGGTACAGCTAAGGAGAGAGTTTCTGTCAATCTCTCTCAATTATTTAGTTATCCATCATATGGTTATATGGTATCAATGGGGCAACACATTTTTCCCACGTTGCTAGACTTTACTGGTTAACACCCTATTTAGAACTACTGTGTTTTGGAGGACAAAATTAGTTAGGTTTTCGGTATTAAAGTTGCTTTGGATTCATAAAATTAAGTGGTGAGGTTTTTTTCTTTTGTCTTTTTGTTTTGCTTTTAACATGGCCTAAATGGTTTTTAGGAAGCTGGGAGTTATTCTTCAAAGTTAGTTAAAAATTCAACTGTTGGGGCGCCTGGGTGGCTCAGTGGGTTAAGCCGCTGCCTTCGGCTCAGGTCATGATCTCAGGGTCCTGGGATCGAGTCCCGCGTCGGGCTCTCTGCTCAGCAGGGAGCCTGCTTCCTCCTCTCTCTCTCTCTGCCTGCCTCTCTGCCTACTTGTGATCTCTCTCTGTCAAATAAATAAATAAAATCTTAAAAAAAAAAAAAAAATTCAACTGTTAACCTATCAGGTCCCAGTGTCTTTTTCATTGGTAAAATTTCAATGATCTTAGAGCTTCCTTTGTGGTAGTGGTCAAAATTTTTTTTCAAAGATTTTATTTAGGGGCACCTGGGGGACTCAGTCAGTTAAGCGTCTGCCTTCAGCTCAGGTCATGATCCCAGGGTCCTGGGATCAAGTCCCACATCAGGCTCCCTGCTCAGTGGGGAGTCTGCTTCTCCCTCTCACTCTGCCTGCCACTGCCCCAGCTTGTGCTCTCTCTCTCTCTGCATCAAATAAATATTTTATCTACTTGAGAGAGAGAGAGAGATCATGAGCACGGGGGAAGGGTAGAGGGAGAAGTAGACTCCCCACTGAGTAGATAGTCTGATGCGGGGCTCAATCCCAGGACCCGGGGATCATGACCTGAGCTGAGCCAGAGGTAGATGCTTAACAGACTGAGCCACCCAGGTGCCCCAGCTGGTATAATTTTTCACTTCTTGGGTCAATTTTGTTAATTTGGCAGGGGTGGGGGGTGCTTATCTACATCTGTAATATTCTTCCGTGATTCTTCTCATCTTAAGTGCTATTCTTAAAGTCTACCCGGATGACCAGCCTTCGCTTCTGACCTGTGTCTGACTAATGACAGCCCCCCAGCCACCCACACACCATCTACATCGTCAGAAAGCGCTGCCAGCAGCAAACTGCAGCCTGGCATAGCATGAAAGCACCCCATCTCAGGACTCAGGAGGCCAGGGCTTCCCCCTTACCTGGGCACTCAACTGGGCAAGGTGCCTGCACCCCTGCCCTGCCTCATATGTTCAACCACAAAACAGCTGACTGGTCCTTCCCCGCTCTACAGCCTCCAAGCCAGACCATCAGGTGACCCCGGAGCAGTTCAGCAGACCTCAGGAAGACGGCTCTACAGAACCGTTAGCACTCGTACCTCCACTAAGTAGGGCAGACTCTTCAGAAGTTCGGTCAAGGTCATGAATCCGTATTCACAGGGGTTGAGGGGAACACTGTGGGTGGTTTCGTAATGTCTCTTGAGCTCATCGACAGAAAGGTGGGCAGCTCCTTCCCAAGACATCAGCAACACCAGCAGCTGGGCAGTGAGGGCGCGCAGGGACTTGCGGTTGATCAGCTGGATCTGTTTGCCCGACTCCATGTCAGCAATCTGGGGGAACAAGAGGCCCAGGGTTTCCCAGCTCGAGAGCGGCACACTGGCCACAGCCACCCGGTTCAGCTACTGTCCTCTGGGCTAGGGAGACCAACAGAGGGAAAACCTCTACTCCCTTCTCCTACACAGAAGTGAATGCCCGAGTTTGTTTTCAGCTGCTGTGAGACACCGGAGCGGGAACTGTCCTCTCCCTTTCCGCGGGTCCACGATCAGAGTGGAGCCCTCTCTTACAGCACTCCTTCCACTCCCCTATGGAAGGAGGTAAAACTGGCCGGCTGACATGCAGTGGCCCAAGACCCTGAACTGAAGGTTGCTGCACTCAAGTCGGGGGCAGTCTAGACTGCCGGCGACAGTTCACAGGGCTGCTCTGCAGACCGACTCACCCCCCCCTCTGGGGCCCAGAGCAGACTGAAGGCCCACTCTGACTAAAGGCCCCCGCACTTCTCTAGTCCATCATCGCTAGCCAGCAAGTGAGTATTTTCCTATCAGACGACATGTCTCACCCTTGCTTCTCAAGGAGACACAGGGTCGGGGGGGGGGGGGCTTCTGGAAAAGACACAGGTGAGCACCGGGGGACCAAAGAGCAGGTAAAGAAACAAGCAAGGGCTAACCGAGAGCAGCCTTGGGCCGAGGAACAGGCTGATCTGAGCCATCCCTGGACTTAGAACCAGCAGAGCTTCAGCATGCACAAGCTTAGGTGCTAGGAGGCAAACCAAGTTTACAGTTGTCTGGTCTCCCAGCCAAGACCACAGGTCTCAGTGCCTCGGTCAGGGCTGGGTAATCAGAGGCTCGTACTCTCTGGGGCTCTGGGTTCATAATCCCAGTGGGTCCCTGGTTCAGACGCTCACCCAGAGCCAAGGCAGGAGGTTAGCGGGTAGACCCTCTACCCCACTTATCGTGGTTACAGATCCATGGAGATTTATTTCAACGAGAGATTTCCTCTGCAAACACAAGGTTTAATCAAGCAACAGATTCAAGTCTAGGGGTATCCGAGCCATATCCTCTGATGCCCAGACCATTGCTACAACTCCATTCTTTCAAGGAAAAAAAATTAAAAGTTGCCCTTTTGATGCTACTTAGAGACATCTCCCAACTCTGAACCCACGCTACACAACAGAATCAACTGCGGAGCCTATAAAAAATGCCAACGCTCAGAGCACACTGGCACTTACTACATCAGAACATCAGAGGCAGGGGTGAAGTTCGGGCATCAGCATTTCCCAGAGGCTCCTGGGAGAGGCAGCAGCAGGCTGGGAGCACACCAGAGCCCCTCCGATCCCTCCCCATCCTGACTGCTGGCGCCCCAACTCCCCACTCACTTGCCCTGGCTCTTCCAAGTGTCTGCTCACGGCTTAGACTTGCTATCGACTGGAACCCATCACTGCATTCGCACACTGGGTGACCGAGCAACCAGGAGGGCTACCCCATCGCGTGGCCTCTCCGTTCCTCATCCACCCCATCTCCAGGCACATCCTCTCCTACTCGATTCCATCCAGAACCCCACGCCCAGGTCACACTTGGGATTGCCAGCTACTGGCCACTTCCCAAGCAGCTCATGCACTCCCCACGCAAACCGCATGCGAAAGAATGTGTGGGCCAGACGCTGCGGTGGGGAGGCTGGAAAGAGATTCCAGTGATCGGCTCTGCTTCCCGTTCCCCAGCTGCACCTGCATGGACTCCCATGTCCTCCAATTCAGGGCCTCTCCCTTCTTCACATGCTCCTCTTTTGTTCACGTTGGCACACAGGTCATTAATTCATTGCCTTTCTGGTCATACTCCATAAACTCCTTTGTCCCTGGGCCTTTTCTCTGCACTGTCTGGCAAACTCCCGCCTTGAGGCCAACTGTCTGCTTTCCCCGTGCCTGCGCCAAAGCAGCCCGATGCCACTGACCCTCCCCGAGGCAGCCCTGCAGTAGCGCTACGGGTCCCACCTCCCTCCTGCAGAGCTCCCCCTACTCCCAGTTCCCCCGCCTGAGGTCCTGGCGGGTCCCAAGCACCATGACAGCCACTTGGATCTTGAATCAGGTCTCTTTCAGTCCCTCCCTCTTCTTCCCAGTCAGGAACATCAAACTTACGCAGTCACCCTACATTCTCTCCCCTCAGTCACAGTACTAGCATCAGGGCTGTGCCTCCTTCCGCTGAATGCAATTCCCAGGCCTGCCTCCCCAGGAACCCCACCCTGCCACCTTGTCTCCACTTTGTGTACTTCTCTTCCTCGAGCAGATCCTTCCCTGTGGCTCTCATAATGCTCAAGGCTCTCCACCTGGGAGTGAAGCAGCCACCAGAGCGCGCACTGGCCCACTCTGTCCTGTGCTCTCCTCGTGTGGCGCTCGCACTCTCCTCCCCACGGATACACAAGCCAAAAAGCTGTCTGCATTACCTGTCACTATTGGCATGTCCTAGTCCTCCTGCCTCAACCCACTCTGTGTGCCCTTCTTTGGTCCCCACACACTGGTGCTGACCCTGTCCTGGCCCGCCACACTAAGTCCCCCCACTAGCTAGGCCTGAAGGTCACATTACTTAGTCCCTCCCTCACCCGTCCTCCCAGCGGGCGGCACTGGGAGCAGGCCACACTCCTGGTGTCCTTCCTGCTCTCCGGCAGCTCCTTCTCTGTCTCCTGAGAAAGTTTTTCTCCCTTTAATCACACAGCACATAAGGGGCTGACCCCAACTAGGTATGTTTTCCCTTTCACGGCTCCCTCCTTATAGTGAGTTTTCTTGGTCCTGTGCAGGAAGCAGCCTGAGACTGTCCAGCTGCTCTGCCTAGGATGGAAAGGGTCAGCTCAGCCCCGGGCAGCAAGAGGAAGTTACCCTCTCCAGTTGTAAGCCTGGCCTGCTCCTAAATCTACTCAAGTGGGTCAGAATCCGGAAGGGCTGTAACCTGTGATTCCAGTTTCCCCACACTGTCAGAGACCACAATCGGCTTAGAAGGATACTCCTGAGAAGAAACAACCTCAGATAAAACAGAGACCTCCTCAGCTCAGAGAGACATTACTTCCGCAAGGCCTCGAAGAAACACACCAGAGCAAGACCAAAACTCTCCAAACCAAAGTCCTCTCCTACTACCTAGTAATGCATTAATGGCACACGAAGCACTCACTTCCTGTGAAGAGAGAACCAGCGCTAGGGTGAACAAGGAAATGCTAAGCACAGGTAAGCATCCCGGGGAAGATGCTGCCGTGGCCACATTTTCATCCATAAAAACAAAGATCTGCTCACCTTTACCACATGGCAGAGTTTCTGTGTTAAAGCCGAAACTGAACTGACATCATAGTCTTGGAGACGAAATGTGTAACCGAAAGTTTTAGCGTATTCTGTGAGCAGATCTGTCATCATAAGGCAGTTGTCCTTCTGGGACCGAAGGAGTCTGACGAACTGGGCAGCCAGAGCTTTGACTCGTTCTACCTCTGTCAAAGTGAGGATTTTTTCTTCTCCGCATTCCAATACCTTGGAAAACACGCAGGGAGGAGGAAGGCAACAGTGAACCAGTTCGGACTGTTCACGGAATTCCAGGGCACGTAAACATATGCACTTAGTAACTGAGAAGCACTCGGGGGGCTCTTCTGTGAATACAGAGCTTCAGTTTTGCAAGATTTTAGTACCACTGAAATGCACACTTAAAAAAGGGTTAACGAGGTAATGTGTATTTTATCACCTATGAGAAAAATTTTAAAAGTTCTTGAAGGGTCAAAAATAGTAATACGAATAAAATCAACAACAGAAATCTGGTTCAACGTCACTCAACAGCCAAGCATTCACATCACCTCACAGACTCATCCCCACTGCCAACCTGAGAGATTCAAGAAGTATGGCACTAACAGAAGAATATTCCATTTAAGAAATCAAACTGTTTAATCTTTTTTTTTTCAGTAATTACCCTGAAACAAATTCAAAGAATAATTTCTTTATTAAAGTTTAAAAACACACATTTACCTAGAAATACTAAGTACTGAGCCAACAACAAAGCTTCTCTGATCAAAATATTGAAGGTTTCCCTCCTATTTCCTAACTCCCTATTCCCAGGAAAAACAGACCTGGAAAAGAAAAATTTCCCCCCATATGTTGCTCAGAAAAGGATAACTGGAAACCTCTTCACTCACTTGTAAAATATCAGGTATGGCTTCAAAAAGTTCAAGTAGTTTAGTAAACCCGTAGTACGCGAGCTTGCACTGCCGGCCAAAGTGGTGGTGGTAGGAGGGAATAAACTTGTTAAAGGGCATCCGGAAGTGCGGCTGATGCCGCAGCAAATCCACAACATCCTTGGAGAACTGTTTTGTCCTTTCTATTTCATCCTGGGTACGCTCTTAAAAAAGAAAAAACAAATCACAGTTTTCTTCCATTCATCTGTGTCGAACCTGACTGCTGTATTAGTCCTATGCACAGATGACAAGAGATACCATCTCTGCCTTCCAAACACATGCAACCTAAAATAAACACGTTCATGTTCTCTCTCTGCAGAATGGTTTTCAAACTCAGTCAAGGGCACAGCACCAGGAAGCCAGGAGACTACTACGGTGTACTATGAAAGACACATACATACACCCCCATGTAGTTTCGCCTTACAAGCTAGGTGTATTTTCTCTAGCTCTCCATCCCTCACTTCTATCCCGTATATATGCACATGACATACTTCCAGGTCTCTGTACTTGAAAGAGTAACCAAGAAATTATTTCTGTAAAGTTGCATTTCTGAAAAGCTACACATTTTTTGTGCCTTCTAATCTTCGGTTAAAATTGCTAGCAGGACAGAGTATCAGGCAACAAAAGTTTATCAAAAACATAGGGGAGAAAAAGCTTCAACTGCAATTTTTGCTTCTATTAATTTTTAAATCAGAATCTGGAAGACTGACATGACTCACTCCAAAAGCTTTCAGAGATTATGATTTCACGAACAGGAGTGTTCTGCAGGAACACAGGTTAGGAATCACGGATTAATAATACTGGGAGAACATGGCAGTAGGTACACGTAACTTTACTTATCTCAGCTCCTAGAGCTTAATCAGAAGGACCAAAATGAGAAAGTCAAAACATTTGCTTGGATCTTCTTTCTTTCTCAAGAGTGCACAGTCAAGTAGCTCAGTTAAAGAGGAGACAAGCAACAGCCATGGTAACAGTCTCTCAGCTGGATAATTATGGGGCCAACAGCCACAGACAGGCTGAAGAAGGCGTTTCAAGAAAGTGCTGCTTATGCCCGTCTTTCCCCTACAGTGAATTCTAAAAACCTAGCTTGCTTTTCTTGTTGGCAAGTGGCCGCACCTGCTCTGAAGAACCCCAGATCCAATGTACCTCGATAGTTCTCACGATGCACTTTCCACGGAATCTTCAGGAACCATGGAGGCGGGGAAAGGTCATAGGATTCCTTGTTAAGATACACAACGGTCGAACAGCACATTTAGGTCAACATACCTCTCTTGGGGATACAAATCACCATTTCATTATCTTGTTGGGACAAGCAGATCGTCGTGTCTGGGATTTCTGAGACAATATCGATCAACTCACAAACACCATATTCGGTGACATCCCAGTCTTTTGAGAAACACCTAGAATTCAACCAGGGAAGTGGGTAAAGAATCAGAAATATCACTTGCAATCTTCCTCAAAAATCCTAAACAGAAAACGCTGGATAATGATTTTAAATCTGTGGGAAGAAAAAGTGTTCTGAAGTATGTGCTTTCTTTTTTGACCCCCCGCCCTTCTCATCAACTCACCAATGATAAGCCTGTGAGAACTCCCTCACAATGACCTGTTTGCTGGCTTGGGATTTGAGAAGTTTTAGTAAATCCTGAGTAAAGCGCTTCACCTGGGCCCTGTGGGTAAGGGTCAACAGACGTTTGGAGCCCATTCCGAGAATCTGCAAATCAAACACTTTGATTATTTATACTTGTCAGACCTTGGCACGTACTGACTCTCTGGGTGATGGCATTCCCTCTCTCTCCTGTTACCCGTCTTGGAGAACAAGTCCTTTTATGTATGGGATCTGCATTTTTAAATACATGTAGGTCAACAGAATGCAGATGGTCAAAATGAACGACTGTCAAGTGCCAGAGGTCCCTCCCCCGTTTTGTTTGCCCTTTATACCCCTTCCCAACTAGTCATGAGTACGGAAATAAAAAGCCCACTATTAATCTGGGCAACTAATTTCTACTAAATTTCAACTAAATGCAACTACTAATTTCAACTAAACTCTACAAAAGACAGCCCAGGTGTTCCAGGCCAGTTTGTAAGCTGGAAGCTGTTTTATGGGTAAGAAGCTATGGAACAAGCTAAATTAATAGGGTCAAGACTCCTTAGGAACCAACGCTAGGCTCCAGCCCAGGAGCTGGTCTTTAACTCATTGATGAGAGCTAAGCCCATGTTCATGGCAGCTCCTCTGTAAGAGTGAACAATCCTGGAGAGTCCTGAGCTAGGAAGAGGAAGGTCAGTCTACAGAGATTAGAAGGAAAATACTCTCAGTGCTCTGAGGGGTTCCGTTTTTATGTTTAAACTCACAGTTTTCTAGAAAAACTGAGAAGCCACCCCGAATGAGGTTACCAGCTATTCTGTTTCCCTGAAGGAGCCGAGGCCATAGAGGAACGTTCCTGTCATTAAGCAAATAATCCTTAATCCTTCCTTACCTGCAATACGTGAGGCACGGCTTCCAATAATTCTATCAGCTTGGAATATCCATAGTCTGATACCCGACACTGCTTTGCAAAATGGTGGTGGTAAGACGGGATGAAATTACTGATGGGGATGACACAGGACGGCTGGCTCTTCAACAGGTCGATCACTTCCCTGCTGAACTGGATCAGCTGAGGGTTGCCCACAGGACTTTTAGAACGCAGAAGCCAAGGATCTAGACGGGGAGAGAAAGAGAACATGCCTGAGACAGGATCTCACCCCTGAAAGAAAGCCAACTAACTTCGCCCTCCCTTGCCTCAGCTCAACCATAACCAAGGAGATGAGACCAAAGGGCCGCTGTACTTCTCAGCATCTACACTCAGGTCCCATATAATCTATGGACAAGCACAACTTCTTCATGGGCTGGCAGATGCTTTACCACTACTTCTCAAAGTTCTGTAGTCAAAGTGAAGCATAGGTCAGCAGAGTGTTAACTTAAAGCAGAATTACACAGAAGGTTTCCAGCTTGTAAACTGGTTGTATTTCAGAGGTTCATTTGGACTTGGTCCCATGGAACATACTTTCCGACAGAAACAAATTTACAAATGGGGAGCAAGCAGGTAGCCCAGAAAAGTCTAATTAACCTGTAGGGAAGCCGAAAACATCGTGCAGGAAACCATGGAAAGCAGTAACGTAAAACCTGCCGATATAAAACTAAGAAAGAGATTCTTGTATTTATCTTGAATGTCCATGTAATTAAGAAAAAGTTTTAATTATGAAAGTATAATCCAATGGAAACGTTTCTACAAGACTAATAGACTGACGACAAAAGAGGAAGAGAAAGAGCCCAGTGCATGGGAGCCTGAGCAGTCTAGGACTGAGGGGAAAGGCAGGAGAAGGTGGTAAGCAGCTCTGATACAAATGTTTCTCCTTCCCTGGTAATCCTTGGGGGGGGGGGGGGGGGGTAGGCGCATAGGAGGAAGTGGTCAGGGTCAAAAAGAAGGAAGTGTCCTTAGGCAGGCAACAATATTCAGCCCCATTCACAAGTGGTAGGATCAACACCTGCAGCCTGGGAGGAGGCCTGGAACTCACTCACCCAAAGCTCGGTTTGCATTTCCTGGTCCTTTACACGGAAAGCTAAATCTGTTTTCACGTTTATCCAAGTCACAAACGTTGACCGAAACAAATTTCAAAGATAAACCTGCATTTAGCAGTATTTCTTTCAAATACGTTGAAACCATTTTTTATTTTTATTTATTTATTTTTAAAGATTTTATTTATTTATTTGACAGACAGAGATTACAAGTAGGCAGAGAGGCAGGCAGAGAGAGAGAGAGGGAAGCAGGCTCCCTGCTGAGCAGAGAGCCCGATGCGGGACTTGATCCCAGGACTCTGAGATCATGACCTGAGCCGAAGGCAGCGGCTTAACCCACTGAGCCACCCAGGCGCCCCGAAACCATTTTTTAAAAAGGCCGGTCAACTGACGAACCAAAAAGCTTCACAAAATTAGGTGGATCTAAAGGTGTTTGTAACAGTGAAATGTGGCTTTAATTTAAACTTTTTTTACAGAATTTACGCTGGAACTTGCAAGACATCTGGTTCTGTCAGACCTTCAGCACCTTGGAGAAGTTTCAGTTTTTACAACAGCCGACATTAACGGTGCTTCGCGCTTGGCAGACAGTGCTGCCATGCAAGACAAAAGCCAACGGCTTCCTCTCCCAGTGGCTGGTGGCTCAGAACACCCCAGGGCCTGCCTCCTACCTGTGTTTGGAGGCGGGGGCTTGTTGTGGATCCATCTGACCACTTTGATGCCACTCTGCGCAGTGGCAATGTTTACTCCCGGAACGCAGGTGACGAGGTGTTCTAAGGGAACACCCGCTTGATTCTCCTGCACTACTTCCAGCTCGCCAAACTCTGCAGCGTAACAATCTGGAAAGCTGAAGTGGGGGACAGGGAGGCTAATCAAACTAACGGAAAAGCAAAGCACCTGCTACACAGAAATCTTTATTTGAATATATCCACTCATAAATCCTTTCTCCTTAAATCCTCAGGATCTGGGTTTGAACGTGAAAATTCAGGTCCCAGGGACAGGGAGGCCATCACCATGGCATTGACCTCTTTGGCGCTGAGGATACCAGAAGTACCCAAACAGTGTTCCAGCACAGGGGGGTGAGAAATAAGGTACCTGGGTTCCAAGCGCAGTTATTTACCTGCTTTAAGGTATCAGTGGCTTTAAGGCAAACGGACTTTAGGGCCCATGTTGGCCCCTATAGTAAGTCTACCTGGCCCCGGGATGCTTACAGGCCTTCTGAAGAACACCTCTCTCTCAAGCTTTACAAGTTACTGCTTGAGGTGTGTGCACTCTAGCAGCACACGCACATACTTCTAGAACAGCGCTTACACTAATCTCATCTCTGTGGGGAAGAAATGTTCCTATTCGTTGCTTATGTTTCTAAAAATCTGCACACACACAAATTTTTTTGTGGAAATACCAAGCAAATGCATCCCATTTCAGATATACTTTGACTGCAAGTCACCAAAAATGTTAGGATGAGGCATTCTATGATACTCGCTTGGGAAGAGGGGTGGGCAGGGGGCAGACTTTCTAGAAAGAGGAGAACCAAAGCATCGTATCTCAGTGGCTTTGACATGTTCACCTTAACAAAGGCACGGTGCCCTCGTGTGTCTGCAGAAGACTGTGAACCTGGGGCGCAAACGTCTTCAAAGAGAGAATCACAAAAGGAATCTTATACGAGTCTGGATCAAATTCATGTTCACTACAGAAAAGAGAACACAAGAGTTGGCTAAAACATTTGCAAGGTAATTTTAACAGATATTCCGTGATCTTATGCACAAGGATGATTTCTAAAAGGAAATGAGTGTTATACCTGAAGTCCTTATTGGAACAATGCTGTCTGCAGACAGGCTCGTGATATTCTAACTCTTCAAATATAATTGGGCTGCAATTTGTCGAGGAGCCGTCGTGCGACTGGGAAGACCCCAAGGGGCTCTGCCGGGCCTGACTGCTGGGGAGGAGACACACCAGTCTGCCATTCCCTTGCTCACGGATTGTGACCGTGTCTGTTAATTTATATAAATCTGACACATTCAACTTGTGTCCAAACCTAAAAGTGAGGAAAAGGAGAGATACACTGACTTAGAACGTTTTTCGTTGGTTACACAGAAATGCCTGTGTATCTGACGCAATAAGGAGCTACTGCCAAAAATGGTTCCTCTGTCTCCTCAAACGTAAAACTGGAATAATTCTACTATAAATTCATTCACTACCAAACCAGTAATGCTTGGCAATTCTTCAAGTCACCTCTGGCACACTGCCCCTTAGTCACTATGTCATTTGGTGCTTATTCCTCGAACCCTAAAGTTTCTATAAATGATCTCACCTAATTTCCTGAGATGGAAAGCTATAGGATATGACCTCTTAACTCGGCTCCCCACAACTGGAAATCCCTCTGGATTACCTACCCCTCTCACCATCTCTGCTCTCCTCCCTCAGAAGAGGTATACTCATTTTCAGCTACTCCTTCCCCTCATCTATGCCTCAACCTCATTTCCAGAGGGTCAACTCCTCAATCATCCCCCCGACGCAGGTCTCTTACACATGGAACTTAAAGGCACTCGCTCAGAAGGCAGAAAGATTTGAGTTCACATCCTGACCCAGCCTGTGTGGCCTCAGTCACCTTGGTTCTAGAACCTTCTAGAACCTTCTAGAACCAAGGTGACTGAGGCCACACAGGCTTAGCTTTTCCAAATGCAAAATGGGAAGATAATACCCACCTCACAGGGTTGATAGGAGGATTAAATGTTATGTCTGGAAAGAACCTGGCACACATTAAGTGCACATCTGCCACTCCACTGGTTTCTTCCCAGGGCCCTACACTGATGCTCAGATCAAGTTCGGCCTCACACCCTCGCCCTCACTCAAGCTGTCTGCTCCTGCACATAAACACCCCTGGTGCTCTCGCTTAGTCCTGTAACCTTGTTATACTTCTAATGGGAACAGCTGCTCTCTCAGGAGCTGCTCTGCCATTTTACCATCCAGTCTGTCAGCCTGTTGCCCCCAGATTTTACCCACAGGGCTCTGTAGGGATGGTTCTCAAGTCACCAAGCAGCCTCCTCCTCCCAAACCTCGCACCATCCCCCCATGTCCCAATGTCACTCTCACCTCTGGGTTCTCTCCCGCTTCCTGTCCCTCGTGGCATTTCATCCAGTTCTACCTTTCTCTGGGTTGCCTCTCCCTCCCAATCTGCTCCCCTATCCCACGATCCCCTTTAGGAAAATAACTGCCACATCTTTCTATCTTCAGTGTCCAAAAACCAAGGACAAAAATTCACTGCACCTCCTGAACATGCTTTCTTTATTTCTCCATTTCTGATTCAACCATACAACCATCCGCCTAGTCCATCTGGGGCAAAAAAACCCACTCAGAATCGAAACAACCTCTACTGTTTACCTCTCCTTCCATGCAAAACTAGTCACCAAGTCCTGACTCACTGACAACTCAAACTTCGGTATTCCTACAGCATCCGCCCAGGTCTGGGGACTGGTGTGGCACTGTCCCTCCGTCTACCCCTCTGCCCTGTCCATTCCACTTCCGACGGTACCGTCACCAGAAAAGCTTTCCGGAAGCACGGTTCCTGCACCCTCACCTCCCCTTCCCTCCTCCACAGAACAGGGCTCCCACGGTTCAGAGACTAACGCTCCCGGCTCCTTGTTCCTTTCATCCTCATACCATTTTCTCCTCCCTGCACTTCCTTTATGACAGTTTTCTTTGTTCTAGAATGATCTGTGAATGTTTTCTCTTCTGTTCCAGTCATAAAGTCCTCAGGGACAAGGGTTGTGTCCTCCCAGCTCTGCGCTCTCCACAGAGCCCCACACTTTCATTCCACTAGTACCTGCTAAGTGCCTGCTAAGCCCTGTGCACTGACGAGACTGTCCTTAAATCCTTGCTGTCCAGGAGCTTATGGTCTAGAAGGTACTCAAAAATGTTCACTCGATGAAGAACAAAACTCATCAGTCAAATTGGAAAAAAAAAAAAAAAAAAAGCACAGCTTTAGGCACTGAGGTCTAAATTTGCTAAAAACAAAAGATGTTTTTAAGATGTATGTTAGAACTGAACTCTGAACTTGAATACCACTGCTTTTATGTCTTTTCCTCCACCGGGCCGGTGCAGAGTGGCTACCACAGTTTTACGCCAATCACCAATCAATATAAGAATTCTGGAAACTGCCAATAAGTACAGACTAGATCAATGAGAAAAAAAATAAATAAACCTAACTTACTTTTTCTCATAGATATCTGTAAATTTAAAAAGAGGCAGACAGCAGGCAGGGGCATCCTGAAGAATAGACATTGTTTCTGCACTGTAAAACAAAATTTCACTTTGTGAGAGATGTTTTTGGACATCAACAGAGGATTTCCAAGTTGTATCTAAAAAACTGAGTTCACATAATTAACACAAATTACAGCTGACCCTTGAACAACTTCACGAGTTGGTGTTCTTATGGATTTCTTTTGATAAAGGCAGTACAGTCCTGTAAGTGTATGTTCTCTTCCTTGTGATTTTAGTAATGTTTTCTTCTATCTTACTTTATTGTAAAAATACAGTATGTAACGCATGTAACATACAAAACAGGTGTTAATCAGGTGTGTATGTTACCAGTAAGGCTACTGGTGAACAGTATGCAATTAGTAGTTAAGACTGTGGGGAGCCAAAAGTTGTGTGTGGAGTTTTGACTGCATGGGGACAGGGTTGGCACACCAACCCCTACGTTATTCAAGGGTCCGCACAACATAAATTTACCAGTTTCTGTTATGTCAAAATTAATTTTCCGTAAAAACTTAAATAACTTTAGGGACAAGGTGATTAAAGAATATAAAAATCAGACACAAGCATAGGGCTTCTCACACCTGTGTATCAGAAGAATGCTGACTACTCTGTGAGACAAACACCCTGTTGACTCAGAGTAAAAGAACAGCTTGAATGTCTCCTGCCACGTTGTGGTTCACATAGTTCATGAACTCCACGTGGGAGTGAATTCCCACAGTTGAGGATACAGAACTGAATACAATATATCATCCCAACTATGGTCTTAAAAACCAAAAAGGCAGCCAAAAGCAGAGAGAAAACAAAAAGGCAAACGGTTGGGGCGCCTGGGTGGCTCAGTGGTTAAGCCGCTGCCTTCGGCTCAGGTCATGATCTCAGGGTCCTGGGATCGAGTCCCGCATCGGGCTCTCTGCTCAGCAGGGAGCCTGCTTCCTCCTCTCTATCTCTCTCTGCCTGCCTCTCTGCCTACTTGTGATTTCTCTCTGTCAAATAAATAAATAAAATCTTAAAAAAAAAAAAAAAAAAAAAAAAAGGCAAACGGTTGAATGATCTGGCTTTGAGCCACAGGATTATGGTTTTTCTCCCCCTCTTCTTTTATGTTTCTGACCTTTCCAAAGTTTCTTCCATGAGTATTACTTTTATTCTAGGGGATAAAAACTAATTTAAAATAATGGTGAAGTACATGTCACATAAAAATACCTTTAAGAATTCAAAAAGATTTTTTAGAATTGAGTTCTGTTTTATTTGTTTCCCCCAAAACAGGGAGAGCCGAAGAATCACCAAAGTGCATTAAGAATAAAGTCACGACCAGATTCCTACAAGTGACATAATCACAATGCAGGCTTACGGAGTGTCTATTTGATATTAAGCATCTACCTGTAGGTTGAGAGCTTGGAGCTTGGTAGACCTACCCTTTACAAACCAACCAACCTTCTCCCAAGATTTGGAGGTAGTATTTCACACTTACCAGGCTTATAAACTTTTATCATAGAGGGCTACTATTTTTAGAACCTGTTCTGGATATGTGGTGTATTATTTTACTCCTAACTGCCTGCCAAGTTTAAGCTGTACTTCACCTTTGAGTAGTGACTTGAACAACAGTCGAATTATTCTAATTAGCTTCTTGCTGACTTCCAGCTTATCTCTAAGCTCTATCGATTAACAAATAAACATTACTGCATATGTAATCATCTAAGAGGGCTGGGAAAATGATCGAATCTATTTTCTTATTTCTAAAATTGTTTCTGGGCCAAATATTATTTCCTGAAATAAATGGTTTGTTTTTACCTCAGTAAAGAGAGTGATTTATTAGCAGCTCCTGTGGCAAGTGAGACCAGGATCTTCTTGCTGCCAATTTTGTATCTGTGGAGGCTATTCACCGCACTGATTGCTTCTTGTAAGTTCTCCATCTGAACAACAGCCTTGAGCTGATAATCTGTATGGGGGCTGAGCTCAACACTCTTCACCTACAGCAGTAAAAAGGAAAATGGAATGCTATGTCTACCCAGAACCCTGTCATCTTAAAACTGAAGGTGAATTATTAGGGAACATGTTTGCAGACTTCCGTGCTTCTGTGAGGGAATCTGTCCGAACTCTAGACTTTTGTCAAGCAAAACCTAAGTGAACTAGGACGGGGTGACCTTCGGGGATATGAAACGGGCCTGGCCTGCCCGCACACTCCTGTGCACACAGTACTCCCATGCAGGCTCAGGAGTCAATATGTGGTAGGAGTCTTGGGGGTCTTCTCTGGACCCTGCAAACATCTGGGGGCATAGCTATTTAATAATCTGGAAAAGGTGCACTTCTAGCAAACAGCACCTAAAAACTGCATTCATACAGAAAGATGTTAACAAAAGCAGCCAATATTATTTCAGAATCCTATTCCTGTATTCTAGCAGTCAGAGCTAAATAAAATCCATCAGCGTTTTATTTCCCAAAGTGCCACTTAAATCTCTGCCCATGACCACAAGTGCTTCTTCACTAGGTCTCTTGCTCTCTGGGGCTATGTCCTAAAAACTGGAGACATAGTATCACCACGAGCAGACCACACAAAAAACTCATTCAGTAATCCTCATATCCTGGCTGTAGTTAAGTGTGTTGAAAGACATGCTCTCGACTTAGAGGCTAGCGCAGTGTAAAAGAAAGGCAGGAACGAGAGAGAAAAGGTTACCTTGCCGTGCCTAGAAAACGCTTCCTGCATGAGCTGTTGCAGCTCCTTCCGGGACAATCTGTAGTCGATGTTGCTGATCTGGATGTCGGCACCATTTGCAAATGGGTCTGGGCTGTCGGCACCAGTGCTCGGATTTGCAATGTTGAAAGCAAGTGGGGACGTTCTGTTTAAAAGGTTTGGAGACATACTCCTGCTTAAGACATACATACTAAATTATTTTTAAAAACCGTGGTTCTACTTACTTCGTTCATATCATTTAGGATTTGTTTGAATCTATACAAAGGAATAGCTTTCCACAAAACAAACAAACTGAATATTTGGTATTTTGTTTTGTTTTTAAATATTTGGTTTTCAAACGTATGTTTATCTTAAATATACACAGATTTATTGTCAGAAGTACCACCCGTTGGCCCCTTATTGACCAGTACATGATTTAGTATCAAATATCCTTTCACTGGATTATTTAAAACTACAGACAAAATATAGGTTGGCCTAATGAATTAATTTTCCACTTGGAGTATTTGTTCTTGGTTAATTAGCCTGTGAGACTAATGTAAGGCACTTAACCTCTCCCTGGCTCTGAAAACACTAGATATTCTTGCTCATGTGCTATAGTCTTTCTCCACATCAGGAAAACTTTCACATGTATCCTAAAATGTAACTTTACAAATCTAAAGTCACTTTCTGGAGGGAGCCTTCACCAACTTAGCAGAAAAAGACAATGCTTGAAGGAATTCACAGGATGCAACAGTGCCTTATGGCTCCTGCCCTCCGGGCCCCCGAGGAGAACTGTGAGTGTGGAGGGCTTAGGTAAGTGTTACTTAGGTAATGACAGTGGTTTAGAGACTTCTCAAACAGCTCCTGGTAATTACCCTAGGAGTTATGAATAGCCAGTGCGTGTCCAGTTCGGGCTTCTCTGACAACATGACGACCTCAGGAGGAAATGGTAGGGACATCTTAACGTGCATCCCATCCAGACCAGGGAATCCCAGACAAGTTTCTCTGACCTCTGCTTACCCAGATCCCCACATGGAAGAGGGAGAGCAGGTGAGCAGCAATGCCCACACCACCAGCTAAGATTACCCTAGGAAAAGGGGAGCTGGGCGAGGAGGGGTGGAAGATTCCTCTTCTACCTCACGCACTCCTGTATCGCTTGTATTCTTCCAAACAGCTGTTATTTCGTAATCCCTCCTCTTGCGAGCAACTACCCCACGATTAAGCAGCCAGACTCACCGAGAAGACCAAGACTGTGTGGCGAGCAGAGGACTGATCTGCCTTGATGTGATCAACTTGCTGAAAGCCGACGGGTAACTCACTTGGAACGGGGTCTCCTCTTTATCTCTCTTCTCCACAGGAGAACTGGTGACACTTCGGGCACAGAGGTTCTCTTTTCTAATGGAGGGAAAAGTTGCAGGGGAAGGGTTACTGGATTTCCTTCACATTAGACAAGCATCTGTGAGGAAGAGTGAGCGAACCTACTTCGGATTGGTTTTGTACGCAGATTCTGGAGTCCCCGAGTTCTTAGGTGTGGGTGCTGCGGCACTCGAGCTTCTGTGAGGAGGTGCGGCCAGCCTCGGGTGACCCTGCTGGGAGTCAATGCTTCTAGTTCCAGTCCTCGACTCCAGGCGGCACAGCTCCTTAAAAGAGACAAGTGCGGTGCAGGTGAAAACGTAAGTAACCATGGCGTGTTAAAGCCTGTTGGGGAAACACGGAGCTCTGAGTATGGTCAAAAATGAAAATTTCAAAAGGATACGCCAAAAGCAAGCAGGCATATCAAACACAGACACAAACCAAACCTACCATAAACTTCAGAAAGCAAGAGGTATCGAAGTTACCTGTAAACTTTTAACATTTGTGTTTTTTGTAGCAGATCCAGAATTTGCCTGCGACCCTTTTCCAGGCGTGGCTTTGGCACTGGAAGATTGTTCACTTGTATCTTTGATGAGGCACAATTTTGGATTCTTAAGTTTTTTGGGAGACTTCGCTTTATCGGCAATTGCACTGGAACCCTTTGTCTCACAGAGTTCTCTAGTTTTTGGAGTAAATGACACAATGATCCTATTACCAAAGACATCTTCGTTTTCCATTCGCTTCTGCGCCCGTTCCGCACTATCTTGGTTTATGAAGCGGAGAATCGCACTGCGGCCCGTGATACTCAGCACTCTCCCACCACAATTATCAGACAGGCGCCTGAGCCTGCTGCTGACGCTCTTGCCATCTTTATTTGCTGGTAGGTTATAAACATAGAGCAGAGTGTGGCACTGCTGATACAGAGGAGAAGTGTTACAACAGGTTAACGGAGGGGCACACGTTTAATCACACAATTAGAACAAGGAGCGATATCCAGGCTTAAGCTAACAGCCTTAGCCTTGTAGGGGAGGTCACAATGATGTAGAGGGGAGAAGGTGAACTTATTTAGACTGAAAAACACAGGAAGAGAGAAGTGTACCTTAAACGATCGCTCTTGTGGGTGAGAATGGCAAGATTTAAAGTTCTAATTGATCAAGTTTCTTTTTCTTTTTTAACCATCAAGAATAAGGAGCTCAAAAGTGGGCAATCTGTTACCTAAAACACTACAACTGACTTAAAGGCCTTGGAGATTAGAAAAGGGAATGCTGCTCTCTTCAGAGTCACCGATATATTCTCCAAATAGCTTAAAAATAGTTCAACACTGCAGTAAACACGCTCATCCAAATCAAGACTTTAAGACATGCTCACCCTGCTGGAAATATGCCCACATTCCCCTAGCACGTGGCTCTACGAGCTACAGGTGTAGCAATAACAACTACAAACTGTGCAAGTGCGTGTACATGGTGGGGAATGCAACTGTAGAAAACAGACCTCCCGATGCCTAAAAAGAGTCAATTAGAGGTACCTGGGGGGCTCAGTCAATCAAGCCTCTGACTCTTGGGTTTCAGCTCAGGTCATGATCTTGGGGTCATGGGATCGAGCCCCATGTGGGCCTCCATACCAAGCACAGAATCTGCTTGAGATTCTCTTTCCCTCTGCCCCTCCCCCATTCACTCGCACCTGTGCCTCTCCCTCTCAAATAAATAAATCTTTTTAAAAAAGTGTATAATTTCTCTGTTTATTTGACTCCAATCTTGAATGTGTACAAACCATCACCATATTCTTTACCCATGCCTGGAAGCAAAAGGAGTAATCAACGTTTCCATTACTTCCATTCAATGGATACAAAACACTGCTAGCTTTGGAGAAACTGAAAAGTGGCTGTTGGTAAGGTTAACCTACATGTCAATTCCTTGTGATACTGTGCAACAGAATAAAAGCAAAATCCATACATATCAATTCTCTGTATGTTTGTAAGAGAAGAACTATTTCAAAGCCTTATTTCAAAACTCTGGCCAGCCTCCTACAAAGAGCAGCCTCACTTGGTGGCCCGTTATGGGGTAGGGGGTGGCCTTTACCTTCCATAATATAACATCAGAATACAATAAAAAGGAACACAAACCCACTTACTGGCATTTTTAGTGGTAACCTAGGGGGCAGGTCGGAAATGAACTCTTCAAATCTGATCAGCTCATTCGCATGATGCAGCAGTGCTTCTGAGGCCTGGTTTTTATGGACCAAAATTATGTGGAAACCATGCCTGTGTCTCAGGTCACTGAGTTCCAATGCAAAATTGACATCAGCTGCAAGAAAAGGTACAGCCCGCCCCCGTCCCGGAACATTAGGAGGACTGCACAAAGACACACAACTTCCCTGACACCCACTGAGAAAAAAAAAACAAAAACGGCTGGACTATAGAATTCAGAGTTGCTCCCCACCTCCCACGACTTCTTGGAACAGGAACACATTTGGTATTGGAAGAATTAAGACCACAGGACAATTTCACCACATACTTCTACGGATTTCAAGACACATGTTACTTCCCGCAGTGAAACAAAGCAAATATTAACATTTCGGGGAACATCAACTTTGGAAATGCTTCTTCTTAGATTTTTTAAAAATTTGCTGGGCCCAGGGTAAAAAAAAGGATTAAAAAAAAGTTACATTTTCTTTAACTGGCCCCACAAGAATTCTTACTCACATCCTAAGGAAAAAATACACAAAACCCACACAGACTCCATTTCTTCTCCAAACAGCTCTCAGACATAAGCATAAATATGTCTGGTGTAGGTCAGTCTCTCTGGGGGCATATTTTACTTTAACATGTTCTAGCTTCTGTAACAATTCCATCCATGAGTTTAACTGAAACTGGCAGACCTTCCGCACTTACTCGACACAAGAACCACAGTGGCTGGAGCAGTGTGCGTGTTCGCGAACCTTCGGAGACTCTGGCGGAGCTTATCGTCAGCCGCGTTCTTTGCGGTAGCATTGATGTGGGCAACAGTTACCTGCATTAATTTAAAGTAAGGACAAATGAGCAAGAGCTGAGGTCAGAAAACCACAACACACTCTGCCTGTAGCTTAGAGACAGTCCCTGAGGAAAGATACTCTTGTTATTACTGCCACTTAGGAATGGAAAAAATTCTAAGTGGATCTCAATAAATTCAAATTTGTCTCTCCATACAAAGGAACTAGACCCATTATCATCCCTGCTCACCTCTCTAATCTTCTGCTTTTGCACTTCGTCCATCCGCCTTTGAGAAAACAGGCAGAAAAGGAATTGAAACTTGAAGTAGGTAAATTAGCTCTCCCTACGAGCTTTTGCCAACAGCTAGGGAAGTAGCAGAGATAGGTGTATGAGGAAGGGAAGATTTACTGCTGCACTGGATGTCATTTGTCTCCACCATACATCGTCTGTTGCTTTCAGGATCTGGGGTCAGGTAATGAGAGAGGAGAGACATCTGTCCCCGACAGAGCTCAAATGTGTTTATTTCTGTTAAAGCTACCAGACTCACTGAAAAGTCTCCAGAGCAAGGAAAGGTTTTGAGCGCTGCTTCAACTATGCGCAATACACAGTAGGGTTTATTAGTTTTTTTTTAAAGGAGCACAAATATAAAATTTTTGGCAAAATGGCATATCAACAGAATTACTTGTCTAAGAATCAAAAGAACTGGATTCTAGTTCCATCTTAATAGACTGTGCAGCCAGACAATCTGGATTTAAATCCTAGCTCATCCGTTTATTGGCCATATGATTTTTTTAAAAGTTGCTTAACACCTTGGTGCTTCAGTTGAATTTGTGTATTTCAAATAATAAATCCTGTGAGCCCTTTCCACAGAGCAGTCATGGAAGCCAAAAGAAAGGATATAAATTTATGTAACCATCATATTAGCAGAGCACTGTCACATATAAATAGATTACTGGAAGATCAGTTATGATTAAATGATTTCTAGTATGTTAGATATGATTTTTTTTTTAAAGATTTTATTTATTTATTTGACAGAGATCACAAGTAGGCAGAGACAGGCAAAGAGAGGGGGGGGAAGCAGGCTCCCCGAGGAGCAGAGAGCCCGATGCGGGGCTCGATCCCAGGACCCTGGGATCATGACCTGAGCTGAAGTCAGAGGCTTTAACCCACTGAGCCACCCAGGCACCCCTAGATATGATCTTTTGATAATTTCCTTTATTTGCAAACTCAGCACAAATGTATATTAAACTTTAAATTAAAATTCTTTAAAAAAAAACTGCATATGCTTATTCTTCTATCATAATAGTTAAAATTATTATTATTATTATTATTTTACCTGGCAATTATTCAGCTCTTGAATAACTTCTTTGTTTTCTTTACTAATGTCGCACACACAGATGAATTCTGCTTCTCTGTGGCCTTTAAAAAACTTCTCACGGATTCTCTGTACAACAGCAGTAGCTGAGCGGCCAGAGGGAACTGAACAGTTTTCAATATCCCAAAAAACTCCAATGGGGGGTAAATTTTCCAGCACCTGTCCGGCTAGTGCAACTTCTGGTGACCCTTAGGAAATGTTAACACTTTCAATCATACATACTGAAAAACAATGGCAAACTAAAATAAATAGGTAGCTACCTAGCAGTCTTAGCAGCAGAAAAATGAAGTTACTGATTGATGTTAAGCTTAAGGACACCAACCTCACCGATTGACCTAATAGCACAACTGCAAGCTCCAATAGTTATTTCTAAGTGATTATTCCTATTTTTCAGGAGAGAACAAATCTAAAGGCCAAGTTACTTCAAGCCCACAATAAATCCACTGCAAAGCATGAGCCGTTCTCATGCTGGGCGTAATGTGTCTCTGAACACTAACGTGGAGGTAGATGGACACTGTAGCTCTGGGACCTGATCGTCATGATCTGCCCATGCTTGTGTACCTGCTCAGTACAGAAGACCCATGAAGAGATGACAAAGGGTGAACTTGTTACCATCTTTGATTTAAAAAAAAAAATAAAATTTTAACCTGCATTAACATCTGATTTAATATTAAAAAATGTTTTTAAAAGATAAAATACCACATTAACTACTTTTTTGGGGAAATGATATTTAGGTTTTTTTTCAATGAGCTTTTCATCAATCATTACTAAATTTTTCTAAATATTAAGTATTTCTACAGAATGTACCACTAACAGCAGGATTATGAGCCTAAGTTGACAAGGAGTCCCCTCTAGCACTGATTTCTAATACTACGCTCCCTATTTTTCTTCTGGTTTCAAGTAGCTGTAGCTCAACATGAAAAGCAAATGGCTTGCTGGTCTATAGGGATAAAAAGATTTTTTTTACCAAGAGGTAGAAATGAAGACTTATATACCCAGTAGCTTCAGAACCACAAGGAATCTTTTCAAGGCGATTAAATGCAGTGTTAGTATCAGATACTGAGAACTACTTAAATATGCACATTTTATACCATACTGTCATTTACCAAATTTCGAAGCAGCTTTGCCTAGACTGGTCGCCAATAACAACGTGGTCTCCTTCCCTGTTCCTTTGGTTCCACAGCCATTACACAGAGGAATAGTAACAGGTGCAGTTTGAGTATTTGGAGGTGGTATATTTGGCCAGACTTTAGCAGCATCAATTATACTATTTCTTGCCGGCTGTTTTAAAAATTTTTTTAAGAAAAGGAGGAGGTTTCAGATACATCATTGCAGAACCTAGAGTGATAAACAACAACTGAAAACATAGTCTGTTTCTTCTTTCCGCCTGTTAACCTCTGATGGAAGGTATTTTCAATACTTCAGAGCACTCCCAGAACTATCGGCTATCAATTCGTAAGCTCACTTCAAGGAGTGACTTGAAATGACCTGGGAAGATAGTCACGTGATCGTTCTAGGGCATGTGTATCCTCCAAAGGTGAGCCCAAATATACTTTACAGGAAGGTCAGAGATGTCTACTTTAACAGCCGTGTGATTGAGGCCAAGTTCCAAGTCCCTCAAATTGTTATAGAGGAACGACACGGCATGACCTGCGTCGCCTGAGTGGGTCCATGTATGAGGTCAGTGGTATGAGAAATCGCAATCGTGCTCTAGCCTTTAAGGTCCAAAGAGAACACGAAGCCTTGCCGAACTCGGTTTGCATCACGTAGGAAACTGATTACAGCAAAAGCCTGTAAAAGCATGAACTACATAATGACTCTGCACTTTTTTGGAAGGGCCCTTCCCATTTCACCCTATGCTTCTTTCAGAGGTGAGAGAAGCCACGGTGATGGGGCGAGAGCTACCTCGCAGGAGAATCTTCACCCCCGTGCACAACCAAGATTGCTCAAGCAACACCTAGCTCTGTTCACAAAGTCATTCCTCAAAGGTCAGCTGCACCCAGAGAACAAATAAAAAGATACACACCTTGTTCAGACAGTCTTCGCAGTAAAGTGAGCCCTTTAAACAAACCGGAGGTACCACATTTAGGTGCAAAGAATTGGTGCACAAGTGAGGCGTAAGCTCCGACTGTGAAATGTGCTCTTCCAAATGCCCTGGAGCCCCGCTTGTGAAATCGGAACAGGGGAAGTAGCCAGCGGAGGTGCAGCCCTGGAGAGCCGGGAACTGATGCAGCTTGTGCACGTTACTGTGACATGATTGGAAATGAAGCTTCCCGCAACAGGGCAGGTGTTTGCAGGAAGACAGATTACTTTCTAGACACATGCTGGGAAAGTCACTTGCAACGCCGGCCACACTGTTCCTAGCTGAGGCATTCTGGAGTGAAGACGCAGACTGGAAAGCAAACCCTGACCCTACCTGACACGTGATGGTCCTGGTGCTCTGCGAGTCTAAAAGTGCGCCGGGGTGAATCAAGCTACCAGTACCTCCACTACCGCCACCACCGCCACCACCAAAATGCATTGGCGACGTGGAGGGTTCATTAGGGCAATGAGCACAGCAGCTTACTTTGGGGACAGGTGAAAGCTGTATTTTAGGTTGCTGAAGAGAATGGATATCTGGAAGTGGGACTGCTGGAAAAAGCTTAGAGCCAGCATGAAGGGGAGATGGCACATCCTTTAATTCCACAGCAACTTTCTTGTTCTCCATGTAATCTTTCTGGGAAGAGAAGATCAGAACGCCAGTCAATGTTATGAGGCCAGTGACTTTTGGTTACTCACATCCTACTGCAATCCAAAAATGGAAATAGCGTTCAATCCTGTTTACATAACTCAACCATAACCAAGCGATATGGAATGGCAGCTGAAACCAGGGGTATTCTTCAGAGAGGCCTGCAGGAGGTGAACACCGAAATAGACAGCTAAAATCAAGACCGTGTCCTTCCTCAATTTCAGGAGACTGGGGGAGGGTTCTGCTTACATGTTCAGCAAGGCAGGTTAACCATCTGTGCCTCAGGGACTTCCCTTTGATAACTTCCCCTTGCCTCACAGGGTCTTCTAAAGACAAAACAGGTGGTATGAAAATAACACAGTCACAAACAGCATTCAATAAAGGCGGCTTACAAGCCAAGCACTCTGAGGAAAAGACTTAATAGTTCCTGCAGCCAGACCATAAAGGGTTTCGGAAAGTCCTCCACATGATTCCAGACATTAAGGATGAGATCAGCCATCTGCCCCAGTGGCCCATCCATGGAGAAGTTTTACAGGTGCTGTTGACATTAAGCAAACTCTAGGATACCATAATCTAAAGCCATAATGTCAACAATTACTTTGCAGCCAGGGACAAGAATCAGAGTAGTTAGAAAACTATTTAGAAATAAGATTCCAGGGCGCCTGGGTGGCTCAGTGGGTTAAGCCCCTGCCTTCGGCTCAGGTCATGATCTCAGGGTCCTGGGATCGAGGCCCGCATCGGGCTCTCTGCTCAGCAGGGAGCCTGCTTCCCTCCCTCTCTCTCTGCCTGCCTCTCTGTCTACTTGTGATCTCTCTCTGTCAAATAAATAAATAAAATCTTTAAAAAAAAAAAAAAAAAAAAAAAAAAAAAAAAAAAGAAATAAGATTCCAGAGAAACCGTTTGTCATATGCCTCTAATGTAGATAGAGGAGGCCAGTATATTTACAAGGTTACAGCATGGCTCCTGTGTCAGAGACCTGGCTTTGAATGTGATACTCACTGTTTTAGGAACTTAGGTAGGTTATATAACCTCTCTACATTCCAGTTTTGTCAGCCTTCAGTTGGGGACGACAGGATGAACTTCCTATAGTTGTTAGAAGGATAAAATGAGAGGTACATAAAGCACTCAGCAGAGTACCTGGCTACTGAAAGGGGATCTAACTAATCAATAGCCGCGACTGGCCGACTGCAGGAACTATTAAGAGAAAGAGGATGTCCTGATATCATGAGAGAGACATGCTCTTCCTTCAGAGCACAGAAAGGGCCATCTGACTGCTATGATTTCACTCCTTTGGCTGTGGTTCTACACTCATCTGGGAGAGTACACTCATTTGGGAGAAATCTGGATTTTTCACTCAACATTTCCTAAAAGGGAGGAGACAGCAACTGACTGACTGCCAACAAGCAGTGTGCTCTGCCCTCTTGGTAATTACAGTTTAGGCTAGAAACTACTGGCATTCTGATTTATAGAGATCTGGCTCTCAAAAAGGTGGGGGGAGGATCTGGCTCTTATGGTCAGGGTTATTATAAGTTGGTTTCCCTGAATCTACTCAATTCTGGGTGCCAGGAATAAAATCAGGTTTCTGGATCTGTAAAGTTGAGTGCAAACCAGTACTATGTGACTCTGTAAGGGTCAGATCCTCCATTCCAGGAAGCCCTGTCTGTGCTGCCAACCCTGTTGCCAAGTGTCCCTAATGTGAATGACCTCAATTACTGACACCATGCAAAAGAAATAACTATATAATGAAAACCTGGAGAAGACAGGGAATTTAGTTGAGCTTTTAAATAGTCACTAATACCCTTTTGTAGATTCATAGTAAAGACTCATGTAAAACCCAAATGCAGTATCAAAAAAGAAAAAAAAGACATAGCAGTGAAATGTGCTAATACGGTGCATGGAATGAAATCAGAAAAAGTCACAATCACTATGAAAAGGCAAAGGAAGTTACAGACACATTTAAATATTCAAGAGAAATCTGGAATAGAAAAAGACTGCCAATAAGGTTCCATCAATCTTCCGTGGATTTTAAGACTCAAATCTCAGAAGGCTAGAATGAAATAAAATCTATTTTATACTTTCCTCTGATTTGACTCTACAATTTGGATTTTACCTCTGCATTCTGTGACTTCCCTAAGAAACAAATCTTCCCCAAATGTTAACGTTAAATATTTAAAGCACCTACAGTTCCTTACACTAGGAGTACAAGAGTTAAAAAAAAAAACTTACGCTCTCCTTGAGTCAGGAATTATAATCATGTGCTATGAGCAGGAATAAGCATGATAGAAGGTGAAACTCAGCACAGACTCCAGGGAGAGAGAAAACCCCAGACCAAATGGACCACACGTCTATTTGCATAAGGAATTTGCTATGTCGTCAGTCTTGTGCATAGTTACCGTTTGGGGACTAAGTGGCAATGTCTGCTCAGGACGAGAAAAGCAATTAGAGAATTTCCAAAGCCATGGCTTAGCATCATTATTTTGTTGCAGCCATCCAGGTGTTCTACTGCAGGAGTCCTCAGTTCCGCTTCCTTCCATCATACAGCCATACAAAGTGGTTCAACATTCTTTCATCTTTCTTTTCTTTCATTCTTCCACCCTGTTAAGAATGAGGTCTCGGTGTTATTTATTTGCCTAAGTACAAGTTTCACTATCAAAATGTGAGACTTGGGGCTCCTGGGTGGCTCAGATGATTAAGTGTCTGCCTTTGCCTCAGGTCATGATCCCAGGTCCTGGGATCGAGTCCCATGTTGAGCTCCCAGATCAGCAGGGAGTCTGCTTCTCCCTCTCTCTCTGCCTCTCCCCTTGCTTGTGCTCTCTCTCTCTCTCAAATGAATAAATAAAATATTTATTAAAAAAAAAAAGTGAGACTCCAGGGGCACCTGGGTGGCTCAGTCAGTTAAGTGTCTGCCTTCAGGTCACAATTTTTGGGTCCTGGGATCTAGAGCCCTGAGTTGGGCTCCCTAGTCAGTGGGGAGCTTGCTTTTCTCTCTCCCTCTAACTTGTGTGTGCGTTCCCACTCTCTCTCAAATAATTTTTTTTTTTAAAGTGAGACTACAACTGTACTTATGGTACAACTATATGGTACAATGGCTCCCAACAAGAGATCAGTGCAGCCAAGTGCCAACCTCCTCCAGCCCCGAGCAGGCCTTTTCTAGTTTTTCTTAATTCTTTGTGACCATTTTTCACTGAAGACCCTACGGGTGAGGGTGAAAAAGTTAACAAAGAGCATGTAATTTTAGGAAAAAAAAAATTATGTGTCTTCATTGTCAATTACAAAAGATTCTGAAATTGACTTAATAGCAACCTATCCCGCTATGTCGTTGATATGACTGTAGAAGGTCCAAATTAAGTGAACTCTGTAGACTCTGTGAATTTGATTCTGCTACAGAACAAGCAAACCAATTTCTTCATGTACGTATTACAAAAGTGCAATCTGATATACCACCAAGAAGCTAACCAAGAAATCTCAAGTCACAGCTGTGCTGTATCTACTCTAGTGCGAACACATTCTTACAAGTCTTAAACAGTACAATAAAAGCAGATCAAATCGATAACAGCCAGTGGGCATGGAGGCAGCCTGCCAACGGTAAGGACAACTGAACCTCATTTCCAAGTCCTCGCCATCATATAGAACCACCACCTATTCTTATCTACGGTGGCCATTTTAAGGTTATCCATGCATCAGAAATTTCACCCAGACATAAAGAAAACCATTTCTTTTAGCTCTCTCTCTCTCCAAGAGGCTCTTCTCAAGAGATTGTAACATCTACATAGTACAGTGAAGGGAGAGAGGAGTACTCTATCTAAGATATTGAACTGATCACATAAAGCAGGAGCAGGCAAACTATATCCTGCCAGCCCAAACCAGCCCACTGATTGTATTTAAATGACCTCAAACTAAGATTTAAATGACCTCAAACTAAGAAGGCATTGTATACTTTTAATTTTGGGGAGGGAATCAAAATAATATTTTGTGACACTAAATTATATGAAATTCAACTTTTGGTGTCTGTAAATAGAGACATTTGTTTAATATGGTCTGTGGTTATTTACACACTACAGCTACCTAGTCCAGTATCTGCAACAGAAACTGCATGTCCCACAAAGCCTAAAATATTGACTATCTGGCCCTTATGTGGAAGTTACAACAACTTCATTAAGTTTCAGTTTCTTCCTCTGCAGAGTGTGGCTAATTTCTCCCCTTCCACAACATGGCTGAGGGGGGAAAATGAGAAAAAGGAGCCCACTATCTGGTTTTGTCTTCCCCAATGTAGAGCTTATGCCAAGCACAGGGCTTCTAACATAGCATATACTAAGTAATTACTTGTTAAATTAAGGAGTGTTTACATCAACTCTTCACCTACTATGTACAGTTAGGAGTTAGTGTGGAAGCAGAGATGGAGTTAACTGCCACAATGACAACAAATTATGATTGTTGTTATTCCTACTAAACAGAGGTCTTGGAGTCCCCCAACAAGCTCCTCCCCAGACCACAGAAATCTGTGATATTCACAGTACACAACTTCCACATGCTCTCTCAAATCTCCTCAAGGCCAGTCCTGACAGTGAGCTAGTAGGTAATGCACAATACCAATTACAAAGCCTTTTTATGTAACATTATTTCCTCAATCAGTAATTATTTATTTACTATCTACTATATTAACAGGCCTGTGTTTGGCCCAAGAAATACAATGATGACAATCACCAGACAGTAAGATTCATTTACCTAGTTTTCCCCCCCCACAGTAAATCTGTGAGAGAGTCAAGGGAGAAATAAGCCACAGATTTTACAGAGGAGTAAACAAAAGTTTAATTAAGTTGTATAACTTGCCAAGATCAGATAATTAGAAAGGGAGCAGAATCAGGCTTGTCCACTTTCCACCACACCAAGATGCCTTCAGTATTGCTCAACACAATCAACAGAAAGTACAAACGTACTAGCTTGTTAGTGGCCCGAACCCAGAAAACTTCCCAAGCATTCCTGGGAATGCCACTAAGTACCTTAGGTAGCCTAAGCAAGGTTTCTATTAATTTGAGTGGGATTCTCTGAACAAGTCAGAGAGTGCTTGAGAGCACAGACTCTGATGTCAGTCTGTGTATTAATCCCCAGTTTTGCTGCTTCCTGTATGTGTCCCGTTGTAGAGTTCACATCCTCTCTGAACCTCAGATCCTATGTGTAAAATGGGCCTGATAATAACTGTAGCATCCTCATAGGGCTGTTGTTGGGGTTTAATGAGGCAATCAAAGTCTAAAATCTAGAAGTGGACTTCTCTACCCAAGATAGTCTTGGAACCCCACACCATCCAGTCCTATTACTTTTTTTTTTCATCGCCCTTCTATCTAAAATTGTTTACTTGCTTTATTATATATCTCTCCTACTTGAATATAACTCCATGACAGCGTCATCATGTCTTCTCATTCATTGCTGTGTTTCCTGCACCTACCAGTGCCTGGTGCATATCAACAACTGCTGAACGAATGAAGAGTTCGATAAATATCTCGGAACACCGTTTAGGTTTTGATTTTCCTGTATGCAAAAACAGCATACTTAGCGCTCAGAGAAGTGGGAAAGTCCAAAAGATACAAACGTAATCAGAAAGCTCTGGGAAATACCAGAAAGGTGCTTGGGAAACGAAACTGTGTATCACAGTGTAGCGTTACAATTGTTAGTGGGAGTGGCTCATGCCCTAAGGCAACTCAACACTATCTGTCTAGCCCGGAGACTACACCCTAGGGAGCGCTGAACTACAGGAAAGAATGCAAAAACGCTCAAGCAGGTTGAAAAACACCGCCCCTTTCTTCCTCTCTTAACCTTCTAAGTGTGCACACTCCTCAGGAAAGGTTGCTCTCCACAGCTGGAAGCCCCCCAGGGTGCACGGGGGCAGCTGCGGACGGGAAGCCAAACACCCCAAAAAAGGGCAGCAGCGGTGCAGCAGTGACAGTCGCTAACGGGCCTGATAGGGAGACAACCCGAAACTAGCGTGGGGGCCTGACAGGTGAATCTCAATCTTCCCCCTCGGAGTAGCCAATCTCCCCCACGCCCGCCAGCAAAGGGCAGGGAAGGGGGGGGGGGGAGCTGTCCCGCTTCCAGCTGGTGCCCCAGAGCAGTGAGCCCGTCTGGAACTAGTCCCCAGAGCTGCCAGCCAACTCACCTCGGCCGCCGGCTCCACCTCCGCTCACATTCCGGCCCCGCCGCCTTCCCCCCGCCCCCCCAGGCCCTTTGTTTTGATTCCCGACTCCGCAGCTCCCGCCGCCGCCGCCAAGCGCACCCTCCACTTCCGCTTCCGCACCGCACCGCCCCTGTCGCAAAACCGACGCCCTTCTCTTCTCCCCCCCCCCCCCACCCCTCGCTCCGCCCCTTCCTCCACCCAGCCCGGGCCGCCGCGTCCTCCTCGCGCGGGGCGTGCTGGGAACCCCGGGGGGGGCGGGGCCTCGCGGCCCTGCAGCCTCGTCAGGCTCAGTCCCCTCCCGATAAACCCCTAAATAGGGACCTTCCCTGGGGGAGATCCCGGGTTTTTTGGCGAAAACCCCGAGTTTAAGGAGGCCTTCCCCCTGGCTTATCGTGGTGGCGTGGAAAAGAACCTGATAAGCGAAGAATGAGGGGGCTTGTGAGGGGGAGCCGGGGGACAAAAAACCTGCCAACCGGGATTTGATACAACTCAGCTCTTTCGGTCTTTTAAGGGAAGACGATTTTAAACGGGATTTGGATGAAAAACCCGATTGTTTTGGCGCTGTCGCTCGTGCGCGCGCTTCCCTCTCTCCCGCTCCCTCGCGTCACGTGATGGCTCTATTTATTTATTTTTTTAATTAAATGACGCATAATTTCCACAGCATCTTTAATCTAGTGCAACCTAGTGGCGAGTGGAGAGAAAAATAACCGCCGGCGGGTCTTCCCGAGAGGTCCTTCCTGCCGGCGGGGTTGGTCTCGAGGTGGCGACCCAGCGGGCACCAAATGAAGTGTGTGCTCAGTCAGACCCGGCTGGGCAACGGTCACCTCCTATCAGGGGATGCTCGTGATTTCAGTTAGAAAACGTCCTTTTTAAAAGCCCCGGTCCAGAGCCTGTTGTTCGTGCATGCAAACTTTCCAGGGACTGGGTGGGGGGAAACCCTGTGAAACCTGTGACTGCTTGTGTTGTTAGGTGAAATGGATGATGGGGGTTTGGGGGGCTTTGAGGGTTTGGGTTTTTTTTTTTCCTGGGTGGGGGCAGGGTTGATACTTTACCCTCTTTTAGCAGAAATTTTTTTTTTTTAAAGATTTCATGTATTTATTTGACAGAGACAGCAGGAGAGGGAACATAGGGGGAGTGGGAGAAGAAGAAGAAGAAGGCTTCCTGCTGAGCAGGGAGCCACCCCCCCCCCCCCTGCACCCTGGAATCAGGACCTGAGCTTTAGGCAGACGCTTAAGGACTGAGCTGCTCAGGCGTCCTGAAGTAATTGTTGTTGTTGTTGTTGTTGTTGTTGTTTTTAAAAGCTCAGCACGAAGATCGTTTCTGAAACTGCCAACTGCTCGCTATTTCCTGTTGCCAATGAGAAAAATGAAACTTATCTAAATCGAGACATATTTAGGATGTGCTAGTTGAATGCGGTCTAAAAGTTCACTCCTGAAATTTGCCGAGAAACAGATTACTTTTGCAGACGAATGAGTAGAAATGTTCAAAAGAGTTGTGTCTTCTTTTGTTTTGTCCCTGCCTGAAGTCTGCAGGGTGAGGCAATTTCATTAGGCAATTTGCAGGAAGTGGGGGGAAATTTCAGGGGAACTGACACATCCCTGTAGACATCCCTGTAGACTCCTGTTGCAGAGGGCAAGATCAAACATGTAGCTAAAGTGCCCTTTGTGCTTGCTTTTCATTTTCCAGAAGGCAGATGAAACACACACATCATCTGTCTGCTTAGGTATTTATTACTGCTGAGTAAATCTTCATTGTGTCTGTGTGTGGGTATTATTTTCCAAGTGGGAACTAGAACAGATGAAAAACAACCCTGTGTCTAGTCTTGGTTGTTTTTGTTTGTTTGTTTGTTTGTTTTTCCTTTCTTTCCCAAAGTACCAAATGAATATGCTTCTCTTCAGAGGAGTTTTTCTTTTTATTCTAGTTGAGTATTGCAGGACCACAGACCGAAGTAACATAAAAAATAAAAAAGGAAACAAAGTAATTGTGGATTTTTTTATTGCCTTTTTAAAAAGGTTTTTTTGGTCACAAAATAATCCAGATCAGACACATTTTGTTTGACTTTGCTTGGCACTTTTACCAAGTTCAGAGCTGTGCCTGATCTCAACAGGTTAAACGCTGTAAATAAAGTCAAATCAATTCTACTAAATGGAAAGTTAATGAAAAGCCTGAATTACAGACAATTTTTAATGGAATGCAGTTTTTAGTGTTTTCTGTAGAAAACCAGTAGTCTGCTTAGGCAGACTACCCCAGCCCGTGGAAGCAATTATGAAGTGAAATGCAATTTGGTACTTCTGAAAGAGTGCTTTCACATTTTTCTTAAGAAATATTTTCTTAAATACAGTCTCTGTTCATCTTATTCCTATTTATTTAATGGGCAAACTCTTTTATCAGAGAGTAGGAGTAACTTTCAGTTTTTCCCTGTCTAAATTATAATCTTCACATTTATGAAACTAGGATGAAGTTTTATTTTTGTGCTGTTTAAGTGACCATTTTACATTCAGTTCACCTTCTAAATTACCTAGCTGTCACTAAAGGAGTTTCTCCCACAGCAACTTCTCTTCTGCCTGTGTCCAGTTTAGTGCTTTGAAATAATAAATTACAATGGAGGGACGTAAGCAAGAGAAACTGAGCTCTCTGCTAATTCATATCTAAAAGCTACAAGGAAAACACTGAATAAAGGGAGGAAAACGTTTTAACATGCTCCAAAATTTTCTTTTCTTGTAAAGGTTTTACGCAATAAAAGCCATTTCCTTAAATTATTCCTGAGAACTTTCATGATAATCATTTCAGTGTCCTCCCTGTTGTTTTCATGGAAAATGAAGGAAATTGTAAACGAGCTCGTTTAAGTGACTTGATCAATGCCATTCAGGCAGAACTGGCAACTCATGGATTCGCTCTTCAGTTTATCTGTAAACTGAGATGGTTACTCCCTGCCCAGAAACCTCACGCAGTGGTGAGAGTAAAAAAAATTCTGAAGATGAACGAAAGCATCAGAGGAAAAGTTTTGAGAGGAGGGTGTGTATAATATATTTAGTGTTTGTGAGCAGGATGGAAGTTTCCTGAAAGACATTTTGGTCTTAACCCTATTGATACAGATAGTGAGGTTACCTTTTGCATCTCTTCAAGAACTAGCAAGGAGTCAAAACAAAGTCGAATTAGAGAAAGGTCATTCTTAACCACGGCATGGAGGCAGGAAGGATTCTAAGAGTATGGCCATAGGCCTCAGAATAGCTAAAAATCTCTTTGCCTCTGGAGTAATGTTAGAGAATGAGGGTGTAGGCGTCAAACAGACCCAGGTTTGAAGCCTGGTTTGTTATTACTAATTGGGACTCCTTGGGCAACACATTTAATTTCCTGCACCTTTGTTTCCTCTCTTTATTGAGGACAATAAAATTGCTTTTCTGTGGTTCTCATCATCTGGATCTCAGCTCCATTGTCATTTCCATCTAGCAGCCTTCCTTGATCATCTGAAGGGAAGGTCCTGGCCCTTTTCTCTCAAATGACCCTGTTTATTCCGAAATTATTACTTACAAGCATCTGAAATTATTTTACTCTTTCTTTCTGTTTGCTGATTTAGTGTCTTGCTTTCTTAGTAGCATAAGACTTTTGCGGACTGGCATGTTGTCTGACATTTGTGTTATAAGCTTGAGTGCTCAACAAATATTTGTTGGTGAACAGTTGGGATTGTGTGAGAATAAGAAAACCCTTTCAGGGGCGCCTGGGTGGCTCAGTGGGTTAAAGCCTCTGCTTTCAGCTCAGGTCATGATCCCAGGATCCTGGGATTGAGCCCCACATGGGGCTCTCTGCTTAGCTGTGAGCCTGCTTCCCCCTCTCTCTCTGTCTCTCTGCCTACTTGTGATCTCTGTCTGTCAAATAAATAAATAAAATCCTAAAAAGAAAATTTTATATATATATATATATATATATATATATATAGAATAGAGCCATGTCATGAAGTTGGCCTTGTGTCTGACACATAACCAATGAACAAATCACAATCACTCCAGAATTGCACAGATTGTATTTAACTTTACTCGGCACTGTCCTAAATGTTTTACAGACTCCAAGTTTGTCTCTGCATAACCTCAAGGTAGAATCCTTCACGGGCCTCCCATTTTATAGATGAGGAAACTAAGTCACAGAGAGTTTAAGTCACTCGCCCAAGATCAACCGGCTAGGAGGAGTACAGCTAGCATTCAAAGCCAGGCTCGAAACCAGACCCTGACACACGAAGTTCGCTGCCTTTGAAAAAAGATAATGATGTCGAAATTTTTATTTTGGGTGCAAAGAACATGGAACATTGATTGCTTAGCCTAAGCGGACCTGGATCTTTGTCTTTCCCTTGATGTGGGGAAAATGCAAACAGTGTCGTATTTTCTTGACCGGAGTAGTATTTTCTTGACCAGCGTGGCCCTCGCGTCCAAGCCCGTCCCCGGATACCCAGAGAACCGCCTGCACACTCCAAGGCGGTCCAGGTGCCTGCCCAGCCGCGGGGAGCCTCCCAGGCCTGGGCCGGCCCCGTGCCGCCGCCTGGCCACGCGGCGCCCGGGCCCTGGGAAAAAAAGTTTCCAAACGGCGCTGCTAGGCGCTGATTGGCCCAGGCGGACGCGGTCCCGTGGCGCCGCAGCCAATAGTCGGCGCCCGCCGCGGGCGCGGGGGTGGGGGTGGGGGCGGGGGCGGTGGTCTGAGGCCCGGGCAGTGCCGTCCGCCGCTGCCGCCGCCCGTCCTCGCGGACCGAGCCGGGGTAAGTGCTGAGCTGCGGGGGCCCGGAGCGGGGACCGTCCCGGGACCGCCGCCACCACCGGCACACTCTTTTGCCCGCCCTGGCGCCCGCCACGCCCTCGGGACCGCCGGGAGCCGCCTTGCAGGGACCCTGCCGCGCCCCTCGCTCGCGCGTCTCTTCCCCGCTGCTTGTCCTCCGCGGGTCCCGGGCGCGGGGCTCAAAAATCCCGCTCTCTGCAGGCTCCTTTCCTAACTTTGTGCCTTCCCACTCTTGGGTCCTCGCGCCCAGCTCCTCGCCTTTGCCAACTTTCTCTTCTAGCGCTGGCTGGTCTCCGACCAGCTGCCCTCCGCTCCCTCCATGACTTCCTCGGTCCTTCGTGCCCTCCTCGTCTCCAGCCCCCGCCGCCTGGCTCCTCTGCCCTCCAGCCCGCCCACCCCCACTCCAGGCTGCCCTCCTCACTCTCTTGGTCTCTTCTCAGCCCCTGCCACCCCCTTTTCCTCCTGCTGCCCCAGACCCTCCCTCATTCCTCGTGTGGCCCCCCCGCCCCACACCCCCGTCCCGCCGCCCACTACACCCTCTAGTTCAGGCCTCTTTCCAACCCCCCCCCCACCCCCCTGCCCCGCAGCTTGGCATCTCCCTGCCTTCGGGATCGTGTTTGGAACTGTCTCTTTCCCTCTGCTTTTCTCAGATCTCTGCGGCAGGAAGGTTCAGATTTCCCGTGACAGCACTTTGGGGAAGGATTGGATAAAGGATGAAAATGCTTATTCTACAGTTTGAATGCAGGGGTGGGGCTTCCTTGCCTCCCTGAGGTCGTGGGAAATCCCGCCATCACCTTGACACCGCTTTTTGGGAAGCTGCCTTATCTTCTCCAGTCATCTCTGGTTCTCTGCCTCCTGAGGGTCTGAGCTCCCCTGCTTTCTTTGTCCAGGCTTTGTACCAGGTGGTGCCTCTTTCTACTTTTAGCCTCCAGGTCCTTTTTTAACTTCTTTTCTAAAGAAACGGCCTTTACAGTGTGCACTGGGCAGAGATTTGTCATTTTCTATGCTGGTTTTGTTTCTGTATTCTTGGATAGGATGGCATTTTAGGACCCAGATAGGGTGCTTTGAAGAGCAATTGGATCCCAGTGACTGACTCCCAGAGCCACTTACCTGACCCCACCGCCACACTGGTCTTTAACCAGGTTTGAAACTTAACTCTTTCCCCTTATTGTGTCCTTTGTGTGGGATTAGATCCCGGAAATCTCAGGGGTGTCCCATTGGCATATTTTATCTATCCTCTCACTTTGGATAATAGTTTCTTAACTTGGCTTACTCTGTTTAGATGTTATTTTTGTTTCCAAAGTGTGTTCTTTTGCCTTAGAACGTGTGAGCCCAGAGAGATTACACTCCCTTTCTTTACCAGCTAATTTCCTAAAGTGAGTTGGCCTGCGTACAGAACGTTGGTGTCAGCAGCTCAGACTTTCTGCACCTGGTACTGATCTAAGTGCTTTCTGTCTGCCTCTTCCAGTAGTGCTTTAGCACTTAGTAGGTATTTGGAAATGTTCAAGAAGGGACAGAGGAGAGGGAAATCACAGAAGGAAAACATCTTTCCCTGGCATCTTTGTGTTTTTTTTTTTTTTAATTTTTTTTTTTTAAGATTTTATTTATTTGACACAGCACAAGCAAGGGGAGTGGCAGGCAGAGGGAGAGGGAGAAGCAGCCCCCCTACCTCTAGAGCAGGGTGCCAATGCAGGGCTCTATCCCAGGACCCAAGAATCATGACCTGAGCCAAAGGCAGATGCCCATCCAACAGAGCCACCTAGGCACCTCTTTTCCTGGCATCTTGATTCAGTAGAATAAAATTATCTTGGAACAATAGCCCTCCTATTTTTCCATTCTATATTTTGATCTGAGTTTAAGCTTTTTAAATTTTCAAAGGCAGCATATGCTTACTGTAAAAATCAATGGATATAGTAGTGTTCCCTGTACAGGTTCTTATCTCAGTGTCTGCTTTACCCCCATTTGGTACATGCTTCCAGACCCTTTTAGATTCATGCATGCAGAGAGAGCGAGATGCCTTTATTTTTATTTATTTTTAAAGATTTTTACTTATTTGAGAGAGCGAGAGAGAGATTGAGAGAAGTAGTAGGGGGAAGGGAAGAGGGAGAAGCAGACTCCCTGCATCCCATTACCCTGGGATCCTGACCTGAGCCCAAGGCAGATGCTTAACTGACTGAGCCACTCAGGCGCCCAAGACATACCTTTATAAACAAAATTGGCACTCTTTCCTAACGTATCATGAACTTTCTTCCATATTAGTTCATTTACTTCTTAACAACTGCGTAATTTTCCAAAACAGCCCTCTGTTGACAGTTGTTTTCTCCAGTTTTCCACATCAGTGAATGATGGCATACAGCCTTGAGTATGTGTCCTTGCATGCCTATCTAAGTATTTTTGGAGGAAGATCATTATAGCCTTTGAAAGCACAGAGACAGAAGCCAGACTTGCTGACTCTTGACTGGTTTTGCCCCTGTGATGCCACTTCTGCAAAATGTGGAGCCTGCGTCATAACCTAGGAGCTGTTGAAGCACGTGCAGACACTTGGCCCCCCGTCTTTCAGTCCCCTCCCTTTCCCTTCAGCTTCTCCCTTTGTTTTGATTGGGAAGGACTGAGGTTGGCGTGGAGAAGGGTGGTGAGTTAATTCTTGATAGTTTATACGTGTCTGCGGCCTCCTGACCAGCTGTGCTGGCTTTCTTCACTCCTAGGAAAGCCAAGGGAGAATGCTTTGTTTTCTCTAGGGTTTTGAAATCAAAGGTGGAGTGGAAGATCTAAGTTATGCAAAACAGAGAAGACATACTTTTTGAACTTTTTGCTCCCAGCTTGTTCTTTCTTGCCTGCTGTGGCACATACTTTTGAGGTGCCCATTAGGTTTGTCCACAGAGCCCCTGGGGCACGATGGCCTGATGGTGTATTGAGAACACAAGCACAGAGGCAGAATGCTTATAACCTTTGTAGCACAAATGAAATAAAGGCATACAGGGCTTATTTTGAAGATGGTGGGTACAGAGTTGTATATACCGAGACCCGTGCCTGTCACAGTGTGTTTGAAAGGACTGGACCAGAGGGCATCTGAAGAGTCTCTTGGCAACCCCAAGGAGACTAGGAACTTGAATTCAGAGACCCTCCAGTCACCCCCGCCCACCCTACCCCCCAACTTGCACTTGGGTCTGGTGTCTTGCACTTGCCTCTGCTGTCCACTTGCACCTCTGGAGATGGCCAAGGCCTGCAGAGTTTCTGCTCCAGCTTTTGCTTCTAAGAACCCAAGCGATGGCTCGCTTACTCTTAATAATCAAATGGCTTATAGGCGTTAAAATTGAAGTTACTAAACACCCCGCATGCGGTGGTTCAATTCAGTAGGGAGAAGGAGTTTTTCCAAGCCGTATTACCTGCTTTCTGTGGCAAAGAATAATGCACATTGGAACTGTGAGACATTTTCAAATGGCAAAGAAAAAAGCGTACGTTTTAAAGACTGTTGTTTGAGGGGTGCCTGGGTGGCTCAGTGGGTTAAAGCCTCTGCCTTCCACTCAGGTCATGATCCCGGGGTCCTGGGATCGAGCCCCGCATTGGGCTCTCTGCTCTGCGGAGAGCCTGCTTCCTCCTCTCTGTCTGCCTGCCTCCCTGCCTACTTGTGATCTCTCTCCCTATCAAATAAATAAAACCTTAAAAAAAAAAAAAAAAAAGACTTGTTTGAGAACAAAATGAAGTTCAGCTGTTACTTCTTCTTAGTCTATGGTAAATTTTTCCTAAGGAGTGTTGTTAAAATGCAGGGGGGTTTCGGGTTGAAATGCCAGGCCTGGTGTTTTTGCCCTTTAATTGAAGTAGCTACAGACAGTGCAGGCTGTGGCAGGAGCTCAGGTCTCTGCTTAGCTTCTTGCCACCACCCCACCCAATCCCAAACCAGAACCTTCCCATCAGCGCGGTTGTAATTAGAGCCTCTGGCATAATGGAAGTGCCTCCTAAAACATCTCAAATTCATTCCTTTCCTGAGGATTAAGTTTTAGTCCTCACTGGCTGTGTTTTATTTAGGAAGCTTTTTTCCTAAAACTCATCTGTCACGAGAGTGCAGTTATGAAACCCCAAGGATACTATCAGATATTCCTTACCACGTACACCTGGGCAGGGGGCTGTTTCGAACATGGTATCCTCTCCTGCCCTTTCCCACTAATGAGATGACACTCTGGTGCTGAGGGAATGTCGAGTTTTCCCCGTTCTGACAAACCTCTTAGGGATTTACAGATGTCAACTATAAGCTAGTCTTCAGAGGTTTCTAGCTTCTTGCCTGCCTTTAACCTCACATCCCTACCTGCTAGTGGTCTATCTCTAGCTTCCCTTTTGCTCATTCATTCCACAAGCATTTATTGAGTTCCTGTTATGTGCCAGGCACAGTTTCTAGGCATCGGGATAAAAAAGCAAGAAGGAGAAGGCCCCTGTGCTCAACAATTGACATTCCGGTGGGGGAAGATAAAAACAAAACTCAAAATGATGAAATAAGACCAAGCAGAGGTTAATGTAGTAGTGAAGGGCTAGAGGGGATATTTGGTGGATTATTCAAATAAGGTCTCTGTAGGGACGATATTCCAGCTGAGATCTGAATGACAAGAAGGGTACCTGGGCAGAGATCTGAGGGAGAAGCATTCTAGGCAGAGAACAGCAAGTGCAAAGGTCCTGAGGTGAGAACAAGCTGGGTGTGCTCAAGGAACAAAAAGAGGGCCATCTGACTTAAACATAAACTAATGAAGGGGGTAGGGTTGGGGGATGTTTAGGCAGGAACTAATTACATTGAATATTGGATATGATATTTTCCCAAATGTCAGGAAAAGCCAGTCCACATTCATTTTCCCTAGTCCCTCAGTTTTTTACCCTATTACATGGACTCCCGTGCCATGCAGTTGAGACCGTCCTCTGTAAGGTTGTGGCTGCACAGTACTCTGTTCCATGGGTTCTTGACACTTACAGGGGCTAGTTTGGTGACTTCATAACAGATGAGTTCTGGGCTCATTAGACCTTAAGACTTGAGCAGGGAGTACTGGACCTAAATTTCCCCTTACCCATTGCCATGTTATTTGCTGTTCACTCTAGGTACTCTGTTCTTTTTACTTTCAGCAAATGACATTTTTTCACTGCTTACCTTAATTAGGACCCTCCATGGCAGCCATCCAACCCTAACTGGTGTAGTCAAGAAAGGGAATTGGTTATCTCTCATAATCTTAAATCAGGTATGACTGGGTCCAGGTGTTCAAATGATACCATCAGGACCCAGTGTCTCCACCTCTTGGCCCTGCTTTCCTCTGTTTTGGCTTCATTCTCTGGCAGACTCTCCCTTGTGATGGAAAGATGATCACTGGCAGCTCCAAGCTTACTTCCTACCATCTACCCTAGTGGGAAGAGTTTTTCTTTCTTTTTTTCTCCTAGCTTTATGGAAATATAATTGATATAGAACGTTGTGTAAGTTTAAGGTGTCTAACATGATGGTTTGATAAATGCATATATTATGAAACCATTAACACAATAAGGTTCATTAACACTTTCGGAGTGTCTCTCTTGATGACTCTGCAAAAGCCCTAGGCCTGGACACCAGTTTGCTCAGCTCTGGGTAGGGTCACCCCTGAACCAGTCACTGGCCTAGTTTGAATTAGACCCATCCTTTTACTGGCTCAGCTTGGGTTCAGCCCACCTCTGAGCCATCCCTTCTGTAATGGGCCTCCTCCTATATGCTGGTTGTCAGTAGATCTGAATCACATGGAATGAATGGCGGGTTGGTTTCCCCGAGATTGGAGTGGTGCGACAGAAATATGGAAGAAGAAATGCTGGACTGGAAAAGGATCGACAAATGAACAGCTTTCTACTCTTTCCAGCTTCTGTGTGCCCATCCAGCTTTCAGAGAAACTCTGTTCCCCAGAAGGGGTTGGGTGGGACACATGGCGTGTTCTCTCTGAATGAGACAAGGGAGAGAAATCCGGAAGGAGACATTGAGTATAGGTACTAGCACATCCAATTATCAAAAAGGGCTGTGCTTAAATATAATTGTTTGATTTTTTTTTTTTAACCAGGGATCCAGAAGTTGGTGATTGTGTCCATGTCCACACTAACATATTTAGCTGAATGAATCATGTTTGTAGTAAAAAATATAGCTTATTATGGGGCGCCTGGGTGGCTCAGTCAGTTCAGCGTCCAACTTTTGATTTGGGCTCAGGTTGTGATTCACAGTCCTGAGATCAAGCCCTGTGCTCTGAGCTGGAGTCAGCTTAGGATTCTCTCCCTCTGTGTCCCCCACCCCCCCTCAAAAAAACAAAACAAATATACAGCTTGTTAATGCCTTGCAAAGTGAGGGGTTGCTTTCATTCTTTTGTTCCTAAGGACACCAGATTGTGAGCTCCCTTGAGAGAAGGAAGGGACCTTGGAGATATCTCATTTGGGTTCCTGATGAACTTTTGACAAGCTCAGAGCCTTAAATTCAGAGAATAAGCTGTTATTTGGAGAGGCTCTGTCAGTGGGGAGTCTGTAAACTGCCCTCTGTTCCTAGAGATCCGTTCCCCAGCCTCTGCTCTGGATCTCTCCAAGTCCTCAGAGCCAATTCCCACCCCCTACGCTCTAGCTACTGTCCTGTTTGTCTGCTTTTCACACCCAGCTCTCCAAAATTTCCTCTACTTCCTCTTCTTCACCTCCTCAAAGCTCCTCCGCCCAATTTATTCCTCCTCCCCACTCCACTGTGTTGAAACTACTCTTGCTCACATCACCAGTGACCGACATTTCGCTGAGTCTCCTGGGTATTTTCCAGTCCTTATCTTAGTTTCTGTGTTATATCATGGCTACTGTGGACCGGTGCTGCTTTTCCCCTTGACACCATCTATCTACTCCCAGGACAGCTCACGGTCTGATTCTTGTCTCTTCATTTCTCTCCTGTCTCCTTAGATGACTGTTTCTTTCTTGGCCTACCAGTCAAACATTGGCATTCCTCAGAGTTCCATAAATAGTCCTTACTAGATTTTCCAGCAGTTCCATCCCGAGAAAGAAGGAAGAACCTGCTACAGGCTCCTGACTCTTATATTTGTATCAGCCCAGAATTCACCCCTGAGTTTTAGCTCTCTTGTTGCTTCTTTGTGTGTCACTGGCATGTCAAATTAGAAATATCCCAACTGGGCTCATTATCCTCTTGCCCCAAAGACGTCCCATTCTCCTGGTGGTGGGGATGGTCGTGGCACCAGTTGTCTAAACCATAACCCCAGGAGAGGTCTTCCCCTCCTTTTTTTTTTCCCCCTTGCCCCCCTTCCCCAAATGAATAACATCTGGGTAGCTTTATGTATTCATGAACTTGAGGGTGGGCTGCATTTTGGCTGGGCTTGGTTCCAGTTTTTGGCAATGTTTTATCATTTAATGCAACATAAAATTCAGGAAGGTGCCCTCCCCCTCATTGAAGAGGAGCTCTTTTACCAGACATGGGTAATAATGTTAAAGCTTTCTCTCCTAGACACCATGCCACAAGAAGAGTGAGCTCCTGCTGTTTTCACCATGGAGGAGTCAGGAAAGACTTTCAGCTCTGGGGAGGAAGAGGCAAACTACTGGAAAGATATGGCTATGACCTACAAGCAAAGGTCAGTCTTCCAAAGTCCACCCTGATTTTTTTTTTCCCATCGTGGTGGCAGCCACCATTCATTTGGGGGCGTCAAGCCCTCCGAAGGACTTGACACATGTTCCGTCCATTAAATCTCAAAACTGCTTCGTGAGGAAACCATTATCACCCCATTTTGCAAATGAGGAACTGAGCCTCAGGGAAGGCCAGTAACTTGCCCAAGGAGGGCACACCAGCCTGTAAGCAGCCGGGCTAGAATGTGAGCGCCAAAGCCTCTGGTCCTAAGAAACTGGTGTGTTCCTGCCCATCCTACTTCCTGGCAGGGTTTCATCCATTATGGATGCCCTATCTGGTCGGTCCCTGTGCCTGACCGAAAGGGTTGTTGCAGATTTTAATTGTGAAACCAGCGATTCGGTGTCCCTATCTGAGAGTAGAGAATGTGTGTGTGTGTGTGTGTGTGTGTGCGCGCGCGCGCGCGCACGCAGTACTGTTTCTTTTTATTTCTCATGGACTCTTACACTCTCTGTGTGGAGGTCTTATTTCAGTCCCTTTCATTTCCTTATTCATAATTGGACTTAAAGATAACTCAGGTTTAGTACTTTCTTTTTTTTTAAGATTTTATTTATTTACTTGACAGAGAGATCACAAGTAGGCAGAGAGGCAGGCAGAAAGGGAGGAAGCAGGCTTCCCACTGAGCAGAGAGCCTAATGCAGGGCTCCATCCCAGGACCCTGAGCTGAAGGCAGAGGCTTTACCCACTGAGCCACGCAGGTGCCCCAGGTTTAGTATTTTAAAAAAAAAAAAAAAATGTTGCTTGACTTTTGAGGACTGAGGGGTCGGAACCGGGTGTCTGGAGTTGGCCAGGGTACACTGTAGTGGTGGGATAAGCACACATTTATATGAGGCCCAATTCTTGCTTACAAGAATATCTGCGGAGGGTACGCAGTCCCAAGTATATTTACCCCATGTCGAGTTCAAAAACAAAATATATTGAATGAATGAGCGGAGAGTGAATTGGTAAAGAAATGGCTTTGGAGATAGGCAGCCCTGGGTTCAGGCACGAGCTCTGCTGCTGACTCACATCAGAAGACCTTGAGACAAGTCTTTTTTTTTTTAAGATTTTATTTATTTATTTGACAGACAGAGATCACAAGTAGGCAGAGAGGCAGGCAGAGAGAGAGGGGGAAGCAGGCTCCCTGCTGAGCAGAGAGCCTGATGTGGGGCTTGATCCCAGGACCCTGAGATCATGACCTGAGCCGAAGGCAGAGGCTTTAACCCACTGAGCCACCCAGGTGCCCCGAGACAAGTCTTACCTGTAAAATAAAGGGAAGGCTAGTTTCTGCCTGGAAAGGGGCTGAAAAAACAGCCAATCGACACCTCACCCTCGACAGCCCAGGGAGGTGCTCGGTACATGATCACCTAACGCGTCTGGCACTCCCGCAGGGCAGAGAACACACAGGAGGAGCTCCGAGAATTCCAGGAGGGCAGCCGGGAATATGAAGCCGAACTGGAGACGCAGCTGCAGCAGATCGAGACCAGGAACAGGGACCTGCTGTCAGAAAATAACCGCCTCCGCATGGAGCTGGAGACCATCAAGGTGAGGGGGCACAGACCAGGGCTGATTCCAGCGTGGCGTGTGTGCCTGGGAAAGCGAGCCCAGCCGTGCAAGGGGCCGCGGCCAGCACCAGGTGCGCTCCCCACTCCCTCCAGGCTTGCTGGGTGGAAGTGGTGCCGGGAATCTTTTCTGCCTCTATTGGGAGGAGCTCTGTGACAAGCAAGTCACACCTAAGTCCCCATGGTCATCCTTGGGGGTCTACCACACCCTTTGCAGGTAGGCGAAAGCCAGAGTATGGAGTGTGCCTGGATTTGCTGACCTTCAGGTCATACAAAGTCCAGATTATGCTGCCCAGTGTGGTAGCCCCCAAGCTACTAGGGAAGAAGAACCAAGGGCCAGGCTTGGTGGGTAGTGGAAGCAGATGTGCTCCTAGCGCTCTGGAAGCTTTGTGACGAAGACAAAGCTAACCCCAAAAGATCTTAAAGAAAAGATGCTCAATTACATAGTACTGATCGAGAGATGCTTCTGCGAGAAGGGTCTCCATGAGCTGGAGACAGCTTCATGGGGGAGCTGGGAGGGATTTGAACTGGTGTTTGAAGGTGAGGGGAGTGTGTGGGCATGTGCACACGTCCCCAGCAGGTTGGGGCAGAGGGGTTAGTGAAGAGTTAATCCGGACCTTCTGTAGACAGAGACAAGAATGGATGTCTAGCAGACCTGAGCATCCCGGCTTTAGTCACAGCTGGGAAAAAGTGGAATCCACAATGGGTTGGGCATTGAGAGATGGGAGGGGCAGAGGAAAAACCCCAAAGACATCAGAAGCTGAGCAGTGGAGTGTAAGCTTTTCATGTCATAGACCACAGAGCCCACACTGGACATGTGCAGGTCTGACCCTCTGGCGTTTTTTGCTTAGCCTTCTGTGGCTTTTATTCAATGTTCTATCATGACAGTTTCCAAGCACAGTGCAAGGTTGAAAGAATTTTCCAGGGACCACCTGTATATCCACCACCTAGGCTCTGCCAATAAACTTTGCCATAATTGATTTTTATTTCCTGTTTATCCATCCATCAATCTGGTTTTCTTCTTTTTTTAAAAGATTTTATTTATTTATTTATTTGACAGTAGATGGAGAGGCAGGCAGAGAGAGAGAGAGGGAAGCAGGCTCCCCGCTGAGCAGAGAGCCCAATGCGGGACTTGATCCCAGGACCCTGAGATCATGACCTGAGCCGAAGGCAGCGGCTTAACCCACTGAGCCACCCAGGCGCCCCTCAATCTGGTTTTCTAATGCATTTCAAAGTGACTTGCAGACAGCTATACGCTTCTCTGTAAATACTTCAGCTTGTGGTTACTAAATAGAGTTGAGGATTTGTTTACAGTTCATTCTTTTGATAGTAAAACTGATTTCTGAGTGTTTTTTAAAGATTTTATTTAGAGAGTTCCCATGTGAGCTGGGGGAGGGGCGGAGGGAGACTCTCAAGCCCACTTCACCCTGAATACAGAACCCCACGTGGAGCTCGATCTCAGGACCCTGAGGTCATGACCTGAGCCAAAATCAAGAATTGGATGCTTAACCAACAGAGTCACCCAGGCGCCCCTAGCGTTTAAGCAGTTAATATTCAAAGTTGTAAGTCTTCGTATAAAAATCTGGATTTCTGACTTTCCTTAAGAAAAAGCATGCCAGACCTGCATTCTTCCACACCAGCGAAAAGCCAGGTAGCGGTGGCCAAGACGGAGCAAGCATTCACCAGCCCGTCCCAGTCCCCACTACTGTCCCCCAGCTCCATCCCTGACACAGGAGGATAATGCCCTTTCCTTTATCCCTACACCTGGCCCGTGCCTCTCGTTTTTGTTTTTTTAGATTTTTTTTATTTGTCAGAGAGCACACGAGCACACAAGTAGGCAGAGGGGCAGGCAGAGGTGGAGAGAGAAGCAGGCTCCCCACTGAGCAGAGAGCCCGATGTGAGACTCGATCCCAGACTCTGGGATCATGACCTGAGCCGAAGGCAGTGGCTTAACCTACTGAGCCACCCAGGCATCCCCGTGTCACTCGTTTTGTGGACAGCCCAACCCCTGCCACAGGCACTGAGGAGTCATCATGCTTAACTTGAAGGGGACTCAGGGAGCGGAAGCCGTGTGGAAGGCAGATGGGCGGTATGAACCACAGTCAGGAGCGGGACGGGGCCTCCACCGAGGCAGACCCCCGTCGAGCAATGATGAAGTAACTGCTTTAAGACCAAGCCCTTGAACCTGCAAACGCCTCTTCATGACAACCGCCTGACAGATGCCAGAGATGCAGAGCACAGAGCAGGAGAAGGAAGAGAAATGTCCGAGGGAATAGAACTACCACCGGGGCACCTGGCTGGCTTCATTGTTGGAGCGCGTAACTCAGGGTCTCGGGGTCGTGAGCTCGAGCCTGAGATGACTTTAAAACGTAATTTAAATTTAAAAGTAATTTTAAATTTAAAAGTAATTTTAAATTTAAATTTAAAAAAGTAATCTTGAGCCCCAGATTACTTTAAAAAATAGATAAACTGCCACCAGCAAATATGTGTCTGTCACCTCAGAGAAATGTTCTCCACAGAGCCTTCTTGACAACTGGCTTATTCATCACAAGTTGAATGAGAAGGCCTGTAAAGGATCAAACAGAGCGTCTGTTGATGCCTCCATCAGCTGACCGCTTATTAGAATTAGCCCCAAATGAAAGCACAATATTGAGCAACGGCTTTTCATGTCTACAAGTTCAAAGGCCATCCTTTGAATCTTGATGCTGGCGGAGAAGCCCGTTAACTGCATCATCTTGGAACCTGCATCTGAATTGGGGTTAATGACAGCGGCTCCCGGCGCTCCTGTTTTGTTTGGAGATGCATCCAGAGAAAGGGTGTGGGGTCCTCAGAGCCAGCCCTGGGAACTGGTCCTTGTGTGGGGCTTGGTCAGCCCCTCCTTGCTGGAGCAGAGTTGCTTGCTCCGCTCATGGCCAGGAAACAGAGCATCAGAGGGGACGGAGCAGGGTGAGGATGTGGCATGCCCTCCCTGTCCCCACCCTGTAAATGATCTGCTTGTTCTGTGGGAGCTCTTCTCACCACACCTCTCTGGCCCAGGCACCATTATGTCATTCTCCCCTACATCCCAACTGTTTTCTAGCAACGCCTGTGTTTACTCGATTCAGGAAAGAAGAGTGTGTCTGTTTTTCAAGCTTCCTTTCTTTCTTTTTTTTTTTTTTAAGATTTTATTTATTTGACAGCACAAGTAAGCAGAGCGGCAGACAGAGGGAGAGGGAGAAGCAGCCTCTCTGCTGAGCAGGGAGCCCAATGTGGGTCTCAACCCCAGGACCCTAAGATCATAACCTGAACCAAAGGCAGCTGCTTAACCCACTGAGCCACCCAGCCACCCTGTTTTGTTTTGTGTGTGTTTATTTTGTTTTTTTTTTTTTTTAAGATTTTAATTTTTAGGGGCGCCTGGGTGGCTCAGTGGGTTAAGCCTCTGCCTTCAGCTCAGGTCATGATCTCAGAGTTCTGGGATCGAGTCCCACATCAGGCTCTCTGCTCAGCTGGGAGCCTGCTTCCTTCTCTCTCTCTGTCTCTCTGCTCCTACTTGTGATCTCTCTCTGTCAAATAAATAAAATCTTTAAAAAAAAAAAAAAAGATTTTAAGTAATCTCCATACCCAGTGTGGGGCTCGAACTCACGACCCTAAGATGAAGGGTCGCCTACTCTACCAACTGAGCCAGCCAGCTGCCCTCAAACTTTCTAATTAGACTTTGGGCCTTTCCGGTGGGACATGTTTTGTGTGTAGATGAAGGGAAAAGCAGTGAGGGTGTTTGGTGAAGGAAGGTGGTTTGAAAGAGTAGCCAGAGCAGAATGTGTGTGTGTGTACACATGTGCGTGTGCGATCGATACCTTTGTGGCCCAGGAGGAGATGTTTGAGGGCAGTTTAGCACAGTTGTTTAATGAGCTCTAGCCCCAGGAGCCCAGATTGGATCTTGGCTCAGTCATTTGCTACCAAATGACTTTGGGCTAATGAAGTAGCCTCCGTTCACATCTCTGAAGTAGCATTAAATGAGCCAACCCAAGTATTATCCTGAGCCCAGGAGCTGGCCCCGAGTAAGCATGCAGTGAATGAATGTTAGCTGGCTGAAACTGGGCAGTGACCGATCGTGAAGTCATCTGACCCTTCCTCGCCTTGGAAAGTACTAGTCAGATCACACCAAGCTCTCTTGATAATTAATAACAGGTTGTGGGTTTTGTTTTGTTTCCTTCCTTCCTTCCCCACAAAGGTCCAGAAGTCCTCTTTAACTCCCCCATGCTGCAGGGAGCGTGTCGTCGGTCACAAAGTTAGAACAGTTGTCAGACTAAGTACATGGTTTCCTGCTCTTAGGGCGAGGCACAAGCCAACAAAGTTATTGTGATTCCTGATACACAATGCGGGGATGTCACAGGAAGTGGGTTTGTTACCCTTGTGGATGAGGCATGGAGAGGTCTATGTGGCTTCCCATGGCTGTGGACACGTTGAGCGAAGTAATTGTGTTGAAGATTGTTGGGGTCTTCTTGATACCCAGAGGCTGCAGGGACCACGTTTGGGAGGGGGCCGGGTATAAGATGCTTGTGGGCCAGAAGGCAGGAAGCACTTGGGACATAACGACTTTGAATGGTGGCCCCTCGTTCTCGCCATCTGCCCTCCCTCGCTTTAGAGTCCATGACTGTGGAGAGAAGGTTCTACTGGCTGAGGTTAGTCGTGTGTCCTGGCTGTGGTGGGGGGCTGCGAGAATGTCTGGAGCCTCCTTAGTGTGATACAAAGACCATTCCTATAAAGCTCCTAAGATAAGGGAGAGCTAGAGCCGCTAAAGAAATCAGTGCAGCCCAGTCGTGCGCCCAGGGAGGATCGGACGCTCACAACCTTACAACAACAGTGTCCACTCCAACAGGGGAGCGTCCGTTCCAGGATTAATCCCTCAGTATTTTGAAGAAGTGACAGGGAAAGGATATAAGCACAGCTTATCAGAAGTCTTAAATCCCACGCCCAGTGTCGATTTTGTCCTCCAGGAGAAGTTTGAAACGCAGCACTCGGAAGGCTACCGGCAGATCTCAGCCTTGGAGGACGACCTTGCCCAGACCAAAGCAATTAAGGATCAACTTCAGAAATACATCCGAGAGCTGGAGCAAGCAAACGATGACTTGGAAAGAGCAAAACGGTATGTCGGGAAGGAGGGGACAGGTTTGGGGCTGCACTCGTGCGGCCGTCGGCAGGTGAATGTCAGGAGGTGGCCTTTGGGCTAAGACCAGGGGATGCGGAGACATCATCCAGGGAAGGGGACGAAGTGAGAACATCCCAGGCAGAAGGATAAGCATGTGCTCCGCACCGCCCTAAGGTCCACATGCGCAGAGAACAGGACTTTTTTTTTTTTAGATTTTATTTATTTGGTAAAGAACAAACAATAAAGCTTTTTGCAGCAAAATAAATAAATAAATCTTTTTGCAGCCCAACAAAAAATTTTATTTATTCGAGAGGCAGAGGGAGAAGGAGATGCCCTCCTGAGCAGGGAGCCCGACATGGGGCTTGAACTCAGGACCCCAGGACCATGACCCAAGCTGAAAGGCTGACACTTAACCGACTGAGCCACCCAGGCACCCCAAGAATAGGATTTCTTAAATTGACGTTGTTTTGTTCAGCAGAATACTAACAATTGTAACTGATATTTATTGAATAACTACTCTGTGCCAGGCCTCCTTTTTTTGTTCAATGAAAACACTTTAAAAATTAGATATAAATTGGGGCACCTGGGTGGCTCCATGGGTTAAAGCCTCTGCCTTTGGCTCAGGTCATGGTCTCAGGGTCCTGGGATTGAGCCCCGCGTCGGGCTCTCTGCTCAGCGGGGAGCCTGCTTCCCCCTCTCGCTCTGCCTGCCTCTCTGCCTACTTGTGATCTCTCTCTTTCAAATAAATAAATAAAAACCTTAAAAAAATTAGATATAAATTACTTATAGTGACATGCACAGATTAAGCATACAGTTCCATCATTTTGAGCAAATTGTGTCTATGTTCATTGCGTGCTCTTATTAAGATATGGAACCTTTGTGTTGCCCCCATAGTCCCCTGAGTTCCTGTTAATAATAATATTATTACTAGTTTAAATATGCTTCACACCGAGCATGGAGCCCAGTGCAGGGTTTGAACTCAGAACCCGGAGATCAGGGCCTGAGCTGAGATCGAGTCAAACGCTCAACCGACTGAGCCCCCCAGGTGCCCCATGCCCTGCATTATTTTTTAGGGGTTGCTTTGGGATCATAGCATACACTTCATCATACCACTTCCTATAAAATACAATAGCCTTGCAGTCTTACAGTTTCATTTTTATTATCCTTGAACTTTCTGCTATACCCATAATACTGTTAAGTCTACAAATGCTGTGGATTCCACAATACGTTGCTATAATTTTTGCTTTTTTTAAAATGTTTTAAAGATTTTACTTATTTATTTGACAGATCACAAGTAGGCAGAGAGACAGGCAGAGAGAGAGAGGGAAGCAGGCTCCCTGCTGAGCAGAGAGCCCGATGCGGGGCTCAATCCCAGGACCCTGAGATCATGACCTGAGCCAAAGGCAGAGGCTTTATCCCACTGAGTCACCCAGGCGCCCCATAATTTTTGCTTTAAAAAGCCAAGTATATTTTAAAGAAATGAGAGTAAAAAGATGGGCTTTCATATTTCCCACATAGGTACCATTTCTGGCTCATTCTTTCCTAGGAACCTGGGTTTCCCCCTCTCCCTTCAGCTTGAAGAACTTCCCTTAGGATTTCTTGCAGCATAGGCCTGTGCACAGTGAAGTTTCCTTATTTTAGTTTTTCAAAAATGTCCTTTTCTTTTCATTCTTGAAAGGTACATCCACTGGATGTAGAACTCTGGGTTGACAGGTTTTTTTGTTTTTTTCTCGTTCAGTGGATTGTTCCACTGTCTTGTGGTTTCCTTGGTTCAGGTCAGAAGTTAGTGGTCATTTGAATCGTTACTTTCCAGTATATAATATGTTTTTTTTTCTGGCCACTCTCAGATTCTCTCTTAATTTTTTGTTTGCTGCAGTTCCTGATACGCTTCAATTATTTATTTATTTATTTATTTATTTAAAGATTTTATTTACTTATTTGACAGGGAGAAAGATCACAAGTAGACAGAGAAATAGGCAGAGAGAGAGGGGAGGAAGCAGGTTCCCTCAATCCCAGGACCTTTAACCCACTGAGCCACCCAGGCGCCCCACACTTCAATTTTATATGTACTTCACATTTTTTTAAATTGTTGGATTTAACCAGAATTGATTCTTTTTAAATTTCCTTTTAATCTCTTCAGCCAACATGGGGCTCGAACTCATGCCCCTGAGATTGAGAGTTAGCTGCTCTACCGACTGAGCCAGCCAGGCGCCCCTATATGTATTTATCTTGATATCTGGACTTCCTTAGTCTGTAAATTTCTCTTTTTGCTTAACTTAACTTTGGTCATCATTTCTCAAAGATTTGTGCTGCCCCATTTTCTCTCTTCTGGCCTTCTGGGACACCAACTACACACACATAAGTCCTTTTGATAGTGTCACACAGCCTCTTCCTTTCTACCCCCCCCCCCAATCTTTTTTTTTTGTTTGGTTCTTTAAATTGGATAATTTCTATTGATCTGGTTTCAAGTTCACGGACTCTTCTCCAATCTGCTGATAAGCCAGTTTTTTCAGTTCTGAATTTCCTTTTTTTTTTTTTTTTTAAGATTTCTTTTATTTCTTTGACAGAGCAGGAGAGAGCACAAGCAGGGGAGTAGCAGGCAGGGGAGAGGGAGAAGCAGGCTGTTTGCTGAGCAGGGAGTTTGATGTGGGGCTCGATCCCAGGACTCTGGGACCATGACCTGAGCAAAAAGCAGATGCTTAACCGACTGAGCCTTCCAGGCATCCCTGCCGCCTTTTTTTTTTTTTTTTTTAAGATTTCCTTTATTTATTTTTTTAAAGATTTATGTATCTGAGAGAGCACATGAGCAGAGAGAGAGAGAGAATCCCAAGCAGACTCCCCACTGAGTGCAGAGCCTGACACGGGGCTCGATCTCACAACCCGGAGATCATGACCTGAGCCAATATCAAGAGTCAAGCACTTAACAGACCGAGCCACCCAGGCGCCCCTGTCTTTATATTCTTGTACATAGCTACAATAGCTACTTTAAAGTCCTTTTCTGCTAGTTCTAACATCTTGGCTATCTTAGGGCTATTTCCACTGAGTGCCTTTTCTCCTGAGTTTGGGTCCCATTTTTTGTGCTCTTCCCATGTCCTGTTGAGTCATCTTGAATTCTGGACATTATGAATGATGCGTTGCAGAAACTATGGATTATGTATTTGGTTGTTTTTTTTTTTTTTCCTGGTCTATTAACTAGGCTGAACTAACACTCCCAAATTCCTGCTTCATGGGCAGTAGCTGAAATCTGTTTGATTCTCTTAGCCTTAACCAGGCTGCCTCAGGCCTGCTAAGTATAGGTATGGTTCAGGGATTAGCCCAAGATGTGGGAAGACTTTAGATGAGAATTTGACTGTGATGGTGGCTTTCTTTCACCGGAGCTGTCGGCAAAACACTGGCAGAGAGGTGACATTCACCCACTGCTGTTTCTTTCTTCTGAGTATTGGCGCCCGTTGTTGCCTGTGCCTTCAGAATGTGGCTGTTGGACCCAGAGTTTGTAGTTGTAATCTCTGGCAGCTTAGCCTGATCAGAAGTGGGATCTCTTTTCTCATCCATTTATCAGAGCTCTTTGCATATTATTTATTTATTTATTTGAGAGAGACAGAGGATGACAAAGAGTATGAGAGGGGAAGGTCAGAGGGAGAAGCAGACTCCCCGCTGAGCAGGGAGCCCGAGTCAGGACTCGATCCCGGGACTCCAGGATCATGACCTGAGCCAAAGGCAGTCACTTAACCAACTGAGCCACCCAGGCACCCCTCTTTGTATATTTTTGCCGCTCATCTCTTGTCTTGCATGAAAAATATTTCTCATAGAATAATCTCGTCTTTTGCTTTGTCTCTGGTATCATTTTCCATACAAATAATTGTTATTTTTAGGTCGTCCCGTTTATATCTCCTTTTTTAGCTTCTAGGTGTCCAGACTGCACTAGGGAAATCTCTTTGATCCCTTGATTGTGCATGTCTTCCCTTAAATTTTGTTATAGGACTTTTTTATTATTTGTTTTATACTTATATTTTTAATCTGCCTGAAATTTATTGGTCTCCTACAAGAGTGGGTCCAATTTTATGTACATAGATAGTACATAGATAGATAGATAGCCCATTGTACCAGTCCTATTTATTAAATAGATAGCCCATTGTACATAGATAGCCCATTGTACCAGTCCTATTTATTTATTTATTTATTTTTAAATTTTTTTTTTTTAAAGATTTTATTTATTTATTTGACAGAGAGAAATCACAAGTAGATGGAGAGGCAGGCAGAGAGAGAGAGAGGGAAACAGGCTCCCTGCTGAGCAGAGAGCCCGATGTGGGACTCGATCCCAGGACCCTGAGATCATGACCTGAGCCGAAGGCAGCGGCTTAACCCACTGAGCCACCCAGGCGCCCCAGTCCTATTTATTAAATACTCATTTTTTTCCATTGAATTTAACCCATCCCCAGCATATGTTAATCTCTGACATATCCTGGGATCTCATTCTGGATTCTGAAAGCTTTTTTTTTTTTTTTTTTTAAGATTTTATTTATTTATTTGACAGAGGTCACAAGTAGGCAGAGAGGCAGGCGGGGGGGTGGAGCAGGCTCCCCCCCATGAGCAGAGAGCCCGATGTGGGGCTCGATCCCAGGACCCTGGGATCATGACCTGAGCTGAAAGCAGAGGCTTTAATGCACTGAGCCACCCAGGCACCCCTCATTCTGGATTCTTTATTTTGGGGGAGTGTACGATTTATGAATTACTATACTAATACCATAATAACTTGATTACCATGACTTGGTAGTATATTCACAAGACACTAGGCATACCATTGTTTTCACTGGTGTTTCTTTGATCAAAGCAAGTCACATGGCCCAAGCCAGGAGGTGGGACAGTACATTCCAAGCACAGTGAGGCGGTAGCAAGGATGTGGGTCTAGGACCGTTGAAGAATTAGGACCATTAATGCAGTCTACCATGAAGACCGAGTACATTCACAGGTTCCAAAATAATATACAAAGAGTAGAGGTATTTTTATGCAAAAGAGCGAATAAAAATGAAAATTCATCTTACCCTCCCCCTCCCGCAAAGAGCATTCTATACACGCCATTGTACATCTTCTTTCACATAACAGTACATCTTGGAGATCTTTCAGGACACAGAGCATTCTTTGTTCTTTTTTTCCCCAAATGCATAATATTCTATTGTATGGTTGGTGTTGCATAGTACATAATAATTTATTTGTCCAGTCCCTTGTGGATGGATGTCTGCTACATTCGCATTCTTGGGCAGTGATAAGCATTGTTGTAATGAATCCTAAACGTGGCTTGTCCAGATTTTATCTGTAACATGGGTGCCCACAAGTAAAACTGCTGGGTCTAGCAATAGATGCATATGTGATTTTGGTGGTTTTGCCCATTTGTTCTGTTTGTGGCTGTATCACTTTATATTCCCAGCAGGTATGTATGTAAATTCCTCATTTCCAAATAACTTTGCTAACAGAGTGGTTTTCAAACTTTGCATTTCCGCCAGTTTAGTAAGTGACCAATGGGTATGTTTCTCAGTTGCAAGTTACAGTGTTACAAGTGTAACAGTGTTACAAGTTACTCAGTTACAAGTAACAGTCAGTTAAAAGTGTTGCTGATTCCTTTTCCTAATTTAAGAACTGTTTTATTTCTTTTTCTATGAACTCTTTATCTTTGCCTATTTTTCATTTTGGCTGCTGTTTTTCATTTCTACGGGATCATTCTACATTCATGATACAAATTGAAAATATTTGGCATTTATGTTTGTCTTCTGGCTTTTTTGTGTATGTTACTGGGAAAGGTGATTTGATTTCTCTGTAATGAGACGTATCAGTCAGTTAGGAGGGCTTTCTGCAGACTAAGGTTTGTAAAGCAATTAGTCTGTGCTTCCTTTTCCTTTTCTTCCATTTCTTTATATTTTTTAAAATTAAAGGTGTATTGCATTGACATTCTGGCCAAATGCTGAATTGTTTGGTGTTAAAATCAGAGGAGGTAGAAGGGAGGCCCAGATCTTCATTACAGAATGCATAAAGTGGGGTGCCTGGGTGGCTCAGTGGGTTAAGCCTCTGTCTTCAGCTCGGGTCATGATCTCAGGGTCTTGGGATCGAGCCCCACATCGGGCTCTCTGCTCAGCAGGGAGCCTGCTTCCTCCTCTCTCTCTGCCTGCCTCTCTGCCTACTGTGATCTCTGTCTGCCAAATAAATAAATAAATAATAATAATAGAATGCATAAAGTTCTGGAATATTGAAATTTTATTAAAAATAAAAAATCTGATGCTTTATTGTAAAATTTTAATAGTAATATTTTGAATATTTGACCAATTACTTCAAGAACAATAATTTCTTGGCCTTACCAGGTATTTGCTTGCTAAAGCTATTCTGCTGTACATCTGTAAAACGAAATGACTGACTTTTAGTTAGGGGATAAACTTGAAAGACTCAGGGCCTCATTGGAAGTAACTAAAAATTAAATACATTCCTTAAAGGTTATTTTTTGTTTAACATATGAAAGCTAAGATGTGGAAAAGTTGTACGAAGATTAACATTAATTTTATCTAACTTTACTGTTCTATGTGTTATGGTTATATAGACATTTCCAAGAAACTTGTGATAAAAACACACCATCATATTCACCACCATAACCATTTTTTTAAAGATTTTATTTATTTATTTATTTATTTGACAGAGGGAGAGCACAAGCAGGGGGAACAGCAGGGTGAGAGGGAGATGCAGACTCCCTGCAAAGCAGAGAGCCTGATGTGGGGCTCAATCTTAGGACCCTGAGATCATGACCTGAGCTGAAGGCAGATGCCCGACTGACTGAGCCAGCCGGGCGCCCCAGCCAGTGTTAAGTGTATAGTTGAGTAGCATTAAGTGTGTTCATATTATTGTGCAACAGCTCTCCACACCCTTGTCATCCTGCAACATTGTGACTTGCACCCACTAAGCACTAAATCCTCTTCTGTTCTCCCTCTGGCCCTTGGTAATTGCCTTTCTGCTTTCTGTGATTTTTTCCCTACTGTGGATACTCTGTAGGAGTGGATCCTGCAGTATTTGTCCTCTTGTGGGACAAATTATTTTCTTAGCCTAGTGCCATTGAGACTCACCCGTGTTGTAGCGTGCAATAGGATTTCCTTTTCTTTTTTAAGGGTGCCTAATATTCCTACGTATGTAGAGTGGACCCAGTGCAGGTTTGAACTGCATGGGTCCACTCACATAGGCAATTTTTTTTCAATAGATGTAGTGTAGTACTATAAATGTATTTTGTCTTACAATTTACTTAATAGCATTTTCTTTTCTTTCTTTCTTTTTTTTTTTTTTTTTTATTTATTTGACAGAGAGAGATCACAAGTAGGCATAGAGGCAGGCAGAGAGAGAGAGGAGGAAGCAGGCTCCCTGCTGAGCAGAGAGCCCGATGCGGGACTCCATCCCAGGACCCCGAGATCATGACCTGAGCCGAAGGCAGCGGCTTAACCCACTGAGCCACCCAGGCATCCCTTAATAGCATTTTCTTTAGCTTACTCTATTGTAGAGTACAGTTTGTAATACATAAGGCATAACTAATTTGTGTTAATCAACTGCTCATGTTGTCGGTAAGGCTTTTGGTTGATTGTAGGCAATTAGTAGTTAATTTTTCAGAGTCGAGAGTTATACGCAGATTTTTGACTATGTGAGGGGTTCGTGCCCATTGCCCCTGCATTGTTCAAAAATCAACCATATATACCACATTCTCTTGATCCCTGTATCTGTTCGTGGATATTGGGGTCAATTCTGCTTCTTTATTGTGAATGATGCTTTTATGCACACAAGAGTACAAATATCTCTTTGAGATCCTGTTTTCACTTCTTTTTTTTTTAATTTATGGGGCACCTGGGTGGCTCAGTGGGTTAAAGCTTCTGCCTTAGGCTCAGGTCATGATCCGAGGGTCCTGGGATCGAGCCCCCTATCAGGCTCTCTGCTCTGCAGGGAGCCTGCTTCCTTCCCTCTCTCTCCCTGCCTGCCTCTCTGCCTACTTGTAATCTCTCTCTCTCTGTCAAATAAATAAAAATCTTTAAAAAAAAACAACAACTTTATTTTAAAAAAAAAGATTTTTATTTATTTGACAGAGAGAGATCACAAGTAGGCAGCAAGGCAGGCAAAGAGAGAGGAAGGGAAGCAGGCTCCCTGCTGAGCAGAGAGCCTGATGTGGGGCTCTATCCCAGGACCCTAAGATCATGACCCAAGCCAAAGGCAGAGGCTTTTAACCCACTGAGCCACCCAGGTGCCCCTCACTTCTTGTGAATATACATCCAGCAGTGTGATTGCTAGATCATACTGGTAAATAGAATTTACATGTAAATTTAACATACATGGTAAATGAAACTACCATTCCATTTTTTTTTTTTTTTAAGATTTATTTATGTATTTGCGAGAGAGAGCAGGCAGGAGGGGCAGAGGGAGACGAAGGAGTCCTGAGCAGACTCCACTCTAAGCACAGAGCCCGACACAGGACTCGATCTCCTAACTCTGAGACCATGACCTAAGCCAAAAAACCACGAGTCTGTTGCCTAGCTGAGTGAGCCACCCAGGGTCCCCTCCATCTTTTTTTTTTAAGATTTTTTTATTTTTATTTATTTGACAAAGAGAGATCACAGGTAAGCAGAGAATTAGGCTCTCCGCTGAGCAGAGAGCCCGATGTGGGACTCCATCCCAGGACCCTGGGATCATGACCTGAGCTGAAGGCAGAGGCTTTAACCCACTGAGCCACCCGGGTGCCCCATGGGCCGCCCATCTTTAAGTTTTTAAGGTACCTCCACACTGTTTTCGTAATGACCCACCATTTCACCTTCTCACAGGCAGTGAACAAAAGGTCCAATGTTTCCAGTCCCTACTGGTTCTTGTTGCTTACTGTTCTTTTGGCACCAGCCACTCTGATGCATGGGGTTGATACGTAGATTTTTAAAGCATTTATTGGCTCAAAAAGAATGTTCTTAGTTATCTACCAAACGTATTTCATAATAGTCACCTTTACCGAAAATCTAGCTCTTTTCCAGTTCTCAGTAGTGGTATAGGAGATTACCAGTTTGCAGACTGGGTACATAGCATTTTCCTGTTCTGATAAATACACTTTTAATATATCAGTTGACAGAATCTTTTTTTTTTTTTTAAAGATTTTATTTATCTACTTGACAGACAGAGATCACAAGCAGGCAGAGAGGCAGGCAGAGAGAGAAGAGGAAGCAGGCTCCCTGCTGAGCAGAGAGCCCGACGCAGGGCTCGATCCCAGGACCCTGAGACTATGACCTGAGCTGAAGGCAGAGGCTTTAACCCACTGAGCCACCCAGGCGCCCAAGTTGACAGAATCTTAACAAAAGAAGCACACGAAGCCATTTTCACCCCAGTTACAGCTACAGGATGCTTACCTTTCTTAGAGAGCCAGTATTCCCACAGTGACAGCACATCTAAGTGCTGTGCCCCACTAGTATTACCAGCGCTGACTATATAGTCATGTATGGTCATGATGAGGATTGATCCACATTGGTTCAGAAACTCCGTTAAGTTGGTCCGTAGTTCTCTGGCATTCCGGAAGCCAGTAATAGATTCTGACCAAATACGGAGGTGTTGAAACTTTTGATTCAATTTATCTTGGGGTGTAGTATGATGTATGGAGCCAATGCTAATTTTTTCTGGGTGGCCATTTAGTAGACTCCAAACCTGGAATTGAGCCAACCATCTCTCTCTTTCTTTGTTTCTGTCTGTCTTTCTTTCTTTCTTTTAAGATTTTATTTATTTATTTGACAAACAGAGATCACAAGTAGGCAGAGAGGTAGGCAGAGAGAGAGGGGGGGGTTCAATCCCAGGACCCTGGGATCATGACCCGAGCTGAAGATAGAGGCTTTAACCCACTGAGCAACCCAGGCGCCTCTGTCTTTTTCTTTTTTAAGAGTTTATTTATTAGAGAGAGAGTGGGCACAGCTGGGGGAGAGGTGTAGAGGGAGAAGCAGACTCCCCGCTGAGCAAGGAGCCTGATGCGGGGCTTGATCCCAGGACCCTGAGATGATGACCTGAACTGAAGGCAGAGGCTTAACGCACTGAGCCACTCAGGTTCCCCTGAATCAACCATCTTTTCATCAATGTTTGCAGTGTCACTTTTATCATAAGTTAAGTTCTCCTCTGTATTTGGATGTATTTCTGGATCTTGGGGTCTTCCCAGTCTGCCCCCATAACTGTTTAATGCCACACCACCTCAACTCTCCATTGAGGATTTATGACAGTGTGTTCTTTATATCTGGGAGAGCTCTTCTCGCTTTTTCAGAGTGCTTCTGGTCATTCTTACTTTACTTTACTTTTTTTTTTTTTTTAAGATTTTTATTTATTTGACAGATATCCCAAGTAGGCAGAGAGGTAGGGGGCGGGGCGGTGGGGAGCAGGCCTCCTGCTGAGCAGAGAGCCGCGATGTGGGGCTCGATCCCAGGACTCCAGGATCATGACCTGAGCCAAAGGCAGAGGCTTTAACCCACTGAGCCACCCAGGTGCCCCATTCGTATTTTATTATCATGTGCTCTTCTTCATCAGACCCCTGTGCTACTGTCCCCAACAAAAACCTATTAATATTTTGGGAAGGATGCTGAACTATCCGGTAACTTAATGGAGAATGGATTTCTTTGTGATGTTGGGTCTTTCTCTTCACAATCACCATACATCTACATTTCACCAAGACTTCTGTGCCCTGTGGTAAAATCCTATGTTTTTGCTGTTACATGAATTGCTACACATTTTATCTTTTTCATTTGTTGTTTGACATGTCAGGCCTTTAGGGTGATTTTAACTGATTCCAGTATTGTGCACCTAAATGTCATTCCTTTGTTGTTTTTATTTAAGCACTTTTGGTAACTTTATTTTTCTCTGAAGACCCTTTGAGGGGGAGGGTAGGAACACAATTCAGTCTGGACACAGCAGGATGTGTTGCATGGATGAATTCATGAACTGATCCTTACTTTGTGATTGCGGGACCAGCGGTTAAAGATAAGGTTAAGCTGCCCAAGAGCCATTATTAGCTGGTCTTACGTTGAAGAGCCAGGTTTTCTGGGGCTCTGCTCCAAACATACACTTCGAACCACCTTGAGATAACAATTAACAGCACGTTAAAGTTCTTCTGAAGGCAAACACAGGGTCACTAATAAAAATTGCTGGCATTGGGGCACCTGGATCGCTCAGTCATTAAGTGTCTGCTTTTGGCTCATGATCCAAATGGTCATGATCCCAGGGTCCTGGGTTTGAGCCCCACATTGGGCTCCCTGCTCAGCAGGAAGCCAGCTTCTCCTTCTCCCACTCCCCCTGCTTGTGTTCCCTCTCTTGCTCTGTCTCTCTCTGTCAAATAAATAAATAAAACCCTTAAGGAAAAAAACACTGCTGGCATTTATTGAGGACTCATGTGTGAAACATCTGTTGGGGGCTTCATGTATTACTTGCCCTCTAACACCCCCACCACCATGCGAAGGTACTGTGACTTACCTGTGCTTTGCACATAAGGCAACTGTGTGGGCAAGCCACCTGCTCTGTGCCTCAGAGTTAGACACATTTCTTTATTACAGCACTTCTCAGTGCCTTTAATAGCATTCCAGTGAAATGTCTGTACTGGTCACAAGAGGTAGTGGTTTTTAGGAAGGCATTTTGATTTGTTTAAGGTAACTGAAAAATTAAAGATGGGCTCTTCTCCCTGTTTAAATGTACATTATTAAGTTGTGTATGGATTTTAGTGGGATATTCTGAATACCGATTTGCATTGTGAGTCTCCAAGGGAAGATTTGCTGCTTTTGGCATTTGACTGGGGCTCTCTGTGTCATCCTAAAAAGGCACTGGCTCATTGCTAAGTGCTATTTGGACATTGGTCATTTAATCCCCAGGACAGCTTTAGGTACCCCAAGAGCTAAGCTGATTCCTATTCTGCAGGCAAAGAGTCTGGGTCCTGGAAGGTTAAGGTGCTTGTTCAGGTCCATGATGTCTAGGAAGTGCCCGTGCTGGGACTTATGCCCCCTGCCGTGTCTGGCCTTTCTTCTCTGCCAGACCTGTAGGCACCAAATGGATACTGCCGTCTGCTCTCTTGGACAGCTTTATTTCTCTCTTACCAGGGCCACAATCATGTCTCTGGAAGACTTTGAGCAGCGTTTGAATCAAGCCATTGAAAGAAATGCGTTCCTGGAGAGTGAACTGGACGAGAAGGAGAATCTCCTAGAATCTGTTCAGCGGCTGAAGGATGAAGCCAGAGGTCAGGAGGCCTTGACTTTGTTCTGTTTGTTCGCCAGTGTTTCCCCCTCTGCTGACATGAGAACATCTTGTCCTGCAGTATTGCCCAGTGTTACCTTTGCTGGAAATCCGTTCCCTGCTCGGCACACGGGCAGCCTGGTCACAGGGTACAGAACCACACTGGGCAGGCTTCAGCCTTGGTCCCCATCCCCTGCTCAGAATTGTCAGATGTCTGACCCTCTAAAGACCTCTTGTAAATACTTAAATGCACCCCTGGCTGGCTTTTTGATTGATAGGTATATAAGAGTTTTGTGGGGAGAAAGTTCTTTTTTTTTTTTTAAAGATTTTATTTATTTATTTGACAGAGAGAGATCACAAGTAGGCAGAGAGGCAGGCAGAGAGAGAGGAGGAAGCAGGGTCCCCGCTGAGCAGAGAGCCCGATGCAGGACTCGATCCCAGGACCCTGGGATCATGACCTGAGCCAAAGGCAGAGGCTTAAACCACTGAGCCACCCAGGCGCCCCTATGGGGAGAAAGTTCTTATGGATAGAATTGTTCACGCCCATTGTTCTTGTGGCTTAGAGCTCAGAATTCCCATCACCATTTGCTCTATGGAAGTTCCCGGTTCCAGAGGTAGATCTGGATGCAGAAGAGATTTTTTTTTTAACATCCCAATTAATTGTTCATAACATTTAGTTTCTAACATACAGCTAGTAGAAGGAGGATTAAAAAGAAAAAAAAATTTTAATATACATTGGGATACATGTATCACTTTATTTTTATTATTTTTTTTAAAGATTTTATTTATTAGAGCATGACCAGGGGGAGGAAGAGAGGGAGAGGAAAAAGCAGACTCCCTGATGAGCAGGGAGCCTGATGTGGGTGCGGCTCGAGCCCAGGACCCTGGGATCATGACCTGAGCCAAAGGCAGAGGCTTAACCAGCTGAGCCACCCAAGAGCCCCTAAGAAAAAACTTTTTAAGTCTGAAAGGTGGTTGTATAAATGCCCGTCCATAGTGAAACGATTAAACAAATTACACAGATTTATTTTCTGGAACATTAAATAATCATTAAACAAGGTATAGATATAAATAAAGTTAGATGAAGACATACTGTCCTGGACTGTAGCTATATTTCTATTTAGGCTTAATAAGAATTATTCCTATTATATGCTTAATAGAGATACATATAAATTCTTTGTCTGAAAATACAGGGAAAAAAGGATTGAAAATATTACCCCCATATTACAGTGGTTATGAGTGAGGAAGGGCATTTGCGGAAAGCATATTTTCACTTCGTATTCTCTATACCTGATTGCAGTAAAATTGTTCTGAAACAAGAAAAGCATTTGTGTATCTATCACTGCCACAGTTTTTGAAAATTTTTAGATCTTTTTGGTTTTGCTTAAGAAATCATGTAGTTCTACAGGCCTGCTAGGCCAGATTCTGTGGATTTCACCTTGTTGAGGGTTTCCACCTACAGTTTTTCGTTCTGATACTTCTTTTCCCTGACTTCTGTCTCCTGCTGACCCTCCCCATCCTTCCCCATCCCCCGAAGCAAGAACCTAATCTGAATCCTCGTCCTGACTCAGATTTGCGGCAGGAGTTGGCCGTGCAGCAGAAGCAGGAGAAGCCCAGGACCCCCATGCCCAGCTCAGTGGAGACCGAAAGGACGGACACAGCCGTGCAGGCCACTGGCTCCGTGCCGTCCACACCTGTGGCTCATCGGGCACCCGGCGCTAGCTTAAACACACCGGGGACGTTCAGACGCGGTAAGGGAAGAGCCATCGGGAGCATTTTCTTTGCTTCACAAAGCTTTCCCAGGGGTAGCGTCCTGGGGGAGAGGGACCACAGGCCCAGGCTGTACTGCAGGGAGCAAACTGGGGTGTTCGCAGCAGAGCGGGGAGCAGCTTTGAGATAAGCAAGAAGAGCCTAGAAGCGGAGCTGGTGTACCTGGGCTGCGTGGTAAAAACGTGAAAACTTTGAGTTTTCTCCCCAGCTCCTCTGCTGAGGAACCGAGACTGTTACCGGGCCACCTAACAGTAAGCGACAGCAATAGGCAGTTACTAAGTGCTTGGCCTGTGCTAGTTAGCCACTCTGCTTGGCGTGCTTTGCATATATATGACCTCACTGAATTCTCACCACAGGCCCTAGATGCAAGTGCTATCCCCATTTGGTGGATGAGGAGACTGAGGCCCTGATAAAGGAGCTCGCCTAAAATCATACCACTGCTACATAGCAGAGTTGGGATTCAGACCCAGGCTGGCTGCAGGGCTCATGCTGTTTTATCCCTTAGCCTGCCTCTGGGATCCAGAGGCCAGTGGTTCTTCAAGAATCACAATCTAGAGCAGGGTTTTTTCTACACTTGAGTATGCCCCTGAGATTCAGCAGGTCTGGGCAGGGCCTGAGATCCTGCGTCCTAACCAGCAGCCCAGTGATGCTGGTGCCGCTGGTCCCTGAGTCCTGCTTGGAGGAGAGGGAGGGGCATCCAGAGAGTTAAGCCCCTTACAAATGTGGTTTGCTCTGATGCTGTTCCTAACTCTGTGGACTTCCTAGAGCTCCAAGAGGACTTACTTTGATTTTGTTTTGAAAGAAGAACACATAAAGTTAAACATTGAATATAGTGGTTGTCAGGCTGCAGAAAGTTGGTCCTCAGGTAGACTCTGCCTGTGTTAGGTAACTAGTGAGTGCACCAGGGCCGCCTGTGGGATCGGAGGACAGAGTCAGCTTCCCAAGTGCGCCCCCATGGTTCTGCGTTGAGGGATGTTAGTGCACAGACTTAGAGCTGCGGGTTGGCGGGTTGGTGTTACGTGTGCTTTCTTTTGCATACCTAGGTCTGGACGACTCCACGGGTGGGACCCCCCTCACTCCTGCAGCACGGATATCGGCCCTCAACATTGTGGGAGACCTGCTTCGGAAAGTAGGGGTAAGACTGCCACCTCCCCGGGCTCCTTGCCTGTGTTTCAGGATATCGGAAACGGGTTACCTTTCCGGTTCCTTTCCCCTTTAGCAGAGACTCCCTGTGTTTTAGGCAAAACTCTGCTTCTTTTCGAGTTCCTGACAAACACCCAGAGCTCTGACTGTTTTCCCTTTGATACCTGGGCATATCTTTCCCTGCCATTGGTGTCTGATTTGGTTGGTTGGTGTCTGATTTTCCATTTTTTTTTTTTTTTGAAGATTTTATTTATTTATTTGACAGACAGAGATAATAAGTAGGCAGAGGGGCAGGTAGAGAGAGGAGGAAGCAGGCTTCCCACCAAGCAGAGAGCCTGATGCAGGGCTTGATCCCAGGACGCTGGGATCATGACCTGAGCCGAAGGCAGGTGCTTTAACCCACTGAGCCACCCAGGCACCCCTATGATTTCTTTTTTCCTAATTTGAAAAAAACCTGAGAAACATTTAAAAATTACCTTTTTAAAAGCTTCTTAGGGAGTTAAAGATAATCTGAAAAGGCTAGGGCAAAAAACTTTAATTTCATAGGTTTTATATTCATTACAGGGGAATGAACTTATTTCTTAAGTCTCTAACTTAAGAAATAACATAGGTATTCTTTGTGGTGGTTTCATTTATTTTCAACAATGATGACCTGGAATGGTCACATAATTTAAATCCTGCCAGAATGTATGTAGTAAGAACTGCAATCTTCTAGAAGCTTGCAACTGATGTCTCGTGTTTTTCCTTTATCTTTTGGTTGCCTGGTTTTCTGTACCATAAGCACAATTTCTCTCTCTCTCTCTCTTTTTTTTTTTTAAGATTGATTTATTCTTTTTAGAGAGAGCATAAGTGGGAGGGGCAGAGGAGGAGGGAGAGAATCTGAATCAGACTTTGCACTGAGGGTGGAGCCTGACGCAGGACTCGATTCCACGACCTTGATATCACGACCTGAGCTGAAACTCCAGAGTCGAATGCTTAACCGACTGCACCACCCAGGCACCCCAACACATTTCTCTGTTAATGTTTTGTGTAGTTAGCATGCAGGAAGTGTGGGCTGGCCTCAGTGCCCTGTTGGTTTTCATGGGGTCCCTTTCCAGCAAGGCACATGGCTTCTGCACAAATCACTCTGTGCATGTTTATGGAGGTGAACAAAAGAGCGAATCATTTCGAATGTGGATTTCCTATTTCCCATAGGCAGAACTGGATAATAGGCAGGGTAAGTGTTTTCCCTGGAAGCTCTGAAATGTCTTAGGCCTGTGGCTCTAAAAGTTGATGGACATTGGACTCCTTCCGGGCCCCACGCTGGAATTGCCGCGTCCAACACAAATTGAGGACCCCTTTTTCCAGTTATTGTCTGTGTATAGGCTCTGGGTAAGAGGGGAGTTCTTGTCTCTAACTTGGAAGATGAGTGCGTGTGTCTCTCCAGGCCCTGGAGTCGAAGCTTGCGTCCTGCCGGAACTTCGTGTATGATCAGTCCCCAAACCGAACGAGTGGCCCAGCCTCGGGACGGGGGAGCAGGCACAGAGATGCCGGTGAGAGACAGCCGAGCAGCACCGCTGTGCCTCTGGGTGACAAAGGGTCAGTACCTTTAGCTGTCCACTCCAGGGGGGAGCCTCCAACCCGTGACCCATAGCCATTTTGGAAAAGTTGCAGAGTTATGTCCATGAAGCTTTCCCTCTATGCCTTTGAGACAGAGTTAGGTGGTGTCTTCTGGTTAAGGGCAAATGCTCAGGGAGAGGCTAGTTTTCATTAGTTGATTCTGGTAGCCTCACCTCCTGGTCATGCTGGGACCATGTCCTGTGTGAAACCCTGGTTTGAGACTTGAGCTCCAAACACAGCTCTGCTTCCCCCAGAGGAGGATTTTTTTTCCTTAAACAAACAAACAAAAAATCTTTAGAAACTCAGGAAACAGACTCTAAGTTCCAGCCCAGACTCGATTCCTAAAGCCAGTCACTTGAGGGGAAAATGCAAATCTGACCTCTGACAACTTTGCATGTTTTCTTACCTGCGGAAAATTGGGGGCAGCTTCTAGATTCATTCGTTTTCTAACCCATGCCACCATTTTCCTGGCCCCCAAGCCACGTCACCATGGGAAACCCATGGCAGACAGATAGTAGGAAACAGAAGACTCATTTTCCACGGCATACACGCGAATGCCAGCCCGGTCCATGAGGATGTTTTTAGCAGGTCTTCCGTGATCAGGCTTTCCGTGTGGCCTTGGGAATGTGGGAGCCAGATGGCCAGTGTCCTTTCCTTCGCTTCACAGGACAGAAAAATGACACCCAGGGAGACCCTGATCCTGACTCCTGATCGTCACTGTTAGAACTTTGTGGGCCCCGATGCTAGCCAGTGTGTCACAGCTGTCATGTCCGCCTAATTTGGTTTGCTCTGTCTGAAGGTTGGGAAAACGCCTGGAGTTTGGGAAGCCGCCTTCAAATACTTCCACACCGTCGCTGCCGTCAGCCCAGGGTGTAGTCAAGATGTTGCTTTAGGAAATCCACGGAAGCTGAAGCCCTGGTGTGTCCGTGCGGGAGTCCTGCCTTTCCTCCCCTCTTTAAACTAGGTGTTTGTGTTTTTAAGTTAGTTTGAGAAATAGGAGCAAACAGTCACATTAGCCAACGAGGCCATCGCCCATGGTCGTCCCGGGGAAATGTGTCACGATCCCCATCTTTGCTGGTGCGGACAGGGACAAACGGGACCGTCTGGTAAGGGCTCAGAGGTGCGGAAGCTGAGGCTACCCCATCCCTGTGAGCTGACCGGAGTCCCGAATGGTTCTGAGATGAGTTTTTAATGTCTGGAGATGCCTTCAACGTGGCATGTGAGTCCACCTCAGGACAGAATCCCCAGTGCTCTGTGGCACAGGAAGTGTCTGTGTAATGAAGTCATGTCTAGGAGAGAGGGGCACAATAGGCCCCTGCCTTTTTAAAAAGAATCTATGCTGTCATGTACCTCTGGGACTTTTTCATCTGCCTCTCCCTGAGGCACTGAGAAGAGGTGTTTGTGTTTCTGAGGAGATCTTAAGCTTCCTCGTCAAAGAAGAAACAAACACGGGATTTCCACGTGGACGTTGTGTGTGCTCAACCCTGCTTGGTGTGAGCTGCCGCCTCACACCTTAGGAGGCAAGTAAATAGAACACACGAAATCAGGAGCATGCCTGCAGCTTAATGGCCTTTTTGTCACTAAATTATTTTTCCAAAAGAATAGCAAAAACGTCCTTGAGTTGAAGATAGAACTTTGCAAGTGCTACTGAAATTCAACAGACAGTTGGGCTCTGCTGGCCGGCTCCTTACCCTAGGAACATTCTAACCTGTATCGGTGAAAGACATACTTTTATTTTTTTAAACGAACAATAAAATCAAGAGAAACTAAGTTTCACCTAGTTTGTGGTGGTGGAGGTAAATGCCAGTAAATGCCACTTCATTTGTGTTTTCCTGTTCGCTTGCACGGTTTGCACGGTGGTGAGAACCTTGTTTTTTAACCAGGTAACTAAACAGAAAAAGGAAACCCTACTTGTAAAAATTCGCTTCGAGTCCGCTCCTTAGAAGGAAGTGTATTTGGGATATGTGTGTGTATTGCTTGGGGTATATTTGCTTATGGTCACTGGCTTGAGTTTTTCGGTTTGCATTATTTCTTCTCAGATCTATTGGACCCCCACGGAGTCGGTGTGTGGACTTGTTTTGTCTTAAATAGAACTTTTGCAAGGGATCTCTCTCTGGAACACTCAAGCTGAGGAAGGAAATGACCCACAGCCTGGTGTTGTATGGCCCCCGCAGTAGGAATGGCTTTTATGTTTTTAAAGGGCTGTTTAAAAAAAAAAAATTGAAAAAAGATAGATACACGTTTGACAGACCATATATAGCCTGAAATACTGACTCTCTGGCCTTCACAGGAAGTTTGTTCCCTGTTGGATGGAGTCTCGTGTTTTAACCTAAAAGTTCAAGAACCTCTTGTACTCTTCACAGTATGTACGTATGGGTTTGGACTGGTCAGGACGTTCTTCCTGGTCATGTTCCCGACGGTCGTACTTCCTGGGCCTGGAGCTGCCCCTCTCTGGTTGGAGAAGTCCCCCTCCCACAGACTCACAGGACATGTCTGGTAGCTGGGTTTTTTGTTTTTTTGTGGATTTTTTTTTGGGGGGGGGCAGTTTTGGGATCTCGGTTTATTTCATCTCCCTAGGCCTCAGGTTCCCCATTGATGGATGAAGAGTAAACTCGCTTCACAGGGTCACCGTAAGGATTCTGGAAGAATGCCCCTGCCCCCACCCCATTCTTTCACTCTCAAAAACAACAGAAGAGCTGACTGCCTTCCGGTGATTTATAACCTTTTATTCGTGAAGGTGTCCTTAAGTACAATCGGGGTGCGTATAAAACAGTGTTTAACAATCCTGCTCGTTCCCACCGGAGCAGGGTCTCCTTTTCAATTCCTGTGACTGCCGAAGGCACTTGGTCTCCGTGAACTGTGTGCGTCTGAGGTGTGGTCACCGGGAGGGGAAAGAACTCAAACAGGGGCCCACGCGACACGTGGGCAGGGGACACAGGGGGAGCGACTTGGGAGCAGGAGGCAGAGGCGGCACCCACTCTGGTGACTTCCTCCCCATGTCACAGTGACCAGGCACTGGAGTTAGATCTTCCCTAAAAACTCACAGTCGCTGCACAATTCACCGACGGGGGGCAGCGGGGGTGTGTCTGTGTCGCCTGTTGGGTTTTTTCATTTGGTACGTCACTCGAGAGTTCCATGATGCCCCGGACTCAGGACGGTGGTGTTTATAGTCATCGTGAGGGGTGTCTGTGGTGTTTGGAATCTGAGGCTGGATTTTGACAGTGCTGAGCAGAGTCCACTGGGTTCGGTTTTGTCCTGACTGCAGCGAGTCGTTCATTCGCTGGCTTTGGTTCCGTTGAAGTCTGCGTCGCGAGCGTCTGCTTCCTCGTCCGAGCCGTCCGCGTTTTCAATGACCCGACGTCCTCCAGACCTTCTAGCGGGCACGAAAGAGGTTTCGTTGCCTCGCCTGTGGGATTCGAGAAAACACGTGTTTCTTGAGTATGGAAATCTCCCCCGAGATGGGAAGAGCTTTTTCAAAGGGCCAAAAACGAACACGGACAAACTCAAGTGAGAGGCGGAGACTCTGGTTGAAGTCAAGCCCTGACCAGCCTCAAGGTACAGTTAGCATTTCATCAGCTGGCCTAGGGGAAAGGAAATATTTCAGAGCAAGATGATCTGCTTTAAAAAAAAAAAAAAAAAAAAAATCTGGCTCGGTCATCCGATGACCCAGAAGATTCTGGTCTGTTGGGGTCTTTAATTTAGAAAAGAAGGAAACACCGATTGGAGGCTGACACGTTCCCGTGGGCTTACTTCATACCCTGTGGGGCCAGTATAAAGGGGAGTGTGTTCTCATGCTGTACCTCCTTTTCAGAAGGTAGAAATGGGGAGGGTTGTAGGTTGTCGGTTGGCAAGGGGTGGGACCCCCTCCCTTTGCAGGGGAGAGGTCACTGGGGACGCCAGAAGGGTGCTCTCGGTTTGGGCAGTGCAGGGCCCCCTGCTTGCGTGTGGAGCAGAATTCTTGGCGTGAGTTGTCACGGGGCAGGGGTCTTATCTGATTTTCGCTCACCATGCAGGTACCTGACCTATAGATAGGTGCTCACGGAATACGTTAGAAAAGTAAGATAGACCTGTTAATCCAAGATGTGTTTTAGCGCTAGTTGGTAGGGCCCCCCATTTCTCTCTGTCCATAAGGGCTCCCATCTCTGGAGTGCCAGATGCCCTGAGTTACTGCCGGGTCACGTGACCTAAGTCTTCGCTTAGGAGGGCAGGCAGGCAGAAGGAGAAGACGGAGCCACCCTCATTCAACCTCCTCCTCTTGGAAGACCTGTTGGTCCTCTCTTCTGCGACCATAGCAAATAATCTTGTTGGGCTCTGGCTGTGTGGCCCTGTTTGACCCGAATCGGAGGACCTATCTTAACTCATTTTAGGAGGCCTGAGAGGAGTGCAGACTTTCTATAATGAAAACGACCCGCTCCACCATGCAAAGGCTGAGCAGAAAAGCCACAAGGGAAAGAGCTCCCCTCCGGTTATCCATGCTTTAGTCAAAAGGGGCAACTCAGAGAGGTAAGATTGGAGGCAAAGCAAAGCCCAGGGTGTTCTGATTGCTGAGAAGGGGTGTCCCAACCGGAGCCTTTTAGGGCCTGAGAGTGGGAGAGACATGGGCTGGGAAAACCCACCCCAGTTCAGAGAATGGTACTTTGGGTGGGGGGGGGGGGCAGTGATCAGAAACGAATACTTCAAGTTGTAGCCACTCCCAGCTGAAGGCTCCGCCAGCCTCACGTCAGGGGGAAACTGGGAGGTGCCCAGTGCCCTTAGAACTGACTTTCCATCACACTCTCTAGAAGTGACCTTAAAAAATCCTCTTGATCACTGTGCTTTCCAAGAACCTGGGTCCCCGAGAAGGGTCTCTGAGGACAGGACAGGACAAGTAGCAGCCACCACTCACAGGGGTCTCCTCTGGCACCGCCCCTCCCTGTTCAGACTTGATGGGACAGCCTGGGGCTGGGAAACCCTCTCTCTCCTCCCATTCCAGGCTCCAAGCACTCTTTACCCTTTGGGACAGTCTGTATGGGTAAGTGTGAAGAGCTGAAGTGAGAAACGGATTCCCTTGATCTAAGAGGTAAATCATGCCCAGAGTTCCCATAACCGCCCCCCCACACACACACCTTGCTTAGTCTCCCGTCCTGTGAGCCTGTCTCCCAGTTCAGGTGCCCGTCTTGAAGGAATTGGTTTCAAATCCAAGGCAAAGACTGGCATTGGCTGCATCTGTCCCCCCATGAAGTAAGGGACCCCCTCTAGAGATTTTCTTAAAGGGTCTGATCCTGGAGCATTCGGCTTCTATTCATGGCCTCAGAGAACTTGTGTGAGGCCCTAGTAGCATGGCAGGAATCGACCCAAGACCGAGCATTTGTTCTGCAAGAACTTGGGTTCCCATCAACTAGTGGGTGCCATGTCCCAGCTGAGCTGGCAGGAGCACTGCTCAAAAGCTCTTCCTAAAGGTCCTGCCGATCCCTCCGTCAGCCTGTAAGTACCCGGGTAATGGCAGTAAAGCTGGGATTCTCCAAAAGAGCAGAAGGGGGACACCAGCCAGGGCTGGATCAGCCTCTCAGGGAAACTGGGAGGGAAACACAGCCCCAGTTTCCTAACTTCACATGAGATAGAGCTGTGAGACGCCCAGGCATTTCGAAGCCTCTTAACTCTGTCTCGGGAAGGGCGCTGTGTTCTTCCTCAAGTCTCGGGTGTCCACTCCCTGCTCTGAGTATGTGCCCGCAAGACCTCTATGGAAAAGGCTCTGTGGCAGGACCACGCTGGGCTCCAAGGGGGCCGGCGTGCGCCCTGGTGTGCTGGAAATGAAGCTAGCAGCTGGCCGGGCCTTGCTTCAGCCCCACGCAGCCACAGCAACTGTACCAGGCGTGGTGAGAGCTCATTTCTTTTGCAGATGTGTTTGTGGAAGCCCAGCTGCGGGGGGTTGTGGGGGAATCCAGTTGTCGGGCTGGGGTTACCATGACCCTGTGCCCTGTGAATTCGGGTTGGCGAACCAAAGCAGCCAACCTGAAGCTGTGCTCCAGGAATGGACCCGGACTGTGGAGCTGTCCTACCAGCTCAGTGTGGGGTCTTAACCAGACCAGGGAGGACAGCGCAGCCAAGTGTCCTAGCAGTGTGGGAGACACACCCTCTTAGGTAAGAACAATCCAGGTGACACATGCAGCCTCTGAACAGCAGTCAACACGTGGTGACAGGGACACGCTGGGAGCCATGGCCGATGCCAAAGCAGAGGTCGGAAAGGAAAACAGGTCAAGAGATGAAGTCTTCTTAGTTTGATCTCAGCTGTGATAAAAGGGTTTTGAACTAAGATCTCCACGCCTGCAGGTTTTACAGCAATCTCGTGGAAATCTGAAGGCGGAGGCCAGAAAAGGGGGCTACCGGGGACAGGGCGGGTGTGGTGGCAAGAGAAAAGTGGAACCCAAGTGCCACACACATGAGCTGCGAAGCGAAAGGCATGATACCTGGTGAGTCACTGCAGAGTTTCCTGGGGGAGGGGACCTCTGAAACAGAGAGAGAGGCCCAGGTGGTTACCATCCGCAAACGCGAGGGAGGCTGTGTGAGTGCGGGCTGAATCATTAAAGACCTTCACTTCAGCTCTTAAATGAGGCATGTAGAAGGCAACCTGGCAGTGAGGCCTGTGCTACCGAGAGCTCTTAGAGCAGCTGGTGCACCTAAGCCTTTGTAGCATTTGAGAAGCTCGTGTCGGGAGCACTGGCGTCATGGCAAAGGCTGGGTACAATGCACAGGTTCTACCAGGAGCTGAGATTTATCTGGTCGGTAGAACTATGAAACTTGCTTTGCGCTTGTCCTCGGAGAGCTGGCTAGGGCATACCCCCTCATTCAGAGCTCTAGTGCTTGCCTTCTGGTTTTACACGAGTATGAGATTCAGGAGGCAGTCTTCACCCTGCCTTAGCATTTGCTCTTACTAGGACTGTAAGAAACGGAGAGCTGTGCGCCCTAAGAAGGGTTGTTTGGGGGCAGAACCCACAGGGGATGTTCAGCATGTGCCAAAAGGGTCATTGGTCCCAAGAAAAGGGAGCAGCGACAGCTTAGGGTGACAGCCAGAGAGGCCGACTGCTGCCCCACCACACGGCGGGATGCGGGGGAGGGTCAGGGCCAGTCCCCAGCAGAGCAAATTCCAGAGGTCCACGTGGTGAGAGCAGCTTCTTGTGGACCATCACCCTGGGGGGTTTTCGTAAGCCTCTATTGGACCTGAGGGCTTATGTCTGCCTTCGCTCCCAGCAGTGGGACCCACAGCCCCTCACCTGGGGCAGGATCCGGGGTCTCCTTCCCGAAGCCTTCTACTCTCCCTCGCCAGCCCTTCTCTTCCCCATTCTGAAAGGGGTTTGGGCTTTCCCTCATCCATGCAGGGGTTCTCAGGGTCTGGAGTTGACACGGCAGGTGGTTTTTGTTGGTGCCTGGCCGTGACCTTGGATGACTGAGTTGCACAGAGACAAAGGTATTCCCTTTCCAGCCCATTTTAAATACATCTGATTATATCAGAGATAGTCTTTTTGGTGCACATGTCTTCTGTCACTCTCTTGTTCACTGAAAAGTAGGCCTTTCTGATTGTAGTCATCAATTTGTAGCCACGGGGGCTAGAATTCATTATTGCTTTGTTTTCGCTGTATTTTATTGTGTTGTGACCCGTTAATGCCAGTGATGCTGGTTTAACCATACAGGGGTGGTAGATTTTATTTGCAAATAGATGTGTGTGATCAGAACAGTTAATTTTAAAGACCATGGGAAGTCAATCAAGGTACAGGTAGTACGAGGTTGTGGCGGAAGAGCCAAAGTGATAGGACAATGAGGTTGGGGAAACATCTGTGACTCAGTGATTGAAAGTTTGTGCCCAGCACTATCCCGGGCACTGGGGATGAATGAACAGACCAAACCTGACCCATGTGCCCAGGGGGTCAGAGTGAAGGCTAAAAGTGACCTAAGTAAAATAAATAGGTTACATGGGGACAGGTGGGCAAGGAGAAGGGCTGCAGGGAGTGAAGCCGGACGTTGTAGACCAGGTATCGTGGATGAGTCCGTGCCTGAAGGAAGGGAAGGAGAGATCCGGCCACACGGAGAGCTGGGGGAAAAGCATTCCAGGCAGAGGCAACCACCAGTGCAAAGGCCCTGAGGCAGCCTGTATAGACTTAGAGGTCTCATTTAGGAGGCAGTGGATGGAGATCCTTAGGGCCTCCAGGAACCAACCATCATAAAGATGCTGCTTTCAGTCTGCACTAGGTGAAGCTGTTGGAGAGTTCCAAGCAAAGGAGGGTTGTGACTCCCCTCGGTTTCAATAGCATCCGTCTGGCTACTGTGTTCAGAACAGACTACAAATGCAGAGCATGAACACAGGCCCATGAGGAGAGTGTGAGAATTATCCAGATGGTAGGAGAGAGTGGCTTGACCCAGGATGGCAAGAAACAGCTGCATTCTGTATCTACAGTATTTTTAAGGGAAAGTTGACCAGATTCTCTGACAGATTAGATATAAGGTATAAAGGAGAGGAAAAAGCAAAGTATGACCTCAGGTTTGTAGCCTGGGTTAATGATGGCGCTATCATTCCCGTTGCTGAGCTGGAGAAGTCTATGTGGGAAGTGGTTTGGCAGGGGGAAGGGGTTCAGTCAGGGCTCAAGGTGTGAGCTGCCCTGTGAGGCACTGGGTAGGAATGGTACACAGGTCTGGGGTTCCAGGAAGAAGTCTGGGCTGGAGGTAGAAACAAGGAGGTCACTTGCTGTGGGTAGAATTCAAAAGCCACCAGGCTGTTTGAGATCAGCCAGGGAGTGAGCAGAGAGAGCGATGAAGAGAGACCAAGATGGCGGGGCAGGCCACTGGGGCAGGCCATGGGCAAGCTGGCTTGGAGATGTACCAGCAGAAGAGGTGAGGAAAGACAGCGGGAAAAGCAGCAAGCAAACCAGCTGCGGGGAGTGTCCAGGAAGCCCCAGCTAAGGAAGGACCGGCTGCACCGGGGTCCGGTGGGGCCTGAGGACTGACCAGTAGGGTTGTGTGGTAAAGATAGAAGGGAAGTCGGGCTCAGCTCACGGAATGACTCTGTGGATGGAAAACGTTGTAAAGGAGAGAAGAGTAAGAATTTCTGGAGCAACGTCCTTGAGTGAACACGAGGAGTACGTCTAGCAGAGGTATTAGCATGAGCTGGTTCTAGATGGTCCAGCCCAGAACGGGGACAGAGAAGAAATGAGCGTGTCTGTCAGGAGGTAGGTCAATGGGGGGAAACGGGCCCTTGTAAGGATGGGCCAGGAGAGTAAGTCTGGCGGGAAAGCAGATGTCCAAGGGAGAGGGAAGATGAGGGGAGCCTGAGGTCCAGGAAGCAGTGAGTGGGGTCCATTCCCCCTGGCCCTAGAGGATGCCCGGCAGGAAATGGCAGTGTGCTTGTTTGCTTTTCTCAAACCACTCTGAGCAGAAGGAAGAAAGTGTGGTTTCGTGTGCATGGTGTTTGAACAAATTAAAGGCGGCGGCCGGGAGAAGGCTCGATGCTTGATGGGCAAGTTAGAGCTAGGGCTGACCCCATGGAGGGATCGCAGAGGAGATGTGGGATCACCTGCCTGGAGGGCTGTGGGCACAGGCAGGAAGCTCGGGGTCCCGCCTTCAGGGAACCAGGGGAGGTGTTGAGGAGCCCTGAGGTGCAGGGGGGTGGCCTACCCGCCTTCAGGCCCAGAGGTGCGGGAGTGTGGGAGAGAACTCAGCCCCGGTTAGGGCAGAGGTTCTCAGCCAGGGACGACTACACCCCCACGGGAACTGGACAGGGTCTGGAGACATTTTGGGTTGGCAGGATCCGGGGCACGCTGCTGCCGCCGGTGGGGAGAGACCGGGCCTGCTGCTCACATCCCCCACACGCAGGCCAGCTCCTGCGATCTAGAACAATCGATCCAGCCCCGATAGCAGTGGTGCCAGAGCCCTTGGGGTAGACCAGGGAGCCGAGCAGAGTCGGGAGCAGAGGTTCAGGAGAGGAGGGCTGGTGCTGATGCGGGCGACGGGGGTTAGCCGCCGCCTCCCTGAGGACTGGCGGGGAAGGGAAGCAGCCGTCCCAGAGGCCGCGGGAGCATCCGCGTCCCCGGTCGGGCCTGGCGCACGCCGGAGCCCGCGGCAAGGGGCAGGACGGAGGCGGCAGGGGCGCTGCCCGCCTCACCTGAGCTTGGTCTTGAGCGCGTTCACCTCGCGGCCCATGGCCTCGTTGCTCTCCGTGGCCTCGTCCAGCTCCCGCTGCAGCTTCCTGCGGTTGGCGTTGATGCGCTGGGACTCCTCCTCCGCCTCCTCCAGCTGCCGCTTCAGTTGCTTCACCTTGGCGTTTCCTTTCTCCGCCTGCCCCGGAGAGGACGGAGGGTCAGTGCGGGGGAGGGGGCCATGGGGTCTGCGCTGGGCGGAGGGGCGCGGGGCAGGGGTACCTGCTCCTTGTACTGCTCCGCCATCTTGCGCTCATCCTCCACCTGCAGCAGGACCTCCTTCAGCTTCTTGTCCTTCTGCTTCAGCGACTTGGCAGCCGCCTGCTTCTCCCTGCGGACGGACACGGAGGGAGTGGGGTCGGCTTCCCTGGCTGTCGGTGCGCAGCCCCGACTGGCACTGTGCGCGCCGTGAGCACCCGTCCGGAGCCCCACACTGAGGCTCCTCCCCCAGATCGGAAGAACAGGACTCGGCCACGAAAGGGAGCCTAGTTCTAAGTCGGGCTCCAACAGGGGGAACATGCTCCGTGAAGGCGACAGGTGACCAAAGGCCTCACAGCACGTAATTGCATTCATAGGAGGGGCCCAGAACAGACCACAGAAATGGGAAGTCGGTCAGTGGGTGCTGAGGGCTCAGGAACACACGGGGAGGGCGGGGAGGGAGGGTGTAGGGGTACAGGGGGTCTTATGGGGGGTACGGAAGTGTTCCCTGGTTGGCTGTGGAGAGGGGGCCCCTCTCTGCAAATAGACTCAAAGCCAGGAAGAGGAGCACTAAGGGCTGAAGTCTGCAGCATGGGAGTGACTGGGGAAGCCACGGCCAAAATGGAAAGAACGGGCAGGAGTCCCTGCCGTCTGACGGGGACCGCGGTGCTGTGACCTTCCTTTCTCGTGAGCAGCGTTCCTGCAGCTACTTGTGCTGCATGGGAGGCTGATGGGAACTTTCTGTACAGCCCTTAACCGGACGTTCTGCGAATGCAGGCCGGGGCAAGCCCGCGTGCCCCCCCCCGGGAAGGCAGGCTGACCTCACCAAGGAGGCCTGCTCCTTTGTGCAAGGGTCTCCTCCGGGCCAGGCCCACCTCTCCCCCGTGTGCACACACCGTTCCCCCGGCACGGCTGTGGTCTGGGTACCACAGGGATGATTTCCCAGCCACAGCTGGGGCCTGGAGAGCCTAAGCCCCCACCCCCACCCCGGTTCCCCCCTGCTGCGCGCTGGCACGCAGGCTGTCTTTGCAGCCCCGGCTCCAGTACCTGGCCTCCTGCTCGACCTGCTCCTCCAGCTGTGCGATCTTGGCCTCCAGGGCCGCAATGGTGGACTTGAACTTGGACTTGACTGCCCCCTCCATCTCCTGCAGCTTGCTCCGGAGCTCCTTGTTCTGCCGCTCGAGCTGCTGCCTTGCGCTCTCGTTCTTCTGGGCCGCGCTGCGTTCCGTGGCCAGTTCGTTGTTGAGCTGCTCAGCCTGCGGAGGATGGGGAAGGTCATGAGGTAGGGGCACAGAAGCCCGGGGTGGTCCACAGAGGTGATGAATGTCTCCTGCTGCCCCCCCAACCACCCCTCTTCTTCAGCTTCCGCATGGGTCCATGGAGCTGGAGCCCCCAGGAGCCCCCCCCATGTCCTCTAGCCACCAGCTCCTTCCTGGGCACAGGGGGAGCGTCCCGGTACTACAGGGTTCCCTGTTTCTAGGTCCCGTGGTGAGTCCCTACCAACCGTCCTGGAGCCCGACACTCAGTAACGTCACTGAGTGCTCAGGAGAGTAAGGCTGGGGACAGAACAAGAAGTAGACCCCCAAGGTCCCTCCTCGAGGTACACAGCGTCTGGTAGAGGAAGCCAGACACACACTGGCCCACCGCGGAGACAGTGCAGGCTGGCAGGGTGCTGCGGGACCATGAGAGGAGGGAGCAGGGGTGGGGAGCAGACAGGCTGGCCCCCGGAACCCGTGTGGGCAGCGCTGGCGCTGCTCCAGTGCCCTGCCCCGCACTGGCCCCCACCTGCTGCGTGGCCTTGCGCACGCGGTCACTCATGGCCTCCATGTTGCCCTGCTCTTCCTCCAGCTCCTCCTCCAGCTGCGCGATCCGGGCCTCCAGGCGGCGCTTCTCGTCCTGAAGGGTGTTCCTGTGGGGAATGCAGCCACATCTGGGGCTCGAGCCTCCCTCTGGCTTGTAAGATTCCCTCTCCTTGAAGGAGTGATGCCTGAGGGTTGCTCTCCTTTACAACAGGAAACAGGCTCCGAGACTTAGACACCTGTGTGTCCAAAGTCCCACAGCCGGCAAGGAGGGAGCCAGGACTCCTACCCAGTTGGTATCAGCAGACCCAGGCCTGTCCCAGAGTTTCCGCGCTCTGATGCCCCCAGCCGCCCCAGCCCCGCCATGCTGCTTATTCAGAATGAATGAAACTGGCCACACTCAACTGGGGGGTGAAGACCCCCGGGACAAGCTCAGCAGGGCACTGTCATTTTTAGCATTAAAATGGGTGTCCGGGAGGTGCTCCCATGAGCTGCCTCTCTCATCATCCACGTCTAGCACCCCCTCCTCTGTACACGGCCCCATACCTTCCTGAGACGCTGCTGGCCAGCTCCTCCGCCAGTTCCTCCTTCTCCAGGTCGGCCTGTTTGCGAGCCCTCTCGGCCGCGGCTAGATCCTGGATGGTGGCGGGTGGGGAGGAAGGAAACCTGTTACCGACCACGGAAGGGCTGCACCCCAGCAGTTTCTACGGCCGCCCCTCCCTGAGCTCAGGGGAAGTGCTGTCTCCACATCCCGTCTTTCCCTGCCCTTACTCCGGGGTCCAGCCACATGGAATGCTGGATGAATGGGAGAAATCCATGGGGGCACACACCGGCGTGCCAAGGGCTCCTACCACGACACCCCTACCCCCTCCCCCCATTCTGGGGCTCCCAGCGAGAAGGTTTTACCTCCTGCAGCTGCATGAGTTCTGCTCCCCCCCCCCCATTCTGGGGCTCCCAGCGAGAAGGTTTTACCTCCTGCAGCTGCATGAGTTCTGCTTCTAAATTCTTTGCTTTCTTCTCATTCTCTTTGGCGGTGGCAAAGATCTCATCTCTGGAGGCTCGGGCATCTTCCAGCTCCCTCTGGAAGTCCTTCATCTGAGCCTGCATGAGTCAACAGGAAGGACAAGCCAAGAGGTCCTTACTCACCCGAGTTCCGCTGCCCAAATGAGCTTTCCCGTGCCAACCCCTAGGATTTGCCACGATTAACCACAGAGGCGTCCCCATCCTAGGAGCAATGCCCGTCATCTCACAGGACCAGGCTGCTGTTTGGAGGCCCCGTTCTGGATGGGCTCAGCAAGACCTAAAATATGGCGATGGAAGGCCACGGCCACATGCCTGGTAACCGTGCCTTACCCGGGGCAGGAAAGAGCCCGCAAATGCCGAACGGTGCTGGGAAAACACCAGCTCGTAGGCACCACTTCCAGGCCGGCGTCCTGCTGCTGCTGCCTCCCCGACCTTGGGGACGCCATTCCTCCCCCCGCCCCGCCCCCGTCAGCCCGCACCCTGCGTCGGACGCATCACCCACCTGCAGTTTCCGAAGCTGCTTGATGGCTTCCTCCCTGCCCTTGATGGCGGAGTCGGCCTGCAGCTCCAGGTCTTTGAGGTCCCCTTCCAGCTTCTTCTTGGCCGCGGCTGCCAGGGCACGCTGCTTCCTCTCGTCTTCCAGTTCTGTCTCGTACTCGTGAAGCTGAGCGAGGAGGGGGGATGCGTGCCGCTGGGCTGCGCCGTCCCCCCAGCCCCACCGCCAGCCGGCCGCCTCCCAGGCATGCACAGCCCCTTCCCAGGTGGGTCTTCCCGCCCCCAGGTTACAAGGGAGGAAAACCAGTCTCCATCGGGCCAGGAGGTGGTAAGGGGAGGAAGGAAGCTGGCTCCCCTCCCTCTCCCTGCCCTACAGACCACCTTTTCCCTGGCCTGCCCCGGATCACCTGCCGCTGGAGCTGTCTCCTCTTCTCCTCGTTCTGCTCGTCGCGGGCCTGCAGGTCCCGCTCAAACTGGCCCTTGAGGGCCTGCATGTTGACCTCGAGCCGCAGCTTGGCGTCCTCCGTGGCCTGCAGCTCGTCCTCCAGCTCCTCCAGCTGCGTCTTCATCTCCTCCATCTGGGTTTCCAGGGCCCGCTTGGACTTCTCCAGCTCGTGGACCTGTCACGCCAGAGCGGACGTCATGAAGACGGGCAGGACGCCCACAGGGCCAGGAAGCTCGTTCGGGTCCAAGAGAGGCGGCTTTTGTCCAGTGAGGACCAGAGCCTTCCTCTGGGAACTGTGGACTCAGAGCCACCCCTCCCCAACAGCTGTTCCCAACCCACGTGTATGGGACCATCCGAGGGACTGCCTTTAGGCCGGATTATGGTTTCACATCAAAGAGGCACGGAGCCATCGCCCCCGCCCCCTGCCCACCCCCAGGACGGATGACTCGCGGGGAGGGCGACTTACGTTCTTGCCCACGTCATCCTTGGAGCTAACCAGATCTTCCATCTCGGCCTTGAGCATCTTGTTGGCCCTCTCAAGTTCCTCTTTGGCCTCCAGAGCCTCCTCGAGGGATCGCGCCAGGGACAAGGCCTTGGTTTCCTTTTCCCTGGCTTCGGCCTCGGCTCTGTCCCTTTCATCCGCGTACTTGGAAGAGATGCTTTTCTCCTCGGCCAACAGCTACAACACAACCGAAACCCTGGCGGTGACCCCTAGGCCAACCCGAAGGCAGGCTTCATCTCATTGCAAATACAGGTGAGAAGCCTCGTGTCCTGCTGAATTTACTTGGGGGCAGGGGTAACTCATCCAGATACCTATGGAAAGAGCTAATGACAAGCCTGCTTCGGACTTCGAGGTCGACCTTATGCACAGCCAGCATCTGCTGAGTCTCTGTGCTTTGAAATCACTCATGCCGCCCATGTCGGTTACAACACACGACTGCTGGGGTCCAAGTGACATTTAATCCTGCCGGGGGCCAGTCATTTTGTTGTTTTCTGACCACTCGTCTCCGGCTCTCAAAAGTGCCCTCGGAGCCAGACTAGGGACAGTAATCTTATCTGCAGAGAGAGCAGCATATATCATACACGGAAACATCCAAAATTCAGACTTCTAGAAGTCAGCAAAGACAAGTAAGTAACAGGGACCCCCAAATAGCACTGTCAATGCAAAAACCCTACACCCAGTGTGACAGGAAAAGAAAAGATGGGGCCTTGGGCCTTCAAACCGATCACGGAACAGCAGGGTGCCAACAGTGAAGACAGGCCCACCGCACAGAGACGGAAAAGGGAAGGGCCAGCCTGTTGCCCATAAGCCTGGTACTCTGAGCCCCCACGCCTCTGACCCAGAACCATCCCCAAAGTGATTTTTAGGATAACCCCCAGTCACTTGCAAACCAAATGATATTTGCTAAATTTGAATAACATAGTAAAAGTCGGTATTTGGGGATCTAGGCTACAGAGCTGCAGGCATCGATCAGAACTCAAAGTGTACACTTAAAATTTGTGCATTTCCGTGTAGGTAAACTTTTATCTCCCTGGAAGCAAGCTTCTATCTTGAACAAGAACTCTAGTTGATACGCAGAATACAGAGGGGGAGGTCAGTAATTTGCTTTGAAATGCATCCAAAAGGTAAGACCGCCCCCCTTGACAAGTACAGTTCATGCTTGTAAATAAACACATAATAAAGCAAGTCTGGTAAAATGTTTGCCATCGCATCTAGGTGGTGGGCACACAGGGGTTCACTGTTGCGTGATTTTAGCGTGTCTGGGTGTCTGAAATTCTGCATAATGAAATGTGAGGGGAAATTGGTTATCTAAAGGGTAGAAACATTAAATGACTTGGAATATTTAGGAGGCAACCCACAGGTGCTTAAGTCAATAAAATGAACCTCATTGCTTATTGGGGCGAGAAACTCAGGCATCACCGGGGTCCCTGGGTGCCCTCACGGTGGGGGTACCTGGCAGTCACGTCCGGGCGCTGCTGCTCTCCCTACTCTGACCTAGGAGCCCTCGTGTTTCGTGGTCACCCGAGACAAGGTGACTTTCCATTGCCACCAGCCAAGCAAGGATGAGTTGCAGAGACACAGCAACCCCACCAGCAGCCTCGGAGCCCCACCTGCCCCGGCCCGCGTCCGCACACAGAGTGGACCACCCTCCAGCCCCTACCTGATCGAACTTCTTCTGCTTCTTTTCCAGGTTGGACACCAGTTGCCGCTGGTTGTCCAAATCGACGACCAGGTCGTCCAGCTCCTGCTGAAGCCTGTTCTTGGTCTTATCCAGTTTGTCATAAGCAGCTGCCTTCTCTTCGAACTGCTGGGTGAGGCCTTCGATTTCCTTCTGGAACTTCTTCTTGCCCTCTTCCAAGGCTTCCACGGTGCTGGCAAAGTCCTGCAGCTTCTTCTTCGAATCGGAGAGCTAAAATGGCAGTGTCCAAGGTCCAATAAGGGGAGAGGGCCTTTGGGTGATTCCCGTCCCTGACCCCACCCTGGGAAGACAACCTTCGCTGCACTGCAAAAATTCAACAGCAGGGGGAGCCAGTGAGCCAAGCGAAATGGCTCCAAGGCTCCACCACCACAGCCCATCCGAGCTCCTGCTCTCCCCGCAAGGCTGTCCTGGAACAGCAAGGACGCACACACAGCCAGCACCTGGATGTTCAGAGTCGAGATGTGACGCTCCAGGTTCTGCTTGGCCTCCATCTCCTCGTCCAGCTGGTCCTGCAGGCTGTTCCTCTCGTCCTCCAGCTGCCGCAGCTTGGTGGACACGTTGAGCTTCTGCCGGGTTTCTTCTTGAAGCAGCTCCTACGGAAGGATGCACGGAAGTCCCAGGGACCCACGCCCGGAAGTTCATGCCCCAGGGTCCCTCCGGAGGATGTGGCCGAATACCCACCTGGGTGTCCTGGAGCTGGGACCCAAGGGACGCCACGTCCTTGGCCAGTTTTATGGCCTTCCCCTCAGCCTCGTTGAGCATCCCTGTGACGCTCTCCACTTCATTCTGAGGACACCAAGAGACTTTGGTTAGAACTTCCAGAACAGGGTCCTTGTTAAGAGAAGCCCTCTCTAGTCGCACAGTGGTTCCTGTGGGATCTGCCGATTGAGACACACCCAGGAGCTATGGGCCTGATCACACTAGCTCTGCGGCTCCCAAAGGAAATGTATCACCTCCAAGCTGGGATGCCTGGTTCTAAGAACCTCTTAGAGCGCCCAACTGTATTGACTGGGCCCAAATCCCACTAAATAGATCCCAGATCCTTCCCAAGGTTGGGGGAAAATGAAACAGGTTTGAGAATCCCCACACAGAGCTCTTCTGGACTCGCCCGCCCCCTAATGCTGGGGAAGAGCATACAGAGGGCATGTCCACTTCCAAGGGCCATTTTCCACCGCCCTCTTCCTCATGGGCCCTTAGGGCTAAAGCCAGAGATGCGGGGAACAGGTCTTTTTGCAAGTGTCAGTCCACCGTCCATTCTCTTCCCACTTACGAGGATGTAAGTGATTCTGACTCTGCTCCTCTAGCACATTGCTTCTGTTGGGAGAGCAGAACCTTTGCTCTCCCCTGCACGCAGGAAAAAATCCCATTTAATGCTTCCCCTGCCCTCTTATCCCAAGCTGTAAGCACATTAAATAATTATCAAAGGTCTGCCTGTATCCCAGAACTGGAAATCGGGCCAAATGTCTAGTCAAAGCTAAGTAAGACCAAAGACAGACAGACTTAATCTTTGCTCAACTTGAAGCCCATTTATGGCTTCTTGTCACTCGGAGTAAAGACATGCACGTAGAATGGGGCCTTGAAGGCCCTGTGCCATTCAGCCATGACCTACCTCTCTAGTCCCACTTTGCAGCACGTTTTGCCTTCCAGCTCAGCAATCTAGCTCTACTTCTTTGATCTTTTCTAATTTCCCCCACCTACCACTGGGCCCTTGCACATGCTGCTCCCTCTGTCTCCCAGCCTTCTTATCCCAGACTATACTTCCACCTTATGGAAGCCTTTCTCGACTCCTCCTCCTGCAGGCCAAGCCCTTTGTTAATTTATACTTACTGCATCATTTGACCTTCATTCATGGGATTAGAAATGCCTCTCCCTCTAGTGGGGCAAGCACTGTCTCTCTCTTGCTCCCTGTAGCTCAGCCTTAAATATGGCGCCCAGCCTACAGCAAATACTCAAATACTTGCTGAATGAGACGAAGATTTCTAAAGATGGAATGGAAGAGGGAGGCCATCTCCTCTCCTCGAGGAATGCAACAGGAGGAAACCAAATTGCTTTGTAGCAAGTGAGACTTCAGTTAGCTGAGAGGAGCTTCATGGCCGCAGAGCTGGGACCAAGGGATGCTTGCCGCCTTACCTGCAGCTTGTGGACCTTGTCGTTGAGCTCGGCCCGGGCCCGCTCCCCATCGCTGCACTTGGACTGCAGTTCCTGCAGCTGAACCTCCAGCTTCTTCTTCTTGTGCTCCACCTCCTGCTTGGCCTGGTTCAGGACCCGCAGTTCCCTGGCCAGGTCAGCGTTCTCCTTCTCCAGCGTCTGCTTGTTCTTGTCTAGATTGGCCTTGGCCTGGCCAAGTCAACAGAGGAGAGGGAACGCATTACAGCTCTGGCCAGGAAGGCACTTTAAGATGGGACCCTCCATCCCTTGGGGCATCTTCCGCTTTCCCTTTCTGTCCAGTGAGTCGGGAAGGTTCCAGGCACCTGTGCTTGTCGACACGGGGATGGGCGGTGGGGAGGGCACACCCGTGACAGTAAGACTGTATTCTCTTTTTCTGAATCACAAAGTTTGCAAATGAGCATCTCCCGGGCTACATCCAACCTGTTGTCATTGTCCTAGTCGACCTATTCTTTGCCGCCAACCCCTTAATAACATGATGTCATGTAAAGATCTGGATTCCAGGGGTACCTGGGTGACTCTGTCTTTAAGCATCTGCCTTCAGCTCAGGTCATAATGCTGGGGTCTTTGTATCGAGCCCCACATCAGGCTCCCTGCTCGACGGGAAGCCTGCTTCTCCCTCTCCCATGCCCCCTGCTTGTGTTCCCTCTCTGTCAAACAAAGTATTTTTTAAAAAATTAAAATCGGATTCCAACTTCTTTACAAAAAATTCTAGTGCTCTCTATCATGACAGGTGCTGGTTATATGAATGTATACCGTTAAAATTGGTGGGTTTTACTGCATAGACCAGAGGAATTCTGACTTTTGAAAAACAAGACAAACATCATACTCAGTGAGAAAAACAGGGCTTTTCCCCTAGGAGCACGAACAAGGTAAGGACGTCCACGCTCATCACTTCTGTTCAAATAGTACCAGAAGGGGAAATGCACGTCGTAGTTACAATTAGCAAAATCTTCTTTGTCCAACACGCATAAAGACTTGACAGAAGGTCAAAGGTTAGTATTCAGATCTCACTTGACAAGACACGAACAAGTGTCCTTTTATTCATTTGCGGGGGGCTCAGTCTCACACCCCATTTCTCAGAGTGTCCTAAGGCCACCTGTGTACGGGCAGATGATGGGGCCAGGAGATCTGCTCATGATCAAGGCTGCAGAGGACGTGAATTAGTGTTTGTAAAACCATGGGACCATCTAGCTCGCAACCTGTACTGCCTAGGGAGCTAGAACCATTATTTTCACGGGCAGGACCTCTGCAGATTCTGATAGAAGCAGGAGTGACCCAGCTCCCAGGAAGGTGTCAGTAAACCACCCCCTGAAGAATAGTCCTCTGGGCTGGTAACAGAAACGGGTGCCAACTCCAGCAAGGGTTAGGTAATGTGCCCCCACTTAGTCGAGCTGGGGGGATACCTAGATAGTGCAGGGATGCAGGGCAGCCATAGGGCTGTGGGTGAGAGACAGAAATCCGATCCAGACGGAAACAATCCGGATGTCACAAGCGAGAAAGCTCACCCCTGAATGAAACAGGGAAATTCTCCCAAGGGAGAGGAAGTTCTCGGTACACTGCATTCAGAGGATTTCGCTGCCCCGTGTGCCCTACACCCCAAAGAGCTAACCACGGGGGGCGGGGAACATTAGATCTAGTCATTCTCAAACTCTGCCAATCTGCAGAGAAATTACAGGATGGCCTCTGTCTCAAGTTCCCCTCCCAGAAGTGTTGCTAAATAGTTGCTTATCAGGGCAGAGTGGGGGCTGCTGTGGATTTTAGACCCTGCCCTGGGGAAGGTGTGAGGCAGGTCTGCAGACCAGACCACCCACCCGGGTTCAAATCACAGCTCGATCAATGGCCGTGTGACCTTGGGTAAGTCTCTTCACCTCCAGGCTCTCTCTTCCTTCATGTGTCAAGCTCAGCAGTAGCTACGTCATAGCTGGTTGTGAGGATTAACTGGCACGTATACAGTGGGTGCTTAATAAATGCTCTCGTGACCCGTCATTACAGTCTCGTAGGGCTGGCTCTTTCTCAGCTCCGACCTCGATCTGTGGTTATGGGGAGCTGTCGGTGTACCACGCTTGCGAAATGACCATGACGTACCCTCTTGAACTGCTCCAGCTGCTCCGTGAGCTCCTCTACGGCCTGTGTGTGCTTCTGCCTCATCTCCTGGACCTGGGCCTCGTGGGACCGTGTCTCGTCGTCTAGGGCCTTCTTGAGTACCGTCACCTCCTGCTCCCTTTTGGCCCTGGGCAAGAAGAACACAGAGGCTGGCTGTTGGGTGGAGACAGGGCTTTGCCTCAGACAGCGCCATGGAAAGGGACGAGAGCTCTCCTGGGACCCAGAGCTGAGGTCTCCATCACCGGCCCCTCCTTGGCTGTGTGACCTCAGGGGAGTCACCCAACCTCTCTGGACCTAGCATTTCCTCAGCTGCAAAAGGGGGGAGCATGGTGACTGCCCAGAAACTCTTCAAGGCCAGCAAATAAATAAACAAAAATACTCAGGAATGTGTTGAAAGAACATCTGTAAATTGCAAAATGTTCCTCAAATATTATTAGCTCTTATTTCTTGAGCACTTAGTATGTGCCAGGCCCCAACCTCAGTTCTTTCTATACGTGACCTCATATAACCTTCAGAGTGACCCTCAGAAGCAGGTATATCCTTCCAACTTACAGATGAGAAAGCTAAGGCTGAGAGAGGGTAAGCAGTGGGCGCTTGTTGACAGAGCCAGAATCTGGTCTGGCTCTGAGCCAATGCATTTAAAATACCGTACCAGGCTTTTCTGGATCATGGGCCTTGTTGCGAGGGGAACACTGGGCTGGCTTCTCCACAGAGGTAAGGGGTGTGGCACAAAACCCCCAAGTGTGGGTAATCAGTCTCAGTGTTAGCATAGCACCTGACATGGACACAATCAAAAGCGTTTGCATGTTTGTTGAATGACCTACTTTCTTTAAGGTCAGCATTCCTTATCTAGCAGGTAAAGTGTTTTTTGGGGGGGTTTGTTGTTCTGTATGTTTGTTTTGGGGTATTTTTTTGTTGCTGGTATCTGTGATCTTCTAGCACATCTTAAGGACCCCACCAACAAGTGTTATTTTAAAACATGTATCACAAAACATAGACACATGCTCTCGGGGACTGGAATCTAGAGAATTACTGACACATGTAGACACCCACATGAAAAGAAAGGGGCACCTGAGTGGCTCAGTGGGTTAAGCCTCTGCCTTTGGCTTGGGTCATGATCTCAGGGTCCTGGGATCGAGCCCCGCATCGGGCTCTCTGCTCAGCAGGGAGCCTGCTTCCCCCTCCCTCTCTCTGCCTGCCTCTCTGCCTGCTTGTGATCTTTCTGTCAAATTTAAAAAAAAAAAAAAAGGCAAGAAGGAATACCCAAAAAACATGGACTGTGTTAGGACTAAGACTGATGTTTTTCGTATCTACGTTTCTAGAGCTTTCAAATCGTTTTCGATTCAAGTAAGTCTGACTACTGTGATGCCCAATAAGATGAGAAAGGATTGCATCTCTATTACAGACGGTAACTGTAGGGCCTGAGGACCTCAGGGTTCAGGATGTGCCTGGCAGCTGCCCATCACCCCCCACCCCGACCCTGGACACCCCATCTGTGCAGCGGAGTGGCGGGAGCCGCTGGGGTCCGCAGGCTGGGCACCCACCTGAGCTCCTGCTGGGTGGCCGTGCTGTCTAGGGTGTCCTCCAGCTCCGTCTTCAGCGCCTCCAGCTCCTCCCCCAGGTCCCGCTTCTGCTTCTCAGCCTTGTTCCTCGCGGCCCGTTCCGAGTCCAGGTCCTCCTGGAGGTCCGAGATGTGACCCTCCAGCTCCCGGATCTTCTTCAGAGCATTGTTCTTCTGAGCGATTTCATCGTCGAGCCTGCCGGGGACAGATCACCAGAATGATGACCCCGGGCTCTCTGGCCCCTGCGATCTCCCGACGTCACCGAAAATGATTTCCTGGAATGAGATACTCATGTTCCACGGACATTAAACCAGGTTCCGGCCACGTCCCGGGGACACGGTGGACCCCTTCTCTCTAGGTGGGACTGCTTGTGGGTTAGGACAGATCTGATGTCAAAAAACAGATTTTGGGGTGCCAGGTGGCTCAGTGGGTTAAAGCCTGTGCCTTCAGCTCAAGTCATGGTCCCAGGGTCCTGGGATGGAGCCCAGCATCAGGCTCTCTGCTCAGCGGGGAGCTTGTTCCCCCCTCTCCCTCTGCCTGCCTCTCTGCCTCTCTCTCTGTCAAATAAATAAATAAAATCTTAAAAAAAAAAAAAACATTTTGGTGAGAGTGTGTGCACGTATGGGTGTGTGCATGTGAGAGAGAGAGAGAGAGAAAGAGGGAAAGCAGAGCCTGCTCCCGGACTAGCCAGGTGCCTTGTTCACACCAGGAGCTTAATAGACGCTTATGAACACTGGACAGTCATTTCTCCTGAGCAACTACTTGTTTTTCTTTCTTCTTTTGGTTCAAATGGTTCAAAAGTGTCTTCACCATGCAAAGTGCTTGGCGAGATGTTAAAAGCCATGCAGCAACCATGGGTCAAGTTGGGATGCGAGAAGCGTGGTCTGAATGGCCTGGAGACCATTAGGACCTGCATGGAAAGCAGCTCCCCGATGACGCATGGTGGGGCTGGCCTCCTGCTGTGATGGAAGGAAAGGGAACAGCATGAAAGAGGGCCCAGAGGCAAGATTCCTCAGGGCAAGGGGAGGTGAGCACCTTGATCCTACTGAGCTTGGGAACAGGAAGCAGTGAGAGAGAAGGCTAAGTGGTCGGGTAAGGGTCAAGTTCACAACCCAGAGGATGCTTCTGGTCCATTGCCCTAGCGCTGTCCAGCAGCACACACTGGGAGCAAAAGAGCTGGCCATGGGACCAGTCAGGAAGTGTTGGGGCTCAGATCCCAGGCCTGGCTTTCTGCTCAGTGACACGGAGATCGCAGCAGCGTCCCTAGCCTGGTGTGTGCGTGAAGATACTGCCTGGAAAGAGCTTGGCACACAGTGAGCAGGAAAATCCCTGTTAGTTGTCGCTGCAGGATTCCCAGGGTGAGGCTGTCAGCTGGAACCCAGCCGGGCAGACAGGGAATGGGACAGGGACACGTTTCTAAGGACCGGCAGAATCTGAGGCCGGCCGCGGTCTGGGCGTGGGAGGAACAAAGAGGGGACAAAACGACCCTCAGGAGGAGGGGCAGGGGTCATCCCAGCCTCAGGCATGCGGTGCCTGAGACTCCAGTGGAACGGGCTCCGTGGGCCACTGGACATGAGAATGGCCGGGACTTCCGAGAGGCAGACGTGGCGGGAGGAGCGGAGATGCAGGAGAGGATGAGTTTGGAGGGAAGAGAAGAAAATCAGTGGCATGGTTCTGGAGGTGCAGGCAGGACAGGGGAGGCCCCCAGCAGCATGGAGGCCTGCCTGGAGGAGGAGGAAGACGGGGCCCACTGCGGTGTGGCGGGAGCCCGCTGGGCACATGGACCCCCCGGGACCACAAGATGCACCCCACCAGCCTTGCTACCTGCTCAGGGCGGCCTGCAGCTCCTCCTCCTTCTTAGCCAGCTGCACCTTGAGCTCTGCGATCTGCGCCTGGAGGTCGGCGATCTGCTCGTGGAAGTCACTGGCCTCCCCCTCCAGCTTCCGCTTCAGCTTCTCCAGCTCCTGCCGGTTCTTCTCCTCTTTCTTCAGCCGCACTACGACAAAGCCAGGCGTTCTCAGCAGGTGCCAGCTATCAGAAAGGCACCCAGAGGACAAGCCTCTCTGCTCTGGCACCTCACGGACACACACATGAACACACACACACACGGCCCCACAGGTGACTGGCCTGGCCTGGCCCAGACCATGATCTTGCAGGAGGAAAGTCAATGCGGCTCCTTTATTGCTACTAGTGTGTCCGCTGCAAGGGGCCTCGCTCAGGTTTACTCTCAGATTGTATTTTTTAATTGAATTAATTTGTTTATGTGAAAAAGAGAGAGCACGAGTGGGAGGAAAAGCGGAGGAAAAAAGTCAAGCAGACTTCCTGCTGAGCAGAGAGCCCGATGTGGGGCTCATTTCCAGGACCCTGAGATCATGACCTGAGCCGAAGGGAGACGCTTAACCCACTGAGCCACCCAGGCGCCCCAGCTCTCCGATTTTAAAACACCCATTTGAAACCCCCTTTGAGGTACGAGGTTTACCTTCCAGTTCTGAAATCATAGATTCATGCTTGTTTTTTAGCTTGGTAAGATTCTTGGCCTTTTCTTCCTCTTCTGCAAGATTCGTTGTTAAGTCACTAATCCTTTCTTCAAGGAGTTTTCGCTCCTTGGAGGGGGGAAGGAAAAAAAAAAATCAATTGCTTTCTTTTCCCTTTTCCAGGATCTACATTTCATTTTTAGTCACTTCCAGAAAAACAGGTGGAAAGAAAACCCAGATGAACACACAATACAACCTCTAGCTTTAAAATGATTTAAAAAAAAATAAATAAATAAAAGCTTCTTAACAATCATTCCCTAAAACCCAGGTACTTCATACCTCATGTGACCTCTGACCCCCACACTTCATGGTCCAGGCAATCGAACCCTCATTCCTTCCTCCCACATGCCAGCTCTTTCCTTGCCACAGGGCCTTTGCACAGATAGGACCATCTCCTGAGTGGCTTCTCCACTCCCCTTCCAACTGCTCTTCATTCTTCAGATTTTCTCTTAAATGTCACTTCCTCCAGGAAGCCTTCCCTGAATGCCTTCCTTCTATCCCCTGATGTTCTATTTTTATAATATTGTGAACACCCTCTTCAGAACCCTGACTGTGAGGGTCACTAATGGTTAGGTATGAGCCTTACCAGGCCAGGGCCCCCCTTGTCATGCAGGCCTTGTACCCCAAACAGAGCCTGACTCAACACAGGGGCCCAGCTGACATCGAGCTCAAAGACCTCAAGGGAGTCTGAACTCAGTGGAGCTGCCTAGTGGTTCCCGATCTGGGTGACATGGGGACTTTTCCAGTTTGGGCACTGAAAGTCCCACATCCCAGAAAGCCCTCAGTCCCAGGCAAACCACGCCTGCGGGTCACTCTATCACTGACCAGAAGCGGCCCGTGAGAATGCAGGAAAGGCCCCCGAGTCTCAGGCACATGCGGCTGCCTTTACACAACTCAGGGCACCCACTGGCATGGATTTTCTGAGACCTGATCCGTGGCAAGCCCTGGTCCTGGAGGGACCGCCAGGGACCCCATCCATGGGGTCTACCTGTCTCTAGAAGGCAGTCAGGAGGCTGCCTTCCGCACCATGCATTTGGCCAGAAAGAGGAAGCATCTGCAGTGCTTAGCCCCGGGGAGCCTGCCGAGTTAACGCAGATGTTGGTCCCACTCACTCACTTTTGACAGCTTATTGTTCTGATCGTCCATGACCAGAATATCGTCCTCCAGTTTCTTGATCTTGGCCTCGGCCGTGACCTTCTCCAGCTGTAGCTTCTGCCTCGCGGCTTCCTCTTCCTCCAGCTGTTCTTCCAGGTCCTTTGTGGGAGAGGGAACGGAATCACAAACCTCGCTCCCAAGGGGGTCCCTCTCTCGCAGCTTGGGGGCTGAGCCACACGGAGCCCGGGTCTCATGCCCCCCCGGCCCCGGCGCTGCGGTCTCCTTTTACTGGAAATAAAAGGTTTGGGAAACCACTGGCTTCTTGAGCCTCAGTCTTCCCATCTGTCAAATGGGGATAGTAAATTCTCTGTGGTTTCAAAATGTGTCTGCAAACCCTCATACTCTTCCCTTCGAGAGGTGCAGCCCAATTCCTCTCCCCATCAGCGTGGGCTGGATTTAGGAGGAAGTGATTAGGTATAATGCCCAAGGCCAGGCTGTAAGAGGCATTGTGGCCTCCTCTCTCTTCCTTCTCTTGATTTGCCCTTCCTGGGGGAAGCCAGAGAGGCCATGTAGCCCTAAGGAGAAGCTCCCCGCCCTCCCAGTGAGGAGATGAGGCCTCCGGACTCCAACCACGGGAGCTAGCCACGTGGACGTGGGTCCTCCAACCCTGGGCTCCCATTCCGACTGCAACCTCAGGATACAGTCTCACGCAGAACCTCCCGCCGAGCCACTCTCAGATTCCTGACCCTGTGACCCAACGGTGTGTCCTTCTACGCTGCTAAGTTCTGGGGCCTTTTGTCCTACAACAACAGCTAACTAATGCGAATGTCCCTCACACGGGGCTGTGAGGGGAAAAGGTGTTTGCACACGTTGGGTAGAGCCGGAGAATGGGGCGGGCTCTCCGGGAGACCGGGACGGGCCGATCCCCTCCAAGACTTAGTCCCCAGCGGGGACATACATGACCACACGCCCCTCGCAGGCTTGCAGCGAGGCTCAAACGATAAGGCAAGCAGCCCCTGCAGGGCCTCACCAGCATCTGCTGAGCCATCTTCTTCTTCTCGGCCTGCAGCTGCTGGCCCCGGTCTTCCTCCTCCTCCAGGCGGGCCTCCATCTCATGCAGGATCTCCTCCAGCTCCTGCTTCTTCGCCGCCAGCCGGACCCGCATCTCCTCGGCCTCAGCATACAGCTCGGTCTCCGCCTGCAGCTGCTCCTGGAGCAGGTTCTTCTCCTCGGCCAGCTGCAGGCAGGGAGCAGGGGGGTGGCCGGTGAGCCCCGCGGGGGCACGGCTGCCCTCCCTCCGCAGCCCCTGCCGGGCTCTGGGCCGCTACCTGGGAGTGCTTCTGCTCCAGCTCCTTGAGCTCGCTCTCGGCCTTCTGCTGCCGCTCCTTGGTCTTCTGCAGCTCATCCTCCTTGGCCTGCATCTCCTCCTCCTGCCGAGTCACCTGGAGCAGCGGCTTCACCTGCGCGCACACCACCAGCCGTCACGGGCGTCCATGGCCCGAGGAAGCTAAAAGCTCTCCTGGTACCTCGGATCCGCGGTTCTCAACCAGGGACCGGTTTATGCTGTCCCGCACCCCCGAGGGGATGCCTGGGGATTGCTGGGGACAGTTTGGGTTGTTCCAGTCTGGGCAGGGGATGCCACCAACACCTAGTGGGTATGAGCCGGGGGTGCCGCTGCAGATTCTAGAAAGCACGGGACAGCCACCCCGCGACACAACCTTTCCATCCAACACTCTGATAGCACTGAAGTTCAGAAATCATCAATGAAAGCCACCGGGAAAAAATGTGCACAGTGTAAAGGAAAAAGTCTCTCCTTCTCCCACTTTGTCCGTTCCCAGAGAGAGAATTACCACTGACCAACCGGCTTATATCATCCTGTAAGGACCTATTTTACTGTCCCTGCTCCCCTCCCCCAGGGGACTTAAAAACAAGTCCCAGAAACCAGCTCCAGGTGTGGAAGCCAAGAAAAACAAGGCTGTACCCACCTCGAGTCTAGCCCTGACGTAAGTACAGCCATCTTGGCAAAGCAAAAGCTGGCACCTTGCACTGTAAGAGTGGGTTAGCATCAGAATGGCCATCCTGAAGGCCGGGAAGCCTTGTTAGGGCACGGCTAACTTGAGATAAGAGAAAGTAGCTAAAACCTGGAAAAACAACTTAATCATATACCATCAGGGAGATTATGTGGTGGCGCCACAGGGACCAAATGTTAAAGAAAACAAATAGTTAACTTGCAGAGATCACAATCCTGCAAGACAGGAGTCTCCCTTGGTTTGCAAATGTCCTGGTGATTTACAACAAATAGGGCCATCTCTTCAATGGCCCAATTTCCAGAGACAAAGGGCTCAGTTCCTCAAGGCCTAAGGTCGCACCATTAAACTGAAGGAGGCTGAAGCAGAAGAAAATGTAAATAAAGTTACATTTCTTCTAAACCTAGATCTCACTTAACCGCCAGGATGGCTCTAGGGTGACGCCAGGGTGGCAAAAGGTTAAACATAGTTAAACTGTCAAAGTGGGGTGCAAGATATGTATGTAGCCACGGAGAAGTGCCTTGAAAACGCTATATAAACCCTTGGCTTTGAGTGCTCGGGGTCCTTGCTGAAACTCGCTGCGCCAGGCAGATGCTTGGACCCCAGCTAGCTGGAAATAAACCTCGCTGTGTGACTTGCATTATCGAGAGTGTTCTCTGTCTAATTGAGGGGTGGTCGACTCCGTACCCTAACAATCCCAAGGAGGAAAGCGGGGAGGAATCTCCCACATTCTACCTCCCCGTCAAGGTGACCGTGTGCACCCTTGACGGTTCCCGCCAGTCCTTCTCCTACATGTTTAAAAAACACACCCGAGACCACGCTGTCCAATTTTCTATGACAAGTCCGTTACTTAAAATTAAAGATAATCATGACCCCGTGCCGCTGTCAGCTTTACGCCTTTGTTTTTTTTGCTAGCTGCCATTTTTGTGCTCTAGAAGCGGTGACAGGGGACATCCCTGTCTTTCTCCTGGCTTGAGGGGAAAAGCTCTCAGTTTTGTCCCCATTAAGGATGACGTCGGCTGTGGGTTTTTCACAGCGGCCCCTCCAACGGCTTTGGTCCAGCGTTTTTAGGTGACCGTCATTTTTAAGAGTTGCAAAGTATCCTACGGAGGGAGGAGTGTGTTGGGGGCTGGACCCTGACGTGCTACTATAAGATCACCACGAATGCCCCCAAGTCCTGATCTTCAGAGAACAGTGTGCCTTGTGACAAAGCCAGTTGCCCTGATGACAGAGTGTAGGACTCCCCTTGTAGAACATTCTTGAAAGGGAGGACAGAGGAGCGGGGCTATGGTGGGGAAGTGGGTGCGGCCAGAAATGAGCAATGGGAGGGATCCCCGTGCAAACGCTTGGGATCCCAGTCAGGGTCATTGATAACCTATGAGCCCACCGAAGGAGAAGGGGGGGTTAAGCCTTCTCGGGCCAAGAAACTACACACAGGCGAGGTGTGACTCTGAGCTCCCGAGCGCATGCGCACATGGGCCGTCAACCACATGCAGCCCCACAGCCGGAGCGTCTGGGGCGCAGAGGGGGGCAGAGGGTTCCCACAGAGGCGGTTCCGCGGCACTCACTTTGGTGAACAGCCTCCACCACTGCCAGTTCCGCAGCTTGAGGTAGGCGGCGCAGTTCCTCTGAATCACCTTCATGGCCGTCAGCTGCTGCTGCCGCTTGGCAAAGGCCCTGGGGCAGGGGAAGTGGGTTCTGTGAGAACCCCCCGGGGAGGCGGAGGGGGGGTGGTGCCCAAGCCTTGTCTCCCCGGGGTCGTGCGCAAGCACATCCCAAAAGCAAGACGCGCCTGTCCAGCATGGGATTCTGTGACTCCTGCAGGGGCATCACTCCTCCCCGCTGCTCTCCAGCTCGGATTCTTCAGGAAGCTCGAGCATCAGCACATGCATGTCGTCCGGGCGCAGACCAATTCAATGATCTGGAGGCCAGCACCCTTCTCGGTGGGCAAGGAAAACCCCCAGCTCACCAAACGCCCTGGACTCAGATCTGTGGTCCAAACAATGCCTAGGTAGTCAGTCTACACTCCACCAGTCCTAAAGGGGGTCCTACACATGACAGGCAGACCCACTCTTTCCTCCGGTGTGTCTTTGTGTCTTAGAAATCTCAAGTCTGACTCGGAATCAGGGCTCCTTTGGGTTTCAGGGCTGGTGGGTTTGCAAAACCACCGCCAGGGGGAGCTCAATGGCTCCTCTTTCCCTGTGGGGCTGCCATCTTGGTACGTGGGTCAACCTGAAGAATGCTGCTGCTCGTGTCAGTGGAGGTGGGAGGGCGCATCAGAGAATTGAGCTATGAAATATAACCACTCAGGTCTGTTCCTGGACTGCAGACCCCCGCCCCCCCCAGTTCTGGTCTTCACCACCTTGGTTCTGGCCTTCACCCTTTTGGGTCCACTGAGTAACGAATGGGCTTACTCTGCCCTGGGCAGAGAGCCACTCCGCCAGTCCCTGCAGTCCTCTGTGGGGTGTGACTTCCCTCGAGGAGCCCCATCCCTCATGCAGACCCTAAGCCTCGCAAAACAGAAGGAGCATCCGATCTCCCATGACCCTGCCTTCTGGATCCCTTTTGAACAGGGGGTTATGGGGACAGCCAAATCCTCTTCTCTCCTGCCCTTACCATCTTCTCGCACTTCTGAAATGACAACCTAGCCCTGTCCACGGACTCCTCACAACCCCATGGGCAGGAATAAGAATCCTCCTCCAGTGGAGAGATCTGAGCCTCGTAGAGACAGAGAGAGAGAGAGAGAGAGAAACTCGCCCAAGTTCACCAGCAAGTAAGCTGGGGGGCAGGACGGCAGCCCTTACAGTGAGGGCACTTCCCTACAATGGTAGCGTTTCTGCCTCCACCAGAAGCAGCGCCAGGCGATCAGGATGCTTCCTAACTCAGGTGGCCTCTCAGAGAAGCAGGGAACCAGAGTATGAGGCCGCAGAAGCCCAGGAGGGTGTGTTTCTGGGCCCTTTGCAGGAAGGCGACAGTGCTCAGGTCCTTACTTCCTGGCCAGGTAGCCACGACACATGGCCTGGAAAGCCATGATGACATCAGTGATCTTCAAGTCCCGTTCCTCCTCCAGGTGTGCCAGGACCCCGGTCCGGAAGAAGATTTTGCTCTGCCCGATTCTGTACAAGTTGGGGTCGAGTTCCAGGGCTTTGATCTGCAGAAGAAAGGGGGACAGGTGCTCTCGTTCTCAGCTGTGACATGTGTCCATGGGGTGTGTTTCAGGAAGGTCCCACCCCAACAAGCTCCTGGCAGTGTCCCCAGCGACGGGGGCGGGGGGGCGGGGGGGTGCATTTGCAGTCAGATCCCTGGGGAGGGGCTGGAGCTGGGGCTGGGACTCACCATGAGAATGCAGGCCTGCTTCCCGTCCATGAAGCCTTTGGGAATGGCGTTGGCAGCCAGGATCTCGTAGCTGGAGACACAGGGCAGAAGCTACTGATGAAACGCCTCTCGGCATCCTTCCAGCCCTCCACCTGGCCTGGCTCACCCCCCGCCCTCCCTGCACCCAAGCCCCCTCCCCTGACCCCAGCAGGCTCACCGCTGGCGGAACTCCTGGAAGACGATCCTGTTGGGGAAGCCCTGGCGGCAGATGCGAATGCCTTCCAGCACCCCGTTGCAACGCAGCTGCTCCAGCACCAGAAAGGCGTCCAGCTTGCCAGACTGCAAGGCCAGAGAGGCAGAGCGGTGGACCAGGGGGCTGGGACTCCGGGAGCAGCAAGCCCCGAATCTCAGGCCTGGGTGACCCAGTGTCAGGCCACCGTGGCTGACAGAGGCACCAGCGGAGGTCCCAGCTGAGGTACCGGTGCCACCTCTCCTGGACTTGGTGGCACCAGCCTCACCTGGCTAGAAGCCTCTCCTTCCCTCACTTCCTGTCACTGGTGCTGCAGCAGCTACCTTCCAGATGGCTCCCAAAGGACATCCATTCACCATCACCGCCCCTCCCTGCTTCCCGCCCCTGTCTTGCCTCCCTCTGCAACCTCTCATTCTGTTTCCCTAACATCAGTCTGATCGTGACATACCCCTGCTTTTAAAAGCCCACAACGGCCTCCTCTGGTCAACCCACAAGGAGTGCCACAACCCAGCTCCTGCCAAAGGATTCAGCCCCATCTCTCCCCAATCCCTGCCTCACACCATCACAGGTCAGCATGAAATGACCCAGTTGCTACCTAGACCTTTCGCTTCTCAGGTCACATCGTTGCTTCTACTGGTCCCATTGCCTAGGATGCTTTCCCCACCCTGCCTTCCACTTCACCAAGCTGGTGCCTACTCACTCCCAAGGCAGCGTTCTCTGAGCCCCAAGGCTGGAGTGGGAGCCCTGGCTGCATGGTGTTCTTGTAATTTACCATGTTGCGTTGTGCATATTGGCTTGTGCATCTCTTTCTCCCAGCAGGTCTCCCACGACATCAGCCCATTGACATCTTGGGCTTAGTCTCTGCTTTCCATCTGTGAGGGCTGCCCTGTGTGCCATAAGGCATTTAGCAGCATTGCTAGCTTCTCTACACTGGATCTGAACAGCAGCTCCCTCCCTGTTATGACAGCCAACGAAGTCTGCAGACGTGGCCAGATGTCCCCGGGGGACACTGCCCCGGCTAAGCATCCCTGCACTAGATCACCGGAAGAAACCTGCAGGCAAGGATCCCGATTTATCCAGCACTCTATCCTCAGTCCCTGGCACAGGTGCAGCTCTACTGACTAGATTGCCTATATTGACTAGAATAATGAATGCATGAACGATTCGATGCCCTGAACCAAAAGTCCAAGGCTCAAAGTCCCTTCTGTCTCCTTGCCTTCCTTTGCCTCCAGGATGGGGAGTGGGTACCCAGTTCAGACAACCTTCCACCTGCATCAGACGGAGCCCGTGGGGTATGGAGGTTTTCCTCCTTCCTCTCTACCCTGGTCTGCTTTCCCCAAAGCTTCCTGATGATATCCCCAGAGAGTACACTCTGGCCCCCACCCCCAGAAGCCAGGCAGGTGGTCTCACCCTCTTCTCATGGTTGGGGATGATACAGCGCACAAAGTTGGGTGTGGTGTTACGTAGGGTGGTCATGAGCTTCCCCAGCTGCTCTTTGTACAGCTGTCCCACGGTGCGGAACATGCCCTTCTTGGTCTTGGAGGCACTGGGCAGAGAGCTCTCTGTCATCTTGGCCATCTGGTCCAGGCCCACGATGCGGTCCACTGTGGGGCACATTAATGTTGGTGTCAGCCTCTGGCCCACCCAGGGGCCCTCCACCCCAACAATAAGCCAGAGGACTAGGCCCAGGGAGTGGAGACTCCAAGTTATCTGCTCCATTTTGGTGGGCACTGTCCCCATTCTCTCCTCTGTGGACCAACACCTTTCCTCTAGCAACAGTTAAGGGGAGCTGTGTAGAGGTCTGCTTTCCATGTATTGTCTATTTGGGAAATCTGAAAGCTCCTGAAGTGACAAAAAGAACAAATTCTCTCTCTTAGGTTATCACAGAGACCTGGAGATAAATCCTTCTCTTGCCACTCTCTTGGCCTGGTGTCATTTTGTGCCTCAGTTTCTCCTACAAAATGGAAGTCAAACCAGTACCTACTTCCTAGGGCAGGAAGAAGTGAATAAGGTTTACCTCTCCTGCTTGCCTTCAGACCTTCATCTATCAAGAAATATTTATTGAGAACCTACTATGCACCAGGCCCCACAAATACAGCCATGAACAATGACCCTGTGTCTCCACACATACTCCCAGCTCATATTCTATGGATATTCTATTGGAAAGAGACCAACAATGACAACGTATATAAGTACACAATATTCCAAGCGGTGAGACATACCTAGGAAGATAAAGCAGGGTAAAGAGGGAGAGAAAGAGTAATGGGGGTGATCTCTCTGATAAGCTTAGTGAGTGATTAGGTAGATTTTCAGAGAATCAATATTCTGGAGACAATGTATAGCAAACACTCCAAGGTAGGAATCTAGCACATTAATAGGGACTCAACAAGGAATAAGTGGTGGTGTTATTGGTGTGACATCACAGCCACCAAGGTTCTTTTTCTTTCAGAACAAAATGAGAGACTCCCATGCTGCCCATCCAAGCCAAAACCACTGGCATAACTATGAATTTCCCTCAAGGCACAGCTTTGGCTGCACCCCCACAAATTTTGGTAATGTGTGTGTGTGTTTTTTTTTAAGTTCAAAATATTTTAAAATTTCACTTGAGAAAATTAAATAACACACCCAGACACTTCTAAATAAGACATGGGGGCCAAGACCCAAGTGCCATTTAGAAGTGTGTCATTTGGGCGCCTGGGTGGCTCAGTGGGTTAAGCCGCTGCCTTCGGCTCAGGTCATGATCTCAGAGTCCTGGGATAGAGTTCCGCATTGGGCTCTCTGCTCAGCAGAGAGCCTGCTTCCCTCTCTCTCTCTCTGTCTGCCTCTCCATCTACTTGTGATTTCTCTCTGTCAAATAAATAAATAAAATCTTTTAAAAAAAAATAGAAGTGTGTCATTTAACTTCCAGGTATTTGGGGATTTTCCAGCTATCTTTCTCTTACTAATTTTTAGTTTAATCCCATGGTGGTCGAAGAGCAGGCACTGTATACTTTCTATTCTTTTAGATTCATTAAGGTGTGTTTAATAGACCAGAATGTGGTCTAGTTTGGTGGAAATTCCATGGGAGCTTGAGAAGAATGTGCATTCTGCTGTTGGGGGATGAAGTAGTCTATAGACCGCAGTTCTTTTTTTTTTTTTTTTTTTTTAAGATTTCATTTATTTATTTGACAGACAGTGATCACAAGTAGGCAGAGAGGCAGGAGGGTGGTGAGGGGGGAAGCAGGCTCCCTGCTGAGCAGAGAGCCCAATGCGGGGCCTGATCCCAGGACCCTGAGATCATGACCTGAGCCGAAGGCAGAGGCTTAACCCACTGAGCCACCCAGGCGCCTCATAGACTGCAGTTCTATCAGTTGGCTGATGACGATTCAGCTCAACTCCACTGGCATTAGGATGCCCTATTTCTGTGCCTTGTACTCAGGCAGGTCATATGACCCCATGTCATAATGTCTTTGCTTGTTTCTGTCTTCTGCCAGACTCTGGGCTCCTTCAGGGAAGGGTCTTGCTGAAACGGTCACAAATCTCAGGGTGAGATCCTATTACCCCATCCCATGGCCTGGGACATGGCGAGCACTTAGTAAATGTTGGTACAACAGAACCCCTCCTCCAGCATTTTCTACCATGCTTAAAACAAGTTGTCCAGGCCTATGAGCCCAAGGCTGACAGGCCCTGTGCAAGGACACAATTTGCTGTGGGCACCAAGGTCCAGGAACAAAAGCAGAAAACCCCATCAGCCCTAAAGGCCTCACGGAAGCAGGCATGTACTGAGTCTTCACTATGGGACTGGCAGATGTAAGCACTTCAACATGGATTAGCTCTTCTCTGGTTCTCAGAGGGAACTCAAGTTCTGGTCCCCAGAACACCAGCCCCACCACCACCCCCTTGGAACTTGTTAGAAATGCAAATTCTCAGGCCCTACCTGGACCTGTTGTATCAGAACTTCTAGGACTGAGGCCTAGTTATCTGAGTTTCAAGAAGCCCCTCAGAAGACCCTGATGCATGCTCAAGCGAGAGACCCAGGTCTGATTCTACCCTATGGGGATTATGCTTCTCTTCCTGGTTTTATTAAGGACACTCAAGCTTAATGACATCAAGAGACTCAGCCACGATGACAAAGCTAGTGCGTGGCCAAGAGAAGATCATAGTTGAGTCTTTCTGACCCCAGATGGGAAGTCATCATGCCTCCTGCACTGTTTCCTCTGTTACTGCTTGTCCCTTGACTTAGACCTGTCTTCCTGGGCCTCAGGTGTGGGACTGAGGGGTCAGGGGTCATCACTCTGGAAGTGGCAGGATGCATCAACAAGTTGTCACTAGCACCTGCACACCCTGCCCTCTCCCCACCCCCACACAGGCCCACCCCTTCCTGGGAGCAGGTGTGCGAACCAGGGGCACCTGGAAGGAGGCAGAGCCCTCCGTACCCAGTCCCCCAGCTCCGGCCAGCCGGCTCTTACCGTCCTTCCAAAGGTCGGCCACGAACTTGTCCGAGGAGGCGTTGAGGAGGGAAGTCACGTTGTCATTCAGCGGGTCCATGTTCTTAGTCAGCCAGGCGCTGGCATTGTAGTCCACCTGCAAGCATCACCACACTGGTCAAGGGTGTCTGCCTCTGTGACTAACTAAGGCCAGGGCCCAGGGGCTCCTGTTTCCCTCTGGGGTCTTCCCAGGTCAGAGAGGAAATGGCATTAGCAGCCTCCGTGATGGAAATCTTCAAACACCCATGATGAGTCCAGCAGATCAGTTCTTTGAAGGACCCTGTGACAATGGGGGCTTCGGCCAACAGCGCCCCCTGCTGGCTCCATTCCTGCTTCTCTTAGTTTCTGGCAGCCCCCCCTCTGCAGAGCCCAGGAGGATGGTTCGAGTTTCAGCCCTGGAGAGCTTTGCAGATGGCAAAACCCCTCCCTCACCCCCAAGGCTCCCCTCTCATGAAGAGGGGCCTTGGCAACAATCCCATGACGTGTGAGGACCTCACGTCCCCTCTCTGATGAGTGTAACTGCTGTACCTCAGAGATTCTGATACATCAATATACAGAAAAGGGATCGATAAAGCTTTTCCAGTTCCTGACTTGAACATGGACAATGGCAGAACCCTTCATTTTATGATTGTGATGTTGAAGTGGGAGCAGCCCGTAAAATAGCTCTGGGGGGTTATTACGGGATGTGGGTTGCCACGGGGATGGCCAGGCCTGATGGGAGAGGGGACAGAAAAGAGCCATTTGGAAAGCGGGAAAGAGGAAGGCGTTCTTTTGTGTGCTTAAGGGAATGCACACTCCCTTGAGTTTGAGTAGGATTTGGCAAACTTTTTTTTTTGGTAAAGGGCCCAGATAGTAAATACTTCCAGCGCTACAGGGCATGACATCTCTGTCACTATGGGTCACAAGCGGCCAAAGACATTATGTAAACATCGGAGCTGTGAGCCCACAGAACTTCATTTACAGAAACAGGCTGTGGGTGAGATGTGGCACGTGGGCCGTGGTTTGCCAATGTCCGGTTCAGGGCCTTGCCTGTTTGCACGAGGCGGGGCGGGGGAGGGGAGGGCACTGGAGAGACAAGAAAATACTCAGATTCTGCAGGCCAGGCCAAGCTGTGGTTTTTTTCCACGTTATCCAGGACCCTCAGGAGCCTCGGGGAAGCTCCTGGGTAATTACAGCTCTCATGTGATGACCGTCATTACCGAGGAGGAGGAGGAGGAGGGAGACCTCCATCACGTGTTTTCCTGGACAGCAGAAGCTGGCTGTGGTAAGCTCCAGGCTGCAGTAAGGGAGGGGTCTGTTGGGCCCCAAAGTGTGTTTATCAGTTCTCCCATCCCATCTGGCCCTTCCTCTTCGGTTTAAATGATAGCAAGAAGGAGTCAGGGTCTATACGAGAAAGAATTGCCTGGAATACGTTATAGAGATTAGAATATATCTGTATAAATATCTCGCTTATAGATTAATAGATAGGAAGACTTGCTTGGATTTAGTTTACATTTGATTTACACCTTTGGGCTCTGCCATTCCTAAATTACTCCTGCTCTGAGCACCCCGCCTGGTCCCTGGGGGACGGAGAGAGCCCTGGGGCCCACGGCTGGTACCTTCCCGGCATAGTGGATGATGGAGAACTCCGTTTTGTCCTTGAGCTGCTTGGGTTTCTGAAACTTGGGGTGGTTGCCCTGCTCCGTGCATAGCTTCTCCACGAAGGACTTGTCCGTGGCCTTGGGGAACCAGCACTCCTCGTCCAGCAGGGCCAGCACACCAGGAGGGTTATTCTGTGGGAAACAAGGCAGGCAGGATCCCAGCTAGCGTGCCCGTGCTTCGGGCTTGCCAGAAAGAGTTAGTCCCCGAAACACGCCATGTCACCTCTTCTGCCTACATATAAAGATGGATTTGTGTCTTCCACTCCCACAGATCTATCCTCAAATTACCCTGGACCTGCACTGGGGAAGGACAGGCGGGAACCAGCAGAATGTGTTTGCTGCTGCCCCCTAGTGGGCAGAACACACGGAACAGCCCACCTGAACTTGTTGCTTTACATGTAAGTTGCTTTACATGTAATTTGCTTTCCACGTAATTTACATGTAACTTCGCCTCCAGGGTTCCTTTGGACAAAGCCCTTCTCTGTAGCCCCGACAGGCTAAGCCAAGGTGCTAGGAACACAGCCAAACTTACACACTTGCCACTTACTCTGCACAAATGGTATTCACTTTTTAGACTCAGATCAGGGAGGCATATTTCTTTTCTTTCTTTCTTTCTTTCTTTTTTTTTTAAATGTAAGCTCTACACCCCACAAGGGGCTTGAACTCAGGACCCCGAGATCAAGAGTCACATGCTCTTTTGACCGAGCTGGCCAGGCGCTCTGAGCGTTTCTTCACTGCTGTATCCAAAGCTGGCCTCCCTGAATGGTTCCCCACATAGGCCCTATCAGAGCGTTTAGCGGATCTGTCTGGCTTCATGTCTGCTCCTTCAGGAGGCCAGGGACTAGGTCCATCCGGTCCGTGGTTACATTCCCAGCCCCTGAAGAGGGGGCCCGGCACAGAGCTGGTGCTTAGTACACAGTCATTCAACGATTGTTGCTTGGGTGCCTACTGTGGGTGTGGTTCTAGGAGTTAGGGGTACATGAGCAGACAAAACAAAGACCCTTGCCTTTGGGGATGAATGATTGAGACAGGGGAAGAGGGGGGAGGGGAGAGAAGGGAATGGAGGGGAAGGAATGCTAAAGAAGGGGGGGGGAAGGGGAGCCCAAGGGAAGGAGGGGGGAGGAGCGGTGGGAAAGAGAAATTAAAAAAAAGAAAGTACCTTTGAGAACCAAATGTGGGCTAAGGGACAGTGTGATCGAGTTCACAAGGACTCGGTGGCGGGGGAAGCCGTGCACCCGTGGGGCGAGGGCAGGGTCCACGTGCCACAGCCGAAGGAGGCCACACACGCATGCGAGTGTGATGTGGGCCCTCACCGGCCGCTCAATGAGCTCGATGCAGGGCTGCAGGTCGAGCCCGAAGTCGATGAAGTTCCACTCGATGCCCTCCCGCTGGTACTCTTCCTGCTCCAGGATGAACATGGTGTGGTTGAAGAGCTGCTGCAGCTTCTCGTTGGTGTAGTTGATGCACAGCTGCTCGAACGAGTTCACCTGAGTGTGCGCAACAGCGGGGAGGCCCGGTGAGCGTCTTGGTCAGAGGACAGGGCACCCAGGGTAGCTCGGCCCCAAGAGAGCGCCGTGGCTGGCAGTCTGTGCACCAGAGTCCAGAGCGGGCTGAGTCCCAACAAAGGCTGCCTAGAGTTCACGGGACTGGCTCTTCTCACGCCAGGGGGCCCCCACACATGCTGTTTTGAGGATGCTTATCTCCTTCAGCTGTGCAGTGATGTATGCATAGAACAACTACGCAGGGTCCTTCATCACCCCCCCCACTGCACAGATGGGGATGATGAAACTCAGAGAGGGAGTGATTCTCTCGTAGATGTGTTTCAGACTATCTGTCCATCTCCAGACCTTCCCTTTCACTGGGATCGTCCCTCTAGTCTGTGGGTGTGGGATCTAGTAGTCATATCCCCATTACAAGAAGTACAGCAAGACCCTGAAGACAGGGCTTGGCCCAGCTCAAGGGAGTGAGAGGGAGTGAAACTCAACTGGAAGATTTTGCTTACAACTATTGGGAGCAGTTGCGGCTGGTCAGAATTTCTGGCGTTGCCAAAAGGCAATCTAGAGCTGTGGCAGCCATTCTGCCACCATGAGGGGAAAACCAGCTTGAGAACAGAACCAATGTAGAGGTGGGAAAGAAAGAGAGAGAGGGAGAGAGGTGGAAGAGATCAGGTCTTGCCTGTTGGACCCAGCTGAAGCTCTGGCCTTCTCAGTTTCACAAACCAGTACATTTCTTACACCCTCGAGGGTGTAACCTTAGCTAGACAGCCTCCTAGTCTAAGTAGTTATCTGCCTGCCCTTCTCTGAAATAATGGCTTCTCCAAAGGAGACTTCATTCCAAAGAGTCAAGACCAGGGCTATCAGGATCCCACCAAGCTGTACCTCAAAGATCTCAAATCCAGCAATGTCCAGGATCCCCAGGAATGAAGCCCCTTGCCGGTGGGTCTTGTCTAGGGCTTTGTTCACACGGGTGAGTATCCAGCGGAAAAGACGTTCATAGATGGCCTTGGCCAGAGCCTCTATGGCAAAGTCTGCCTGTGGAGACAAGTGAAGGAACATGGTCATCTCCAGTGGGCCACATTTTCAGATAAGCCTGGTGAGCAGCTCAGACTTTTATTCCCCTCCTACCCATAATCAGTCCTTTAAAAATAAACAAAAAAAGGAAATTACACCATCTCTACACCCAGTAGAAAAGTGGCAGTAAGGAATTGAGTGGCCAGACCTAAGGAATAACTGTGTGCCTAATTAAATACTTCCTATCAGGGGAGCTGGCACTGAGGAGAGTCTGTTGCATCAGAGGGACCATTTAGAAGTGGTCAGTGCTGCCTCTAGAAAAGGTACACAGCCATTTTCAAAAACATATCTTTTAGGTCTGACCTTGAATGTACAACTAAGCGATCAAGATGAGATCATGAGTGCGGTACTGTGCTGCTCTTGTTCAGTACTGGATCTTCACAACCTGATATGGGACTTTGAATATTCTAGTATTGGATGGATGAGGAATAAAGAAATGGACAGATGGATGAAAAGATGAATAGATGATACATGGATGACTGAATGGATGGATGAACGTATGGATGGTTGGATGGATGGATGGATGGACACTTCCCACTGAGGGATCATCAGCAGTATAAAGTCTAACAAAGGCAGAAGTCAGCGAAAATAAGTTAGGATGGATGGATGGATGAATGGACAGATAGATGGATGGATGAACGGATGGACAGATGGATGAACGAATGGATGGACAGATGGATGGATGGACAGATGGATGGATGAATGGATGGATGGACATATGGATGGACGGATGGATGGATGGGTGAATGGATGAATGGGTGGATGGATGAATGGATAGATGAATGGGTGGATGGATGAATGGATAGATGGACGGATGGATGGATGGATGAATGGATGGACAGACGGATGGATGAACGAGTGGATGGATGGATGGACAGATGGAAGGATGGATGAACAGATGGATGGATGAATGGATGGACGGATGGATGAACGGATGGATGGATGAATGATAGATGGATGGATGGACAGACAGATGAATGGACGGACAGAGGGATGGATGGATGAACGGGTGGATGGATGGGTGGACTGTTCAATGAACAGATGGATGGATGCATGAATGGATAGACGGATGGATGAATGGATGGATGAATGGATAGATGGACGGATGGATGGATGAACGGGTGGACAGACAGATGGATGAATAGATGGATGAACAGATGGATGGAAAGATGCATTGATGGATGAACAGATGTATGTATATATTGATGAATGGATGCATGGATAAATAGATGCATGGAAGGATGGATGGACAGATGGATGGATGGATGGATGGATGGACGAATGGATGGATGGACAGATGAACAGATGGATGGATGAATGAATGGATGGATGGATGGATGAACGATGGATGGATGGAAGGATGGATGATTCTGCAGCAATAAAAGGCAAGCACAGAAGTCATTTCACATGCAAAAATCAACAGCAATTGTATCATTACCTGTTCTTTTGTCTGAGCTTTCTGTACTACATCCCGCCCAACTTTGATACGTGGAGTCAGGATTGACCGGGTGAAATCTGTCACATTAATTCCCATGAGGTGACAAACCTTCTGAGCAGCTGGATGGAGGAAAAAAGCATATTAAGAGCATCACAAAAGAGAAGGCTTAGGAAGGGAGGCCCATCACATGAGATATTTATGATCTATGTGTACATCGGATATTTTTAGAGAAATGGAGCATGACGGTAGTGAACATAGCATGAAAGAGTCCTGAAAACTGCTGTCGTTGGTGACCTCATCCCCAGTGTCTTGCTAAGAGGTGGGATGGAAGTATGCCCTCAAGGAGGGGCTTAGGGTCAGACAGTTCTAAGTCCAAGCCCTTGCCCCTTTCCCACTTCCTAACCACGTGATTTTGGAAAAACCATTTCAGTTCCTAGAGTCTTACTTTTTTCAGCTTGTAAAAAGAATGGGCCCCCTGGTACCTTGTTGGGATGTCAATGCACTTAAATGAGGTAAGGCACATCAAATGCTCAGCATTTGGCCAGCTACCAATAAAGATGTGTCCCATTGAGCCAAGATGTGTGTCCCATCATTCTTTGTGTTGGAAAAATACTGGAAAAAACTGAAATGTCCACTAATATGGAAATGAACAAATATATCGTGGTGTTTTCACAAGATGAGTTCCCACCAGCAGGTAAAGGAACAACGCTCATTTTCTCTCTCTCTAGACCAGCCAATGCTCGCAACTGGGGATGATTTTGCTCCCACAGCACATTTGGCAATCATCAGAGACATTTTTGGTTGTCACACTAGGGGGCGCTATTGCTGAAGCTGGAGGAGGAGAATAGAATCCCGCTGGGAGGCCAAGGGGACGTCCCTGTCAGCTACTCGGTTTCATTTGAAAGACAAAATGGTATTAGAACATATTCACAAGTGTCCATCCTGGAGGGGGGACTCCTGTTATATTATTGAATATCTGCATTTTAAACCTTTTCCTCAAAAGGTTGAGGTTCCATGACGCTTCCTCCGTGCGACCACTAGTGGTGCCTGATGGTTTGCACGTGTGACAGTTGATACACAGTGTGATTTTAGGATTTTGTCCCGTCGCTTTGAATGAGGGCTTTTGGTTTGTCGTTCCCTGAAGTTTTCTCCTCGGTGAGAGAAGTCTTTTCACTTGCCGTATTTTGGAGTGTACCCCATGAGAAACACAACAGGTGCCATGAAGGGGAAGTTCCAGAAGCTTCGGAAAGCAACACAATATACAGCCCACGCCAGTGGCACACCGACAACAGGGGGACAAGCTGGGGGCTTAAATCACCCTTTTGGCTCAGGCCCCCACAAGCAAGGGGGTAACCATGCAACCTTTCCATAATACAAAACACTGCTTATTTGCAGGTAAGGCTGTCAATTTTAGAAAAAAAAAAAATATAGGATGCTTGTTGAACTGGAATTTCATATGAACAACCAATATTTACAAATTGTAATTACTTTCCAAATATTGCAAATAACATACAATGTATTATAAAATTATATAGCTTGCAATACAAATATTTGCTGTTTATGTGAAATTCGGGTTTTACTGGGCATCTTGGATTTTATTTGGCAGTTCTCATTGCAGAGAAACCTGAGCTCTGTCTCCCCAGCAAGACCGTGTGTGCCATGACGAATGTTCTTATGGGGTTTCTTGATGACCCCCGGGCCCTGGCAGATTGCCCATGTTCAGAAATATTTAACAAAACAAATAATGGGGTTGGGGTTAGAATTGATGCTCCCTAAAGATCCTTTCTGTCTGATCTAAAACTATTAGTTCCCCTCCCCGCCCCCCAGCCCACGCTCTGATTCAAGAACTTCCCCCTGTGGGATCATCAGCAGTAAAAGTCTAACAAAGACAGAAGTCAGTGAAAATGTTAGTTTGGCTCTTGTTAATACCCTCACCCAAAAAACAAGCAAAGACTTCATGTGACCCTCCTTCCCATCCCACAAGTTGTCAATTATTGAGAAAAGGCAAGAAGAACCTGTGTTATCTGGCATGGATGCCTGGTCTGTGTTTCTTTCCTTCTTGAAGACGATATTTCCAAGCTGCAGGACAGACGACACCACCTTCAGTATAGCTGGGTAAGAGGAGAAGAGCAGATGAGACACAAATGTCAATGCCAAGGTGCTCTGGAGGTTTAGAGTCCCAAAGTTATCAGGGACCTTAGAGCCAACTTACGTCTTTCTCCCAAAAAGACTCAGGTCTGAGCTCCTAAGTCTAGGAAAAAGGCAAACTAACCTAATTCCCTGCTAACACTGTAGAAAACCTGGCTGGGGATAGCAGAATATATTCAGATGGTTGCTAAAAATCTTATGTTATCTAGGAATACTGCACAGGAGGGGTTGGACCAACCCATTCACCAATTCTGGCCCACTGTCTGCCATTGTAAATAAAGTTTTATTGGAACACAGCCACAAACATTCATTTGTATATGGTCAGTAGTTGTTTGATGCTACAAGGACAGAGCTGAACAGTTGCAACAGAGATCATATGATCCACAAAATATTATATTATCTGACCGCTTACAGAAAATGTTTGTCAACCCCTACTCTACAGCAAGGAGAATGAATGACTGACAACAGTAAAACTGTTGTATCTCGCAAATGCTTAGCAAAAGGCGCCAAATACAAACAAGAACATCAGTATGTAAGTCTACTAACAGAAAGTTCAAGAACAGGGAAAATTATGCTGTTAGAAGTCAGGATAATGGTTAACCTTGATTGGGAGAAACTACTAGAAAGGCTATGGGAAACTTCGGGGGGGGGGGGCTGTTGGTGTTCTCTTAGTTTAAATGGGTGTGAGGAGCACAGGTATGTTCAGTCTCTCAAAATTAATCAAACAGTGTACTTATAATATACACAATTTCCTAAATGTAAATTATATGTCAATAAAAGATATTTAAAGGGGCGCCTGGGTGGGTTAAGTGGGTTAAGCCTCTGCCTTCGGCTCGGGTCATGATCTCATGGTCCTAGGATGGAGCCCCGCATCGGGCTCTCTGCTCAGCGGGGAGACTGCTTCCCCCCTCTCTCTCTGCCTGCCTCCTTGTGATCTCTCTGTCAAATAAATAAAATAAAATCTTTTAAAAAAAGATATTTAAAAAGTAAGAAATGAAACAAAGCAAAACAACAATCCCCGTCCTTCTTAATATTGTCTGGCTGAGAATAAAAGATACTTATGCTTAGGATCAAGAAGGGGGAAACTTTTTCCTACTTGTTATCCAAGAGTCTTCAGGTAAAACAATGTGTTCCCAGACCCTTGGAACACTAACTAACTAACTAACTAACATTACCATTAAAATGGCCCCTACGTCTGACATCCCCACAAGACTGTGAGCTACTGGAGAGTGGGGGAGTGTCCTATCATCTCTGTATTCTCAAAGCCTCCTTCAGGGTCCAGACACACATGGGGAGGGAGGGAAGTTGGAGAGAGGTTGCAGGATGGAAGGACACGCGGATGGTCCATGATGATCGGGGATGCGTGGAGGGAAGGAAGAGAGGAAGATGGACAAATCAATGGCTGGACCAGTAGATGGATGGTGGGTGGTTGATGATGGATAGATGACCAGTGGGTTGACGAATAAATGGGCTAATTGATGGTGTTGACAGATGGAAAGGTGGAGGATGGAAAGCTGGGTGCTTGCCTTTAGTAGAACACATATGCAAATCCCCCAGGGTTCTGGCTTCCAAGAAGAAATCACCGAGTTCTGCAAACAAAACCTGAGATCCCAACCTCCTCTGGTTCTTCAGGCCAACCTTGGGGTGCCAGCCCTTCGCAACAGCTGCCCTCCCACCTCAGGGACTCTGGCCCAGCTCAAGAGGAGGAAGGCCCAGTTTACTGACCAGACACCCATCTGCTCCCACTCACTACTGCAGAAACCCTTCCTCCCCAGAAGGGTAGAGCTTCTCCTGATGGGAAACAACTAAGGCAGAGGGGCTTTGTCAACTGCTAAGTATAATACTAATAGTTTTTCAACTCTAAGTTTAAGCTAAGGATTGCTGAAGTGCTCACAGGGCCCAGGGAAGGAGTGTCCTTCAGGAGGTCTCAACCTTGGCACTGCTGAAGTTTGGGACCAGATAAATCTTTGCAGGAGGCGCGGGGTGGGGGGAGGGTGGGGGCGCTGTTCGTGCTGTTCCATGTATCCCTATAGGATGTTTAGAAGCATTCCTGGTCTCCAACCACTAGGTGGCAGCAGTGTTCCCTCTCGTGAGCTCTGAGAACCAAAAATTTCCAGGGGAGGAGGCGGGATATTAATCAAATTCTAGCAAGATGCTGGGCCCCGGGGGCTGCTCTATGTGGTGAAAGCGGGAGATGCACAAGGACCAGAGAGGGGTTGAGGACCTAATGGGTGCCAAGCTGCTGCTCTCTTCCTTTTAAGTCGTTAGAATTAAAAAGGAACAGAGAAAAGGATCAACTTCTCACAGTGGGATTCCACCGGTCCTGATAAGGATACCAGTCCACATTTTAGAATACACTGGGCTCCTTCTAGCCTTGATTTCCATACCCTGGTTCTGACACGGATTTTGGAAAGGGTTTAAGTAAATTTAGGCAGGCAAAGAGAGAGAGAGGAAGAAGCAGGCTCCCCGCTGAGCAGAGAGCCCGATGAGGGACTTGATCCCAGGACCCTGAGATCAAGGACAAAAACCACCTTTCCACACACAAACACAGAGCACAGAGAATCACACAATGAGGCTTGGGAGTCGCTGAGACACAACAGGGAGTCCCAGCTCCACCAGCAACACGCTGCTTGTCCCTGGGCAAGTATCTTCACTTCTCTGGGCCTCAGTAGTCTCATCTGCAGATTGGGGATAACAATGGCCACATCGCTGGGTTCTTCTGGTGTTAAATAAGGCATATAAAGCACTTAGCATATTGCTTTATCTCCTGATGTCTTCACTTTAGACATATTTAGAAATATTTCCCCAAGTGCCTGTGGTTCTAAAACAATAGAGAAAGCAATTGTTTTCTTTCTCAAAGCCAAATAATAATTGAATAAATCCTCGCTGATCAACATTTCTGGTTTTTGTTATTTAACACTGGACATCTTGGTGCCTTTTTGTTTTTTTAAAGAGGCATTAGCAAATGCTTGGCACACAGTACTTAATGTGTGTGTGTGTTTAAAGCAAAGATTAGAAGTAAAAATGACTCATGTCCCAAATAAAATAAATCCTTCTGAGAGAGCCCATGCCATTCAGGAAGGGATGCTGTTACCCCGGATTCTGATGTGGGGCTCTGGCTAAAATCCACAAACACCACCCATTTGTCCACTGGCCCATGGAGTCTGCTTTTTCTGGGCCCCCAGTTATCTCGAGGGAAGCTGCCCTCTAGACTGCATTTCAGCAACCTTAGCATGATTCTGGGGCTCCAAAGGGGTGTGGGCGTGGGAACGAAGAAAAATTTTCCACAACCGTGTCCTCTGTCCTAGTGTTCCCAAAAGAGATTAACCTTGGACACTGGGGCACGTCTAACCCAGAAGGACAAGTATTTCTTCTTCTTCTTCTTCTTCTTTTTTAAGATTTTATTTATTTATTTGACACAGAGAGAGAGATTACAAGCAGGCAAAGAGGGGGAAGCAGGCCCCCCACCAAACAAAGAGCCTGATGCGGGGCTCCATCCCAGGACCCCGAGACCATGACCTGAGCCGAAGGCAGAGGCTTAATCCACTGAGCCACCCAGGCACCCCAGGACAAGTATTTCTTAAAGCACAGTGTGGAAACCAAGATGATCTCTTTGAGCTTTCTTGGTCTCAGAATTAAATGTGTTTCTTGGTCATTGGTCGGTGATATTGATCAACATGGGTCTATGACCAGAACGCACTTTCCAGGAAGAATCCAAGTAAGCCCCTCACCTCAGTTACTCCCCCAACCCCTGCCCATCCTGGGCCCGTATATTCTTAAGAAGGCCAACGTCCTCTCCAGCTCCAGCTCCAGCATGGAACAGAGACGATAACATAAGCCACTCAGAACTTTCCTGGGATCATTGTGAATAACTCAGGAATATGCATATCAACCTAAGCCAACCAGTAAGAGTCAATGGAACTCCATCCAGGGACTCAGACAAGGAATCCAGTCTACTTTGCTGGACATAAACCCAAAGGACGTAAGGGCTGGAGCCTCAGCAGCCATTTTGCTGCCAAGAAATGGCAGCCCACCTAAAGACAATACTGCTCACAGACCAGGTTCTAGAGATATCCTTTGAGTCCACATAACCCACTGTACTGAAACCCCTATCCCTGAACTTTTCGGCTCTGTGAGTGGATCATTTCCCTTTTTGCTTATGCCAATTCCGGTTGCTTATAACTGAAAGAGTCTAACATATGAAGCCACTTTTCTAAAACACCAATAAGCCACTTAAGGTAATGTTAATTTTCCTTCGTTCCTTTTTTTTTTTTTTTTTTAAGGATATGGAGAGAATCCAGCAAGCAGAAATCTGTCCCAACCAGAGAAGAACCTCGAACTAATTCTGGTGGCCATGACTCTAGGTCCCCTCACCAGCCTCCAGTCTCAAGGCATGAAGACTTACACAGCTGCTCCTCCTCACTGAAGCCCATAATTGCCATGGCCTCCAAGGTTTCTTGGAACATCTCGTCATCCTGGGCAGCTGGGATGGGCACAAAGCCATTGGAGAGGAATGTATAGTTGTTGAAGCCCTCCAAAAGCAAGTCATCTAGAAGGAGACAAAGATGGGATGGTGGTCAGGAAGATGGACTTTGAACATGAGAGGCAGGAACCTGGTGAAGGGTCTGGATAAATTGGATAAATTTCTTAAGCAGAATCACTAAATGTGTTCCCTTTCCTGAGACTTGTACAATTTAAAACCTTCCTTTTACTCTGTCACACAGAAGACATCACCAGCCATCACCAGCCTCATAACGTGGTGCAGGTTGTGCACTGCCCCAAGGTACCTGGTAGCTGAAACCTAGTCTCAGTTCCACCTGTTAAGCCATATCCCCTGATACAAGGTTGCATCTAGCTGGACGAAGGGACGCCTTTATTTCAGCTGCCCTCAAACACCCTGCCTTTAGGAACAAAGCTGCCTGAATAATTAGATCCGTATTTATCCATCCACTTAACAAAACTTTATCGCATCATTAATATGCATGAATTTTAAAAATCAATTACTGTCAAAAGGTTTATAATAAAAACACCATTCCCTGTTTACCCTTTTTCCAATTCCTACGTTACCCTATAGTACTGCTTTTCTTTCTTTTAGCTGTTCCTTCTGGTACTTACCACTATCTATTTAACAGCTTAATATAAATTATATATAGCATAGGCTTGTATACACTATATGTCATATATTATATAGGTTTATACAAATTTTAATGTTATATTTAGATATCATCTATAATAAACTAGTTCTGGATATTTCAAAATGAGATATTATCAATCCATCACCTGGAATGGTGGATAAAGATTTAGCTCTCTTATCATATCTAGTCTATTGGGTTTTTTTAAAAGATGTTATTTAATTTATTTATTTATTTTGACAGAGAGACACAGTGAGGGAGGGAACAGAAGCGGGGAGAGTGGGAGAAGGAGAAGCAGGCTTCCTGCTAAGCAGAGAGCCAGATGTGGGGCTGATCCATGACCCTGAGATCATGACCCGAGCCAAAGGCAGACGCTTTAACGACTGAGCCACCCAGGCGTGTCTCCTGGTTGTTTTTACAAATAAAGTTTCATTAGAAACGATCCCACTCCCATTTCCTTGTCTCTTTTCTGTGGCAGCTTTCATGTTACAGGGGCAGGCAGATTTGAGTAGCTGCGACAGAACCCATATGGTCCCCCAAACCTAGAATATTTGCCATCAGTCCCTTTAGTGGCAACATTTGCCAACTCCCTGTTTGGAACAGGAAACATAGTTCTCTGTAAAGTGGTATTCTATGGTTACATTTTGTTTCCGCTCTTGTTCATCCCCTCTCCCATTTATAACTGCTTCTCTTTTTCTTGTACTATCTGCTTTTAGCACACCCTACAATTCAACAAGTGTCCTCTTCCAGAACAATCTTTAATGAGGCTGGATTTGACTGTGGTTTTGGAGAAAAGTCAATGAGATAGTTTTCTTTTTGAACAAAGGTCTTTTATGGGTCAAGTCACTTGGAAAGTGCCTGAGGTTAAACTGACCCAAGAAACCAGTTAACTCCAGCCTTTGGGTTAGCCATGATGCCTGATTAAATTCACAAGGATTTGGGTCTTGACCAAGATTTCATTATCCAGACTCTGGGTAAACTTACAAATGTTTGATCCTCTCTCTCCAGATCTAGCATCAAGAATAAAAATGGCCCCGAGGAATTTTAGGAGTTAGCTTTATCCTTGCCCAGTTGTTGGAAGACTAGAGACAGAGCACAAACCTGGAACCCAGATCACCAAACAAGCAAACTATTGACTTTGGTTCCAAAGAATGGAGAGATAGACACGTTTCTCCCTGGGCCACCTCATAATGTCCCGCACTGTAACTGATAACTTACCTAATTTCCAGTGTACAACATCTGTTCAGCATCGCCCCCTTTTATTCAAAACTACTCTACTTCAGACCCTATTATAAGCTCCAGACCGCCAAGCGTCAGGATTTAAGAGTGAATGAGGTCTCCCCCTAGTGGCATAACATTGCACTACACCTCATCACCTTGATACCAGCGCACACATCTCTTGGATAAATTTCTTAAGCAAAATCACTAACCCTGGGCCCCCAAAATGATGGGAAGCAAAGTTTGTATTGCTCTCATAAAATGTTAATCTTAAAATTATTACTAGAATTTAGACTATAATATGTATATATTCCTCCTTTCAGCTATGTGATTTATATATTCTTTTCAGAGTAAATTACTGGAGTTTCAGAACATATAACAGCCTATATATGACATACAGTATATACAAGCCTATGTTATAGATCATCTATATTAAGCTGTTAAATAGAGAGATAGTGGTAAGTACAGAAGGAACAGCTAAAAGAGAGAAAAGGAGTACTATAGGGTAAGGTAGGAATTAGAAAAAGGGTGAACAGGGAATGGTGTTTTTATTATAAACCTTTTGACAGTAATTGATTTTTAAAATTCATGCATATTAATATGTGATAAAGTTTCATAAGTGGATGGATAAATATGGATCTAATTATTCAGGCAGCTTTGTTCCTAAAGGCAGGTGTTTGGGGGCAGCTGAGATAAAGGCCTCCCTTCGACCTGCTAGATGCAACCCTGTGTTAGGGAATGTGGCTTAGCAGGTGGCCAAGGCTAGGTTTCAGCTCACCAAAAGGAGATGAGGAATTACACTCCTGCCACCCCAAGTTACTTATTCCCTGGACAGCATCCGAGGCTCTGGTTTAATAGCCAATCTATTAACCCTGGGTCGTGATGAATGGGGTGGTTGAACCCCATCACCCACCCCACCCCCAGTGATGCATTCTCACAGGTCACTTACTTTTCATCTTGTCCTTGGCTCCAGCAATCAGGTAATAAAAGATGTGGAACGTCCTCTCGTCTCTGGCTTGGCGAATCGCCCGCGACTTCTCCAGCAGATCTGGTTTGGGGGAGGAGTTAGGGATTCTGGGGGTATCACAGGTGTTCCCCTTGCCAGAACCTATCTTTCCTCTCCCATCTCTGTCTCACCAACAGCAGGAGAGGAGATCTCCCTTAAGCCTTACAAACTATCCAAGGAAGTAAACACAATAGGGACGCCGAGGGTCAGGGAAGGAAGTCATTTTCCAAGAGCACGCAAAAAGAATGCAAACCCACCCCTAACTCATTAAAGGAGAGAAGCCATTCCACTTGGGTGTGCCACAGAGACCGCAGGGGTCCCAGATTGTGGGGGAGGGCGCACAGGTGGCTGGGCTGTTGTACCAGGTGGATTTCTTCTTCCATAAGTGCGATGTGGCAGGATGTTAGGACAGACCCACCTGTGCCCTGCAAAGGTAGCAGTGCTTGCCTTCCTGGAGCCCTAAATTTTAGCCTCACAGTCACCTCTGCTGTCCCAGTCCACTTCCAACTGTGCATCCTTAGAAGGCTTGTTAAAAATCCAAGGGGCTGGCCCATCCCTATCGCTCTGAGTCTATGGGTCTGGGGCAGGGCCCACGGCCTGCATTTCTTACAAGCTCCCAGGTGGCACAGGGGCTGCTGGCCAGGCTATGCACTATGCCAGCTGCAGATCTGAAAGGCAGAAGCTGAGGGCAGAGGGAGGGTCTCTGTCTGGGACTCGCCATGAACATAATAAATGAACAGCTGAGAAGAGTGAGCAGGGGTCTGAGAATAGGCTGTAAGACTCTTCCCTGGATGGGCCGGCCATCAGCCCCAAGATCGTGGGGGGTTCAGCCCATAGCGGGCACAGAGAGGCTGGGCTGGTTGGTGGTGGGGCCTGCTTCCTCCAAAGCAGGAAGCTGTTCCTTTACATCTGAAAAATCTGAATTCCACTGGCTCAATTCCACCAGTGCTCAAGGCCTGCTCAGCGGCATTCCAGCACAAGCTCCGGGCCCGGCTGGGTCCCTCTGCAGAGACCGCTTCTCCACCTCTCAGAGCTGGGCCAGAATTAAATGAGATACTATGTGCCAAAGGCCCAGGCTAGTGCTCAACACACGCCACCCTGGTGTAAGGTTAACAATCATCAAAATGCCAGAAGTTCCACAATCTCTTTTCCCAATGCTCGGGCCAGAAGTGGTTCAGAATTTGCTAGATTTTGGACAGACCAATGTGGATGTTCTGTATGCGTATCATAGGACACCCTCTGTGTCTTTAAGAGAGCTCATGGATACTCCTGTCACTGTTCTCATAAGGGGACTAGAGAGACTACAGACAGCCTCTTGTGGGCTCAGCAGCTGTTACCATCTGCTGAGTTTTGGTTTTCAGAAGTCGCTGGATTCTGGAATTTGTGGAACTGTCTCATCAGAGGTCACTCAGCTAAGGAGAGGTCAACCCCAGAACCAAATGTGGGCTATTTGGGACTCACGTTTGTGCGACAACCACACTGCAGTGCCTGCTGTTCAAAGACTACAACCCCAGGGCCGATCTGTTCTGGAAGGAACCCAGGAGCTCAGAGATAGAGGGGCAGCTCGTCCAGCTTTCTGGGCCTCTCAGGCTCGGGGCAGGAGGTGGGATGCCGAGCAGGGACCGTGTGACCCAGGATCAGCAAAGGATACATGTCTCAATGTTGGCTCCCACGATGTAACCAGTGACGTCAAAGTTGATGCGGATGAATTTGCCCTGCCAACAAGAAAACGCAGTTCACGGGGTTGGGGGTGGCTCCCCAGCCTCAGCCCCTCACCCCTGCACTGTAGGCAAGTGGAGAGAGAGAGGTCAGGCAGCATTTGAGGGTCTCGGCAGAGGACAGACAGTTTCTTGCAAACACTCAGAACCTCACATGTCAGAAGGAACCACCATCGGCTGAGCTGGGATGATTTTAAGCCTTGCAGCAACAGAGGAACTTATAAAACACACTCGCAAATCAATTTCATTTGGCTCTTACAATGCCCCTCTGCTGGTCATGGTTATCCCCATTTTAAAGGTGGGTAAGCTGAGGCCAAGAGCGGTAGTGTGACCTGCCCAATGGGACAGTGCTCCCAAGAGAAGCCACAAGTAAGGAGGAAGCCAGTTTTGTGGCAAGCGTTGTGGCTGGGGGGCTCCCTCCCTGCCCTCTTCCCAGAAGCAGGCAGGTTCCACCATGATACGATCTACCAGGCTCAAGTTCATCCAGGTGGAAAGGGACAGGTGAACCAGGTCTTTGAATCATTAATCACCCACTTTCAGGGCTCTCCGTCCCCCGTGAGGCTCCAGTGAGAAACGGAGCCTCTTGGAGTCTGGGGAAGCATATGTGGGAAGGTGGCACTTTCCGCCTCACATACCTTCATCAACTCCCCAACTAGACCACAAGCCTCATGAAGGCTGGAACCACTTCTGAATCATTTGCTACAATTCACGTTTGCTGAGCCAGACATGAGCCTGGCTCCACGTCTGGTCTCCTGCAGGTGCTTCATAAAAACCCACGGAGCCGACAAAAAAGCAAGAGATGGTGCATGTAACAGTGTTTGAACGATGAGACACAGTAGGTGCCTAATAAATACTCACTAAAGGATGTACGTGCCTACTACATAGTGGGTGTTCAATTTGTGTTTGGCTGAATGCATGAATGAGTATTAAGTGTCTAGCACCTACTAGGTGCTCAGTAAATATTTATTGAATAAATGTCAAATGCCTTACAGGTGCCTAGTATACCAAAGGTGCTCAATGAATATCTGAAGGAAGGAAGGAATGAGTAGCAGGAGCCCTTGCAGCCTTGTAAGGTCACGATAGGACTGAAGATATGAGCACAGCGCTGTCGAGGGTTCACCTCCCCCCCGTTCTGTCCCAGGCTCCCCCCACACACAGGCTCTGCATTCTCAGGCAGGCGAGGACACCACAAGAGTTTTGCTACTTACAAATCGTGAAGAGTTGTCATTCTTGACCGTTTTGGCATTGCCAAAAGCCTCCAGAATCGGGTTTGCTTGCAGAAGCTGCTTCTCCAGCTCACCCTAAAATGTATTCACATCTAGTTAGTGGAGAGAGGAACCCAGGCTATGACAGCTCTGCTCTAGTCAGAGGTCGTCCCAAAATTCTGCCCTTAACCTACAGGTCCTCTCCTCGCCTATCTCCTACCCTGTTTGAGACTCCAATGCTAAGGTCCAGATTTACTCAAGGATTTCAGAAGAGAAGCAACTGGCCAGGCTCTCTTATAGCTAGGGCATCTGTTCCCTAGGAAGGCCACTTTCTGACCAGGGCTTGCTCATCTATGAAATGCCATTTCACTGACAACCACTGCACAAGGTTGAGGACATCATTTGTATCATAATGAATTGTGCTCCTTGGAGCTGTGCAGTGCACAACCTGCACTGCTGTCCATGGCAGTTCTGCTGCTGCTCACATTTAACAAGCAGCTGTCTTTCAGGCTAACCACTACAGCCCTCCTCCTGATGGTTTTAGTGTGATTTTGGTTTTTTAAGTTGCAAGTTTTCTTCTCTCAGGACTTTTCTGAAGTTTTTTATGGAAGACAAGTAAAGAATGCACAAAACCCACCGGGAATACTCTTAACTGACTGCAGAACAAAGCTTCAAAGCAGGTTGCCTGAGCTCCATTCATCAGGTTAAATGCAGCTGAGACTGTACACAGCATCCCCCCCAGCCCCCTCTGAGGGAGCTCCTGTGCACAAATGCGGTCATGTGATTAATTGTGGCAGGAAAGGGCCAACGAGGTAAGTCATGCCAGGAAAGCGATGAGTTGCTTTTGCCTAGCCCCAAAACACGATGGCTGCAGACTGGCTCAATGGCCTCCCCATCCAAGCTCTTCCTCTGGGCCTCCCCTGGGAAGTCCTGGGACCTTGGGGTCTCCTCCACGCTCCCTCTGTTGAGTTCCCTGTCCCTTTCCTCAGGGCAGCAGGGCAGGGCTAAAAAGAAGCTGGGAACAGTTCTAGAAGGGAATAGGAGCGCACAGCTCTCCCCCGTGCCTCTGTCCACCAGGAGGGCATCACGGGTAGCTGTCCAGGGGACATGAAGCTGCTACTTATTTCTTCTTATTTCCTTCACAGGCTCTGCTCCTCTGTAACTCCCAAAGATGAAATGAAGGTGTCACCTCTGTGAAAATCCCCAGGGCATAAGCAGAATCCCCCTAACTGGGACCTGTGGAAATCTGCAAGGAAGACAAAGGACTTTCCTTGCCTGGTGGGAAGAAATCCAAAGGGATTACTTCTGTCAACACAAACTTGGGATCCCAACATCTCCCCAAAAAGGTTCCCTTTCTAGAATGGTAATTCCAGTATCGCTTCTCAGCCTTTTTGGCTAAGATCAAGAGTATTCCAGTAGATGGGACTCTCTTCTCAGGAGAGTGTTAAACACGGACATCTGGTTCTAACCATCCCTTGGATGGATGATGAGACTGGCTCAGAGATGTTAAGTGACTTGGCCAGGGTCACACAGGAGCAGATCTCAAATAAGAATCCTGATTCTCCTTCTGACATCCATCCATGACACGGCCTCCCAGGATCTCACTCAGATGGACTGAGTGTGATCCCAGCACATGCTAGGACCTCTGAGGATCTCTTCTAGAACGGGGACCCATACACCAGCCCCTCAAGCTCTGTGTTAGAGATGAGTTCCCATCTGCAGAGGTCCAGGCAGGACCCCGTTGGGTGTTGCATAGCTGGGGCCTTACCATGCCACCGAAGCTAGTGCATCGCAAACGCCAAGTCTCCTTTTTCTGGAGCCTTGGGTTGAGCAACTGGCATGCAAAGACAGACACGCACTGCACACGCATGCACGAGGACACACTGGTGCACAGGGGACAGGGCTCAGGGGAGAAACGTAGGCATGATGGCAGGGAGGAGGGAGGGAGGGGGGAGGAATGCCACAGCAGTGCCATTAACCGACTGACAATCAAGCCAGGGAAGCTTCAGGGCCAGAGGGGTCCTAAAACACTCAACCAGGTGGGACAGACGTCTCTAGGGTGGTCCAGTTTGAGGTACCCGGTGATGGATGCGTTGGTGGGAAGGGTTGCGGGGGCAAGGGGGAGGGGATTCATTCTGAACTAGGGACTTCCATTCCGGGCTGGAGGACAACCTGGAGCATTCCAAGGGGCTCCCACGGCAGGCACGCGGGCCCCCCACCCCACACGCTGGCGCTGGAACCCCCACCAGATGGTACTTTGGTGAGCTGTTGGTTTGGGCTGTGACCACTCGGGGCCCCGCCCCTTCTACCATCACCTAGAGGACTCAGTGGATGCAAAAGGACCATGCAGATTTAAATACACTCCGTGCCTCCCCGTACACACCAGGAAAACACTCTTAGTTACTCACGTAGGCAAGAGCTGGGCCTTGCTGTAGTTGAACAATACAGTATAAAACAAATGTCAGTGTCATTCCAGTCACACGCCACGTCCGGGGCTGGAGAATCGGGATAGCAATCCCCCCCCCGCCCCACCGCTGCCTCCCCCAGACAGCCTGGACTCCCCAGGGTAACTGGGGGCGAGGGCAACTTTTCTCTGATTCTGATTCTTTCCCATTGAGCTCGTTCCTTTTAAGAGTTTCTTAGACACTCAGGCATTTCAAAAGTTTTGGTCCCTGGGGCCAAGGTGGGCTCTTTGGAACAAGATCAGTGAGATATTGATGGAGACAGGTTTGCAGAAGCAGAGAAAAAAGTGCTCGGCCCATCGTAGGCCCTTGGGGGAGGTCAGTCATTATTAGGTATTATTATGTCTTGGGTTGACTATTACAGAGAAAGAGAAGGCAACGGGAAGCCATGTTTAACGGCCGCGTAAACTTAACCGTAGGCTTTTGTGTTCCTACACACTGTGACAGACACAGTTTGGAAAAGTTGGATTTCCTGCATTTGTTGGAAGGGTTCCCTCCAGAGGGTGCCCAGCCCAGACAAGCTGCCTCTGTGACAGTTCTAGAACCATCTAGCAGGTCTAGAAAACAAGCCCCTCCAAGCCGTCTTCAGGCCTCCAGGCTGCCACCTCCCCAGCCCCAAACCTTCAGACAAAGGTACTGACAAGTCCTTCAAGCAGCCCCACTGCATGTCCCCTCCTCCTGAGGGACAGATGAGGCAGGGTGAGACAGAAGACAAAGAAGAGAGGAATGGACCCCAGGAGAGATGATTCTAGAAACTTGCTCTTCTTGTCCTCAGATTGTGTCAGTGTGGGTTTATCTGTATGGTTATTTAGCAGCGATCTCTGTTCCCCACCCATCTAGAAGTCTGGTGAATAGAAGGACAGCATCGCTCGGACTCCTCGCTGGACCCCATCCTCTGATGCATCCGGGTGATGCTCAGTCACTGCACTGAGCCAAAGCCCATAGCTGAGGGACGTTGCTCTTCCCATCCCCTGGGGTCCCAGTCAGAGGGGCACGTGGAGGAGTGACAGGTACGTCTCAGTCCTAGGCAGTTTACTGAGATTTACAGGGTGGTTCTCAATCTGGGTGCCCCAGAGTACAATTGGAGATGCCTGTAGACTTTTTTGGGGGGGCTGTCACAGCTTGGCAGAGGAGCTGCTACGAGGATCTTGTTGGGGAGAGACCAGGATGCTGCTAAAAGTCCTATAATGTCTAAGGCAGCCCCACAGCAGAGAATTATCTGGTCCGGAATGACAGCGGTACCGCTACTGAGAGGCCCTGATGTGAAGCAAGCTCCTCACGGTGGCAGGAGAGGGCTTGTCCCGAGTCATGAAACAGGACCCCTCAGGAGGCTGATCGGGGCTGAGGTGAGGAATCGGCCAGAGTCAAAGGACCCACCCAGCTGGAAAAAGACCCCTCCTGTGAGTTGCTGGGCAAGGGACCCGTTAAACACGGACCCGGGTCTTTCCATGGAGCCGAGACCTGTGCGCTAGGGCTCGGCCACTGAACAGGGGCTGCACTCACCGTGATGCTTGTGTCCTTCTTGCCCTTGTGGGAGGACGCCACCACGGCCAGGTACTGGATGACTTTCTTAGTGTTTTCTGTTTTCCCAGCTCCGGACTCCCCTCTGAAAGACACGGGAACAGTATGACATTGAAAATAACCTTACCCTCGTTCTAGAGCGCCGGTAGGACAAAGGAGGCTCCCAGCGGGGAAGCGACTTGCCCAAGGTCATGCTGCCAGCCCAGAGCTGCGTTGGACCTGAAACCCTAGGCTGGCTGCCACCTCAGTGTACGCTCCTCCTCCCCCTGCCCCCGAGAGGATGCAGGAAAGGATTCAGATGAAAAGAGTAAAAGAGACAAACTGAGTTTTCCTACCAAGGTCCAAACTTAGGTCTATTGGGAATCTTCTCTTTTTTGCTTAAGATACTTTACTTTTTTAGGCCAGTTTCAGGTTCACAACAAGGTTGAGCAGAAAATACACTGAGTTCCTCTATCCGCCTGTCTCTCGACATGTATAGCCTTCCCCACAGTCAACACACCCCCCGCGACCAGTGGTCCATTTGTTGTAATTGATGAACATACTCTAACATATCGTCACCCGAAGTCCAGAGTTCACACTAAGGTTCACGCTAGGTCCTGGATGTTCTGTGGGTTTGGACACATGTGACATGACATGAATCCATCATTATAGTCCCACACAGAATAGTTTCTTGGCAAATCGTCTACTTCTAAGACATTAGCTTTGTTGACAGAAAGATCAGGCAAAGGGCAGCCTTCTAGGAAGGGAACAGGTAACTCTTAGAATGCCAGCCCCTAAGATAAAAGTGTTAGAAGCTTCCCTTATGGGTTTTCCTACCAGCCATGTAAGTCCCTTCATCCCCTGGAAAAGCCCATGCTGACTGTAAGGTGGCTAGCTAATTATCTGAGGCATGTATCAGAAGACAAACCTGGCTGAAGTAATTCACGCTAAAGTGTAAATGACTGATATGTTTAGCACAGCCTAGTGTTCTTAGTCTTTTCAAAAGAGCACTCCTAAGGGGTGCCTGGGTGGCTCAGTGGGTTAAAGCCTCTGCCTTCAGTTCAGCTCATAATCTCAGGGTCCTGGGATTGAGCCCCACATCGGGCTCTCTGCTCAGTGGGGAGCCTGCTTCCTCCTCTCTCTCTGCCTAATTGTGATCTCTGTCAAATAAATAAATAAAATGTTAAAAAAAAAAAAAAAAGCAATCCTAGAATATGGCAGGCCTTCTTGACCCACCTGTCTCTCTGGGCCAGCAAAGATCATCGTGGTGGGATTTCTTCTTCCAAGGGTTCTAGACACTGACTCTGACTCCCACTCTTCCTGGTGAATTGGAAGGACAGGGTCTCAACCATAACTTTCTTTCCTTCTTGGCCTGCCTTCCCATTTTCTTCTTTTGTTTTTCCTTTCTTTGCCTAGACTCTCTCATTTTCTGAGCTCACAGAACATTCTGAAATGCAAGAGATAATTTTTTTTTTTTTTAAGTCTGGAAAAGAACGTGTCTCCCACGAGGTCAGCTCAAGGTTCTCCACGCTGAACCAGTGCCATAGCACTGGTGCGGTCCCTGCTCTTTTTCCTATTTAGGAAAGACATTAATTTTCCCTGCCAGGCACTCGTTAACAACTTTGCTCATGGATAAAAAAAGACAGAAAGTAACACGTGTCCTGAATTTCTGGACCTAGTGCTGTAGGTCCTGATGTCCGGACATCAAGTGTCTGATCTCCAGGAGCGCTGGCCTTAGTACTACCCTCTCCTTCTTCCTAATGGTCTTTGTCCCATTGGCCACATTGTTTCACATAGCCTCAGATGCACTTTGTGAATGGGGAACTGAGGAGTCAATTATTCCTATTTCTTGAGGGGGAAATAGAGTCCAAACAAAAAAAAAAAAAAATTTTTTTTTTTTTTTTAATTTTAAGGAGAGTTGATTTTTAGGGGAAGGAGAGGCCCCATGTTAATTGTTTCACATGCATTATCTCCTTTACCTTCCCTCCCCCAAACCTGAAGGTAGGATGTACCACTTCCCAGTTATTACAGAAGAGGAACTCTGGCCCAGAGTGGGTAAGCAACTCGTCCTAGGTCACACAGTAAGGCAAGGGCACAGTCAGAACTGAAAGGCCTCTGATTCCAATGCAGTCAGGATGCTTTCTACTACTTTTCGCCCAGTCATTCCACGATACAGGCCCACCCCTCCAGGGACTAGCTTTCTAAGGCCAGGGGAACCAATGAACCAAGCCATTTAGTCATTTACACCCTAGTATGAATTACTTATATTTATATTATATATTATATATAATTTATATGTATAACTTACATTATATATATATTACTTTTTATGTATATTATATATATTTATTATTTATATTTATAATATATATTTATATTTTATATTTATTTATATGATATATTACTTATATTATAATTACAGGCTAACAACAGAATGCTTGCCAGATGTCACCCCCAGACTGAAGGGCAGGTTCTGACCAAAGCAAGAGGAAGGAGAGAAAATCTGAGTACGGGAAGCCACCTTTATAGGTGATGCTGAGCCTATTCAGGTCTAAGTACACACAGCAGCTAGATCCCCAGAACGTCCCCTTTCCCACAGTAATCTCATTTTCCACCTTTGTTTTCAGCCTCTCCTACCTCTTCTGTTTTACAGCAAAGATACTGGCATGACCATGACTGTGGCCCTGACCTTTGACCTTATGAGGGAGGGGAAGTGGGACATACACTCTGGGAATCTGCTTCTCCCCATGTGGGCTGCTTGGCTCAACAGTTTCCAAGTTTTACTGATAAAAATAAATTGTCCTAGGAGGCTGTGCCAAAGAAAACTCCAGAGCTCCAGGCCCACGAGTGTCTGAAGATTGATGTGCTCGGGGCTGCTTTAGAAACATTAATATCTTTACTTTTCCGGCCCCTGAACTCTGGGGGTAAAGATGCCTTCCTGATCAACGTACTCAAAACCTCTGTCCTCTTTCGTAGGGAACTTGGTGCCCAGTTCCCTCCTCGTGACCATATAAGGTTTCCTGGCCTTGTAATCCCCCCACTGCCAAGTCCTGCCCCAAAGGCAAGGGCCCTTTAACCCCAGCTAGGCCAGCTACATGGGAGGGCCCTGTGCTTGACTTTGCACTCTGTTGTTGCCATCTTGAAATTCTTAACACTTTTGGAGTAAAGGGCTCTGCATTTTCATTTTGCATAATTTTTTACATCACGTGGCTGGTCTTGGGTCCCAAGGTTGAACACCATTTACGAAACCATTTCAGCTTGTGGTATGCCCTTGGCAGCGAAGCCAATTTAGCTTTGAGTCTCAGAGTTGTTCAGTCCCTGGTCCTCATGGGACCCCCTACCCCCGCAGCCAGTGAGGTCCTCTAGCAATTCTGTAGTCCAACTCCTACACACCCTGCAAAGCCCAGGTAAGCATTGCCTCTGTTCTGAATGCTGCCTCTAGGTAGGAGCAATCTCTCCTTCCCTGACAGCATCAGCCCACAGAAAACTCAATCAGCCCCAAGGCAAGACCATCTTAGTTCAAATCCCTGCTCAACCAGTTACCTGTGTGACCTTGGGTAGGTCATTCAACTACTCCCATGCCTTGGTTTCCTTATCTATAAAATGGGTATAGTTAAGGCACTTATATGATAGTTACAAGGATTAAATAAGTAGATATGTATAAAAATGTTTAGAACAAAGTCAGATATACAAAAAGATGAGCTATTATTACTTATAACCATTTCTTCCCTAACACTTACATTAATACTTCTAAATTAATGCTTATATAATACTTATAGTCTGTTTATATCATTATCTTCAACATTCACACTATTATTAAAACATAAATACTCTTGGAACAGTACATCAAAAACTAATGATGTATTATACGGTGACTAACATAACACCATAAAAAAATTAACAGCAACAACAAAAAACTATAAATCCCAACCTATTTTTCCACTATGCAAGCCAGAAGTCTGCAAACCATTCCTGTAAGGAGCCAATTACTGAACACTTTAGGCTTTGTGGGTCATGCATTCTCTGTCCCAACTATTCAGCTCTGCCATTGTAGCAGGAAAACAACCAACCACAGCTGTGTGCCAATAAAACTTTATTTACAAAAAACAGTGAAGGGCCGCATTTGGCCCACTGGCTGTGGTCTCCCAACGCTTTCCTATACATTTTAGACTAATGTTCAAAATCCTTCCCAGGGCCCAGAAGACCCCCTAACTTCCTCTGACCTCCTGGCCCACCACCCCCTTCTCTCTTAATCTAGCCCGTTGTCACATACGGGTTACTCCTTGAACGTAGCACTTCCTCTCAATCCAGGACCTCTCCATGTCTCCCTCACCTGGGTTCCCGACTTGTTCACACAGCACGAACTACATGCAAGACCACAGGACTCAGCTCCAAACATTACATTCACTCACTTTCCAGTTACTGACTGCATTAACATCTGTAGCAAATTTGTGAGTCCCACCTGGGCTTACCTTGACCACTGATTTTTTTTTTAATTAATTTATTTGACAGAGATCACAAGTAGGCAGAGAGGCAGGCAGAGAGAGAGAGGAGGCAGCAGGCTCCCTGCAGAGCAAAGAGCCCAATGTGGGGCTTGATCCCAGGACCCTGGGACCATGACCTGAGCCGAAGGCAGAGGCTTTAACCCACTGAGCCACCCAGGCGCCCCAACCACTGATTATTTTTAAAAGCTCATACCCTGCTATCAACAGGCTAATGCTCGAGTCACTTGGGCTGATTTTGACAATGGCCCAAAAGAAATTTAAAAAGGAGAGCTAAGCTGTTGATGGTTCAGGGGGGACTGGACACACTGGCAAGCGACAGTTGAATGGCTATAGCCAACCCCTCTCACTGGGCACTGGCCAGGTACAGGGGCAGTGTGCTGGGGAATGAGGACATTGCCCCGCCCTCACTGAGCTTACATTCCAGGAGAGGGAGGGAGACACTAGCCAAGGAAACGAGTAAGTAATCAAGGTCATCCGAGGGTCTGTGATTGCTCCATCAGGGCGGCATGATGGGGGCTGGGGACATGAGGTGGCTGTTGTTGGGTAGCCCAGAGGAGGAAAGGAGCCCTGCGAAATGCAGGCAAACCCTATAATGTAGGTACATTATTAACATGAAATCAATAACACAAGTCACAAACACACAGTGTGGTACTAAATCTAGCACCGAAAGGACACAGTCAGGGAGTTGGAACACAAAGGTGGGGTTTCTTCCACTGGGAATGTGTATGTCATTGGGCCATTCAAATGTTTGCAAATATGGACTCAAGAGGGGTGTCTGGGTGGCTCAGTGTGTTAAAGCCTCTGCCTTCGGCTTGGGTCATGATCTCGGGGTCCTGGGATCGAGCCCTACATCGGGCTCTCTGCTCAGTGGGGAGCCTGCCTCCTCTCTCTGCCTGCCTCTCTGCCTACTTGTGATCTCTATCAAATAAATAAAATCTTTTAAAAAAAATATGGACTCAAGAAATAATAAGGATCGATTGTGTGTGTGTGTGTGTGTGTCTTTATGTTCATTTATGCATATTTTTTAAAGTCTGGAAACAATCACAGCTACCATCACTAGAGGATGGTTAAACACGACACAGCATTTCTGGGCAGCCTCAAGGAGGGAGGCTGGTTTATGTGTGATCAGAGAGAACGTACTCCAAGATCCACTGTGGAGTGGAAAAACCAAGGGCAGACCAGCATGTGCAAAACACAACCACTGTGTTTTCTAAAACCCAGAGTTCTGGATCCTCCTAGAGAGGGAGAAAATCCCAACCAGCTCTGGGAACAGCACGTCAGCATTCTCTCACGGCATACGTTGTCTGGAGCAGGATCACAGCTGCCCCTTGAATGCGTGTGAGCTTTCCAGTTTTCCACAGTCCCCACCACTCCCTAATGTCACCCCTGACCTCATCCACCCCTTTCTGTTACCGCCAGCCTCTCCAAGGCATTAGCATCTATAAATCCTGGTCTGGGGAGACAATAATGTCTGTAAGAAGCTAGCTGTAGATCTACCCACCAGGCCTAAAAGATGCATTAAGATAAGAAAATCATGAACACAGCTTATCAGGATTATGACTCGCTACTATTCACTGCCTGTCCGCAGCCCCCCCAAGTTTCTCCTTGCTTCCGCTTAGCATGGCTGACAGTGAAGCCACATTTCCAAAAACATCTAGCAAGCAGCAGTTATGTTCGCTGAGTGCTAAATGACATCATCAGATGCCATGCTCGGTGTTTTCCGTCACTAACTCATATATTCCTCACAACCACCCTGTGAGGCGGGTGCAGCTGTCCATTCTACAGGCAAGGAAACTGAGGCTCAGACAGGGTGGGTGGCTTTCTGTGGAAATACGGCAGAGCTGGGTCCCAGACTCCTTACTTATCCGTCTAGCTCCTTGGCTGCCCCTGACATGAAAATCTGGCCTATTTCTGGAGCCAACATGGCCCCATGATGACTCACTTGGATCAGCTGAGTGTTGTCACAGCGTCACTTAGGGGCCAAAGGGACCCAAGAGCTCCCCACCGCTTTACTTTGTCAGTCAGCAGAGTCCACAAACAGCCTGAGGACCCCTGTGCCAGGGTGGGCGCAGTTCCAGCCCAGTTCAGGCTCCCCATGAGCTGAGACCAAGGACCTTTTCTTTAACCTCTGTATGCACCAGGTAACCCAGATGTGTTTCTGCCAAAAGGCCTGCACCCTGGGGTCAGGAATCTGGCCACTGAGTCAGGAGTACCCCCTGCCCCACCGGTGAGGCCAGGCCATCAGGCTTCCAGGCCAGTCATTCAGCAACGGATGTTCAGACACATCTGGGGACAGAAAGTCTAGAAGGACCAGCACCCCAGGGCTATCTGAGCTGGTTTTAAGCAGCCATGGTCCCCTAAATAACCTGCCCGGGGAAGCCACCATTGACACGGACATGATGACTAAACCCAGCAGACCCAACGTGAACCAGGTGATGAAGCTTAACATCACTTAGGACAGGTCACATTAGAGTCATGTGGGTTGGATCTTCCCCCTGAAATGGTGGGATGAAGAAGACACCTCACCTCAGTGCCATTCTCCCCAAAACCTGTAACCCCAGTCTAATGTCCCGGAAAAACATCAGACACACCCAGATTGAGGGGTGTTCGGCTAAATCCCCGCTCAGCCCTCAAAACGATCATGGGTGCCGGAGGAGCTCAGTCGGTTAAGCATCTACATTTGGCTCAGGTCATGATCCCAGGGTTCGGGGATAGAGCCCCATGCGGGGCTCCCTAATCAGCGGGAAGCCTGCTTCTCCTTTTCCTGCTGCCCCTCCCCCACTCCTGTTCCATCTTTCTCTCTCAAATAGATAAATACAATCTTTAAAAAAAAAAGAAAGCAACCATTAAGGTCATGAAAAACAAGGGAAGTCTGAGAAACTGTCATAGCCCAGGGGAGTCTAGGGAGACATGACTACGAGATGCCATTCTGGATGGGATCATGAAACAGAAGGACATTAGTAAACATACCGGTTCTTGTCTTAGTGGGACACATGTGGCGATGTCACATGTTACTATAGGAGAAACGGAGACCTGGCAGGTGGGATATGGAACTCTCGACACTATCTTGGCACCCTTTTTGTAAATCTAAAATCATTTCAAAAATATTCTATTTTTTTAAGTGATTCCACTTAAATAATAACAGTAATTTAACAATAATGTGCACACACAGCCAAAGTCCTAACCACAGTGCCAGGCAAATAAGGTCAGGGAAACATGAATTCTTTTTCTTTCTTTTTCTTTTTTCGTGAGTTCTTCTTCAAACCAAACTCCAGAATCAAGAGCCTTAGAGCAGAGGCAACTTTTGCTTCTGGGATCCTACTTCCATCCTCAAAGACAGAGGCTGAGGAGTCACAGAGGAAGTTCTGCCCACAAAGAAGGACATCATCATATATCTGTTTGGGAATAATATGCATTTATTTATTTCTTAAAGATTTTATTTATTTATTTGAGAGAGAGAGAGAGAGAACACCCCTGGGGTGAGCATCAGAGAGGGAGAAGCAGACTCCCTGATGAGCAGGGAGCCCGATGCGGCTGGATTCAGGACCCCTTGATCCCAGGACCACAGGATCATGACCTGAGCTGAAGGCAGATGCTTCACCCACTGAGCCACCCAGTCACCCTGAAGATAAAATTTAAAATGACCTAAGAGGGGGCACCTGCATGGCTCAGTCGTTAACCGTCTGCCTGGGACGTCTGCCTTGATCCTGGGATCAAGCCCCAAATTGGGCTCTCTGCTCAGCGGGAAGCCTGCTTCTCCCTCTCTCACTCCCTCTGCTTGTGTTCCCTCTCTCTCTGTCTCTCTCTGTGACCTAAGAACTTCACACTTGGAGTCTGGTCAAGGGTTTCACTAACTCTACAGAGGGTCCGTAGTCATCAGAAGGGATATTTGTAAATAACACGGAAATGGGACATCAGTGGGAAGTCAAGCAGGAAAAAAAACAAGAGAAAAACATGTATGTGCACGATTGAGTTCACACTCATGTTTAAAACTGCCTAGAAATACAACAACAAGGCAACATCAGCAACAAGGGGCCACACCAAGGTTTACTGGGGCCAAACTTGGCAGTGGACTGTGGGTGAAGTTTTCCCATCGTTCACTTTTGGGTGTTTATCTGCTTTACTCTTACAGTTACAAAAAAAATTAAATATAAAATATATGTGTTTGCGAAATGCATTTTGCATTTCAATTTAATGTAAATTAAAAACTCTTTATTTTGTCTTTAGGGTAGAATGGAAAAAAAGAGCAAAAGGAAGTAGAGAGAAGTTCGTTGATTTGCCTGAAGCCACGAGTCAGAAAACTTTTTCTACAAAGGGCCAGAGAGTGACTATTTGAGCCCTTGAGGCGCACAGATGATCTGCTGTGCATACTCAACTCAGCCCTAACAGCACAGATGCAGCCACAAGCCAAACTGACACGAGTGGGTGTGGCTGTGTTCCAATAAAACTTTATTTGTAAGAACAGAGGGCCAAATCTGGCCCTAGGGGGACAGTTTGCTGACTCCTGGCCTAAAATCACAGAGATCTATCTCAGGGATTCTTGGATCTGTGCAAGCAGAGAGCTTCACAGCAGCCAGGATTCTGATTCCTCAGCCTGGGCTTTGCTCTGGAACCCCACGGTGCCTCCAGCAAGCAAGGCTCAGCAAAACCCCCACAGAGCGCCACCACTGCATCAGACAACCAGCCAACAAGGATGTGACACCTGCTACGGGCCGGGAACCATACTAAGTTCTCCCCTGACATGGCCCCTTCAATCTTCCCAACCAGCCCAGGGTGTGGCGGCAATTGATGGCCCTATTCTACAGATGAGGAGACTGAGGTTTGCAGACATACCCATCTTGCCCAAGAAAGAAATGCCGGCATGCAGCGAAGTAGGAAAGCAGACCTACCCCTGTGTCTCCAAGGCCCCACCACCTAACCACAAGGGCTGCCCTCTTGAGATTATCTGTGTCCCCTCAATACCACACTGCATTATCAAAATCCTGTAGGCTTTTACCAAGAAGTGTGCCTTCTTGAAAAACAGCAGAAGGGATAAGGGAGGTGGCATCAAAGTAGGAGGCCTGCTTGGGAGGGAACTCTGGCCAGGCCATAGGGGAGGCGCCCAGTGGAATTGTCTGTAAATAACTCAGGGCTTAGCATACAATAAGTGCTCACTAAATGCTCATTTCAGAAAGGGGGATGGTGTAGAACAAGACTGCACCAAGTATCTATTGATGGTTTGGTTGTGCCTGCCTCCCTGTGAGGACTTCCGTTCAGCAAATGTCAAGTGCGTCTCTACTCTGTGCCACATATGAGCGAGGCCCCTGGGAAGGTCAGCAAAGAGCTCTGCCCTCGTGGACTTTTCTTTTTAGCAGGCTGGATCTCGACTGTATTAACAAACAAGAAAGGCGTTCCACTTACGTGCACAGAATGGACTGGTCCTCTCGATCTGAGAACAGAAAGAAAAAAGGCCATGAATTAGAATCAGGTCTGAGCTGAGGGTCTGGAGACGGCTCCTCCCCGCGCTCCGCCCCCCAAACTCCTGCACACTGGCCCCATCAAAGTGGCGAGGGGCCTGCTGGGCTCATCGCCCAGGGTGAAGGGGACACGAGCAGAGCCAAGAGGACAGTACGGTTCCTTTCAGCACTGTTCCCTACCCCCAAGTCCTGAAAGCAATCCCGGAAAGATGCTGGAGCCTGATGAGTTCAAAAGGCAGTGGGCTTTCCAACCCCTACAGCTCTTGTGGGGTGGGGGGTGTCCTGGGAGCCCACTCTGCCAGACAGAGCATACTGGGATCCCACTCAGCCACTTCTTAGCTCTGTGGCCTCGGGCAAACAGTCTTAACCCCTCCGTGCCTCAGTTTCTGCATCTGGAATATAGGGTAACTGACAGTTTGGGTTTGAAAATGCAGCGTATCCTGTCCTGGGAAGACCAGCACCCCATGTTCCTCTAGCACACATGCTCTCCATCTCACCCCTGCCATCAGATACAGTCTTGGTCCCCACTGGGTCCCCCAGCCCAGAGGGCGGGGAAGCACCAAGGACGGACAGAGCCCCGAGGGGCCCTACTTCCTGCCCCCAGATCCCAAGAAGCCCCTCCCTGCCACTTCTGAGGCTGGCTTTCTAGCTTTCCCACCCCGTCCAGGAGCCCCCGGACCATCCTCCATACATTCCTTTCCTAGATCAAGTGCTGGGTCATGTTGCTGACCACCAGAGGACCCTGGTGGGGAACACAGGGCATCGTGAGATGAAAGGTGATTAAGCAGACATTACTGATCGCCTTTACTCTTTTTTTTTTTAATGATTTTTTTAAGATTATTTATTTATTTATTTGACAGACAGAGATCACAAGTAGGCAGAGAGGCAGGCAGAGAGAGAGAGGAAGGGAAACAGGCTCCCTGCTGAGCAGAGAGCCCCATGTGGGGCTCAATCCCAGGACCCTGGGATCATGACCTGAGCTGAAGGCAGAGGCTTAACCCACTGAGCCACCCAGGTGCCCCCCCCACTTTTTAAAGATTTTATTTGCTTGAGAGAAAGAACAAGCAAGCACAAGTAGGGGAAGCAGCAGGCAGAAAGAGAGGCAGAAGCAGGCACCCGCTGAGCAAGGAGCTGGATGTGAGGCTTGATCCCAGGACCCTGGGATCATGACCAGAGCTGAAGGCAGAGGCTTAACTGACCAAGTTTGGTTTTTTTTTTTTTTTTTAAGATTTTATTTATTTATTTGACAGGGAGAGACACAGTGAGAGAGGGAAATAAGCAGGGGGAGTGGGAAAGGGAGAAGCAGGCTTCCCACTGAGCAGGGAGCCCGGTGCGGGGCACGATCCCAGGACCCTCATGACCTGAGCCGAAGGCAGACGCTTAATGACTGAGCCACCCAGGCGCCCTGACCTTCTACTCTTAAAGTGGCCTCAGAGGGTGGAGCCAGGGTCTGGAACTCATTTCCTGCCCTATGAGGGATATGGGGAGAGTCACCGACAAATTCGACTGCTAGCAAATTAACCGTAACTGAGAAATCAGAGCAGAGAGAGAGGGAGAGAGACTCTCAAGCAGACTCCACACTGAATGCCGAGCCCGACACAGGGTTAGGTCTCAGGACCCCAAGATCACGACCTGAGTAGAGACCAAGAGTCAGACATTCAAGGAACTGCGCCACCCAGGTGCCCAATAAAGTTGTTTTTTAAAAGAAAGTGCTCTTAGATAAAGCCCACAGGCCTGAGCATGGCACTCAAGGCTTCCTGAGACTCCCCAGCCTTGACACCCCTGGGTCCTTCACTCTGATGCCCCAACGGAAACCCCCACCCCCCACCCCAAGCATACTCCTGCTTGTTCAGGCTGTTCCCTTGTTTTCTGGCCCCTTCCTGGTCCCTCAGCCTCAAAGATGACACCTCCTTGGGATGCCTGGGTGGCTCAGTTGGTTAAGCATCTGCCTTCAGCTCAGGTCATGAGCCCAGGGTCCTGGGATCGAGTCCCGCGTCAGGCTTCCTGCTCAGCGGGGAATCTACGCCTCCGTCTCCCTCTGCCTGCACTCTTGCTCATGCTCTCTCTTTCAGATAAATAAATAACATTTAAAAAAAAAAAAAAAGGATGACACCTCCTCCAAGGAGCCTTCCCTACGGCGATGGAACCACGGCATGGCTTGGCTGTCAATCTCCTTCAACACTGTCAAGCTATCACAAATTGTCAACCTTGCTGGAGAGAGTAAGCCCTGAGAAGAGCCTCCAGTCTCCTCCACAATCTCTCTGTTGCCTCCAGGTCCCTCCCAGATGGAGATTCAGGACCACTCCATGGTTCCTGCCTGTCCGCAAGACGGGGCGATATTCCACACCCCTGGTCCCACAGCACCTGCGCTTCCCAAATGCTCTGTCCCAGGTTTGCTTCTTTCTGTTTGCTGGTGTCTGTGCCCCACAGGACTATGGAGCCCTTAGGCAGAAGCAACCAGTTCTGGACCTTGCTTCCTTCCGTTTCCGGACCCCAGCTCCCAAGCCCTGAGCTCCTGATATAGAAAGTTTAGTTGGTGAGCTCTGAAAAAAAAACACCCCTAACCCTAGAAGAAGTGGGCTTTTGGGGTGCCTGCGTGGCTTGGTGGGTTAAGCCCCTGCCTTCGGCTCGGGTCATGATCTCAGGGTCCTGGGATCCAGCCCCACATCCAGCTCTCTGCTCAGCAGGGAGCCTGCTTCCCTCTCTCTCTCTCTCTGCCTGCCTCTATGCCTACTTGTGATCTCTATCAAATAAATAAATAAACTCTTAAAAAAAAAAAAAAAAGAAGTGGGCTTTTTTTTTTTTTAAGTAGGCTTCTTGATGGGAACGCTTGATATACATATGAAAAAACGACTTGTTTATTCATTCATTCAACAAATACTTTAAGGGTATCTACCAAATATTGGGCATGATGCTGGCCCTAAAAGTACCACATAATAGTACGTAATACTTAGCACCTTCTCGGTGCCATGCATTGTTCTAAGCATTGACCTGCATTAACACACATTTGACCTCGCGTATCCTATGAAATAGGCCTTTTTATCCCCCTTGTACAGATGAAGAAACTGAGACACACAGAAATTTTTCAACTTGCCCACAGTTATGCAACAGTGGATGAGGCAGGATTTGAACCCAAATTGGGCCAGACACACTTCCATGTGCAACCTTTGATCTTGACCCCTTCCCCCTTTGGGGTTGAGGAAACAGAAGTTAGGTAGCCCAAAGTCACATGGCCACTTCGGTGACCAATCAGTGTTCTGAAACACCGTGGGTCAGAGGGAGGGCTCTTCCTGCTTTCCCGGGTATGAGAGCACATAGGAAATGTGACATGGGTCCTGAGGGGCCATAGCTGCAGGAGATTAGAAAAGACATTGGGGGACAAGGCAGCTTGGGGAGACCAGCATGACCAAGCCAAGAAAAGGCATGAGGCCTATTCCCAGGCCATGAAGAAGCTGTGCTAAGGTCGAGGTGGGAAGAAGGAACCACAGTATGGAGTGGCCTCTAGGATAGAAGAAGGATCCACTTCCTAAGAAGCAGATCTCAAATCCACACATCTGTCCCAGCATGCCTGTCTCACCCAGTCTAAGAAATATCACTTTGAGCCCACATCGTCTATCTCCCTATACTAGAAAGCAAGCTTTACTGGGGAAGTAGAAACTTATACGTTTTGTTTAACATTGTATCTCCAGTACCTTGCACATAGTTGGTGCTCAATTATATTGTTGGATGGATGGATGGATGGGAAGATGAATGGTTGACTGGATGGAAGGGAAGGTGGATGGATGCATGGATGGATGGAAAGATGGATGGATGGATGGACAGCTGGGTGTGTGGGTGGATGGATGGATGGGAAGATGAATGGTTGGCTGGCTAGATGGAAAGATGGATGGATGGATGGATGGACGGATGGACAGTTGGGTGGGTGGGTGGATGGATGGATGGGAAGATGGAGGGATGGCTGGCTGGATGGATGGATGGATGGAAGAATGGATGGATGGATGGACAGCTGGGTGTGTGGGTGGATAGATGGATGGTAAGATGGATGGATGGCTGGCTGGATGGGAAGATGGATGGATGAATGGATGGATGCATGAATGGATGGACGGATGGACACTTGGGTGGGTGGGTGGATGGATGGACAGACAGTTGGGTGGGTGGGTGGATGGATGGATGGGTGGTACTGGAGAAGGCCATTCCTGTGTGTCACTGGGGAATAGAGCAGACAGTAATGACCATATCTAGAGGGTGGAATTCTATCACATAGGGAAGGTCTAGGCCCACCACAAGGCAACATGAATGACTGGGCAAGTTCCATGAACGCTGTTCCACCTCGAATTAGTCCTCCTTTTCTTCTCTCAGATTACAGATGGGCATTCTGGTGACCCATTTGAGCCACAACCTCAAAACAAAAGGAAGAGATACCAAAACATTACTTAATTCCTCTTTCTTGCTCTAAGTTTTTCCACCTTGAGGTGGCAGTACAGGCCTCAGCTGCCTGCGGGCACCATGTTCAGGGAGTGTGGAGACGCTCCATTCAGGCAAGTCTGACCCCTGAGCTGAGGGCCAAGGGGAGGCCCTTGCAGGGAGAAGGACCCCAGGAACAAGACAGAAAGACGGAGCGCTCTCCCTCTGCATCAGAACTCCATCCCCACGGAGTCTCATCTTCCAGTCCAACTGCACTGACTCGTACCTATACCGCCGTCTTCTGCTCTGATTCCTGGCTGCTCCACACCCTTCCAGAAACATCCACATCAGGAATACCCACACATGTGACTAATGACAGACGCCTAAGTCGGTCTACTGTAACAACATCAGCAGTAGTGGAAGACTGGATGCAAACCATTTGACTGGTCCATCCACTGAAGACAAGCTAATCAAGCAACTTCTAATAGTTAAACACTGGTGTGGCCATGTAAGGGCACATTAGGCAGCCAGTAAAAAGGACCAAGCAGATATTTATCCACTGATGCAGAACTCTAAGATATGTTAAGCTAAAAAATAAATAGCTAGCAAAGATGGCAATATGCCTTTTGTGTCTTAAAAAGAAGGATATAGGGGCATCTGGGTGGCTTAGTTGTTTAAGAATCTGACTCTTGATTTTAACTCAGATCCTGATCTCCGGGTCCTGAGATTGAACCCCCAATCGGGCTCTGCACTGACCCGGAAGTCAGCTTGGGATTCTTCTAACCATTCCTTCATCTCAACAAAAAATGGTGAATGGAAAAATACTATCTTTTTTTTTTTTTAAAGATTTTATTTATTTATTTGACAGACAGAGATCACAAGTAGGCAGAGAGGCAGTCAGAGAGAGAGGAGGAAGCAGGCTCCCTGCTGAGCAGAGAGCCCCATGCGGGGCTCGATCCCAGGACCCTGGGATCATGACCTGAGCCAAAGGCAGAGGCTTTAACCCACTGAGCCACCCAGGTGCCCCTGGAAAAATATTCTTTACTGCTCTTAGGGAAACCACTGTAACCCCAAAGTTTAGGACCCAGGGGGAAAGAAACAGCCACCACCTACAATGCCTTCAGTGGCTCCCCCTTCCAGAGTGCTCACTGTAACTCACTGCGCCTGCGCTGAGCTCCTTTGGTGCAGCATGACCCATTTAATTCCCAAGGCAGCCCTGGAGGTGGGCACTAGCATCACCCCCATTTTACAGATGAGGAAAACAGAGTACAGAAGGTGACCTGTCCAAGTCACAGCACCACCACCCCTCCAGAAGATATGTCTGTTCTGAAACTCAGAAGGTGACCTTATTTAGAATCAGGAGGTTACAGGTGTAATTAAGGATCTCCAGATGAGATGATCTTGGACTTAGGATAGCTATCTAAATCCATGACCACTGTTCTTATTTCTGAGGGAAAAGTACAGTGAGATTAGAGGTGCAGAGACAAGGCCCCATGAAGGAGGAGGCAGAGACAGGACGGGTGTGTCTACAAGACAAAGAAAGTCAAGAATGGCTAGCCACCACCTAAAGCCAGGATTCTCCTTCAAACTCTCCAGAAGGAGCCAACCCTGCCCACGCCTTCATTCAGGCAGAAAAAAAAAAAAAAAAAAACAGGAGAAAAACCTTTCATGGGGCGCCTGGTGGCTCAGTGGGTTAAAGCCTCTGCCTTCAGCTTGGGTCAGGATCTCAGGGTCCTGGGATCGAGCCCCGCATCGGGCTCTCTGATCGGCAGGGAGCCTGCTTCCCTTCCTCTCTCTCTCTGCCTGCCTTTCTGCCTACTTGTGCTGTCTGTCAAATAAATAAAATATTAAAAAAAAAAAAAAAAGCCTTTCATCTCCGAGGGGCACAGCAGGGAGAGACAGCAGTCAGGATCACCTCTCCCGTGGAGGGGAAACCTGCTGGGGAAGGTGTCCGGCTCTGGCACAACCACCAGCTCCTTGTTCTGGAATTCAGGAATATGGATGTCTGTGCCTCCAACTTCCACCCAAAGGAGAAACCCGCTCAGGGACAGAGCCAAATAGGAAACCCATGAAACACGGAGCAGGAAGTAGGGGAGGGGTAGAGCACCCTGCGATCAGAACCAGGCAGAGAGAGAGACACATACTCCATCCCTGCCCAGAGGGGGCTGGCCCAGACAACCTCTGCTATTTTAAGGAATGATTTTGAGACTGACGGACGGACAGACGGTCTATCTTGATCCCTCTGCTCCAGGGAGAGGGACAGGCTTTCCCAGCAGTCTTGGGAAGCCTGGCCCAGAGATTTATAGGGTCAGACGCTCGTCCTGGGGCCTTTCCCCGCCAGGTCACCAGGAGAGGCAGCAGACTCCTGGGGAAGGTTCAGAAGCTGCCAGGGCAGCTCTGTGCTGGGGGCTGCCGGGGACCTCTGGCTGGGGACATTCCCATCGGAAACGCACTGCCTCCAAGCATGGGAAGCTGAGGGTACGGGCAGAAGGAGGGCTTGATGTAGGCACTGCGTGCTGACCCACGACTTCCTGGGGCATTCTGCCTCCTTCCTGAGCCCAAGCTTGGGTCTGACACAAGAGAGCAGAGTCCTCTGAATGTGGGAAGCAGAGTCTCCTCTGAGCTTTGTACCTGCATCTTCTGCCCACGGCACCCTATTCCCGCCTGACGCATTCTCCTCTTCCTCCTTTTTCCCATTGAGGTGAAATTCACACAACATGAACCAAGTACAAGTGAACAGTTCGGTGGTGTGGAGTATGTTCATAGCTTTGTGCCCTGTGCATGGTGTGCCTGGGGCAGATCTAGTTCCAGAACATTCTTATCATCCTAAGCTCTCAACCCATTTAGCAAATCATTCTTCCTTCCCCACTCCCATAACTGCTAGCAACCAGTGTCTGCCTGGTTTCACTTAGTGTGGTGTTTTTGAGGTCCATCCCTATATTGTGGCATGTGTCCGCACTTCCTCCCTTTCCATGGCTGAGTAATATTCCCTTGCATGGATATACCATATTTTGTGTATTTATTAATCTGCCAATGAGCATTTGGGCTGTTTCTACCTTTTTGGTTATTGTGAAGAGTGCTGCTCTGAACATTCAAGTAAAAGTTTTTACTTGAGAACTCGTTTTCAGTTCTTTGGACTAGAGACCGCAATCCATTTTTTTTTTAAATTGAAGATTTATTTATTTATTTTAGAGAAACAGAGAACAAGCGTGAATGAGGACAGGGGAGGGCAGAGGGAGAGAGAGAGAATCTCAAGCAGATTCCCCACTGAGCACCGAGCTGGACACAGAGCTTGATCTCACGACCCTGAGATCATGACGTGAGCCAAAACCACGAGTCGGATGCTTAACCTACTGAGCAACCCAGGTGCCCCACTCCCAATCCATTCTTGAAATGGCACCTTGAGAGTCACTTCCTCTATGATCTTCTCTGATTCTATATTTCCTAGAGCTAAACTAGAGACCTTTCCACTGCATGCCCCCTCTAGGGTTGCCATGGACAGTGGTATAAGTTGTATACTGCATAACTCAAGTGGAAACCATTCACACTGGTCATTATAGATTTGTACATTTATTAAAACAATCTTCCGGCAGATAGAGGAAAAGTGCCTTGGGACAGCAGTGCCTTTTTCTATTTCTATAAAGGTACCACATGGCTTCATGGTGGCCCTGGCTCCAATAGCCCAAAGCCTCCCTCCACTGTAATCTAATGTCACTGTGATCACTGTTTTAACTCAAGACGTTGTAGTGGGAAAAGGTATAGATTATATGGAAAAATAATGGATCCTTTATCCACGAGAGGACTCTATGGATGAAGGGGACATTTTCCATCTTAGAAAACAATTTTGCTGCTTTACATTATTTACAATAGCCAAACAGGAGAAACAACAAAAAAATCCATCAACTGCTAAGTGGAGAAGCAAAAATCCATACCGTGGAATATCACTCAGCCAGAAAGAAGAAATCTAACACTGACACCTACCACAATGTGGATGGACACTGAAGCCATGATACTCTGAGAAAGAAGCCAGTCACCGAAGACCACATACTGTAGCATTCGTGACATTGATAGGAAGTGTGCAGAACAGGCCAATCTAGAGAGACAGAAGGTGGACAAGCAATCCTGTGGAACTGGAGCTAGGAGGGGGAAATGGCTACCAACAGGCACACGGCTTTTTTTTGGGGGGGGGGTGGTTAGAGATACATAAAATCAGATTATGCTGATGGCTGCCTTCTCCCCCACCGCCGTAAAGTCACTAGTGACCAGGGAGCTGTATACTTTGTAAATATTTTATTTATTTATTTGACAGAGGGATAGAGAGAGAGCACCAGTAGGCAGGGTGGCAGGCAGAGGGAGAGGGAGAAGCAGACTCCCCACTAAGTAGGGAGTCCCATGTGGGGCTCGATTCCAAGACCCTTGGATTATGACCTGAGCCAAAGGCACTTGCTTAACTGACTGAGCCACCCCAGGGAACAGTGCCCCAGGGAACTGTATACTTCAAATGGACTGATTTATGATATATAAATTATACCACAATAAAGCTTTTTAAAAGAAACTATGTTAATTTTACACCATCTCTGAATCAAGAGACCTGCCTCCTTAAACTTCACATAGATCTGTTTGTTTTTCAGAAGTTACAAAACGGGGCCGGGGTGGCACAGTCAGTTAAGTGTCTGACTCTTGATTTCGGCTCAGGTCATGATCTCAGGGTCTTGGGTTCGAGGCCCCGCATCAGGCTCTGAGCGCAGCAAGGAGTCTGCCACAGGTTCCCTCTCCCTCTCCCTCTGCCCTTCCCCGCAGCTTGTACACGCACATTCTCTCTAAAATAAATTAATTTTTTAAAAAAAGAGAACAAGTTACAAAACTGCTTTTCATGCTTTTCCTACGGGCCCCTGAGTGGCAAGGGCTGGGCCTGATCCCAGCTACCAGGAACAGAGCTTGGCACATAGTAGGTGCTCAAGAAATGCTTTCTCCTTTGCATCTCTCTCCCCCAAGGCAATCGAGACGGAAGCAACAAAAACACTTCTGTCTATGGTCACAACCGCACTCAGCAAACACATCCTGAGCCTCTACTGGAAACACAAAGTTCCTGAGGACCTACTGAGTCTGTTTCTAAGAGGCCTGGGATGCAGGGTGGGAGTCAGACGGGCAAAGAAATGAAGGCGGGAAGCGAGCAAAGGCTCCCATAGGTGTCTGCCCAAAATGCTATGGACAAGAAGGTTGCTTCTGCAGCTGCTTGAGACAGAGATGCGAAGTCTTCACAGCTGAAGTGATTCTGAGCAGCGAGTGTAGACTGTGTAGGAATCACCGGGGTAGGGAGTGTGGGAGACACCAAGGAAGTAGAGAACCTCATGCAGGGGGCCTGGCACACAGTAGGTCAGAGATGGAGAGAGGACAGAGTCCAGGAGCAGAGGGGTGCAGGGCTGGGGCCGGCAGTCCAGCATCGCCCAGCCCAGAGATGTGGGGTGCTCCCTACCTCACATGCACCCCGAAACATGCCCCTCTCTCTCTTTCTTCTCCCCAGATTCGGGGTCCGGCTTTGGATGTGCCAGTCTGCGAGTCAGCGTGCGGGGGAGAGCAAGCACTCTGGTGGTCCCTCTCCTGAAGAGGCCTGAGGACTCTCACGGGACGCCCAGCTCCCCGCAGACCAGCTATTTCGGCCCGATCCCAAACACAAGCTCGTGGTTGATGGCTGGGGAGCCAGAGGCTTGCAGGTTGACCATAAAAGGAGAAAACCAAGCTGGGACTGAGAACAGACCCGGGCTCACGGCTTCTCTTCCTTCCCATGCCAGGCTGTTAGGGAGGTGGCCAGGCCTATGTCACTAGAGGGGCACCCTTCCCCACCCCAGCCAATGGAGGACACAGCCTCCCCTGTATGCAGAAGAGCACCTGCCTAACTAATGCCACACGAGAAGGTAAATGTCAGGGCCGGGCCTCCGCTGTGGGCCGCAGACAGGTGACAGCCGAGACCTGCGACACCGGCCGGGAGCGGACAGCGTGTCCCCCGTGCACTGTCCAAATCAACCCCTGCACCAGCTGGGGCAGGCCCAGTTCTTAGCCTCACGGCTCACAGAGACTCTAACCCAGCTCCAGGGCCCTTGGCCCAACCGACTACTGGGCAGGTCAAGGTCCTTCTCTTTCTCAGGACCTTTTCCTCGTCCTCCAGCGGAGCTGGTAGGAAGAGATTCCGGGTGGGAAGAGAGAATGCTGGAGCCCAGCAGGAATTTTCCAGATCCACAGGGACTTCTGACATCTCTCATAACAGACCTGGCCAGGTGATGGATGGGGTCTGGGAAGACCAGTATTTTCCTGGGGGGGCTCTCGGGCCTCAGCTCCCGCCTGCCCCACTCTCCCTCCTCCTTTTTCTGCTCCAACCCCACCAGCCTGTGGATCCCATAGGCATCTCATTTGTTACGCCCACGTGTCCCCTGCCCTGCCCTCCCAGACTCTTGGCAGCCTCCAGGGTCCACCTCAATGCCCTCGGGAACTCCCTTCCAGAGCCCGTGTGTTTGTGGGGCTGATTTGATCATCTACCTGCCTTCTCCCTCGCCTTGTTCCTACCAAGTAGCTGGTACCCCACCTCACCAACCCCACCCCCCCACAGTGGGGTCTCAACACTGTTGAATTAAAAGGGGAACAGGGAGCCAGGTGCCCTCTGAGGTTGGGGGAATGCAGAGGGAGGAGGCTGGCGTATGTGTTTGTGCTCAGCAAAAGTCCACGTGGGGTGACTGAGGCGATCAGGCCTGCTTCTTCAACTCGATATTTACTGCTTGCTACCAAAAAAAAAAAAAAGGAATTCTCCCCAGCTCTCTCCCCTCCGTCTAAGTAAGACACCAGAAGCACTCCATAAAAGGGTTGTAAGAATCAGATGATCCTTACCCTTCCTCACTTCCTGGCAAAGAACGTGAACTTCTCGTGATCACTCAGAGAGCCCACCTACATGTCCCAGGGCCTCCACGATGACCGAGCCGGAGGGCAGACAGAGACCCCATCTGCCCACCCCACCGCCAGGCCAGACGCAGAGCTGAGAGCCGCTGCAAAATCTCCAAAAGGCAGAGAACAAGGCACCTGGTCCCCTCCACGGGGACACATTGCTGCAACATGGTTTCTGGAGCAAAATGACTTGGAATGACTTTCTGGCTCTACCTTGTGGGCCAGACGCTGTCCCTCCAAGGGAAAGAGGGATAAGAATCCACGCCTCTCCAGAAGAGGAGTGAGAACAGTGAACTAAGACTGGATGGACACAGCTTAAAATGACCCACGGCACGTGGAAGAATTCGGCAAGTGCTCTGATCATCACCAAGCCCATCGTCCACGTCACCCAAAATAGCGAGCTTGTGCAGCAGCTCTAGACGGCAACAATTCTGTCCCAGGGGGCCGGCATATGAGGCCAAGAGCTGTGCTTTCTAATGAGAGGGCCGAAGCCAGTCCCTCAGTCCCCTGGGGCCTCAGTTTCCTGGCCTGAAAAACGGAGGTAAGAGCACGTCACTACCATGCGGCCTAGGAGGAAAAAAGCAGTGTTTTGAGGGCAGCAGAAGGTGATGTCTCTAGGTGGGACATGGGGCTCTAGGGCCAACTCACTCGGTGCACTGAGGGTCAGTTTTGCCCATCTGTGAAATGGGTGCTCGTGGTGCTGCAGAGAGCCGAGCTGTCCGGGCTTTCCAGAGCAGTGAGCTGGGCTGGGGAGGACATCGGTGCCCTCCTTCTCTCTGCCAAGCTTACAGAGCAGCCTCTGGCAGGTTGGTGAGCCTGAGCCGGCCCCCCAGGACCCGCCGACCTCGACCTCCCTCGGACAGAGGGACACAGAGTGTGGGAACTTGCCAAGCAGAGAGCTTAGAGGTTAGCTCATGCCATCTCCTAGATTTCTCGTCAGTTTCAAGAGGGTTCAGCCAAGAGCCCCGGAGCTGACAGAAGCCGGCCAGCCGGGCCATGATTTCTTTTTTAATTCCCTGAGAGTGGCCTCTATCCATGCTAATTACATGAGGACGAAACACTCTGCTCTCCCGCATAGGGTAACAAATCCTGAAGGCTCCACTTGGCACATCAGGAGGAAATCCTAGGCGCCTCTCACACCCTTCTCCCAGGCACATCCCCCATCCCTGGGGACCCTGCAGGGGAGGCGGAAGATCCAAAGTGGCTTACCCCCCGGGAAGCCTCATGGTGCTTTCCCCACATGCATCCTGCTAATTTACCCTAGTCGGTTAACTCTGGCTTCACTAGGGCTGAACCTTCAACACCCCACATGTGTAAGAAGGTAGACCTTCCGGGAGCAAACCGCCTTCCACGGGACAGCCCAGAGCTCAGCGCAGCAGCTGGCTGACCGGGCAAGCCTTGGGCTCCGGCATCAGATAAGCCAAGTTCAAATCCAGCTCTGAGTCTCCCAGGGCCTTGGGCAAGTTCTCTGCCTCTCCCGAGCCTCAGTTTCCCAGGCTCTAAAAGGAACCCCTGGCCCCAGCGTTGGATTAACTGACAAGTCATATGAACACAACCCCACGGGCACATGCGCACGTGGGAAGGAAGAGAGGGAAAAATAATGAGGAATTTTGAAAGGATTCAGTATTTGCTGTTTCATAAAAACCAGCAACGGGAAATGCTGTGGGGAAAAATAAAACCTTTGCTGCCCTTCCTGACTTTATAGTTTAGTATCGCTTTTATTCTAGAGTCCGTATGTTGGATTATAATAGCTTCAAGGCTTTATTTTATTTTATTATTATTTTTAAAGATTTTATTTATTTATTTGAGAGAAAAAGAGAGAGAGCATGAGCAGGGAGATGGGGAGGAGCAGAGAGAGAAGCAGGCTCCCTACTGAGCAAGGAGCTGGATGCCTGGCTCGATCCCAGGATCCTGAGATCGTGACCTGAGTGGGTCCTAGGATCAAACTCTCAATCTCTCTCTGTAAAATAAATTAATTAATAAAATCTATGAAAAAAAAATCCACTATTATCATTATCACCTCTTTGGAAAAGAAGATTTCAGAGAGAGAATTTCCATTCAAGGATAGTGGGCTGGACCCTTGCCACTCATGCCCCTTCCTCCCCAAACCTGAGTAAAAAGACAGTAAAGGGACTTTCTGAGTTGAAATGAACTGGAAAAGAGAGAAACGCAAAGAAGTCTTGGAAGCCAGAAAACAGGACGAGTGAGGACAGTCGCAGGAAAGGAGACGTCTAAGCTCCAGTGGGCAAAGCTGAAAGCAGCCTGATTTCATCACAGACTCCCCTACCTCCAGGTCAAACCTCAGTAACCGGCCACAGCAGGGGGCTCGGGAGACCCAGCAGAAAGGAGGACTGACAAACACAGGGATCCGCTGGAAGTCCGTCTGAGAAGCCGCTAGACATGCCAGATACTGTCCACGCTCCCTGCAGCCAAGGATCTGTCCTTCCCCCAGCCCACAGAAGGAGGCAGATTTTATTCTCTGCAGAATGAAATCCCTGGGCAGTACCAGGGGCCATATTGAAAGGATAACATGCAAGTTCCCTTCTTCCACAGTTTGGAACCCTTGGCCTCTTAACTAGACCCTCACAATGACGGGAGACAGACCACGGCACAAGTCTTCCCTGAAAACCTGATGAGCACAAGGACGAAAAAGATGGAGGGGCGCCTGGGTGGCTCAGTTGGTTAAGCGACTGCCTTCGGCTTAGGCCATGATCCTGGAGTCCCAGGATTGAGTCCCACATCCGGCTCCCTGCTCGGCAGGGAGTCTGCTTCTCCAGCTGACCTCTCTCATGCTCTCTCTCATTCTCTCTCTCTCAAATAAATAAATGACATATTTAAAAAAAAAAAAAGAATAAGAAAAGAAAATGATGGAAAGATCTATGAGAACGGCTGCAGTGGAATGGTCCAGCTCTACTCAAACGATAGCCAAACTCATCACTGGCTAGCCCCTCCTGCAAGCACATATATAATATGGATATGATGACAAGTTAAAGCTTAACAGAAGGCTCATTAGACAAAGTTAAAGGAACTGCCCAGAAAAGGAAAAAAAAAAAAAAAAGAGAGAGAGAGAGAAGAAGAAAAAGATAAGGAAACGAAAAAGGGACAGTCCTGGAATTCAGTTCTGGACATGACAAGACTTCTAGAAAAGCAGAACAGAGGACACAGAAATAAATCATCAAGTAAGTAATTCACAAAAATAGCTCAGAGTATAAGACCACGAGTTTATAGATGAAAGGCGTCCACGAAGTCTCCAGCACAATGGGTGAAAAGAGACCCAGGACAAATCCCATCAGCGTCATGAACACGGGCATAATGAAGGGTCTAAGAGCTTCCAGAGAAGGAGAAAAATGTTTTTTTTTTTTGGTCACACGGAAAGGATTACGAATCCGATTGCCTTTTATCTTCTTAGCAATGAAACAAGCTAGAAGGCTGTGAAGCCATGCCTTAAAAACGCTGAAAGAAAACTATTTGTGCTTAAAACAGTACACTCAGCTAAACTGGCCTTTACCTACTAGAGATGCATCAAGTCTTCAGATGAGATATGCGGGACCTCAATCTGTCTCATCTACATCCTGATTTCAGAAGGTACTAGAAAAGGTGCTCCATTTAAACAGGAGAGTGAATCAAGGAAGAGGAAGGCACAGAAACCAGGAAACAAGGAATCCACCATGAGAGGGTTGAAGCCAATTCTAAACATGCTAAGGAAAGTCCCAGATGTTGGCTGCCTGTCATAGAGGGTAGCTGGGGCAGGTTGGAAGGCTCCAGTAGTAATTGCCTTCAAGGATAAGCTATAAGCAGGGTCCCCATCATATATCTGGACATACTTAAAGGAGATCAACAAATTTAGAAGGGAGAAGTGGGGTAGAATTAATGACTAAGTGCACTCCTTCATTCATCAACAAATATTAACTGAGAAAAAAAATTAACTGAGCAGCTACTAAGTGCTGGACACCAGTAGAGATAGAGTTGAATAGGCAGACAAGGATAGAGTCTGGCTTTCACGCAGGGTGTGGGTCCTCAGGAGCTTAAGGGTTCATGTACCACGTTCGATGGATGTGTTCGCCCTCCCCAGTCCCTCCTCTTCACACTTCATCTTGTCCTACAAAGGATTTAAGGAGGAAGCCACAGCTGTTCCCTTCACATCTCCAACGAGACAGAAAGCTGATTGCGCATCCCAGCCAAGTGACATTCCAACCTGGGAGCACGACCTTCATCAATGGAGTCAAAAAAACTAGGCCTCCACCTTCCTTGGCAAAAACCAATCTTCCACTTTCTAGAGAAAATGTTGTTTTTCCCAAGCTTGTATTTTCCCCCCACGATTTGTTCCACCGGAGTCTACCATTAGTAGTTTTCCAGAAAGTACCAGGTAATGCCAAAATGAAACCATATGGAGCAGCTGTTGATTCACATTTGAACTCAATAGACCAAATAGAGTTTGTATCATAGAGTCATCACGAAGGACAACACAATGGAGCCTTTATGGAGCACCCCCAAAACAAAAGAGCCCTTCAGAGAAACAGATGACCCCTCTCGTAAGTCTCGTAAGTCTGCAAAAATTATTCTCGTTAGCTGCAGGAATCAAACATGACATGAAGAACTTTGTGTTATGCTTTCATGGGATTTTGTAAAAAAAAAAAAAAAGTTTAAAAAATCAACCCTTAATTTTCTACTCAATCTAAGAATTAGTATCTAGCTGCAGTTATAACCAAATTCCTACTATATGCAGCTAAAATAGACTGACAGTTGGCAATGTCATTTCCCCTGTCCAGTCAAACCTTTTCTCCCCCCTTACAGTGCAATTTTGGTCCCTGTTTGAAATGATTTTTTTTTTCTGGAATCAATTATTTTCAGACAATCAAAAGTTCCTCCATTTCAGAATATTCAGCTCAGTTATGACATGAAAGCTAAATGCCAAAGTCTTGATGGTCGTGATCTCTGAGTGATAGGATTATGGGTGCTGGTATATTTTCTTTAGCTTAAATATGTTTTAATTCTTCTAGGATGAATGTCCAATATTAAAGGTTTTTTAAAGTCACATACATGTATTTTAAGAGCACTGTGCCCTTCCCCTTTGCTAACAGAATTTCATTTCATTCTGGTGTTCAGAGAAAACGTGCTTATGGGAGCTCCCTCAGCTCCAGGAAAGAACCAGAAATAGTCCAAGCCAATTATAAAGGTACCAGTCCCCTTTGCCAACGATTAGTTTAGAAGTTGGCCTATGCCCAAAGGTTTAGCCAATGAGACACAATTACAAACAATTACTAACATCCCAGTCCTCTGCCAACCAGAAGGTTTAGAAGTTGGCGTGTGACCAAGTTTTAGCCAATGAGATATCAGGGGATGCCTGCTGAGGAGTTTCTGGAAAAGGTTTTTCTACCTGATACAAAAGAGACAAGAAAAGAAACTAACCTTCCACTTTCTTCAGGCTTTTGGACACCATTGCATAAAGACATGATGTCTGGAGCTACGGTTGCCATTTTGTGACCATGAGGAAGAAGCCAAGAAAATCTCAAAGGAGTCTGTTTTTGAGCTTCTCAACTAATTAATCCTGAAATCATCAACCTGCACACTTCTTGTCATGTGAAATAATAAACTCCTATTGTTTAAGCCACTTTAATTGGTTGTTATATGGTATGCTATATTTTTGCGCAACTAAAAGTACCCCAAATGACACGAATACTATAACTTGGTGATGTTCAGCTTCCTTAAAAAGATGTGCGAACCATCGCTATAAACTTGTCCATCAAGGGAGACCACAAATAAATTTTTTTTTTTTTTAAACAAAGACACATACCTAACTCCAGAAGCCACCCTTCACAACTAAGATTACATCTCTGTAGCCCTTTCTGCAAGGCACCATCTGCTGGTCTTTGAAGGTAATGGCAGCCCCTTGTCTGCAGTGATCCAGCTTGGGTCACACATGTGCGGTTTGGCTAATTCTGTCAGTAACTTGGAGGCACTTCTACTGGTTGGCTACACCTGGATCCCCGCCCTCAGGTGCTTCCAGAACTGAGCTTTCAATTCCTGACTCAGAATAGTCTTGAAGGTAGCTACTCCAGAGGTTGCAAAGTCAAACAGAAGGGCAGGGCAGTTATCATGAACAAATGCCCCAGGTAAGGACTGGGGAACTGGAAAACCCATGCCCCTCACAAAATATATACACTTTTTATATATCATTTCCCAGTTGTCAAAAGCTGACAACCACTTCAAGTATCCTTAAAACTGTATGGACCAAATCAAACTTATCTGAAGGCTGGAGGCAGCCTGCCAGCTGCTGGTTCATAACCTCAGGACTAGTCACCTTATAACCACCTGAAATCATATACAGCTTTAGGACTGCCCAAGTCCTTTTCCATGGCCCTCTCCCAAGTGTAAGAATGGGAGAATGCCTGTGTCTCAAGTCCAGATCCATGTATAGGAAAGAAAACGTTCTCACCCCTCCCCAAAGATAGTCACCCTGGGATGGGTGATGCACCCAAAATGCACCCAAAACGTGAGGAGGAAAGCAAGGACTCAATCGTTCTGAGGCAAGGGGATTTACAGAGAGAGGACCAAGGCTGTTGAACAGGTAAGCCGTACAACTTAGAGATGCCCCGATTTCTTTTTCTTGTCTTATTACACTGGCTAAGCCTTCTAGCACAATGTTCATTAGGGGTGGTGAGAGTGGACATCCTTACTGTGTTACTCATTGTAGGGGGCAAGCATTGAAACTGTCACTTTCTGGAAACATCTCCCATCTTGGTCTGAGTGGTGGCCAGATGACTGCGGACGTAGGCCAGAATTAATTTTAGGCTGAACACGAAGTTTGTGGACCTTATGCCCTCTACTGTATGTATATTTTACCTCAATTAAAAGTTCATTAATAATAGTAATACTAATCATAGTAATACACAAACACGGAGGTGATATCCAAAGGGCTTCCATTTGGACAAGGCTGCCTGAGAATCTCCATAAGCAGCAAGATGGACCTTATCGCTCCGTTTTTACAGATGGGGAAACTGAGGCCAGAGAGGAGAAGACTTCTCACACCACTCCATAGGGCGGCAAATCCAGAGGTGGCTGGCTGGGACCCGGGGGCTGACGGCCACCCTCTTCCCTCCGGAGGTGAAGAGGGCTTCGGACCGTCCAGCAGACAGCTGGCCGGGCCCGGGGCAGCAGAGGGGCTGGGGCGCAGAGCAGTCCATGCCCGTATTTGCTCAAGCCGTCCGCTCTCCCTCACCCTCCCAGCCGTGCACCCAGATGTTCGGCCGGCTTTTTCCCTTTTTCAGGCACAAGGCTCCTGGGGCCCAGCTCGGCCTGCCAAACTCTGCATTCTTGGCGAGGACTGCAGGCCGGGCGCTCGGGCAGGAGGGGCCCGGGCAGAGTGGGAGCTCCCGGAGGCGGCCCTCGGCAGGGAGCAGCGGCCCCTGGGCAACACCCTGTCCACCTGGAGGGCAGCTCACCTTGCAGCATGCTCCTGTAGGCCGTGTCCGCGATGGCGTAGATGTGGGGCGGCATCTCGTGCCTCTTCTTGCCCTTGTACATGTCCACGATCTTCTCCGAGTAGATGGGCAGCTGCTTGTAGGGGTTGACCACCACACAGAAGAGGCCAGAATATGTCTGCCAAAGAGAGAAACCAAGCTTACTTGCAGCATGGGGCCTCGGCGAGAACTTAGACACCCAGTCCACCGGGTCCTGACCCAGCAATGCCCATCGCCGCCTGCATTTAAACACGTACTGAGCATCTCTGCAAGCATTTGCTCACGGCATCCTCACGACAAAACGTTGGGTGCATTCGTATTGCCGTTGTAGAGATGGGGAAACTGAGGCTCAGAGTCCTAATGGGAACGCCTGGGCTTCACTGATAGGAGGGCTAGAGGGGAAGAGGAGGAGCAAGGGGCAAGCCTGGGTTTCCGGGCCACCTGTGTTCTATCTTAGAGCTGAGTGCTTTCCGACAATTGGGGCTCAGACCCCTCTCTGGGGTGCAAGCCCTTCTCCTGCAGGCTGCCTCTCACCTCCCCGAGCCTCCGTGTACTGGACACTTACTAGGCACCTGTACCAAGCTCTAAGCCCTTCACGGGCATCTCTTCATTGAGTCCCCTTATCTCCCCTGTGACTGTCACACTGATTTCCCTGCTGCCCGTGTAGCAGACGACAAAAACAGGGTTGGTGAGGTCGTCGCCAGGAAATTCAGAGCTAGCCAGCACGACTGTCCTACCCCAAGAGAGCTCACATTCACTTGACGGTTAACAAAACTCCACCTCATCTGTGAACAGAAGGGACAGACACAGCTGTCCCCCAAAAGGAATGGCCCTGACACACACTAGGGCACGGACAAACCCCGAAAATGGCATATGCTCGGTATGGAAGAAGCCAGACACAAAAGGTCACCTTGTGTAGGATTCCATGTATACAAAATGTCCAGGACAGGCAAATCATGGAGACAGAAACACAGCCCTGGTTTCCAGGGACTGGAGGGAGGGGGAGGGGGAATGACTGCTCCGGGCAACGGGGGTTTCCTTTGGGGGAGGGGGGATTCATAAAAACATTCTGGAACGAGATAGTGCTAATTAGATAGTGCTAATACAACGCTGGAGATGAGCTAAACACCATTGAATTTTCCCCTTGAAACGGCTCAAATGGCAAATTCTAGATTATTTGGATTTTATCACAACTAAAAAAAAAAAAACAGTTGTGTAGGAAAAGTGCTGAAGGCCCTTGGCAAACCCCACTGTGTGCACACACGAGGCATCTTCCTTGCTCTGGCCATTCTGTACTAGACACCGACTTTTCCCTGGGCTGAGGTCACAGCTCGGGGGGCAGGCTCCATCCTGTCCCACAGGAACTGATTTTCCCAAACGATACCATCAGTGCTGCCCAAGGCTCTAGCAGCCAGGAAGCAGGCCCTCTCTCCCTCCTCCTCCCCCTGGAAGGGACAAACGCAGGAGCAGATGGCCTATCTCTGGGTGACACTCAAGCCCAAGCAAACACCAGAGAGGTTAAGCAACTTGACCAAAGACACAAAGCGAGACCCTAGCGGCGCCAAGCCCAGCTCGGCTCACTGCCAGGCCTGGGCACCAGCCATGAGGCCTTCCGACCTCTGCCTGTCCTACAGAAAGAAAAACAAATTTGTTCACTCAGTCCCTCATTCCGTGGGTACGTCCCAGACACCGTGCAAGGCTCTGGGCTTAGAGAAGACAAAAAGCACAATGTCCTTCCCACAAAGGGATGTCAGTCTTGCCCAGAGCTGACTGGAGGAGGAAAGCCCCCCTCAGGGCTCAGTCTGCGCGCGAAGGGACAATGGGGTGTGATGGCCCTGCGTGAGAAGGGGACAGAATCTTTGAAAAGTATAGGGTTGGCAGGTGGGAGGCACTACCCTAAAAAGGCAGGAATGAGGTCAACACAGGCCTGTCTAAACATCCAGCAGCCTTTTGTTGAGCACCTACTGTATACTGGGTCTGTGCTAGATGCTGGAGATAGATAAGTCAGTGGTGGCCCCCTGCCCTCCGAGAACCTGCAGATCAGAGCGGGGACACGGATATTTAAAATAATGTCACTCGAACAAGGATGGAGCCAAGGGAATGAGGGGAGCAATAAAGAGAGGGTCCTAGGGGCGCCTGGGTGGCTCAGGGTGTTAAAGCCTCTGCCTTCATGATCCCAGGGTCCTGGGATCGAGCCCCGCATCAGGCTCTATGCTCAGCAGGGAGCCTGCTTCCTCCCCCCACACCCGCCTGCCTCTCTGCCTACTTGTGATCTCTGTCTGTCAAATAAATAAATAAATTTTTAAAAAGAGAGAGAGAGAGTCCTAATCCCCACTGGGGGGGGCAGTCAGGGAAACTTTCAGTAGGGAGGAGCTCCCTGCCCTGAGCCTTAGCAGACAAGGAGGTGTTAGCCTGCTCAGGAGGTAGCGAAGGCGTGGAAGGCAGCAGGGTGAGGGCACGCATGCCGGGAAATTATCAGCAGTTTAGTGTGTCTGGATCATAAAGGAGGAGACAAGCGAGGGTAGAGGCAGAGGCTCCTACAATAGCAGGTCCAGGCGGACCCGCACTCGCCTGGTGGGTCCACTGTCCGCCTGGATGCCCCCTCCCCCATCTGATTGTCCAGCCCCCTCCCGCCATCTGGCCAACACCAGTGCAAGTACCCCGATGGCCAGAGCACCCTCTTCCTCCTCTCCAGTCTCTACACAGGCCTGGGCATACAGCAGGTGCTCACTAAATGCCTGCCCAATAAATGCCTGAGGGGTATGTTAATTACAGAGATTCCCCGGAACAGGGGCGGCAATGCCTTCATCTCTGTGACCTGGGGCTTTGTGCTGGGCTAGCACACAGTAGGTGCTCCAGTAGATGTTTGCTGACCTGGTGACAAAGGCCAGGGGCTCTGTGTCCTGGTTCCTAGTATAGGGCCTCGGGTGCAGTAAGTGTCCAAATAATGATCAGTCATTGGAATGATGGTCAACCAAGTTCTACCCTACCTCTCCTTCAGGTTTTAACTCCACTTTCAGATGCCCCTGGGCTGTGCCCCCAGCCAACCTCCATGCCCTTGTTGGAATTTACAGTGTAAATGACATTACATTATGTCATTTACATTTTACATAAACCTCCCTCTCCCCAAGCCCTTGACCTGGAGACAGTCAAGGGTAGCAGTTTAGGGTACAGAATCGAGTACTGAGAACTTGTTTTGAACCAACCCTCCTCATTCTGCTACTTCCTTCCTGTGTGACCCTGGGCAAGTCTCTGGACCTCTCTGAGCCTGTTTTCCTCTACTGCAAAATGAAGGTGTGTAATAGCAGATCCTTCGTGGGCTTGCTGGGAGATTAATGCTCATGAAGCACTTAACAGAGTGTGGAGTATATAACAGGTGCTCAATAAATGTTAGTGACTAGACCCTGCTCCTTCCCAGCTTGGAACCGTCACACGTGCTGTTGCTTCTATATCTCCCATCCATCTTCCCAGAGCCATTTCCATCTCCTCTTTTAGGGCTCATCCTAAATATCAGCTCCCAGACTGCAAGATGCCCTGCAGGGGCCATGCACAAGGCAGACACTCAGTAAACCCTTGCTGAATACACTGAATAGAGGAAAGAAAGAACGCACGGCTCTCCCAGCTCCATCGCCAGCTACCGAAGAAGCAGCACTTTGCTCCTATCTGCCTAGGACAGCTCCTGGTGCAAAGCCCCCAGCAAGCCCTTAATCCAAGTTTCCAGGCAGTTCTGAATCTCTGTGCAGTTCAGCACATCCTTCCAGGGCACAGAGACCCGAGAGGAAGAGCTGGGCAGACAGGAGCACATCCCCACCCAGGGTGGCTGGGCTTCAGAATCTGCAGGCTTGAGCTGTTTAACCTCGGTTCATTTCACCAGCCCCGGCCCCCCTGCAGTTGGTGGCCTTTCTGCCTCCCTGTCCCCCACGAACTTGACCCTCTCCAGCTGGTCAAGTTCAGAGTTTCGATATCCCCACCTCCTGTGTTCCAGCCAGCATCTCAGGGCTCCTTGCCACCAGCAGGTCCCAGCCACAGGCCCAGGGTTTCCCTCTTGTGACCGTATTAGGAAGGGACTCGAGTTCTTCCCTGAGACTTTATATGGTCAGCCACAGAGCCCTGAGCAGGCAACTGCTCCCACAGCCTCCTCCGGCAGGAACAAGAACGAGCAGGGGAAGGTGGAAGGAAACTAGGCTGTAAGTCACACAGCCCAGGGCAGAACCTTAGCTTGGCCCTCCTCCATAACCTGCAGGATCTGTGCGAGTGGCCGAACCCTGGAGCCTCTTCTAACCCATCTGTAAAATGATGGACAGGGGCGCCTGGGTGGCTCAGTGGGTTAAGCATCTGCCTTCAGCTCAGCTCATGATCTCGGGGTCCTGGGATCAAGCCCACGTTCCCTGCTCAATGGAGAGTCTGGTTCTCCCTCTGCCCCTCACACCTGCTTGTGTTCTCTCTCAAATAAATAAAAATTATTTTAAAGTACATTTACATGCATGCATACATATACAAATATGCACATATTTGCCTGTATAGGTATAGAATATTTCTGGATGCCTACGTAAGAAACATGCTCGAGCCTTCCTAAGAAAGGGAACAGAAGATGAGGAATAGGAATGAAAGGTCGAAATCTGAACCTCCTGATATACTATTGAATATTTGCCTGTATGATCTATTCAAAATAATGTTTTAAATCAGGCCAGACAGTTAACTACATACACGAGAAGAAGCCACAAGGCATGATCTAGGCTTCTTATTTTTAAATATTTCCCTGTGGTCTTTGCATGAACAGCCCCGTGTTACTGGAAAGCTTCTTTGAAAGAATAACAGTCTGAAAGATCTAAACAGTGAGGTCACAGGGCTCAGTCAGGAGCAGCTCCCAGCTGTGTTTCCTTTCCACCTTCCAAGATCCAAAGAAGTAATGCATTTTTTTCCCCACCGTCCAGGACCCTCTGGCATTCAGGAGGCCTCTGCTCATAGCCTGTTCTCAGTACCCCAGAATAGATACTCCATCAGGTCACTGGGCCAAATGCTCAAGTTTGGAAGGAAGGCCTCTCCTTAGCTCCCTGGCCTTCCCAGAACAGTGAAATCAGAACCAGAAAAATACCCTCTGGGGTTCACAGGTAGGGAATTGGGGCTGGGAAACCCAGTGAATGGGAGACTTCATCTACCTCTGTTCTGGATCATGTTCCCAATCCCAGGGCCTTGGCACAGACCTAGAAAGTCCCAATGTTGACGGGGCACGCGCAGGTTAGAGAGGAGTGAAGTGAGCCAGTTAGGAATAAAAAGCAGGTGTAGCAATCAATAACCAAGAACACTTAGCCCCAGGGTTTGGGAGACAATAGGGAGCAGTGAGGCCTACGGAAAAGACAGGGCCCACACCCCATCTAACAGGATGGTGACCTAACAACCTGAGCCCCGGGCCACCAGCTCCTCTCCTTTTTCAGGCAATGGCAGAAACTGAGATTTTCTTTTCTATTCTTTTGGAAGGGGGAGGAGAGTGTGTAGGGAGAGGAGATATATCAAACTAATTCAATTTTTTAAAAAATCACTCACTCTGGGCTAACAGCTTACAACCTAGTAGGTGCTCAAGAAATCATAATTAGAAAGTTGAACTTCTTCCTTCTCTGCACATGAAGGTTGTCCAGCTCCAAGCTAATAGCACCCATGGCAGCATCCCCACCTGCCGTGGCCCACACCCATCGTTCAAGCTCAAGGTTCCAGCTCTCCTGGGAACCTTCACCATCCACAGGGAGCCAATCACTCCAGCTGCAGAATAGATAAACCTTCCCTGGACGCCAGCTCTGCCCACTTCCAGCAAGAGGACTGAGCACAGCTGAGCCTCAGTGCCCTCTGGTCTCTGAAATGGATAATAATCTCTTGTTTCATAGGATCTTTGGAAGGATTAAAAGAGCAGCAGTTCGAAGCAGTGGTTCCAGGACCCGCCTTCCTGGGTTCAAGACCCGGCTGTTTCTCATCAAGTTATGCAAGTTTTCTAAGCCCCAGTTTATCTGCAAAAATCTGATTCAAAACAGGGTCTCTCTCTCACATAAAGAAAAGAACAGTAGTAGCTCTAGCATCTCGGTATGAACTCGTAACATGGTCACAGCGGCTGTAGTCATTGGTGTGGAGGTAACGAGGCTTCTCCGAGAGTCTAATGAAAGCAAGACCCCTGCCCAGAAAGAACATGTACCTATACCTAGACTTGACCTTAAAATCCTTGGAGGCTGACAAATGTCTTAGCGCCCAATTATGGGAACTGAGTATAGGATGTGCTTTAGGGGGAAAAAAAAACTTTTTGAGATAAGAACACTTAACACAATTGTGGTCCACCCTCTTAACCAATTTTTTTTTAAATAAAGATTTTATTTATTTATTTCAGAGACAGAGATCACAAGTAGGCAGAGAGGCAGGCAGAGAGAGAGGAGGAAGCTGGCTCCCCACCGAGCAGAGAGCCCGATACGGGGCTCGATCCCAGGACCCCACCCCATGACCCCGAGATCATGACCTGAGCTGAAGGCAGAGGCTTAACCCACTGAGCCACCCAGGTGCCCCAACCCTCTTAACCAATTTTTGAGCGTACCATACAGGATTGTTACTGTAGCCACAATTCTCTAGAACGCACTCATCTCCATGACTGAAACCCTGTACCTGTTGGACAACACCTTCCCATTTCCCTCTCCCCAACCCCCTGACCTCACTCCCCATCAGCCAGCATTCCAGGCTCTGACTCTGAGCAAGACGCTTTTCAATGCCTCATGCGAGCAGAACCCCAATTGTTCGCCCTCCTGTGGACGGCCTTATTTCACAGTGTTGTGTCCCCTGGCTTCATCCCTGTGGCCACAAATGGCAAGATTTTCCGTCTTAAGGCTGAATGTTGGTCGATGGTACGGACGTACCATGTTTTCTTTATCCATCCTTCGTCTTAGAATCTAGGTCCCTTATTTGCATCTGGCTCGAGTGTGTCTTCTCTTCCTCCCCTTCATCAGGAAGCAGCCTCAGGGCCAGGGCTGGGCCTTGTCACGCTCGGCATCCCCCCAGCAGGAGAGCCTAGAGAGTTCTACTGGACAGGCCAGAGTTTGACCCCCCAACAGGTCCCTTCCCAAGCAAGTCACGTCAGCTCTCTGCCTCGGACATGTCACGTGCAGGATGGGAGGTCAGCCTTGCTCTTACCACAGGACGGGAAGGACTTAGGATAGTACCCACTACCAGCAAGGCTCACACTTGGCTGAGCTTCCTCTCTCTGAACCCCCTGTCCCATCCCTCAGCCAAACAGTAAGGACAGAGCCAACTGCTGAGTGGTGTGCTGAGCTCCTAGCCGAGGGAACCCAGCGCCCAGAAGGGCAGGTGAGTGTGGACAAGTCACACGCATGCGCCGTGCGTGATGTGTGCCATGAACAGATAAGGCAACAACCTGCTTCTTGAGGATAAGGACACAGGACCCAATGGCTTCCATAGACTCTTCTAGAACCCAGAGGACAAGGGTCTTCATTGGAGGTGAACTTTGCAGAATGGAGGGGGAAGCTCTCTCCATCAGCAAAAGCCAAGTCAGCATCACCTGCTGTCACGCACTAGGCTTCCCCTCCCCGACTTCCTCGTCTCCTCCGTCATGGACAGCGGATTCTATTTAAGGGAATAAACTGACCAGTAGGGAGTGAGATAGGAGTACGCGTGCAGTCAGGCTGAAAGGCTTTTCATCTAAACTGTCCGGAGAAGCATAGCAGGAATTTGAAGCTTTGATTCATTTTTTTAATCTGCTGTCAGATTAGATATTCTGGGTCTCAGCGCCTTCATAAACCTTTCTTTTTTTTTTTTTTTTTTCCTGATTTCTATTTTGGGCTCCAATGTGATGTCAGAGGACAGCAGGTAAGATTTATACACAGGCCTGCCCTTGACCTCCTCAAGGGAGAGAACACATCTGAGATGGGGAAGGCCTGGAAGAGATCCATCCTGCCCCTTCTCCAGCCCCTGCAGACCGGCCTCCTTAGAAATGCCCAGGCTGTACGGACAGCTCCAAGTTGATGGTATTTCCATACAAGGAGTGGCTCAGACCAAGGGGACTTTCCCTTCGTAGTTAGGGAAGTTAAGGAGACGCTTCAGCTCTCTGAGATCAGTTTGCTCACCTGTAAAATGGGACAAGTATCCTTATTCTGGAGGCATTGTGTTGATTAAATGAGATAAGACCCATCAAGGCACACAACAGGGGTTAGAGGATATATTGGATAATTCCAGGTTGCTCCTCTAATCCCTCTTGGATCTTAAAAAAAAAAAAAAAAAAAAAAAAGCTACTGTTGGGATGCCTGGGTGGCTCAGTCGGTTAAGCGTCTGCCTTCGGCTCAGGCCGTAGGGATCGAGTCCCACATCGGGCTCCTTGCTTAGCGGGGAGCCTATTTCTCTCTCTACCTGCTGCTCCCCCTGCTTGTGCTTGCTCGCTCTCTCTGACAAATAAATAAATAAAATCTTAATTTTTAAAAAAGCTACTGTCAACCCGTCTGACATTTCCATATGAGGAAGGGATCATCAGTTATGACACATCCACGGCATAGCTCGCACAGCCCCTAAGAGGATATCTTTGGGGTTATAATGGAAGTGTGGGCACGATCAGCACAGACTCATAGACGGAAAAAAAGAGCGAGCAGGCTAACGTATGTGCGTGGGCTTGTAAATACGTAAACACATACCATTCTCGCAAAGAAAGCTCAAGAAAGGACCGTTTTATCGGTTATGACCTCTGGGGGAGGACTGATTTTTTGTGTGTGTTTGCTGGGCTTTTCTGAACTTGCCAAATCTTCTGTAATAAACGTGACTTATTTTCCTAATTAGGAAAAAAAATCTGCAGTGCATTTTTATAGATGACAAGGGTTCTTTTGTCATTTTTTTTTTTCGGTCGTTTTCACGCGCCAACATGGAAGGGGGAGGGAGGGACTGTTTCACAGATTTGCAAAAGATCCAAGAAAAAAAGGCTGTAACACGGACATAACCAGCAGTAACACCTGGCACTCACTCGGAGAGCGGACCACGTGCCTGGAGGAGTCCCAAGGGCTTTGTTTTGAGAGTAACCCACGCTGCAAGGCTGGTGCTCATCTCGTGCTCATCTCATAGAAAAGATAATGAAATTTCAGGGAAGTTAGGCAACTCACCCCAGGGATGAGTGTGCCCTTTCTGAGAGGCAGACAAAGACTAAACTGGAGGACCCCCACCCCAGCCCAGCAGCTTGATACCAGGGGGGCAACCTAGGTCCTTCTTCCTCTGGAGTTGGAACCCACATACCCCGAGTCACACCATCCTCCTCTCAGAACCTCCTTCAGTGATGCCAGTGTTCTAGCCTGTGCTGCCCAATATGGCAGCCACCAGCCTCACGTGCTGGTGACCACTGGACACTGGCCAGTCCAACTGAAGAAATGAATTTTGATTCCTAATTAGCGACATGGGGCCGGTGGCTACCAGAATGGATGGTAGCAGCTCTGGTCTGCTCTGGTCTATGCGGGAGACCCAGAGGGGTCCTGGCTCCAGGTGAGGAATTCCCATTTGTGACAGGGAAGACCTCCACAAAAACCTAGCCAGACCCTCATGTCTCCTCCCCACCTGGATGCCCAGGTGGTCCAGCCTTCCCAAAGAGCTCCTCCTCATTTCCAAGATGGAGGAAAGGCAGAAACGACTTCAGTAAGTCTGGTGAGCATCTGCCAGGCACCTTGGCGCTCGGCACAGGCGATCACACAGCATCTTGGCACCTCCTTTATGGGGAGGAAGATGGTTATGCCCATTTCACAGATAGGAACACTGAGGCTTCAGGAGGTGAAAGGGTTTGTTCAAGGTCACAGTACAAGGTGGCGCAGGACTGGGGTGTGAACTTGAGTCAATGATTCTACCTCACCACGTGGGCCCTCCTCAGCTGAGACTTTGATCCTCCCAATCTGTATCCCGAGCACATCTCAAAAGCTCTTCCTTCCCTCAGGGGTGAAGGAGGCCTGGAAGAAGTGACTGGATGTCCCCCCCCCCCCCAGCTACTCACGTAGATAAGTCCTGAGAAGTATCTCTCCCTCAAGTTGTGGAGCACAGAAGCTTCGTTGAGGCATGTCAGCTCTGCCATGTCCTCCACTTTGGAGAATTTGGGTGGGTTCATCTTCTGGATGTCATCTTTGCCAACCGTGACCTTCTTGCCATTCTCCACCAGCTCAACAATCACCTCATCCCCTTTCTCCTCCTTGATGCTGGCTGCCTCGAAGCCTTGCTTCTCCGAAGGGACCCAAACCAGCTTCTTGGCAGCCCAGTCAGCCTGGGCCACTGGGCTGTTGACGAAGTTTTTGTCCACAAAGAGAAACTTCTCATCATCACTGAGCTGGCCCTTCTGTGCCATGGTGCCTGGTTGGTCCCCTATGGAAAAAAGGGACAGCATCAGAATCTGGCCAAAACTGAGCCCTAGAGACAGACGAATCCTTCTCCTCCCAAGTCTAGGAACGCAGTCTGCAGGAACATTCCACAAAGAATGAAGATGTTCCCTACAGTATGGTTTACAAAGTCAAAGAATGGAAACAATGCCAAGCCCCTCAGAAAAGGATCTGCATCATGGCCTATTGTCCACCATTATGGCGCCCGAGATGCACACCATGGTATTTTCATACAACAAAATGCTATCCAGGGGTTATGAAGCAAGAATAAGATCTACATGCTTTGACACAAGAAGGTGTCCACGTCTCACTGTTTACTGTACAAATAAAAGAGGAGCGTAGAGTTCTCATGTTCCAACAATTCCACATGTAGGCGCAAACTCAAGAGAAATGAAACTACACGTCGCCACAAAAACTTGTAGAAAATGTTCACAGAAGTGTTTCTCACAATGACTAAAATGTGCAAGTGACCAAAGCGTCCATGAATAGATAGAATGAACACATAAAATGGGGTCTAGCCATGCCAAGGAATATTATTCAACCTAGAAAAGAAACAGGGTACTGATACGTGCTACAACGTGGATGAATCTCGATAAAATTGTACCCGGTGAAAGAATCCAGTCACAAAAGGCCACATGCTCTAGGATCCCCTCTCCCTAAAATGTCCAGAAGAGGCAGATCCATAGATACTAAAGTAGATTAGTGATTGCCAGGGGCTGAGGAGTGACAGCTGAGAAAGTATAGGGCTTCTTTTTGGGGGTGATGGAAATTTCTAGAATTTACTGTAGCTGTGACTATACAGCTTTGTAAATATGTGACAAACCACTGAACTGTACGATTTAAAGCAGTGAATTTTACAGCATGTGACTTATAACTCAATAGACCTTTTTTTAAAAAAATATTTTATTTATTTCTTTGACAGACAGAGATCACAAGTAGGCAGAGAGGCAGGCAGAGAGAGAGGAGGAAGCAGGTTCCCTGCTGAGCAGAGAGCCTGATGTGGGGCTCCATCCCAGGATCCTGAGATCATGACCTGAGCCGAAGGCAGAGGCTTTTACCCACTGAGCCACCCAGGCGCCCCTCAATAGACCTTTTAAAAAAAAAATAGAGAGGAGAATGTAAACGGTAGGTGTAATACCCCATTTTTATTTTAAAATGTTTAAAATAATTTAGATTTTTAGGGCGCCTGGGTGGCTCAGTGGGTTAAGCCGCTGCCTTCGGCTCAGGTCATGATCTCAGGGTCCTGGGATCGAGTCCCGCATCGGGCTCTCTGCTCATCAGGGAACCTGCTTCCCTCTCTCTCTCTGCCTGCCTCTCTGACTACTTGTGATTTCTCTCTGTCAAATAAATAAATAAAATCTTAAAAAAAATAAAATAAAATAATTTAGATTTTTAAATATATGTCTTATTGTTGTTTTATTATTTATATGTATTTATTTTATTATCATATATTTATTTATAGATATTTCTAAATATTTAAAATAAAGTATTTAGGGAAAAAGGCAAAAAATTAGAGAAATACCCACTTGTGAATATACTTAAGAGAGGTTTTTGTTTTGTTTTGTTTTGTTTTGTTTTGGAAAGAGCAGAGCAGGGGCAGGAGATGTAGACAGGTAGAGGATTCCAAATGGACTCTCTGCTGAGCACAGAGCCTGACACAAAGCTTGATCTCATGACCCTGAGATTATGACCTCAGCAGAAACTAAGAGTTGGATGTTTAACCAAATGAGCCACTAAGATGCCCCTAGTGATTTTTATTTTCTACCATTTTCCCCCCAATTTTTTTATTGCAATAAAATATACGTAACATAAAATTCGCTATCAACCATTTTTAGGTATATAGTTCAGTGGCATTAGGTACATTTTTATGTTATGCAACTGTCACCATCATCCAACTTGAGAAGTTTCGGGTCCTACAGAACTGACACTTAGCCCCCATTAACTCCACACTCCCCTTCCGCCAACCCCTGGCACCCACCGTCTACTTTCTCTATGAACCTGGCTACTTTAAGTAGCCATAGAAGTGACACTACACTATATTTGTCTTTTTGTGACTAGCTTCCTCACTTAGCACCATGTCCTCAAGATTCACCCATGCTGTCCCTTGTATCAGACTCTCCTTCCTCTTCAAGGCTGAGTAATATTCCATTATATGTCTATGCCACATCTCCATGCTTATCCCTTCACTTGTTGATAGACACCTGAGCTGTATCTGTGTTTTAGCTATTGTGAGTAATGCTACTATGAACAGGGATAGACTTTCAATGATCTATTTGTATCATATTTGTAGTTTTATAATTTTTGTTAAATTTATAATTATTAATTATTTTTTTTCTACAAAGACCTTCAAGTAGCCCATACACATGAGAAAGACGCGCAACCTCACTAGCAAATGAGTTAAAGCAATGAGATGTTGATCTTCCCCAATGAGCTTAGCTGAGATGAAAACCATTGGTCGTATCCAGTGTTGTCAAAAGTTGTATGGGGTCGGTCGCTGCACATGTCACCCTTACAGATGGAAAACCTTAAAAATCTATGCAAATTGCTTTTTTTTTTTTAAAGATTTTATTTATTTGAAAGAGAGAGAGTGTGTGAGCACAAATAGGGGGAGGGGCAGAGGGAGAGGGAGAAGGGGCTTCCCACTGAGCCAGGAGCCTGATGCGGGGCTTGATCCCAGGACCCCAAGATCATGACCTAAGCGAGAGTCAGATGCTTCACTGACTGAGCCACCCAGGCACCCCCTGCAATTGCATTTCTAGGAATTTAGCCCAAGGGAATAGACAAGGTCTCACAGATGCACCACAATGTGGGGGACACTGTTATGTGGAACAGTAAACCTGCCATCCATCTCAGGGGTCTTCAGTGATGCCTTAACTGGGACATCCATCCATTAGAATGGGGGAATTCCCCCCAAAATCCACCGTGTGGACTTTCCTTTATGCCAAAATTTCTCCCTTTCCTTTTAACCTACTTACATGTCATAAAATTCCCTCATTTGTAAATGTACATTTCAGCTACTTTTAGCAAATTTACCAAGTTGTGCATCTATCGCTACAATAAAATTTGGAATGTTCCCATCTCTCCCAAAAGGGTTCCCTTATGCTGGTCCGCCCTCATTCCAAGCCCAATCCCTGCAGCCACTCATCTACTCTGTCTCTACAGGCTCCCCTTCTCTAGAATCATAGGATTCATATGAATAGAATCATACCGTAGGTGACCATGGATCACGCGAAGATACTTATAACTTAGAAATACATCATACTTATGTATAAATAGAATACTCGGGGGGAAAAAAGGAACAAATCTCAAAGGCATTATGCTAAATCAAAGAAGCCAGACTAAAAAGACTCCATTGCTTCACTGATATGTAAGTCTAGAAAAGGCAAAACCATCATGACAAAAAAGCAGATCAGTAGAGAGCTGCTGGGACTAGCCCGGGCAACTAACCACTGAGAGGCACAAAGAAGACTTCGGGGTGATGAAGCGTTCCATATTCTGATTATGGTGGTTACACGACTGTACACATTTGTCAGAAGTGGCTTATACACGTAAAAGCCAGTGAATTTAAAAAAGAAAAAAAAAATCAGTGAGCTTTACTGTATGTAGAATATATCTCAATAAAGTGGATGGGAATATTTATAACAGCATCTTTCCTGTAATTTTATGTGTATGTATAGACATTTTTTTTAAAAGATTTTATTTATTTATTTGACAGACGGAGATCGGAGGTGGGCAGAGAGAGGAAGGGAAGCAGACTCCCTGCTTAGCAGAGAGCCTGATGTGGGGCTCGATCCCAGGACCCTGGGATCATGACCTGAGCCGAAGGCAGAGGCTTCAACCCACCGAGCCACCCAGGCGCTCCTGTATAGACATTTTTAAAGGTCTAGAACACTGGGACGCCTGGCTGGCTCAGTCAGGGGAGCATGTGACCTCTTGACTTTGGGGGTTGTGAGTTCGAGCCCCAGGCTAGGTGTAGAGAGGACTTTTTTTTTTTTTTAAGATTGTTTTTATTTATTTATTTGACAGAGAGAGATCACAAATAGGCAGAGAGGCAGGCAGAGAGAGAGGAGGGGAAGCAGGCTCTCTGGTGAGCATAGAGCCCCATGCGGGGCTCGATCGCAGGACCCTGGGATCATGACCTGAGCCAAAGGCAGAGGCTTTAACTCACTGAGCCACCCAGGTGCCCCTAGGGAGGATTTAAAAAAAAAAAAAAAAAAAAAAAAAAAGGGACGCTATATGCTAAAATATTCAACTATGGTTCTGTCTGGTCCCATACAGGTGAGTTTGAACATTGGTAAGAAAAATAACTATAAGGGGCACCTGGGTGGCTCAGTTGGTTAAGCATCTGTCTTCAGCTGAGGTCATGATCTCAGGGTCCCAGGACGGAGCCCTGCATCAGGCTCCCTGCTCAGCGGAAACCCATGAGGCACGGTAATTAACATAAATTTCAAAGGTCATCCAAGTAGGATGCTGGGCAACCCGGACCTTATTTTGAAAACTGGTAACCTTGGGGGCGCCTGGGTGGCTCAGTGGGTTGGGCCGCTGCCTTCGGCTCGGGTCATGATCCCGGGGTCCCGGGATCGAGTCCCACATCGGGCTCTCTGCTGGGCGGGGAGCCTGCTTCTTTCTCTCTTTCAGCCTGCCTCTCCATCTACTTGTGATTTCTCTCTGTCAAATAAATAAATAAAAAAAATCTAAAAAAAAAAAAAAAAGAAAAAAAAAAGAAAACTGGTAACCTTGAGCGGAGGAGAAGCAAAACATTGATTCTGCCTTCCCGATAACAAATCGTTCCTCAAGGTCACTAAATAATTGGCAGAGAAAAGTCTTCATGTAAAATTTCAAGTCATTAAACGTCCTCTCAGCATGAGGAGCCCCTCTGAAACAGTCTTCATCCTATGTCTCCGTGTGTCTGGGACCGAGATACTGACACACCCGGCTCTGGATTGGCCAGCTGGCTCCTCCCACCCGCCCCAGGGCTCCTCCCCCACCCACTGCTGCTGTGCCCCCCAGGAACTGAGGCGCAGGCTGAGTTAGGATGGACGGCCACCGGGACTTACTGTGTGGTTGCTCCCCCTACTTTGGCAGAGAAGAATTCATGACTCCTTTGAATTCACCAATGTAACGCCCGCGCTTGGAACCCACATCCCAGCGAGATGGAGCAGCCCCCCGTCCCGTGAACCGGCAGACAACTCCAGACATGCAGACTTTGCAAGGCAAAATTCAGCCGCTTGTCTCTTTCAGGGGTGAAAATAACAGCAGTCCTGATCTAGTAGCTCATTTTTTAAAAAATATTCATTTATTTGAGAGACAGAGAGAGAGAGAGTGTACACAAGCAGGGGGAAGGGCAGGAGAGGGAGAGAATCTCGACCAGGTTCCAACTCCCTGCTGAGTCTGGAGCCCAATTCAGGGCTCGAAAGACCCCAACCTGAGCTGAAATCAAGAGTCAGCCACCAAAACGACTGAGCCACCCAGGTGCCCCTGCTATAGTACATTTGATTTTAAAGACTTTATTTATTTATTTGACAGACAGAGATCACAAGTAGGCAGAGAGGCAGGCAGAGAGAGAGATGGGGAAGCAGGCTCCCCACTGAGCAGAGAGCGCGACGCAGGTCTCGATCCCAGGACCTGGAGATCATGACCTGAGACAAAGGCAGAGGCTCAACCCACTGAGCCATCCAGGCGCCCCTAAGAGTGCATTTTTAAGAAGGTGGAGAAATGAATAAATTATTCCCTAACTCTGAATAATCACTTTGTCACTCAAAGAAGCACAATAAGGAACTGCACATAACCTTGAGTTTAACGATCACAATTCCTGCAGTTTTAAACTCTTCTGGGTTTCTTGTGGGACGTTATTCCAGGGGCATCCCTCCCGCAACCTCACCTTTAATTGTTGTGAAAGAACACTCCTTCTGCTTGGAAGAATTTCAATGAACAAATGTAGAAGGAACAACAAAACTAGAACAGAGCAATTTTGGAAGCCCTCATAAAACAGTGGGCCCTGACAATGACCATCGGTAGTTACTCAAACCATGAGACCAGTGGCTCACACACATCCCTGTGCACCAGCACCCCAACCCTGCCCTGGGGGTGGGGCTGTGAAATGGCAGATGGCTGGGCCCACCCAGAGCTCCTGAATCAGCAGGCCTGGGGTGAACCCCAGGACGTGCATTTCTAAGAAGTTCCTGGGTAATGCTGAGAATGTAGGTCTGGGATCTGCAATTTAGACCCACGGAGTTAGAGAAGTGTCCGGAAAGGTTTATCATGTGTACATCAGGAGGGTGTCACCTAAGTGTGGTCATTAACCTTAATATATCACAATAAAGAGTTGATCAGACGCCGGATGGGGAACCATGAAAAGTGCCACCAGTGTCAAGGAAATATTCTTCCAGAAAGAAGGGGAGGGGGGATGGGGAACCAAAGCTTCACCCTCATTAGGTGAAGGTCTAACACCCAGGAAATGCAAGGCACAGGGAATGCACTAAACATGGGGGACGGTGGGAGGTTGCAACAAAGTCCACAGGTGGGAAGGCATCAGACAAATGATTGCATTCCTTTAACCAAGTACAGAAAAAGGAGAGGAGAGTTTAAACTAGAAGGGGGTTTGAGACCCAGAGAAAAACTGAGGGGCCTCCCGGTTTGATCAGTACCAAAGGGGAGTGGCAGGCCTGGGTGGGGGAGGTGGCCTAGCGGTCTATCTACTTGTGCACACATAGGAACATTTTCACAATGAAAAAGTCCAACAGAGGGGCGCCTGGGTGGCTCAGTGGGTTAAGCCGCTGCCTTCGGCTCAGGTCATGATCTCGGGGTCCTGGGATCGAGTCCCGCATCGGGCTCTCTGCTCGGCAGGGAGCCTGCTTCCTCCTCTCTCTCTCTCTGCCTGCCCCTCTGCCTACTTGTGATCTCTGTCAAATAAATAAATAAAATCTTAAAAAAAAAAAAAGTCCAACAGAGAAAATAAAAGACAAACATGGAGGCGGGGGGAAGAACCCCTCCTCCCCTAACACGCATATACCAGGGCAAATCAGAAATAAGGGCACATTTCGCCTTTCTGAAAAGCCACGCCTTTCACGGGAAGCTTTGCAAAATCGAATGCAGTTGTGAGAAAAAACGAAATTCCAACAACCTGTCCCAAAAACATAGGAGACGATCAAGAAAATCTGAACATCAGCCTAATATCCATTATATTAGGGAATGTGCTAAACTTTTCAGAGCAACCATGGTACCATGATTTCATCTATTTAGGGTACTTTCCTGGGGCGCCTGGCTGGCTCGGTGGGAGAAGCACGTGACTCTTGATCTCGGGGGTCGTGAGTTCGAGCCACACGTGGGGTATGGACAGGACTTTAAGTGAATGAACTTTAAAAAACTATTTAGAGGCCCTTCCTTTCTGAGATAGTCGGAAGTAGTTGTAACTGCCTGACAAGGCAGGGGTTATCAGTATCCCACACCATTTCCTGTTTGGCCTGTATGTCATCCCCAGGGTCAAGTTCTCTGTATACCCACAGGGAGTGTTAACACTCACATTCCCTGTCCAGGGGCTGGGTTGAGTGGCTCACATGCAGGACCACCAGGGAACAACAGCACAGCCTTAGGACTGGCTGTTACACTCAGCTCCATCTTACAGATTCGGAAACAGAGGCTCAGAGAGGTGAAGCGATCTGCCTGAGGTCACACAGCAGAGCCAGGTCCTGAGCCCACATCTGATTCCAGAGCCTGTGCCCCTCTGCCTCCCACAAGAGCCGGATGGGCTTGTCTAGAGCTCAACGGAGAATGTGCAGTAAAAGATCTGACCCTTGAAAGGACCTGACACCGTTCCTGGCACATTATCAACATTCAAAATGGGACCCCAGTGAGATGGAGGGAACTTTGGCTCCACACCGCAGCCAGAAAAAAATCTCACGCACACATTTGAATAAAGAAGGGAGACACAAAAAGGATGTACTGTGTCCGAAACCAGGCAAAGCTATATCCTACAGTGATAGACATCAGACATCTTAGCCAGAAGAGCAGGACCTTCTTAATCTGTGTGCCGGGGACAGGGACGTGATCATTTTGTGACCATTCATTCCACTACGTGCCCAAATGATGAGTACTTTTCTGATACAAAGTACACACTTCCATGAAAAATTGTGGTTTCCTTTATTTTTTTCTTCATCTTCGTGAGGAAATAAACATAAAATTGACCACCTTCACCTACCAAGGGCATAGTTCAAGTGACAACTAAAAGGGCTCTTTCCGATGGCGAGGTAGGTCAACCGCCTTACAAGTCAGAAAAACAGCAAACATAATACAACAGAAAAACCAAAGGACATAGGAATCCCCATCACCAGAAACCCTGTCTCGTCCAGGACTCAGAAACCCAAACAAGATCAAGTGCAGAGAGTCTGTCTCTAGCCAAAAAAGGAGAGAGAAAAGCGGGCTCACTTCTCAGGGCTTTGATGCTTCCGGCCGTTATGAAGTGTGACATCTGCTTTGGTCAAAGCAAAGAGAAGCCTGGCTTCACCCTGGAATAGCATTTCCCAGAGTGTGTTCCTTGGAACCCTAATCCCTTGAAATAGTAGAGGTGGGGGTTGGGTGGGATTCAGGGAAGTTGAGATACTCTTCCAAAAAAAAAAAAAAAAAAAAAATTCTGTGGTTAAAGCCACTTGAAAAGTGCTACTCCCCACCCCCCAAGCTCCCACCCCCTCCACCTCTGCCATAGAGAGACCACGGATCAGAACATCCAAGAGGTTAATAGGTCCTGACTCCCAAAAACGGTATTATGCCTTTGGACCCAGGGCTCCCCAAAACATTTGGCCACAGACCTCTTTTCCCACCAAACACGAATGAAATCCTACAGATTTGCCCTTGAGAAAATTCAGTGAGCCTAACAAATTGATAATACTATGAGTACTCACAGCTGCTAAATCTTTATTAGGTACCTGGTATCATCTCATTTAATCCCCTCATAAACACCAAGATACACCATTAACTCTGGCTTACAGACGAGGAAATGGGCAGAGAGAGGCTGTTACTTGCTCATCGTGGCACAGCCAGCTACAGTGGATCCTGAATAAAAGTGTATTTCCAAGATGATCTCTTCTGCTCTGTTCGCCTTCTTTGAAACAGGCAGAACGCTTGAGGGCTCTGGGAAATACAGGCGTGCCTGAGAAAGGTCCCCGATCCGTGTCGAAGGCTCCGGGTAAGTCGGCTTCATCGTTAAAAGGATATGCCCCAGCATGTAGCCAGAGCCTTGTGTCTACAAAATTTGGGATCCTGGCTCCTCAGCACAAAGTGTCACGTCAGGCATTAGGGGAGGAGACACAGGGAGGAATAAAAAGCAGCTGGCAGGGTGCCTGGGTGGCTCAGTGGGTTAAGCCTCTGCCTTCGGCTCAGGTCATGATCTCAGGGTCCTGGGATCAAGCCCCACATAGGGCTCTCTGCTCAACAGGGAGCCTATTTCCCCCTCTCTCTCTGCCTGCTTCTGCTACTTATGATCTCTGTCTATCAAATAAATAAATAAAATCTTTAAAAAAAAAAAGGCAGCTGGCAAAATCAGAGGAGTGGTCAGGGAGCAGGATCCCAGTGAGAGGGTTCTCCTCGTGCTGCATGGAAACAAAACCTGGTCTCCTGCTCCTGGCTGCGGCCCTTCATTTCAAGCCCCTCCTCCTACCCGCTGTGGCAGCCAAGAGGCCTCTAGACATCGCCAGATGCTCGAAACTGTCCCCAGTGCGAATCACCGCTCAAGAGCAAACACAGGGGTTCTCTTAGGAAGACAAGGAAAGCTGAGGACCGTCGCTCCGTCATCCACACCAGCTTGGAAGGCCAAGTGCAGAAGGTCACACAGGTGAAATGAAGACATGAGTCAGACAAGAGACAGACTCGCCGAGAGCTGAGCCTCCAGGAGATTCCTCCGTCCCCCACCGACCCCTCCTCCCACGCTCGGCATCGGCTTCAGGGTGAGAAAGGTCACCCAGGGTAGTGCTGCGGAAGACTGATGGACCCTCAGTTGGGTTCATTTGTCAAGGGCTGCTCTCAAGCCTTTCGATAAGAACAAAGGACTCTCGTGCTCTGCGTCAGCAACATCCAGCACAGCTGAGTGTGTCCAGCGTGGACACAGCCCCAACTTCCTTGCCAGCCTCACACAGTTTCATTCTCCGAGCTCCAACAAGCTGTCGGCTAGCCTCTGCGACACCACCAGGTTACAAGTCCCAGTTCTGCTACGCATTCGCTGGGTGACTCTGGGCAAGTCCCCCTGCCTCTCTGAGCCTTGCCTTTTTCATGTGGGGGAGGGGGGAAGAGGAAGCTGGCCTGACACTCACATTTTAGGATATCCGTGGATACCAAAGGGTTGAAATTGGACCCATGAAGACTGTCCAGGGGCTCTCGTGTGTTCTCATGTCGGCTTTATTTTCCCCAGGGGAACGCGGGGGTAAAAGATCTTGCCCTTTCTGTTTCCGCACCAATGAAAAAGGAGTAAAATACCCCAGGGCCCAAATCCTATAGGATTTGCACATCACCACGCCTGCTTAACAGCTTCCCTGAAGATTTCATTGCCCAGCCGCGGCTCGGGAGCTGGGACCAGAGACACAAACCTAAATGTCCCCGGGGCCAGAGGGGCAATGTAGAGTGACCCAGGCTCCAGGTGGCTCAGCTCCTTCACTCCAGGTGGGGTCACCTGGTGAGAATGTGGCCCTGCACGGCCAGATGGCCAACAGACCCACAAGTCTGAGTTTAGGTACGAAAGCGCCATCCCCTCAAGTTAAAACAAACGCTGCCCCTTTCACACAGACAAAACAATGTCCTCTGAGTCCATCTAGGACATAAGCCACCTGCCGGAAGGACCTCTGCATCAGAGAAATGAGGTCTGGCTCAGGTGTGAGAGGAGCTCGAAAGTAGGAGCAAAAGGAAGTAGAAGTGGGACCAGGCTCCCTCAACACACCAGTGTTCCCAGCCTCAAGCTGTCCCCACAAGGCCACTGGGCTCTACCTCTGTTACTAATAATAGCCACCATCATTACTGGGCCCCTTCTTTTCATGGGGTATGGGGTTGGGCCATCTATTACTATTATTATTAATTTTTTAAGAAGTTTTTAAAAATTTTTTCTTTATTTGACAGAGAGAGAGAGAGAGAGTGTGCCCAGCAGAGGGAGCAGGAGAGGGAGCAGCAGACTCCCCACTGAGCAGGGAGCCCTACACAGGGCTCCATCCCCCCAAAGGCAGCCGCTTCACCAAGTGAGCCGCCCAGGCACCCTGGGGTGGGGCCTTTATTAAATACACCAGCTCACAGTGTGTCCTAAGTGTCCGGCAAGGTAAGCATCATTTATTATTCCTTTAATATTACAGATATCCTGGAAAGTAAACTACATTAAAGGTCTTCACTGGTAAAAGCTGGAGCCAGGATTTAAATCCGGATCTGCCTGACACCCAATCTACTCTTAGCAGAAAAGCTCTTCCTTGCGCCTGGCCTGTCCCCCACGCCACACCCCCCCATCACATCCCCTACCCCCGGAGGGTCCCAAGGCAACCCGCCCTCACCGTAACAGAAAAAAGATGGGCAATGAAACTATCAGCTCTGTCTTGCTTTCAACATCTAACTCATTTAGATACTGTGTTTAAAGTCACTCCGAAGGAAGTGTTTTAGTTCAGAGAGCAAACTCCTTTTTCTCCCCTAGGGAGAGAAACTGAGTGAGCAGGAGACATCGTAGCTCCTATGCAGAACAATTTTGGGATAGAGAGAACCGGTCATTTCTGGCCCTAACAGGCCCATTGTACTTTGTAGCTTACAGTCCTGGCATAACACAGCTTACAGTAAATGGACAGTCTCAAATGGGACAGACATTTCTCAATATCTATCTATTTTAAATGTGCCTGCCGGAGCGCCCGGATGGCTTGGCCACTGAAGCATCCGGCTCTTGATTTCGGCTTCAGGTCACGATCTCAGGGTCGTGAGATCGAGCCCGGTGTTGGGCTCAGCGCTGGGCATAGAGCCTACTTAAGATTCTCTCTTCCTTCCCCTCATCCTCTCCCTGCCCTCTCTCTCCTTCTGTCCTGCTGCCCCTCTCCCACCACACTCGCTCTCTCTCAAAAAAATAAAAATAAATGTGCATACCCTTTGACTGAGCCATTGAATTGCTGGGAATTTATCTGATAAACTCATGTAATTAGACAAAAATAGATACAAGGATGGTCCCTGAAGCACTCTTCAGAGAAGTGATGGCAAGCAGCTGGTCATGTTTCCATCAGGGCTTGTTTCCGTAAGAAGCTAGACTTTCAAACAATAGAGTATTACGCAGCTGATTTTTTAAAATGCCAAAACAGGCTAATACAGAAAGAGGCAGGAGATCTAGGATTAACTGAAAAAAAAAAAAAAAAAAAAAAGGTCTAATTTCCAGAATGCCAATATTTGTGTAACAAAAGGAAATTTGAGATAGAAAGGTTCTCAAAAGATCTATGAGAATACACTAACCTTGATCACTTCAGGGGATGAGAAGGGCGTTCGACCTGGAGCCTGGGGCATGGCAATCGCCACCCCAGAGGTCTCAAAGGTTGACCCTTTTGAGATTCTGTATCATCTGCTGCAGACTTTGCTGGTCCGGCGGCGTTAAGGAAGGAATGGGAAGTGGCAAGTTCAAGGCTGCGTGAGTGAGCAAGGGGCAGGTCCTGCTGCCCTTTCCTGGGGACTTTTGATGAGGGCTTTCCCTTCCAAGCTGCTTATTAACTGACTCAAATCCAAGGTAAGAACAACAGGCACTCTTACAAAATTTCCTTCAAATCCTTACATGGCCTTCTTCAGACTCAGCCTTTCCTCTGATGTGTGGCCATGGTTAAACTCTTTACAGGTCAGGGGTGAAGGGCAGAGACCCCGGGGAGCAAAAGAACCCTTATAAAAGTCAGACAGGGTTTCGTTCACAGGGGAGCACCTCAAGGAGGCCATCTCGACCCTATACAAATCACAAATGGGGGCGCCTGGGTGGTTCAGTGGGTTAAAGCCTCTGCCTTCGGCTCAGGTCATGATCTCAGGGTCCTGGGATCGAGTCCCGCATCGGGTTCTCTGCTCAGCAGGGAGCCTGCTTCCTTCTCTCTCTCTCTCTCTCTCTGCCTGCCTCTCTGCCTGCTTGTGATGTCTGTCGAATAAATAAATAAATAATCTTTTTTTAAAAAATCACAAATGGGCCAAGAGCACTGGAATGTGCGATGTTCTTGGCACAGTTGAGGAAGTGTGGCCATATTGAAGCAGAAGATTCTAGCAAACCACCTTTGGGGCAAACAGGATTTAGGGAGACATGATCCAAAAGGAAAATCAGGGACAAGTTTCTCCTTTACAGAAAGGCCACAGCAGAGACAGGCATTCTGGTTCTGCCAAGTACCAGCTCTCCCACATTAAGCAAAACCCTTAAGGTCTCTGGTCAGGTGCATTATAAGTAACTGTCCACTGAAGTTGACCAGGGACCAGGCACTATGTTAAAGCCTTTATTGGCATTATTCCACTTAATCCTCCCAACAGGGTAATCCCTTGGGCTCTAGAGTTAGAAAGGCCTAGATCTGCAGAATCCGTTCCTGCTCATCAGTCAGGCAAGCTATCTGGAGCAAGTTATTCAGAGCACGAAAGTAAAAAGTGGCCAATAATAATGTCTCCTCCAAAGGGTTGTTGTAAAGCCAGTAAAATGATGCCAGTGAAGAGCTTAGCAGGTCGGCTGGCAAAAGTGCTCATTAGCTCTCCCCCCACCCCATTTTTCAGATGGGAAAACTGAGATTTGCCAACGCGGGTGATTTCTAAATTTGCTCGTGACATTCTAGGATTCCAGGGGATTTAATACTAGACTTGGCTTTCCAGAAAAATCTGATGCCTATCTAATTTCAGAATTACATGGTTGTGCCTACAACAGAAAATCCACCTGTTTGGATCCGATGTTCTGCAGAAAGAAGAGACACATCGCGCCCCCTCCCAGCGCCCCCGCCGGAAAAAAAATAACATTTTCAGGAAAGGTCATGTGAACACACAGCGAGAAGGCACCCTTCTTCAAACCAAGAATGGAATCGGCCGGTGCCTTGACATTGGACATCACAGCCTCCAGAGCTGGTTCTCTTTCCCCTTCCTTAAGATGACAGGTCCTCATCTGGCTAAGTGATTTAGTCAATGACGAGAGCCAGAGGCTGAGAAGGGGACTCAGGTCATCGGCAATTGATGAACAAGCAGGATTCTGAAGAGCTGGTTTGGCCAAATCTTCTAGAGCCAGAGCTCCGGGAAGAGGGAAAGGCAGATGAGACAGTGCCAGAGGTAGACGGGGAGAAGGGGACAGAGGGGGACCTGCGTGTGAATGAAGGGACCGGACTGTGGAGTGTTAGAGGAATTCATCAACGCACTGGACAGGACGCCTCGTAGACTTTGTGAAGCCTTGGCGTTATGAACCCCCCGTGCAACAGAGTCTCACAAAGGTCATTAATTTTTTACAGAACAGAAATTCTGTTTTCTATTCCCACCTTGGAAAGCAGTAGCTGAAGAAATATAAGTGCCCCCCCCAAAAAAGTTCCTTAAATAAATAAAACCTGTAAATCAGAGAGGAGCAGGCAAAAGTCTTCCCTCTTCTGTCCCCAAGGCCTCCTTCTCCAGCCTCCCCAACTTGTTCCCAAATGGGCAGAACAAGAGCCAAGAAATCCCCAGAGTCTCGACCAACAAAGCTGCCATAGAACGCTAATTTGCAAGCGAGCTGGGGATGGCCTCGTGGAAAACACTACCATACATGGGCATGTTTGCCTCAATCTCGGCCCCTGGACAGAAAAGTAATGATAACAAACCCATAACAAATACCTTGTACGGAATAACACGTCTATTTCAGATGCGAAAATAAAAAAACACGGTGTGTACCAGGCGAGCCCTAGAAGCTTCTTGTGGGAAGCCCAGCTGGTTCATGGGTTGGACCCTCAGGATGGCAGCCCGGACAGCCCACCACCCCCACCCCTGGGGTGGGGGGACAAATAACACATTTTATTTTAAATTTACAAAAGGCCCATTTGTTTTCTTCAAAGAGAAGATGATAAAACCTTGCCTTCCTGGAAGCAGCTGGTCGCCCCTAGAAACCTAACTGCAAAAGGGTTTTCGTAAAGACAAAAGATGGTGGGTTCAAGGCTATGGCTTTGGCATCAGACATACCCAGGAACGGGCTCCACCGCTTACAAGCTGTGTGACGCCGGACAAGTTACTGAACCTCTCTGAGTCCCAGCTGTCTTTTTACGAAATGGGCATCATGAGCCTCCTTTAAAAGATTGTTGTGGTGATTCAGGAGCTAAATTACATCAAACATGGCTACAGTGCCTGGTACATAGGTATCCCACCAGGCTGGGTGGCTATCTCCCTGGAAACGCTCGGAAGAAAGAATTCCTTCCACAGAGATTCAACATCCTCTGTCACACACTGCCATCCATCTAATGCCTTTCAGTCCAGCATCTTTAAGAAAACAGAACCCATCCAGAAAGACCAAAGAAAACACAACTATGCACGTCGGCTGACTCACAGTCTGCCCACTTTCCCTTTGCCAAACCCTGGCCACTTTGCAATTTTGTCAATTAGAATTTTATCGATCGGTTCTTAATACTGGAACTAAACACTCTCTGTCTTGGGTTTCTAAATACTTTCTCTGACTTCTTGATCAGCGTGGCTTTGAATGGTGCCTTTCCTCAAGCAGCAAAATCCCCACCAGCTCTCTGCGCAGGGAGAAAACTGCAACAGGTGCGCCCACTTTGTGGGACATTAAGAGCAACATTTGTATCAGCTGCTCTGCAGACCATCCCAGAACCTTCTTACTGAATCCACCTGCTGGTCATGGATGCAAATTGAGGCTCTGGCATCTGTCTGGGTATTTGAAGCCCCTGGGATTAGCCTGGATAAGACTTTTTTTTTTTTTTACTTTGGAGTGAGGGGGTCTGGAAGAAAACTGGGCTGTAAGAAATACATTGGATCATAACCAGCCCTACCTCTCCAGGGATATCAACAAGCACATCCTTTAAATGGTGAAAAACACTCCTCTTTCTGCAGAGCAACTGCCCATGTGTTTTTGACTCATTTAACACATTCTCAACAGAACTAGCCTTGCTTCCGAATACACCTGGAGCATTACTTTGCACACCTCTGTGCCTGGAAGCGACTTTTCAGTGAAGTTCATTTGCGTTTTATCTGTGCCTAAAATCAAAGTTAGAAGCTTAGGAAGTTGGTCCTCTGAGGCTGTAAGGGGTCACATCTCCCAGATTTGCCTTTTAAGAACAGTATAGGACGCCTCTTTTTTTTTTTTTTTTAAGTTTTTTGTTTTTGTTTTTTTGTTTCTGGAGATTCAAGTGTAACTGGAGGTGGGCCTGGGCATTTGTCTTTAGAAAGGACCCCCAAGGAGGTATTTATCATTGACAACCTTGGGAGATGCTGGTTTGAGGAAAACCTAGGCTGGCTGGGGCAGAGAAATGAACATTGGGAATCCCTCCTTCCTCCCCATAGTCCTGGAGAGGACGACAACCAAAACACCTCGCGGCTCCCCAGCCCTTGTAGGATGGATGCCCCGTGGGACCCTCAAACCCCCTACCCCATTGACCCACCCCCACCCCAGGACCACCCTACTTACAGATCTCCCAACTGGGGGGACAGCGGAGAAGAAACTGGGTGGAGAGCTCAGATCTGGCACACCTCCCAGGCAGGGGAGTCCAAATCTCCCGGTTGGCCCGGGACGCCTCTCTTTATAGACCCGGAGCTGCCCGCGGGAGGGAGAGGGGAGGCGGCCCGGGGGCAGTGGGAGGGAGGGTCCCATGCTGCTCCCTCCGCAGCGCCCCCTGCAGGGCCCGGGAAGAGCGGCTTCAGTGCGGGCCCTAGGGCGCACCTGCGGCTGCGCGGGGAGAGGGGCGCACGCGGAGCGGGAGCGCAGGGGGCTGCGGAGCTCGCGGCTGAAGGCTTCGGGGCAGGTGTCTCACCCGCCTTCCCTGCTCTGGGACAGTCACCGAGACTCTGCTTCCCAGAGGAAGGGGGCGAGCGGCCAGCGTCTACAGGGGATGCTTGAGAATGGCTTGGCCCGGCCAGGAGCACGGCGCGGATTTTAACCGCTTCCTCCCCACGGAGCGGGTGGGCGGGGGGGTTGTGAATTGCCACCTCGCCGCCCGGCTCCTGATTTTATTTGCCTCCCACTGGCTGGATACGGGGTTGGCCGTGCTGCGTGAAGCGTAAAGAAAGGGGATTTTTTGAACTTTGCAAAGTGCGAGGCAGGAGCCCCCGAATGCTGGGAATTGTTCGGGAAAGGGAACTTTTTATTTTTCCCAATTTGCCATCCCCACCTCCACCCACAAGCAAAAGATGAAAATAAAAAGAAAAGAAGAAACAAACAACAACAAAAAAAAACAACAACAACAACAAAAAAAACGCTGCTGTGATTTCAGGCCTCCATGGGCCTTTCGCTGAGGGCCTGACCTCGGGCAAGTCATTTCCTTGCGCTGAGCCTTAGTGTCCGCAGCTAAAAAAAAAAAAAAAAGTACGGATGCGTGTGTTGGGGAGGGTACATTTATGTAATTTGCATGGTGCATGTCAGGATCCAAATAAAATGGGTGGGACCCCGCCCTTGCAAGTCCCCAAACTTTCCTCCCCCGCCCACAAAATTCTTGCAAATGAAGAAGCTGCTTAAAACTTGACTTAAAGCTTAGCACTCCTCTCTCCCCTCCTCCCCCGGCATTTGTCTGTCTTATTTGTCTGTCTGTCTGTCTCTCTCTCCCGTATGTGTGACTCAAATCCATCATGCTTTCTGTCTTGCGGCCACTCTGTATGTCACTGTGTCCATCACTGTCTCTCTCTGTCTCTGGCACCTGTGTCTCTCCAGCACGTCTCCCTCCGTGTCTGGCCCTTGCCTCTGGCTCCCGATCTCCGGCTGGGTCTCTCCCTGGCTCTCGGTCTTCTCCCTGGTCTCCGCTGCCCGCACGCACACAGGCCATAAAAGGAAGCCCAGGCGGTGGGCTGGCCCCGCGCCAGGCCGGGGACCCGCGCACCCCGCTCCCCGCCCCGCACGGGCTCCGGCTTCCCGGGCCGGTCCTCCCTCCCGGGGCGCGGCGGGGGGCGCAGGGCGGGCGACAACCCAAAAAGGACAGGCGCGGGCTCCTTCCTGCAGGAATTCCCAGCGCCGCATACCAGCCCGGGGCTGCCCGCTCCCCCTGACTAAATATGGTGCGGAGCGGCCTCCCGGCGCGGCGGGCGCGGGGGAGGGGGCCCTGCCTCCCACGGCCGCGACAGGGACAGCCCCTCAGGCCCACGCGAGCTCCAGCTACTCCCGGTGGCCAGAGGGTTTGGGGTGAGGGTCAGGGGCCGTGGGAAGACCCTTGCCAGGCTCTGTGCCCTTGGTCCCCAACCCCTCCCCTAGTAACCAGATCAGATTAGGTGGAGGGAGGGCGTGGGCCTGTGTTAATACCCCCATTTTGCAGGTGAGAAAACTGAGGTCCTAGAGGTGTGCAGAGATTTGCCCAGGCTCTCGCTGGGACTGGAGCCCACCACTGCCAGGATTTACTTCCAAAGAGTTGTTAAAGGGCTGAATCCTCTACGGTTGGTGGCCAGTGCAGCTTTTTAGCTGTTCTACCGCAGGCCAGTCCTTAAAGGCTATGTGACTCAGTTTCCCTACCTGGATGTTTGTAAACAGTCGTTGAGATGATCCATGTAAAATGAACATATGGTTCTGTTATCTGGTAGTTGTTATTATTCTCGACAAACTTGAAACCCAGTAGGTTGGCACAGGCCTTGGGTGTGTGACCGTGGGTGAGAGCCTGTCCCTCCTGCAGGGTCCCCACCGCAGGGCTCAGCGTCTCAGACCCTCTTGATCACTTCCTCATGCTGCCAACGTCAGGCTCTCCTGCTTTCTCACCCCTGAAAACACGCAAGTGCCCTAAATCAGATCTGCCAGAGTTCAGCTGACTGCACAGCGTGGGGTGAAGATCTTCAGAAAATGATGGATAAGCGGCTTCTCCATGTGCCTTTTACTGTCTACACTGTAAAAGGAGTGGAAATTGCCCCTGCGTTGGCTGGTATGGACAGGGTGCGGAGCGGAGGGTGTGATGGAAAGGGAAGAGTGAAGTTGACCACCACCTTCCTGTCCTGGAACGAACCCAGAGCAGCCTGTCACAGTCGAACTTGCTGGCCTCAAAGTGAGAGCTGGCATCTTTACTGGAGACCTTAACACTGGTACATCAAAGGGGTTTTGCATTTGATTCCTTAAAGAATTTGTTGGTAAATTTTAAAAGAGAATCCCTATAAGCAATTATTAATAAATGGAGGGCTTATTAAACAACAACAACACTGAATTTTTCTGCATTCTCTCTCCTCTTCCTTGTAACAACCCTAGGAAGCAAGTACTTAAAAAAAAATTTTTTTTCCCCATTTTGCTGTCAACAAACCAGGCTGGTGAACTAACAAGCCAATTAAGTAACAGGCTGGTGAATTAAGTAACTAGCATAGCTAATTAGTGCTGGAGTAGGAATTCCAACTCCCCATGTCTGATCGAGTCCATGTTAAGTAGATGGGAAGTTACGCTTGATCTTTGAGGCAACAGGCCAGAAGTCGCAGGACAGTCGGTGTACTGAGACTCCGTCTTCTCGAAGAGGAAAGCAGATGGACAGAATCTTTACCTCAACTACCTTACTGGGTTGTTAAATATGACGATGCATGTGAAGGCCTTATATAAGGTATTTCATACCTTCCTGGTACATTCTACGCATGTTCAGGGACAGTATGTGTTCATAACAGTCATTCATTAAATATCTGTCCAATGCAGAAGCTCAGATGTTTGAATCTTCAAAAGCACATTGTTATAATGATGAAGTCAAATGCCTGTTTTATTTCTCATGGCTCAAAAAGCCAGTTATTTTAAGATCAAGGGGGGAAAGCATACTTTAAAAAAAAAGTGTTACTTCAAGAGCTGTCCAGTAAATTTCCTGGGCTTGTCTTCTTTGTGGGGTGCTGTGTAATGGGAGTTTCCATGAACTCATGAAACAAGACAGCAGAGGGGAAATTTCTCTCTTGGAGTCTTTCCCTCTTTATCGAATAGCTTTGTATTTGCTATTGGTTTCAAAAAGCTCCAAAATGTGATTCCCTCCAGTTTTTAATAATATCAGAGATTGGATCCAAAGATGATTTACTCCTGCATGTACTTCACAATCTCATTATTTAAAAGTGTATCAGCACTCAAGTCCTCCAGCCCAAGAGTGGCACAGCACTGTGCCTTCTTGTGAATGGACATCATTCCTGGCCACAAGCCCAGCTCGCCTCTATCTCTTGCACAAAGCCCCTTCTGTTTCACTCGTGTTGGCTCCACACTTCTCCAGGACAAGACTGCATGGCAGACAGACCTGCAATGCTCTCTCCGCCATCACTTTCTGACTCTGGTGTCTTGGTAACTCCAGATTCTCTACCCTCCATTAGGAAGGGTCCTGAAGGGCGCCTGAGTGGTTCAGCGGGCTAAGCCTCTGTCTTTGGCTTGGGTCATGATCTCAGTTCAGGGTCCTGGGATCTACCTGCATCAGGCTCTCTGCTCAGCAGGGAGCCTGCTTCCCCCCTCCCTCTCTGCCTACTTATGATCTCTGTCTGTCAAATAAATAAATTAAATATATATATATATATATATATATATATATATATATATATATGGAAGGGTGGGTCCTAAAATTCTCAAAGTAGTTCTACGGTATTTTACAAAACAAAACATGTTCTTCACATATGAACCAGCAAATCATACTCCTTAGGATTTACCCAAATGAGTTAAAAGCTTGAGTCCATGCTGAAGCCTGCACTTGGGATGTTTAAAGCAGCTCTATCCATAATTGTCAAACCTTGGGAGCAACCAAGCAGCTATTCAGCAGTGAAAGGACAATTTGATACACTAAGGTGGTGGAATATTCTTTGGTGCTGAAACAAATGAGCTTTCGAGCCATGAAAGGACATGGAGGGATCTTAGGTGCATATTACCAAGGGAAAGAAACCAGTCTGGAGAGACCACATCCTGTAGGATTCCAACTATATAACGTTCTGGGAAAGGCAGTTAGTTACAAGATCTAGGGATTGGGGGTCTGGAGGGATGAACGGAGAGAACTCAGGGATTTTAGGGCAGTGAAAATACTGCGTGGTACTAGAATGGTGGATAGCTGTCATCACTCATTTGTTCAGATGCACAGAACGAACAGCACCCAAAATGAACGCTGATGTGAACTATGGACTGTGATAATGTGTCCGCACAGGTCCACCCATTGGAACAAATGTGACGCTCCCTGCAGGGGTAGGGGTGTGGGGGCAGGAGTGACATGAGTGAGGGGAGTGGATATGAGGTATATAGAAACTCTCTATATATTATACTCAACTTTGCTGTGAACCTGAGCTTACTCTCAAAAGTAAAGTCTATTTTGGGGGGATGCCTGGGTGGCTCAGTCAGTTAAGGGTCTGCCTTCAAATAGGATCATGATCCCAAGGTCCTGGATTGAGCCTGCAGTAGGGCTCCCTGCTCAGCAGGGAGTCTGCTTCTCCCTCTGCCTTTTCCTTGCTCGCTTTCTCTCTCTCTCAAAATCTTAAAAAAAAGTCAATTTTTCGTAAAAAGGTAGTTTCATCTTTCATTAAAAAAAAAAAAAAAAAAAAGTGAACAAAGACCACACAACCCTTGCAGAATGGTTAACGAAAGTCAAATCCCAAGTGGCTGGGAAGCATTGTCTCAAATGCCTTTAAAGGCATATTCTCACAATGTTAATCCTTCATGTACACTTGGCTTTAGGTTAAAAGAACACATCAAGTCTTATATAATCATACAGACATGTGAGTCATACAACTGTGTTCTTGCACATCATTATAAAGCTATCAGTTTACTCTGTGCAAACATATATGCTAAGCTAAATTTATCATCTTCAAACGCCCCCTCTGCTCCTGCTGGGTTTGTGGACTGCCCAAGTTTTGTTATTTCCACTTTTCCTAAACCTCTCTTCAGTCTCAATTCCCATCCTATTTTTCTGTATATCCACATCTCCTCCTAAAGCTTCTCCCTATTTCTGGAGGAGAACTTCTCCCAACAACCCCATGAAAAGCACCAGCAATGATGCACTGATTCAGTTTAGGAGGTAGGAGAATCGTTATACTTGTCTTGTCTTCCCTCAGTTGTTTTTTTCTTTAATGTCTCAGCCAGTGCACCTTTTTCAATGACTGGCTTATAAAACTGACACCGTTCAAAAATCCTGAATATAAAAATTTCTAGAGCAGATTTTTCAACCTAAGGTCTTTTGTGGAAATCTCAAATCTCAAAAATCGGAGTGTGTTGAAAACAGGTTGTTTTCCTTTTTGCAAATATAAAAACATACTACTAAATATGCTTTTGTGAACACCTACGTGGCCCCCCAGGTTATAATACCGTTCCCGGGACGCCTGGGTGGCTCAGTTGGTTGGACGACTGCCTTCGGCTCAGGTCAGATCCCGGAGTCCTGGGATCGAGTCCCGCATCGGGCTCCCAGCTCCATGGGGAGTCTGCTTCTCCCTTTGATTTCTCCTCGCTCATACTCTCTCTCACTACCTCTCTCTCAATAAATAAATAAAAATCTTAAAAAAAAAAATAAAATAAAATAATACCGTTCCCCCCAGAGACGGGCATCAGGAGGCTCCTGGATGAAAGGCGTCGCAGGGCGACGTGGCTGGTGCCCGCGGCGCGCGCCAGGGCAGGTTCTCCTTCCACCTCACTCCACGTCCTCCAACTACTAGGCCGCGGGAGATCCTGAAGGCAGGCCTGGGGAGCCCCTCCCAACCTTCTTCCCGCCCTGGTGCCCAGCTCTTAATGAAAGAAGAGTCATAGGAACATCCTTTGCACAAAAAAGAGTTGCTTAATCGTTCTTTTATTAATACATTGAAAAGTATAAAAGTTGCCCAGGTTCAAACAAGTTACACAACAATGCATATAAACATGCTGTGAACGACATGGGACAATTCCGTTTAGTTTTGTATTGTGACGATTTTCTATCAGTAACCAAAATTATAAACTCCAGCATTTTTTCTTAATCTAGTCCTGCATGATTGTAATTCCTGAGGTAAACTTAGTGTCCACTGCCAACATCCTTGGATGTAAACCAAGTCCTCTGAAAAGAATTCAGACATTTATATTCCCACATACAATACAACACGATTCCTAATTGTTACCAGATACTACAGATTTGATGTGAAAAATGGAAATGAGCCCCAAGAGTATATCTCTTCTGTAATCCTAGCTCATCAACAGGGCCTCTCAGAATCCTCTCACTTGCAAAGTATGGCTTAATGGGATTTCTTTAATAATTTTCTGCATTCAGATAAAAATTCTTGGTTCATCTGTAAGGACAGAACACTTTACCAACACCAAAGAGAAACTCAAAACTTTGAAAAGACAGCACTGAATCAACACCCTGAAGAGAAGGCCAATTTTGCCATCTACAGCCCTTTGCTCTTGCCCTGTGGAAAACACTCAAGCTCAATGTCATCGGTATGTGGGCACCTGTGCGGTTCTGTCGGATTATACTTTATGACTTTGGCCAACCAGGGCTATCATCACAGCTGTCCTCAGTGACATCAGTCTTCAGCCTCCACGTTATAAAAATGTCTTCGTAAATATCAAAATAGCATTTTAGACATAGTACAGGAAGAGCTCTTACCATTTTTCTAACCATTTTTCTAACCCAAAAATAAAAAACTGACATGCAGTGAGTCCAGGTAAGCAGGGACTGGCTCTTCCGGAGCTCATTTTGTGATTGCACAACTGAGGGCCGCATGGAGGTTAAACAATGCCATCTTTTAAAAGGTGCTTTCTGGTATTTCTCCTAAACCCTGTCTCTTCATGCTTATTCCACATTCTTTATATAATAAAATAAACTCTTTGTTTGACTTACAGCAAAATTAAAAGAATTATTTCCCCCTCTACCTTTTAATTAAATCTTCCAGTAGAAGCCAAAATGGTCTAAGGAAAGAAAAAGCACATTGTTACCTAGTTTAAAAGTACAGATTTGGATAGTAATTCAGATATTTAAACCAAATTATAAATGGTTATCTGAAAAACTGCTAATTGTAAACAAAAAACTGAACTTCACAGGAATTCATTTTATCAGGCTTTAACATTTTTTTAAAACGTTTTTTTTAAAACACAAATGGATTTTTCTACAAATCCATGTAATTCCAGCCTGAAGGAAATTTCATGTAACCTTGTTAAAGAGCAGAACATATGGCTATAAAGACCTGAATTTTTTTTTTTTTAAAGAATATAAGGGGTACTAAAAATTTCCTCCAGTTTTCACAAATTTAAAAACCTTCAAAATACCTTCTAAAAAAACAATGTATTTTCTTTCGAGTCAAATCTAGGAAGCTAGATGACGGAATTAGCTTTTATTCACAAATGTAGCAAAACAGGAAGGACTAAATGTTTTTGCAGAAACTCAAATTTCTACAAAGGACAAATATTAGTGGTGTATTTTGGTAATGTTGCGAGAGTAAATATGTTACTTGATACACACAATTTTAAGACAAAAGATGCCCTGAATGGAAATGTCATCTCTTCACTGCTTGAGAAACAAGATGATCTTTGATGTTAGTACTACTCCCCTTCTCCGTTCTTAGGTGGTCACCTGAAATGAACAGAAAACAATGTCAATACTTACCCCAAGTCAAAGTAGGCAGTGTGCAGGCGGAGCTGCATGTATTTTCAGATGTTATGTTTTTACTATTGTATGCGTTCTTTAGGTGGCCTAGGACAACATAAGAAACTCACCATTTTAAAAGCATTATTAAAGAAACCAGAAACATTTAGTACTGAAGATTCACCATCAAGTGTTTTTAAGGGAATAGAGAGCACTGCAGTGTAAACCCGTGTGTAAGCGGCAGTTACAAACTTCTCTTGCATGGTATGTAAGGAATGGAATCTGAAAGAACAGGGTGTTCAATTAACATTCTGAGGGATGCCAAAAAGAAAAAAACAAAGTACCAAAAAACCCACCTTCAAATAGCAGTGCCTCTCAGCAGCACCCTCTTATGGCAAGAAAACCAACCAGCAGCGTTTACATTTTCCTACCCACATCAGAAAATATCCAAGAAACTGTAGAAATCTTCTGCAGCCAAAGACACGAGAATAAAGCTCCATGAGAGTTCAGAAGCGACCAGAGCCCCTGGGACCACCCCCTGTGCTCTGGCAATCAAAGGGGTCCTAGGCACTTCTGATCAATTTTTGTCATGGGGAGAAGGGGCAGAGGGCAGAAGTGCCCTGGATTTAAAGAACCGAATAGACTTAACATCCAAATGCAACAAAAATGCAAGGCAAAGACTAAATTCTAAAAAGCTGTGAAAAACTGAAAATATTTCCTAGATACTTTGACACGGTAAAAACCCATTTTTATGATTTTGATGACAGGAGAAAAAGAATACAGATTGAGACAGCTGTTAGAAACATGGATTTTAGCACCAAAAACGCAACCTGGATTTTCTAATTCTAAAGACAACCTAATTCTACACCCAGGCCTGCTAGTCCCCAGCGGCTGATCATCCTCACAAGGACTGGAGACTTTAGATCTGGATCACGGAGGACTGTCTCCCTCATTTTCAGGCAGCTTTGCTGGACAGAACAAAGTTAACAATATCCTGAGGCGACAGACATTTCAGGTTTTCTAGAAAAGCATTACTAAGAAGTATGTGATGCACACACTTCACCGACGTGCAGTAAAGTTGCAAAGCTAATTATTTTCTCTGTTAGATTTCTGGTCTTTCACTTACATTAAGAACCTGCTCCGTCTCCAGTGTTCAAGCACGGACATCAGCAGCCCTAATGAACTGGTCACATCCCAGAGGCGAGTGTGTCTACATAAACCCTGTTCCTGGTGCGCCTGGGTGGCTCAGTGCGTTAAGCCTCTGCCTTTGGCTCAGGTCATGATCCCAAGGTTCTGGGATCAAGCCCCGTATACGGCTCTCCACCCAACAGGGAGCCCTCTCTCTGCCTGCCTCTCTGCATACTTGTGATCTCCCTCTATGTCAAATAAATAAAAATCTTAAAAAAAAAAATTAAAATTAAAAAAAAAAAAAAAGTTCTTTCCTTCCAGCTCTTTGGGAGCTGTGACACGAGAGATCTTGTGTTGGCTTTTAGACTTGTGTTCACACACGGACAATTTCATCTGAGTGTGTTCTACCTCAGATGACCTTCTGTAGAGATCAGGTATTGTAATCTGAATTTTCATAACCTTCCCATGTTGTCAAATAAAACATGTTTCTATCAAACAGCAAGCTAGAATTGAAAAAGGAGATGCTGAAAGTAAATGCTGACATATGTTACTGGGACAAAAATGCCATTCGTGGCTGCTAATTCTTCACAAATCTTTGCACAAAGAGTTCACCTTTATCAAGAAAATTTCAGATGGTCAAGAAAAATAATTTGCAAGATCCCTGTTCTCCTATTAGTTCAGCTGTCCTCACGTCCTCACCTCCTCACCGCATAGTCATTCGTCCTAACTCGTCCTCACCAAGCCTGCCACAGAGCTTTCCACAGAACACGAGCCCCAAGCTCAACGGACTTGGACCTCTCTGAGGGCTCTGAGGGCCCCAAAGCAGCTAGTGTGCCTCTCCCCTCCCCCCATGCTCTCCAGCCCCCCCATCTCCATGGTGTAAAGCTACCACCAGCTATTGTGACCCACGTCTCAAAAGAACAGAAATGGGTTAAGAAATACTCCGTGATGTGTACCTTTCTTATTAGTCAAGCGAAGTCAGAGAAAGGTAAACACCAATGACATCACTCATATGTGGAATTTAAGAAACAAAACAAATGAGCAAAGGAACAAAAAAGACAACCCAAAAAGACACTCTTGGGGCACCTGGGTGACTTCGTGGGTTGAGCCTCTGCCTTCGGCTCAGGTCGTGATCTTGGGGTCCTGGGACCGAGCCCTGCATCAGGCTCTCTGCTCGGTGGGGAGCCTGCTTCCCCCTCTCTCTCTGTCTGTCAAATAAATAAATAATATCTTAAAAAAAAAAAAAAAGACACTCTTTTTTTTTTTTTTTAAAGATTTTATTTATTTAGTCAGAGAGAGAGAGCGAGAGTGAGCACAGGCAGACAGAGTGGCAGGCAGAGGCAGAGGGAGAAGCAGGCTCCCCGCGGAGCAAGGAGCCCGATGTGGGACTCGATCCCAGGACGCCGGGATCATGACCTGAGCCGAAAGCAGCTGCTTAACCAACTGAGCCACCCAGGCATCCCCAAAAAAGACACTCTTAACTCTAGAGAATACACTGATGGTTCCCACGTAACAGGGATTAAGGAAGAAGACACTTAAGGTGATGAGCACTGGGGTGTTGTATAGAAGCGTGGAATTACTGTATTGTACACCTGAAAATAAATCAATCAGTAAAAACAAAAAGTTTAGGGGCGCCTGGGTGGCTCAGTGGGTTAAGCCTCTGCCTTCAGCTCAGGTCATGATCTCAGATTCCTAGGATTAAGCCCCGCATTGGGCTCTCTGCTCAGCAGGGAGCCTGCTTCTCCATCTCTCTCTGCCTGCCTCTCTGCCTACTTGTGAGCTCTGTCATATAAATAAATAAAATATTTTTTAAAAATAAAAAAATAAAAAAATAAAAAGCTTACAAGCCAGAAAATTGATTGCTCAAGAGGTTATTTTTCCTTACAGGACTGAAAGTATCCATGTCATGGGTTTGCTGTCTTAGCCAGCGTTCACATGTACAACATCCCCTGGTGGCAATTAAACAGAGAAACTGGTATTATCATATATTCTTGGCATGTAAAGCCTTCTTGGAGGGGGATTAGACAACCTCTACTATGTTTTTTTAATACGCATACGCTTGGAACCACAACTGTACTTTTAGGCGTCCACACAAGAGAAATACTGCACGGACAAAGAAATAATTCTGTATTGCAATACAGTAATAGCAAAAACGTAAAAATATAAAAGTCCATCAATAAGGGATTAGCAGCAATACTATACAATACTACATAAAGTTAAGATCTACACATACTGACAAGACAAGGGAAAACAAACCCAATCTCAGGGTAACATGTCAAGTAGCGGTACATACAAATTTACATGCACAGAAATGACTCCGGAAGGAGGCCCCTGCCCCCAAGCTGCTAATAGGGACCTTCCACAGAAGGGAGGGAGATCAGGGAGTTAGGGAGAGACAAAAGGGAAGCGATTCAAGAGAATTTGATTTTTTTATTATTTGAACACTTACAGATTTTACTTGTCCCCTTGTGCATTTTGTTTCACTTTTTAAGTACTTGTCAAATTGTAGGCACTAATGACAGTTCCTTACCAAGCCTTGCAAAGGGAACTAGGAAAACTTCTTTACATTCTTTAAGTGGAGAAGTGTACAGGAATGGCCCTCAGAGGTCCTGATCCTGCGAGAACAGATCAGCCACACGCTTTACAGGACTCACTTAATATCTCAGTCCTGGTTTTCTCAACTGTAAAGTAAGGAGATGGGGTGATTTCTTTTTCAATGGTCCACGAGCTCAGCAGTCTAAGATACATAGATGAGTAACTCCGAGTGACATCAGAAATAACCCACAAAAGAGGTCACCTTGCTTCACAAACACTTTGTGTTCAGATCCTAGGAGATGCAGCAAATATTTAACGGAATTAATACTGCTCACAGCAGCTTACGATAACCTATGAAGGATAACTAGTATTTTAGATGTTTCTTAGAAGGTTATTTCAACATTCAAGATTTTGATCTGTTCTCTCATCTGCTGCTTGAGGCCCACCTCTGACTGTCCTTAGAAAGAGACCAACTCTGCTGAGGTTGGAAAGAAAGAGCTATAAACCATTCAGTTCAGATGATCAAAGCGAGATCCTATTGTTGAAAGCACATTTAAAGAGTAAACATTCTGAAAGAAATAGGGGCTGTTCAAGAATCTTATCTGGAGGTACTTTTATATGGAATTTAAACCAACAGTATCCTAAAAAGACAAAGGATATAGACACTTGTGACGCCCCTATCTGTATTCAGCAATCTTGCCTTTCTTCAGTCTTAGAGAGGGGAAGAAAGTGATGATTTGGTAAAAATCCATTTATTGAGTATGCCAACGATCTAAATTGTTCCAAAGAATACAAATCTATATGAAAAAAATCGGGTTTTTTCCATGCTTTGGCACAGAAACAGTATCTAAAAATTTTGTCCAGTTATTCTCCCATCCCCTCAAGATTCCCTTTCCAAACACCATTTTGCTTTTTGGAGGATCAGTAACACAGACTTCAACCATATTAGATGTAAGTAGAATTAAACTATGACTCAAAATCTTGGGTAAAAACTATTTGTGAGAGGAAAAAAAAATTTTTTTAAAGGTTTTATTTATTTATTTGACAGAGAGAGAGAGCACACAAGGAGGCAGAGCAGCAGGCAGAGGGAGAGAAGCAGGGTCCCCACTGAGCAGAGCCCCACAGAGGCTCGATCCCAGGACCCCTAGGATCATAACCTGAGCCAAAGTTAGACGCTTAACTGACTGAGCCACCCAGGCACCCCAAGAGAAAAATATTAAGAAGAAAAAAACACTTGGGGTACCTGGCTGGCTGTCAGTGGAGGATGGAACTTTTAATCTAGGGATTTTGAGTTTGAGCCCCATATTGGGTATGGACATGACTTAAAAATAAAATCTTTAAAAAAATTTTTAAAAACAAAAAAAAGAAAAAAAGAATTGCTAACAGTTAAATGATGAATCCCAGGAAATTCATACCCTTATGCTTTCTTCTGCTAGGTTGTTCGCCAAGATTTGGGTTTGAAGGCTGAAGTGAAGACCCTCTCAGAAATGGATTTTGGAGGTCATCCTTAGTTCCATCCAAGAAATGAGCTAAAATTCCATATAAAAGAGGTCTGTAGCAGGAAGAAAACCAAAATCAATTAAAACTGCAGATTTAAGAAAAGCTTAAAATCTCTTTTAAGGCAGCCTCTGCCTCCAAAAGGGCCAGGCAATTCTCCAGACTTGAAACAAGACACACAGTTACTATCCAAATCGCAAACTATTAATGCTTTTTAAAATTTAAGAGTACATTTAACTCAAAAAACAACTTAAAAACCCAGAGAACCTATGTTAAGAACTCAAACATCACCTAAACTGAAATACATCATCCACCCATCAATACAGAGGAATTCTGCCTTTCCAGTTTGGCGTGAGATTTCCCAGTGCCCAGCACGGTCTGATATACAACAAGGAGTCAGTGAACACTTACTGGATGCATAAATCTTTGCCTAAAGGTCGGATGTCCCCAAAACCAGACTGCCTGGGTTCAAATACTGGCTTCACCACTTGACCTCAACAAGATTTTTTTATGTCCCTGCCCTGATACGTATTTCTTCCCCTATAAATAAAGATAAGTGTACCCCTCACCTCCTAGGGTTGCTGTGGAGTAAATAAGTTAATAAATATCAACTTTTTAGAACTGTGTGTGGCATATATTAAATGGTATATAAATGTTAGCTATTCAGGAGTTAAGAACGACCTAATATTTAATAAGCTATTTTTAGGGAGGAAGGGCAGGTTTGGAAAAAAAAAAAAAAAGCGGTTTTTACAGTTTACGAAACAGTGTAACCTTTCTCCAGGTTATCCTTGTCTTGTGATCATCCCACCACAGCTCACGGAAGATATGCTAGAGATTCCTCCATAAGTAAACCAACTTTCTACTTGAACTCCAAGTCCTATATTCTTTTCATGACAATACTCTGCCTGGTGATCTCTATCAATACCCTGGCACACAGGGAAGCTACTTGCTAACAATGAGGAGAGGTACAACAGAAATGTTTTCATTTCTAATCTCACCACTGAAAATACAATTTCACTGATTTTTTTTTTTTTTTTTAGCTATCTATTTACTAGCTGATGTGACAGTTTAAAGATTGACATTCCTTTCCCTTCAAAAGGTGGAGCCTAACTGCCCTCCCCTGGAGTGCAGGCTCAAGACACTTCTATGAACCAAATAAGGTATTAAGTGACAGCACTGTGCAGCTTCCAAGACTAGGTCATAAAGCACTGTATACTGTGGCTGCCTCCATGCCTTCTCTCTGGGCCCCTCACTCCGTGGGAAGTCAGCTGCCATGTCATGAGGACCCTCGAGCTGTCCCAGGGAAAGGTACACAGGCAAGGAATGGGGGCCTCCTGCAAGCAGCCAAGTGAGCGAGCCACATGGGAAAGAATCCTGCAGCCCCAGCCTGGCCTTCAGATGAGGACCTCCCTGGCTACATAGTAACTGGGATCTCCTGAGAAACAGAGCCCCAGAACAGCCCACAGATTCCTGACCAACCACAGACAATAAATGATTGTTGTTTCAAGCCACCACATTCTGGGGCACTGGTTACGCAGCAATAACTAACTGTTTGCATGCCAACTTCTCAGACCAGGAGGAAAGCAGGAAAGGAAGTTTCTCTATTTAAGATGCCTCAACTCTTAGGAAAGGAATATATCTTATACTGTACCTCTTATACCCAGGAATGTGATCTCCATCTTCTGTTTAATTTTAAAACCCATGTTTCCGAAAGAGCTGACTGGTTTAAGATTTTTAAGTTTAAACAATTTTGTTCTTAAATTAACATCAATGAAGTTTTTAAAATTTAAAATTTTAAGATTTTTTAGATGTTATTACAAAAGATGTAGCTAGCATATTAAATCTACAAATTCATGGACATTAGGATGTTTCTAAATAAAAGTTTACAAAAAGAATTTTTTTCTTAAGGATTTTATTTATTTATTTGTCAGAGCGAGAGCAAGCACAGGCAGACAGAGCGGCAGGCAAAGGCAGAGGGAGAGGCAGGTGCCCCACTGAGCAAGGAGCCCGATGTGGGACTTGATCCCAGGACGCTGGGATCATGACCCGAGCCAAAGGGAGCTGCTCAACCAACTGAGCACCCAGGCGTCCCAGAATTTTTTTTTTTTTTTTTTTTAAGTTCAGCCTTACCATACCTTATTTGCAATGGTGAAACACAAAAACTTTGAAAACTAGTTTTTGTCATAAGTTTGGCACAAATTTCATTTGGTGGCATGGCTTGACCTAACTAAGGCTATTCTAGACTTTATCCTACTTTGTGCGAAAAAAGAATTTTTTCAGTTTTGCTGAAAAATATCAGTTTATTATGGAGAGCCACTTTATGTTCACACCGGCACATAAATCTAGTATTTGTTTTACTTGTTATATTATCCCCCCCCTCTTTATTGCGGTATAATTGAGAAATAAAACTGTATGGTATTTAAAGGGTACAGCATGATGATTTGATACACACACACACACACACACACACAGCAAAGGAATTCCCCTTATGAAGTTAAGTAACACACCCATCACCTCACCCATTTACTTTGTGTGTGACACTTTCATAGATAAGAACTCTCTTAGCAAATTTCAAATACACAATCTGCATTACTTTTTAAAAATCTGAAAACTCTACAATGGAGATGTTTGTTTTGTGGTTTTTATGGATGTGGAGCTCAACAGGGGCCTTGAACTCAAGACCTCCGCTGACACTAAGAGTCAGAGGCTTAACCGCCTAACCCGCCCAGGCAGCCCTACAATGAAAATGTTTTAAACAAAGCAGTAACTGCCTTTAAGATAGCCAATTGTTGGCAATATGAAGGTAAGTTGGGAAAGAAAGTGACCAGAGACAGAGAAAGCAGACAGATGGCTTCTTTTTTTTTTTTTTTTTTTTTAAGATTTTATGTATTTATTTCACAGAGAGAGAAAGAGATCACAAATAGGCAGAGAGGCAGGCAGAGCTAGGGGGAAGCAGGCTCCCCGCTGAGCAGAGAGCCCAATGTGGGACTCGATCCCAGGACCCTGAGATCATGACCCGAGCCAAAGGCAGAGGCTTTAACCCACTGAGCCACCCAGGTGCCCCGACAGATGGCTTCTGAACAGCGCCCAGGCAGAAGTGACGGAACCGCAGTGTAACTGATTGATAGAGAGAGGGGAAGTAGCCAGAAAAGTACATGGACTCGGAGTTTAAGACCCGAATGGCTATATGAGGAACCTACAAGGGGGTTTAAGAAGGTGAAAATAACCCATTTAATTTTTGGACACACTGTGTTTGAGATGCCAGCAGAAATGGGGCTCTGTAATTTGCGGGATCTGTCAGATTTTTTTCTTTTTTGATCTGTCAGATTTAAAGCAGAGTTACGAACATAGAGGCATCATTAAAGACTCAAGCATACTTAGGAAAGTGGGCAAGGGGACAGGAAGAAAAATTTTATTAAGGACAAAACGTGGGAGAGTACTCACGATTTAAAAGAACCCTGAAGGAACAATGAAGAAACTGAGAACACTGTTACGGATAGAAAAACCTAGACAGTAAAGGTTCATAAAAGACAAATGACAAAAAGTGTTTTAAGGGAGAAGAGTCACTATTACAAAATGCTACAGAAACTCAAGTAAAACTGAGCTTCTCAGATTGGAAATACAGATATACACCCACTCTTGATGCCAGGGACTTGGGACCAATACAGGATAAAAGTGGCATATGATACTGGAACATTAATTGTACAAAGATTTGTGGGAGAGTTCAATTTAAGTGGTACGTCATTTATAACATTTTTACGGTAAAACAATTATACCATGAAGCAGAAACAACAACAACAACAAAAAAAAAAAAACAAGAAATTTTTAGAAAGGAAACATAAGGGGCGCCTGGGTGGCTCAGTGGGTTAAAGCCTCTGCTTTCGGGCCAGGTCATGATCTCAGGGTCCTGGGATCGAGTCCCACATCGGGCTCTCTGCTCAGCAGGGAGCCTGCTTCCTCCTCTCTGCCTGCCTCTCTGCCTACTTGTGATCTCTGTCTGTCAAATAAATAAAATGTTAACAAAAAAAGAAAGAAAGAAAACATAAGACTTCAAAGAAATTTGTGTCTGGGGGTGGAGGAGGGGCTGCTGCTTTGAGCCTCCTGGGTGCAATTTTTTTGGCCATTCAGGGATCCTCCGGAAAAAGTTTAAGCAACTTTGAGGTAGGAACAGAATTAAGAAACTACTAGAAAGCAGTCACACTTGTTTTCAAGAGCATAGTTTCAGCACAAATGGTAAAGGAAGAATTCAATATGCAGAGAAGGCAAAGAGGGGAGCATAACAACATGAAAGCAGGGGCTGGTTGTCACGAAGCTCAGTGGTACAAACGAGTTGAACGGTATTTTTGGATATCTGAGTATACTCCTGTGCTGAAGCGAAGGAAACAATGAGGAGGAAGAGTCCATCGTGAGGAAGAAAACAACTGAGAGCAAACCCTCAGAAGAAAAAAAGGTATGCATCAAGAAGCCAAGAAGAATGACCCTTAGTGAGACAGATGCTCAGTCCCATGAAACCACAGGAATTTTAGTTCCAGAGAACAGAGGCCTTATCCTGTTTGTTGCTACACACTTTGGATTTGGTACAGTGTTAGACACATACTCAAACCAAATAAATACCTGCTCAATTAAAATGAAACAAAACCACTACTATGTGATTATGACTCCCAATACAACAATATCTAAAAACTTATTTTTAAGTTTTTAAATATCTAAAAACTTATTTTTAAGTTTTTATCTTTAAAAACTTCATTAAAAAAAAAAAACTTCTTACATTGTGTTATCCTTTGATTCTTCAAATGCATTTAGTTCCCGGATGAGAAACTGTCTGTCCAATGGAACTACAGGTTGACCAGATTCTAGAGGAAAAATCATGAGTCTTTATTCATCTAAAACGCACATACGAACTACTTACCAGGTACACAGACTTTTCCAATTTTGGAAGAACGATGATGGCACGCACCAAGGCAGAGCCAACTGTACTTGACTTTATGATTTTCAAAATATCATTTTGTAATATGTATAACTTAACAGAGTTTAACATAAATTCATTTTTTAAATCCCCCAATTTTTGGTTGGGAACATACCAGACTTCAGAAGTCTTTTTTTGAAGCCTACAAATTAAACACAGGACAGTAACAATATCCACTTGGTGGTAATAATTCTGAAAGTAAAATTACCCAAACATGAAGCGCTGGCAAGGATACAGGGCAACTGGATACTCTTATATTTGCTTTGCTAGTAGGAGAGCAACCACTTTGGAAAATAGCTGAGCCATTTCTTAGAAAGGTAAGCATGTATTTCATAACCTGCAATCCCACTCTTAGCTCTTTACCCAAGAAAGCTTACCTGCACACAAAAACTTGTGGTGAATGTTAATGGCCACTTGACTGGTAACTGCCAAAAAACTACACACAACTGGCCATCAACTGATAATAGAGAAATCGGCACAGACATACAAAGGAATGCTATTCAGGGGGAAAAAACCCAACACAGCTGAATCTGAAATACGTTATGCTAAGCAAAAGGAAGTGCACTCAAAAGGCTACATCCTGAATGGGCTCATTTATATGACATTCTGGAAAAGGCAAATGATAGGTACAGAAAAAAACAGATCAGCGGTTGCTAGGGGCTGGGATAGGTGAAGAAGTTGACTACAACAGGGCACAGAGAATGTTCTGAGGTGATAAAAATATTCTCTATAGTGATTGTGTGGTGGCAGTTACACAACTATACGTATTTGGTAAAATCCATAGAACTGCATACTGAAAAAGGTTTTTGTCTTGTTGGGTTTTTGTTTTGTTTTAAAGATTTTATTTAATTGACGGAGAGAGACAGAGTGAGAGAAGGAACACAAGCCAGGAGAAGCAGCCTTCTCGCCACCAAGCAGGGAGCCTGACGCGGGGCGTGATCCCAGGGCCCTGGGACTGTGACCTGTACCGAAGGCAGATGCTTAACTGCTGAGCCACCCAGGCGACCCTGGGTGCCTTTACACCTCAGCTATTACACCTCAGCTATTTAAAAAAAAAAAAAAAAAAAAAAAGCCAAGACATTTAACATGAAACTTGACAAATGTGACTATATCTCATTCTAGGGAAGCCCAGGTCCAAGACCTAATTCATTATATTTTCATAAATTTTCTTCATTTCTGAGTGTTAACAGTATTATATAGCCAGCTATAACAAACTGAGGAAAGCGGAGGCTGATACTGAAGATCCTTAAACCACTAAAACTTACCAGTCTTCATTCAGTTAAGATATGTGCTTAACATTAAATAAAAGATACAGAATGTTAATTTAAAAATCTATTAAGTGGAAAAGGTCCAACATCACAAAGAATTCATTCTCTCTTCCAAAATCTACTTTATGGTCTCTCTATTTTTTTTTTCACCCCTTTGGATGAGGAATGAAATAGTCTTAAAGTGGGACGCCTGGGTGGCTCAGTCGGTTAAGCTGCTGCCTTCGGCTCCAGTCATGATTCTGGGGTCCTGGAATCAAGTCCCGCATCAGGCTCCTTGCTTGGCAGGGAGCCTTGCTTCTCTCTCTGCCTCTGCCTGCCACTCTGCCTGCCACTCTGCCTGCTTGTGCGCACTCTCTCTCTCTCTGACAAATAAATAAACTCTTTAAAATTAAAAAAAAAAAAGAAAGAAAGAAAGAAAGAAAGAAAAGAAACCTTAAACAAAGCAATCCTTCCAATCCCATTTCTCTCCCCCAGCCCAGAGGAAAGTCTATCTTGATTAATGTGCATTCCTTATCAAGAAAGTTATTTACTTTCTCTTCAGAAATAAAATATAAGAGATAAATGTCTCTTTAACTGCCCACCTCCTCCCCCAACACCAGTTCTCTCCCTCCTAACATTACAGTGAGTTTGGAGTTTATCTTCCCAATGCTTTTTAAGTAGGATCCAGGCTAAGTGCAGAGCCCAACATAGGGCTCAAACCCATGGCCCTGAGATCAAGACCTGACAAGAGAGCAAGAGATCAAGAGTCACATGCTTAACTGACTGAGCCTCTGAAACTGTATTTTTAAAGCATCTACACAGAAAAAACCTGGCAGGAAACAAAAACAACTTTTTATCCTTAGTATCAGAAAATACAGATGATTTTTCCAAGCACACACCTAGTTTAAGGGTTCAGGTACTTATTTTCTACAATACAATAAGCCCCATGAGAAAGTATTCAAACTATGAAAGGAGACCAGGAGATTTTTATGTTCCAGTCACCTGGACAACTCTGGGCGGTAACGGAATTAGATTTTCAGCCTCAGTATTTTCTGAGAAGTGAGGGAAGGGAAAAAGCAGACTTTGTTTCAGGCAAGTAATAATAACAACCTCTTACCTGATATGAGGACAGATGCTGTGTACTTATACTTGTTGAATTCCAGATACTCCCGAATTAGTTCATTAATTAGAAGGTTTTCATGAGACAATGACGGTCGGGGTTCGCTTTCATCATCTAGGGCATTGAAAACTTCAGCTCGGATCCTTGCTTTTAAATGCCCTAATACCCCCCTTTTCTCCAACGTGTCCTTTAAAACTGTTAAACATAAAACATTAATGCTTCAATTAGATTAAATTTGGTCACTTTCAGGCATACTTTGAAGAAATATGTTTAAAAGGTAAATGGCAGTGGGTGCCTGGGTGGCTCAGTGGGTTAAGCTTCTGCCTTCCGCTCAGGTCATGATCTTAGGACCCTGGGACTGAGCCCCAGCATCGGGCTCTCTGCGCAGTAGGGAGCCTGCCTCCCCCACCCTCTGCCTGCTTCTCTGCCTGCTGTGATCTCTGTCAAATAAATAAATTAAATTAAATTAAAAAAAAGTAAATGGCCTCATAGCCATTGCTTTGATTTAAACAATGAGCTGAATGCAAGTTATCTGATTAGCATCATGTTTGTAATAAAAAATAAAGTTCTCAAGTTGCAATGACTTGCTATTTTAATACAGTTAAGCAAATTCAAGTTTATCTTTCCAGCATCATCACTGTGGGAAGCTATAGTTTGGTAGGCATCGTCAGTGAGGGAGGAAAAGGGAGCACAGAATTACCCTGTCTCCTATATTTTCAAGAGCGTTTATCACTGCAGACAGGACTGTGTAACTAAAACCCTCCAGTCTAGAAAAATGATTAAAGACAACAAGTACATCCCATGAAAGGAAGGAATGTGTTATCTTTTAATAAAACTTCTGATACCAAAAACCTTTGGGGAATGGCCCATTCTGAACAAAAAGGTGTTTCTTTGGGTGTTGTTTATTTTTTAAAGACACTTATGAGATAACTTTCTAAAAAACAAAACAAAACAAGTAGGATTTTGAAACTGTAAGCCTAGATAGAAATCTAACACGTGGCTCTATCACTGCCATCTTGAAGAATCAGGGATATATACACTGAATGTAATCTAACTTCCTCTTGATGAGCAAAGGTTGTATTACAGTATCAGTTTGTGATAATGAGATTTAACTAAAAATACTAGTGTGGACAGTGAGGGGCATAGAGCTGAACTGGCATCATTCCATGCAGTGGTATGGAACCTCCTTTTTTCACATTGTCCCTAATGGCTAAATAACCCAATCAACACATCTCACCCACGGTGCCTAGAACATAGTAAGAGCTCCATAAATGCTACCTGGGAGCATTAAAGTAATAGTGTTGTATACTACTGATGTAATAAACATAGTTTAATATTGTACTGCATCCTGCCAAAGGCACCAAATAAGTACACCAAAATAAAGAAAAAATTCATGCACGGAGCCCAAGGAGCTTACCCAAGTAGGCATAAACAAAAAATCCCTTTAAACTTTACAACAACAGGGGCGCCTGGGTGGCTCAGTGGGTTAAGCCTCTGCCTTCGGCTCAGGTCATGATCCCAGGGGCCTGGGATCGAGTCCCACATGGGACTCTGCTCAGCAGGGAGCCTGCTTCTCCTCATCTCTCTCTCTGTCTGTCTCTCTGCCTATTTGTGATCTCTCTCTCTCTCTGTCAAATAAATAAATAAATAAAATAAACTTTACAACAACAAAAACCTGGGTGATAGGATTACAGAGGTATGACTTAGTAGACTAAACTTTTAACCTTTCTTGCCCCTTGTTTTTAAATCATCCCCCCAACCTTTTTGACAGGTGCGCGAGTACAGTTACCAATCAGACGATGTAACAGGTCCATAAAAGGAAGGTTCAGCCTTATCATATTCTTGGGATAATAACCAAACCCCGGTTCTCTAACTCCATCTTTGGAAATTAAATGGAAGAGATTTTTTTTGCAGGCCAGGATCCTGTCCCAATTACTGAATTTGCACACAGCACAGCCTCAAACTCCGCAGAGAAATGACAATTAATGAAGCGGGAGTTAAGAAGCCTATCCTGTCTCATCACCAGCTCATCATGCCTCAGCTCCCCTCTCCAACATGAGTTCTACCTCTCAGAAGCAAAACCAAGTGAGGTGGAAAATGTGAAATGTTTTAATAAGGTAAGAGCCCAGGGATACCTGGGTGGCTCAGTGGGTTAAAGACTGACTCCTGATTTTGGCTCCTAACATCTCAGGGTGATGAGATCCAGCAAGCACTAGGCTCCATAGTGCCCATGGAGCCTACTCAAGATGGTCTTTCCCCCTCTGATCCTCCCCAATTCCCCTAAGCGGGCTGGGGAGTAAACGGCTATACAGCGTAGTTAAGATAATTGAGGTGGGATATACATTTTCACTGAGTTTTGCTGAACACAAACCATATTCAGAACTGGGAATGCAAAACAAAACAAAGGGACACACCTGCGTAGGACATTCTTTTTTTTTTTTTTTTTGACAGAGAGACACACATAGAGAGAAGGAATGAGGGAGTGGAAGAGGGAGAAGCCGGCTTCCCATGGAGCAGGGAGCCAATGATCCCAGAACTCTGGATCAGAACGTGAGCTGAAAGCAGATGCCCAATGACTGAACCACCTAGACACCCCTACGTAGGACCTTCTTTTTTTAAAAATTTATTTATTTATAAGATTTTATTTATTTATTGGACAGAGAGATCACAAGTGGGCAGAGAGGCAGGCAGAGAGAGAGGAGGAAGCAGGCTCCCCGCTGAGCAGAGAGCCTGAGGCGGGACTCCATCCCACCACCCTGGGATCAGGACCCCAGCGGAAGGCAGAGGCTTAACCCACTGAGCCACCCAAGCGCCCCTAAGTTATTTATTTATTTGACACAGAGAGAGAGACAGCAAGAGGAAACACAAGCAGGGGAAGTAGAGAGGGAGAAGGCTTGCCACCCAGCAGGGAGCCCGATGTGGAACTCAATCCCAAGACCCTGGGTTCATAACCTGAGCTGAAGGCAGTCGCTCAACGACTGAGCCACCCAAGCGCCCCTACGAAGGACATTCTTCATGCCCAGTTACATTTTTTCAGGTTCCATACCACTTTGCCCTTTCCTTTGATTATGCTTAAAACTCTGTACCGTAACCCCTTCTTCGAAAAAGTTCTTCACCTGGCCTCATATCCCAAAGTATCTCTAAATCCTCTGAAGCTGACGCAGTATTACACGTGTTAGGTAGTTCATGCAGACACGGTGCTCAAATTCACCTGAAAAATCTGTTCTTGTGGAGAAAGGAATGTTTTTTTTTTTTCCCCTGACTGCTCATCAGCCCAGTGCCCCACATACACATTTTGTAGCAATGCTTACTTAATCCTATTCTCAAAGAGATCCAGCCCCTCCCTGCCAGATCTTTTAACAATTTCTGATTTCCCTGCCAGATCTTTAACAATTTCTGATTGGGAGCGCAAGGTCCCCGAGAACGGGAACTGGTTTTATTAAACAGGCAGCAGCATCACGCAGGGAGTGAGACCTGGATGGAGTTCGGTGCAGCCTAGCCAGGTTCTCACGCACTCCTCCTTCCAGCTAAGTTACTTTGGGCGAGTTGTGTCACCTCTATGCACCTCAATTTCCCCATCCATGAAACGGGCATAAGGTTGTCCCTAGACTACTAGGTGGCACAGGGGCTGGGCTGTGTCTGACATTAAAGGCTATGCCAGGGGCGCCTGGGTGGCTCAGTGGGTTAAGCAGCTGCCTTCGGCTAGGGTCATGATCCCAGCGTCCTGGGGTCCAGTCCCACATCGGGCTCCTTGCTCAGCAGGGAGCCTGCTTCTCCCTCTGCCTGCTGCCTGTCATTCTGTCTGCCTGTGCTTGCTCTCTCCCCGTCTCTCTCTCTCTGATAAATAAATAAAATCTTTAAAAAAAAAAAAAAGGCTATGCCACTTATAACTATAATTACTATTATTTGCCTGGATATCTGCGTCCACACCACCGGTGCACAAACCCGTTACCCGTACGATGAGGACTCGCACCTTCGTGGAATTTGGTGAAAAACAGAGGAGAACGGCCAAGCCAGGAAACTTTCTACCTCCCGATTCTCCCAATGGAGATCGGGTCCTACCCCAAAGGTTGTTAATAAGGACCCCGTGAGACAAGGAAGCAAACAGCTTAGGAGTTGCAAATAACCCCAATAACGGATACGGACACTGTTCCCCTCGGTCCCAAAGGAAAGCTGCGGCCCAAAGCCTCGGCTCGAGCGGGGTCCGACAAACGCGCCAGAGGCCCAACGTGCAGGCCTATAGTCCTCTCGGGAACCTAAGGGTCCTGCCGCTCCTCTTCCAGCTCGAAGCTGGTTCCAAAACTGAACGGCCCCTGTGCGACCGCTTCCCTCAAGCAGGGCCCGGACGCATCGGCGGTCACACCAGCCAGACTCTCTGCGAGCCCTGACGCCGCAGAACGACCCTAAAGAGGCTGACTCTGTGTCCCGCTCGTTCCATCCTTTTCACAGGATGGCCAGACGCCTCTCACTCGGCCAGCTTTCCACTGCCACTCACCGGCCTTCAGCTCGGCGACAGTCGCCATCTTTCAACCGTCCTCAGGGTCGCGCCTCGTCTGTGCGCACGCGCAGTTCCGCCCCGCTAAGCGGCGTGACCTATAGCCAATAGGCGCGCCGCCCTTGCAGCTCTCGGAACCGCCCCGTTCAGTTTTCGCTCTCCCGGGTTGGGTGACTGGTGACTGTCAGGAGGGACTCGACCAATCAGGGAGCTCTGTAGGTGCTCAGGGAGGAGGGGGGAGGAACCGGGATTGAGGCCGGTTAGAACCCTCTTCAGTGGGTGCTGTAGGTACTTTAGTGCTTAACTTTATTAATCCTTCCTGCCCGGTGCTCGCTCTGCAGCCTCAGGAACTAATTGTCAATGGTTACCGTGTATTAAGCCTGTAGTTATCAAACTTGAGCTGTCTCAGTATCACCTGGAAGACTTGCTAAAACAGATCGCGGGGCGCCACCGCTGGGGTTTCTGATTTAGTCAATCCGGGGTGAGATCCCAGAACTGCTTTTCTTTTAAAGATTTCATGTATTTATTTGTCAAAGAGAGAGGGAGAGAGCTAGCGCGCGAGCAGGCAGAGGCAGAGAGAGGAACAGGCTCCCTGCCAAGCAAGGAGCTCGAGGCGGGACTCGATCCCAGAATGCTGGGATCATGACCTGAGCTGCAAGCTGCAGCTTAACCCACTGGGCCACCCAGGCGTCCCCTCACTGCTGCTTTTCTAACAAGTTCTCCAGGAATGCTGGTGCTGCTGGTCTGGGGGGTCACACCTTGAGAACCACTGTATTAGGGACTTACTCGGATCCCGACGCTGTGCTGATTAGCTTTACCCACGCTGGCTCATTGATTTCTCTGTGATGACTCCAGTTCATAGAAGAGGAAACGGAGTCTTTGATGACTGATGAGCCTTAACCGATATCACTAGCAAAGGGTGCAGGTGAGATTTGAATCCAGGCCTCTTGCTCTTTCAAAGCCTGTTCTCTTCTGCTGGCCCTTAATGATGGGTAGAGAACCTCAGGAGTCCAAAAGTTACTTGTGAATAATTGAGGAACAAATAATCTCTACCAGCCCAAGGGAATGAAGAAGAAAATGGGAATAATCTACCCAAAGCGGAGTGTGGGGTTCTGTGATTCCTTCCATTGCCAGGAAGACCAATACCTGTGACCTAGATCTTAGAACCATGACCTTTAAACTGCTAGTCTTAACCCCTAGTAGGTTTTGAAATCTATATATCAGTGGCTCCCAGTGAAACTATTTTCAGCGAAATGGAATAGAACAAATAGAAAACAAATAAGTATTGGGGATGTTTTTGAAACTTCTGTTTTGGGTATGAATGTGCGTTGTGATTCTTGGTGTATTTCTCAAAGGGTAGCAGTGGAAAAAAATAATTTGAAAGCCATTGTAACCTAGAGGAGTCCATTCGCATTCCAAAGGAGATTAATTCTGACCTTGTGGAACACAGCTCTGTTCTGTAAACTTAGAAAGGTCCTATTCTGTCACACTTCCCTATTCTGTAAACCCCACAGAGCTTGAATTGCTGGCCAACATCTGAAAAGATTTATAAGGATTTACCAAATTCCATAGGTAGAACGTTTGAGCTCCTCAGAGAAAAGCACTCATGGATATGCCAATGAGGAACTCAGAGAAAGAGGCATATAATAGTGTGATTGATAGATTCGTATTGGTAATCATGTAATTACATGATTTGCCACTCTGTAGATGACAGGCACTGCTCTAATGTTTTACTTCAAGTCCTCACCAACAGCTCACACAACAATCACCTGATACACGGTGTTGGTGAGGATGTGAGGAAACAGGCATTACCATTCCTTCCTAGTATGTGTGTATATTGGCCCCACCTTCTTGGAAGGGTTTTTGGCGATATCTAATCAACCTTTCACACGCTACAACCCACCAATTCCAGTTCTAAGAACGTACCTTATGGATACACTCGTATTTAATCACCAAGGATATGTACATAAGAATATTCACTGTAACACTCTTTCTAGTAGATAAAATCTATATGTGCCCATCAGAATGAACAAAATACAAAAACAAGTGACTGTGACAAATAACAGAAGCTGGTGAGTATACATTCACTGCTGGTAGAAGAACAAATTGGTAGAGTCACTTTGGAAATCGGTTGGGCTGGTGCTGATTCAGCCAAACAAAAACTCGCCGAACAACTCCGTAATCCCACTCCCAGGTGTTAACCCGGGAGAAATACGAATTTACCTCTACCCAAAGCCAGGATGAAATAGTAGCAGATTTATTCATAATTGCCCCACCTGGAAATGACCTAATGTTTTCCAACTGGTGAATGGATATAAATTAGCTGTGGTGTTTTATCTGTACCAGGGGATAATTAAAAGGAGTTAGCCACTGATACAGGCAACAGCACAGATGACTCTCAAATGTATTGTGCTTGGTGAAAGAAACAAGACCCGAAAAGCCACATCATGTAGGATTCCACCTACGTAATATTTTGGAAAAGGCAAAGTCCCTTTGGAAAATGCATGGAAAGCTCATCAGTGGCTACTAGGGGGACTGTCCATAAGGATGCACTAAGGAGATTTTTGGAGTCACGGAACAGTTCTACATCTTGGTTCTGACTACGTGATTGCATGCATTGATCAAAATTCATAGAGCTGTCCACTTGGAAGAATGAACTTTATTGCATGGCTACCTCAATCAACTTGACTTTTCCAAAGTTCTCAGAAATACCAATATCATCAGTAGAGAAACCTGTTAAGTAAATTAAGGTACAGTCGTAAAAGAGACACAAACATTCAAAAGAAGAGTGAGTTCTAAACATATCCATATGTAATTATCAGCAATATGCACAGAGAGAAATTTTATAAAAGATTTTTTATTTATTTTAGGGAGAGAGAGAGAGCACAAGTGCAGAGGAGAGGCAGAGAGAGAAGCAGACTCCCCACAGAGCAGGGAGCCTGATACAAGACTTGATCCCCCGACCCGGGGATCGTGACCTGAGTGGAAAGCAGATGCTTAACCAACTGAGCCACCCAGGTGTCCCATAGATAGAAATTTTTAAAAGCACAGTCCAGTAGACAGTGTGTGGTATGTCACCGATGGTTTAGAGAAAGGAAAAATACTAAGTATCTGATTGCCTACACACGGGATGCCAGATTCAATATTTTAAGCTTGGGAGAGTTTGAGTAACTTCCGAGCCCTTGGCAAAGTCAGGACTGGACCCCAAGTCCGGTGACCCCTACTTTCGGTTATCCTGAAGTGAGAAACACCTCTCCCTCTCCCTCCTCCACCCCGCTTCCCCTCCCTCTCTTGCTGCTTGACCCCGGCACACGTCTATCCCTCAGCCCAGAAATTTCTCCCTCTTCCTCCCCAATTGACTTCTGCTCCTTCGTCAGGTCTCAAGTTTCTACCTTGCCTTTTCCTAAAACTTCCCTGGCTGCATTAGGCTCCTTTTCTCAGATCTATTTGGGAAGGTGAGAGGGGCTGAGAGAAGAAGCGAGGAGTATGGAGACAAGAAGGCTTCCAAGTAGATGTGCACCAAACCCATGTCCCCACCTCTGAAACGCAGGGTCATGCCCCCTCCCTGGGGAGCAGACCACTTCCAGTGCCTGAGCCGCGTTAGGGTCTAAAACTCCAACCTCCTCATCCCAGCCGGGGACAGTTCTTCGGGATCTCCTCAACTTCAGAACTTCCTGAAGGGGTAGGTTGACGCTGTTTTGGGGACTGCATAGCAGTCTAACTTTCTTCCTCCTCCTCTCCCCCAACCCCCCCCCCCCAGAAGCTGATCCCAATGGCCCTCTCTAACAAATGCCTCCCAAGGAACTTGTGACTTGACCCCAGACACCAGTAAGGAGTCTGGTGGCCCTTAGTCCCCAGCCTACTCCACTTCCCCATGTTCTCAAGGGTGACTCATCACTCACCCATTCTGAAGCACAGGGCGTTCCCTGCACTGTGCCTGGAGGGCGGCAGGAACGTTGAGTCTAAGTCACCCTCAGATGGCTCCAGAACTCCCCCCACCCTGCCCCACCGCCATGGCCGTTCTGCCCCCATGCACTGGGCTGCAATTCTGTTTCACAGCCTGGTGCCCACACTGATCACTTTGCAGGACAGAGACCTGGCCTATCGTGATCCTCTCTGGTACACATATTTGTAGGATGACCGAATGAATGAAGGGGCCGCAAGCCAGCTCATCTCACAGATGAAACAGACATTCAGAGAAGTAACCGGCCAGAGCAAGTAGACAGTGCGGTAGAGCCGGGATCATACCCCAGCCTTGCTCTCCAGTGACTGAGAAAATGCGATCCATGGAGATTACAGGTTCCAGCTTCTGAACCGTGGCATAGACACGGTTCTCACATTGGAACGTTGACATGTGGGAGGTTTTAATGTGGAATTGTGTGGAGGGAATTGGAGTTGAGGAAGGTGGTGGATATTAATGTCAGCCCTTTGGAGGAAGTAAAACAGATCTGCCAGGTAAAAATGAGAATGCCATTTTCAGAGGGGTGAGCAACCACATTTATTCTATGCCTTGTTTACAAAAAGGATTAGGTATTAAGGAATTCTTGAGGCAACTCTGCTGAAATGTATTTTATCGGAGGAACCTAGCTGGACCGAGTTCCGTTTAAACAAGTTAAGTGTCTGACCAAGATTTAGTCACCTCCCTCCTGGTAGGCATGCTTTTTCTTAAGACCTGCAGCAAGAGGCTATAGAGATTATGCAGGGGAAAAAAAAATCTGTAGATGGAATTTTACAAATTGGAGACAACTACGTTATAGAAACAGTATCTCCTCGTCGGACAAGTCAAGGCAACTTTGGAAAATATGACAGGCTTCCACATTGTCCATGCACAGCCCCTAAGACTATGTCAACCAAAATCAAACTGCTGATTCAGAGGGATGGGTTGGAATCCCAGGGGAATTCAAATTCTTTTTGCATTTATTAAGGGGGAAATAGTTTTTGTCTCTATTTGCAATATCATTGCGCTGAACACACTCCTAAAAACAGGAGTGGTTGTTGTTTTTGAAGAAGTAGTCATCCCTATCCTTGGTACTGTGTGAAACATTCGGCATGCACCATTTAATTTATTCCCAGGAGGTAGGTGCTATTGTTATCCTGGTTTAAGGGTGAGAAGAGGAACGGAAGGCTCAGGGGGACAAAGTGACCTGCCCAAGTTCAGACAGCTAGGAGGAGACTTGGCCACCTTCACAGTCTGAGGCCAGCTCCAAAGTTTTCCATTTCATTTATCCTCCAAGTGGACAGATGATTTGATATTCGCCCTGAACTAGACGAGTCTGTACCGTGTGGTTCCTTCAGTGAACTCACAGATCCGTACAATAAGGAATTCTTCAGGCTGGAAAAGAAGGTAGGATAATACTGATGCCCTCCCCCAAATCTCCAATTTTCCAAACTTTTGTCACCGGTAGGACTTCTCTTTCTGCTCCGACCTCCAATTGTTATGAGAACAGACACGCTAAAACCGAAGCAGAGATGGGTCAAGATAGCAATTAGTCAAATATTTCATTATGCACTGAAATAGGAGTTCTAATAAATTCAGGGACAGCAGGGACCATGCCCTACACTGAGGAGGTGGCTGGAGGAAGCTTACATATCAACAGCCACATCATTTCTTCTGTAACAAAACTATCCTAAAACAAAAACAAACAAACAAACAAAAAAACTATCCTCAAACCTTGTGGCTTAAAACAGCAACGATTATTTTTGTCCACAAAGCTGCAATTTGGGCAGAATCGGGACTGGACAGCGAGTCTGTGGCCCACAGAGCATCACACAGGGCAGCTTGGCTGGGACTGGCTGATCTACTTTCTTTTTTTTTTTTTTTTTTAATATTTTATTTATTTCTTTGACAGGCAGAGATCACAAGTAGGCAGAGAGGCTGGCAGAGAGAGAGAGAGAGGAGGAAGCAGGCTCCCTGCTGAGCAGAGAGCCCGATGTGGGGCTCGATCCCAGGACCCTGAGATCATGACCCAAGCTGAAGGCAGAGGCTTTAACCCCCTGAGCCACCCAGGCACCCCTGGCTGATCTACTTTCTTAAAGATATAATTGTCAAACCATCAGATTCACTATTTTAAACGATACAACTCTCCAACTCAGTGGTTTTAAGTAGATCCACAAAGTTGTGCCATTATCCTCACGATCTAATTCAGGGACATTTTCATTCTCTTAAAAAGAAATCCTGCACCCATTAAAAGTCACTCCCCCTGCTTCCCTCTTTCCAGCCCCCAGCAACCACTAACTTTAGTTTCTGTCCCTATAGCTATTAACATTCTGGGTATTTCATATAAATAGAAACATACTATGTGTCCTCTTATGTCTGGCTTCTGTCACTTGATGACAAGATTCTGGAGGATCCACTTTTTTTTAAGGACTTTATTTACTTATTTGATAGAGAGAGAGGGAACACAATCAGGGGGAGTGGGAGAGGGAGAAGCAGGCTTCCCACTGGGCAGGGAGCCCAATGCGGGGCTCAATTCCAGGACCCTACAATCATGACACAACCGAAGGCAGATGCTTAACAACTGAGGCACCCAGGTGCCCCATGGAGGAACCACTTTTAAGATGGCTCCTCACATGGCTGGATGGCAAGTCAATGCTGGTTATCAGCGGTCTGTCACCCAGGGATATGGACCACGAATCCAAGCTCCTCTCCATGGGGGCCCTGCCATGGCTACCTGAGCATCCGTATGGCATGGTGGCTGGGCTCCAAGAGTGAGCCTCCCAAGAGAGATAGCAGAAGCTTTTCACCTTTTATGAAAGTCACACAATGCCACTCCTCCCCGAGTCACATAGTGGCACCGTGATGGGAATTTCAGGCTCAGCTGGATTCAAGGGGACACAGACCCACATCTCAATGGGCAGAGTGTCAAAGTCAGCTTGTTAACAGTAGCACGTATTATGGGAGCTACGGTTCTACATATGGAACAGCCACGGCTCCTCTAGGGAAGTGATGTCTGAACTGAGAGCCAGAGGATAAGTAGGTGTCCGCCAGGCACAGTGGACAAAAAGAGCATTCCAGGAACGTGGAACAGCACGTGGAAGGTTCCTGAGGTCAAACAATGAGCACGTTTGAGAAAGGGAAAGCAGGGTCAAGTGACAGGATCAGGGCGACAGAGAGGCACAAAGTGAATTTGAAAGGGCCAATTGCATAAAGCTCTGTAGGTCGTGTGCTTTACGCATCTGTTGCTTCTTGGGGCACCTGGGTGGCCCAGTCGGTTAAGCAATCGACTCTTGATTTCAGTTCAGGTCCTGATCTCAGGGTTGTGAGATGGGGCTCCGTGCTGGGCAGGGAGCCTGCCTAAGATTCTCTCTCCCTCTGCCCCCCTCTCTCTTAAACAAAACAAACCCCCCCAAAATCCCCTAAACACCTGTTGTCTCGCCTTATCGTCCATCTTCCAAGGACAGCACCCTAAAGTTCCACGGGAGAACTGTTAACGCCCTGCTCCCCATTACTTTCAGTGGGGCTGTAGGAGTGGGCATAAGACCCAGTTCCAGGGGCTCCTGGGTGGCTCAGTGAGTTAAAGCCTCTGCCATTAGCTCAGATCATGATCCCAGAGTCCTGGGATCGAGCCCCGCATCGGGCTCTCTGCTCAGTGGGGAGCCTGCTTCCTCCTCTCTCTCTGCCTGCCTCTCTGCCTACTTGTGATCTCTGCCTGTCAAATAAATAAATAAAGTCTTTGAAACAAACAAACAAAAAAAGACCCAGTTCTAGCCACTTAGGACACTCTATGCACACCCACCTCAGTGACTGGCTCAGGAATGGACATGTGACCCCAGCAGGGCCACTGAGATTCAAACCCAGGACATCAGCTGGAGCTATTGGATAAGGAATGAAGTCTTTCTTTGGGGCTTACTAGGAAGAATATAGCTGGAGGGGCTGGATGTCATCTCTAACTATGAGTGAGTAGAACCTGGCTGACACGGTCACTGACAAAGAGAAAAGCAGAACGAAGAAATAGAAACTCTTGAGCTCCTGGACCATGGTTGAAGCCAAATTTACCAGTGGACACTTTATTTTGTTTTTAGGGTTTTATTTATTTACTTATGGGGTGGGGGGCCATAAGAGCAGGGGGAGGCGCAGAAGGACAAATAGATTCCCTGCTGAGTGAGATGTCCGAGCAGGGAAGCAGGGCTCCATCCAGGACCCTGAGTTCATGACCCGAGCAGAAGTCAGACATTTAACCAACTGAGCCACCCAGGTGCCCCTGATTTTATTTTCATAATCTCTACATCCAAGGTGGGGCTCAAACTCACAACCCTGAGATCAGGAGTCTCATTCTCATCCAACAGATCCAGCCAGGCCCTCTACCACTGGACAATTCAGATACATGAATCAAAAGATTTTGGTTTAGGGTGATGGATTAGACTGTTTTATGCAAATCAATTATCTCTATTGGTAAGAAAAATTAGTGTTAAACACAGCTAGACGTACAGATTCTTAGCAGGTTTAAAACTTGACTTGTGCCTGGGTCCCTGCCCCTCTTTCTTTATAATTTCATGGATTTCTCTAGGCTGCTGCTGCTCCTGATTGTGGCCATAATAAGCACTGGGCAACTTTTTGAAAAAAAAAAAAAAATCTCCTTATTTGAGAAGACTCAACCACATCCCAAGAAGAGCCCAGAAAACTGCCATCTCCAACTACCTACTTGGTGGGAAGAATTTATCCAGGGCACAGTGCAAAACTGCACGCCAGTGATGCCCTCATACCCTCCCCCATAGAGGGACACCCATTTTTTAAAAGGGATGGTGAGGGGACCCACACGGTTTCAAGGATCCCATTCAAGTACCAGAATAGTCAGAGGAGAAAACAACTAGATGTCCCAGAGATCCAGAAATTGCTCAGAAACACTTAGCAAAACTCTCCTCAGATCCCATTTGAGCTGGGTCTCATTTCTATTCATTTCTTAACTGACTGAGGTAAAATTCACATAACATAAAAATCACCATTTTAAGGGATACAAGTCAATGGCTTTTCACACCATGACCACGTTGTTGTAATCACCACCACTATCTACTTCAGAGCATTTATGTCACCCCAAGGGGACACTCCATCCCCACGAAGCAGTCACACCGACCTCTCTGCTTCCCCACCCCCGGCCTTGCCAACCACTAAACTACTTTAAGTCTCCTGGATTCACTTGTTCTGGATATTTCATATAAACAGATGCATCTAATCTGTGGACTTTTATGCATGGGTTCTTTTACTTAGCTTGTTTTTAAGATTTGCCCATCATGTCGTGCATATCAGTAGTACCTCGATGCCTTTCTTGGCTGAGAACTATTCCATTGTTTGACTAGAGGAGACGTTATTTAACCAGTGAATGGTTGATGGACACTTAGGTAGTTTCTCCTTTCGGGCCGTTATGACTAAAGAGGCTGGGAACGTTTGTGTACAAGTTAATATTTGAACACTTGTTTTCTATTCCATTCTGTATGCCTAGGCATGGAAGGGCTGGGTCAGGGTGTTTTTTTTGTTTTTTTGTTTTTTGTTTTTGTCTGTTTACCTTTTTGAGGAACTATCAGACTCTTTTTCCACAGAGAATGCACTATTTTACATTCCTTTCAGCAGTGCATAAGCGTTCCAGTTTCTCCATATCCTCACCAAAAATTATTTCTTTTTTTTTTTCCTGTAGTCATCCTAGTGTCCATAAGTGACATCCCATCATGGTTTTATGTGCACTTTCCCAATAACTAATGGTGTTGAGCCTTTGTCATCTGCTTTTTGGCCATTTGAGTATGTTCTTTCTTTTAAAGATTTTATTTATTTATTTGAGAGAGAGAGTACTAGCTGGAGGGAGGGAAAGAGGAAGAGGGAGAAGCAGACTCCCCGCTGAGCAGGGAGCCCCCCGATGTGGGGCTCGATCCCAGGACCCCAGGACTGTGACCTGAACTGAAGGTAGACATTAACAGACTGAGATACCCAAGCGCCCCCATTTAAGTATATTCTTTGAAGAAATGTCTTTTAGAAACCTCGGCCCATTCTACACTGTAGTTATTTGGTTTTTTTGTTCTTGAGTTGTAAACGTTTTTGGGTTTTGTTTTGTTTTGTTTTGTTTGGCATATTCTGGATACCAGAGACTTATCAAATGTATGATTTGCAAATATTTTCTCCTATCCTGTGGGTTGCCTTTTTACTCTCCTGATAGTGTGCATAAATGTTTTCAATTTTGATAAACTGGAAATTAGTATTTATTATTTTTATCATTAATCTACTTTTGTTGTTGCTGCTGCTTGTGTTTTTGGTGTCACATTTAAAAAACCATTGTTATAGGGGCGCCTGGGTGGCTCAGTGGGTTAAGCCTCTGCCTTCAGCTCAGGTCATGATCTCGGGGTCCTGGGACCGAGCCCCACATCAGGCTCTCTGCTCAGCAGGGAGCCTGCCTCCTCCTCTCTTCTCTGCCTGCCTCTCTGCCTACTTGTGATCTCTGTCTGTCAAATAAATAAATAAATCTTAAAAAAGAAAGAAAGAAAGAAACCATTGTCATATCCAAGATCATGAAGATTTGCTTCTAGGTTTTCTTTTAAGTGTTTTACAGTTTCAACTCTTATATATAGGTTGTTGCTGCGTTCTGAGCTAATTTTAAACAATGTGAGTTTGTGAGTTCAAGGTCTGACTTCCGTCTTTTGCATGTGGATATCCAGTCATTCCATGACCATTTGTTGAAGAGATTATTTTTTTCCCTAATGAATTGTCTTGGCACTCTTGTCAAAGTCCATTAACAATGGATATATGGGCTTATTTCCAGAATCTCAGCTCCAGCCCATTCATTTATGTGTCTGTGTCTAGTCTTATGCCAGTATCAAAGTGTTAACTGTTCCGGTATTGTAGCTTAGTAGTTAAGTTTGAAATCGTAAACTGTGAGTCTTCCAACTTTGTTCTTTCCCAAGATCATTGGGCTTTTCAGGGTCGCTTAGAATACAATACAAATTTTAGATTTGACTTTTCCATATTTGCGAAAAAGGCCAATGGGATTTTTTTAAAAAGCTTATTTATTTCAGAGAGAAGAGAGCAGGGTTGGGAGGTGGGGAAGGGCAGAGGCAGAGGCAGAGAAAGTCTGAAGCAGACTCTGCGGGTAAGGGTGGAGCCTGACAGGGGACTCAATCCCACAACCCCAAGATCATGACCTGAGCCATAACCAAGAGTTGAAGTCATAACCATCCAGGCATCCCTCATAAAATACCTTTTCAATGGCAGTCATCTCCTGATCTGTCAGACTCACCATACCCAAACAATTATAAAGCCTATATTGTAAAATATTCAAGCACAGTATAAAATAGGATTAGCAAAAGCAGGCATTTTTGAAAAGACTTTATTTATTTATTTATTTGACAGACAGAGATCACAAGTAGGCAGAGAGGCAGGCAGAGAGAGAGAGAGAGGAGGAAACAGGCTCCCTGCTGAGCAGAGAGCCTGATGCGGGGCTCGATCCCAGGACCCTGAGATCATGACCTGAGCCGAAGGCAGAGGCCTAACCCACTGAGCCACCCAGGCGCCCCCAAAGTAGGCATTTTTGTCTAATCCCCTGTCTTAAAGGGAGAAGCTTTAAGTCTTCCATTACTGCTTATAGGGAGGGCTTTTCTTGTATAGCCCTTACCTTGTTGATATATTTTCCTTCCAGTCCTGGTTGTGAAATATTTTGATCATGAAATGGTGTTGGATTTTACCAATTTTTTTTTTCTGCCTCATTTGGGATGTTCATGTGGTTTTTCTCCCACTCCATTCTATGCCCATGGTGTTTTTGAGTGGCATGTTGTATATAAGTCTGTTGGGTCTAATTGCTTTATGGTGTTCAAGTTGCCTCTTTCCTTGTTGATTTTTTATCTAGTAGTTCTACCCGTTGTTGAAAGTAGGGTGTCATAGCCCCCAACTATTATTGTTGAACTATTTGTCCTTCAACTCTGGTAGCTCTTATTTCATGTTTATAGGGCTCTGCTTCAGGCTCATATAGATTAATCATTATATCTTCTTAATGGATTTCCCCTTTTGTCATTAGGTAATGTCCTTCTTTAACTCTTGACTCCTATAACAGTTCCTCTTTTTTAAAGATTTATTTATGTATTTTTTAAGCAGGGAGGGGAGAGGGAGAGCAAGAACCTGAAGCAGATTCTGTCATGCTGAGCACAGAGCCAGACTCGGAGACTTGATCCTAGGACCCTGAAATCATGACCTGAGCTGAGACCAAGAGTCTGATGCTCAACTGACTGAGCCACCCAGGAGCCGCAGTCTCTTGTAACAGTTTCTTTTTTTCTTTTAAATATTTTATTTATTTATTTGACACAGAGAGAGAGCACAAGTTGACAGAGAGGCAGGCAGAGAGAGAGAGGGAAGCAGGTTCCCTGCTGAGCAAAGAGGCCGATGTGGGACTTGATTGCAGGACCCTGAGATCATGACTTGAACCCAAGGCGACGGCTTAACCCACTGAGCGACCTAGGCACCCTCTTGTAACAGTTTCTTATTTAAAGTTTATTTTTCTGCTATCAGTACAGTCATTCCAGCTCTCTTGACCACTATTTGCCTGGAATACCTTTTTTCTATCCTTCGTCCTTCAGCCTGTTTCTGCCTCTGGATCTCTAGTGAGCGTAATAATTGGTACACATTATTTGATTATCCTGTCAACCTGCCCTTTAATTGGAGAGCTTAATCAATTTACACTGGATGTGATTGCTGATAAGCAAAGGCTTACTTCTGCTGTTTTGCTATTTGTTTTCTCAGTGTCATATCTTTTTGTTCCTTAATTCCCCCATTACTGCCTACTTTGTTGTTAGATAGGTATTTTCTAGTGTACTCTTTTGATTCCCTTATCTCTTGTACTATATATGTTCCAGTTACTATATTAGTGGTTGCCCCAGGAATTACAATTAACAATTTATAATGAGCTGGTTAGAATTCATACCAACTTAGCGTCAGTAATAGACAAAAATTTTACTCCTACACAGACCTCAGTTTCCTCACCTGGACATTGAGGGTCGGATCAAAGGAAGAGATACATCCAAAACTCGGGGGACATGGTGATCAATCAGTGGCAGTTGATCATCGGGATTATTATTATTGGTTGTGGTGCCACAAATGGGTAATTTATTAATCTATCTTTGCCTCTGCTTCCGCACTCAGAGAACTGGGATATTAATAAGCTTACTTACAGGATTGTTGGGAGGATCAGATGTAGTAGAAAGTGTTTTGAATGCTGCCAGGCACATCTAAATGCACAGTGAATGTTAGTTTTTACTATTATTTATTCTTTTCTTTGCCGCTATGTTTTGGACAAAAGGAACTACTTAGAACAGCTTGAATAGGCTCCATTGTCAGCAGCTACCATGCGTTTTTCTTCACTATGCCTTCTGCCTAGGATACCATCCCCCATCTCCCTGTGTCAAAACCCCAACTGTGTCTTCTCTGGTCCCACCAAGGGTGTCGTTGGTGCCGGTGAAGCCTTTCCTCATCCCTGCACTGGGACTTTATTGATCAGTCCTGGGATACTTATTTCTGGTGTTGCGGAAAGATTCTGTTTGTCTCTTCTCCCCTTGAAGGAGCCCCTTTCTCGACTTCAGGTGACATATAAACCAGAGCAGACACTGTTAGATACCCATTACCCTAAAGGGACCAGAGCCATTTTTAGAAGGAACTAGAGAAGGCCTGGTTGGAGTCAGGGGAAGCAAGCAATTGATCCCTTTGGTACCTCCCATCTGTCTGTTGCCAAGACACGGAGTAAATGTATTGATAGGGACCAGCCCCTGTGGTTTAAGGACCTGTTGATTAATGACCTCCTGTCCAGGGAGAGGCTTTACCACACCAGTGGCTTCATCATTGCCTAATGGAGGAGGCCCTGTGGGCCTTTATCAAGGACAAAGGGAGCTGAGGAGCCTCCCCAAGCAGTTAAACTGATGGAAACACAATGGACCGATTGCTGCAAAGGAAGGCAGGCAAACAGGACGCTCAGGCAGGACCTTCCCCCCCACAGTGAGATGTTTCCATTCCTTTCTGGGAAGCAGATAAGACAGTCAGCAGAGCCCAAGTCCTCCCACTCTTGGTTTGCAAACTGAAATGCTTTTAGACATCTTCCTGAGATAAGAGCTCTGCGAGCTCTTCTTAATTTCAGGACTAAAAAGAACAATAGTCCTCCGAAGGCCGGGCCCTTCCTAGGTGTTATCTCAGCAAATTTCCCCTCAGGGTTGGAGCTTCGACCCTTGATCACACAGGTTGAGAGTTCAAACCTCAGGTTGGGCAAGGAGTCTGCAAAACAAAAACTTGAAAAAAAATTTTTTTTTAGAAAGAATGACAGGAAGGGACAAGTGTCCTACTGAGCTTCAGGTCTTTCTCAGGTGTCACCTCAGTGAGTCCCACCCCAGCCATCCTACTTAAACTTGCACCCCACGTTCCCAAGTTCCCAATGCACCCCCCACTGGGCTGCATGATTTAACATGCTTGTTAATTGCCTAACACACCCCCTCCCAGGGAGATATCCTTAAGGGTGGGGGAATCTTCGTCACTCACAATGTATCAATCCTATATCCTCTGATTAATCTGTTCCCTGATGGACACATAGGTTGTTGCCAATCTTTTTTTTTTTTTTTTAAGATTTTATTTATTTATTTGACAGAGAGAGAGATCACAAGTAGGCAGAGAGGCAGGCAGAGAGAGGAAGGGAAGCAGGCCCCCCGCTGAGCAGAGAGCCCGACTCGGGACTCGATTCCAGGACCCTGAGATCATGACCTGAGCCGAAGGCAGCGGCTTAACCGGCTGAGCCACCCAGGTGCCCAGTTGTTGCCAATCTTTTGCAGTGTGGGGGGAACCCTTGGGCGAATGTCTTTGCTCACCTGTGTGCTGCTATCGTAGGACGGATTCCTCCCTACAGAACTGCTACATCAAAGGCACAGTCTCAATATTAACAGACACTGTCAATTCCAAAGAGTCTATCCCCTTTAGGCTCCCAGCCATGGTATATGAGAGAACTCAATAAGGATTTGTGAGACCGGGGTACAACCAGGAAGGGTCTCCCTTCCCCTATCCTGATGAACGGCTCATATTTACAACTGTAAACTCTCCTCGTCCAAGGGACACGAAAGTTCATCTCTTTCTCATCCAAATCCCCTTCCCGAGGCAGCAAACTTCTACAACAGAGTCTGGTTTTGAATTCTTTTCTTGTCAGCGGCTGGGGTCTTCGGTCTTCAGGAGAAATGATCACGGCCAGGGATCCTGTGAGTCCCACGAAGTCCGTTATCTCACTGGATCAAAATCTACTTTCCGGCAACCTCACTCTGTTTGTGCTAGCTCAGGAACGATTCAAAACAGGGCTTATCTCTTACCATGTGACAGACCTTGGGATTTTGGAGACTACAAGAAATCTCTACCAACTCTTCTCCGCCCAGCATAAACCTCCCCAGCTCCAGCTGACCTGGAGATCTTTTGGCTTGATGGCTACGCAGGTTCCTCCAGGCCTAAGTTCAAGTCCCTATTGCCACATTTTCCAGCCTGATCTTGGCCAAGGCACTTCTAAGACTTGAATTTCCTCCCTTGGATGATTTCCCTTGGATGATTTGTGTAACGGTAGTACCCACCTGGTAGGGTGAGTTGCTGCATTCCTCCATAAAAAAAAAATCTAAAACTATATTTTATTATTGCATTATTATAAAGGCACATATAATAAAGGCAGGGTTGTTGTTTTCTTCTGATTGGAAAAGAATTAAAGTATCTTTCATGGGGCCCAAAAAGTAAGTATCATGGTCTTAGGCACTGTGCCTTCTGTACATGGGCTCTGGTCGCTGGTGAAGAAGAGAAAACAGGTGGTGTATGTAAGGTGCTTAGCAGTCACAGGACCTGGCTCTTTGCAACTTAATAAATGATCAAAAATTTAAGAAGGCTATTCAGAGAACAGAGTGTAACAGTGGGGAACGCCTCTCCAGGGATCCCTTTATCAGAACTTCTTGGGATTTGCATACTCAGCTTCTTCTGAATGCAAGGAGCGCAGCCACTGGTCCCCTGTATATTTGCCTTGGCTGCAAGATTTTTTCAGAAAGATACATAATCTATGGCATTTGATTTGAGAAGAGAGGTATCTTAGTTCACCCAAGCTGCCATAATAAAATACCACAGACTGGGTGGCTTATAAGCAATAAAAATTTATTTTTCACAGTTCTGGAGCCTGGGAAGTCCAAGGTCAAGGTGCCAGCATGGCTGAGCGAGGGCCCTTTCCATGGTTCATAACCAGTGCTTTCTCTCTGTGTCCCGGCATGGCAGAAGGGCACAAAGGAACTCTCTGCGGGTCACCTTTGTAAGGATATCAATCTCATTTATGGGAATCCCCTCTCATGACCTAATGACTTCCCAAAGGCCCTACGTACTAATGTGGTCACATTGGGTGTGAATTTCAACATATGAATTTGGAAGGTATCACAAACATTCAGATCACGCCAAGAGGAAATATAGATTTATGGATATGTGTATGAAGAATTCTGGAAGGATAGACAAGAGACTAATAATAGCAGTTACCCCTTGGAGGGTCAGGGGTATGTAAATGCGCACAGGACTGGGAGAAAGACTTCCTACTATGTACCTCTTTAGATTTTTGATTTTCAAACAATGATGCTATCATACTGATTTTAAAATCTTCATAATTTATTTTGAAAAATATATTCATATGGTAAAAAAAAATTGACAGTGCAAAAGAGTGAAAAGCAAGTCTCCTTCCTAACGAGTACCTAATAAAAAGATCTGATGGGGCCCTTGGGTGGCTCAGTGGGTTAAGCCTCTGCCTTTGGCTCAGGTCATGATATCAGGGTCCTGGGATCGAGCCCCACACTGGGCTCCCTGCTCAGCAGGGAATCTTCTTCCTCTTTCTGTCTGCCTCTCTGCCTACTTGTGATCTCTCTCTCTCTGTCAAATAAATAAATAAATAAGTCTTTAGGGAAAAAAAAAAAACCAAATAAACAAACAAACAAAAAACCCCACAAATAGTAAGAAATCCATAGGGCCAGTACTGTAGAAAGAGGTCCTCAGCTTCATCTGTAATCGGGGAGATGCAAATTAAAACCACAACGGGATGCTGCTACACAGGCTATATATATTATCTGCTGCTTCTCTATGCATATTATATTTTACCATGAACATGTGTTTGAAAAATGTATACATGCCCAATGTGGGAACAACAACAACAAAAAAGCAAACAAACAAATGCTTGCAATCTATCTCTGGCCCTCTCAGCCCCTCCCTCCAAACATCCTATGATTTCTAGTGGTAGGTAAGGCCTTTCTGAGATGTCCTAAGTGTGCAGTACCATTGATGAATATATGGCCGCCTTTCCTCGGCTGATTAGTACCAACCTTACATCGATTAGGGTTGGATCAGGGAAGTAGAATCAGGGTAGAATCAGTATGAGTTGGATGTGTTATTGAGATTAAACCTTACACAGTTATGGCAGTTGGTGAAGAATTCAGTGGACAGCGACTACCTCTCTATTGGATAGAGGACTTTGAGTTGCCGTAGCGTCAGCAGTGTCTGCAGTTGGGGGGACACAGGGCTAAACATGGAGCTGGGGAGAAGGAAGACAAGCCAAAACCCACATCCGTTTTTATTGCTGTCTTTTTTTTTTTTTAATTACAGCTGTTCTAGAATGTAGAATGTGGTATCTGGTTGTGGTTTGCTGAAATAGTTTAAGAAAAGTTACAGAGGTCATGAATTCACTTTAAATACTCTAGTATGGGGGCACCTGGGTGGCTCAGTCGGTTAGGTGTCCGACTCTTAATCTTGGCTTAGGTCTTGATCTCAGAGTCATGAGTTCAAGCTTACTTAAAAAAGTAAAAGCAGGGCGCCTGGGTGGCTCAGTGGATTAAAGCCTCTGCCTTCGGGTCAGGTCATGATCCCAAGGTCCTGGGATCGAGTCCCACATAGGGCTCTCTGCTCAGCAGGGAGCCTGCTTCTCCATCTCTCTCTGCCTGCCTCTCTGCCTACTTGTGATCTCTGTCTATCAAATAAACAAATAAAATCTTTTAAAAAAAGTAAAAGCAAAAATAAAAGATGCCCTGTTCTTGTCTTAGGAATGATATATCATCTGTTATCTCTCCACAGTATTTACAGTAGCTTTTGGGGGACTCTGTGACCCTCATTGTTATTGTTTCTCCAAATCCCTTTTTGCTCATTGTTTTGGACTTGTCATTCATAATAAAAGCTTTTCTCGGGCATCTGGAGTCTTGGGCTGCCTGTTCATGTTTTAGAATGAGGAGCTAAAAGCTTCTGGAAGTTCTACCGTGAAGAGAGATTTTTGGCCTAGCAGGCTTCATTGTAGGGAGATGTGAGGGTCGCCCACCTATCCTGGAGAGCTCCAAATGTTAGTATCTTAGACCTTCCTCTTGAGCTATTTAGTTTCCTGGAGAAGAATTCTGCAGTCTCCTCCATGAAGGCTGCAGTTGTCACTGATTTCACGTACCAAGTATTTTTAGTCTCCTTCCTTTCACCTATACCTGATCCGTTGAGGTTGGCTTGGACCATGTGGATAGTTCGAACCAAAGGCCAAGTGATTTTGACAAGGGTGCCAAGATCATTCACTGGGGAAAAGAAGAGACTTTTCAATGAATGGTTCTGGGACAACCAGATGTACACATGAAAAAGAATGAAGCTGGACCCTTACCTCACACCATAAACAAAAATTAATTTTAAATTTTTTTTTATTTATTTGACAGAGAGATCACAAGTAGGCAGAGAGGCAGGCAGAGAGAGAGGAGGAAGCAGGCTCCCTGCTGAGCAGAAAGTCCGATGAGGGCTCGATCCCAGGACCTCGGGATCATGACCTGAGCCAAAGGCAGAGGCCACCCAGGCGCCCCAACAAAAATTAATTTGAAATTGATCAGTGACCTAAATACAAGAGCTACAACTATAACGCTCTTAGAAGAAAACATTGAGGCGAATCCTTAGGATGTTGGATTTGCTAACGGATTCTTAAAAAAAAAAAAAAAAAAGACTTGTTTATTTATTATAGAAAGAGAGAGAAAAGGAGCATGTGTGCAGAGAGGAAGAATATCAAGCAATTCCTCGCTGAGCGTTGTGCCCAATGCTGTGCTCGATCTCATGACCCTAAGATCGTGACCTGAGCTGAAACCAAGAGGCAGCTGCTCCACTGACTGAGCCACCCATGTACCCCACCAATGGGTTCTTAGCATACCAAAACCACAAGCAACAAAAGAAAAATAGTCAAATTAGACTTTAATAAATTAAAAATGCCTGTGCATCAGAAGATATTATCTAAACAGTGAAAAGACAACCAACAGAATGGGAGAAAATATTTTGCAAATCATGTATCTGATAAAGGCCTAGTATCCAGAACACAAAAAGAACACTTAACCACTCAACAACAAGGAAGCAAACAACCTGACGAAAGCATGAACAAGAGACTTGAACAGACATTGTTCCAAAGCAGATATGCAAATAGTCAACAAGTACAAAAAAAAATGCTCCGCATCATTAGTCATCAGGGAAGTGAAATACACCTACGAGGATAGCTACGATGAAAACAAATAACCAAACTGAGAACTGCAAGTGTTGCTGAGATTGGAACTCTCATACATTGCTGGTGGGAATGTAAAATGGTGCAACCCATGTGGAAAACACTCCTTCCCCAAAAAGTTAAAACGTGAAGCCACCATATGACCCAACAATTCCACTCCTAGGTAGATATTGAAAATAATAAAAATAGGTACTCAGGGTGCCTGGGTGGCTCAGTCGTTTAAGCGTCTGCCTTCGGCTCAGGTCATGATCCCGGGGTCCTGGGATGGAGCCCTGTTTCCAGAACTCTGCTCAGTGAGGAGTCTGGTTCTCCCTTTCCCTATGCCCCTCCCCCCTGCTCATGCACGCTCTCTCTCTCTCAAATAAATTTAAAAATCTTAAAAAAAACACATAGCCCCTTGATTTATGTGTGTTTCTTTTTAAAGAAACCATGTTGAATATATATTAATATAATATAACAAAATACTATATTATATATATATACATATACCTATATATAAACATTGAACTCACAGCCCACCGCATTATAACCCATGCTTAAACAAAGCTTATCTAAAACGTGTGCTTTCCTAGCACTCATTCCTCAAGTACTATGCTTTGGACCATTTTAAAAGTGAAATCACAGAGCACCTGGGTGGCTCAGATGTTAAGCATCTGCCTTCAGCTCAGGTCACGATTCCAGGGTCCTGGGATTGAGCCCCACGTCAGGCTCCCTGCTCAGAAGGAAGCTTGCTTCTCCCTCTGCTTGTGTTCCCTCTCTCATTCTCTCTCTCTCTGTCTACCAAATAAATAAATAAAATCTTAAAAAAAAAAAAGCGAAATCACCAACAAAAATGCAAAATATATGGCACCCAACATACCGCAAAAAGGATACTTGTTGAGAGTCCGAGAGCTGAAACAAGAGGAGTGTTGCCTTGTTTGACCTTGGCTGGGAACAGGCTAAGCAGCTCAAATTTTTTGCTACTCTGTGCATTTCCACGAATAATCCTGAAAGCAGCCACAAGTCTCAACTGGGAGATTACAAGTAAATTTTAGAGAGTAGGCAAATTCAGAAATACGGAATCCTCAAATAGTAAGAATTCCCATACATGAAATATCTGGACGAGGTCACTCCATAGGGACATAATGCAGACGGATGTCTGCTAGAGGCATGGGGAGAGGGGTCTGAGGAGCAATTGTTTATGGGCACAGGTTTCTTCCTGGGGTGATCATAATGTTTAAACTGAATGGAGGTTATAGACCACTGTAAAGGTACTAAATAGAACCGAATTGTTCATTTATTGAAAAGATTTTTAGGGATGCCTGGGTGGCTCAGCGGGTTGAGCCTCTGCCTTCAGCTCAGGTCATGATCCCAGGGTCCTGGGATCGAGCCCCGCATCGGGCTCTCTGCTCAGCAGGGAGCCTGTTTCTCCCTCTTTCTCTGCCTACCTCTCTGCTTACTTGTGATCTCTCTCTCTCTGTCAAATAAATAAAATCTTTAAAAAAAGATTTTTAAATTTTGGGGTGCCTGGGTGGCTCAGTCATTAAGCATCTGCCTTTGGCCCAGGGCCCTGGGACCAAGCCCTGCATCCAGTTTCCTTCTCTGCAGAAAGCCTGCTTCTGCTTCTACCACTCTCCCTGCTTTTGTTCCCTCTCTCTCTCTGTCAAATAAATAAATACAATCTTTAAAAAAATTTTTTTTTAATTTTAACTAATCTCTGCATCCCATGTCGGGCTCGAACTCACACCCCTGAGATCAAGAGTCACACGCTCTTCCAACTGAGCCAGCCAGATGCCCCAAGAATTATTCATTTTCTTTTTTTTTTTTTTTTTAAGATTTTATTTATTTATTTGACAGACAGAGATCACAAGTAGGCAGAGAGGCAGGCAGAGAGAGAGAGAGAGAGAGAGGGAAGCAGGCTTCCTGCGGAGCAGAGAGCCCGATGCGGGGCTCGATCCCAGGACCCTGAGATCATGACCTGAGCCGAAGGCAGCAGCCCAAACCACTGAGCCACCCAGGCGCCCCGAATTATTCATTTTCAAATGGAATTTTATACTATGTGAATTTCATCTAAAAAAATGCTGCTTTGCTCCAAGCTGGAGGATTTAATGACCAAAGTGGGACCCTCTGAACCTCTCTTTTCCATCATCCACCTTTGAGATCGTGACTTTTCCAACAGACTAAGTGAACACAGCCCATGATGACACAAAGCTTGAACAAAGAATAGACCTTAGTGGTTTTGAACTACTGAGATGCGGGTGTTTGGGGTCACTCCAGCATGACTGAGTTCATCGTGACTTTTCAGAGGTTTTAGCCTAACCATCATCATTTTGGGAGCCTCCACCTGTGACCCGTTTCTCAGACTCCTCCGGCCTCGATGGTGGGGATTAGCTTTGCTCTTGTTGGCCTCCATCTCCGCGTTCTGCTAAGTCACTTATCCCTGGCTTTCTATCCGCCAAAATTTTGTCCACTTTCCTCATCCGATGTCGTTTCCTCTCCTGCTCTCCTTGTCCTCGTCAATTTAAACCTTTCTGATTCCTCGATGGTCATTTCAGAGAGGTTATACGAGGGAGCAGAGATAAAACGTGTTCAGTCGGCCATGAGTCACTGGGGTCATGAGTGTTTTTCTGCTAATCAGCTGATCAGGCGTAGTCGGGCATCAGCATTTCTGGTGACCATGTAGGACCCCTTTAGAAGGAGAGATCCCCCCAGCCCAGAGGTTATTTGGCAATGTTTGGAAACATTTTTGGTTCTCACAAAGAGAAGTGAGGTGGGCTGCTATGGGCATTTAGTTGAGTCGAGGACAGGGATCCTGACAAAAATCCTGCAATGCTCAGGACAGTCCCCCACGACAGAGACTTATCTGGACCAAATGTCGGTAGGGTGGAGGTTGCAAAACTCTGGTCTAAAGGACTTCTATTGTTTGGGGGATAAATTCAGACTGTAGAGCACAGTCTACATGTCCCCCGCCTAACTATTCTATACTCCCTCTGGGTTACCATACTCCAGCCACAGGCATCTTCTTTTTGTTCCTGGAATGCACTGGACTTGTTCCTGCCACAGGGCCTTTGCACTTGCTATTTCCTAAGCTCTCTTCCCTGGATTTTCTGTTTCCTGACACCATTGTCATTCAGGTCTCAGCTCAGATGTCACTACCCTTGTGAGACTTACCTTGACCAACCCATCTGCCCCCTCTCCCCTCAACACCCACCTCTCCCCCCACCCAAGGAACTTTCTGTTACTTTTATAGCTGACCCTTGAACAACAGGGGTTTGAACTGTGCAGGTCCATTTATATGTGGACTTCTTTCTTTAAATGCAGTACGGTACTGTAGATGTATTTTCTGTTCCTGATGATTTTCTTAATAACATTTTCTTTTCTCTAGCTTACGTTGCTGTAAGAATACAGTATATAATACATATAACATACATAATCTATGTTAATCGACTGTTCATGTTATTGGTAAAGCTTCTGGTCGATAGTAGGTTTGGGGTGCCTGGGTGGCTCAGTTGGTTAAGTGACTACCTTCAGTTCAGGTCATGATCCTGGAGTCCTCGGATCAAGTCCCAGGATCAAGTCCCACGTTGGGCTCCCTGCTCAGCAGCAGGGAGTCTGCTTCTCCCTCTGACCCTCTCCCCTCTTATGCTCTCTCTTTCAAGTAAATAAATAAAATCTTAAAAAAAAATAGTAGGTTCTTAGTAGTTCCGTTTCGGGGGAATCGAAAGTCATTGCCCGATTTTGAACTCTGTGGGGTGGGGGAGGGGTTGGCGCCCCTAATTCCTGTTTTTTTTCAAGGGTCACCTGTCTTGTCTTTCCCAAAGTATCAGTTCCTGAGACTGGGTTGTTTTCTTCTTCGTTTTTATTTGTTACTTACGAGATGTTAGCTCCATGAAAGCAGGGACCCTGCCAGTCTTGATTTTGAGTTTTTTGCCTGGTGGACACGGTACTGCTCAGTAGACGGACAGAGGTCTTACTTAGCGATCTTCAAGTATTTTCCTGGTGTTTCTCCTGAAAGAACTTCTAAGTACTAAGTGTCCCTTGCGCATTTTTAAGTTGACATCTAGACTTTATCATAAGTTTATTTTTTTTTGAGATAATTTATTTATTTGAGAGAGAGAGAGAGAGAGCACACGCTAGCAAGGGGAGAAGCAGACAGAGGGAGATCTCCACTGAGCAAGGACCCAGACTTGGTCCTCGATCCCAGGAACCTGGGATGGTAACCTGAGATGAAGCAGATGCTTAACCAACTGCACGCCCCCTCCCAACCCCGGCGTTCCTATCATAACTTTAAATAGTTGCAGCCTCATTTCTCAATTATTATATTCATATTTTAGACTCTAATTTCTGCTTCACACTCTTGAACATACCTGCCATCATTCATTTAAAAAAAAAATTCCATGAGCAGAAGCTGCTGGTGTGAAACCACCTGCCTCGCCGAGCCAGGGTCATCCTAACACTGCATGGCCAGTTGTTGGGCCGTGTCTCCTCTGAGCCGTTTGCAAACAAAGCTGCAAAGACCACAGAACCCTTTAGAGCTCTGGGCCCTAGGGAGGAAGGATTTCATTCTACAGGTTCCTGCTTTCACAGGATTATTCCTAGATTTGTGCGACATCATGACATTGGCAGCAAGGCCATCTCCGGGTAGCAACTGGAGGGCAGGAATTTCACCCTGAAGCACCCAGGTCCTGGCATCGGGTCCCCAGCAAATACTGGATCCCACAACAAGCACCTTTCCCGTTTTTCTTCCGTGCTGCCAAGCCTGGGTGGTTGGATGGCAAATTTGTGGTCGCTGGCAAGGTGACAGAAGACTGGGATATTCTGGGAGCCAAGGACCCCTCTGGGTCCAGACATGGCAAGAGCCCCCAAGAAGATCGCTGTGGCTGACTGGGTTCCCTTCCCTTACTCCCCTCCAAGTCCAGCTGGATCGCAAAGTGGAGTTTATGATTATGAAATAAAGTATGATTATGTTTATGATTATGAAATAAAAACTAAACAACCTCCTCCCAAATCCATGAGCAGAATCTCACAACATCATGAAAACAAATGGAAAATGTCATAGGGAAAAAAAAAAATAACCAGAACAGGCTCTTAACAGTTTGAAATTTCATTTCCCTCTTTTTTTTCCTCCTTGAACTCATAGTTTCATTCATCTTCCCCCACAGAGATCCATCTTAAGGTAATATACTAGAAAGTCTTTTTTAAATGAATCACCCCATCATTTGTCTCTGCCGCAAAGATGCTTATGTGTAGTGACATACATTTATTTATTTATTTATTTATTTATTTATTTATTTTTAAAGATCTGCTTCCCCAGGGGTGTGATTTTGAAAGCTGTCCTGTGTTCTTAAGGCTGTAAGTGTTAAAATTTTTCTCTGGGGGAGCCTGGGTGGTTCAGTGGGTTAAAGCCTCTGCCTTTGGCCAGCATCCCAGCATCAGACTCTCTGCTCAGCAGGGAGCCTGCTTCCCTTCCTCTCTCTCTGCTGGCCTCTCTGCCTACCTGTGATCTCTGTCTGTCCAATAAATAAGTAAAATCTTTAAAAAAATTTTTTCTCTGAATTATCACTACAATTATTATTTGAATATATTGATCAAAACAATATAACCGTACTGCGTCATGATCAGTAATTGTTATATATTAAAATGTTTTATTCTTTTGTTTTATTCTTTTTTAAAAAAAGTTTTAAATTCCAGTTGGGTAACATACAGTGTAATATTAGTTTCAGATGTACAACATACAAAATGTTTCATTCTAAATAAGTCTTTTAATGAGATGAATGGGGGGGCACCTGGGTGGCTCAGTGGGTTAAGCCGCTGCCTTCGGCTCAGGTCATGATCTCGGGGTCCTGGGATCGAGTCCCGCATCGGGCTCTCTGCTCAGCGGGGAGCCTGCTTCCCTCTCTCTCTCTCTCTGCCTGCCTCTCCATCTACTTGTGATTTCTCTCTGTCAAATAAATAAATAAAATCTTTAAAAAAAAAAAAAAAAAGAAAGAGATGAATGGGGCTGGTTATTTTTACGTGTATTTGTTTTCAGGTTCAGCTACCCATGACTGGAATGCGACGGAGTTTAGGATAAAATAACTGCTGGTCCCATGTTTTGTTTTTATAGAAGTAAATACTGAGAAATGTTTTTCACATAAACAGGAGACTGGAATGGGCATTTTGTCATTGCTAAGTGACTCAAGTTCACACTGTTTGAACCCCTATGTATTTTACCACATACCACATCATAATTCACTTTCAGAAATTATTTGTAGGGGGCGCCTGGGTGGCTCAGTCGGTTGAGTGTCTGACTCCTGGTGTTGGTTCAGGTCATGATCTCAGCGTTGTGAGATCAAGCCCCACGTCTGGGTCCATGCTCAGTGCAGGCTCTGCTCAAGATCTCTCCCTTTCCCCTTACCCCCTCCCTGTTTGAGCGCTCTCTCTAAAATGAATAAATAAAATCTGAAAAAAAAAAAAATCGCTCAACAAACCATGCTTCCCCACGGGGATTGAAAGCAAACAGGAAGCCATCCGAATTGCGAAAGGATGTGTCATAGGGTCCTTGGGATCATTCTATTTCCTAGTCACACACTATGATCTCACGCGATACCTCTGGCTTCCAGGCTTTTACTACCAAGTTCTCTCTAAGTTCTGAAATGAGTAAGAAGTATTGCCTTACTTTTGCGAGGTGGAGGAAGCACAGTTGTAAAGGAGGGAACACCTTGAACCTCAGGCACTTTCTCAGGGATACTGGTTTTAGAAGAGAGAGCACACAGAAGCAGAGACCCAAACAGAGTCCTTGTTCCTCCTCCCCCGAGATATCATTTACATACGATAAAACAGACCCACTTAAATTAGCCACTGTGATGAAATCTGGCAGATGTATATGCATGTATCATCATCACATTCAAGACACAAGAAAGGAAATCTCCATGATTCCAGAAAGTTCTCTCATGCTCCTTTGCAGTCAATTCCTCCTTTCCTAGGTTCCAGGCAGTTCGTGGTCTGTTTTTTTTTGTTGACCATGTACAGCAGGTGGCCCTGCTTGGCTGATTCCTTTCGCCCAGCAGAATGATTCCTAGAGGGATTGAAGATGTACTTCCCTTTCCTTGCTGAGCTGTTATCCCTGGATGGATATGTTGCACATTGTCTCTCACCTGTTGATGGAGATTTGGCTTGTTTCCTGTTTGGGGGCTATTATGAATAATGTTCATCCAAGTACAAGTCTTTGTGTGGACATCCATTTCTATTTCTCTTGCTCGACTATCGGGGGGGGGCAGGGTGCTAAGTCTACGTGGAAGACAGGTCCTCCTAAACTGTGCTTGCCATGGGGCACCTGGGTGGCTCAGTGGGTTAAAGCCTCTGCCTTCGGCTCAGGTCATGATCCCAGAGTCCTGGGATTGAGCCCTGCCTGGGGCTCTCTGCTCAGTGAGGAGCCTGCTTCCTCCTCTCTCTGCCTGCCTCTCTGCCTACTTGTGATCTCTGTCAAATAAATAAATAAATAAAATCTTAAAATAAAATAAAACTGTCCTTGCCAGCACCTATCTCAGAAAGCATGTTTACTGACCTGGATCCAATGAAGTTTTCAGATCTAAAGTTCACAGAATAAGGGCGCCTGGGTGGCTCAGTCAGTTGAACATCTAACTCTTGATTTTGGCTCAGGTCATGATCTCAGGGTTGTGAGATCGAGCCCCACGTTGGACTCTCAACAGAATATGCTTGGGATTCTCTCTCTCCCTCTGCCCCCTCCAAGCCCCACACCCGCTTGTGTGCGCATGCTCTAAGTAAACAAATAAAACAATGAAAAAAATATATGAGACAGAGGAACACATCAGACCACTCCAAGGAAGAAACCAAAGGAGACATTTGGAACCCGTGGCATTCGGTATAATTGGCTTGTTCTCTTCAGCAACACAGTATTATTAAAAAAAAAAAAGAAAAAAAAAAGTGGGGACTAGGTGGAAATAGGTGGAAATAAAGGAACAAACGAACAGAATGCAGTGAATGATCCTTAATTGCGAGCAAACAAAAATTAAATGGAGAGGACAAACTCAGCTTGGGCATTCTTCCAGCTGGGATAAGAGACCCAACAAAACTAATTGCAAAGGTAACAAGAGGCAATTTTTAAAAAGAGATTTTATTTATTTGATAGAGAGAGAGAAAGAAAGGGGTGGGGAGTGGGAGAGGGAGAACCAGGCCTCCCACTAAGCAGGGAGCCCAATGCAGGGCTCGATCCCAGAACGCTGGGATCATGATCTGAGCTGAAGGCAGACGCTTAACGACTGAGCCACCCAGGCGCCCCAAGAGGCAATATTTCTCCCAAGGATACTCGGCACCTCTAAGGTGCCAGTGACCACCTTCTTTGAGCAAACGTTCCTTTCTTATTTGCTGAGAAATTTTTGTCTTTAACACTGGGGACAGTTTGCAGTTTGAAATTCCATTAGTACCAAGGAAGTGCCTTTCTCTCCTGGAAGATCTGTCACCTGGTCACCGAGAAGCTGCCTCCGTTTCCAACACTGGTACGGAGCCTCGCTTAAGGGCTTTCTGAACACAACAGTTCACAGTCACTCCACTCTGTAGTGTCAGGCAAACAGGACCCGGGCCCACTTTGCAGTCAAGGCTGATATCAGCCCCATTATTCATAGACCAGTTTTGCTTTGATCTTATCATACCCCATTTCCACAGTCCCTCTGGCGGCCAAGCCCACCCCCAATTTATTCTCCACTCAGCAGCCAGGGTGACCTGTTAAAACCCAATTCAGGTCACACTGTTCCTCCGCTCAGTTCCCTCCCATGACTTCCCACCTCACTCCAAGAAGATGTCAAGTCCTGCTCCCCCTCTTTGGCTGGAGAGGCCCTCCCTGATCTGGCCTCATTTCCTGTTCCCTCCCGCCTTCCACTCCAACCCTGCTGGGTTCTCTCCTGTTCCCCAAAGTTGGCTATCTCTGTTGGAACTACTCAGCTCTGAGATGGAGGGCTGAAGCAGCCATAAAAAAGGCATAAAGCAGGGGCGCCTGGGTGGCTCAGTGGGTTAAAGCCTCTGCCTTCGGCGTGGGTCATGATCCCAGGGTTCTAAGATCAAGCCCCGCCTCAGGCTCTCTGCTTGGCAGGAAGCCTGCTTCCCTTTCTCTCTACCTACTCGTGATCTCTGTCAAATAAATAAATAAAATCTTAAAAAGAAAAGAAAAGAAAAAAAGGCACAAAGCAGGGTTACCTTAGTGGCTCGGTGAGTTAAGCTGCCTTTGGCTCAGATCATGATCTCAGGTTTCTGAGATCGAGTCCTGAATTGGGCTCCTTGCTCTGCAGGGAGCCTGCTTCTCCTTCTGCCTGCAGCTCACTCTCTCTCTCTCCGACAAATAAATAAATAACATCTTTTTAAAATTGCATAAGGCAGCATTCATAAAGCAATGTATAGGACTGTATTCCAGTAAGACTTTATTTATAAAAAAACAAAGGGCTGGTAGTAATTTGCCAGCTCCTGCCTGGGACACTAAATGATGCTAGGCAAATATTTGTTGAGTGAGTTCCTGAAGGGAACCAAGGTCATGTCCTTATCCTAGGAGGAGAGAAGAGCCAATTAAACATTTTCAGGGAGTGTTAAATACTACGAAGAACATAAACCAGGTGAGGAGCTGGGGGGCGGGGGCTACTCAGGGTAAGGTTTTTTTTTTTTTTAAGATTTTATTTATTTATTTGGTGGAGAGAGTGCACAGAAGCAGGGGCAGAGAACTGAAACTCCACATTATGAAACACCAACTGGGCACCTCTTCCTTCCCTCCCTACAGCCCCCAGGAACCACCACTCGCCTCTCTGTCCCCATGAACTTGACCACCACGGGAACCTCGCGGAATTGAACTCTCTCCCTATCTGCCCGTCGTGGCCGGCCTTCTCTCGCTTGGCAGAGTGTCTTCAAGACTTGGAGTTTGTAGCACGCCTTGAAATTTCTTTCCTTTTTAAGGCTGAATAATTTTCCGTTGTGTGTCTTCTAGTACATTTTCTTTATCATCTCTCTGCGGATGCCCGGGTGACCTCCATCTCCTGGCTCTTGTGAAGAATGCCGCTAGGAACGTGGGTTTGCAAATATCTGTTGGCGTCCCCGCTTTTGGATCTCGCGCGTGTCTACTGAGAATGCCTGCATCATAGCTGGTCAGGTTTTGTGCTGAGCACAGTGGGAGGCTGGGGCAGGCTTTAGGTGTGTGTGTGGGGGGTAGCATTCTTGCTAGGACACCTCTGGCTTGCTTTCAGGACCCCCCTCTCTCTGGCTGCTGTGTAGAGAGCGCTGATTGCAGTGGGGAGGGACAGGCACAGGACACCAGAAAGGAGGCCGGTGTGGCAGTTGACGTCAGGGATAGCAGGAGCTAGTACCTTTCAGCACTGTGGCTGGGGAGGCCTCTACAAAGCACGTAAAGAATTAGATGACTGCCAGCAGTGATAAGTAAACGCGAACAGGATGCTAGGATTCAGGGAGAAATCAAAAGGATCTCCCTGGCCTTCCTGTCTGCGGGGTCTGCTGGATTCACTCCATCACGGGCTACCAAGGCTGGATTTTCATCCAGTTCTTTTGTTGATTGCCAGTCAGGTGGGTTTGGCCCGTGACCCAGAGCCGCTGTGTCTCAGGTATTTCTCACTGTATGGACCCGAAGATGGGGTGGGGGGAAGGGGACAGAGAGAAGAAGGGAGGGACTTTGGTTCTGGGTGGGGGGAGCACTGGCAGTTCAAGGGCAGGGCTGGGCGTCGCTGGGCCACATCCCACCAATGGGGCCCTGCATGTTCCTTCTTGCGCCGTAACCCTCAGTTTCTGTTCCAGGAAAACGGTACACTATTTATTTTCTGGTTTCAATGTTTATGTAAGGTGTAGCTCTTAATTATAGAAGTGCAAGCTCCTTGAATGTCCACCTCAATGAATTTTATTTTATTTCCCGACTCAGGGCTCCGTCTCAGGACCCGGAGATCATAACCTGAGCCGAAGGCAGATGCTTAACCGACTGAGCCACCCAGGTACCCCGATTCTATTTTTAAAAATGTTTTGGCTGTGTGGTGATCTACTGTGTGCATATGCCACAATTCATTCATCTTTTTGACTACCAATGGGCCATGCCTATTCTAGTTTTTAGCTATACGAATAGAACTTAACGGGCATATCTCATAGACGTGTTTCGATGCCCATCGGCACTCCTGTCTCCCCCAGGAAGGAGAGAAGTTGCTGTATGACCTTGCAGCCCTGTGTTCAGCTTGGGCACAAAGTACCTAGCAGTTTTCCAAAGTAGTTGAATCCATTTATGCTCCCACTAACGGAGTAGGAGTGTTTTCCTACTTCTCCATCGTGGTGGAAACTTGGTATTTTCAATTTAGTCCCTCCGGTAGGTTGTCATAGCTGGGGTTTTGTTTGCATTTCCCTGGTGACTAATGATGCTAAGAATGTTTTCATATGTTTGCTGCATCAATATTTGTGGAAAGAATGAATGAACAAAATGTGTGGATGACAACGGAAACGCATATAGCCCTGTCTTGCCCTGCTGAAAGCCTACAGGTGGCTCCCCATGGCTTTTTTTTTTTTTTTTTTTAAAGATTTTATTTATTTATTTTCCCCATGGCTTTTAAGGCCAAACTGAAACCCCTTCCTCGGCCAACAAGATCTTGCAAGTTCTGGTCCCTTCTGATGCCTCTTGCCCCGATGGGTCCTTTTTGCTTCTGCCTCTGGATTTCTGCCACCCAGATCGTCTTCCAATTCTTCTGAGGACCTGCTCTGTCCTGTTTCTGTTTCCTGCAAGCCTGAGACCAGACTCATCAGTTTTATCTCGGCTCAAAAATCCATGCTCCCAGGAGCCTTCCTGAACCTCCGCTGCCAGCAAGCCACGACCCTTGTTGGTTCTTTTCCACGTTTCTTCCTAACTTCTAACACAGCTGTAATAGCCTTTCTTCATGTGATAATTTATTTATCTTAATTTCTTTAAGAAGATTTTATGTACTTATTTAACACAAAGAGAGAGATCACAAGTAGACAGAAAGGCAGGCAGAGGAGGGGGTGGGGAAGCAGGCTCCCCGCTGTGCGGAGAGCCTGCTTTGGGGCTCAATCCCAGGACCCCAAGATCATGACCGGAGCTGAAGGCAGAGGCTTAACCCACTGAGCAACCCAGGTACCTCTTTATGTGATAATTTAATTAACCTGTTCCCCTACCTTAAAAAAAATACTTGTAAAAACCTCAACACTTTGGGGCACCTGGCTGGCTCCATCAAAGGAGCGTCTGACTCTTGATCTCAGGGTCGTGAGTTCAAGCCTCATGCTGGGTATAAAGATTACTTAAGGGACGCCTGGGTGGCTCAGTTGGTTGGACGACTGCCTTCGGCTCAGGTCATGATCCCGGAGTCCCGGGATCAAGTCCCACATCAGGCTCCCAGCTCCATGGGGAGTCTGCTTCGCTCTCTGACCTTCTCCTCACTCATGCTCTCTCTCACTGTCTCTCTCTCAAATAAAGAAATAAAATCTTTAAAAAAAAAAAAAAAAAAAAAAGATTACTTAAAAAACCCACCACTGACCACAAAAACAATCCTAACACTTTCAGCTCCATAGGAATAGCAATTGTCTCTTGTTGCTAGCAAGACTTGGCCTAAAATAGATGTTCAATAAATATTTGTTGAATGTATAAATCTTAAAGCAACTACCCAAGGACTATTATCACTTGCATGTAAATGATCCCTTAAAAACTCACATTCAGAGGAACATGTGTCAATTAAAAAAAAAAAAATCAGAGGTGCCTGGGTGCTGCAGTCGGCTAAGCATCTGACTCTCGGTTTCAGCTCAGGTTATGATCTTATGGTGGTGAAATCGAATCCCACCTCAGACTCAGCTGGGAGTCTGCTCGAGATTCTCTCTCCCTCTCCATCTGCCCCTCTGGCTCATGCTGTCTCTCTCATCCACTCTAAAATAAACCAATAAATCAATAAATCTTTAGAAAAAAGTCGTAGAAACTAATCCTATCTCCCTTCCTAGGTCCTGTGGGGGGCGGTGTGTGTGTCTCGTATTCAATCATTCTTTTTGTTTTATTTGATGCAGCTGATGTGTGTATGTGTGTTATGGAAACGGTACACCAGGCCGGGGATTACGGAGGAGAGGGAAGAAAGGTGTTGCGGGTACCCACAGTGAAAGCTTAGACTCCCAGGCCCCAGCCCCCGCTCCTGTGTCACTGATTGCCTGGCCATTAACCAGTTCTAAGGTGATGGGGCAAAATGGCCAACCTTATAGATTCCTCCCTTCCCGACCAGTCTGCCAGCGTTCAAAGTGTGATTTAGCCACCTACTGTCTACACAACCCCTAACAAATAACTCTGCCTCTTTGGGGCTCAGTCTTCTTCACCACCAAATGGGGATGATGGTGATGGTGATGATAATAATAATAATAATAACCACCTCATGGAGGAGCGCCTGGGTGGCTCAGTGGGTTAAAGCCTCTGCCTTCAGCTCAGGTCATGGTCTCAGGGTCCTGGGATGGAGCCCCGCATCAGGCTCTGCTCTCTGGTCTCTCTCTGCCTACTTGTGATCTCTGTCAAATAAATAAATAAATAAATAATCTTAAAAAAAAAAAACCCAACAACCTCATGGGCTTGTTGTGAGTATTTAATTCATGTTCATTGCTAAGAACATGGCCTTAGGAAGCCCTATGACTGCAAATACCTGTTAATTATGCCTGCCGTGGGTCCCAGACTTACATGATGGTTTGACTTGCGATTTTTCAATGACACGATGGTGTGAAAGCTATACTCATTCTGTAGAAACCAGACTTCGAATTTTGAATTTGGACGTTGTCCTGGGCCAGTGAGATGCCCTATGCTACTTTCTCACCATGCAGCAAGCTGCAGTCCCCAATGGGTCACGTCATCAAGAGCACCTGTAACTGATAACACAGACATTCTTTACATTGGACATATCCAACACTTCATATATAGTGGGCTTTGTGTCGGATGATTTTGCCAACTGTAGGCTAATGTATGTGTTCTGAGTACATTTAAGGTAGGCTAAGCTAAGCCATGATGTTTGGTAGTTCAGGTACATCAAAGGCATTTTCAACTTAGGGTATATTCAGCTTCTATGGGTTTATTCCACAGAACCTGCCGCACCAGTTGAGAAAGGTCTGTATGTCTCCAAGCCTCCTTTTCTTTACCTGTAAGGTGATGATCAATAACCCGGCCGTTTGTTGAGTGCTGCTCAAAGATGGTGGAGAAATGCCGAGGAGCTTTGTAGACATGTTGGGGAGACAACTGTTTGGGATAGAGGTTGGAGTCTTCCAGCCATGAGTGGTGGGAGTCTGAAGGGTGGTGGGTTCAAGTCCCATTTCTGCTATGGCAGCTGTGTGACCCTGGGCAAGTTACTTCCCCTCTCTGAGCCTCTTTGTACACATGTGGGGGGGGGCAGCAACTGTTTGGGATGGAGGTTGGAGTCTTCGGGCCTTGAGTGCTCTGGTGTCAGATGGGTCATGGGTTCAAATCCCACTCCTGCTATGGGCAGCTGTGTGTCCTTGGGCAAGCCACATCACCTCTCTGGGCCTCCGTTTCTCCATCTGTGAAGGGTTCACTGCGCAGTGTATCCTCGTCCTACTGTCTCTGTGTCAGCTCTGGCGTCAGCGGGCTGGGTGGGCTCGGTGACCCCGGAGAAGTCACTCAACCTCCGTGTCGCTAGTGACGATGCAAGGAGGACGCAGCTGAGCCGTCTGGCACTCCCGGGGCTGGCCCAGGGCTCGGAAGCCGGTTTCTTCTCCTGGTGTTACTCTTACGGTTGCCTTTGTCGTCGCCGCCACCGAGGGGCCGGCCGCTGAGGTCCCCGCCGCTCCCGGAGGACACGCGCCGCCGCCCGGGCCCCCAGCTGAGCTGTAGGGCCGGGGGCGACCGGCAGGGCGCGGAGAGGCGCAACACAACGTCCCCGCGCCCCGCGGCAGCAGGAGAGCGGGGCGCCGGGGCGGGGCGGGGCGGGGCGCCGCATCCCCGTGACGCGCCGGCCAACCAGGCGGCGTTGCGGCCCCGGCCCCCTCCGCCGCCTCCTCCCGCCCTCCCGCCGCCGCCGCCGCCGTCGCCAGCAGCCGCCTGCCGCCGGGCCCGTCCGCCCGCCCGCCCGCCGCATGGAGCTCCGCGGCTTCTGCAGCGCCGATGGCTCCGACCCCTTCTGGGTACGTGCTCGGCGGCCGCCGGGGCCGCGTGGGGCCGCCGGGAGGGGGCGGCCGCCGGCTCGGAGGCCGGCCGGCGTGGGGAAGCCCCGGGCGGGGCGGGCCCGCTGAGCCCCCCCCCCCCGGGCACCCGCGGCCGCCCGGAGCCGCGTTGCCCCGCTCCGCAGCCATCCCGGGGGTGGGGGTCGGGGGTGCGGGTCCGCGCCGGGTCCCTCGCGGGGGCCGCTGATGCGGAAGGGGGGTGCAAACTTGGGCGGCTCAGTCTCCGAGAAGCGGGGCGAGGGCTTTGCATGTGCCCGGCTCCGGGGCTTTAGGGGAAACGTGGGGGGCCAGAGCCTGGGGGAGAGGGCTTCCTGCTTTGCGGTTGCCCCCTGCAATTGGAAATAACCTTCCGCGGAAGGGGACGCCGGGGATGGGGGCGGGGGTGGCGGGCAGCACAGGGGGTTGTCTCCAGGTTAAGTTCTCCTTTGTGGGTTGGGGTTCTCCCCCTTTCACAAAGAACGCCCCCTTCCCAAAGGTCTGAGCTGAGAAGAGGCTCGCGGGCTGTGGAAAGGGATGTTTGCCTCATCAACATGACTCTCCTGTGGTTACGTTTTTTCTTTCTTTTTTTTTTTTTTTTCCATCTTTTACTTTCTGTCTGCCTCAGTTACTATAGGGGAATTTGGAGAAACAGGGGAAGAATTAGGGAAGTTTAGGGAACAGGCAGGGAAGAAGGTAGGGGTGCTCACCCCTGCCATGTCTCACCTGACCCTTGGGTCAGGTTTGGGTGCCCCCCCCCCCCACCTTTCCGAGGATGCCCCGGGTCCTGGTACCTTTGTCATCCCGTCTCTGTAATGGGAGGCCCCTCTCTGGGGATGCACGTGGCTTGTACCCTGGCAAGTTTTCCTCTGCGTGTTCACTGCTGCTCCTGGCCCCCGGTCCTGAGTCCACTTTGGGTGGTTTAATCCCCACTGTCTTGGGCTTTAGCTTCCCTGTAATGCGATTTACCCCTTTGTTTCAGGAGGTCACGTCTGTGTCACACTATCTTGATTATTGGTAAACACAATAGGCAAATTTGGACAGCTTTTTCACGCTTTGTGTAGGACTCAGGAGAGAAAAACAGCTTTGGCTCTTTGGAGCTGGTGATTAGCATCCACAAATACCTCCTTGTCCTGTTTTGTGGTTCAGACTGCCTTTGGAGTGTTGAAAAAGTCATCCCGGAGGGCTCCAGGGGAAGGCTTTCTTTTGGAGGGGTATCAACCAAATACACCTCAGTTTGTCTCCAGTTTTCAGGCCAGTGGGATCGGAGTTACTCTCCCATTGGAAGTCAGAAAGATGATTTTGCATTCAAGGTTGGGGGGTGCGGCTGGAGAATTGGAGAGCATTTGGAAGGTAGGACTCTGGAAACACCTGTGGAGTGCCCGCTGCCTGTACCAGGTGTAACAGCACCAAGATTATCTCTGCAAAGACCCAGAGGGGGATCTGGTCCAGTGTTGCTGTGAGTTCTGGAGTGTTTGTTTCCTTGTTTATTTCCTTCTCCGAGGTTACACAGAGGGGGAAAAATAGGCGACCATAAATTAGATTTTGCATCGGGATGTGCTTTATTGATGACAACTGGCCGTCGATGATTAAAGAGGTTTTCAAAAGCGGGGTGTGTTTCCAGGTGCTCTCTGTGTATGTGTCTCACCCAGGAAAACCACTTGGGTTTTTTTGGCTTTGGACTAATTGCTACAGAAATGATCAGGTGGTGGTTTTGTTTCGGGAGTGTAATGGCTGGTCTTCACTGGCAGACCCTCCCTCTTCGCCCAGTCTTTGACTTTGCAGAATTTCCTCTACCTCTTTCCTTCTGGATTCCTGGATACCCCCGTTTTGGGTGCGGGAGGGGGTGTTAGGGGCCTGGAACTAGAGTTGGAGAGCTGGCCACTGCTGCCTGAAAACTTCCAGGTAGCAGGAGAAACCAAATGGAACAGAAAAAAGGTAGCTTTTGTGTTTTCCAGGGTGGCATACTCAAGGCCCACCTCCCAGCCAATTAAACCATGTGAACTTGGCCAAGCCACTTGACTGTTGTGTGCTCAGGTTCCGCATCTGTAAAATGGGGACGGGTTTCAAAAAAAAAAGGGAGGGGGGCTTTTTAGGGTTATGGTTGTTTGAAGAGAAAATGAGATCACCTGGTAAGAGGCCCAGCCTGTGGCCTGAACAGAATTAAACAGTGCATTTTTAAAAAATCATTCTTGCTGAAGATGAAGTTGTCGGTTTCCAGTTGCTTGTCCTTCCTTTGGACTCACTTTTTCTTCAGTTGGTGGGAAAGGGATTGGGCTGCTGTCTCCCCCCCCGCCCCCCACGTATGCCTGGCTTCTCTCTGACCAAGGTCGTGTGTTCAGAAGTTAAAGGGACTGGCCCACGTGAGACTCTTATCAGAGCTTTGTTCCTGGGCCAGTGCCTGCCTCTGAGCTTCAGGAAATGTCCAGAAAAACCAGAACGTGGAAGTAGTCTGTGGTGAGGGTTTCACTGTCTTAATCGCCTTCACGCAGGCAGGTGGTCTGCAGTGAGAGACGAGCAGCTTCGTTCCCCAAATAGGTGCCAAGTTCACCAACATTTGGCTTGTTTTTTCTATCACCACTGGCAGGAGGGGGCTGTTTTGTGGTATTTGTATGATGGTTGGGAGAATGGGCCTGGGCCTCTCCTTTGGTGTTAAGTATTAAAAATTATTTATTATGCGGGCGCCTGGGTGGCTCAGTGGGTTAAGCCGCTGCCTTTGGCTCAGGTCATGATGTCAGGGTCCTGGGATCGAGTCCCGCATCAGGCTCTCTGCTCAGCAGGGAGCCTGCTTCCTCCTCTCTCTCTCTCTCTCTGCCTGCCTCTCTGCCTACTTGTAATCTCTGTCTGTCAAATAAAATAAATAAAAAAATCTTAAAAAAAATTATTTATTATGTTGCAGACCCAGTGTAGAAAAATTGAAAAAAAAAAAAAGTGTCAAAAAGAGGGGGAAAAAAAAAGGTAGTCAGCGGTGCAGGGCCTCAGAGGGAGTGCTTGCATCCCCTAGCTTCCAGTCCTGGTCCTGCAGCTCAGCACACAGCTTCTCTGTGTGCCTCAGTTTCCCTATATGGAAAGTGGGGGGGGGGGGCGGATAAGATAATACGAAGAAGCAAAGAGCAGTGATGTAGGAACAAATGAGCAAATCCTTGGCAGGTACTTAGAGTGTTGCTGCTTGGTATACAGTTAGTGCTCAATAATTGTAAGCGGTCGACACCGGTTGGAATTCTCTAGTTCATTCTTGCTGCCGCCCCTGCTGTGACTGGCGGTGGGTGGAAGTAGCAGAATCCGTATTGCCCTTCATGGAATCCTGCTAGTATTTGACCCTCCGAGCTGCTGTTTGCCTCGGAGAACTCGGTAAATCTCGGACTGTTTGAATCAGCAGCCAAGGGGTGGGAGAACAGGAATATTTTAGAAGCTGTTAGACATTCCCCCTGGGGTAAGATCTGGCCTTGCAGTCAGTGTAATTTGTCTCTTAATAGCTCCTCCTGGCTTCACAACAGTCTTTGAAGAGCCCAATTTCCACCCTCCCCAAGTCTGCCACCCCCCCCCCCCCCCCCGCCTCCGTGAGTTTCCTGTCGGTTTCAGACTCATTCCTTTACCTTCCTCCACCTTCCTGTCACCTTCCTGTCTACTTCCCCTTTGTGTGCATCCCTCGTTCCAGTCTCCCCCTCCCTCCCTTTGGGTGGTTAGAGCTGAAAGGGACCCGGGAACGGATGGGATCATGAGGGGCCCAAGGTAAGAAGGTGAAAGGGAACCTTTGAGAGGACAGGGCCCGGCAAGAGCTAATACGGGGTTTCCAGGTTGCCTTACTGCTTTGCCCTGTTCTCCGTCCCCCAGCTGGACCGCATCCATCGGTGATTCTTTTGGGGGTGAATGTGGTGATGGACTCAACTTTTAGGAACTGCGGTCTCCAGCTGGGGGTGGGAGGGGTTTGGGGGTATGGGGGGGGCAGTGCCCCATCCTAGCCTGTCCCAAACGGAACTTTGGACCCCCCTGATACCAGTTAATACCAGCCTTGTCCTCTGGTGCCCAGGCCCCACACGTGCAGCATCCTTGACTCCCCACTCCCCAGCCTCCCATTCCCCATCTCAGCGGTCAGCACAGTCTGTTGCCTTTTTCTTCAAAATGTTTCCAAAAGCTGCCGGGAGACTCCCTGCCGCCCGCCCTCTCCACCTTTGCCCAATTGCATTCTGGCCAGAGCCACTGTCGACGGGCTCACTCCAGGGTTTGAGCATTCCCTCCATACTGCTTTCCCTGCTTCCATCCTTGACCCCCGGAGTCTCTTCTCAATGCAGCGGCCAGCGGGGGCCTGTTGAAGACACAGGTCGGGGCCCATCCACAACCCCCCACCCCTGACGCTTGACTTCAGACTTGGACTCAGATAGAAGCTGAAAGGCTTAGGCCTACTAGAGTCTGCAGAATCTGGCCTGTCACCTCACTGAGCTCCTTCCCTGCTACTTGCAGTCTCGCTTCACTCCTACCACGCTGGTTACTAGACTACCTCAGGGCCTTTGCACTTGCCTGGAATACTTCTTTACCTTCAAATATTTGTTCAGATCACCTGAGGCAGTTTTTCTCTGACTCCCTGCCACTTCTTTGTTCCCCTAACCCTTTGCATTCCCTCCTCTTCCCCACCCCAGCCAACCTAACACATAAGATATTTTTACTGATTTTGTTTATTCTCTGTAAACTCTCACCAACAGGTCAACTCCACAGGCCCAGTGGTGTTTTGTTTTGTATTTGGCCTGTGTTTATTTATGGCCACAATCCTTGTACTTAGAATGATGCCTGGGACCTAGTAGGTGCCCAGTAGATACTTATGGAAGACATAAATGACACAGAACGCTGGCATGGCTTCTGAGCTGGGCTGTAGTCTCTCTGCAGAGGTCTCGAAGGACAGAATTGTCACTCACCTGTCTGGGGAGGCCGGGCTCTCTGGCTTCCACGCTTGACGGCATAGAGTCTACCTTGCAAGGGTCAGCACTGAGCCTTGCCCAGGACTCAGTGCCTCAGACACAGTCCAGGCAACGTTTGAATTCGAGTGTGGGAGGTCTAGATCTAGCCCAGCGGGGAGCTGGTTTGGCTTTATTTCAGAAGAGGCCTGCGGGCTCCCGTTCGTCGGATTGCCCCCTCCTTCTTATTGTGGCTTCAGTTCTAGAGCCCAGCTTTGGTCGCTTTTTCCCCCTTGTGCTTTCTCCCCTGGCCCGCTTCCTTCACTGAGGGGACTTACCCGGCACCTGTGGCCGGTTAGTTCTACGGGTACCCCCTGCCTCGAAGCCCAAGCTTCTGGTGAAGTGCCTGGGGCCCGTCTGACTCGGTAGCTTGGTGGTGCCAAGACCAGCAGCTCCATCAAGGTCATGTTGGCTGGTGGGGGGTGGGGATGCAGAAACTAATTGCAGGTGCCTGAGGAATTTGAAACCAATGTTCTGGGTGTCTGTTGGCTCTACGTTTTCATGGTGGGATGAGGTCTAGCTTTTACTATTCTATCTTTTTTTTTTTTTTTTTAAGATTTTATTTATTTATTTGACAGAGAGAGATCACAAGTAGGCAGAGAGGCAGGCAGAGAGAGAGAGAGAGAGGAGGAAGCAGGCTCCCCGCCGAGCAGAGAGCCCGATGCGGGACTCGATCCCAGGACCCTGAGATCATGACCTGAGCCGAAGGCAGCGGCTTAACCCACTGAGCCACCCAGGCGCCCTACTATTCTACCTTAATGGTTAGTAAAACTCTAGCCCATCAAAACTTGCCTGAACATTTTGCCAAAAAAAAAAAAAATATACCCCAAAGTGCTCGTAAAAGGGACTGGAATGATGGCAAGGGGTTGGACATCCTGAGGCATGGGCTTCCCCCCCCCCCCCCCGGAAACTGGGACAGTGTCTCTTCTGATGGAGGTATGAAACCGGTTCTTAGCGCTTGAAGGCTGAGGGTATGGGAGGGGGAAGGGGGGGATTTGAGGAAGCTGGTTCAGGGGTGGGGTTGGTAGGTGTAGAGCACAGTTTGTCAACCTCACCTCTTTGACATCCGGGGCCCGCAAATTCTCTGTTGAGCCCTGTGGGCTGTTGAGCGGTGTCCTTGACCTCTATGGATGGGGTGCCGGGAGCATCTCCCTGTGTTGTGACAACACGGATGCCTCCAGACATCGCCGCATGGCCCTTGGGTGTCGAAGTCACAGCACCGTTGGCGTGGAGCAATCTGCAGAACAGATCTGAGGCGAGACTTGCCCTCGACCTTGCATTTTACCCCCGCGAGATTTGAGTCATTGAACTTCTCCTGTAATTAGCTTCCCTGGGTGTTGCCTTGGAGAAGCTTAATGAGACCGTAAGGAGGTTAAAGTCGCATTACACGGAGGAGGAACAGGCTGGCTTTGCCACGAGGTTTTGCCTCTTTACACCCGGGCCCTGTGTTTCTCAGCGCTCCTCCATACTGGCTGGAGGGTGTGATGATGGAGGTTGGAGCAGGAGCATCAGACCCTCACGTTGAACTCCCCAGGAGAGGTGGATAGTCACAGAGTGGGGGTTCTCCTTAGCTTGAGGTTTCTTTATCGTCATTGTGGGATTCATGCCCTGCGGGGAGGTTGCCAAGTACTGGAAAATGGGTCTAGATGACCGGGGAGGTAGTAATTGACATTTTATGGGGCTTTTCCCTTTCTTCTCTGAGACTCTCAGTCCACCTTTTATTGGCCTGTTAGGTGGCTCCTTGGTTGGGGGCGCCCTCCACTTTGGAGACCATTTATTTACTTTTCCCGGCACGAAGAACTTCAGAGAGGTCTGTAAAAACAATGGATTTGATCGCTTGTTCTTGCCACAACCCTTTCTTACTCATTTAGTCAGTCTTTTGTGAACTGAGCATCTACTGTGTTCTAGACACTGGAAATGCAGCCACAAATGAGGTAGGTGAGGTGCGTGTGCTCATGCAGCTTACACTTAGGAATCACCGCAACAATTTTGGGTAGTGGTAAGTGCCACAGAGTCTCAGACAGGGAGGACCCGGGGATGAGGTACAAGCTATGAAAGAGGGATATTCAGGGTCTAATCTTTACCTGTGATCTGAATGGAGAAGCTGGCCCTCAAAGGACTAGGGGAGGGAAGTAATTAGGGGAAGACAACTGCAAGTGCAAAGGCCCTGGGGTGCTTGGAGTGGTCAGAGTATCAGAGTTTAACTCAAAGGAACTACAGAGCCCATCTCATAAAAATCTTGCCTTCAGCATTCTGCAAAAATGCATATAGTGCTAATAAAATGTGGTAATAATAAGGGCCTGAAAATCCCAAAGAGGAAGCTTGGCGAGGAAATAAAGCCATACTTGAAGAGGCGTGGGCTTCTGATCCTTTTGTGTTGGAATGAGTCTCAAGTTTTTTTTTTTTTTTTTTTTTTAATATTTTATTTATTTATTTGACAAAGATCACAAGTACGCAGAGGCAGGCAGAGAGAGAAGGAGAAGCAGGCTCCCCGCTGAGCAGAGAGCCGGATGTGGGGCTCGATCCCGGGACCCTGAGACCATGACCTGAGCCGAAGGCAGAGGCTTAACCCACTGAGCCACCCAGGCGCCCCGAGTCTCAGGTTTTCACAATTAAAGCCAATGCGTATATTTTTTTCTGTGTCTCATCTGTTTCTGAACCGTCGCTGAAAGCCCTTCAGGGTTAGACAAAGTTGGGATTCCCCACTCCCCAGCTGCCCGTGATTCTCTTCCAGTGGCATTTCATGAGCGGTGAAGGTGACTTGCTTTAAATTGCTAGGAAAATCTTCTTTTAAAACTATAGACGTTGAGGGGCGCCTGGCTGTCTCAGTCAGAAGAGGGTGCGGCTCTTGATTTCAAGGGTTGTGAGTTCGAGGCCCCATCGGGTATAGAGATTACTTAAAAAAAAAATAGAATCTTAAAACAAAAACAAAAACCAACAAATAAGATGTTGAAATGATCCGGCTGATTGCATGAAGATCTGGCTGTGATTTGATTTGGTTAATTGTGGTTTGATTGTGCTATTATTTTAAGAAAAGTGAGTAGTGTAGGAGAACACAGAAAGTAAACGTTTGAGTACATTCCGCCTCCCTCTTTTCCCAGAGGTAGCCACTGGTGATAGTTTCTTGGGTTTCCTTCTAGAAGAATGCCAAGTGTATATGCAAATATGTATAAAGGGGTGAGTGGGTACATATATCTTTTTTTCCTCCCTAGATGGGTTCATATCCTAAATAATGTTCTGTGTTTCGCTCTCTACACTTAAAAACCAGTGTTGGGTTTTTTTTCTATGTTAAGTCCGTGCAAATTGAAAGAAAGAGGAAGTAAAACTTGGTTATAAGCCACACATTCTTCTGTTCTATGACTGTGCCGTACATTTACCTCAGTGCCACGTTGGTCGCTGTCTGGGTTGGTTGCAGAATTTTGGCCTGATGCACAGCGCTGCCCAGAGTGTTTCTGGGTACTCCTCTTTGCACATATATGCACGTGGATGTAAAATGACTCAGCAGAATAAGTTCCTCCTTGAGGAATGGCTGGCTTGAGGGATCTATGCCTTGAGAACTTGGTGGTTCTGATTGCCCAGTGTGTGCTGGCCACTAATGGACCCAGCAGCATTTATTAAGCACCTCTTGTGTTCCTGGCATTTGAGGCAAGAGTAAGCAAACTGGAAATAGACCAGGTTCACGTTCCTTCCCTGTATTCGTAGAGGATTTTTGTCTGGCTGAGTTAAACCTTGTATTCCAGGGAGTTCTGGCGGGTGAGTGCTCAGTTTTGCTCCCATTTAAAAAAAAAAAAGATAGAGTTCAGTGTGAAGCAATCTTTGCCTTCTCTGTCATTTTAAAAGAGGTTTGACATCAACAATTTGATGATGTGTGAAGTTTTTTTTTTTTTTTTAAGATTTTATTTATTTATTTGACAGAGAGAGATCACAAGTAGGCAGAGAGGCAGGCAGAGAGAGAAGGAAGCAGGCTCCCTGCTGAGCAGAGAGCCCAATGTGGGGCTCAATCCCAGAACCCTGGGATCATGACCTGAGCTGAAGGCAGAGGCTTTAACCCACTGAGCCACCCAGGCGCCCCTGATGTGTGAAGTTTTTACTCAAAATTCCATCCTGCTAATGTAGCTCGATTTTTTTTTTTCTTTTTTTTGCACATAAACTTCCTGGCATCATCCGTTGCCTTATTTACAAAAGCAGCACTCCTTGTTAAAGAAACGTCACAGAGTGGGCCCCTGGGTGGCTCAGTGGGTTAAGCCGCTGCCTTCGGCTCAGGTCATGATCTCCAGGTCCTGGGATCGAGTCCCACGTCGGACTCTCTGCTCAGCAGGGAGCCTGCTTCCTCCTCTCTCTCTGCCTACTTGTGATCTCTCTCTGTCAAATAAATAAATAAAATCTTTAAAAAAAAAAAAAAAAGAAACGTCACAGAGATACTGGTTTTGTTGTTTATTTATTTATTTATTTATTTTTAAAGATCTATTTATTTGACACAGAGAGAGAGAGAGATCACAAGTAGTCAGAGAGAGAGGGGGAAGCAGGCTCCCCGTTGAACAGAGAGCCTGATGAGGGACTCGATCCCAGGACCCTGAGATCATGACATGAGCCGAAGGCAGAGGTTTAACCCACTGAGTCACCCAGGCGCCCCTAATTTTATTATTTTTTTTAATTTATTTTTTTTTTAAAGATTTTATTTATTTATCAGAGAGAGAAAGGGGGAGAGAGTGAGCACAGGCAGACAGAATGGCAGGCAGAGGCAGAGGGAGAAGCAGGCTCGCTGCCGAGCAAGGAGCCTGATGTGGGACTCGATCCCAGGACACTGGGATCATGACCTGAGCCGAAGGCAGCTGCCCAACCAACTGAGCCACCCAGGCGTCCCTAATTTTATTTTTTTTATGTAGACTCCTCACCTAGTGTGGGGCTTGAAGTTATGACCCTGAGATCAGGCGTCACAGGCTCTACTCACTGAGCCAGCCAGGTGCCCCCATCCCAGAGATATTTAAAAGTAGTATTAAAAGTAGTAAAAAAAAAAAAAGAAAAGAAAAAAAAGTATTAAAATAGTAGGTGGGTGCATATTGGCTATTCCCTGGAGCTGAACTGAAATTGTCCTCCAGGATTTTCTGGGATGATAGAAACGTTTACAAACAAACACGTTTAAATAAAAAGGTTTATGTTAAAATCATTGCTCTTTTTATTTTTACTGAACCTATGATTCATGTCAATACATAGAATTTCACTGTTTACATAATAGGTGATATGTAACATGCTATTTGTTTATTTATTTTTAAAGATTTTATTTATTGATTTGACAGAGATCACAAGCAGGCAGAGAGGCCGGCAGAGAGAGAGGGGGAAGCAGGCTCCCCGCTGAGCAGAGAGCCTGATGCGGGGCTCGATCCCAGGATCCTGAGATCATGACCTGAGCCGAAGGCAGAGGCTTAACCCATTGAGCCCACATGCCCCGTAACATGCTATTTAATACAACATAGTTTATTTGATAAGGGTCAGCACAGAGGAACATAGGGGAAGGGAGGGGAAGATGGAGTGGAAAGAAACCAGAGAGGGAGACAAACCATGAGAGCCTTTTTTTTTTTTTTTAAAGATTTTATTTATTTGACAGAGATCACAAGTAGGCAGAGAGGCAGGCAGAGAGAGAGAGGAGGAAGCAGGCTCCCCGCCGAGCAGAGAGCCCGATGTGGGGCTGGATCCCAGGACCCTGAGATCAGGACCTGAGCCCAAGGCAGAGGCTTTAACCCACTGAGCCACCCAGGCGCCCCCATGAAAGACTTTTGACTCTGGGAAACAAACTGAGGGTTGCTAAAGGGGAGGTGGGTGGAGGGACGGGGTAGCTGGGTGATGGGCATTAAGGAAGCCACGTGATGGTTTGAGCACTGGGTGTTACACGCAAGTAATGAATCATTGAACATTACATCAAAAACTAATGATGTACTACATGTTGGCTAATTGAATTTAAATAAAAAACCTACTCATAATTCTTTGATATTCCAAGTTATGTTTGGAATGATATATATAACAAATACATATTTGTTAAAATTAATGCAGTGTTTTTCCCTGTTAATAACTGCTACTTGCATTATTTCCCGTTTTTTTCATTCCTGTGAAGAGTGCTCCAGTAAGCATTCTAGTACATAGGTCAAAATCAGGTAATTTTTTCTTTTCTTTTTTTTTTTTTTAGTAAATATTAGCTGGTTGTTTTCCAGGAAGGAGAATATAGCACTTCATTGCCACGGACAACAAATAAGAATTCCTGTTGCTTTACATCCCCCCAAGCACTGGGCATCATTGAATTTGTTAATTCAGTGGATTTAAAAAAAAAAAAAAATCTTCTTTTCATCTGCATTTCTCTTTCGGTGAGCATCCCGCAGAGTATCTCCTGGTAATATGTGTGGTTTGTTTTTTTTGGGGGGGGGGGTATGTGTGTTCTTTTCCGTGCATCTGTTTTCTGTGTCTTTCCTGCTCATCTTTCCACTGGCTTGCCTTATTTCTGTTAATTTGCAGTAGTTCTTGTCTTGATACATGGGGAATCTTGCCCCTTAGTCAGGCATGTCACAGGTGTATTTCTGCAGATTACTGTTTGTTTGCCCGAGTGTTAACATTTGGTTCTTGTCCGGATTTGTGTGTCGTTACTAGCAAGAATGGCGCTGGGCAGCGCAAGACCACACTCGGTTGTCCTGTTTCTCATTTCCTGGTGTAAGAATTTTCCCACGCTCCCATAGAACTTTTTAAATTATACAGTGTCACAGCAATCGTTTCTTGTATTGGTGGACTATAATTTACATAATTATTACCTATGGTTTGACATTTAGATCGCTGTCTCCTTTCTTTTTTTTTTTCCTTTTAGAGAAAACATTAGAATGAATGTCACATGGAGAGTGCCTATTGCCTTCATCCTTAGAGTATATTCTCAGGAATGGAGTGAGTGTCTCAGATCGCTTGAAAAGATTTGCCTCCAGCCTGAGCCTTGTTTTTTTTTTTTTTTTTAAAGGGGTTGGGTCACTTCACCATTCTAGCACGGTCTAAGGATACCCATTATTATGGTTGCTTTTATTACTGTGGACAAATGATGGGTGCATGTTAGTAACAGCGTCTTCTCTGGTCCCTCCAGTCAGCCTGAGAGGCTCGAGGCCAGTGGCTCAGAGGAAAGTTGGAGCTGTCAGTTGCTGGAAGGGTGATCTGCAAGTTCTAATTTGGTTAGATTATCTAGGAGCCCTTTGAGGAAGCCTCTTCCTCAAGATCGTTAAATCACCAACAAGGTCAAGGAGAAAAGCCACATGGTAGATTACACTCTGTCCACGGACTGCTGTTACAGCATCATGGGGTACTCTCCTCTTTTTTGTCCCACAGAGATCCCTGGGGTCTGGGTGGGCCATGCCACACTCGGTGTTGGGGTCTGGTGGCTCATCTCCAGTTCACTTGCGAGGCTAGATTCATAGGAGCTTGGGTTTGCAAATCGGTCCTGCTGCTTCCCAGCACGTGACCCTGGGCCAGTTCCTTAACTTCTGGGAGCCTCAGTGGACTCATTTGTAAAGGGGGTGACTGTGATTACGTTGTGTGTCTTACATAGCTGTAGGGAAGAGGTAAGGCGCGGAGGATGCCCAGCAGAGCTTGAGCAGACGCTGAGGCTGTGGTTATGGAAGAGGAGACTGGACAGTAGGGGACAGTGTGGACAGTGGAGGGCAGTGGAGAGGGCATTCGGAAGTCATGATTCTCTTCTGGGCTATTATCTCCTTGTAAATCCTGGGCCCAGGCAGGCCTTGGCAGTTGGAAAAGAGCCCAGTCTGACCCCAGGGATTCAGACTTCTGTCCCCAGCCTCTGAGACAATTCAGGTATGTTGGCTCTGTTGTTAACCGGGTGTCTGTGGTGTTTCCTGGGTCTGGGTAAGGCATGCCCGGGTATCAGGTACCAGCTCTGAAATTGGGCTGATGTGTAGAGAAATTCATTTTCCCCATGGCTTTCTTCCCTAGTTCAGAAGTAAGAAGACTTGCTTAAGTATTTAAATCGATGGCATAGGAGTGAAGTTGTGACAGTTCTGAGAGCTGCTGACATCTGCATACCTGGAAACTTCCAGGTTTTCTGTTACTATAAACACGGCAGTGATTCAGTTATTTAAAGGGACTTAGATCAGATCATGATCCCAGGGTCCTGAGATCGAGCCCCGCATCGGGCTCTCTGCTCAGCGGGGAGCCTGCTTCCTTCTCTCTCTCTCTGCCTGCCTCTCTGCTTGCTTGTGATCTCTCTGTCAAATAAATAAATGAATTAAATCTTAAAAAAAAAAAGAAACCGTACAGTACGAGTGTAGTAAAAAGTGAAGTCCTCCCTAAGGACACTCTTCCGGAGGTCCTCTCTTATGGGCGGATTGCGGTTTTAACTTTTAAATCAGCCTGTTTTCTCCCCTTACGCTAAATAGAGAGCATCTTTTAAAAAAAACAAGGATGGGATCCTGTAAAAACATATTCTTTGTTCTTTTGTTTTCACTTACTAGTGCAATCTGGATAGGACCCGTTTTTAATTAACATATTTACTTGATGAAAGGTTAACATGAACCTAATTAGGTAATTTGCTAATGATGGTTCCCTCTCAAGGCCGTTGGTCATGGCCTTGTTGTTTCAGCCTCTGTGCAGGGAGCTCCTGGGGAAGTGGGAAGCAAGTGTTGAGTGGGTGAGTGTTGGAGGGGAATGTCGTGGATCCCCTTGCTGAGGTCCAATGCTTATGGGACTGGGCTCTCACCCACGGCTTGTCCCCGGTCTGTGGCCTCTGAGCGTCTCCTGAATAGCCTTGCCCGCCTCTACTTACAGGGTAGACAAAGGAAAGTGAGTATTTGGTGTTTTGGTGGGAGTAGGGAGTTGGGAGAGGCGCCCCCCCACCGACATACTTAATCACTTCATACTTTCCTTTAAACCAGTTCACTTTTTTAAAAAAACCTTAATCAGTGTATCCCAAGCGCGGTGGCCTGTCACTTTAGAACACATGTGGCGGAGTCACAGGGTGGTGGTATTTGTGTATTTATCGAATAGCTAATACCTAGGTCCTTACTAAAATGAAAGAAGAGGGTGTTCTGCAGACCACCCAGATCAGAGACTCTCAGCAACCGGCGTTTTGGGTCCCACCCCCGGGGACATTTGTCAACATCTGGACATGTTTTAGATTATCACACATGGAGGGAGTGTACTCCCAGCATCCTATGAGTAGACGCTGCTGCCCAAGGCCCAGGGGACCCCCCCCCCTCAACAAAGGGTTAACCAGGGCCTGCATGTCACCGTGCCTATGCCTAGGTTGAGAAGCCCTCGCCTGGCTAAGGCCACGTGCTCCAGTATTCTGGGTCTTGTCATGATTTGCTAGCTGGCTCACTCTCTCTCTGTGCAGTTCTGTCTTTTCTGGGTAACTGGTGACCATGTGTGTGTGACATGGTATACATCCAGCCGTGGCCTGCTGGGGGTTTCAGGCCTGCTCTCACACCTTACGTCAGAGCACCAGTAAACCCATGCGAAGTTTACATGCGGACGTGAATTTGGGATACTGTCCCACCCCGGGACTATATGGATATCCGGGAGAAGGACGCGTATGGACCCTGAAGTGGTTGAAATCTGTAACCTTTTTGTCGGGCAAATCCTATTTGAGTGCAGGTTTCCGAAAGCATGCTGTGCTTGCCGAGAGGATCTCTCTCTCTCTCCCTTTTTTTTTTTAAGATTTTTTTTTATTATAGAGAGAGCGCGTGAGCATAAGCATGAGGAACAGCAGGGAGAGGGGGAAAGCAGGCTCCCCGCTGAGCAGAGAGCCCCACGCGGGGTTTAATCCCAGGACTCCGGGATCATGACCTGAGCCAAAGGCAGACACTTCACCGACCAAGGCAGACAGGCGCCCGGAGAGGATTTCTGCTGTGGGGCCAGGCAGAAGCTGTGGCCTGTTGGTGACCGTGCCCACTGGAAAGGGCTGTACTTGGTCAGCTAGGAGATTTTTTACTGCCTCTGCCCTGCCTGGCTTTGGCAAAAACAGCCTGGCCTGGGGAAGGAATCGTGGAGACAAGAAGGCACCTGTCAGGGGACGTGGTCGGATGTGCGCTGGCAGCTTTGCCCGAGCTGGCCTGGTCAGGTAGCTTGACAATTACTGCCCCCCCATTAAAGTTAATTGCCATGTTATGGAGCAGTAGTGAGGAGGTGGGGTGGGCTTGATTGCTGTCTCTCAGGGTGTTTTTTTCAAGTTTCCTTCTTGGTTCTGGAAACTTAAGGAAAAGCCTCTGGCCATCCCCAGAGGTGAGCTCGATGAGAGAAGGATCCAGGCTGTCCTGCATTTCATCGACTCCAAAAAGGCCAGCAGTGGCGACATGCATCCCGGTTTTGGAGATGCTGTGCTGTGCACACGTGGCCCGTGGAAGGTTGGAGGATGCGCGGATCAGGGGAAACCTGATACCGAAGGGAGATGTGAAGAAACGTGGCATTTATTGTTTTTTTTAATTTAAAAAAATACATATTTGAGATGCGCCTGGGTGGCTCAGTGGGTTAATAAGCCTCTGCCTTCGGCTCAGGTCATGATCCCAGGATCCTGGGATCGAGCCCCACATCGGGCTCTCTGCTCAGCGGGGAGCCTGCCTCCTCCTCTCTCGCTGCCTGCCTCTCTGCCCACTTGTGATCTCTGACTGTCAAATAAATAAATAAAGTTTTTAAAAAATTAAAAAAAAAACATATTTGAGAGAGAGAGGAAGAGAGTGCTCAAGCTGGGGGAGGGGCAGCGGCAGAGGGGGGAAGCAGGCTCCCCGCCGAGCAGGGAACCAGATGTGGGACTCTGTCCTAGGACCCCGGAATCAAGGCAGACGCTTGACTGACTCAGCCACCCAGGGGCCCCACCATGTTGGTTCTACAATTGATGTATTATGATAGCTTCCAGTCCCCGCCCCCACCACTACTGTGAATTAATCCTTCTATTGCCTCAGGTGTGATGCTGGAGACCCATCCCTGGTGAGTGACACATGTGGCCTCCCTGTTTCATGGGGACTGCAGTCGTGAAGATGCTCAGAGGGACGTAAGAGTACAGGTTGCCAGCATACCTTCCCTTCAGATCCCGGTTCTGCTGCTTGGTTGCTGTGTGACCTTGGGGAAGTCCCTTGACTTCTCTGTGCTTTGGTTTTCTTATGTGCAGAATGGGGATGACTGCAGTGCCTCCGTCATAGAGTTGTAATCCTAAAGGAATTTCAAGTATGACCAATGCACTAGCTCCGTTCCCAAGTGCTGTTACTTTTACTATTGCTCATCCCTTGTCATTGTTGAAATCATCGTTATCATCATCAGTACACAGCAGTCCCTTGTCCAAAGGGAAGTCTGAGGATCCTGGAGGATACTGAGATGGGCAAGTACCAGACAGTGATGTGGGTCTAGGTTGTCCTGCCCCCAACACCCACTGTTAACTTTTTCTCCTTCTCTGGGTCACATGGCCTTGGTGGCTCAGGTCAGGAAACCTTTGGACTCTGTGCCTTGGTCTGTAACACGGAGAACAGTAATAGTACCTCTCTTGTCAGAGGTTTGTTTTAGGGATTAGACAAGATGAGACGTGCACAGTGCTACAGTCTGTAGTGTTCTGGGCTTGGAAGGCTGTGGAGGGCTTGGCAGTGACGGCATCTAAACCTCTCTAGCAGAAATAGCTGCTGTCTTCCCCTTCTGTTTCTTCGGTCAGAACCCTCCCCTAACCCCGCACCGGCTCTTAGGCAGTCCTTACTTGTAGATGGTGTCTTTTCTCTAGTTCTTAGTCTAGAGCAGGGACCCCAGGGGCCAGTGCCTGCCCCTCGTTACTGATGGCCTCTCCAGGGCTGGGAGGGACCCCTCACTTGGGTTCGGGACACCCAGGTCATTTTCAGCAGGATCCTCTGCCCCCGTCTGCTTTGCTGTCGGGGAAGCTGCCTGCCTGGGAGCTTCCTCGTTTGGGCTGTGAACGGGCCAGCGTGTCCACATTGCTCCTTTTCTTACTCTTGGAGTTATTTCCTTTGGACCCGTGCCCGTAGCTGGGATTGTTGGTTTTAGGCAGGACGGAGTCTGTGGCTCTTCTTTGCATGTTTCTGGGTTGCGCTTCAGATAAATTTATTCACTCCTCCTTTCGCTTGTCGAACAAATATTGAATGAGTGCCTGCTGTGTGTGGGCACATTAAAAGGACGTGGTCTTGCTTCCGGAAGATTCCAGGTCAGAGGGAGAGAGACCCTCTGCAGGAAAATAGTTGAGAGCCTAGACTTCCAGAGCATGTCCTAAGTGTCAGGGAATGTTGTAGACACTCTGTAAGTGCGGTATTTTCATCCTGACAATAAATAACCTATAGAGAAGGGACTGTGGTTATTCGCATCCCAGGCCTGATATGAAATTGGTGGGAAGAAGCTGGGTGAGACAGAAGAGTAGCGGGAGACCTTCCCGAGCAGGCCATCAGAGGCTAAGGCGGGGGCACCAACATGCCTTGCAGGCCTAGGTTAAGGCGGGTAACCTAGTTAGTATTAACTAACACTCCTGGTGCTCTTGAGTCCCAAACCCTGTTCAAAATGCTTTCCGTTGAACCCTCAAAACAGCCTTATAAAGTTGATGGACCATTGTCCCCATTTTACAAGATGGGCCACCTGAGGCCCAGAGAGGTTATTATGTACCTTGTTGAAGGTCCCAGGGCTCATCTGTAGCAGAGCTGGGTGGCTGTCTGGCCGGGAGTCCAGGCTCTCAGGCGTGGCACCGTCCTGCCATTGCGAGGGGAGTGTCCCTGTTTTAAAATAGCATTGTGGGTCCTCACGGGTCAGTGGCAATACACAGAAAGACTCCGGGTGGGTCAGAGTGGAGTCATTTCCAGTAGGTTGTGCCAAATGACTCTGGCCCGTCTCTTGGATGGCTTCAGCCTTGTGGCACATGGCGTTCTGAGCTATTGTGACCACAGTAGCAATGAGGTAGAGGTGGCAGATTCGGCCCCTGGAGGCTACCCTCTCTCCCATCCCAGAGTGTTTGTAGTCTGGGGAGAGGTAGGAGACCAAAAGTCAGAGAGGTGGAGTGACTTCCTCCAAGGCACACAGCCAGGAAGTGCTGGTGATGGGGCTTCTTGAGCCCAGGTGTCTGCGTGGAAACTGGTCCTCCCTCGACACCGCCTGCCCCTGGGTCTGTCTCCCCCATGACCCTGTCTGACCTGGACAGGGAGCACGGCAGGCATTTCCGTTCGAAATAGAGAGAGCTTGGTTTAGGGAGGAGGGCGAGTTCGGATGTTCTGGGGTGGGGGGCCCGGGCCGGGGTGTCTCGGGGGACTTCCTGGAGGATGATGGTGGCGTTCCCGGTTTCCTGTTCTGGGTGGTTATCCAGAGGAGGGGCTGAGCAGAGGGAGCCAGAAACTTAACGCTCTCGGTTTCACAATGTCACGTTGCTTTTGCAACGTGTGGGTGATGCAGCACTTTCCTGGTGGGAATCCCAAGTGGAGCTTTGGTTTTCCTTTGCTTAACTGGCTCAGGCCCTGGCCTGTCTTCCTGGGCCTGGTTGTCGCCCAGTCCCCTCCTGACGCTTTGTTTGACTTGTCAATGGGCACACACACGCGAAGCTTGTCCAGCATCCGCCTTGGAGCCTGCTCTGTGCTCCCCTTCGAACACCATTGCCCTGTGCCCACAACGGCACATCTTGGCCTGCTGGCGGCCCATGGGTTTTGCCTACTTAGGGAAACCTGCCCTGAGCTCCCAAGTGGAAACAGCAATGACGGTGACCGCCACTCATAGGCCGGTCACCAAGTGCCCATCAGGGGGGCATTGGTTGGAGGGGGGAGCTGGCCTGCCTGTGCTGATGTCCAGAGGAGGGGCTGTGCTGATGTCCCTTCCTTCTGCTTCCAGGCTGTGCCACCAAGGGCAAGTTGCCTTACCTCTCTGAGCCTTGACTGCTCGCTCTGCAAAATGGGAACATCCTGTGGGAGGATGAAAGTGAAAGAATGTAATGTGTCGATGCAGCCCTCATGGTGACTCTGAGAAGCAGGTGTTGTCCTTGCTGTGACGAGGAGGAACTTGAGTTTTCTTCCCCCTCTGCTTAGGAAATTAACCCCCTCGCCCCGTGTGCCCCAGAGATCTCTTGTCATTTATGTGTCACTTTTCAGTGACATTTGGTATTTTTAAAATCCTTTGTCACAGCTCTTCATGTACCCATCCTACCTCTGGCACCAGAGTCTAAGCTTCTTGAAGGCAGGATCCAAAGGTCAATGTTGTGGTTCAACTCCTGTTACAAAGCAGGGCTCAGTAAACATGTTAAATGAATGGACAGGCGGATGGATGGTCTTTGGGGTCACTAGATGTTGGTGGCAGAAGTGGAGCCATGGAGAGAAACTATGAGACAGTGGGTCTCAGGGCCTCTGGGTGGCTCATTTGGTTAAGCATCTGTGTTCAGGGGCGCCTGGGTGGCTTAGTGGGTTGAGCCTCTGCCTTTGGCTCAGGTCGTGATCTCAGGGTCCTGGGATCGAGCCCCACGTCAGGCTCTCTGCACAGTGGGGAGCCTGCTCCCCACACCCCTGCCTGCCTCTCTGCCTACTTGTGATCTCTCTCTGTCAAATAAATAAATAAAATCTTAAAAAAAAAAAAAAAAAGACAATGGGTCTCAGCTGGAGTGATTGTGCTCCCCCCCCAACCAATAGGGACATGAACACTTTCTAGGGACACTTTTGTTGCCATAACCTGGGAGAGAGGATGCTGCTGACATCTGGGGGGGAGCAGAGCCCCAGAGATGCTGGCAGACATCCCGCTGTGCACAGGACAGCCTCACACAAAATTGGCTTCAGGTGTTAGCTGTGCCAAGGGTGAGAAATGTTGGCCTGGGGGACATGTAATCTAGTTACAAGCAACAGAGCAATAAGAAAAGACACTGCATTCAAATGTATTTTTTTTTTAACAAATGCAAATGAGTCCTGTGTTGCTGAAGTATTTTCTTACTGGGGTGATGAAGCGGGGTCGGTATGCAGTTTGTTTTGTGGGGGGGTTAGGTTCTAAGGACAGCATATGGGAGGTGAGAATTCACATAGTTCAACTGACCGTGGGTCTTACTCATCTTTTTTTTTTTTTTTCTTACCCGCTTTTTTGAGATACAATTCACAGACCTTATGATTCATGCATTTAAAGTACAGAATTGGGTGGTTTCTGGGAAAGGTGTGCAAATGTCCCCGCGGTTGATTTTGGAACATTATTTGTCTTTGTGTCCTTCAGACCTGGGCGGCCATGTGCTGGGTGACAGCCGCATGTGTTGGCCGCATGCAGTTTATAGCAGCTTATAGTTCGTGGTGTCTGGTCCCTAACTTTGACAGGGACTTCTGAGTGCCCCCATGTGTCAAGAGCTGCTGCAGGCAGGAGGCAGACGACCCAGGGCCCCTGCTTGGGCATCCACTGTCCCCACAGAGCCGACAGCCCAGGAGGGGAGGGCACCATAGGGAAAAAATCGTGGTTGAGGTAAGTTAGTATCAGGTCAGGTCATGTGAAATTACTTACCTTCAGTGATTTATTTTTACTATTTTATTTGTTTATTTGACAGACAAAGATCACAAGTAGGCAGAGAGGCAGGCAGAGATAGAGCTGGGGAAGCAGGCTCCCTGCTGGGCAGAGAGCCCAATGTGGGGCTCACTCCCAGGACCTTGGGACCATGACCTGAGCTGAAGGCAGAGGCTTTAACCCACTGAGCCACCCAGGTGCCCCAGTTCTCAGTGATTTTTTTTTTTAATTTATTTTATTTATTTATTTGACAGACAGACATCACAAGTCATCACAGGCAGAGAGAGAGGAGGAAGCAGGTTCCCCGAGCAGAGAGCCCGATGCAGGGCTCGATCCCAGGACCCTGGGATCATGACCTGAGCCGAAGGCAGCGGCTTAATCCACTGAGCCACCCAGGCGCCCCAGTGATTTTTTTTTTTTTTTAAAGAGAAATGTTTTCTTTTCCTTTCTTTTCTTTTAAAGATTTTATTTATTTATTTGAGAGAGAGAGACAGTGAGAGAGAGCATGAGAGGGGAGAAGGTCAGAGGGAGAAGCAGACTCCCCATGGAGCTGGGAGCCCGATGCGGGACTCGATCCAGGGACTCCGGGATTGTGACCTGAGCTGAAGGCAGTTGCTTAACCAACTGAGCCACCCAGGTGCCCCCTTAGCGATTTTCGATCCATGGTCCCAGTTGGCAAACATTTTCTGGAAGGAGGCAGGTGATAAATAGTTGTGGCTTTGCGGGCCAGGGTGAAATCGAGTGACAGCGCTTGGCAGCAGGCAAATTGTCTGTTTTCCATTTTATATTTAAAACTGTGAAATCCAATCCTCGTTTGGGGGACAAAGCAGGGGGAGGGTCAGATCTGGCTCATGGGTGGTCGTCTGCCAACCCCTGGCCAGTTGTCTGTTTTTTGTTAGTCACGTGTGTGATACAGAACGCATTAGATACTGTATTGCATGTTCCATAACATATGGAACATTAGAGTATTAAGATAGTATGTAAAACCTCAAGTAGTATCTGAAATATTTTACGACTGCATGTGAGTGCTCTACTGTAAATGTACGGAGCTCCATGAAGTGGCCATGGGGAAGGGTGGAGGGTGGAGAAGGGGGAGGACTGGTTCTGCTGAGGCCCAAAGGCTGCCTCTGAGTTGAAGCCAGGGCAGTGAGTGGGCAAGGGCTCCAGGCAGGGAGAAGAGACTGTGCAAAGGCCCTGAGGCACAGAGTGGTCCAAGAGCAGTGAGTGCGGGGCTTCAGGCAGAGCGTCAGGATTGGGTTGCCGTTTGAACCTATTCCTTTGGCTTCATGGTGGAGGGGAGGCCAGCAACAAGTGAGGAGCCTGGGGAGTAACCCAGGTAACCCAGGTGTGGAATGGATTGAACGAATCCCCTGTCTTCGAGTGGCACACCACTTTTTACTTTTATTATTTCATGAGAATAAAAGGACCCTGTGTTTATCAAAGAGATAACAGAGGCCATGGTGAGGTGTTCTTCAAGCAAATCCATGTGCTGTCACTTCCCTGGTGATTTCTCCACTGTCCACTGTTCGAACCAGTGCCAACCGAGAGAACTAGAATGTAGGCCATGCTGGGAGTTTTAATTGGTTGCCACATTGGAAAAAAAAAAAGGCAGGTGAAATGATTTTAATGATCTGGTGTATTTATAAAGATCTATAATTAGAGCATGCATGAGGGGCAGAAAAGGGGGAGAGAATTTCACGACCCGTGAGATCATAACCTGACCTGAAACCAACAGCCAGACGCTCAACCTACTGAGCTCCCCCAGGGACCTGATATATCTTATTTAACTCTGTATAGGCAATATATTAGCATTTCAACATGTAATAAATGAAATATTATGGGTTTTTTACCCTAGGCTAAGTCTTTGGATCCAGCGTGTGTGTGCGCGCACACTTGTTAGATCCTGTGTGTGTGTGTATGTTCTTTCCTGTCTCCATTTAGTCTAGCCTCGTTTTAACCACTCAGTAGTCCCCCAAGGTGGTTAGTATATTGGACACTAAGTTTAGATGGTTTCTGTTATTTTGTTAAAAATCAAACATTATATAATAATATTTGTAGAGCCAGGGCATCTGAGTGGCTCAGAAGGTTAAGTGTCTGCCTTCAGCTTGAATCACTATCCAAAGGTCGTGGGATTGAGTCCCGCATTGGTCTCCCTGCTCCGCGGGGAGCCTGCTTCTCTCTCTCCCTCTGCTGTTTCACCTGACTGTGCTCTCTTGTGCGCTCTCTCTGTCAAATAACATCTTAAAAAAAAAAAAAAAATCTGTAGAGCTGTAAGTTGCCAGGAATGTATGCTCCTCCATTTAGGAGCATATAGGAGTAACTATATGTAGATTTTTTCCCCCCAGCCTTATTAAGATATTGACATATCACATAGGTAAAGTTCAGGTGTGTGACATGATAAGATGGTCTGATAAGCATTTATATTGTAGAACGATTATACAGTAAGGTTAGTTAACACCTCCCTTCCTCACATTATTATCCCCTCCCCCGCCCAGTTTAGTGATGATGATTTTTTAGATCTACTCTGTAACAGCTTTCAAGTATGTGATACAATGTTGTTAACGATCACCACCATGCTGTGAGTTAGATTTCTGGAGCATCTTCATCTTATAACTGGAGGCTTATACCCTTTGACCAAGGTCTCCCGATTTCCCCCGCTCCCTATCCCCTGGCAAGCACTGTTTTCTGTTTCCAGGAGTTCAGTGTTTTAATCTTTTACATTTTTATTTATTTTTAAAGATTTTATTTTTTTGAGAGAGAGAGTACGCATAGGGGAGCACACATGGGGAAGGGGTGTAGGGGGAGGGAGAAGGAGAGAATCTCAAGCAGGCTTCCTGCTGAGCATGGAGCCCCACATGGGGCTCAATCTCATGACCCTGAGATCATGACCTGAGCCGAAATCAGGAAGTCAGTCACTCAACCCACTGACCCGACCAGGCACCCCTTCACTTTTATTTTATTTTTTAAAAAGATTTTATTTATTTGACAAGAGAGAGACAAGCAGGGGGAGTAGGAGAGGGAGAAGCAGGCTCCCTGTGGAGCAGGGAGCCTGATGCGGGGCTCCATCCACCCTGGGATCATGACCTGAGCCAAAGGCAGATGCTTAATGACTGAGCCACCCAGGCACCCCTCATTTTTATTTTTTAAAAGTGTATTTCTTAAAAAAGTAATCTCTATTCCCAATGTGGGGCTCGAACTCAGGAGACCCAGAGATCAAGAGTTACATGCTTCCCCGACTGAGCCAGTTAGGTGCCTAAGTTCATCACTTTCAGAAAGCACGCGGAAATGAGAAGGCAGTATTTGCCTTTCTCTGTTTGGCTTATGTCCCTTGGCGTCAAGCCCTCACGGTCTCTGTTAACGTCGGCATGATACCCCGTCGCGTCCGTATACAGCTCATTTTCTTACCCCTCTGTTGGCCAGGGGGCACTGAAGTTGCGTCCGGGTCTTGGCTGCTGTGAGCCATGCGGCCGGGGTCTGGGGGTATCCATCGCTCTCCAGGACTGGGATCCCATTTCCTTCCGATATATTTGGTGATGTTGTACGGACTGGATTCCCGATTTATCACTGCTTTTATGATTCTCATTGTTTGTCTCCTGGTGATCAAGCTTAACCCGCACCACCTTGTCTTCCAGCTCTGAGGCTTTGGTCATGATATTAAGCGAAGCTGTTGACCTTCGGGTCAGGCTTTCTGTGTTTTCTTCAGCTCTTTGAGGAATAACTCCCAAGGGGATTCCTCTCATCATTGTTTGGAATAGCGAATTAGCGGAAAGGTTGGCAGCAGCCCAAGTGGTGGGCAGTACTGGGTGGATAGATAGACCATGTCCTGCCCATTCCTTGGGGGAGTGGGGATGATTCCAGAAGGTAAGAAATGAGGACAAGGCCTGCCTTCAAGATCCATTTTCTAAGGAAAAAAAAAAAAAGACCCTTTTTTTTTTTTTTTTTTAAGTGAAACCATCAAGATGCAGTCAACATATTTGGTATAAAACCTCTTGGGTAAAGAAATGGAAAAATAAGAATATGTAGTTGTATCTGCCTAAAGAATTCCAGAAGGGTACTCAGGAAGCTCAAATGTGGTTGGATTTGTAGACGGGGACGGGGTGTACGCATCCCTGAAGATGGGTGGGGAGAGGGAGGCAGGAGTAACTTTATTACTATTTGACATACATGGACACACACCCAAATATACCCATATATCTGTACATACGTAGTAAAATCAGAGTTCCATACTGCCTATTAAAATCGGTTTTAAAAGAAGTTATTTTCTGTTATTCCCAGCTCCTGCCATTTATAAAGTTCTTTTTGGTTGTTGTTTTTATTTTTTTAAAAAGATTTTATTTATTTATTTGACACTTAGAGATCACAAGTAGGCAGAGAGGCAGGCAGAGAGAGGAGGAAGCAGGCTCCCCGCTGAGCGATGCGGGGGCTCGATCCCAGGACCCTGGGATCATGACCTGAGCCGAAGGCAGAGGCTTTAACCCACTGAGCCACTCAGGCGCCCCTTTTGTTGTTGTTTTTTAAAGATTTTGTTATTAGAGAGTGCAAGCAAAAGCACCGGGAGTGACAAGCAAAGGGAAAGGGAGAAGCAGACTCCCCGCCGAGCAGGGAGCCCGATGAGAGCTTGGATCCCAGGACCCTGGGATTACGACCTGAGCCACCAAAGGCAGATGCTGAACCAACTGAGCCACCCAGGTGCCCCTGCTTCTGTGATTTAGTGGTCTTTCCAAAGCCTTCTCTGTGGGGGAGGCAGGGATTGTCTTTCAGAAAGTGGCCAAGGTGGGCAGAACCCCTGGTTCTGGCAGAGCAAGTGCTTTGGGGCCAAGTAAGTTCAGGGCTGGGCGAGGGCAGGATGACCTGGGGTATGGAGGCATAAAGGGGTATGTCGGCCAACCCTTGCCTCCTGCCTACTCCGTCTGCTCTGCCTGCCCTATGCAGTACCGTGCACCCACTGCCTGTTGAAGTGATAAGATTTTGCAGGTAACTCATGAAAATGTGGCCGGGACATCGGAGGAGGTGGATCTGGAACCAATCCCAGTACTAGCAGTGACATTTATTGAGCGCCTACTATATGCTCTGGCCTGTACTTAATTGCATGCTCGTTTGCTTCATTCCGTTGGTATCCCCCACTTTACAGCTGTGGAAACTGAGGCTTGGTTGTTGGCCCAGTGTTAGGCGATGAGAAGCTGACACTCTGCCTGTCTGATAAGGGGCGTGTTTGGGGAGTATGGATTATAAACTTGATGAGGGGAGGGACTCTGGTTAATGGGGCTTCTCAGCCCCTGCACTGTTGCTCTTGAGGGCTGAGCACCTCCCCAGTGTGGGGCTAGCCTTGCATTAGAGATCAGCATCCCTGACTTCTGCCTGCAAAGTGCTCAGAGCATAAGTTCCACCCCAGTAGTGACACCAGAAGTGTCTCCAGACATTTTCACGTGTGTGGCCTGCGAGGAAACTTGAGGCGAGTTTCCAGAGAACCACTCTCTGGAAGAAATGTCAGAAAAAGGCATGAAATCCATGGTCCCCACATCACTCAGAGTAAAAGTTACAAACGCCTGTAATGGCCTGTGAGTCCTGCATGGTCTGTCCCTCCCTGCCCCTTGCCTTCTCCCTGACTTCATTTCCCATTACTTTTGACACATATTGACCTCTCTGTTGTTGCTGCAAAGTACCAGATGTGTGCCTACCGCGGGACCTTGGCACTTGCTGTTTCCTGGGCGCCCCTCACCCCCCATGGCCTTTTGGCTTACTCCCTGGTTTCTTTAATGTGTTACTGAAATACACCTTCTCAGCAAGGTCTTCCTAGTTCTCTGAGTCCTTTTATCATAACACACTTGCACACATACACAAACATATATGTGTGTGTATATTTATACATGTGTTGTGTATTTTTTTATATGTGTATATTTTTATCTCATTTACTCTCTGTGTCCTTTTTTTTTTTTTAAAGATTTTATATATTTGACAGAGAGAGAGAGAGCACAAGAAAGCAGAGCAGCAGGCAGAGGGAGAGAGAGAAGCAGCCTCTCTGCTAAGCAGGGAGCCTGATGCGGGGCTCAATCCTAGGACCCTGGAATCATGACCGGAGCTGAAGCCGCTTAACCAACTGAGCCACCCGCGCACCCCACTCTGTGTTCTCTTAAAAGGCTGTCAGCTCCAGGAGCATAGGCCCTTTGCCCTGCTGTTCACAGCTGGGTCCTCAGCAGCCAGGAGCATCAGTAAACGGATGAATGCTGTCAGGCCTATTTACTGCTGTGTCCCCAGATCTGTTCCTCTGGCTGGCACATGCCTGCTGCCTCCCAGGTCCCTGGAATGGGACCAAATGGAGGATTTCTGAAGCTCCAGAGTATGATCGGAGGAGAGGAAGTGGCTGGGGACAAAATCAGCAGAAATAGTCAGGGCCAGATGGAGACTATGAGGGCAGGTGCGTGCTTTGTAGGGAAGGGCCCGTCATGGGGACAGTCGGGGTCAAGGCAGGTCAGAGCAAGTTGCCGGCTGCTGTTGACATTTGGACACCTGTGATAGGCAGCCAGGCTCTGTTTTCTGCCTGGCTGTCAGTCTTTTCAAGACAGGAGTCCCGGCTTGGCAAGGAGCCCTTGTCCCTGTCTTTCTAAGATGCTCAGTTCTGCACCTTGGGGGTGGGAGGGGTCAGGGTTCAGTGAGGACTTGGGTCTCTTGCTTGCGCAGAGCCATGCCCTGCCTTCCTTGGGGGCTGGGGATAAGGTCTGGATGTGGCCCTTCCACCCCCCCCCCCTTAATGTTTCTGGGCTTTATTCTTAGCTCTGGTGAGTCAGAGGGCAAGGAAAGGCTACGGCTCAGTCCGCAGCAGGCAGGGCCCATGGCAGCCCGCATGATGTTGGCACCTGCTGCTGTCTGCCCACCCCCCACCCCAGGCTGCACCAGCCTCTCGCGGTACAGCCTTAGACCTCCCAGTCTCTCTCAGGCTTGTGCTGGGGAAGCAGAGGCCCCATGCCGTCCGTGTAAACAAGATTAATGTCCAGAAGCCCAGCAGGCCCTGACCCAACGGACCTGACTGCCGGCTTCCTCGTGCTCTTTTTCTCTCCTTGCTTTTGCTTCAGAGTTGTCTCTTGGCCAGGTGTCTTGCCCTTGGATCGGTTCTGAAGCCATGGAATATGGCTCTGTAGGCAATCGTGACCTCACCTCTGCTCCTCAGAGAGGGGGCTCATTGCTTGCTTATGTCCTGCTGATTTCCTTCTGTGCCTTTGCTAGGGCCCTGAAGCCGGCCTTATCTGTGTTTGAATCCAGGTCCCACCCATGTGCCTTCTGGAAAATCTTCTAACCTCTGTTTGCTTCTCTGTAAAATGGGATGCAGGACCTGTCTCATAGGGCATGGCTCCAATGATAAAACAGAGCGATGGACAGTAAAGCAGGAACACGGGCGCCTGGGTGGCTCAGTCGGATAAGCGTCCGACTCTATCTCAGCTCAGGTCTTGATCTCAGGGTTGTGAGTTCAAGCCATCATTCTGGATGTGGAGCCTACTTAAAAAAATAAAATAAACTTATTTATTTATTTATTTAATAAATTAAATAAATAAAACTGTCTGTGGTTTGTACAGCTGTGGCCCTGTGGGTTTGCCCTGGCTTCATGGCTGGCCTGCTCTGCACCCCCATGAACCCCAGCCCATGCTGCCCAGAGCTGATGAGGCATCTCCGTGCAAGCTAAGCCCTTGACCTTGTGGTCTGTGCTGCAGGTTCCATTATTAGATCTATTTGCAGATGAAGGAGACCAGGGCCAGAGAGGGTTAGCTAACTTCCTGAAGGTCAAGGGGCAAAAGTAAGTGTCGGTGTCTGGATCCAAACTCAGGCCCTTCAATTCCAGGGTCCCTAGTCTTTGTTACTCCTGCTTGTAGTCATCTTACTTATTTTGCATTTTTGGACAGGGGGATACCCACATGGCGTCTTGTCCCCATGCCTTTGCCCCTGCCGCCCCTCTGCCTTGGACATGCTCTGCTCCCTGCCTCTCGCCCTGATCTTTGTTTACCTGGCTGTTTCTGATGCTTGCACTCTTCCCTGCTGAAATGTCACCTTCCTGGGCCCTCGCCTTGCCACTTGCTGTCCCAGCACCCTTTCCTTTCCTGTATAGGGAACATTGCTCTTTGCGGTTACGTGTTGTGACCGTCTATCTTTAGTGTGAGTCTCAAGGGGGCTGGACTGTGTCTGATTTATCCCCATAACCCCTGGATTAGTTCAGAGCTTGGCACAGAGTAGGTACTCAATACGTGCTCTGTTATGTGATGGAAAGAAGGAATGAATGAATGAATGAAACTAACCAACCAACTGACCAACCCTGTGTTTTAGTGATTGGTTTCTTGGCTGGGAACTGAACCCAGAACCCTCTGGGTCATATCATTTAACCCTGCTGATTATTCTTTCTTTCTTTTTTTTTTTTAAAAAGATTTTATTTATTTATTTGACAGAGAGAGAGATCACAAGTAGGCAGAGAAGCGGGCAGAGAGAGAGGGGGAAGCAGGCTCCCCGCTGAACAGAGAGCCTGATGCGGGGCTCGATCCCAGGACTTCTGGGATCATGACCTGAGCTGAAGGCAGAGGCTTTAACCCACTGAGCCACCCAGGCGCCCCCCCCTTTTTTTTTTTTTTATAAGATTTTATTTATTTATTTGACAGAGAGAGAGCACAGTTAGGTAGAGAGGCAGGCAGGGAGAGAGAGAGAGGGAAGCAGGCTCCCGGCCAAGCAGAGAGCCCGATGTGGGACTCGATCCCGGTACCCTGAGATATGACCCGAGCCGAAGGCAGCGGCTTAACCCACTGAGCCACCCAGGCGCCCCCCGCTGCTGATTATTCCTAACAGCTGGGTTCTAGAACTAGTCTCATTTCACAGATCAAGAAACCGAGGCCTGGTGAGGCCATTGCTTTAGGGTGGTAGGGGCAATTTTTGCCTCCCCAGGGGATATTTGGCAATACGTAGCGACGTTTTTTGGTTGTCACAGCTGGCTGTGTTTGCTGCTTGCAAGTGATGGGACCTAAGTTGCTGTGAAACGGGTTTATAGCACCTGTCTCCTTGTTTGTGAGGATTAAATGGGACGTGTGCTTTCTGGTATCTCTTGGAGACAGGTTAGGGACGCTATTGAACATCCCTTGATGCACAGGATAGCCCCCCAAATCAAAGAATTTTCTGGTCCCAAATACCCGTAGTGCTAAGGGCAAGAAACCCTGCTTTCAGGTGAAAGGTCGAAACCAGAACCCACACCCCCCATCCTTGTTTCTTAACCCTCCCCTTGCACTGCGCACGTTGGGAAGGCGGGTGGGGGCAGCTGTATCATATTTCCACATCTGGGTCAGAACGTGGCTTCTCCGTTCTGCACAGATGAGCTTGGCCTCCCTAAAGCCTGAGGACATTTAGTGGATGCCCTGCCTCAAAGGATGCCGCCTTCCCAGTGGCCTCAGGCTGGGTGGTGAGGCTGTGGACCTTGAAAATCTCGTAGAGTTCCAAGCACCTGGCCAAGGTGGTACCGCCTGGGACGTTAGGGCTCACTGTCAGACTCTGTGGGTTCAAGGCCTGGCTCTGCCTCCTTCCAGCTCTGTGGCCTTCAGCAAGTTCCATAATCTCTCTGGGCCTCAGAGTCCCCCCTGTCCAAAAAGGGAGAGTTCGAATAGTCTCGATCTTGTAGGGGTTTGGATGGACTCACGCTTGGCAAACACTTAGCAGCACTGTGCCGGACATTGCAGCTCTTGGTCGCCCAGTAAATACGTGCTTTCTTTTTGTTCCCAGCTCAGCATCTTAGAAATGTCTACCCTCAAATCCCTGCTGTTCCTGTTTATTTATTCAAAGTGTGAATTCCTTTTGTTATTATTAGTTTAGAGGTAATACATGCAGCGTGAAAAATCCAAACAGTGCTAAAGATAATAGAACAAAATGAGTAGTGTCTTCTCAGCAGCTACAGCTCTGGCCCCCTGGAGATAGTCCCTGTTAGCTTTTTTTATTTTTTTTAAATCCTTCTAAGAAAATTTCCTTGCCTGCAGAAGCATCTCTATACCCTTTCACGCTTGTTTTAAATGGGAACAGTAGTACATGCATGTGGTTTTAAAACAAGCAAACAGAACATTTTCTTAAGAATACAGAGGCATCACACTTGGATTCAAATTCCTGGCTACCCAAGCGCCTTGCCGGTTATATGACATGGCCTCCGTTTCTGTTATCTGTAAAATGGGTTGCATTCTAGGGCCTGCCTCCCGGAGTTGTTAGTGGGGATTAAATGTGATCTAAAGCACTTAATTCAGTCCTGGCACAGGCCACTAAGAACCTCCATAAGCCCTTGGTCTTTTTGTTTCTGTTGGTGGAAGACGGTGCTGCGTCATTTCTTACCGGCATGTGTTTGCTTAGCTATCATCCTGGCCTGGAGCTCTTTTCTGTAATAGCACCCAGCCCCCACCATTATTCTCTGCCCCTATGTGCTATTCTTTAGGGCATGTGCTGCCACTGGACGTGCATATAGCTGTTCATTTATCTATTTATTATTTGCACGTTTTAATAGAACGATCTTCTGAGAGTAGAAACTTGACCTCCAGACGTTATTGGAACACAGTAGTCTCCTGATACATAATTGTCCACTGAGTGGTAGAAAGCCACCTGTTATGAGTTCCTGAGGTGATCACATCGGGGAGAGGACCTTCACACCCCATTGGAATGCCAAGTTCAAAGTAGGTCCTTGTAACTAAATAGGTCAGAGCAACCCTTACTCCCAGATGCGAGTGACCCAGATTCGTCATCGCCTACCCTGGCTGTTGTTGGCCTTTTGCATACCGTCCTCTCTCGAACCACCTCTCCTGTCCCGAGGTCAGCCCGTGGGGCCCTGAGCAGGGTTGTTTTCCTCGGCCCTGCAGCCCCTGGCCTGGTGTCCCTCTAGAGTTGTGTGGACCAGGCTGGAGCGGCAGGCTATGGGGGGAAGCCTCGCAGGGGCCCTCGCCGAGGAGATACCCCAGTATACGGTTCTTCAGTGACCAGCTCGATGGTGCTGGGAGGGCTGGTCAGCATCAGGACCCCTCCTTGTGGGGCTTGGCGGCCCTGGGGTGGTTTCTGGACCTGACCCAGCCCAGGGCACCTGTGGTTCCTGTGGAAGAGCCGTCGAATGGAGCTGAGGAGGGACCCCAGTTAATGTGAGGGCACGTGTGGGCAGAATAATGGCCCCTCCACGGGTGACCCTGGCCTGGTCCCCAGAACCCATGAATATGGGATGTTGCACAGCAGAGGGGAATGAAGATGGTAGATGGAAATAAGGCTGTTCGTCACAGTCGACCTTGAGATGGGAGGCGTCCTGGGTTATCTGGGTGGGTCCAGGTGTCACGGGGTCTTTGTCAGCAGAAGAGGGAGACAGCAGGAGTGCAAATGAGAAGTGTCAGCCTGAGTAGCACTTGGGTCTGATGCTCTCGGCTCTGAAGATGGCAGAAGGGGCCATGATCCAAGGAACGTGGACTGCTTCTAGAATCTCGAAGAGGCAAGGGATGGGTCCTGCCTTAGAGACTCCCAGCAGAATGCAGCCTGGCCCACACCTTGATTGTAATCCGCTGAGACCCCTTTCAGATTCGTGACCTCTACAACTGTGTGATTCAACAAGTATGTTACCATAAGCCACCAAGGTGGTGATCTGTAAAAGCAGCCATAGGCAGTGGGTACAGGGAATGGGTTCTGAGCTCGGTGATGACTGGGAGACTCATGTTTTCCTCTTGACCCAGATTTTTCATGGGCACAGGCACAGCTCCAGAAGGCCCAGCTAAAATTCCCATGTCCCGCATCATGAGGAGCCAGCACGGGGGATGCGGTGGGGACTACTCAGGAGTCAGGCTTCCTAAGTTTGAGTTCTAGCCTCTTCACATACAAGCTGGGTGACCTGTGACACCTTGTGTTCCCTGTCTCCCATTTCTTCAAATAGCAAAGCACCATCCAAATAAAACCTCCCTTTTAGGTAGTCATGGGGGTTAAATGAATTAATTCACTTTGAATGCATAGAAATAGTGCCTGGCACATAGCTTACTTAATGCTAAGTGGTATCACTATTAACATTATCAATATAAGATCATCATCTTTTTTTTTTTTTTAAGATTTTGTTTATTTATTTGAGAGAGAGAGAGAGAGAATGAGAGAGAGAGCAAGCATGAGAGGAGAGGGGTCAGCGGGAGAAGGATACTCCTGCTGAATAGGGAGCCTGATGTGGGGCTCGATCCCCGGACTCCAGGATCATGACCTGAGCTGAAGGCAGTCACTTAACCAACTGAGCCACCCAGATGTCCAATGTAAGATCATCATCTTAAGAAGTACAATGGTATAGACTTCGTTTATTTTTATTACTGACAATACTCCTTTATTGAGTGTGCGGGCCCCTGTGTATATGTAATTTTATTTAATCTTTGGAATAGCTGTAGGAGATATGTATTCTCAGCCTTAGAGATGAGGTTCGGAGAGGTTATGTAACTTGCCTAAGGTGACAGAGCAAATAGAGAAGAAAACTGGGTCTAGGAGACAAGGGGATAGATAGTCTTTTTGGGAAATGGGGTAGGGTGGTGGGAAAGGAGAATATGAAAAGTGGGGAACATAAGGAAAAAAGTAGGCCCTTAAAAAGTCAGCTGAAAAGGTTGTATATAATGGTAATATTTATATGGGTTTTTGGGTCCTCTGGAGGAGGAGATGGTAGTAGCCCCATTTTGTTGGTAGGCTGTTAGGGCCCCAGAGAAGATCAGAGATTTTACCCAGAAGTATGCTCCTAGGTAATGGTACAAAACCTCAATTCATGCATGTCAAATTCAGAATCAATTTATGTAAAAGTTCACTCAGTGGATCAGAATTTGTATTATTAGAATACTTTATATTGTGAGACACAAGTTTGTATTGTGAGAGCAAATGCATTTTAAACTTGTGTGAACAATTAAGTGAATTTATTGGAGAGGGCCAGTGAGAAGGAGGACTGCAGGTTAAGTTTGATCCAGCAGCACCCCCTTACCCCACCGGCCTCACATGGCACCAAGCACAAGTTTCTTTCATCTCCACCTTTTATAATGTCCATTTCATTCTCAGCTTTCCACAGAAGTGACACTCCTTCCTCCCACCACCCCCTGCCAACTTTCGGCACTTCCCTTATAAATAGCAGAGACACCTGTAAAGTCCCACATCCTCACCCTGCCTCACTGGGGACAAAAGAGTAGTTTCCTTGATGTGAGGGTTGATGTGGATCAAGATGTCTTAGTTCCTAGTGCCTCGCTTTCATCATCTGTGAAATGGGCGTAGCAGCAGTGCCTCTCCTTGTGAGGATTTAGGCACATGCCTGGTACATCGGTGCTCAGATTGTGCTAGTTGTCATTTTTCTGAGAGAGAGGGATGTGAGATGACAGTGCTCTGTAGAAATGTTGTGAACTCTAGAACTTGTGGGTCAAGCAGCCTTGGAATTGTGCCCCCCACCGCCATCCTCGAGTGTTAGGGCTGGGGGGGCGGCAATCACATAAAAGGGTGATGAAGCTGTCTAGATGTCCTGTCCAGAGAAGCCTGGGTTGGGGGAGCCAGCGATGCACTTTTGTATTGAGATTTTCTCAGGCCCGGTTCCCCACGGTGCAGTGACTGGGTTAGCACAGTTTTTTGGACTCGCTTCTCCCTGGGTTGAATTTTGTCGCAGGTACTGGGTTAATGGCCGCTCCGTTAGCAGAGTCCAAGAGCTTGATTTTTGGAGCTGCCCAGATCGGAGGGAGAGCTGCTGAAGGAAGAGCAGGGTAGCTATCTGTCCCCCGGGGTCGTGAGCAGTGAGTGGCCCTCAGACTCTCCTTAAGCCTTACCTTGGCCTTCTGCATTTGCTGTTTCCTGCCAAAACCCCAAACAGCGGGGTCATGCTGCTGCTCTCCAGGGGTGGCCAAGAGGATCTTCCTACACAGAAGGTTCCTTACAGTCCCAGCCAGTGAGGGACACACTGGAGGCCCCGAGGCTGTTGTCTTCACGGTCCGGGCCCTCTTTGGCAGGGTGGGGGCAGGGGGCATACAGCCATGAAATTTCATACTCACAAGCGGATTTCCCCTTCTCACGTGCCCCCCTTCACCCCTCCCCATCTTCCCCGGGCTCCTCCCTCCCCTGCCTCTCCCTGCGGGTCAGGGCCCGCGTGTGGCTTGGAGCAGGAAGCTGCCTTCTGAAGGGCTGGCGCCAGCCTTCGCTGAGCCGAGCATTTCTCCTTGCCAGGAGTTCCGTGTCCTTAAGTGCTCCTCGGTTTCCTCTTGCTTCCTTCCTAACTCGAGCGTCTCCCTGCCCTCTGAGCCTCCCACGTCTGGGCTGCACTGGTGGCAGTGGCGGGGATTTTGGCGAAATCTTGGCATCTGCTGCTCGCAGTCACCTCTTGTCTCTAGAGTGTGCCGGTCCTGGGCGATGCCCCCGTCACACAGTGTGCCCTTTGCTACTGGCTGTAACCACTCCAGGGTTTTCCTGACCACTTTCCTGGGGAGGAGACTGAGCCTGGAGAAGGGAAGTGACCCGCACAGGTTCACCTGAGGTCAGGGCCCAATTTCAGTCTGCGTCCGCTTGACCAGGGCATCTGAGGTCCTAGCCAGGCTCTACCTGGATGGACTGTTTTGTTTTTTTAGATTTTATTTAATTACTTGGTAGAAAGAGAGAGAGAGCAAGCCCGAGCAGGGGTAGGAGCAGAGGGAGAAGTAAACTCCTTGCTGAACAGGGGGCCTGATGTGGGGCTCGATCCCAGGACCCCGGGATGGTGACCTGAGCTGAAGGCAGATGGCTAATGACTGACCCATTCAGGTGCCCTGGATTGTTTTTTTTTTTTTTTTTTTTTTTTTTTTCAAAGCAAAGTAGGAAATAATGTGGGGGAGGGAAGAGGAGGTGAGGTGAGGCATGGCCAGAGCCATTTACTCAGTAACTTCTGGGTACCTGCCAGATGAGGAGGATAGGTGTCAAGAGTAGAGTACACATGGCCCTGGCACTGAGTTCCTTGCATGGTCCTTGTAGGACAGAGGTAGTGGCAAGGAAGAAAAGCATTGCAAAGACTGAGGAGCGGGCCTGATGATTTGGGGAGGGTGGAGGAAAGCTTCCTAAAGAAGATACCCAAGTTGGGTTTTGAAGGATGTATAGGAGTTTGTTAGAGTGGAAAGACACTGTAGGGAGAGCATGTAGCAGGAGGTATCCCAAAGAAGCATTCATTTTACCAGCAGCTAGGGAGTGCCTTGAAAGCAGGAACCACTGCCCTCCCCAAACTCCAGTGCCTTGAGCAATCCCTGACCCATGTGTGGTAAATGTTCCTTTGAGTGAATGCCTGAGTTGGCCCACTGGGGAACAGGGTGGGAGAAGTTGTAGGAGAAACAGACAGGGCTCAGATGTGGAAGACCTCAGGAGACACAGCAAGGATCACCTTTTGAAGGTGATAGGGAACCATCAGAGGTTGTGTTACCCAAAGGAGAGGGGACAATCTGATCTGTCCCATCTCTTAACACAAATACTTAAATCTGTGACTTTTTTCCTCTGAGGAAAAAGGGGACAAAATCGTACTGCTTTTAAACATATGGAAAGCTCTCCCGTTTCCCTCATGATAAAGGGAAAAGGAATTTAAGCTACAGTGAGCTGTTTTCCACTACCACGTCTGTAGAGATCAAAAAGCTTGTAAAAAACATGGTGTTCTGGAAGGAGTCATCCTTGTACCTTGTTTGGTGGAGCATGAACTGATAACCCCCGTGGAGGGCAGTGTTAGTCTCAGTTTTAGATGTATGCACCTTTTGTACCAGCCGGTTCACTTCTAGAAAGTCATCTTTTAACTCTGTTTGCCTGTGTGTGAAATGAGGCATTTCCCGGTTATTAGTTCATTGCTGCGTGGTTCCTCTGTTAGAACAACCCAGTGCCCTTGACAGCAGGAGGCTGGTCAAATAAAGTCAGGTCCATCAAAAAGTGAATACCAAGTACCTGAAATAAAGAATGAGGAAACCCTTCCTTTGTGGTGTGGGGTGACCTTTAAGACCTGTTATAAAGAGAAAAAAGCTGAGCGCCTGGCTGGCTCAGTTGAAAGAGCGAGTGACTCTTGATCTTAGGGCTGTGAGTTCGGTCCCCCCAATCTGGTGTAGAGATTATGTAAATAAATAAATGAAAAAAAAAAAAAGAAAAAGCAAGGTGTAGAACAGTATGAGGAGTATGCTTCCTTCCATTTGAGAACAGAAAATAGGTATTTTTGTTAAAATATATACACATAAGTTATTTTCTAGAAGGACACATGAGAAACCAATAAATGGGTGATGCTAGAGACAGGCCCTGGGGGGTTAGGGCCAGGGATGGGGAGATGCCTTGTCCCTTTTACCTTTGTTTGAAAGAAAATACCATTAAGGTCTCAAGAATAAAACAGCTGTTACTGAAAAAATCGGTTTCTAATACTGTGTTTAAAAAAAAAAAAAAGCAAGGTACAGCACAGACTATGTATTATACTTTTTGGGAAAACAAAATTGATACACTTTATCTGGATGATATTTGGAAGAGTGCACAAGATGTTAACAGTAGTTTTGCCTATGTGATGGGATGCGGGGCTGAAAATTCAGAGGGAGACTTATTTTTTGCCGTATGTGTGCCATTTTGTGTAGTTTGAAAAAATTTTAACACCTAAAATGTGTGGCCTGTTAAAAGTAAATTAATAGAAACATGGATGTATGAGTGCTTGGGGGGTCGGGTACATGGGTGGGTAGATGGATGGATTCTTTTGTCCATAGGTGGGTAGATGGATGGGTGAGTTAGTTCACAGATGGGTAGATCTTGGGTGGGTAGATGCATGTGTGGGAAGAGGTGGGTGGATAGATAGATGGGTAGATGGATGGATGAGTTGGTGCGTGGGTCGGTAGACGGATGGGTTGGTGCGTGGGTTGGTGTGTGGGTGGTTAGACGGATGGGTTGGTGTGTGGGTGGTTAGACGGATGGGTTGGTGTGTGGGTGGTTAGACGGATGGGTTGGTGCGTGGGTGGTTAGACGGATGGGTTGGTGTGTGGATGGGTGGGTAGATGGATGGGTTGGTGCGTGGGTAGGTAGATGGATGGGTGAGTTGGTTCATAGATGGGTAGATACTGGGTGGGTAGGTAGATAGATGGGTATATGGATGGATGAATTGGTGTGTGGGTCGGTAGATGGATGGGTTGGTGTGTGTGTGGGTCGGTAGATGGATGGGTTGGTGCATGGGTTGGTAGATGGATGGTTTGGTGTGTGGGTGGGTAGGTGGGTGGATGAGTTGATGCATGGATGGGTAGATACATGAGTGGTGCGTGGGTGGATAGATACACAGATGCATAGATGCATGGGAAGAGAGTGGGTGGCAGATAGATGTGTAGGTGGGTGGATGGGTGGGTGAGCGGGTAGATACATGTCTATGGATGCACATATGGATGTCCACATAAGTGAGATAACTTTGGCTGTCGTCGGGGAGGACTGAATGGGGCCAGGAGGTCTGGAAACAGGGAATGGTTAGGAAATTATTGTCATAGTCCAGGCAAGGAATGATTGGGGCAAGCATCAGGTTATAGAAATGTGTCACGCATGAAGCAAGCTGCTGGTGTACATAACTGCATGTATTAAGGCCCAGCATTGTTTTTACTAGAAGGGCAAATTCCTTTGGAATGAGATTTTTCTGGCAGCTGCTCAGAAACGGTTCTGTATATAATAACCACCAACGGTTTAATCCCCTTTTCCACCATCACCTTAAGAATTAGAAGTGATGCGGAATCAGTTAAAATAATCACTCTTTGATATAAATCACACTTAAACTCTTACTCACAAGACTGTCTTCCAAATGTCCAAATCCACAGAGGCATGACCTTTGTCCTTTTTTAGGATTTCTTTGTGTCTAGAAGTTTCCCAGCTAATCCCTCTGTGTGCGTTGACCTTTTAAAGTTTATTTTTCAATGATTTCTTGTTCTTGGTTCTAGAGAAATAACTGTTTATATCACAGAATAATTACACCTCTGAAGAACCAGTTTGGGTACCCGGTAAAGACCCACTCGCTCACTCACTCTTTTTTGAAGTCAGATCCTTTTGTGTTTATTTGTTAGTTTTTTGTTTTTAAAGATTTTATTTATTTATTTGACAGATCATAAGGAGGCAGAGAGGCAGGCAGAGAGAGAGGAGGAAGCAGGCTCCTTGCTGAGCAGAGAGCCCAACTCGGCGCTCGATCCCAGGACCCTGGGATCATGACTAGAGCTGAAGGCAGAGGCTTTAACCCACTGAGCCACCCAGGTGCCCAAAGTCAGATCCTTTCTTTTCTACCCATCTTAATAACCGTTTTGAAGTGTACCCTCCAAGAGTGTTAAGTATATTTACATGGTTGTGCATAACTAGGTCTCTGTTCTGAGAAGCTCAAAGCTTCTATCTTTTATCAGATTATCAGATGTGTTTTTCAAGTGAAATGATCTTTTAGTTCTGTTACCTTTTCTTCAGTGGTCTTGAATGTGGCTTGAACGCTTAATATAACACCATAAGGTTCTGGGTTCCTTGGAGTTCCTTGGTGGTCTCACTTACTGATTGTGGGAAGGCTGCAGGGACCAGACATAGCTGGAGTTTTCTGGAGGGCGCACTGTCCCGTGGTGGGGAGAAAATGCTAGGAGGGAGGTAGGGGGCCTAGGGCCTGGGGCCTGGGGCCAGCTAGAGCACACGGGGCCTGTCCTGAGATGGGCTGTTCCCCAGCTCCTGCCGATGGTTTTGAGGTGGGAATTTGGGCCTGATGCTGTCAGATTTTTCTGATTTTCTTTTAAAGATTTTATTTATTTATTTGTCAGAGAGAGAGCACAACCAAGGGGAGGGGCAGGCAGAGGGAGACACAGGCTTTCCACTGAGCAGGGATCCCCATGCGGGACTCGATACCAGGATTCTGGGATCGTGACCTGAGCCAAAGGTAGATGCATAACTGACTGAGCCATGCAGGCCCCCAGGCTCCCTCTTTTGTATGATGCTGGAACTTGCCCCAGTTCCCTGGACCTGTGTATTCTCTGAGACAATACCTGCCTTCATGCCTTATTTTTGTTTCACAGTCTCTCTGACTGCTGATCTCTCCAGTTTGCATGTTCTTCCTAAGAGGCCCTCGGGTGTAGGGTCTTGTCTATTTTCTGAAACCCCATCGTATCGTGGTTTTGATGTCCACATGGACGCCTCTCCCTCCTCGGTGCCGCCTGTTGACCCTGAACCTGTTTCTGTCCTCAGGCGTGGGATGTCACGTGGAACACCAGCAACCCCGACTTCACCAAGTGCTTTCAGAACACGTTCCTCGTGTGGGTGCCTTGCTCCTACCTCTGGCTCTGCTTCCCCTTCTACTTCCTCTATCTCTCACGCCATGACCGGGGCTACATTCAGATGACCTATCTCAACAAAACCAAAACTGTAAGTCACTTGGGGTTTCATTGTGGTTGGGGAGGCGGGGTGTGCTTAAGTTGGGGACTGGTGGTTGGTGAAGACTGACGTAGTTCTTCTACTTAATCACGTTCCTTTTTCTAGAAGACAGATTTTTGATGGGGTGGGTGAAGGCCGAGGCTCTGGGTTCAGACATGGGTGCAGACGCGGGCTCTGCCTCTTGCTAGCTCTACGACCTTGAGCACGTGTTCTGACTTCCCTGAGCCCTTCCTGAGAGGCTCGACCTCGAGATTACCAGGAAATAATTGGGAGGTCTTCCTATCTGAGCTGAGGGTTTCTTTTCTTTCTTTCTTTCTTTTTTTTTAAAGATTTTATTTATTATTTGACAGACATCACAAGTAGGCAGAGAGAGAGGGAGGCAGACTCCCTGCTGAGCAGAGAGCCCGAATGCGGGGCTCAATCTCAGGACCCTGAGATCACGACCTGGCTGAAGGCAGAGGCTTTAACCCACTGAGCCACGCAGGCGCCCGAGTGTTTCTTTTTTATTTCCAGAACAAAAACAAAACCAAAAATGGTTTACCTTGAAACGATTTCAAACTTCTGGAAAGAGTGTCAGGGAAGATCCCAGGAACTCCCCCCACCAGCCCTGAATACCCATTATTCACAGTCACCAAATTCTAACATTTTGCCACACTTTTTTGCGATCGGCTCTTCTTCTCTCCGTACACATGTATGATTTATTTTTTCTGAATCATTTGAGAACCGGTAGCGTCTGTGCTATCTTTACTCGGTTTTTCCAGCATGTCTTTTCTCAAAACAGGGACATTCTCTTACATCCTGACAGCACAGTTACTAAATTCAGGCAATTTAACATGGACACAATACTTTAAAAAAAAAAAAATCTGTCCGTATTTTGCAATTTTGTCCCTCGTTCTACTCCTGTCCTTTCTTAGTACGGCTCCCCCAAGACCATTGAAGACCCAGTCTAGAATCATGCAGTGTATTTATTTATTTATTTATTTATTTTAAAAAGACTTTATTTATTTATTAGAGAGACTTCACGCTGAGTGCAGAGCCCAGCGTGGGGCTCAGTCTCTCCACCCTGAGATCATGACCTGAGCCAAAACCACGAGTTGGATGCTTAACAGATGGAGCCATGCAGGCGCCCCTCATGTGGCGCTTTTAGTCATGGCGTCTCTTGGGTTTTTCTTTAATCTGGAAGAACACCTCACCTTCCTTTGACACTGACCTATTGAAAGAGCCTGGGCCGGTTCTAGACTGAGTTCCTCAGCTCGAGTCTGCGTGATGTGTCCTCAGGACGTGGGTCACGCCATGTCCAGCTGGAAAACATCGGAAGCAGGGTTGTGTCCCTCGGGGGTGTTACAGCTGGGGGCTGTGGTGGTCATCCCCAGATTGAGAGGGTTCATTTTGATCGCTGGTCAGAGTGTTGCCTGGTTTCTCCAGTTGTACAGGGGCTGTGTCTCCCCTTCGAGAATAAGTGTTCTCCGGGAAGACGTGTGGAGAGCAGTCCCGTGTCACGTTCCTCATTCTGCTTTTACTTCTCCGCTTAGCATGTATCTCACTTCATTTGTACAGCCACGTTTCCCAAGACAGGAAAACTTGAATGTGTTTTTACTGAAGCCACCCCTTTGCCTACAGTACCCCCATCCAAACGTGTCTCATTCATACCACACAAAATGCTAATGATTTCTCTATGGTGTCTAGATCTAATGTCTTCCTCTCAGACCTTTGGGAGCACTTTTTTGGCAGAGCAACATCTCCCTTTAAAATGTAGAACAGATTTTACAAAGAAACCAACGAAAAGCTTTGCTCAGAAAGCCTCCAGTAGCTTCTCACCATGGGGAATAAAATACTTACCATGGCCCAGGCTGATCTGGCCCCAGGTCCTCCCCAGCCATCTCCCACACTCAGCGCTCATTCCACAGCAGCCATAAATCTGTCACACATGTTCTCTACCTCAGGGCCTTTGCACTTGTTGATCCTCAGAACTGATTTGTTCTTGCCCTCAAATATCCACATTTGGCTCCTTAGCTGTATGTCACCCGACTGCATAGGGCCCTCCCTGACCACCCCGTGTTACCTGTTGTCTTTCTTCTCCTGTTACTTATCACCCTCTGGTATCATATTATATATTTTTCAGTTTGCTTCTTGCCCATTATTTCCCCATTAAAATTTCCACTCCATGAAGGCAGGGACCTTTGTCAGTCTTGTTCATTGTTGTATCCTTCCCACTTTGGAAATAAGGTGGCCCACAGTGGGTCCTCAGTGACTGTTGTGGAATGAGTGCTTGTAGTGTGAGGTGCCTTAGGCAGGTGTGCGGGGTGGCAGATGGAGTTAAGCTGTAGACTGGGCTCTTGAATTTTCCGGGGATGGGAAGAACAGTGACCAAATAGTCACACCCTAGGTGCGAGAGGGCATCATACACTGGTTATAGACTTGCGTGTGATGACCCAGAGGGTGGCTCCCCCTGCCTAGGACTTGTCCATGCTCCAGAGGCCATGTGCTGTATCTAAGGACGGCAGCTGATAGTTTAGAGGTTGGCTCAAGGCTGAGCTTTTTGCAGGGGGGCTGGGGGAAAGTTCCAGTGTCTTCTGTTGTAAGACATATGTATCCTTCTCTTCCAGGCCTTGGGATTTTTGCTGTGGATCGTCTGCTGGGCAGACCTCTTCTACTCTTTCTGGGAAAGAAGTTGGGGCAAATTCCTGGCCCCAGTGTTTCTGGTCAGCCCAACCCTCTTGGGCATCACTATGGTAAGTCAGAGCTAGCTATCTGCCACGCACTGTGGAGGCCAAAACTAGCAGCCAGAGTGTAGAAATTAGAAGATCTCACAATAAAAATCCAAAAATCTGATTTCTCTTGAAAAAGCCAAAGGTGGCAACACCAGCCCCATAGTTTTCTGGGGCAACAGTCAGCCGGAGCTGAGAGACGAAGTGTGGCCTTGAAGGGGGCTATGTGCTGTGCACTTGGCCCCAGTCCTCACCGTGCCCTGTTGCCTTCCTTGCCCCTGGGGCTGAAAGGTGGCTGCCATCTTTGGTTGTGCCTGCTGTGTTCTATTCTCGTACTGCCTCGGTTGGCTGTTTATGTTAATTGTGTGGGACCTAATGGCCCCTTGAATTTTCAGCTTCTGGCTTATGGGGTGGGATGCCAAGCCAAATAAGAAACTACCCTGCCCCACGGAGGTCCATTATTTCATGGGAAACACAGCCAGAGTAAATGCTTTCTTATAAGCTGCCACATTTTAAGTCCTTAATATGGGCCTGGCACCATTTTTGGTGGTTTACACTTCCTGAAATTAGAAATCAGAATTCATCTGTTCTTAGAACAGTCTTGTCCCCCTTTGGCAGGGGAGGAGACGAAGGCTCCTACAGAGACATTAAATGTCCTCAGGGTCACACAGCTGAGCAGGGGGCAGTCCCTGTAGAGGCCCTCGTGCTACAGTGATGGGCTCTGAATTCACGGCCCTTCCTGCTTATGGACCCCATCCCTGGGTCCTCGGAGGCGCCTGGAAGGTTCTTGGCGAGCCCAGGCCTTGTGAGTTTGAGAATAAGGAGGGAAGCGACTTTGGGGCAGGATGTTTTGAGCTGGGAGAGTAGTGCGTCCAAGGAAGGGCTAGAGGCTGGGGTTGAAGGAGTGGCCACCTGTGAAGCAGGAATGTGGACTCGGACTTCAGGGTGTGGACAGCAGAGCTGACGGAGATGGGAAGGGAGAGGCGCGCTGGAGCCAGATTGTGGAGGGCTGTGCATCTTTTCATTTTTATTTATTTTGAAGGTTTTATTTGGGAGAGAGGAGAACACAAGTAAGGGGAGCAGCAGGCAGGGGGAGAAGCAGGCTCTCCGCTGAGCAGGGAGCCCAATACGGGGGACTCAATCCTAGGACCCTGGGATCAAGACCTGAGCTGAAGGCAGATACTTAACCGACTGAGCCCTCCCCAGGCACCCTGTGGATGGTGCATCTTTCTTGCACTCGTTAACAGTCCTGATCCCTTTACATATTAACTCACGTAGGGATTTTTGCTCATTATTCCTGCGTTCATAGATAAGCACATTGAGGCACAGAGAAGTGAAGGAACTGACCCAAGGTCACACAACCAGTTTGTGGTAGAACCGGGTTCACACCCCAGTGCCTACTCCACTGTTGGTGGGGTTCTTTGCCAATACCTGGCACTCCCCGTGGGCTTTGTTCACCTCTGTGTCCCCATAGCCGGGCACCATGCCTAGCGTGCCATAAGCACTTCATAAATATATCAAGGGTGTTAGGAAACGGAGAGCTTGACTTTCCTGGCCTGAACGTTTGGGCAAGAAGGTGTAAAGGTAAACTAGTTTTAGCTGGAGAGGCTCATACTCCCCAATTTTTCCTGTTCCTGGTCTTCTGATTCTTTGTTGACAAGTATGTCTGTGATGCTGGGTTCACAGGTGTGGATGGGCTGAGGGTCACCGGGCTTTATGCTGTTTGAGGCTCTGAGCTGGCTAAGAGGTGACCTGGTCTGTGAGATCCTCAGAGTCTTTCTTCCCCTGTGGGCTCCATGACAGGGTAAAGGAACAGCCCTGCTGTTCATGCTACAGTGAGAGTCTGTCTGCATCCCTGGGGGCAGGAGTATGGGATGAGAGCAGTCCACAGATATATTTGTATTTTTACAAATATATTGTATTTTTACAAATATACATACTTTTACTGTATGCCAGGAATTGGAGTTATGACAGACACAGTCCCTGTCCTCGTGGAGCCTATGCCCGATTGTGCCAACAGATACTCAACGAATGATTCCCCCCAAAGGCACAAAGTGTTTGCTCTTGTGCAAAGTGTCATAGGGGTGAAGTTTGGCGAATGTGTTTGGTCTGGGGGCCAGGGAAGAAGGGGTGATGGAGCTGAGGCTGAGCGGTGAGCAAGATGTTAAAAAGTTGAAGAGGCCGGGGGCAGAGGACTGTCCAGTTGGTGAGAAAAGCATGTGCAAAAGTCCTGGGGTCAGAGAAATTGAAGGGGTTGGCCTGTGTGGCTGCGGGAGAGGGATTAAGGAGAAGTGGGGAGTAGAGATGGCAAGAGGGCAGAGGGCTGACCCCGCAGGACCTGGAGCTTCAGGGTGAGTGGGTTTTGTTTTGTTCTGCATTCCCAAACTTGGGTTCTAAAGCTTTTTTTGTGCCATGGCCCTTTTCTCCTTTGCCAGTCAGGTCTTGAGGATTACGTTCCTCACATAAATACAAAGGCTCACAAGGAGACGAATCACACACACACATCATATGTGAAGATTTTGTGATTACGTCTGTGTTTTTACTTGAGGCATAATTTAAATATAGTAAAATTCACTTTTTTAACAAAATGAAAGTTCATGAGCTGTGATAAACCCACTTTGTCATGTAACTACCAGCTCCTCGGTTGGTTGAGATCTAGGACAGCCCCATCGCCCTAAAAAAGTTCCCTCGGGCTTGCCCCTGCTTTGTGGTCAGCCCCTCCCTCCACAGCCCCGTCCCCTGGCAACCACGGGTGTGTTTTCTGCCCCATCACTTTGCCTTCTCCAGAATGTCACGTGAACGCACCGTGCTGGCTGGGGGCTGTGTGCGGCTGACTTCTCAGACCGGCAGTTCAGCCGCCTTGCGAGTGTCCAAGTTTTAAGTTGCTCCGTGTGTTTGATGGTGTGGTTTTGCCCCACGTCGTTTTTTCCATCGTCCAGTTGCAGGGCCCTGGGTTTGGGAAACGAACTGTACTTAAACACAGTTAGCAAAAGATTAAAAAACAAAGTAAAAATATATGTACATTTCGTATGAAGACCTACGAGGGGGTAGGCTGCCCCTGTAATTTTCAAGTCGTGATGATCGCATGCGATCGTGGGAGAGAGCTTCAGCTATGTGTTTGCAGGCACGATTTCTAGTGACAGAGCCCCAGGTCCTGCTCATGCCGTGCGGTGTGTTGCCTCCACTCAGTGACCGGCCTTGCTGATTTGCGGGAATGTGAAGATGTGATTGTTTTTCCATCCAAGTTCATGGACCTCTGGGTTCCAGCTGCAGCCTGTCCTTGGACCCCACGTTAAAACCCCCGGTCCTAAAGGGAGATGTTTGGAGCAAGGGTGTGGCATGCCTGGTTCTGTGCTTTGAAAAGCTGAGTGTGGCCTCTGAGTGGAGAGTGGATTGGATTGTTGGGGCTGCGGGGTGGGGGGCTGCCCATAGGGTCACCCAGCACGAGGGGAGGGGGCTGGGGCCAGGGGAGCAGTGGGTGAACTGAGGACCAGCCCTGGTGGCAGAGCCAGTGTGAGTTGCTGATGCATTAAATGTGGCGAGGGAGGGAGATGGGGGCCCCCCAGGGAGGATGAATGAGGACAGACAGACGGATGTGCTTCTGGGGAGTAAAGGCAGGTGTCATGGGTGACCTCTAGCTCCTCAGAAGCCTGGCTCATGACCGGCTTTGGGGATGGGCCTTGGGAGGCCAGCTCTGCTTCTCGAGGGAATGACTGTGGCTTTTCTCCTAATTTTGAGAAAAAGCGGTCTTACCGCTTATGTTCTCTCCCTGATCGTTAAGTCATCTAAGACATGGAGTAATAGCCTCAGGTATCAGGAATGAAATAAAACCCCAGCCTCCCCTGCCCGCCGTCATTCTAACCAAGTCCCCTGCAGATGAGGTGTATAGGTGGAGGCAGATGATGAAACCTTCATCCCCTTAGGAAGGAGCGCAGTCCTCACTGTTCCCCAAGGGAGGAGAATTAGTCTGTCAGGACTGGGACTTCAGCATAGGTCTGTCCACCTGTAAAGCAAGGGTCGGCCCACTGCCTGTTTTTTAAATAAAGTTTTATGGGCACTCAGCAGTGCCCATTCATTCCGGAAAAAGTGTACCTCTCTCTTGTAAACTGAGCTGCTCCCTGCCTTCGCCGTCCTATTCTGGATCTACACACGGTGTCCCGAGATTCCCGCCGCTGTCACATGAGGGGCTGTGGTCCTCTCTCTCTTGCAGGTGAGGCAGCAGAGGCTCCGAGGACATCAGTGGCATTTCCAGGGTCCCCAGCAAGGCGAGAGCATGGCTGGTACCGGAGCCGGGTCCTCGCCGGGCTGCTTTTGGGCACCACTGAGCTGAGGGCAGCCGTACTCCAGGACTGCCGTCTGCTGGGACGGTGGGGTCCTGAGCCCTGGTCTTCTGACAACTCCCTTGTATGCTTCTCTCCTGCAGCTGCTTGCTACCTTTTTAATTCAACTCGAGAGAAGGAAAGGAGTCCAGTCCTCAGGGATCATGCTCACTTTCTGGGCTGTAGCCCTACTGTGTGCCCTTGCCATCTTCAGATCCAAAATCATGGCTGCCTTAAAAGAGGTAAGTGGTTGGGGCGCCGGGGTGGCTCAGTGGGTTAAAGCCTCTGCCTTTGGCTCAGGTCATGATCCCAGGGTCCTGGGATCGAGCCCCACTTCAGGCTCTCTGCTCAGCGGGGAGCCTGCTTCCCTCTCTCTCTCTCTGCCTGCCTCTCTGCCTACTTGTGATCTCTCTCTGTCAAATAAATAAAATCTTAAAAAAAAAAAAAAAGAGGTAAGTGGTGGCCTTATTCCACATCTTCCCGCAGCAGGCCCCTTGGAAGAGATGTTTGCTCCTTCCAGCTTAGGTGGAAATCACATGTTGCCATGGGAACCAGAGGATGGGTGCTACCTGGGCCCAGCTTCTTTACCAGGGATTTCCCCAGCTCATCCTGCCTTTGTTCTAGAACTTTCTTTCCTTAGGGCCCTACTTAATCTGTGTAGCTTCAGGGGCCCGTGTGGGTTCTCCAGGGGTTGGGAGCCACAGACAAATGCTCACCACCCTCTGAGCCTCTGTCCTCAGTAAACCGCAAGGCAGGTTGCCTCTCGATGCCGTCAGTCTGGAACGGAGCTCAGTGCGGAGTGGTATTTGCAGAGCGTCTGTCCCCCTGCCCCCTCATGGGGCCCAATACCTGTCCCCGTGTTACCTCGGTGCCATCAGCTAACACTCTGGCTAAGAAGTGGTTCTAGTTGGCTGTCGTACGCCACTCCTGGGAAGCCAGAAGGGCATGCTTTATCAGCCGCTACCCTGCTGTCCTCCGCCACCTTCGAGCTCCTCGGTCACTGAACGTTGATTAAGCACCTGCAGTGTTCGGGACAGACCATCTTTAGCACTGAGGGCAGCTGACATTTCTTGAGGTCATGTTTCCAAGGTGCCAGGCAGGGACTAAGTTTTTTTTTTTTTTAATTTCTTTTTCATGAATAATCCTATTAACTGCTCAGAATTACTCCTACGGGGTTTCTGAGCCTCGGCGCTAACTGATATTTTGGGCTGGAGATGTCTTTGTTGTGAGGGGCTCTCCTGACCTTTGTAGGTTGTTTGCGGTGGGGTGGGGTGGCATCCCTGGCCTCCACCCACTGGGTGCCAGGAGCAGCCCCCAAATCAACGGTGAGCAAGAGCATCCCCGGCAACTACCAGGTGTTCCCTGGGAGGTGACTTCCCCCTCCTCCCCACCCCAATTGAGAACCGCCCATCCATTTTTAGAAATCAAAGTGCAGAAAATTTGAGAGAGTTGGTAGCATCTGGGGGCCAGTACAAGGAGACCCAGGCTCTGACTATGGGCATGCTTCACTCCCACTCTGGAGCCTCCCTTCAGCACGTTGGCTGCCCTCACTGGGCATCGGGGACCGCACCGTGGTGTAACCGCTTTTCTCCTGCTGGGGGATGTGGCTCAGGGCAGGCGACCTTGTTCCTGGGTCTGCAGCCCGCTGCCCTGGCCTCTGCAGGCTGCTTCCAGAAAGTGATCTTCTCTTCCCCCTCCCTCGGCTCACGTTTAGGATGCTGAAATCGACGTGTTTCGCGATGTCACTTTCTACATTTACTTTTCGCTCGTGCTGATGCAGCTCGTGCTGTCCTGCTTCTCGGACCGACCACCGCTGTTCTCGGAAACCATCCACGACCCCGTAAGTGTGGTCAGAGACGTGTGTGTATGTGTGTGTGCGTGTGAGAAAAATACTGCCCCGTGCCAGCTCATGTGGATTAGCTCTCTGTTCTGTGCCAGTGTTGTCTGTCTGGGATCTCATTTCATCTTCCCCAAAGGCCCAGAGAGAGGGTGTATCACCTTCCCACTCTACAGATGGAAAAACAGAGGCCTAGCTGTGGCTAGGGGCACTTAATGATTCATAATTAAATAATTCATAATTGTCTATTCATAATAACAATTCATAATAATTCCTGATCAGTTATCTGATTCATAATTGTAAACAGCTGTGTCTTGCAGGCTGGTAGGTTTTCTCATTTGATTTCCATAGTGACTTTAGAACATGTGAGCAAACATTTAAAAGCTGGAAAATTTCCCAGAAATTCTAACTGTGCAGTTTTTCTAGAAAAATGAGGAGTTCTGGCAGTATTAGGACCACTATCCCCCACAGCAGCAGTTGACCTCAGCTGGGAGACGTGTAGCCCTACCTTACCGCAGTCCCCACCACTCCCTTTTGCCTTATGTAGTCTTGCTTCCTTTTATGGTCTGTGCCTGGCCCTTGGGGATTTGAATTGGTCTGTCCTGTCTGTTTGAGGCACAGGGAAATCCGTTATGTACCTGCGGATACGAGCGGGATAATGGCGGTAGGGCCAGTCTTCCTGCTGGTAGAATAAAAGGGAACGTAGTCCTTGACTGCTCCTACCTCTGTTCTTGCTCTCTGTTTCCCTCTTTTCTTTCCTCTCCATCCAGTGCCCCGTGCCAGGCTGGGCGCAGGGCTGTGGCAGTGAGTAAAGCAGTTCTTGCCCACCTGAGGCCTGTGTTGTTATGGGGGTGAGTTAGGGGATGGTGGACAAGGAGTAACCCAGGAGCCAAGTATTGTCGGTCAGGTGGCAGTAAATCCTAAGAAGGAGAAGAAAGCATGGAAAGGAAATGGATATGTTGTTTGAAGGTCACGGGCAGTTTTGATGTGATAGGAGCCATCAAGGGAGGCCTCCCTCATGAAACCTCTCTGGAGCGAGGCCTCGCGCGAGCTGAGCACATACCCAGAGGAGGAGTGGTCCAGGCAGAGGGGTGGCAGGTGCACAGGCCCTGGGGCAGGAGCTGCTGTGAAATGTCAAGGGAGCAGCAGGAAAGACCAGTGTGGCTGGAGCAGCGAGAGGCCAGACACGGCTAAGACAAGGCATCCCACAGGTGGGGACAGTGGCCTGTAGTCACATGAGCCATTGGATTTTGTTCTGAGTGGGAGGGGAGACTTTGGAGCATTTATTTGATGCTTTGTTCATGGTTAGTCAACTGTTAACTGGGCAAATTGCAGCCAGAGCAGTTTTCAGCTGCTGTGGCTCGGCTGGGCTTGGCCTGCATCTCAGCAAGGGGCTGAGGATGCCTTCGTGGGTGATGGAGGCACCTGTGGGGAGTCTGTTCGGAGGAGGTTGACCCTTGCCACCGTGTTTGTTAGAAACCCATGTCCCGGTGTGTGTTCCAAGAGGCCCCATTCTTGGACTTCCCTGATCGAGGAGGAACGGTGCTGGAGAAATGTGCAGAGAGAGAGAGTGTGTGTGTGTGTGTGTGTGTGCGCGCGCGCACGCATGTTGGTGTGTGTGTATGCGACACGTGTGTTCGTCTGCATGAAAATATGTGGGTGCATGTGTGTGTTCATGTGTTCTTGTGCGTGTGTATAAAGTTATTGAGGGCAGCACCCGTGGCTGGGACACCCACTGGATCCCAGCTCATGCCTGGCACAAAGGAGGGGCTCAGAGGGCTACAGCTGTCAGGTCTCCTGGGCCAAGTGTTCGTGTGTGTGGGTGTGGATGTTTGGCCATGGCGTGTCCCCATCAGGAAACTTTGATTAAATGTCAGGCCGTGCTGTGGAGCTGGCGAGTGCAGAGACCAAGTCATCATACCCGCCTGAGTGGCCACAGACCCCGCTCTGCTCGGAGGGCAAACTGAGCCCAGGAGATGCTGGCAGGGCGACCCGAACCCCACCTGGGCTCCCAGACTCCCTGTAACACCTGAGATTCTGCCTTCCGGAAGGGACTGTCTCACATGCTCTGGGCTGGGGGAAGGAGTTTCTGATTTCCGGTTCCCCCTGGGGATTTGGATAAAGCTCCTTTCGCTTCTTTTCCTGGGTGCTCGCAGAGCTGGCTTCCTCCTCCTGTTGTACTGTCTGCGTTCCCGGCAGCCAGGGTCACTCTGCCACACCAGGGCAGCTGGAGGCTGGGCTGCAGGGGGCTGGGACACCCCGACTCTTGTCCCCTGCCATTCTTTTTTTTTTATTATTAGGAATGGAAGCTTAGAGAAGATGATTGGGACTGTTAGGCCCTACCTTACACCCTGAGTCTGATGGGGGAAGCGACAGGTGTCACGGAAGAGGAGCCTCTGGTTGGAGTTGGGTAGATCGGGGGTTCCTCTAGCCCTTCAGCATTCATTAAGCATCTGTTTTACCCTCTGCATGGTTCTGGGGACACGGCAGGGTGCACAGTTGACGTGGTTCGTGCATCACTACGGCTATCCGCTACCCCGTAACAAAGCACCTTGAATTTGGTTCCATAAAACAATAGTAGTTTATCCTTAGGTTTCCTCCTCCTGGGAATTTCCTGGGCTCAACTGGGCGGCTCCCCTGCGGGGTCTCCCGCAGCCTCGCTCACGTGTCCGGTGGTTAGCACTGGCCCCCAGCCCGAGCCTCCAGTGGAGTCTGACAGTCCACGTCTTCGTGGCCTGGGTGACATCACGGTGCAGCGGTGCACGTCTAAGAACGTGTTCCTAGACAGAGAGCTAGGTGGAAGCTGTGTCACCACTTACGACCCAGTCCCAGCACCCCGTGGTGTCACTCCTGCCACACTCTCTTGATGGAGGCCATCCCGAAAGTCGGCTTGAGTTCGAGGAGTGGGGACATAACCTGCCCCTCTAGGTGGGGGCAAGGTCCTAAGAAGAGCTTGTGGGATGGCTGATGACTTCTGGCCGTAATTTGGAGAGTGCAGTTTACGGGGTAAGTTCAGGAAGCTTGTGGCCTCACAAGGGACAGTCATCGATGGGGTGAGCAAACAGCTGTGCAACTCCAGGCGTGAAGAAGCCTGGGAAGCCTGAGAATCAGGGTGTAGGACTTAAGATTTGTGACCTCAGGCAAGTCCCTCCTCCTTCCAGAACCTCAGTGCTGCCTTCTTGAAAATGGGTCAAGGCTCCATGTGGTGCTTGCGGCAGCCGCTTCCCCCCCGGGACCTGAGGCCTGTGATGAGGAGGGGAGCACACAGTTAGGTGCTTTCTCTGCCTGTCTCCCCCTTCATCATCAGGGCTTGCATCAGAGATGCAGAGAATCTGGCCCCAGCTGCCCTCCTGAGGTGAGAGCCTCGGTCATAGGTTGCTTATTCTTGGAGGTGGCGGTCAGCTGTGCTCCTGGAGTGGCCTGGGTCAGGCGAGGTCTGTGGTGGGGGGAGCTGGCAGCACTGGGCTGCTCTGGGCTCTCTCCAGCTGAGTCAGGAAGCCAGGGTCCGCCCCAGCTGGCCCTCTGCCATTTGCATGACTCAGACATCTGTTCTGGTCTTGGTTTTTTGGTGGGGCTGCTCCGCTCTCTCCTCCAGGCCTGCGGCTGCCTAGACTCTTGGAGCGGCTGACCAAGCCTCACAGGGCTCTCCCGGGGTTCCTGTCCAGCTCCAGCCTATGATCCTTCAGCTTGCAGGCCTGGAGGCTCCTGCTTAGGGTGGGGTGGGAGGGTGGGAGGAGGTGTTTCCATTTGTGCTTGGAGGCGTCAAGGGCAAACGTGGTCGGTAGCATAAACCCCCACTTCTCAGAGTGGGGTCATCAGACCAGCTACATCAGCACCCCCAGGTTCTGTTAGAAACGCAGCATTTTGGCCAACTGAGCCCTGCTGCGTGAGAGTCTCACTTTAACGAGATCCACGGGTTGAAAAGCATTGGTTTAGCACATTTAGGAAAATCACTCAGCTCGCGCGGTGTAAGAGGTATTTTTAGCCCGGTCCGTAAATAAGGAATATAACCCCCCACCCCAACCAGTATTTTGCTGTGAATACGTCAAACTTGCAGAAAAGTTGAAAGAATGACACAGCGAGTTCCCATCTACTCACCAGTCTGATTTCACAGTTAACATTTTGTGAACCTTGCTTCATCACGTATCCGGCCGGCCAGCCGACCAGCCAGCCAACTCCCTGATTTTTTTTGTAGCTGACACTTAACTTGGAAATTGTTGGTATCCTTCCCCCAGACGCTGGGCCGTGCCAAGAGTTCCGTATCTGTTTAACATTTCTGTTTTATTTTCTTAAAGCAGAATTTGCATAGTGATATTGCTGAATCTGACGTGACTGTTTGATGTCTGCTGACAAAAGGGTATCCCAAGCTTGCCCTGTCAAGATCTAGAACATTACCAGGACCCCAGAAAGTTCCCTGCTGCCCCTCCTGGTCTGTCTCTGCCCTGCACACCCCAGAAGCAGCCACGGAGCTTGGACTGTTTATGAAAGCATCGTAAACGCAGTGTTAAAGGCTTTTCCCCCTTCTGCTATTGGTCGTTAGTAGTTCAGTGTGGTGTGGGACCCAGGGGTGGGGGTGGAGGTGGTGCTCGGTGCTCAGCCAGACTCTGAGAATGGAAATGAACAAACTTGACCATCGAGGAGAGGGCAGTGGACAGATAAACCAAGAGCTCTGGGCTGGCCAGTGGGCTCTGAGGCTAGGCACGTGCTAGGGGCGCAGGGGCCCGTGGAGAGATTCCTAGCTCAGCCTGGGGCTCCAAGGCCAGCACCCAGGGGAGGAGAGGCCTGCATCCAGGGAGTAAGAGACATTGGTCAGGCCAGCAAGGCTGCACAGGAAGGTCCTCCTGGCAGAGGACCAAGTGTGTGCAGAAACCCAGCTGTATGCAGGAAACCGTGGGTGTTGGGGAGCTGCATGGTGTGCTTGGCTGGGCTGGAGGGGCCGGGGAGCCGAGTGTGCAAAATCAAGGGTAGACGCGAGTGTCACCCTGAGAACTTGTGATCTTGACCCAGTGGAGGATTCTCAGCATGGGGAGTGACACTCTCAGGTTGGAGGACCCCTCCCCACCCCCCCACCCCCTCCCCCGGCTGAGAGGAGGAGGGTGTGTGGAACACGAAGAGGCTGGTGGCACTTACAGCCGTTCCAGCTGTGCAGGCGGGTCAGGAGGGAGGCTGAGCTGGACGGTGACCGTCTGTGTTGTTACTATTTTTTTTTTTTTTAAGATTTTGTTTATTTATTTGACAGAGATCACAAGTAGGCAGACAGGCAGGCAGAGAGAGAGGGGGAAGCAGGCTCCCTGCTGAGCAGAGAGCCTGATGCGGGGCTCAATCTCAGGACCCTGGGATCATGACCTGAGCTGAAGACAGAGGAATAACCCACCGAGCCACCCAGGCGCCCCAGTTTCTGTTGTTTTAACATAGTCCATTCGAAGCAGCTCTGTGAGGCAGGATGGTGAGCCTCCCCTCATTGTAAGAGAACACGGAGTGCCAGAGTGCTGGAAGGTCTTGCCTAAGATGAAAAGCCTTTCTCCTGGGTTAGTGCACTTGGGTGTGCATCACATGGGAGGCCTGATAAACCGTGGACAACTGATGCCCACCCCCAGAGTCTGCGCCAGTGGATTTGGGTGGGACCCAGGTTTTGCTTTTCTAAGAACTCCTCAGGCACCATGGCTGCTGGTGATGGAGGGGCACATTGGAGCACCCGTGCCCTCAGCCATGCTGCTGTATCTCACACCCCTTACTGCTGGGTGTGAAGGCAGTGCAGAGTGCGAGTTAACCGGCAGAATCAGCGCCAGAAAAGCGGTGCGGGGCTCCAGAGACCATGTGACATAAAGGCCACGGTGCTGAAGGAGCCAGCCAGGGTCCCCAGACTGCCCGGGCTGAGCTAATGAATGACCAAAGAATGATCAAAGAACCAGTGCCTAGGACTGTTGTACCAAATGGGTTTAAGCCGCGTGGTTTCTGGCCAGATCGGCGAGTGCCAGATACAGATGCCAAAGAATGTGGCTTTCCATCCATGGTGCACACATCAGACTTTCTTCCTGCCCTTCCCTTCTTCCAAGGCTTGTCTGAGTCTTTCTCCTTTCTGAGTGAATGGGACGCCTGGTAATAAGACTCCGGGCTCCTTGCTGGAACGCGAGCTGCTCCGCCCCAGCCTCAGTGGCTGGGAAGCCCCGGGGTGGTAGCTTTGAGAATGTTCTGCTTGGTTTCGGTTGAACGGGATGCCCTCTGGGTTCTCATCCAGCACCCGTGCCCTTTGTTTTTCTTCTTTAGTTTTCAGTTCTTGACTCCTCCAGACTTCAAGTTGTCTGTGATCATATAAGGCCTTCAATATCAGGTAGGGACTTCCAGAAACCAGCTCCCAAACTTAAGAGAGTTCCTTCTCTGGCCCTGGCAACGCGGGCCTTCTGTTGGCATGACAGGACGGCTTCTTGTAATCTGAAAATCCCCATTTGGAAGCAAAGGAGGGAGGAGGCGAATTGGACAAAGCTCTTAGAGCATGCAAATTAGAAACTGTGAAATGTTCTTATAAATAATGCGATCTCATTGCATTTGCCGGGGGAATTTTCCTGCAGCAGCTGGGATTTTTCCTGGCCAGGGTGAGGATGAATCTTTTCCCTCTGGGCGGTTGTTTCTTACGGTCTCATGGGTACGGACTCCATTTGTATCCAGGAGGATGGAAAGGCAATGAACTTGCCTTCAATTCCGCAATCGGAAGGTTGTTTTGGTCCTGCCCCACGGCTAGAGTTGCCTGATGTTGAGAGAATGCCAGGATTTGTGGACCTCTCCTGTGTGCATATGCCTAACACCGGGCTGTTTGCAGTGGGGCTCGTTGCTGAATGAGAAAAAAACATCGTACCCTTGAGAATGAGAAAAAGACATCGCACCCCGCCTGTGTGGGTGGCTGACTTCGGGCCCGCCCTTGCGTCCTTTGGGCTGATGCAGCCCCTCGCAGGCACAGGACTTGGAAGTCTGCCTCTCAGACTTGGAAGGCTGCCTCTCAGCCCCGACCTGCCCCACTGCCGGGCATCTCTGTGCAAGGTCTGTAACTCACACAGCGACTCTCCATGTCAAAGCCGAGAGTGAGAGAAGCCCGGGTTTGGAGGCAAGCGGCCGTCGTTTGAACCCTGGTTTTATGCCTTAGTAGTCCCTGTTTCAGGGTGTTGGGAGCTCTGATACAAGCAGAGCTTCACCAGCTCTCTCTGTAGCGAGCCAGACGGGAAATACTTAGGCTTTGTTAACCACATAGCTCATGCTGTGGGTACTCCCCTCTGCGTCGGGGCTTGGAAGCAGACATGGACAGCGTGTGAATGAACCATGATCACCGTGTGGCGGTCGTACCTTACAGACACGCAGCCAGCCTGTGGGCCTCTCTCTGCCAGCCCTCGTGGAAAGCATCTGGTTCGGCGCTCAGTGTGCCGTGGGGCTGCGGGAAGCAGAAGATGTTATCGTCATTGTTTCAGAGTTAGTATTAATACCATTACTACCGCTTCTTCCAGCTGTCACCCTGTGCCAGGTGCTATTCTAAGGAATCGTAACATGTTCCATCTTGTTTAGTCTCCTCGCCAGGTAACTTGGCTGAGGGCCCGTAGCTGGTAAATGGCAGGACTGGGATTGGGAGCCTCCCTCTCTGAGCTCCTCTTTGCTGTTTGCTGCCTCTCCTGTAAGCAAGCCCCGGCCCCCATCTCTCTCTGACACCTTCATTTTTCTTCTTCGTTGTGGCTCTCCTGTTGATACTTAAATATGTATTCCCATCATCTTGCTAATTGTCCATCCCAGATGGGAAGCGGTATCAGGTGGGGACCTCTGCATCTTGTCTGGTCCCCAGCCACCTCTTGGCATCTAAGCAGGCCCTCCCTAAATATTTGCTCAAGAAATAACTGAGTCATTGTTGGCTGTGCCCCACCCCCTTCCATTTCACCTTTCCCACTGGAACCCCACCTTTTCACCCTGGGGTGGAATCGGGCTACAGTGGAGGTGTATTTGAGATCGACATGATAACCCACCCACCACCAGCCTCCTGAGCAAATGCCGCCGCCTTCCCCACGAATAATGTTGCCGCGCTGGGTTGGAAAAGCTCCAGCTTACAGCACAGACCTGTGGACTCAATCACTTGTCCCTCCTTGCAGTCGCGTGAGTAGGCTGAGCAGCTGACGCACCGCTCCCTGTCACCCAGATTCCAAAACCGAGGCTTCAAGCTGGAGGCACTTGCCCCACCTCGTTCAGCGAGAAAATGGCCTCTCAGGGATTTGAACCCAGGCTCCAAAGTCTGAACTCACTGTCCTTTAGGTTGGTCTGGAGCACAGGTCTTTGAGGCAGATAGCACCTGATTGCCTTATTAAAAGTCTCCTGAGGCCAGGGCCCCAGCCCACAAGCAAGCCCACAGGCACTGATCTGAGCTGGTCTGGAGTGGGTGTTCAATGGGTTCCCTAGGCTGGACTCTGGTGCAGGTGGGGCTGGGAGCCTCCTGATACCCCTGTGGTCCCTGCGTGGAGCCCGGTGGTTCTGGGCCCAGGATGCATGTTTTTGTCCATAGGGAAGCTTCTCGTTTAGCTTTTTATGGAAGCTTGCACACGTGTACAGAAGTAGGCAGCAGCGGGTAACAGAGGACCGTAGACTACCTTTATTCTGCACCTTCCTGCATAAGTACTTCAGTACCTGTCTCTGAAAACCAGGGAGTTAAACATGTTTAGTAACTTTTTTTTTTTTAAAGATTTTATTATTTATTTACTTGAGAGAGAGACAGTGAGAGAGAGCATGAATGAGGAGAAGGTCAGAGAGAGAAGCAGACTCCCCATGGAGCTGGGAGTCCGATGCGGGACTCGATCCTGGGACTCCAGGATCATGACCTGAGCCGAAGGCAGTCGTCCAACCAACTGAGCCACCCAGGCGTCCCTGTTTAGTAACTTTTTATTTGGAAATAAACTCGGCTTAGCAAAGGTTGCATGAATAGAATTCGTGCGTGCCCTCCACCCACCTCTCCCAGTGAGACTGTCTGAAAGATAAGGATTTTAAACAGCCCAACGGTCCAACGGTGACCCCACTCTCTGGCCTAAAAGCATTCATAGTAATCATTGGGTATTGCCGAATATTCTAGTAATCCCCTGCGGTTGCAAAATGGCCCATTGTCTTAATGTTCTGTCATTCATTCTTTGCTTATTAGCTGGACTGTATTTTGGCGGTGGCGGAGGGACAGAGAAGAGGGAGAGAGAGAGAATGTCAACCAGGCTCCGTGTCCAGCAGAGAGCCCGATGCGGGACTCGATCTCCCAACCCTGAGGTCATGACCTGAGCCGAAATCAAGAGTTGGAGGTTTCACTGACTGAGCCTCCCTGCTGGGCTGATTCTATGCAAAGACATTTCCCTTTTCTCTCTTTGGTCACCCTCTGGTGAAGTTCATTTAGAAAAGCTGGGGAACACGCTTGGCTCCTGCCCTTTCTCTGTTTTCTAAGACCGTGGCTTGGTTCACATGTGTCTTGGCATGAGCGACACCAAGGGGTTGCCCTTTTTTTTTTTTTTTTTTTTTTTGTCCCCCCAGTGTCATTGTGAGATTGTGTCTTTAATCAGACATGATGGTCGCAGTCATTTCTCCTTATTGGCCTGATGGCAGCTCCCTTCATCCCTTTTGGGGCAAGTTCGGAGCCGCTTCTGGTTGTGGCTGAGGACTTTTAACTCCACACGGCTTTAGCTTCCGTGGTAACAGGTGTGAGAAGACAGTGGAGGCTTATCTGGGACATTTCCTGCCTAGCTGCTTTGCCAGGGAGACTCTGGGAGCGAAAAGCAAACATAAAAGCTTGATGTCCTGGTCTCACCCAAGACCAGCTTGATGAGACTCTCGGGAGGTGGAGACCAGGTATGGTGTTATTTTTAAAGCACCTGCCGCCTGGATGGAAAACCACTCTGGCAGAATGTGTGTGTTTGTGTGTTTCCAAGGCTGTCTCTGAAAAAATGCTGGAACATGGAGCAGCCTCCTCTGTTAGAGATCTTATTGCTGCATGGTGACCCCTCCCCCCCTTGACTAAAGCATATATTTTACAATATAGATCTGAATGTTTTCACTGTGGAAAGTTGGCCCTTGTGTGTGGTCTCTGAGGCTCCATGCGGACATCCTTTTCTGTGTGTGTGTGTGTGTGTGTGTGTGCGCGCGCGCGCGCACGCGCGCGCTGTTGGAGCTCATTTCTGTGCCTCTGGGAAAGAGGTTCTGTGAGCGTTTTCTTGGAATATGTTGATGACTTGCCTTTGCCCTTGGGATAAGGACCAAAATCCCTTACATGGCCTCCAGTATAGACTGCTCAGCCCCTTCTAGGTTCCCAGAGTGGGTTATGCCCCCTTCTGCCACAGGACCTTTGCACACACACAGTCTTGGGGCTGAGACTGCCTTGCTCTCTCCCCCTTTCCTCGTTTTCCTCTCCTCAGTTTTCAGACCCCAGCTCAGGGACGCTTTCTCTGACCTTCATCCCCTAGATCAGCCCCCATCCGCTTATCGGCTCTCTTGCTGTGATCTCACTAAGATACCAGTGACCTCACTGGTACACTGACCTAGCTTCAGGGAACGATCCTCATGCCAGTTGAAGTTGTGTGTTTGCTCACAGGACTATATGATTAATGTCTCTTTCTGAAGCCTGTTAGGGACTCGCCGTCTGTGCCCTCTGCTTCCAGCGGGGGGAGCCTGACAAGACCATTCCATCCCTCTGCTCTTCTGTTTCTTTAACTCCAAAGCGAGGATGATGCTTTTAGCTACTTCCTAGGGTGGTTGCAAAGATTGCAGGAGATCATGTGTGTAAAGCACTTACAGCAGAGTTAGCCTGTACAGAAGTTAGCAGGTGTCACTGTTACTCTAGTGCACTGCAGGCTTCCTGAAGGCGGGGGTTGTGTCTGCTCAGATTTATATACATGGTGCTGGGCATGTAGCAGGTGCTCAGAAAATACGTGTTGAATGAACGAATGAAACAGGAATAATAGTAATTCCCACGCTTGTAAGGTTTTGTGAGGATGTAAGATGATGCTGGCTCTTGGTAGAGCGTCCGGCATGTAGCTGGTGGTCAGACGGTTATTTGTTGAATGGATGAGTCAGTGAATGAAGGGAGTAACGGGCACACTCCCCAGGTTGCCATGGAATTGAATATAAGGCAGGGAGGAATATAAGGCTTTTGCACATAGTAGACACTCAGGAAATATTTCCTGGATAACACTGGCGAGTTGCCATGTGTTTCTTTGACAGTCACGGGGGCTCGGGAGAGAAACCCTTTTGGGGTGCGAGTCCTCGGTGGGAGGGGGTCTGCTGGTCCTTCGAGAGTAAGAGTGCTCTGCTCCCTGCTTGTTGCCAAGCGTGCCTAGACGAGAGGTTTAATTGATCATTTCCTGTTTATTCCCACCCCGTGTGTTCTCTCCACTAGAATCCCTGCCCGGAATCCAGCGCCTCCTTCCTTTCCAGAGTCACCTTCTGGTGGATTACAGGGTAAGGCCAGGCGGGTGCTTCGGGCCTGCTGTCCCTTCATCAGCCCTTCAGTGCACGTGCTGAGCACGCCTGTCCTGGGCCCTGGGGCTCAGACGCGGACCCTCTGCCCGTGTGCACGGACTTGACGTGTGAACCATAAATGGCTTGCAGCACTTCTGTGCATGGCTTCACCCAGGGCACTTAGAAGCCATGTGCTCTTGGTTTTCGGATTTGGGTTGTTTTTTTTGTTTTTTTTTTTTTAAACATCAGGTTAATTACAGTTGTTGGCCAAGAAATAAAATTGCCATTAGAAAAATAATGCCATGCCCTGTAAGAAATGTGGGTATAAGAAACAGGCATAGATCCACAACCAGAAACTCCCAAGGCACCTGCTCACTTTAGGCTCCCTTCCTGTCTTTTTTTCCCACACATTTCTTCCTGCACGATGTTGCATCTTACCCAGGATTCTATGAATCCCTTTTCCTCCATAAGCACTGTTCCTTGTCTTAATAAACTTTGCACAGACATCTTTTTTTTTTAATTAAATACTGTTCACATTATCAGTTAAAGAACATCTCGGGGACAGTTGGGGTCATTGGAGTGTGGACTGCGGGTCATGCCATCGTTAGATTTCTGATTTTCGTGAGTTGCTCTCTGGCTTCTGTGAGAGTGTGCCCTTTTTCTAAGGGGGATGCACGGTAACAGGGGTGCAACCATGCTGCGTCCACAGCTTCCGCTGAAGGGGTTCAGAGAAAAAGTCTCTGTGTGTATATTTATAGGTAGAGAGAAGAGTACAGCAGATGTGGTAAGATGTTAGCAGCGGTGAGCTGGGGGAGGGGTAGGTATTCATGTGATTTTTCTGTAAGTTTGATAATGATTTCAGAACAAGTTACAAGTGACAGGTTTATGTTCTTTATGGAAGTGTCCAAACATGTAGAAAGCAAGTCTAACCAAACTCAACAAACTGATCGTTGGGATTTAACGATGATGACTGCTTTGCCACTGAGTCTTAAAAACTTTTTTTTAAAGTGGAGCCACTGTAAAATCTGTATCCTGAGTACTCTGTGTCTTTGAAAAATGAAGGCATGTTTTCTGGGCGACCTAATGGAATTAGGGGTGATGAGTTAATGTGCCCAGATGTGTCCCGTGCATATTGCGATTTTCCTAAGTGCGTGCTGATGTCCGTGGCGGTGGGCTGGTGTGGCGGGTGTGGGCGACAAGGGTCTACGTCCCCTTGCTGCGACTCTCATCTCCTTCCCCTGGTGTTTTGGCCCCAGGCTGATGGTTCACGGCTACCGCCAGCCGCTGGAGAGCACTGACCTCTGGTCCCTGAATAAGGAGGACACGTCAGAGCAAGTGGTGCCCATTTTGGTAAAGAACTGGAAGAAGGAGTGTGCCAAATCCAAAAGGTAAGTGCGAGCCTCTTGCCTCAGGGGAGAGCTGGGCGTTCTCTAGGACCACCGGGTCACCCCCTTTCCTGCCGCCACGGTGCAGAATGGTGGCGGCGTCCCCTCTGACTAGCTTCGGGGTCCTGGGCGAGCTGCTTCACTCTTCCCAGCCGTGGTCCGCTCATCTGCAAAATCCAGGAAGAGTCTTCCACGTAGCTAAGGCAGTCTGGGTAGACAAAAGTGAAAGATGGATGCTGGTTGCTTGGGCCCTCGGCAAGGGCATGCCTGGGGTGCGCAGCCCCGCTCTGCCTGAGACAGCGGCACCTTACCTGTCTCACCGGGAGCGTCCGGCCTCCTGAGTGTTCTTGCTCTTTTCACTGTTTTGGCTTCGACACACCAAGCCCATCGCTTCAGCAGCTATTCTGCCCAGGAAGCCCTCACCAAGGGTGCTTTGGACTGTGCTGCATTTAAAAAATAAAATAGACTTTACTGGGTTTTTTTTTTTTTTTCCGTCTTTAAGATTGTATTTATTTATTTGACAGAGAGAGAGACAGCAAGAGAGGGAGCACGAGCGGGGATGGGGAGTGGGAGAGGGAGAAGCAGACTCCCCGCTGAGCGGGGAGCCCAGTGCGGGGCTTGATCCCAAGACCCCGAGATCATGACGCGAGCCAAAGGCAGATGTGCAAAGACTGAGCTACCCAGGTGCCCCTAGACTTGAGTTTTCACAGTGGAAGGCACAGGGGGTTGTGTGTAAGCCCCCCCTTTCCCATACATAGTCTCCTTTGTTATCAGTGTCCCCCAGCAGAAAGGATATTTGTGAGAATTGATGAACCCACGCTGACGATCATAGTTTGCATTATGGGTCACATTTGCTGTCCTGAATTTTATTTTATTTATGTATCTTTTTTAAGATTTTTAATTTATTTATTAGAGAGCATGCGTGAGCAGGGGGAGGGACAGAAGGAGAAACAGACTCCTTGCTGAGCAGGGAGCCTAATGTGGGGCTCGATCCCAGGACTCTGGGATCATGACCTGAGCCAAAGGCAGACACTTCACCGACTGAGCCCCGCAGGCGGCCCGGTATCCCGAGTTTCAGACACGCCACCCACATGAGCTGCATGCCATCCCGTGACCTCTTACCAGGTTATTTTGGGAATCAGGCCAGGGCCTCCCCAGCACATACTTGATTTCATCAAACCTGAGACATCCTCAGTTATGTGAAACAGCATTGTATTACGTGCTGGTAAGAAAGGAAAGTGGCTGTTACAGGAGGGTAGGTCCTGGGCCTTGGCCTGTGTCCCGTGTCCAGAGGAGGCAGTTGAGAACTTACGGGTGACATGGGGGTGGTAGAGGGTGGTGGCAGGAGAAGAAACAAAAGTGGCTGTCCTTCCTCCTGTGGTTTTATGGGGTAGGCCTGTGACCTCTTAGCACTGGAGGTCTAGTTGCCAGAACACCCATGTTACAGATCTTTGGTCAGGCCTGGTTGGGGCTGGGAACTCAGTATATTCGTCCTGTTGGCTACTAGGACACCCTTGTGACGCTGAGCTGGTGCCCATTCGGGGTAGCCACGGACACAGGAGAGGTTGTCTTAGGGCCGGCAGGTCAAGCCATAAGCCTCTGTGGGCGGGCATTGCGAGATGGGCGGTGTTCTGGGCACGTATGGCTCCTCCTGAACCTGGTCTGAGTCTGGTGCCTGTGACCCCGTAGGAGGTTCTCAGGCAGAGGCGGGTCCCTGGGTCCACCCTTCTGGGTGAGCAGGTTATTGCAGATGGTGTGGGAGAGGTGGCCTCTGAGGCTCCGCGGAAGGAGGACCAGGCTTGAACGAGAAGCCCTGTCTGTCACCGTCCTGGCCCTTAACTGATTTGTTCAGTAGTTCTGAGGTCTCCTGCTGCCGTGCAGTCAGTTTAGGCCGTCTGTGTTCAGACTGTGGGACCAAAGAGGCTCCTTGTTTGGGGCCACCCTACCTTCCATATAGGAGCCAGACAGGACGGAAGTCGAACATACACGGACAGGGAAAGTTTTATGAGATTATAGCAAGGACGTGGGGCAAGTGAGGGGCTGAGGAAACTGATAGAGACGCCATGGGTGGGGATAGACTCGCACAAGGCGACATTTGAGCAGAGGTTCATAGTGAAGGAAGTAGTGACCCGCGTCCATGTGTGTGGGAAGGGCTTTATGGTTAGAGGGAAGAGCGCATGCAAAGGTCCTGAGGTAGAGGCGAGTCTGGCATGCTTATGGAGAAGTAGGGGGAGCAGTGTGGCCCGAGTGGAGTGTGTGAGGGGCAGAATGGAAGGCGGGAAGCGAGGAGAAGCATTTGCAGGGGTCTCATGGGCCGAGCTAGTGCGTTCAGGTTTGATCCTAAGTGCAGTGAGAAGTCAGAGGGGGGTTTTGTGCAGGCCAGTGGCACGTCCTGAGTTTTGTTTTTTAACCAGTGGGGCTGCCCTGGGGAAGGTGAGAGAGGGGACAGGGAGACCAGGGTGGGGCCTTAGGGGCTGTGTCCCTCAGGTCCCTTCGTGCCCCAGAGCCCCTGTTTGCTGCTCAGAGGGATTTCTGACAGTTCAGTGCGATAAACATCATGGGTAAACCCTGTCATCGTCCTGGGTAAACCCCAGGCAGGCAATACCATACGAGTGGTGTTGCTTCATCTGGACGCAGCCCTGGGCTGGGCGTTCCCGTCTTGCCTGGCAGGATGTGGTGAGCCCTGGCTCCTCAGGCTTCAACATGGGCCACCCCTAGAGGCACTGGCTCTCTCAATACCTCAGCCTTCAGGGATTCTCAGCTTGGGGGTCCACTGCCTTGTCATTCGCTCTGTCTCTAGAGGCACAAACCAGACGGACATGGTGGGCGAAGGGAGAGTCCTCTTCTCTGCTGGGATTTCTTGGTGTGGCCCCTTGTGGCCAGGCCTCCTCACTTAGCTGGGGAACAGGCTGCCGGTGGGAGGGAGAAGTTACAGAAGGGCTCTGGCAGACCATACGGGGTGATGGATATGTTCACCACCTTGATTTTGCGGACAGTATCATAGCCTGTGTATCCATGTAGGTCAAAACTCAACCATTCATACACTCCCAATATGTGCGACCGAACGTACATCAGTTACACCTCAATTAAGCTATAGATGTTTTTTAAAAAGCAGAAAACATGCTTAAAGACAGGGTGGCCCTTTTTGCTTAATTGTCTCTATTTTGTAAAGGAATGCAGATAGAAAATACCGAAAAAATGACACAAAGCCCCAGCACGTGTGTGCTGAGTGGTGGTTCTGAACCTTGCAGACTCACTGTTGCCTTGAATACAAAGATTTTCCAACATCAGTACAGTTACTTTAAGGTAATAGGTCAGTAAAAATAGCCCACCCACATAGCTAAAATTTAAAAAATCAACAAAATTCTCTCACTAGACTTCTGAGGAAATCTGAAACGGTTTTGTTGTAGGACAATGTGTATTTCAATGAGTAGATGCTCCGGCGCATGCGCGCTAGGAGAACAGAATGGAGAGCTGCTGCTTGTCGCAAAGGGGAGGGTTCGCTGTGACAGCTGCAAATCCCTCCCGATCTCCGGACCCACCATCAGTCGCCCCCACAGAAGAGGTTTTGCAGAGTCATGGCCATCACTTGGCTAAATTCTGAATGAAATATAGTCTCCCCTTCTTTTCAATAATAGTTGCATTCCTGGGGGCACCTGGGTGGCTCAGTGGGTTAAGCCTCTGCCTTCGGCTCAGGTCATAGTCTCGGGGTCCTGGGATTGAGCCCCGCATAGGGCTCTCTGCTCAGCGGGGAGCCTGCTTGCCCCTCTCTCTCTGCCTGCCTCTCTGCCTACTTGTGATCTCTTTCTCTGTCAAATAAATAGATAAAATCTTAAAAAAAAAAAAGTTGCATTTCTGAAAAAAATTCAAGGTGTATTTAAACTTAAAACTACAAAATACACACTATGGATATTATAGATTTATGTCTGAAAATGGAGTTCGAGTCCAGATCTGGGTGATTTCGCGCAGGCTTTTCAATCTACGTAGATTCCTGTTGGGTTGTTTTTGGGGGACTGAGGGTCTTTAGGTCACAGAAGGTCTAGTATCTGACTTAGTCGTTGATAATCAGAGAATGTGGCATTTGCAGAACAACCCCCTTTGAGAAAAGCTCTGTTTTGGGGGAACAGGAAAAAAAAAAAACAAAAAGAAAAAGGAAAAAAAAACTTGAAAAAAGGGTAGGGTGGTGGGGGAAGTTTGAGTCATTTGCTTTCATAAGCAGCACATTTTAAAATCCTGCCAGGGCTACCAAGGGAGTGGGATGGGAGGGGGACCCTTGCCACTCCCACTGTGTTTCCTGAGACCGTCCTTCTGTATATCGTTAGCACTAAGAAGAGTGAAAATGTACCCCAGGGTTGTAAAGTGCATTCTCTACCTTCATAGGTCAAGTCTGCCCTTCTGTGTTATATTGGATATTTGTTACGGGTCAAAGACCGCGATGCTCAGAGGACACCCAGAAATGTAGAAATTTCAGTCATGCTGAGACTTATTTTAAGTTTAAGATTTGGCCTTTCCTAAAGCCTTTATGACAGATGACAGAGTCCTCAGTAGTGCCTTGCTGCTCTTTGGTTGGTTCGAGCCCCTGCCGTCTGCTCCCAGGCCTGTTCAGGTCACCCTGAGGTTCTCACCGCTTCCGAGAAAGGGCTGCCAAACCTCATTTCCTGTCCTTAGCTCCAGGCCTTGCTCATCCTGTTCCCTACGCCTGGAGCATCCTTTCTCCCATCCTGATTCTCCCATCCTGCAGGTCAGTGCTGTGATGTCACCTCCCCTGGGAAGCCCCCATGATAGCACCAGTAAGAGTTTGTTTTTTGTTTTTTTTTTAATATTTTATTTATTTATTTATTTATTTGACAGAGATCACAAGTAGTCAGAGAAACAGGCAGAGAAAGGAGGAAGCAGGCTTCCTGCGGAGCAGAGAGCCCGATGCGGGGCTCGATCCCAGGACTCTGGGATCGTGACCTGAGCCGAAGGCAGAGGCTTTAACCGGCTGAGCCACCCGGGCACCCAGCACCAATAAGAGTCTTATGAAATCATGCTTGCTCATCCTTTCCTCTCATGGGGCTCTAGGTTTGACCCAGAACATGTGTTCAGTTCATTAGTGGACAAGTGACTGATGGGCATCTCTGCCCACATTGGAATCTGATCTCCTCAGAAAGGCCCTTTTTCTTCCCAGCCTTCAGCTTACCCACCCCTTTCTGTTCCTTTGCTCTGGATGGTTTTCTCCTGACTCAGACCTTTCCCCTCCAATTTTCCTTCCCCTCCCAGCCAGAGCTCGCAGATGCCCGGCTTGCTTCCTGTCTGGTCCTGGAGCACTTCCCTCCTTTGTGGGCTTCTTGTTAATGGGATAGTTTTCTTCCTTGATTTGGCCTTAGCCGATCCTTCCCACCGTTCCTGACCTTGACCTTGTCCACTCAGGCATGAGCTTTCCTCCCCTCTGCCTGCCCTGGACCTTCTCCCTGACCCTTTGGCACCTGTCTCTCAGCCACTGGAAACAGCCCTGGGTCACCAGCAGCCCACGCAGGCCCAGGGTTGGGTCTGGTTTAGGAAGTGGTACAGAGAATGAACAGGGGAGGGCTGAGCCACTCCCTTCCTGTCTGCCTAGCCCTCTTTCTTCCTTGCCAAGGAGGCCTGCATGTGCTAAAAGGAATAATACTAAAAATCCTAGTAGGAAAAGGGCAGCTTTAGGGCAGGTCAGTAAAGGGAGTTGGGAAGGTCTTGCACAGTGACATTGACAGTGTGGTTGGTGGAATAATGCGCAAAGATGTCCATGACCTGATCCCCAGAACCTTAAATGGCAAAGGCGCTGATAGGATCACTGGGTCCTTGTAAAAGGAGACAGGAAGTCAGGGGGTAGGTGTTACAGCATCTGCAGCTGTAACTGGTTTTTAACTGGAGGAAGGGGCCACAAGCCTGGGAATGTAGGAGGCTTCCAGAAGTTGGAGAAGACTAGGAAACAGATTAGAAGGAATGTAGCCCTGTGGGCCCTCTTCAGATTTCTGACCCCCAGAAACTATGAGACGATAAATTTGTGCTGCTTTAAGCCACTCAGTGTGTGGTAATTTGTTACAGCACACATAGGAAGTTATACAACTTCACACTGAGTTTAGGTTTTATTCTGGGTGCGGTGGGGAAGCTATGAGTTGGTGTGGGAGGATGTGTTTTTAGGAAGGTCCCACTGGCTGCTGTGCAGGACCTTGGATGTCAGGGAACAAAAGTGGGAGGAAATGAAGGAGCAGCAGGAAGGAGGCTCCCTTTGCATGGATCAGAGGCTGTGAACTTGGACAGAGTGGATGGATGCTTCCACGTATCCTGGGTGGGGACAGATGGGACACATGCTTGATCGACCCAGAGCATGGAGGAAATTCCTGTGTTTCTGGTCCTTTCCTGGGGTGGGAAGTGAGCCAAGGCAGGTTGGAAAGCTGTGCTTGCTAAGAGAGAGTGTCAGGTAGTTTAAATAGTCAAGTGTGTGGCATCAGCATGACAAAGGAGAGCCTTCTGAAACTGAATGCCATTCAGTACGCTTACACCATGGAAGGATCCCGTAAATTGCTGGTACTAGGTTAGGTAAGGAAGAAGCATATGTTTTGGTGGCGGAGCCCACATCGGGCCATTTGAAGATGTTGACTTGACTTTAATTTGGAGACCAGAGTTAGGAGGTATGTCTTTGTTGTGTAATAGTATGTTACCCCAAGCCTAGCAGCTGAGAGTGACCGCGAACATTTACTATTTCACACGGTTTCTCTGGATGGGGTCCAGCCTAGCCGGGTGGTTCTGGGTCAGCGGCTCCTGAAGTCGTACTCGCCCTGTTAGCTGGGGCTGCATCATCCAAAGGCTCAACTGGGACTGTAGGCCCTGCTTTCCAACTGCACACGGCTAGTAAGTCAGTGTTGGCTCTTGACAGCGTCTCATCACGGGGGCTCCTCCAGTGTCCTCCTCACATGGCAGCTGGCTTTGTCTGGAATGAATGATCCAAGAGAGGGCAAGACAGAAGCCACTGTGTTTTCTGTGACCTAATCTTAGAAGGGCACTCCACTGTTTTCTGCTATATCCTCGTCCGAGCGGGAGGGGACTGTGCAGGGCCCTGTGCGAGGGTTCCAGTTTCTCGCATTCTTGCAGACACTTGTTATTATCTGGCTTTTTGATGATACCCCCTGTGGGTGTGAAGTAATACCATTCTGTGGTTTTGGTTTCTGTTTCCCTGATGATGAATGATGTCAAGCAACACGTCATGGCCATTTGCATCTATTCTTTGCCCTTTTTAAATTGGGTTTTTTCCCCTTATTCTGCGGTAAGAGTTCTTGACATGGTCTGGTTACAAGGAGATATTTCATTGGCAAATATTTTCTCTCATTCTTTGGGCTGTCTTTTCACTTTCTTGATTGTATCTTTTGATACACGACACTTTATTTATTTATTTATGTATTTAAAAGATTTTATTTATTTATCAGAGAGAGAAAGGGACAGAGCGAGCACAGGCATGGAGAGAGGCAGGCAGAGGCAGAGGGAGAAGCAGGCTCCCCGCTGAGCAAGGAGCCCGATGTGGGACTCGATCCCAGGACGCTGGGATCATGACCTGAGCCGAAGGCAGCTGCTTAACCCACTGAGCCACCCAGGCGCCCTGACACTTTTTTTATTTTGACAAAGTCCAGGCGATCTTATTTTTAATTCTGTTGCCTGTGGTTTGGGTGTCATATTTCAGAATCCACTGCCAGATGCAAGGTTGTGAAGATTTTCACCTTTCCTTGTTTATTTAGGAGAGAGAGCGCACATGCATGCATGCAGACTGGGGAGGGGAAGAGGGAAAGAGAATCTCAAGCAAACCCCCAGCTAAGCATGGAGCCTGCTGCTCCGTCACATCTGTAGATCGCTGTGGGCCTTGTACTTTTCAGCGCCCTTCGTGTGTATTAACCCATTAATTTCCACAGCAGCTCTGTGAGCCGGATCCTATATGTATCCCCATTGAACAGGTGATGAACCTGGGCTGGTTAGGGAACTTGCCTGAAAGTCACCCAGCTGGCCGGCCAGGGCCCCGAGTCTGTGCTCCGAAGCAGCGTGCTAAGCTGCCTCTCTGCAGTGACTGGTTCTCTCGGGCCGGTCTCCCTGAAGGGTGGATGTTCTGGGCCTCTCCCCGGGCCAGCCGGCGGAGTCTCCAGAAAACCCCACAACCGGTCCACACTCCTTGTGTTCCAGGCAGCAGGCGAAGATGGCGTACTCCTCCAAGGATCCCGCCAAGCCAAAAGGGGGCTCACAGGTGGATGTGAGTGAGGAGGCTGAGGTTTTGATCGTCAAGTCCCCCCAGAAGGAGCGGGAGCCGTCTCTGTTCAAGGTGTTATACAAGACCTTCGGGCCCTACTTCCTCATGAGCTTCTTATTCAAGGCCCTCCACGACCTGATGATGTTTGCCGGCCCAGAGATCTTAAAGTAAGACCCCCTTCCCTCTCAGCGGGGCACGTTCCACTGGCAGTACTCCTAACCTCTGCCTTGGGGTCACGTGGGGTGCCCCAAGGGCTTAATTACAGCCGAGCCTCTCTGTCTTCACCCACTGTGCCCAGTACTTTGCTTTGACACCATGTGAACTCAGGCCATTTTGGTTGCAAGTAACTGAAACCAACTTCCCCTGAAGCCAGAGGAGGAGAGAGGAATGGCTAGGGAAACGGAGGACAAGAAAATGAGCCAGACTGCGTCAGACCGCGGCCTGAAAACAGAAAGTCACAAGGAGGTGCCCCCCCTCCTCTCTCTGCTTACCTCTTTTTGTCTCTGGCGGGGCGGGGGGGGGGGGGCACCTGCTCCTGTCTTTGCCTTCCTGCCTTTGTCTAACATACTCTCTGGTCACCTGCGGGTGGCTTTCTGGTGACGAGCCAGAGCAGTCGATACGAGAAGCCACCTGCACCTGCTGGGGCAACCTTCACAGCCCCATCACCCCTGTGGGTTTGTTTCTCTCTGCATAAAATGGCAGGAATAACACCCACCTCACCTGGCTCAGGGAGAGTCGAAAGGCGGACGTGGGAGGACTTGTTCCCTGCGCGTGTGTGTCAGGCTCCGGTCCTTTCTTCCTTGCTCCCTCAGATTGCTCATCAACTTCGTGAACGATCAAGAGGCCCCGGACTGGCAGGGCTACTTCTACACTGTGCTGCTGTTCGTCAGCGCCTGCTTCCAGACCCTCGTGCTGCACCAGTACTTCCACATCTGTTTCGTCAGCGGCATGAGGATCAAGACAGCCGTCATCGGTGCGGTCTACCGGAAGGTGAGTGGGTCAACCAGAAGGTGGGTGGGTCAACCGGAAGGTGGGTGGGTCAACCGGAAGGTGCGTGGGGTCAACCGGAAGGTGGGTGTCTTCTCCTGGAAGGCAGGTGAAGGTTGCTCCTCACCCGCGTAGGGTCCCGTTGACATCTCCCTGTGTATGTAGCCTCAGAATCTGTGGGGGACCTGGCTAGGTCACCCCCAAGGCCACCGTGAGGATTTCAAGCTCAGCTTCTATAGCAGTAGCAGGAGGCCAGCCCACATGACCGCAGCTGGCCACAGTTGCCCATCAGGCATGAGCTGATGTGTAGCATGTCCTCGAGGCCTGTGTCAACCATGCGGAAGAGTTTCTTAGGTCGCATTTGACTTGGGAAAATGCACGTTCACATTGTCACCGCCATTGATACTCCATTTGAGCTTGTTCTGACTCCCCATATGAACTGGGCAGGTGGTCCTTTCCCTGGGTAATGGACTGCTTAGGCATTTAGGCAATCCAGCTTTAAGGGAATTTCTTGGTTCCTTCAATTTCTTAGCTTCTGGGGCGAAGACACTTCTTGGGCCTGTGGGTGAAGAAGAGACTCCCTAGCAGTTAGTCAAGAGAGATGGGCCAGTTTGTTGGTTCTGAGCCCTGTCTGTAAGTTGGACTCGCTTGGAGAACTTTAACAACTCCCACTGCCCTGGTTGCTGTGTAGACCGACAAAATCAGGATCTCTGAGGGTGGGACCTAGGCATCTTCATTTCTTAAACTCCCCAGACAGTAGTGTGAAACCATGTTTGAGAATCACGACAATTTTATCCTTCCAGGGGATGTTTGTTAGATGTCTGGAGATGTCTTTGGTTTTTGGTTGTCCTAACCAGAGATGGAGGTGTCTAGTTAGAGGCCGGGGATGCTAGTGAACACCCTATAAGGCACAGGCCAGTCCCACAAAGACGTATCCAGCTTCAAATGTCAGTGATGCCACGATTGGGAAACCTGACCTTGACCTTGCTCCTTGAGTGTGATCTGCGGACCAGCAGCATCTGCATCATGTGGGAGCTCGTTAGAAATGCATCGCCCCAGGCCCATATCCCAGTCCTACCAAATCTGAAACGGTGCTGTAACAAATTTCCCCAGTGGTGTGTGTGCACCCTTCAGTGTGTAACACCCTGGTTTAGGTGATCTTGGGGTCCCTTCCATATTACGGAAGTCAGGATGAGGCAGAGACCGTCATTGATAAGAGCTGGGGCTTTGCGGTGGGACCTACGAGCTGGGAACGCAGATAAGGTAGGAAGGCAGGAGAAAAGAGAGGGGGGTTTTCCGTTCCTGAGCTGTGTTCTTCCTCCACGTGGACCTAACGAGAGGTTTTTGCCTGCTAGACTCACCATCTTTCTCTCTCCGTTGTCCTGCAGGCCTTGGTGATCACCAACTCAGCCAGAAAGTCTTCCACTGTCGGGGAGATTGTCAACCTCATGTCTGTGGACGCCCAGAGGTTCATGGACTTGGCCACGTACATTAACATGGTCTGGTCAGCTCCTCTGCAAGTCATCCTTGCTCTCTACCTCCTGTGGCTGGTGTGTGTTTGACCTTGTTCCCCTTGTGCAGTGGGAGGGACCAGCTCATGTGGGCAGTGGGGGTGAGGGGCTGGGTGTCGGTGATAAGAACCTCTGTCATTCACTGGGTTTTTTTTTTTTTTTTCTTGACATCATTCATACTTTATATTTTGCTCTGTTGGACAATTTCTGGTGTCATATCTGTTTTCTCGGTTTTTGGATTTATGCTCTTTTTGATGGCGTGATACTTGTTTGCATTTGTTTTTTTGACAGTACGTAATTAACAGCCTTGTAAGGTACACACATATTTCTCCCACTCTATCCTCCCAAACAGTAACAAAATTTCTTTATTCACTAGCCCTGAATTGTGTTGGTTAAGATTCTCTGAGTTGCAAGGGATAGAAACCCATTTTAAAAGGGATGGTAAGCAGGGTGCCTGGCTGGCTCAGTTGGTTAAGCATCTCCCTTTGACGCAGGTTGTGGTCTATTGGGGTAGAGCCCCGAGTCAGGCGTCCTACTCAGTGGCGAGTATCATTCTCCCCCTGCCCCTCCCCTCTGCGTGGGCTCTCTCTCTCTCTCATATGCACATGCTTTCTCTCTTTCAAATCAATAAAATCTTTAAAATAGGCTGAGCTAGTAAAGGGAATTTTGTGGGGGCATGTAACTGCAAGGCACAGGGTATGGCTTTAGGCATGGATGGATCCAGGAGTTCACGCAGTGCTGTGAGGACTCAGGGTCACCCTTTCATCATTTCCTGACCCTATTTGCCTCCGAGATGACTTCACTCTCCATCGGATTTCCCTTGGCTTCCATACCTTTGGGCTTTTACCATCTTTCCCGAGAGCAGTGTCAGAGAAAAGAGAATATTGCATTCCTCATTTCCTTAGGCAGAGTCTCAGGCACATCCATGTATCAGTCACTGTGAACCAAGAGGCAGAGTTCTTTGGCCAGCCCAGGACCCATGCCCTCTCGCAGTGAGAGTGTGTGATTGACAGCCCCTCCACATGAGGAGGGGAGGTTCCCACAGTGAAAAGGTGCTCATGGCCTAACACATGCCTTATCCTTTGTCACTCTGAGCCTCTGTATGTGTCTTTCTTTCTGCCAGGAATTCCTTTCTCTCCTTTTTTTTTTTTTTTTTTTAAGATTTTATTTATTTTATTTGACAGAGAGAGAAAGATTACAAGTAGGCAGACAGGCAGGCAAAGGAAGCAGGGGGAGCGGGCGCCCCGCTGAGCAGAGAGCCCAATGCAGGGCTCCATCCCAGGACCCTGGGACCACGACCCAAGCCGAAGGCAGAGGCTTAACCCTCTGAGCCCCCAGGCACCCCCCTTTTCCTCCTTCGCTAAGGATGAAGTCCTCCCCATCTTTAAAGGTGGTGACAACTGCCAGATCCAGATGCTTTTCTCTCAGGATTAGATGCATTTCTTCCTTTTTTTCCTTTTTTTGGGGAGGGGGGATTTTGTTTATTTATTTGACAGAGACACAGCGAGAGAGAGAACACAAGCAGGGGGAGCGGGAGAGGGAGAAGCACGCTCCTACTGAGCAGGGAGCTTGATGCGGGACTCGATCCCAGGACCCTGGGATCATGACCTGAGCCAAAGGCCGACGCTTAATGTCTGAGCCACCCAAGCACCCTGGATTTCTTCCTTTTTAAAATCCTAATAATTTAGTAAAGAAGCTCCTTTGATGTTACCTTCTAGAATAGTTTTTTGCTGCTTGGTATAGCTGCTCCTCCTCTCCTGATAAGTGTCTTGGTTACTCATCGGCTCAGTGTCTTGGTTTTTTTTTTTTTTTTTTTTTTTTAAAGATTTTATTTATTTATTTTACAGAGAGAAATCACAAGTAGATGGAGAGGCAGGCAGAGAGAGAGAGAGGGAAGCAGGCTCCCTGCTGAGCAGAGAGCCCGATGCGGGGCTCGATCCCAGGACCCTGAGATCATGACCTGAGCCGAAGGCAGCGGCCCAACCCACTGAGCCACTCAGGCGTCCCAGTGTCTTGGTTTTTTGATTGTTTAAGATTTTATGTATTTATTTGACACACGCACGCTCATGCATGAGTAGGGGGAGGGGCAGAGAGAGAGAAGTAGACTCCCCAGGGAGCAGGGAGCTATATGCGGAGCCGGATCCCCAGACTATGAGATCATGACCTGAGCCGAAGTCAGGATGCTTAACTGACTGAGCCAACCCAGCACCCCCCAGTGTCTTGCTTGTGCCTTATTTTTTATTTCCTGTGAGTGTAGTCCCAGCAGGGCCCGGTGCCTAATAGGTGTGCAGCAAATTATCCGTTGATTTGACTGTAGTTTACATTTTTTTTTTTTTGGTCTGTTTATACAGCAGGAGATGAGTGATTATAAATTGTTTCTAGAAATGAAACTTAGACATAAATAGCAGTCTAAATTTCTTTTGGGGCCGACATCTTGGGGTATCCACTTCTCCAGAAATTTCAGCCACGGGTGAAATAGTTTTTGGAGCATTTCTTTTAGAATCAGCCTCCAGGGTTGATTAAGAACCATTAAGAAGATTGTTCTGTTTTAGATGAGCGTTGCTGAATGTATCATTGACATTTGAGGCCAGATAGTCTCTTGTTGGGGGGGTTGTCCTATGCACCGTGGGAGGTTCAGTGGCGTCCTTGGTCTTTTCACTCTGATACCAAGAACACAGTCCCCTGCTACCTTCCCCCCTGCCAGTTGTGACCCAGATGTCCCTTAGGAGCAATTCTTCCCTGTTTCTGAACCACTGGTTTGGATAGAAAACCAGCTTTCTCTGTTCATCCATTAAAAATATAGTATAAGAGGAGCGCCTGCGTGGCTCAGTGGGTTAAAGCCTTTGCCTTTGGCTCAGGTCATGATCCCAGAGTCCTGGGATCGAGCCCCGAGTCTGGCTCTCTGCTCAGTGGAGAGCCTGCTTCCCTCTCTCTCTGCCTGCTTGGGATCTCTGTTTGTCAAATAAATAAATAAACTCTTAAAAAAAAAATATAGGATAGTGACAGTGGTGTGGGGTCAGGAATGAGACTGTGTTCAAATTCTGCCTCTTCAATGATTAGGTTTGTGACATCATTCCCTAAGGTCATTAAACCTCAGTGTGTCTTTATCTGCAAAGTGGTAATGGTAATGTTACATTTCATCATAGGGATGTTGGGATGAAGGAATGAATCAGTACAGGTCATGTTCATAGAACGGTGTATGGGGTATAAATACACTGACTACTTTTTTTTTTTTTTTTTAAAGATTTTGTTTATTTATTTGACAGAGATCACAAGTAGGCAGAGAGGCAGGCGGAGAGAGAGGAAGGGGAGGCAGGCTCCCTGCCAAGCAAAGAGCCCGAAGCAGGGCTCGATTCCAGGACCCTGGGATCATGACCTGAGCTGAAGGCAGAAGCTTCAACCCACTGAGCCACCTGGGTGCCCCGGGTATCTTTTAATTATTGTTTGCTGTCAGAGTTAATTCTGAATGCTTTAGATTGTTGGTAGAAATCACTTTTATTCTTGAAGGTGGATAATTGGTCACTGGGTGGAGATACTTTGCAGAAACTGTTATAAGCAACAGCAGCATTTTTAGGGAGACCAGGACTAGTGCCCCTGTGTGCATTGACTTGGAAGAAACTCCTGGTTTTCTGAATGCTTAAAGGGGGGAAAAAATCACATTACCCTGTAGTTTCATCCATTTGAGTTTGTACACTGGGCCAGTTTCTCAAGCTGGATTATTTTCAGGTGTTGAAATTAAAAAATGGAGATATGTATCTTATCTTGGCATCTTAATCTCTCAGGGGTAGTTTCCTTATCTGCCACTTGGATAATAGAACAAGTCTACAACCTCTTATCTACATACCCCCAAATCCAAAGGCTATGGAAGTTTTCCTTAACTCGTGTGGTGCCTTAACCTGACCTGAGCTGAGGGGAAGTGTTTGTGATCTTGATTATTCTCTCAGGCCGATACTCCTATTATGGTGATGAGAGGTCAGTACCCTTGATGATGAGTGCTGTGCTAGGGCCCAGGGGGCGTGTAATGCAATATATGGACTCACTTGGGTCAGCAGTCCCTGAGACCACGCCAGGTTGCCAGGAGGACTTGGGGCTTTCATTTTTACAGCAGGAGAAAGCAAAGGTGAATACACAGCGGGAGGAATGGGGGGTGGGTGGCAGGAAGCAGGTACAGACTTCGGGATTCCTTTCCCAGTAGCCTCACACAGGATGCACTTAATTGCCTAGCAACAAGTTCCGACAGCGTGGGAAATGTCAGCCACGGGAAGTTTATGATAGAGACCCGAACGCCTAGGGTTTTTACTGGGGATTGGTCGCACAGGTGTCCTCTGCTTGGCCCATACCAGACTTTTAGACTCCCAGAAGACAAAGAGGGTTTCAGCATAAGCTATAGCATTTGTACAAAGAGTTGAGGCCCAGCGAACTACTCCTACCAGTTCTGAGAATGGTGGGAGCCCTTCCTAAATCCAAGCCCCCAGATGGCAGCCAAGGGCCAAATCTGTAAGCAGGCCTTCAAACACAATAAACCATTAGACTGGCTGTGTTAACTCTTTGCTATTCAACGCTTTATTACCTTTCTAAAGTCCTTTAGAGAAAGCATGAGAGCTGGGGGCCCTCCCAGCTCGCCTTCAAGCAGAAGGAGAGAGAGACAAGCAGACACCCTGCTGAGCAGGGGAGCCCCACACAGGGCTCGATCCCAGAACCCCGAGATCGTGACCTGAGCCAAAACCAAGAGTTGGCGGCTCAACTGACTGAGCCACCCAGGCACCCCACCGTGAAGTTCTAATTTCCGAAACTCATCTGGCCCTGTCATGTTCTTAAAGGGGTTGTGGGACCCCAAGGGAGGCTCACAAATAAATCTGAGTATTCTTATAAGCCTGTCGTTGGGTAAGAGTGACACAGCTGCCCTGAAGATGATCGTCCAGGTTTGCAGGATCAGCATGGGGTAGCTCAGCCAGAGAAGCCCCCTGTTGAAGACCTCTGTTCTCTTTCTTTTTTAGAACCTGGGCCCGTCCGTCCTGGCGGGGGTGGCTGTGATGATCCTTATGGTTCCTGTCAATGCCGTGATGGCCATGAAGACCAAGACTTACCAGGTTGGGTGTCTGTTGCCACAGGGCTCCGAGTGGGGCTCTTGTCGAGGTCTTTCCATTTGGGTTCTAGCTGAGTTCTTCACAGACCCCAGACGGGTTCTCAGCCCTGCATGCCTGTTCGAATCCTCTGAGGAGCTTTCCGAAATGCTGATGCCTGGGCTCCATTTCTGGGATTCTGGTTCATTTCATGTGGGTGAGACCCCAAGCATCAGTTTTTAAAGCTTCCTGGGTGATTCTGGTGGACTGCCAAGGTTAGCCCCTGAAATAGCTAGACCTAGGCCAGTGACCAGAATCACGTGTGAGCCTCTGGGAAATTCCTTATTTCCCACAAAATTCAATCATTACATGTTTTCTGTGCATTTTCAAGAGTTGAATAAACATTACTCCCTGACTTTTTTCCCCCTCTTACCTTATGCTAGGCTCAGTGTTCAACTCTCTTCAGCAGTGTTTTGTATTTTTTAAGTTTTTCAATATCCAAGGGACAGAGCTGTTGCCTTCTCATCATAAAAAATGTTCCATTGATAGAAGACTGTATAGATTAAAAGGGAATATTTCCTTCCCTTTTCTCTCCGTGTCAGTGAGCATGTTGAAGCAATCTCTTCTCGAACTTTCCGTGTATTTATAGAGAGCTCTGATTATACAGTTAGGTTTCATGGTGGGCCTGGGTGTGTTTCTTCGTGGTGTCACCACCATGTATGTTTTTATACATATGGCCCATTTCACAGCCTCGTCTGATCATTTGAGACCACGTCTCAGGGATCTTTCCATCTAATGTGACTTCATTCTCTTGAACTGGCACCACATGGTCCACAACTGAGAGGGGCCAGAGTTGATGTCTCTGCTCCTCTGTTGGTGGCTATTTATGATGTGCCTGTGGAACTGCAAATCAGGATGCTTAACTGCGCTGGTGATGAGTCCCAGGACGGGGACCTGTTGGAATGAGGCCTCGGCAGGTGCGGGTGGATGGAGGTTATGCAAGAAAGGGGCCCTGTCACCTTTTGTCCTCTGAATGCTGTGTAGTAGGCTTCCCTCAGTGGCCCACTTTTGAAACAGCGTCAGTCACTGGCTTTGACTTTCCTGGACTTAAAAAGCGTCCTCATCCGTGACCCGGGAATGACCAGAGCCCTCAGTGACAGTTCTGATGAGCATGAAGTGGCTAGATGCATGCCCAGTGCTTAGAAAAGTGCTCGGCTTCTGGAAGACGCCCAGTGCTATCTGAACAGGCAGCATGGCTCAGTAGAGAAACTAAGGAAACGGAGGCGGGAAGAAAAAGCCCAGCATCGTTCTCTCTCTTGTGTTTGGATCAGCCGAGTAGGGTCCCTGCCTGCCTTCCCTGGACACCACAGGGTTGCTCTTGTTTCTGCTTCTCAGATCTAAGTTTAATCGGTGT